>NW_026775576.1:4807500-7207500 GCF_030987335.1 Cornus florida | reverse complement strand
GAACCAATTATGCAATAAACAAGATATGAAAGTAATCAATTTAGCACAATTGTAAAAGAGATAAGGGAAGACAGATTGCAAACAATAACACAGCGATTTTTGTGAGGTTCGGAAACTCCTACTCCTCGGCTCAAGATCCCTCTTGAGACTTTCCAAATCCTTAGAGCTTCTCCTTAATGGTGGAGAGCAAACATTCAATTGAAGCAAGACCTTGCTTCTTTTTCTTGCTAGGAGAACACCCTTCTCTTAGGCTTCCTTTTGGGTCACACCAACCCTTTATAGTATCCTTACTAAGAGACACCTCTCTTAGTTTTACAAAGGCCACACCAACCCTAACAATTTCTTTGCTAAGAGAAACTCTTCCTTTTAGGCTTACAGCAGATTTGTAGATAGAATTTGTAGTTCAAGAAATCCTCTCAAGAACTGATACAAATCAAACCTCACAATAGAGTATATATGAAATCAAGTGAAGCTCAAACTCTGAGTATGAAATGTATGAGAGATAATGAGGAAAATGCAGAACAAAAGCTCTGATGAAATACTAGAATAAAAGTTCAGCAAAGGCTCACAAAATGCTTTCTGAAGTTCACTCTAATTCAACTATGGAAGCTTGTATATGAGATAAAGATCGATGTCTGAACAGAGGCTCTATGAGTGAGTATAACCAGAACAAAAGCTCTGTATGATGATAGAGCCAAAAGCTCTCTTTGATGCAATATAATGTCTCTAAAAAATGGTCAACTGATTCAGCAGACAACCCCTCTGTATTTACAGAATTTCATAGCTCAATATAGCTGTTAGAAGTGGTTAGAGGAAATAAATGCAGAAAAAAAAATTACCGTCGTAATTCAAAACCCTCAAAGGAGCCGGCTCTTTGCAAAAATGGAGGCGGCTCAATTTCAAATGGAGGTGGCTCTATTAAAAAAGTGGAGCAAGCTCTTTTTCTAAAATGGAGATGGCTCAATAGAAAAATAGAGCCTTCTCTAATTTTATAGAGCCTTCTCTACTTTAGTGGAGCTGACTCTTTTTCTAAAATGGAGATGGCTCAATAGAAAAATGGAGCATTCCCTAGTTTTGTAGAGCATTCTCTACTTTCCTGAGCCTTCTCTAATTTTGTAGAGCATTCTCTAGTTTTTCATTGAGCCTTCTCTATTCTTTTAGCCTTCTCTAATTTTTCATTAAGCCTGCTCCATTGGCCTTGAGAGAGCTGGCTCTATTTCTTATAGAGGCTGCTCTTGCTTCATGAAGGCTGCTGCTAAATTGGATTGGATAGAAAAAAGTGCATGACTTCAAATAGACATAACTCAGTCCATAAAAATCCAAATATGGTGAAATTTTAGTGTAAATTTATGTTCTTGAAGTCAGCTATCTAAAGCCACCGGCCTTGCTCAAAAATTCCAACAATAGAAAAAGTTATGGCTGTTTAAGTGCAACCTGGTCAGAATTTTCGCAGAGCAGAATCAGGCATTTTGTGAAGCTCATATCGTAGTCATTTTTAATCCAATTTAGGTGAAATTTGAGTCTAAACTCAAGGGCTCGAAGTCAGCTTTCCAATGCCACTAGCCTTGTGTAAATATTCCAACTACACAAATAGTTATAGCAGTTTTAGTGAAAGCTGGTCTGAAATTTTTTTGGGATGAAAATTGCTTCTTTGAGATATCCATCTTTCTAGTACCTAGGACTTTGATGAATGATTCAATTTTGTTCAAGGTCTATTTCTCAGAGTCTAGGGACATATGAAGATGACAAATTTCAAGTGCATTATGTCCTAGAGTCATTTACCAAATTTTGGCAACAAAGGCTTTAAAGATGAAAAATTAATTCAATGCCTTTTCCTTTTCTTTTTAGAGACCAAAATAAATGTTATGATTAATGTGCATGGTCTTAGCATTTCTAGCTTAAGTTGTGAGTTCTTTCAAAGCTTATGCAAGCTTAAACTAACTCATTCTTAGCAAAGACTTCATATGTTAAATATATATGTATTGAAGTTCATAGTTTAATGCTAATGATGCAGGAGCATATAAATGATGTATGATATGCATGGTCCAATAGAGATGAGTTTCAAATGAATTCATAAGGACTTTGACATTTAATCTTAAGCTCTCACCATCCTATCTACCCTTTTCTTCATTCTTTGACCACGATCATTTAGGCTTGATGAAGATTTTCTTTCTTTCTTTGAAATGCTTTATGTGATCTTTGAAGTCCAAGTTCTTCTTTAATTTCTTGCATTTTGATGCTTCCTTGAATCCATTGCTTGAGTGTTTGGAATGCTTGAAATGGAACTTCTAGCTCATCATTGAGGATTGAATGATTGATCAACTATACTTCACTCAATGAAAATATTAGTACATAAACATCATTAATGGTTTGTAATCATCAAAACATAAGATTGACCTTTAGGTAAAATCCTTAGGCCAACACAAGGTACCTATTATGTCACTAGACCATTTTATTCTATAAGATTAAATCTTTGAAAGAAAATAAGAGTTTTGAGTGAAACTTATTCAAGTTACCTTTTACCTTCCAAAAAGAGTTTTAATGAGTAAAGATTGGATCTTTGAATGAAATTACCTAAATCAAGGTACCTATTATGTCAGTAGACCATTTTAATGTATAGAGATTAAATCTTTGTAAGAAAACGAGAGTTTTGAGTTAAACTTATTCGAGTTCCGTTTGATGTCTCGAAGAGTGTTTTAAAGATTAAAGACTAAATCTTTGAATGAAATTACCTCAATCAAGGTTCCTATTACCTCAGTAGACTTTTTTAATGTTTAAAGATTGAATATTTGAAAGAAAATGAAAGTTTTGAGTTTAACTTATTCGAGCTCCCTATGAAGTCGCGAAGTGTGTTTTAGTGATTACTTTTTGAATGAAAATACCTCAATCTAAGTACCTTTTATGTCACTAGACCTTTTTAACGTATAAAGATTGAATCTTGGAAGAAAATGAGAGTTTTGAGTTAAACTTATTTGAGTACTCATGCACGTCCCGAAGAATGTTTTAATGAGTAAAGACTGAATCTTTAAATCAAAATACCTCAATCAAGGTACCTCTTAAGTCACTACACCATTTTAGTGTATAAAGATAAAATCTTTGAAATAAAATTAGAATTTTGAGTTAAACTAATTTGATTTCCCTTTAACATCATGAAGAGTGTTTTAATGAGTAAAGATTGAATTTTTGAATGAAATTAACTCAATCAGGGTACCTATTATATCACTTGAACTTTTTAATGTATAAAGATAGAATCTTTGATAGAAAATGAGAGTTTTGAGTTGAACTTATCCGAGTTCCTTTTCGCGTCCCAAAGAGTGTTTTAATGAGGAAATATTTAATTTTTGAATTAAAATACAACAATCAAGCTACCTATTAAGTCACTAGACCATTTTAATGTTTACAAATTAAATATCTGAAAGAAAATGAGAGTTTGGAGTTAAACTTATTCAAATTCCGTTCGACGTCACGAAGAGTGTTTCAATGAGTAAGGATTGAATCTTTGAATGAAATTACTTCAATTAAGGTAACTATTATGTCACTAGACCTTTTTAATGTATAAGTATTGAATCTTTGAAAGAAAATGAGAATTTTGAGTTAAACTTATTCGAGTTCACAACGAAGTCATGAAAAGTGTTTTAATGACTAAATATTGAATCTTTGAATGAAAATACCTCAACCAAGATACCAATTACGTCACTAGACTTTTTTAATGTATAAAGATTGAATCTTTGAAGGAAAATGAGAGTTTTGAACTAAACTCATTCAAGTTCCCTATGAATTCCCGAAAAGTGTTTTAATGACTAAAGATTGAATCTATGAATGAAAACACTTCAATCAAGGTGCCTGTTATGTCACTAAACCTTTTTAATGTATAAAGATTGAATCTTTAAAAGAAAATGAGAGTTTTAAATAAAACTTATTCGAGTTCCCTTTGACGTCCCGAAGAGTGTTTTAATGAGTAAAAATTGAATTTTTGAATGCAAATACTTCAATCAAGGTACGTATTATGTCACCAGAGTATTTTAAAGTATAAATACTAAATCTTTCAAAGAAAATAGGAGTTTTGAGTTCAACTTATATGAGTTTCCTTTGACTCCAAGATGAGTGTTTTATTGAGTATAGATTGAATCTTTCAATGAAATTACCTCAATCAATGTACCTATTATATCACTAGCCCTTTCTAATGTATCAAGAATGAATCTTTGAAAAAAAATGGGGGTTTTGATTTAACTTATTTGAATTCCCAATGAAGCTACCTATTATGTCACTTGATCTTCTTAATGTATAAAGATTGAATCTTTGAAAAAAAAAAAAAAAGAGTTTTGAGTTAAACTTGTTTGAGTTCCTTTTGACATCCCGAAGGGTGTTTTAAAGAGTAAAGATTGAATCCTTGAATGAAGATACCTATTATGTCACTAGACCTTTTTAATGTATAAAGATTGAATCATTGATAAAAATGAGGGTTTTGAGTTTAACATATTCGAGTTCCCATTGACGTCATGAAAAGTGTTTTAATGAGTAAAGATTGAATTTTCGAATGAAAATACCTCAATCAAGGTACCGATTATGTCACTAGACCATTTTAATGTATAAAGATTAAATCTTCGAAAGAAAATAAGAGTTTTGAGTGAAACTTATTCAAGTTACCTTTTACGTTCTGAAAAGAGTTTTAACGAGTAAAGATTGAATCTTTGAATGAAATTACCTAAATCAAGGTACCCATTATGCCAGTAGACCATTTTAATGTATAAATATTAAATCTTTGTAAGAAAACAAGAGTTTTGAGTTAAACTTATTCGAGTTCCATTTGACATCTCGAAGAGTGTTTTAAAGAGTAAACACTAAATCTTTGAATGAAATTACCTCAATCAAGGTTCCTATTACCTCACTAGACCTTTTTAATGTTTAAAGATTGAATATTTGAAAGAAAATGAAAGGTTTGAGTTTAACTTATTCGAGTTGCCTATGAAGTCGCGAAGAGTGTTTGAATGATTAAAGATTGAATCTTTTTGAATGAAAATACCTCAATTAAGGTACCTACTATGTCACTAGACCTTTTTAATGTATAAAGATTGAATCTTGGAAAGAAAATGAGAGTTTTGAGTTAAATTTGTTCGAGTGCCCATGGACGTCCCGAAGAATGTTTTAATGAGTAAAGATTGAATCTTTAAATCAAAATACCTCAATCAAGGTACCTCTTAAGTCACTAGACCATTTTAATTTATAAAGATTAAATCTTTGAAATAAAATGAGAGTTTTGAGTTAAACTAATTCGATTTCCCTTTAACAACATAAAGAGTGTTTTAATGAGTAAAGTTGAATCTTTGAATGAAATTTTAACTCAATAAGGGTACCTATTATGTCACTTGAACTTTTTAATATATAAAGATTGAATCTTTGAAAGAAAATGAGAGTTTTGAGTTGAACTTATGCGAGTTCCCTTTGGCATCCCAAAGAGTGTTTTAATAAGTAAATATTGAGCTTTTGAATGAAAATACAACAATCAAGCTACCTATTAAGTCACTAGACAATTTTAATGTATACAGATTAAATATTTGAAAGAAAATGAGAGTTTGGAGTTAAACTTATTCGAATTCCGTTCGACGTTACGAAGAGTGTTTCAATGAGTAAGGATTGAATCTTTGAATGAAATTACTTCAATCAAGGTAACTATTATGTCACTAGACCTTTTTAATGTATAAGTATTGAATCTTTGAAAGAAAATGAGAGTTTTGAGTTAAACTTATTCGAGTTCACAATGAAGTCGTGAAAAGTGTTTTAATGACTAAATATTGAATCTTTGAATGAAAATACCTTAACCAAGATACCAATTTTGTCACTAGACCTTTTTAATGTATAAAGATTGAATCTTTGAAGGAAAATGAGAGTTTTGAACTTAACTTATTCAAGTTCCTTATGAATTCACGTAAAGTGTTTAATGATTAAAGATTGAATCTATGACTGAAAACAATTCAATCAAGGTACCTGTTATGTCACTAAACCTTTTTAATGTACAAAGATTTAATCCTTGAAAGAAAATGAGAGTTTAGAGCTAAACTTATTCGAGTTCCTTTTGATGTCCCGAAGAGTGTTTTAATGAGTAAAAATTAAATCTCTAAATGAAAATACCTCAATCAAGGTACCTATTATATCACTAGACCATTTTAACGTATAAATACTAAATCTTTGAAAGAAAATAAGAGTTTTGAGTTCAACTTATTTGAGTTCCCTTTGACGTCACGATGAGTGTTTTATTGAGTGTAGATTGAATCTTTCAATGAAATTACCTTAATCAATGTACCTATTATATCACTAGACCTTTTTAATGTATAAAGAATGAATCTTTGAAAAAAAATGAGGGTTTTGATTTAACTTATTCGAGTTCCCAATAAAGGTATCTATTATGTCACTTGATCTTTTTAATGTATAAAGATTGAATCTTTGAAAAAAAAAAAAAAGAGTTTTCAGTTAAACTTATTCGAGTCCCTTTTGACATCCCGAAAAGTGTTTTAAAGAGTAAAGATTGAATCCTTGAATGAAGGTACCTATTATGTCATTAGACCTTTTTAATGTATAAAGATTGAATTATTTCAAAAAATGAGGGTTTTGAGTTAACTTATTTGAGTTCCCTATAAGGTCGCGAAGAGTATTTTATTGAGTAAAGATTGAATCTTTGAATGAAAATACCACAATCAAGGTCTCTATTAAGTCACTAGACCATTTTAATGTATACAGATTAAATATTTGAAAGAAAATGAGAGTTTGGAGTTAAACTTATTCAAATTCCGTTCTGTAACGACCTCGTCATTTACCTTCCTTTCCTTTTTCCTGAAATTTTACGAACGAATTTTTTTCGTTTAATTTTCTTTTCTGAGCTCTGTTTCCTGTCGCTTAGTGTCAACTCGAGTGCTCGGAATTGGTTCCTGAGACTCTTTTCCGTGAATTGACAACTTCCTTTGAGGACCGAGTCATTTTCACATTTTTCGTTTTTCGACACTATGTCCTATTTCGTCCTTTTCCCTATTCTGTCTTATCTCCGTTTGTCATTTTTTGGCATAACCTCACGTCTCATGCTCGGAGTTGGTTTTTGACTTCACGTGCCTTCATCTTGAGTGGTTTTCTCGAAATATGTATCTTTACTTTTACAAGAAAGTACTCTAGTTGCTCCCGGTACCCACAGGGGCATGGATGCACAATTCTTTAGAATCTTTTTCATTTCTTGGGGTGTTTTTCGTAAATATCTTTTGAATATATTTTATTTTAGGGGTATCTAAGAAAATACCTTTTGGAAGATATTTTCATTCTGGGGCAGTTTCGTAGTTAACCCTTTTTGTAGGGGTCATTGTGCAATTAACCAAAGTTATTGCAAAATGTCTCGTCTCGAGCCTGGATCCTTGTACGGGATTTATTTTCACAATTTGTCGAGTCGTGGACTCTTAGAATTCCGTTTTGCTTGTTTTTCTCCAGTCTCAGAGTTTCTGGACCAAGTTGTCGCCGAACTTGTTCAGGGCATAACTTTCTGCTCGGGACTCAGTTTTTGACGCCGTTTCTTCCATTATTCATATTTTGTCATTTTGAATATTTTTTGTTCATGGAGTTTTGCCATTTGAGCGCGCCTGCTCAAAATCCACTTTTCCAAACCTGGCGGGACCCTTTCAGGGCACTTTTTGTGATTTTCTATAAATAGGGGGTTTGAAAAAATTAAAACGTAATTTTTCGCTTCTTCCCCACACGTTCTGGACCAGATCCTACAGCCTTCCATGGCTTCCATCTTCTCTCTCCTCTTTTGGTTCACTTTTCTTTGATGAAACGTCTTCGGCCTTAACGTTTAATGCTTGTCTTGACGCCGCGCAACTTATGCCCTTATTATAATCAATTTCCAATGATTTTTTGAGTTCGGGTTTGGAGTCAAGTTAGGATTTTCATGGGACTTCTTGCGGATTCTTGTTCAGAGTGTTGTCCCCGACAAAACCTCTCGGTATCGTCGGATTCAGAGCACTTTCGTTTCGGTGGGGATTTGAGATTTTCATCTCAAATTGAGGTAGGGGATGTTCTAGGTTTAAATTCTTGTTATATAGCATGCTTGTGATGCTTATACTACTTGTTTGCATGATTAAATATAAAATCTAGAGATTTTATTATTTATTTTTCTTGTACATGATCTAATTTTCCCGGTTGCTCGTGACTTGGTTTAAACATGTAGCATGATATTATATTGCCCTATGATATGCTCATTATCGTGTATTAAAATTAGAGCATTTAAATTAGTACTAAAGATTTTATTTAATATTTATCTTAGGTGAAAGATTAATTCACATAACCTTAACTAGTTTGAAATCAATATGTGTTAGCATATTAAATTAGGCATTTGCATGCTCTCCAACATAGTTGAATTTGAAAGTAATTGGAGGTGTTTTGAAAATTAGTAATTATTAATTAATTTGTCCCGAGGGCACTATTCACTCTATTTGAATTCTGACTTGATATTCTTGATTTACATGCCATATAGCTTCTATTTGATTTAGAATATTCGGTTAGGTTTTGAAACCTTTTATTTAATTAAATTCCATGTTTAAGATTTAATCCTTATGGTGATATACAACTTGGAATTGTATTGTGGTATGCTAGAAAATTAAGTTTTGGTATGGTTGTTCACATGTATTAAATTGGAATTTATTGCATGAGAATTGCAATTTTTGTTTTATATTTAACTTTAGTGAAAGTTTAATTCACATGATCGTAAATTGAATGAAATAAACTTGTAATGTGATATTACATTAGTCCTTGGCATGTTTTCTAACATAAGTTAATTTGAAAGCATTTGGTTAAGTTTGAAAGTCTAGATATTTTAATTAAAAGAATTAATTAAAATCTATTTTGTGGTGCCATTAGCTTAATTAAGGTTTTAACTTGATATTTGTATTGGTCATGACTTGTTTACTAGTATATATTAATTTGGGACTATTTGAAGTTGTTTTAGAACCTTGGGATTTAAATTAGTATGATTTAATTAAAGTTCTACCTTGTTGTTGTATTTATGTTTTCAATATTGAATATATTATTATCTTGCGTAAGGATTTGCACACGTCATATTTAACATCATTCATGCATAGCGTGTAACGAATCGCACATTGAAGATTCGACATTTATCATATCATATTAGTTGTGGACTTAGAGCATGTATTGTATAGGTTTTCAAATTTGGTTGTGCTTGGTAGATAGTTGATTATCTTGCATATTCCTGTTGATATATGCGTTGTTGCACAACTTGTTGATTTTGGAAACTTGGGGATGTCGTTGTTTGGCTATGGCTTGAATGTGGTTCTAGTACGGGGGATAGCCCCTCTATGTAGTCTAGTGCGCATATAGGGAGGTTACCCATGGGCTAGTAATCCTAAAGTAACTATGTTGTTGGTCTGATCCGGCGTGACGTTTGAGTATCCACTTTGTTTGATTTCGCATTTCATTTTCAAGTTGATAACTAGATGATGTTGTAACTTGTTGTTTCTTATTTGTCGTTCCATTTTAAGTTACATGATGTTAACTTTGTGAAATTGTGTTTTATGTGTTGTATTGGAAGTTCCAATGTTGGTTAAATTGCATCGATATTGAAAATTATGTTTTGACGTTCTAACAAAGCTTAGGATTGATCCTATTGATTCATTTATAACTTAGACGTTAGGTAGCATGACCCACTTCTGTTGTTTTCGTGCTTTAAATTTCAAGCCGATAGCTTTAAGAAATTGTATTTTGTTGCCTTGTATAATATGCTTTTATGAGGTTAGATTGCATTGAAATTGTAAATTGCGTTTTGATTGTTCAGCATGGCCTAGGATGATTCCTTAGACTTATTTAGAACATAGACGTTAGGTGACATGATCACTTTAATTATTTTTGTATTCGAGTTTGCAAGTTAATACCTTTAAGAACCTATATCTTGTTGCTTTGTATAACGTGCTTCCATATTGTTTAAATGGCATAGATGATGTGATTTATGCTAGAAACACTCTAAGGTAGCTTAGGATGCTCCCTGAGTCTCATTTCGATATAGACGTTAGTTGGCATAAACCCCTTTAACTTGTTTCACCTTAAGGTGATAAATTTGTAAAATGCTAGGTCGATGCATGCTCATCTCCTACGAGTAGCTTTATGTTACTCACCCCTACGATACTGAGATACCCCTCGGATCCGAGACATGGGTTGATCAGGCCCAGGCCCAAACCCGAGGGGTGTCAAACAATTAATATGTAATCGAATACAGAATATAAGATAAAATACAAAATAAAAATAATAATAAGCTGAAAAAATCTAGAAAAACAATAATTTATAATTAAATACTTAAAACCTGATAATCCAAAACTCCATAAGTTTACAACTCGGGAATCCATCCATTGGACCCCTTATTTAAATTCTCCAAACGATACTGAAATAATAAAAATAAAATCCAAAGCTAACATAGAGAAAATTCCTACATAATCGGAGGAGTGAATAGTTGTATCTGCTCTGCACGTCCAAACTTTAACCCTGGAACTGACGAGCACCTGAAAAATAAAGAAGTGGGTCAAGCCCACATGCAAGTCCTGATCTACTACAATCCAAACAGTAATCCGTTACGCAGATACATCCTAGGAAGACTCAACAATATCTAGAATAGTCTATATATGTATATAGTACACACTTTAGGACCCTCGCTAGTCCAGTAGGTTTGTCTCAGCCTGAATAGAAAGGCAACATGCGAATACGCACCCTAGGGTGGGCATGAGTACCTAGACCTACCAGGGAACAACACCTATGTCCAGTTATCTATCCTAGGCGATATACGCGCCCTAACCATGGTCATGAGACTCAAGCTCATTCCACGGCACCGTATAATATATATATAAAGTCCGAACTCCTCCTAATACAATATACCATCCATCTGTGTAGTGGTCTGATATATGTATAACCAATCCATCCTGAAACCATAGTAGGTCATTCAATTCACAATTGATATGACACATGTAGGTGATGGACTTAACCTTTATGATTAATCCATATCTTAATCCAAATTTAGGTAGGCTTAGTGTCTGAACTAATTCGTACATAGTATGACACCGTCCCATACCGGTGCATACCATCCTCCAGTTTACATAGTTAATAACACAGTATATCTATTTATTAACCACATCCCAAAATAAGCATAAATATAGTTTAGCATGTATACAACCAATTTATGCCTCCAATATAACATTTAGATATCCCATTGCAGTTCTTTATAAAAATAAAAGACTGTAGCGTAGTTTGACGAAAACAGTATCAGATACTAACCAACCATACTCCAAAATTTGCATAAATATAGTTTAACATGTGTATAACCAAATTGTGCCTCCAATAACAATTTTAGAATCCCAATTCCAATCCTTTAAATTGACAAATCAAGATTATACAATTTATTTCTCCATATAATACCATAACTGATGCGTTGTATGTTAGTTTGTAAACATCAGTTAATTCCAGCTAAGAACACATATATTTTAGCAGTCATATGCTCTTAACACAACTAACAATATGATTCATAATTTAAGATCATGCAATAAAACCAATTGCTAAAACAGTAAGCAGCGTAATGTAAATATTTAACCATTCACCTACGAGCCCTCTATTTAATCTTAAATTAATTCCTATCCTCAATAACTGAATGTGAACTTTCTTCTTAACATTATTATAAGTCTCAAACACATATTTACAACATCCTGTAGCTTCAAACAGTTCCAGAAAATTCAATTTCAGCCAAACGAACCACAAAAAAACAGTTTCTGGACCTTTTAAGAGAGAGTAGGCTCTAGAAATTAAAAGAGCCTGCTCTTCTTTTCTTTAGAGCCGGCTCTAGGCTCATTAGAGCCGGCTCCACAACATCCTAGAGCCGGCTCTACCTTTTAGGAGCCGGCTCTAAGGGGTTATAAGAGCCTGCTCCCTTTTCCCCTTAGTAGCTTCGTCCGCTTCGTCGTCTTCTCTATTTTCTATGAGTACCAGTTCTTGTAGAAATTTTTAGTGCATGTTTTAAGGCCCAATTCAATTCCAGATTGATTGTAAAACAATGATATATCATCAAACTAGAATTGAAAACAAAATACTACACAACGAAGCTAAATTACAAAACTACAGTTTATTTACTATCTTTCTGAAGCAACGAAGAACAGGTTCAATTCTATGAAGTTAAACATTGATTAAATATGCATAAAAGTTGTAATTAAGCCTTAGTTTAATCCCTAGAGTCTTCCTAACCATGCACAGAACACAGATTAGAGAGATAGAGAAGAACAAGACTTGCGTTGAGTTTCAGACTTTGAAACTCTAATTCCACAATTTATGTAGTCTTCCTTGAACTGCTCTGCCAATTCCCTAAGTTCACGCTCTGTTTCTTAGCAGCCCTTGGTGATACAGACATAGCTTTATGTTTTCTAAAACCCTAAACCCCAGTATGTACATGTATATATAGGCTTCAATTTACCAAATCCTATTCCAACTCTGACTATAAGTCGGCCAACGATAAATCCTAAAACCCTAAATTTAGATAAATAAAATAATTACAACGTGAAAAACTTAAACATTTAAATTAAACTAATTAAATTAAATAAATTAAATTAAGTCAATTTAAAAACAACCCATTAACATAAAAATGAAAAATACTCAATTAATCAATTCAAACAAAACCAAAACCAAAACCAAAACCAATTAAAATAACAACTAAATAAAATCACAATTAATTCAAACATTCCAGCAAGCAAATAATCAATTAAATAAAATAAAATGCAATTAAACAAATAAATAAATACCAATTAAATACATGTCACATAGGTAAACAATTAAATAAAATAATTAAACCAAATAATCACGCAAAAATACAATAAAAATAATAAATAAATGCCGAGACTATCCTTTTAAAATTAGGGGTATTACAGATACTAGGGCATATTTCAGGTATGAAGACTTGGTTCGTGACGCCTAGCATTCCTTGGATGTCGTGTAGCTTTCAAGTTTCCATTCATGCAAATGTTAGCATGAAATGTCATTTTGTGTTATATGTCAAAATATGTATATTTGATTCTATGTATGTAATGTGTACTTAAGTACACTCCTTTCAATGTATTTGATATGTATGAGATGAGGCCGGAGGCCAATGACCATTATATTGTATTCTATGTACTTTTTAACTTCATGAAATATTGTGAAAATCTTGAAAAATCGCAAGTCATTGCTTCACCATGGTTGCATCGAGTGTGGGAATTCCATTCTCATTCTTTCATAGGGTCTCATAAATCATGTTTGATGTGTGGCCAAGGGCCAAACGATCATTTGATCCCGTTTTGTATTTTTGGATTCCGAGTTTTCATTCCAAGTTCCATTTTTGCCTTTTTGCCCGTTGGGGGGTCGGATTTTGTGTCGGTGGTATTTTTAAGTCGTGGACCATTGTAGCACGTCCAAATAGGTAAGTTACATTTGCGTGCATGGTCGTTTCCAGGCAAAACCTTATCGTTTGTGTTTTGAGCCTCTTGTGAATTCATTTCGCACTTTTTTTGCTTATTCTGATCTAGGGGCATTATAGACTTTTCACGGTGGTTTTATTTTCTTATTTCAACATGGTTGAATAGAAAACATGATTTTAGGGGGGGTTTCTTTTCTGTGTTTTTTAGAAAATGTCGTATTGATATCGAAAATCGCTTACGAAATTCAGCTCCCAGTTTTTCAATTTCGCAGCTTTTTAGACCTCCATGACCAGATTTCTTGGAGGGGCATTTCGGGTATTCTATATTACATTTTTTTTGAATTCTCTCACGAGTCATGTAGAAAGCTCAATTTTGAGGGGGGTTTCTTCTTTGTGTTTTTGCAAAAAATTCATCTAGGCCTCCAAATTCAGCCTTTATTTTGTTTTTTTTTTTTTCAAAAAAAAACACATAGTAGCTTTTGGGCTGCTGGCAGCCGTGTGTGCACCCAGCGTGTGCGCGGCATGCATGGGTGTGGGCATTGGCGCGCATGGGGGCTGTCATGGCCCCCTCGTCGGGCCGCCGCAACGTCAATTCTTCTTTTGTACTTTTCTCCTTCGTCCGGACTCCGATTCAAGTGAATTTTTTTTTTTAACTTAACTAATTTTTCGCTGTCTTTCCAACGGTGTGCTCGGTTGCACCCAGTTCTTCCTGGATAACTACCAGTTTACCCTTTTGCCTTAAGTGCTCGTTTTTCTTCGTCATACTGTTTCTCCTTCGTCCGGACTCCGAATCATGCGATTCTTAAGTCCATCTTGATTAGTTTTTCATTGTCCTTCCAGCGGTGTGCTCGGTGGTACCCGAATCTATAGTTTTCAGAAATGACTATTTTGCCCCTGGGGGCTTATTTGTCATATTTTCGATCTTTTACTTCCGCATCAGTTCTTGTTGAGTTCCACAACCTCATGGAAGGTCACTTTGACTTCTTAGAGTCTTGTTTTCTGTTTTCAGTTCCGCATTCGGATTCATTATCGGATCATCCTTACGGTTCATCACAGGACATGCTAGCCTAAAAATCAGGGTCGTCACAGGTGGTATCAAAGCGTTCGGGTTCGAAAACCTTAGGACGACGGGTTTTGGGTGCATATCATGCTTATGTTGGCGTACCTTGATTTATTTATATGCCTATGATAATATGTTTTGGTATTATAACATGTTTACGTGCTTTGTTTGATAACATACTCGGTGTGATGACATGTTTTCTGTACTTATATGCTTATGTGTTTAAAAGCATCTTTGTTTGACATGTTGCTTATGTGGCACCTTGAGTAGATAGTACGTTGCTATGTTACATGCTAGCTACTTCCTTTATGTCAGGTTTTGACATTGTCTCATAGGATTTGTCGTATTCCTTGGATGCATTCTTGTTTCATGAGTTTCTTCCTTGGATAGGAGAAATTCATTCTATAAGGACCCATGTCGGGAACCTTCTTGTCTGTTTTGTTGATGCGAGTAAGGCTCATGTGAGCGTAGAATCGCAATCCTTGTCTGGTGGAGTGAGACGTGTGCCAGGGAGACACCATTTCATTTCCTTTTCCTTTGTGGCTTCTAGATCTAAGGCCTTAAGTGTAGCGGTGCCTAGGGCGTTGTTGTCAGAGTTTTGGGATTGGCCAAGATGGTCTGGCCAGACATTATTGGACCATACCCCACTCTCGCAGATGCCTGGTTCTCACAGTGCTATTGGTAATGATTATTCTGACATTGATGTCATCCGTATCAAAAGTTTTCTCAGAGTTGACCTGGTTTGGGGTATGTTATGGACTAGTGCCTTATACCGTCATGCGACCTTGCTGACGAGTAAGTGTGGGCGGGTTCTGGTTGTTGTTGGTACTGCTTTGTCACTCTCTCTTTTCATCGTGATTCAACGTTCCTTTGTCTTAGGATTCTCTCGGTGGTTGACGTTGAGTTAACATGCCTGTTTGTATGATGTGTTGTCTCAGTTCATAGTTTCGCATTCCTTCAGTTGATCTTTAGACTTCAGGATTTGTCCTTTAGTGCGTTGTGAGCTGTCCTTTAATTTGACCTTTTGTTCGGTCATTATTCTATTCTCTCTGGTATGTTCCTAATTTCGGGGACGAAATTCCTTTAAAAAGGGTATGTTGTAACGACCTGGTCAAATGCCTTCCTTTCCTTTCCCTGAAATTTTACAAATGAATTTTTTTCGTTTAATTTCTTTTCTGAGCTCTGTTTCATGTCGCTTAGTGTCAACTCAAGTGCTCGGAATTGGTTCTTGAGACTTTTTTCTGTGGATTGACAACTTCTTTTGAGGACCGAGTCATTTTCACATTTTTCGTTTTTCGACACTATTTGCTATTTCGTCCTTTTCCCTATTCTGTCTTATCTCCATTTGTCAGTTTTTGGCACAACCTCAGTTCTCATGCTCGGAGTTGGTTTTTGAATTTACCTGCCTTCATCTTGAGTGGTTTCCTCGAAATACGTATCTTTACTTTTGCAAGAAAGTACTCTGGTTGCTCCTGGTGCCCACAGGGGCATGGATGCACAATTCTTTAGAATCTTTTTCATTTCTTGGGGTGTTTTTCATAAATATCTTTTGAAGATATTTTATTTCAGGGGTATCTAAGAAAATACCTTTTGGAAGATATTTTCATTCTGGGGCAGTTTCGTAGTTAACCTTTTTTGTAGGGGTCATTGTGCAATTAACCAAAGTTATTGCAAAATGTCTCGTCTGGAGCCTGGATCCTCGTACAGGATTCATTTTCACATTTTGTTGAGTCGTGGACTCTTAGAATTCCGTTCTGGTCATTTTTCTCCAGTTTCAGAGTTTCTGGACCTAGTTGTCGCCGAACTTGTTCGGGGCATAACTTTCTGTTCGGGACTCATTTTTTGATGTCGTTTCTTCTGTTGTTCATATTTTCTCATTTTGAATCTTTTTTGTTCATGGAGTTTTGCCGTTTGAGCACGTCTGCTCAAAATCCGCTTTTCCAGACCCGGCGGGGCCCTTTCGGGGCACTTTTTGTGATTTTCTATAAATAGGGGGTTTGAAAAAATTAAAACATAATTTTCCTCTTCTTCCCCACATGTTCTGGACCAGATCCTACAGCCTTCCATGGCTGCCATCTTCTCTCTCCTCTTTTGGTTCACTTTTCTTTAATGAAAAGTCTTCGGCCTTAACGTTTAATACTTGTCTTGATGCCGCATATCTTATGCCCTTATTAGAATCCATTTTTGAAGATTTTTTGAGTTCGAATTTGGAGTCAAGTTGGGATTTTCATGGGACTTCTTGCGGATTCTTTTTCATAGTGTTGTCCCCGACAAAACCTCTCGGTATCGTCAGATTCGGAGCACTTTCGTTTCGGTGGGGATTTGAGATTTTAATCTCAAATTGAGGTAGGAGATGTTCTAGGTTTAAATTCTTGTTATATAGCATGCTTTTGATGCTTATACTACTTGTTTGCATGATTAAATATAAAATCTAGAGATTTTATTATTTATTTTTCTTGTATAGGATCTAATTTTCCCGGTTGCTTGTGACTTGGTTTAAACGTGTAGCATGACATTATATTGCCCCATGATATGCTCATTGTCGTGTATTAAAATTAGAACATTTAAATAAGTACTAAAGCTTTTATTTAATATTTATCTTAGGTCAAAGAATAATTCACATGACTTTAACTAGCTTGAAATCAATATGTGTTAGCATATTAAATTAGGCCTTAGCATGCTCTCCAACATAGTTGAATTTAAAAGTAATTGGAGGTGTTTTGAAAATTAGTAATTATTAATTAATTTAATTAATTAATTTGCCCCGAGTGCACTATTCACTCTATTTGAATTCTGACTTGATATTCTTGATTTACATGCCATATAGCTTCACATATATTTGATTTAGAGTATTCGGTTAGGTTTCGAAACCTTTTATTTAATTAAATTCCATGTTTAAGATTTAATCCTCATGGTGATATACAATTTGGAATTGTATTGTGGCATGTTAGAAAATTAAGTTTTGGTATGGTTGTTCATATGTATTAAATTGGGATTTATTGCATGAGAATTACAACTTTTGTTTTATATTTAACTTTAGTGAAAGTTTAATTCGCATGGTCATAAATTGAATGAAATAAACTTGTAATGTGATATTACATTAGTCCTTGGCATGCTTTCCAACATAGGTTAATTTGTGAGCATTTAGTTAAGTTTGAAAGTCTAGAGATTTTAATTAAAAGAATTAATTAAAATCTATTTTGTGGTCCCATTAGCTTAATTAAGGTTTTAACTTGATATTTGTATTGGCTATGACTTGTTTACTAGTATATATTAATTTGGAACTATTTGAAGTTGTTTTAGAACCTTTGGATTAAAATTAGCATGATTTAATTAAAGTTCCACCTTGTTGTTGTATTTAAACTCATGAGCCTAAGTTTTCAATATTAAATATAATGTTATCTTGCGTAATGATTTGCACACTTCATAATTAACATCATTCATGCATAGCGTGTAACGAATCGCACACTGAAGATTCGACATTTATCATATCATATTAGTTGTGGACTTAGAGTATGTATTGTATAGGTTTCCAAATTTGGTTGTGCTTGGTAAATAGTTGATTATCTTGCATATTCATGTTGATATATGTGTTGTTGTACAACTTGTTGATTTTGGAAACTTGTGGATGTCGTTGTTTGGCTATGGCTAGGACGTGGTTCTAGTACGGGAGATAATCCCTCTATGTAGTCTAGTGCGAACATAGGGAGGTTACCCATGGGCTAGTAACCCTAAAGTAACTATGTTGTCGGTCTGATCCAGCGTGACGTCCGAGTATCTACTTTGTTTGATTTCGTATTTCATTTTCAAGTTGATAACTAGATTATGTTGTAATTTGTTGTTTCTTATTTGTCGTTCCATTTTAAGTTACATGATGTTAACTTTGCGAAATTGTGCTTTATGCGTTGCATTGGAAGTTCCAATGTTGGTTAAATTGCATCGATATTGAAAATTATGTTTTAACATTCTAACAAAGCTTAGGATTGATCCTATTGATTCATTTATAACTTAGACGTTAGGTGGCATGACCCACTTCTGTTGTTTTCGTGCTTTAGGTTTCAAGCTGATAGCTTTAAGAAATTGTATTTTGTTGCCTTATATTGTAACAACCCTATCATTTGCCTTCCTTTCCTTTTTCCTGAAATTTTACGAACTTATTTTTTTCGTTTAATTTACTTTTCTGAGCTCTGTTTCCTGCCGCTTAGTGTCATCTCGAGTGCTCAGAATTGGTTTCTGAGACTCTTTTATGTGGATTGACAACTTCCTTTGAGCACCAAGTCATTTTCGCATTTTTCGTTTTTCGGACACTATGCGCTATTTCGTCTTTTCCCTATTTTATCATTTTCCCTATTTCGTCTTATCTCCGTTTGTCAGTTTTTGGCACAACCTCACTTTTCAAGCTCGGAGTTGGTTTTTGACTTCACGTATCCTTATCGTGAGTGGTTTCCACGAAATACGTATCTTTACTTTCACAAGAAAGTACTCTGGTTTCTCCCGGTGCCCATAGGGCTATGGATGCATAAATCTTTGGAATTAATTTCATTTCTTGGGGTGTTTTTCATAAATATCTTTTGAAGATATTTTATTTCAAGGGCATCTAAGAAAATATCTTTGCAAGATATTTTCATTCTGAGGCAGTTTCGCAGTTAGCCCTTTTTGTAAGGGCCATTGTACAATTAACGAAAGTTATTACAAAATGTCTCGTCTAGAGCCTGGATCCTCGTATGGGATTCATTTTCACTTTTTGTTGACTCGTAAATTCATAGAATTCCGTTCTAGTCATTTTTCCTCCAGTTTCAGAGTTTCTGGACCCGGTTGCCGCCGAACTTGTTCGGGGCATAACTTTCTGGTTAGGACTCGGTTTTGGACGCCATTTTGTCCATTATTCATATTTTCTCATTTTGAATCTTTTTCATTCACGGAGTTTTGCCGTTTGAGCGCGTTTGCTAAAATTCCACTTTTCCGGACCCGGCGGGGCCCTCTCGGGGCACTTTTTGAGATTTCTATAAATAGGTTGCCCTAATTTTTAAAATTAGATTTTCAGACCTTCTTCCTCTTCTTGGCTGGCAGCCATGGGAGCCCAAGGGGCTGCTTCACTCTTTCTTCTCCTCCACTTGATTTCCTTGGTAGAAATCCTTCGACCTTAGCATTTGTTGTTCGCCTCGTCGTGCTCTACCATTACCCCTTATTAGAAACCATTTTTGGCCAAGTTTTGAGTTTGGGTTTGAGGCCAAGTTTGGATTTTCATGGTGCTTCTTGGGGATTCATATAGATCGTGTTGTCCCCGACAAAACCCTTCGGTTTCGGCGGATTCGGAACACTTTTTTTTCGGTGGCCCTTTGAGGTTTTCATCTCAAATTGAGGTAGGAGGTGTTATAGGTTTAATTCTTGTTATATAACATGCTATTGATGCTTATACAACTTGATTGCATGCTTAAATGTGAAATCTAGAAATTTTATTATTTAAATTTCTTGTATTGGATTTGATTTTCTCGGTTGCTTATGACTTGTTCTAAACATGTAGCATGGTAATATAATACTCTATAATATAGTCATTAACATAGATTAAATTGAGAGAATTTGAACAAGTAATAAAGATTTTATTTAATATTTATCTTGAATAAAATATTAAATCATGTGGCCTTAACTAACTTAAAATCAATATGTGTTAGCATATTAAATTAGACCTTAGCATGCTCTCCAATATGGTTGAATTTGAAAGTGATTGGAGGTGTTTTGAAAATTAGTAATTATTAATTAATTTGATTAATTAATTTGCCCCGAGTGCACTATTCACTCTATTTAAATTCCGACTTGATATTCTTGAATTACATGTCATATAGCTTCACATATATTTGATTTAGAATATTAGGTTAGGTTTTCAAACCCTTCATTTAATTAAATTCCTTGTTTAAGATTTAATCCTCATGGTGATATACAACTTGGAATTGAATTGTAGCATGCTAGAAAATTAAGCTTAGGTATAGTTGTTCACATTTATTAAATTGGGATTAATTGCAAGACAATTGCAACTTTTAATTTATATTTAACTTTCGTGAAAGGTTAAGTCACATGGTCTTAAATTGAATGAAATAAACTTGTAATGTGATATTATATTAGTCCTTGGCATGTTCTCTAAGATATGTTAAATTGAGAGTATTTGGTTAAGTTTGAAAATCTAGAAATTTTAATTAAAAGAATTAATTAAAATCTATTTTGTGGTCAATTAAGGTTTTAACTTGATATTTGTATCGGCCATGACTTGTTACTAATATATATTAATTTGGGATTATCTGAAGTTGTTTTAGAACCTTGGGATTTAAATTAGCATGATTTAATTAAAATTCTACTTTGTTATTCTAACAACCTAATTGAGTTTTAGAATGGATATAGGTGATGACCTTGCCATGCCCTTTAACATGTGTTAAATTGAAATTGAATCGAAAATTTAGAGAATTTAATTGTGTTTATCTATTTAAATTCTATCAATATGCTCCATGATCTAGTTGTGTTTTAGAAGTGGTTTCTATATTCAAATCATGGACTTAGACTTGTTGTATATTCATTTGGTTATGTTTTGAACATTGGATAACATAGTTGCTATGTTTGTATTCATGAGAATATGTTTTCCTTATTGAATATATTGTTGCCTTGTGTAATGATTTGCACACTTCGTGTTTAACATCTTTCATGCATAACGTGTAACGAATCGCACACTGAAGATTCGATATTCATCATATCATATTAGTTGTGGTTTAGAGCATGTATTGTATAGGTTTCCAAATTTGGTTGTGCTTAGTAGATAGTTGATTATCTTGCATATTCCTGTTGATATATGCGTTGTTGCACAACTTGTTGATTTTGGAAACTTGGGGATGTCGTTGTTTGACTATGGCTAGGACGTGGTTCTAGTACGGGGGATAGTCCCTCTATATAGTCTAGGGTGCACATAGGGAAGTTACCTATGGGCTAGTAACCCTAAAGTAACCATGTTGTCGGTCTGATCCGGCGTGACGTCCGAGTATCCACTTTGTTTGATTTCGCATTTCATTTTCAAGTTGATAACTAGATGATGTTGTAACTTATTGTTTCTTATTTGTCGTTCCATTTTAAGTTACAGGATGTTAACTTTGCAAAATTGTGCTTTATGCGTTGTATTGGAAGTTCTAATGTTGGTTAAATTGCATCGATATTGAAAATCGTGTTTTGACGTTCTAATAAAGCTTAGGATTGATCCTATTGATTCATTTATAACATAGACGTTAGGTGGCATGAACCACTACTATTATTTTGTGCTTTAGATTCTAAGTTGATGGCTTTGAGAACTTAAACCTCGTTGCATTGTATAACATGCTCTTTTGTTATTGAATTGCATGGATAATATGATTCTTGTTAACTTGTATTCAAATATGCTTTTGTCATGTTGTATGGATTACTCTAGACCTAGTTCAATTGTATTGAAAATGCAATTCATGTTAATCTATGCTCAAGCATTCTTCTTGTCATGTTCTTTGGATTATCCCAACCATGATTCGTTTCATACACATATGTATATCATGATTCTTATTGCTTAGACTCTAAGGTAGCTTAGGATGCTTCCCGAGTCTCACTTGGACATAGACGTTAGGTGGCATGAACCCCTTTAACATGTTTCACCTTAAGGTGATAAATTTGTAAAATGCTAGGTCGATGCATGCTTATCTTCTACGAGTAGCTTTATGTTACTCACCCCTACGATACTGGGGCATATTTCAGGTATGAAGACTTGGTTCGTGACGCCTAGCATTCCTTGGATATCGTGTAGCTTTCAACTTTCCATTTCAGGCAAATGTTAGCATGAAATGTCATTTGTAGACTTATATGTCAAAATATGTATATTTGATTCCATGTATATAATGTGTACTTAAGTACACACCTTTCAATGTAATTGATATGTATTAGATGAGGCCGGAAGCCAATGACATGTGTATTGTATTCTATATAACTTTTTAACTTTATGAAATATTATGAAAACCTTGAAAAATCGCAAGTCATTGCTTCACCATGGTTGCATCGGGTGTGGGAATTCCATTTTCATTCTTTCATAGGGTCTTATTAATCTTGTATGAAGTGTGGCCAATGGCCAAACGGTCATTTTACTCCATTTTATATTTTTGGATTCCATGTTTTCCATTCCAAGTCCATTTTTGCCTTTTTGCCCGTTGGGGGGTCGGATTTTGCATCGGTTATATTTTTAAGTCATGGACTATTGTAGGACGTCCAAATAGGTAAGTTACGTTTGCGTGCATAGTCATTTCTGGGAAAAACCTTATCATTTGTGTTTTGAGCTTCCTATGGACTCATTTTGAAGTTTTGTTGCATAATCTGATTTTAGGGCACTTTGGGGTTTTCCTTCAGGAAATAAATTCCGTTCTTGACATGGTCACTTAGAAAACGTGATTTTATGGGGGGTTTCTTCTTCGTATTTTTCCAGAAAATGTCGCCTCGGTGCCAGAAATCCAATGCAAAGTTTAGGTTTCTGTTATGCATATAGCAGCTTTTTTTAATCATCTTGCCCTTTTTTGATCTAGGGGCATTCTGGGTACTTCATAGTGTTTATTTTTCATTTTCTTCTATGATCCGGGTAGAAAACGTGATTTTAGTGGGGGGTTTCTTCTTCGTGTTTTTACAAAAAAAAATCATCTTGATGCCGAAAACAACTCGCAGATCTGGAAAATTTGGTCGTTTCAGGTTTTTCAGGAAAAAGTGCTGATCTAAGGGGCATTTCGGGTATTTCACTTGTAAAATAAAATCTTCTCTTGACATGGTCATGTAGAAAACATGATTTTTTTTGGGGGGGGGGGGGGGGGGGGAGGGTTAGTTCATAACTTTTTGCCAAAAAATGTGGTTTAAGCCCTCAAAACAACATTTGAAGTCCAAAAATCTGTGCAGGTCCTGCCCAGATTTGAACCTAGAAAGTTGTTTTTTTTGAAACTTAGAGACTTCATATTTTCTTCGTCCCGACTCCAAATCAAGTGATTTTTGAGTCTAAGTTTATTAATTTTTGCTGGTCTATATAACGGTATGCACGATTGCATCAAATTATATCTTAAAAGACCATTTTACCCCTTGTAAAGTACCCTTGCCACACTGATTTTAAACCCAAAAGTTGGTTTTTATGAAACTTTGACGTTTCATATCTTCTTCGTCCGGACTCCGAATCAAGTGATTTTTGAATCTAAATTCTTTAATTTTTATTGGTCTATCTAACGGTATACTCAGTTACATTTAGTTTTGTCAAAAAAGACCATTTTACCCCTTGCGAAGTACCCTTGCTGCATTGATTTCAAACCCAAAAATGTAATTTTTATGAAACTTTGGAGTTTCATATTTTCTTCATCCGGACTCCGAATCAAGTGATTCTTGAGTCCATCTTGATTAGTTTTTCGTTTTCCTTCCAGTGGTGTGCTCGATGGCACCCGAGTCCATAGTTTCCAGAAATGACTATTTTGCCCCTGGGGGCTTATTTGTCATATTTTTGGTCTTTCGCTTCTGTGTCAGTTCTCATTGAGTTCCACGACCTCATGAAAGGTCATTTTGACTTCTTAAAGTCTTATTTTCTATTTTCGCTTCCGCATATCGGATCCGTTATCTGGTCAATCTTCGATTCATCACAAGACACGCTGGCCTAAAAACTAAGGTCGTCACATGTATAATATGCTTTTATGTGGTTAGATTGCATTGAAGTTGTAAATTGTGTTTTGATTGTTCAGCATGGCTTAGGATGATTCCTTAGACTTATTTAGAACAAGACGTTAGGTGACATGATCACTTTAGTTGTTTCTGTATTCGAGATTGCAAGTTAATACCTTTAAGAACCTATATCTTGTTGCTTTGTATAACGTGCTTCCATATTGTTTAAATGGCATAGATGATCTGAGTTATGCTAGAAACACTCTAAGGTAACTTAGGATGTTCCCTGAGTCTCATTTCGATATAGACGTTAGATGGCATGAACCCCTTTAACATGTTTCACCTTAAGGTGATAAATTTGTAAAGTGCTAGGTCGATGCATGCTCATCTCCTACGAGTAGCTTTATGTTACTCACCCCTATGATACTAGGGCATATTTCAGGTACGAAGACATGGTTTGTGACACCTAGCATTCCTTGGATGTCGTGTAGCTTTCAAGTTCCCATTTCATGCAAATGTTAACATGAACTGTCATTTTGTAGACTTATATGTCAAAATATGTATATTTGATTCCATGTATGTAATGTGTTCTTCAGTACACTCCTTTCAATGTATTTGGTATGTATGAGATGAGGCCGGAGGCCAATGACCATTATATTGTATTCTATGTACTTTTTAACTTCATGAAATATTATGAAAATCTTGAAAAATTGCAAGTCATTGCTTCACCGTGGTTGCATCGGGTGTGGGAATTCCATTCTCATTCTTTCATAGGGTCTCATAAATCATGTTTGAAGTGTGGCCAAGGGCCAAACGGTCATTTGATCCCGTTTTGTATTTTTGGATTCTGAGTTTTCATTCCAAGTTCTATTTTTGCCTTTTTGCCCGTGGGGGGGTCGGATTTTGTATCGGTGGTATTTTTAAGTCATGGACCATTGTAGCACGTCCAAATAGGTCAGTTACATTTGCATGCATGGTCGTTTCCGGGCAAAACCTTATCGTTTGTGTTTTGAGCCTCTTGTGAATTCATTTCGCACTTTTTTTGCATATTTTGATCTAGGGGCATTATAGACTTTTCATGGTGATTTTATTTTCTTCTTTCAATATGGTTGAATAGAATACATGATTTTAGGGAGGGTTTCCTTTTCTTTTTTTTTTCAGAAAATGTCGTCTTGATATCGGAAATCGCTTACGAAGTTCAGCTCTTAGTTTTTCAATTTAGCAGCTTTTTGGACCTCTATGACTAGATTTCATGGAGGGGAATTTCGGGTATTCTATATTGCATTTTTTTTTAATTCTCTGGCGAGTCATATAGAAAACTCAATTTTGAGGGGGGTTTCTTCTTTGTGTTTTTGCAAAAAAAATCATCTAGGCCTCCAAATTCAGCCTCTATTCTATTTTTTTTTTTTTGAAGAAAAAACACATAGCAGCTTTTGGGTTGCTGGCAGCCGTGTGTGCGCCCAGCGCGCGCGTGGCGTGCATGGGTGTGCACATGGGCGCGCATGGGGGTGGTCATGGCCCCCTCGTTGGGCCACCGTGATGTCAATTCTTCTTTTGGGCTTTTCTCCTTCGTCCGGACTCCGATTCAAGTGAATTTTTTTTGAACTTGACTAATTTTTCGCTGTCTTTCCAATGGTGTGCTCGGTTGCACCCAGTTCTTCCTGGATAATTACCAGTTTACCCTTTTTGCCTTAAGTGCTCGTTTTTCTTCGTCATGCCTTTTTTACTTCGTCCGGACTCCGAATCATGCGATTCTTGAGTCCATCTTGATTAGTTTTTCGTTATCCTTCCAGCGGTGTGCTTGGTGGCACCCGATTCTACAGTTTTCAGAAATGACTATTTTGCCCCTAGGGGCTTATTTGTCATATTTTCAATCTTTTGCTTCCGCATCAGTTCTTGTTGAGTTCCACGACCTCATGGAAGGTCACTTTGACTTCTTAGAGTCTTGTTTTCTGCTTTCGCTTCCGCATTCAGATCCATTATCGGATCATCCTTACGGTTCATCACAGGACACGCTGGCCTAAAAAGCAGGGTCGTCACACGTTCGATGTCATGAAGAGTGTTTCTGTGAGTAAGTATTGAATCTTTTAATGAAATTACTTCAATTAAGGTTTCTATTATGTCACTAGACCATTTTAATATATAAGTATTGAATCTTTGAAAGAAAAGGAGAGTTTTGAGTTAAATTTATTTGAGTTCACAATGAAGTCGTGAAAAGTGTATTAATGACTAAATATTGAATCTTTGAAAGAAAATAAGAGTTTTGAGTGAAACTTATTCAAGTTACCTTTTACGTTCCAAAGAGAGTTTTAATGAGTAAAGATTGAATCTTTGAACGAAATTACCTAAATCAAGGTTCCTATTATGTCACTAGACCATTTTAATGTATAAAGATTAAATCTTTATAAGAAAATGAGAGCTTTGAGTTAAATTTATTCGAGTTCTGTTTGATGTCATGAAGAGTGTTTTAAAGAGTAAAGACTAAATCTTTAAATAAAATAACCTTAATCAAGGTTCGTATTACCTCACTAGACCTTTTTAATGTTTAAAGATTGAATATTTGAAAGAAAATGAAAATTTTGAGTTTAACTTATTCGAGTTCCCTAAGAAGTCACGAAGAGTGTTTTAATGATCAAAGATTGAATCTTTTTGAATGAAAATTTCTCAATCAAGGTACTTATTATGTCACTAGACCTTTTTACCATATAAAGATTGAATCTTGGAAAGAAAATGAGAGTTTTGAGTTAAACTTATTCGAGGGTCCTTGAACGTCCGGAAGAATGTTTTAATGAGTAAAGATTGAATCTTTAAATGAAAATACCTTAATCAAGTTACCTATTAAGTCACTATACCATTTCAATGTATAAAGTTTATATCTTTGAAATAAAATGAGTGTTTTGAGTTAAACTTATTCGATTTTCCTTTGGCATCACGAAGAGTGTTTTAATGAGTAAAGATTGAATCTTTGAATGAAATTAACTCAATCAGGGTACCTATTATGTCACTTAAACTTTTTAATGTATAAAGATTGAATCTTTGAAAGAAAATGAGAGTTTTGAGTTGAACTTATGCGAGTTCCCTTTAATGTCCCAAAGAGTGTTTTAATAAGTAAATTTTGAATTTTTTTAATATAAATATCGTAATCAAGATACCTATTAAGCCACTAAACCATTTTAATGTATACAGATTAAATATTTGAAAGAAAATGAGAGTTTGGAGTGAAACTTATTCGAATTCCGTTTGACATCACGAAGAGTGTTTCAATGAGTAAGGATTGAATCTTTGAATGAAATTACTTCAATCAAGGTAACTATTATGTCACTAGATCTTTTTAATGTATAAGTATTAAATCTTTAAAAGAAAATGAGAGTATTGAGTTAAACTTATTTGAGTTCACAATGAAGTCGTGAAAAGTGTATTAATGACTAAATATTGAATCTTTGAAAGAAAATAAAAGTTTTGAGTTAAACTTATTCAAGTTACCTTTTATGTTCCGAAGAGAGTTTTAATGAGTAAAGATTGAATCTTTGAATGAAATTACCTAACTAAAGGTACCTATTATGTCACTAGTCTATTTTAATGTATAAAGATTAAATCTTTATAAGAAAATGAGAGTTCTAGGTTAAACTTATTCGAGCTCTGTTTGATGTCACGCAGAGTGTTTTAAAGAATAAAAACTAAATCATTTAATGCAATAACCTCAATCAAGGTTCCTATTATCTCACTAGACCTTTTTAATGTTTAAAGATTGAATATTTGAAAGAAAATAAAAGTTTTGAGTTTAACTTATTCGAGTTCCCTATGAAGTCACGAAGAGTGTTTTAATGATCAAAGATTGAATCTTTTTGAATGAAAATACCTTAATCAAGGTATCTATTATGTCACTAGACTTTTTTAACATATAAAGATTGAATCTTGGAAAGAAAATGAGAGTTTTGAGTTAAACTTATTCGAGGGCCCTTGGACGTCCTGTAGAATGTTTTAATGAGTAAAGATTGAATCTTTAAATAAAAATACCCCAATCAAGGTACCTATTAAGTCAATAGACTATTTTAATGTATTAAGTTTAAATCTTTGAAATAAAATGAGTGTTTTGAGTTGAACTTATTCGATTTTCCTTTGGCGTCATGAAGAGTGTTTTAATGAGTAAATATTGAATCTTTGAATGAAATTAACTCAATCAGGGTACTTATTATGTCACTTGAACTTTTTAATGTATAAAGATTGAATCTTTGATAGAAAATGAAAGTTTTGAGTTGAACTTATGCGAGTTCCCTTGAACGTCCCAAAGAGTGTTTTAATGAGTAAATTTTGAATATTTTAATAAAAACACCACAATCAAGGTACCTATTTAGCCACTAGACCATTTTAATGTATACAGATGTAATATTTGAAAGAAAAATAGAGTTTGGAGTTAATCTTATTCGAATTCCGTTCGACATCACGAAAAGTGTTTCTATGAGTAAAGATTGAAACTTTTTACTAAATTACTTCAATCAAGGTAACTATTATGTCACTAGACCTTTTTAATGTATAAGTATTTAATCTTTGAAAGTAAATGAGAGTTTTTAGTTAAACTTATTCGAGTTCACAATGAAGTTGTGAAAAGTGTATTAATGAAAAAAATATTGAATCTTTGAATGAAAATACCATAACCAAGATGCCAATTATGTCACTAGACCTTTTTAATGTATAAAGATTGAATCATTGAAAGAAAATGAGAGTTTTGAGCTAAACTTATTCAAGTTCCCTTTGACATCCCGAAGAGTGTTTTAATGAGTAAAAGTTGAATCTTTGAATGAAAATACCTCAATCAAGGTACCTATTATATCACTAGACCTTTCTAATGTATAAAGATAGAATCGTTTAAAAAAAATGAGGATTTTGATTCAACTTATTCGAGTTTCCAACGAAGGTACCTATTATGTCACTTGATCTTTTTAATGTATAAAGATTGAATCTTTGAAAAAAAAAAATGAGAGTTTTGAGTTAAACTTATTCGAGTTCCTATTGACATCCCGAAGAATCTTTTAAAGAGTAAAGATTGAATCCTTGAATGAAGGTACCTATTATGTCACTAGACCTTTTTAATGTATAAAAATTGAATCATTGAAAAAAATGAGGGTTTTGAGTTTAACTTATTTGAGTTCCATATAAGGTCGCGAAGAGTGTTTTATTGAGTAAAGATTGAATCTTTGAATGAAAATAGCTCAATCAAGGTACCTATTATTTCACCAGACATTTGTCAGGTGTAAAATAAGAATTTTGAGTTAAACTTATTCGAGTTCCCTTTGACATCACGAAGAGTGTTTTAATGAGTAAGGATTGAATCTTTGAATGAAAATACCTCAATCAAGGTACCTATTATGTCACTAGACCATTTTAATGTATATTGATTAAATCTTTGAAAGAAAATAAGTGTTTTGACTGGAAACTTATTCAAGTTACTTTTTACGTTCCGAAGAGAGTTTTAATGAGTAAAGATTGAATCTATAAATGAAATTACCTAAATCAAGGTACCTATTATGTAACTAGACTATGTTAATGCATAAAGATTAAATCTTTGTAAGAAAATGAGAGTTTTTAGTTATACTTATTCGAGTTCCGTTTGACTTCATGAAGAGTGTTTTAAAGAGTAAAGACTAAATCTTTGAATGAAATAACCTCAATCAAGGTTCCTATTAACTCACTAGACATTTTGAATGTTTAAAGATTGAATATTTGAAAGAAAATGAAAGTTTTGAGTTTAACTTATTCGAGTTTCCTATGAAGTCTCGAAGAGTGTTTTATTGATTAAAGATTGAATCTTTTTTAATGAAAATACCTTAATCAAGGAGTCTATTATGTCAGTAGACCTTTTTAACGTATAAAGATTGAATCTTGGAAGGAAAATGGGAGTTTTGAGTTAAACTTATTCGAGTGCCCTTGGACCTCCCGAAAAATGTTTTAATGAGAAAAGATTGAATCTTTAAATGAAAATACCTCAATCAAAGTACCTGTTAAGTCAATAGACCATTTTAATGTATAATGATTAAGTCTTTGAAATAAAATGAGAGTTTGAGTTGAACTAATTCGATTTCCCTTTGACGTCACGAAGAGTGTTTTAATGAGTAAAGATTGAATCTTTGAATGAAATTAACTCAATCAGGGTACCTATTATGTCACTTGAACTTTTTAACGTATAAAGATTTAATCTTTGAAAGAAAATTAGAGTTTTGAGTTAAACTTATGCGAATTCCCTTTGACGTCCCAAAGAGTATTTTAATGAGTAAATATTGAATTTTTTAATATAAATACCACAATCAAGGTAGCTATGAAGTCACTAGACCATTTTAATGTGTACAGATTAAATATTTGAAAGAAAATGAGAGTTTGGAGTTAAATTTATTCGAATTCAGTTCGACGTCACAAAGAGTGTTTCAATGATTAAGGATTGAATCTTTGAATGAAATTACTTCAATCAAAGTAACTATTATATCACTAGACCTTTTTAATGTATAAGTATTGAATCTTTGAAAGAAAATGAGCTTTGAGTTAAACTTATTTGAGTGCACAATGATGTTGTGAAAAGTGTTTTATTGACTAAATATTGAATCTTTGAAAGAAATAAGAGTTTTGAGTGAAACTTATTCAAGTAATCTTTTACGTTTCGAAGAGAGTTTTAATGAGTAAAGATTGAATCTATGAATGAAATTACCTAAATCAAGGTACCTATTATATCACTAGACCATTTTAATGTATAAAGATTAAATCTTTATAAGAAAACAAGAGTTTTGAGTTAAACTTATCCGAGTTCCGTTTGACGTCACGAACAGTGTTTTAAAAGAGTAAAGACAAAATCTTTGAATGAAATTACCTCAATCAAGGTTCCTATTACCTCACTAGACCTCTTTAATGTTTAAAGATTGAATATTTGAAAGAAAATGAAAGTTTTTAATCTAACTTATTCGAGTTCCTTATGAAGTTGCGAAGAGTGTTTTATTGATTAAAGATTGAATCTTTTTGAATGAAAATACCTCAATCAAGGTACCTATTATGTCACTAGACCTTTTTAACGTATAAAGATTGAATCTTGGAAAGAAAATGAGTGTTTTGAGTTAAACTTATTCGAGGGCGCTTGGATGTCCCGAAATATGTTTTAATGAGTAAAGAATTGAATCTTTATATGAAAAGACCTCAATCAAGGTACTTATTAAGTCACTAGACCATTTTAATGTATAAAGTTTAAATCTTTGAAATAAAATGAGAGTTTTGAGTTAAACTAATTCGATTTCCCTTTGGTGTCACGAAAAGTATTTTAATGAGTAATGATTGAATCTTTGAATGAAATTAACTCAATCAGGGTACCTATTATGTCACTTGAACTTTTTAAAGTATAAAGATTGAATCTTTGAAATAAAATGAGAGTTTTGAGTTGAACTTATGCGAGTTCCATTTGACATCCAAAAGAGTGTTTTAATGAGTAAATATTGAATATTTGAATAAAAATACCACAATCAAGGTATCAATTAAGTCACTAGACCATTTTAATGTATACAGATTAAATATTTGAAAGAAAATGAGAGTTTGGACTTATACTTATTCAAATTCCGTTCGGCATCACAAAGAGTGTTTTAATAAGTAAGGATTGAATCTTTGAATGAAATTACTTCAATCAAGGTATCTATTATGTCACTAGACCTTTTTAATTTATAAGTATTGAATCTTTGAAACAAAACGAGAGTTTTGAGTTAAACTTATTTGAGTTCACAATGAAGTCGTGAAAAGTGTTTTAATGACTAAATATTGAATCTTTGAAAGAAAATAAGGGTTTTGAGTGAAACTTATTTTAGTTATCATTTACGTTCCGAAGAGAGTTTTAATGAGTAAAGACTGAATCTTTGAATGAAATTACATAAATCAAGGTACTTATTATGTCACTAGACCATTTTAATATTTAAAGATTAAATCTTTATAAGGAAACGAGAGGTTTGAGTTCCCTATGAGGTCGCGAAGAGTGTTTTGCTGAATAAAGATTGAATCTTTAAAATGAAAATAGCTTAATCAAGGTACCTACTATGTCACTAGACATTTTTAAGGTATAAAATAATAGCTTTGAGTTAAACTTATCCGAGTTCCTTTTAACGTCACGAAGAGTGTTTTAATGAGTAAAGATTGAATCTTTGAATAAAAATACCTCAATTAAGGTATCTATTATGTCACTAGACCATTTTAATGTATAAAGATTAAATCTTTGAAAGAAAATAAGAGTTTTGAGGGAAACTGATTCAAGTTACCTTTTAAGTTCCGAAGAGAGTTTTAATAAGTAAAGATTAAATCTATGAATTAAATTACCTAAATCAAGGTACCTATTATGTCACTAGACCATTTTAATGTATAAAGATTAAATCTTTGTAAGAAAACAAGAGTTTTGAGCTAAACTTATTCAAGTTCCGTTTAACGTCATGAATAGTGTTTTAAAGAGTAAAGAGTAAATCTTTGAATGAAATTACCTCAATCAAGTTTCCTATTACCTCACTAGACCATTTTAATGTTTAAAGATTGAATATTTGAAAGAAAATTAAAGTTTTGAGTTTAACTTATTCGAGTTCCCTATGAAGTCGAGAAGAGTGTTTTAATGATTAAAGATTAAATCTTTTTGAATGAAAATACCTCAATCAAGATACCTATTATGTCACTAGAACTTTTTATTGTATAAAGATTGAATCTTGGAAAGAAAATGAGAGTTTTGAGTGCTCTTGGACATCCCGAAGAATGTTTTAATGTGTAAAGATTTTATCTTTAAATGAAAATATACCTCAATCAAGGTACCTATTAAGTCACTAGACCATTTTAAGATATAAAGATTAAATCTTTGAAATAAAATGAATGTTTTGAGTTAAACTAATTCGATTAGTGTTTTAATGAGTAAAGATTGAATCTTTGAATGAAATTAACTAAATCTGGGTACCTATTATGTCACTTCAACTTTTTAATGTAGAAAGATTGAATCTTTGAAAGAAAATTAGAGTTTTGAGTTGCACTTATGTGAGTTCCCTTTGACGTGCCATGTAATGTTTTAATGAGTAAAGATTGAATTTTTGTATGAAAATACCACAATCAAGGTACCTATTAAGTCACTAGACCATTTTAATGTATACAGATTAAATATTTGAAAAATAATGAGAGTTTGGAGTTAAACTTATTCGAATTCTGTTTGACGTCACGAAGAGTGTTTCAATGAGTAAGGATTGAATCTTTGAATAAAATTACTTCAATTAAGGTAACTATTATGTCACTAGACCTTTTTAATGTATAAGTATTGAATCTTTAAAAGAAAATGAGAATTGTGAACTAAACTTATTCGAGTTCACAATAAAGTCGTGAAAAATATTTTAATGACTAAATATTAAATCTTTGAATGAAAATACCTCAACCAAGATACCAATTATGTCACTAGACCTTTTTAATGTATAAAGATTGAATCTTTGAAGGAAAATGAGAGTTTTTAGTTTAACTTATTCAAGTTCCTTATGAATTCACGAAAAGTGTTTTAATGACTAAAGATTGAATCTATGATTGAAAACACATGAATCAACGTACCTGTTATGTCACTAAACCTTTTTAATGTATAAAGACTGAATCTTTGAAAGAAAATAAGAGTTTTGAGCTATACTTATTCGAGTTCACTTTGATGTCCCGAAGAGTGTTTTAATGAGTAAAGATTGAATCCTTGAATGAAGGAACCAATTTTGTTACTAGACCTTTTTAAAGTATAAAGATTGAATCATTGAAAAAAATGAGGGTTTTGAGTTTAACTTATTAAAGTTCCATATGAGGTCGCGACTAGTGTTTTATTGATTAAAGATTGAATCTTTGAATGAAAATAGCTCAATCAAGGTACCTATTATGTCACTAGATATTTTTAAGGTATAAAATAAGAGTTTTAAGTTAAACTTATTCGAATTCCCTTTGACGTCATGAATGGTGTTTTAATGAATAATGATTGAATCATTGAATGAAAATACCTCAATCAAGGTACCTATTATGTTACTAGACCATTTTAATGTATAAAGATTAAATCTTTGAAAGAAAATAAGAGTTTTGAGTGAAACTTACTCAAATTACCTTTTACGTTCCGAAGAGAGTTTTAATGAGTAAAGATTGAATCTTTAAATGAAATTATTTAAATCTAGGTACCTATTATGTCACTAGACCATTTTAATGTATAAAGATTAAATCTTTGTAAGAAAATGAAAATTTTAAATTAAACTTATTCAAGTTTCGTTTAACGTCACGAAGAGTGTTTTAAAGAGTAAGTACTAAATCTTTGAATGAAATTACCTCAATCAAGGTTCCTATTAACTCACTAGACCTTTTTAATGTTTCAAGATTGAATATTTGAAAGAAAATAAAAGTTTTGAGTTTAACTTATTCGAGTTCCCTATGAAGTCGCGAAGAGTGTTTTAATGATTAAAGATTGAATCTTTTTGAACAAAAACACCTCAATCAAGGTACCTATTATGTCACTAGAACTTTTTAATATATAAAGATTGAATCTTGGAAAGAAAATAAGAGTTTTGAATTCCCTTGGACATCCCGAAGAATGTTTTAATGAGTAAAGATTTTATATTTAAATGAAAATACCTCAATCAAGGTACCTATTAAGTCACTAGACCATTTTAAGGTATAAAGATTAAAATATTTGAAATAAAATGAGAGTTTTGAGTTAAACGAATTTGATTTCCCCTTGACGTCACGAAAAGTGTTTTAATGAGTAAATATTGAATCTTTGAATAAAATTAACTCAATCTGGGTACCTATTATGTCACTTGAACTTTTTAATGTATAAAGATTGAATTTTTGAAAGAAAATGAGAGTTTTGAGTTGAACTTATACGAGTTCCCTTTGATGTTCCAAAGAGTGTTTTAATGAGTACTGAATTTTTGAATGAAAATACCACAATCAAGGTACCTATTAAGTTAGTAGACTATTTTGATGTATACAGATTAAATATTTGAAATAAAATGAGAGTCTGGAGTTAAACTTATTCGAATTCTGTTTGACGTCACGAAGAGTATTTCAATGAGTAAGGATTGAATCATTGAATGAAATTACTTTAATCAAGGTAACTATTATGTCACTAGACCTTTTTAATGTATAAGTATTGAATCTTTGAAAGAAAATGAGAGTTTTGAATTAAACTTATTCGAGTTCACAATGAACTCGTGAAAAGTGTTTAATAACTAAATATTGAATCTTTGAATGAAAATACCTCAACCAAGATACCAATTATGTCACTAGACCTTTTTAATATATAAAGATTGAATCGTTGAAGGAAAATGAGAGTTTTGAGTTTAACTTATTCAAGTTCCCTATGAATTCACAAAAAGTGTTTTAATGACTAAAGATTGAATCTGTGATTGAAAACACTTCAATCAACGTACCTGTTATGTCACTGAACCTTTTTAATGTATGAAGATTGAATCTTTGAAAGAAAATGAGAGTTTTCAGCTAAACTTATTCGAGTTCCCTTTAACGTCCCGAAAAGTGTTTTAATGAGTAAAAATTGAATTTTTGAATGAAAATACCTCAATTAAGGTACCTATTATGTCACTAGACCATTTTTAACGTATAATTACTAAATCTTTGAAAGAAAATAGGAGTTTTGAGTTCAACTTATTTGAATTCCCTTTGACGTCACGTTGAGTGTTTTATTGAGTGTAGTTGAATCTTTCAATGAAATTACCTCAATCAATGTACCTATTATATCACTAGACCTTTTTAATGTATAAAGAATGAATCTTTGAAAAAGAATGATGGTTTTGATTTAACTTATTCGAGTTCCCAATGAAGGTGCCTATTATATCACATGATCTTTTTAATATATAAGGAATGAATCTTTGGAAAAAAAAAAAAAAAGTTTTGAGTTAAACTTATTCGAGTTCCTTTTGACATCCCGAATAGTATTTTAAAGAGTAAAGATTGAATCCTTGAATGAAGGTATAAACTTCCAGTGAGCTTCCACACAATCCACTATTCCACTACAACATATCACTTGGCTGCTACAAGCTTAATTTGTAAGCTTTTAAAAAAAATAACACTTTACAAAACAGCCACCCCACAAAATAATATTATATAAATCATGTCTAATTAAAATAAAATTATGCTAATGAAATTAATTTTGTATTGGGGTCTTACATATTATGTCACTAGACCTTTTTAATGTATAAGTATTGAATCTTTGAAAGAAAATGAGAGTTTTAAATTAAACTTATTCGAGTTCACAATGAAGTCGTGAAATGTATTTTAATAACTAAATATTGAAGCTTTGAATGAAAATACCGAATCCAAGATACCAATTATGTCGCTAGACCTTTTTAATGTATAAATATTGAATCTTTAAAAAAAAAAAAATGAGAATTTTGAAATAAACTTATTCAAGTTCACAATGAAGTCATCAAAAGTATTTTAATGACTAAATATTGAATCTTTGAATGCAAATACCTCATCCAAGATACCAATTATGTCGCTAGACCTTTTTAACGTATAAAGATTGAATCTTTGAAGGAAAATGAGAGTTTTGAGTTTAACTTATTCAAGTTCCCTATGAATTCACGAAAAGTGTTTTAATGACAAAAGATTGAATCTATGAATGAAAACACTTCAATCAATGTACCTGTTATGTCACTATACCTTTTTAATGTATAAAGATTGAATCTTCGAAAGAAAATGAGAGTTTTGATTTAAACTTATTTGAGTTCCCTTTGACGTCCTGGATAGTGTTTTAATGAGTAAAAATTAAATCTTTGAATGAAAATACCTCAATCAAGGTACCTATTATGCAAGTAGACCATTTTAATGTATCAATACAAAATCTTTGAATGAAAATAGAAGCTTTGAGTTCAACTTATTTGAGTTCCATTTGACATCACAATGAGTGTTTTAATGAGTGTAGTTGAATCTTTCAATGAAATTACCTCAATCAATGTACTGTTATATCACTAGACCATTTTAATGTATAAAGAATGAATTTTTGAAAAAAATGGCGGTTTTGATTTAACTTATTCGAGTTCCAAATGATGGTACCTATTATGTCACTTGATCTTTTTAATGTATAAAGATTGAATATTTGAAAAAAAAATTGGAGTTTCGAGTTAAACTTATTTGAATTCCTTTTGACATCTCGAAGAGTATTTTAAAGAGTAAAGATTGAATCCTTGAATGAAGGTACCAATTATGTCAGTAGACCTTTTTAATGTATAAAGATTGAATCATTGTAAAAAATGAGGGTTTTCAGTTTAACTTATGTGCCTATTATATCACTAGACATTTTTAAGGTATAAAATATGAGTTTTAAGTTAAACTTATTCGAGTTCCTTTTGACGTCACGGAGAGTGTTTTAATGAGTAAAGATTGAATCTTTGAATGAAAATACCTCAATCAAAGTACCTATTATGTCACTAGACCATTTTAATGTATAACGATTAAATCTTTAAAAGAAAATAAGAGTTTTGAGTGAAACTTATTCAAGTTAACTTTTACGTTCCAAAGGGAGTTTTAATGAGTAAAGATTGAATCTTTGAATAAAATTACCTAAATCAAGGTACTTATTATGTCACTAGACCATTTTGATATATAAAGATGAAATCTTTGTAAGAAAATGAGAGTTTTAAGTTAAACTTATTCCAGTTCCGTTTAACGTCACAACGAGTGTTATAAAGAGTAAAGACTAAATCTTTGAATGAAATTACCTCAATCAAGGTTCCTATTACCTCACTAGACCTTTTTAATGTTTAAAGATTGAATATTTGAAAGAAAATGTAAGTTTTGAGTTTAACTTATTCGAGTTCCCAATGAAGTCGCAAAGAGTGATTTAATGATTAAATATTGAATCTTTTTGAATGAAAATACCTCAATCAAGGTACTTATTATGCCACTAAACCTTTTTAACGTATAACGATTGAATCTTGGAAAGAAAATTAGAGTTTTGAGTGCCCTTAGACATCCCGAAGAATGTTTTATTGAGTAAAGATTGAATCTTTAAATGAAAATACCTCAATCGAGGTACCTATTAAGTCACTAGACCATTTTAAGGTATAAAGATTAAATCTTTGAAATAACATGAGAGTTTTGAGTTAAACTAATTCTATTTCCCTTTGACGTCACGAAGAGTGCTTGAATGAGTCAAGATTGAATCTTTGAATGAAACTAACTCAATCTGGGTACCTATTATGTCACTTGAACTTTTTAATGTATAAAGATTGAATCTTTGAAAGAAAATGAGAGTTTTGAGTTGAACTTTTGCGAGTTCCCTTTGACGTCCCAAAGAGTATTTTAATGAATAAAGATTGAATTTTTGATTGAAAACACCATAATCAAGGTGTCTATTAAGTCACTAGACTATTTTAATGTATACAGATTAAATATTTGAACGAAAATGAGAGTTTGGAGTTATACTTATTCGAATTCCGTTTGACGTCATGAAGAGTGTTTCAATGAGTAAGGATTAAATCTTTGAATGAAATTAGTTCAATTAAGGTAACTATTATGTCACTAAACCTTTTTAATGTATAAGTATTGAATCTTTGAAAGAAAATGAGAGTTTTGAATTAAACATATTCGAGTTCACAATGAAGTCGTGAAAAGTATTTTAATGACTAAATATTGAATCTTTGAATGAAAATTCCTCAACCAAGATACCAATTATATCACTAGACCTTTTTAATGTATAAAGATTAAATCTTTGAAGGAAAATGAGAGTTCTGAATTTAACTTATTCAAGTGCCCTATGAATTCACAAAAAGTGTTTTAATGACTAAAGATTGAATCTATGAATGAAAACACTTCAATTAACGTACCGGTTATGTCACTAAACTTTTTTAATGTATAAAGATTGAATCTTCGAAAAAAAAAAAAAAGAGTTTTGAGCTAAACTTATTCGAGTTCCCTTTGGCGTCACGAAGAGTATTTTAATGAGTAAAAATTGAATCTTTGAATAAAAATACCTCAATCAAGGTACCTATTATGTCTCTCGACCATTTTGTTGTATAAATTCTAAATCTTTGAAAGAAAATATGAGTTTTGAGTTCAACTTATTTGAGTTCCATTTGACGTCACGATGAGTGCTTTATTGAGTGTAGTTGAATCTTTCAATGAATTTACCTCAATCAATGTACCTATTGTATCACTAGACCTTTTTAATGTATAAAAAATGAATCTTTAAAAAAGAATGAGGGTTTCGATTTAACTTATTCGAGTTCCCAATGAAGGTACCTGCTTTGTCACTTGATCTTTTTAATGTATAAAGATTAAATCTTTGGAAAAAAAAAATGAGAGTTTTGAGTTAAACTTATTCGAGTTCCTTTTGACATCCCGAAAAGTGTTTTAAAGAGTAAAAATTGAATCCTTGAATGAAGGTACCAATTATGTCACTAGACCTTTTTAAAGTATAAAGATTGAATCATTGAAAAAAATAAGGGTTTTGAGTTAACTTATTTGAGTTCCCTCTGAGCTCGCAACTAGTGTTTTATTGAGTAAAGATTGAATCTTTGAATGAAAATATCTCAATCAATGTACCTATTATATCACTAGACATTTTTAAGGTATTAAATAAGAGTTTTGAGTTAAACTTATTCAAGTTCCCTTTGACATTACGAAGAGCGTTTTAATGAGTAAAGATTGAATCTTTAAATTAAAATACCAATCAAGGTACCTATTATGTCACTAGATCATTTTAATGCATAAAGATTAAATCTTTGAAAGAAAATAAGAGTTATGAGTAAAACTTATTCAAGTTACCTTTTAAGTTCCGAAGAGAGTTTTAATGAGTAAAGATTGAATATTTGAATGACATTACCTAAATCAAGGTACCTATTATGTCACTAGACCATTTTAATGTGTAAAGATTAAATCTTTGTAAGAAAATGAGAGTTTTAAGTTAAACTTATTCGAGTTCCGTTAAATGTCATAATGACGGTTTAAAGAGTAAAGACTAAATCTTTGAATGAAATTACCTTAATCAAGGTTCCTATTACCTCACTAGACCTTTTTAATATTTAGGGATTGAATATTTGAAAGAAAATGAAAGTTTTGACTTTAACTTATTCGAGTTCCCTATGAAGTCGCGAAGAGTATTTTAATGATTAAAGATTGAATCATTTTGAATGAAAATACCTCAATCAAGGTACCTATAATGTCACTAAAACTTCTTAATGTATAAAGATTGAATCTTGGAAAGAAAATGAGAGTTTTGAGTGCCCTTGGACATCCCGAAGAATGTTTTAATGAGTAAAGATTTTATCCTTAAATGAAAATACCACCATCAAGGTACCTATTGAGTTCCCTTTAACGTTACGATTAGTGTTTTATTGAGTGTAGTTGAATCTTTCAATGAAATTACCTCACTCAATGTGCCTATTATATCACTAAACCTTTTTAATGTATAAAGAATGAATCTTTAAAAAAGAATGAGGGTTTTGATTTAACTTATTCGAGTTCCCAATGAAGGTACCTATTATGTCACTTAATCTTTTTAATTTATAAAGATTGAATTTTTGAAAAAAAAATGAGAGTTTTGAGTGAAACTTATTCGAGTTCCTTTTGACATCCCGAAGAGTGTTTTAAAGAGTAAAGATTGAATCCTTGAATGAAGGTGCCAATTATGCTACTAGACCTTTTTAAATTATAAAGTTTGAATCATTGAAAAAAATGAGGGTTTTGAGTTTAACTTATTTGAGTTTCCTATGAGGTTGCGACTAATGTTTTATAGAGTAAAGATTGAATCTTTGAATGAAAATAACTCAATCAAGGTACCTATTATGTCACTAGACATTTTTAAGGTATAAAATAAGAGTTTTGAGTTAAACTTATTCGAGTTCCCTATGACGTCACGAAGAGTGTTTTAATGAGTAAAGATTGAATCTTTGAATGAAAATACCTCAATAAAGGTACCTATTATGTCACAAGACCATTTTAATGTATAAAGATTAAATCTTTAAAAGAAAATAAGAGTTTTGAGTGAAACTTATTCAAGTTACCTTTTACGTTCCGAAGAGTGCTTTAATGAGTAAAGATTGAATCTTTGAATGAAATTAACTCAATCTGGGTACCTATTTTGTTACTAGAACTTTTTAATGTATAAACATTGAATCTTTGAAAGAAAATGAGAGTTTTGAGTTGAACTTATGTGAGTTCCCTTTGACGTCCCAAAGAGTGTTTTAATGAGTAAAGATTGAATTTTTGAATAAAAATACCACAATCAAGGTACCTATTAAGTCACTAGACCATTTTAATGTATATAGATTAAATATTTGAAAAAAAATGGGAGTTTGGAGTTAAACTTATTTGAATTCCGTTTGACGTCACGAAGAGTGTTTCAATGAGTAGGGATTGAATCTTTGAATAAAATTACTTCAGTCAAGGTAACTATTATGTCACTAGACCTTTTTATTGTATAAGTATTGAATCTTTAAAAGAAAATGAGAGTTTTGAATTAAACTTATGCGAGTTCACAATGAAGTCGTGAAAAGTATTTTAATGACTAAATATTGAATGTTTTGAATGAAAATACCTCAACTAAGATACCGATTATGTCACTATACCTTTTTAATATATAAAGATTGAATCTTTGAAGGAAAATGAGAGTTTTGAATTTAACTTATTCAAGTTACCTATGATTTCACGAAAAGTGTTTTAATGACTAAAGATTGAATCTATGAATGAAAAAACTTCAATCAACGTACCTGTTATGTCACTAAACCTTTATAATGTATAAAGATTGAATCTTTGAAAGAACATGAGAGTTTTGAGCTAAACTTATTCGAGTTCCCTTTGATGTCACGAATAGTGTTTTAATGAGTAAAGATTGAATCTTTGAATGAAAATACCTCAATCAAGGTACCTATTATGTCAGTATACCATTTTAATGTATAAAGATTAAATCTTTGAATAAAAATAAGTGTTTTGAGTGAAACTTATTCAAGTTACCTTTTACGTTCCGAAGAGAGTTTTAATGAGTAAAAATTGAATCTTTGAATGAAATTACCTATTATGTCACTAGACCATTTTAATGTATAAAGATTAAATCTTTGTAAGAAAACAAAAGCTTTGAGTTAAACTTATTCGAGTTCCGTTTGACGTCACGAAAAGTGTTTTAAAGTGTAAAGACTAAATCTTTGTATAAAATTACCTCAATCAAGGTTCCTATTACCTCACTAGACCTTTTTAATGTTTAAAGATTGAATATTTGAATGAAAATGAAAGTTTTGAGTTTAACTTATTCGAGTTCCCTATGAAGTCGCGAAGAGTGTTTTAATGATTAATGTTGAATCTTTTAAAATGAAAATACCTCAATCAAGGTACTTATTATGTCACTAGACCTTTTTAACGTATAAAGATTGAATCTTAGAAAGAAAATTAGAGTTTTGAGTGCCTTTAGACATCCCGAAGAATGTTTTAATGAGTAAAGATTGAATCTTTAAATGAAAATACCTCAATTAAGGTACCTATTAAAGTCACTAGACCATTTTAAGGTATAAAGATTAAATCTTTGAAATAAAATGAGAGTTTTGAGTTAAACTAATTCGATTTCCTTTTGACGTCATGAAGAGTGTGTTAATGAGTAAAGATTGAATCTTTGAATGAAATTAACTCAATCTGGGTACCTATTATGTCTCTTAAACATTTTAATGTATAAAGATTGAATATTTGAAAGAAAATGAGAGTTTTGAATTGAACTTATGCGAGTTCCCTTTGACTTCCCAAAGAGTGTTTTAGTGAATAAAGATTAAATTTTTGAATGAAAATACCACAATCAAGGTACCTATTAAGTCACTAGACCATTTTAATATTTACAGATTAAACATTTGAAAGAAAATGAGAGTTTGGAGTTAAACTTATTCGAATTCCGTTTGATGTCACGAAGAGTGTTTCAATGAGTAAGGATTGAATCTTTGAATGAAATTACTTCGATCAAAGTAACTATTATGACACATTCCAACCCAATTTACACTATTTCATAAATTGAACAAATTGGAATGTATCTAACCATCTGCATTAACCTCATTCGACGTGACATCATCATACATCAGAGTACCTGCTTAACAATTTCAATTTAAAACAAAATATAGGCCTGTTATACAAATTCTGACAAACTAAAACGTTAACGATAAGTTACACCATTAAATTCTAGTACAATATTTACATCTTAAACAAAAGACGGTTCATTGTTCCTTTCCCATTCCCACTCGAGATTCTAGACCTGACAGTAACAACCCAACCTGATACCTGAAAAAAATATAAATATGGACAGAATGAGCTTAAAGCCCAGTGAATGCAACACTACTACATCAGAGTAATATAAACAAAAATTATCTGATAACTTCAATTAAACTTCATTAATATATTACAGGCATTAAAATATAGTACTCTCCTTCTAGGCCAGAGTATAGACCTTATTTAAATATAGTACTCTCTTTCTTGGCTAGACTATGGACCTTATTTAATATAGTACTCTCTTTGCAGGCCAGAGTATGGACCTTATATAATATATTACTCTCCTTCTAGGCCAGAGTATAGACCTTATATAATATAATCAAATTATATATATTCATCTTCAATTCACATAAACAGCTTTAATACTTCAATTAAACACATCCAGGTATAAACTTCCAGTGAGTACACTCACCTTGGCTACTTTTCAAAATTTAATTATCCTTCTGTATGGTTGTACCTTTTGTCTCATTCTCCTTGCCTATACAACATTATAACCAAGTTATATCTATTTTCTAAAGAGAATTAAATCACAATTATCACTTCCATAATAGATCTCAAATCCTGCGCAATTGTAATCACAATTTATAATCATAAATAATTAGATTAAATTTCACCCAATGGACTGGAGTTAAATTACAGTCGTATTAATTCATGTGAGACCACAATTGAGACTATAATTAAGAGTAGAATAAATGACATATATGCAAGAATAATTACTTGAACTGAAATTTAAATACGAAACTTCCAATATAAAATTAGAAATGCAAATTTCCCCACCTCACTACTTCCATACAAATAGCCCAACAATAGTTCTTTTCTTTCCTCTTTTCTCTCTCTTTTCTTCTCATTTTCTCCTTTCCCTCAATCTATTCTCTTTCTGCGGCTTAAACTTCTCAACTAAATACACAATTGTAATAAAATTTCTGATCACAAAGTCTTTACATTAGTTTCCCACTTAAAACTTCAATTAAAATAACATGGTATCAATTCATACAAGATAGCCTTTGAAATAAGTCAGAAATAAATAAATAAATGATATTTATTCAACCAATTATTTAATTGAACACTCAACATTAATTAATAAACTTTTAATATACAAAAACTTCCCTACCTCAACTATTACTACTGTACGAAGAGAGACCCAGTCAAATTCCCTTTCCTTTTTCCCTTTCTCCCTCTAGCCGAACTCAGTCCTCAATGTCTCTTTTAATTCATTTTTTTTTTCTCTTCTCCTTTCTCCCTCTAGCCGAACTCAGTCCTCAATGTCTCTTTTAATTCATTTTTTTTTTCTCTTCTCCTTTCTCTACTGAAGTATTAGGATAAGTGCAAGAGATACAAAAATCACCAAAGCATGCTTCTCAATGAAGTTTTTGGTAATTAGATATATCTACAATTTAAGTCAGCAATATTACTTCCTTATCTCCATGTGATATACTTAATATATACATACACTGCTGGCACCAAATATATCTTCATAACATTCCTACATAAGCTTAGTGGATGACACTTGCCATCCTTTCACTTAATCTTCCTTTTTCTAACCCATTTCTTTTAGCTTTCTTGTAATGACCCGGTCATTTGCCTTCCTTTCCTTTTTTTCTGAAATTTTACGAATGAATTTTTTTCGTTTAATTTTCCTTTCTGAGCTCTGTTTCATGTCACTTAGTGTCATCTCGAGTGCTCGGAATTGGTTTCTGAGACTCTTTCATGTGAATTGACAACTTCCTTTGAGGACTGAGTCATTTTCGCATTTTTCGTTTTTGGACACTATGCGCTATTTCGTCTTTTCCCTATTCTGTCATTTTCCTTATTTCGTCTTATCTCCGTTTGTCAATTTTCTGCACAACCTCACTTTTCGTGCTCGGAGTTAGTTTTTGACTTCACGTGTCTTCATCTTGAGTGGTTTCCTCGAAATACGTATCTTCACTTTTGTAAGAAAGTACTCTGGTTGCTCTCGGTGTCCAAAAGGGCATGGATGTACAATTCTTCAGAATTTTTTTCATTTTTGGGGTGTTTTTCATAAATATATTTTGAAGATATTTTATTTCAGGGGTATCTAAGAAAATATCTTTTGGAAGATATTTTCATTCTGGGGCAGTTTCGCAGTTAACCCTTTTTGTAGGGGTCATTATGCAATTAACGAAAGTTATTGCAAAATACCTCGTCTGGAGCCTGGATCCTCGTACAGGATTCATTTTCACATTTTTTCAAGTCGTGGACTCGTAGAATTCTGTTCTGGTCATTTTTCTCCAGTTTCAAAGTTTCTGTACCCGGTTGCCGCCGAACTTGTTCAGGGCATAACTTTCTGCTCGGGACTCAGTTTTTGACGCTGTTTCTTCCGTTGTTCATATTTTCTTATTTTAAATCTTTTTTGTTCATGGAGTTTTGCCGTTTAAGTGCGTTTATTCAAAATCCACTTTTCCAGACCCGGCGAGGCCATTTTCGGGGCACTTTTTGAGATTTCTATAAATAGGTTGCCCTAATTTTTAAAATTAGATTTTCAGACCTTCTTCCTCCTCTTGGCTGGCAGCCATGGGAGCCCAAGGGGCTGCCTTCACTCTTTCTTCTCCTCCACTTGATTTCCTTGGTATAAATCCTTTGGCCTTAGCATTTGTTGTTCGCCTCGTTGTGCTCTACCATTACCCCTTATTGGAATCCATTTTTGACGATTTTTCGAGTTCGGGTTTGGAGTCAAGTTGAGATTTTCATGGGGCTTCTTGCGGATTCTTGTTCACGGTGTTGTCCCCGATAAAACCTCTCGGTATCATCGAATTCAGAGCACTTTTATTTTCGTAGGCCTTTTGGATTTTTATCTCAAATTGTGGTAGGGGATGTTCTACGTTTAAATTCTTGTTATATAGTATGCTTGTGATGCTTATACTACTTGTTTGCATGATTAAATATAAAATCTAGAGATTTTATTATTTATTTTTCTTGTACGGGATCTAATTTTTTCGATTGCTCATGACTTGGTTTAAACATGTAGCATGATTTTATATTGCCCCTCGATATGCTCATTGTCGTGTATTAAAATTGGAACATTTGAATAAGTATTAAAGATTTTATTTAATATTTATCTTAGGTGAAAGATTAATTCACATGGCCTTAACTAGCTTGAAATTAATATGTGCTAGCATATTATAATAGGCCTTAGCATGCTCTTCAACATAGTTGAATTCGAAAGTAATTAGAGGTGTTTTGAAAATTAGTAATTATTAATTAATTTGATTAATTAATTTGCCCCGAGTGCACTATTCACTCTATTTGAATTCCGACTTGATATTCTTGATCTACATGCCATATAGCTTCACATATATTTGATTTAGAATATTCGGTGAGGTTTTGAAACTTTTCATTTAATTAATTTCCTTGTTTAAGATTTAATCCTTATGGTGATATACAACTTGAAATTGAATTGTGGCATGCTAGAAAATTAAACTTTGGTGTGGTTGTTCACATATATTAAATTTGGATTAATTGCATGAGAATTGCAACTTTTATTTTATATTTAACTTTAGTGAAAGTTTAATTTACATAGGTGTAACTTGCATGAAATAAGCTTGTAATGTGATATTACATTAATCCTTGGCATGTTCTTTAAGATATGTTAAATTGAGAGCATTTGGTTAAGTTTGAAAATCTAGAAATTTTAATTAAAAGAATTAATTAAAATCTATTTTGTGATCCCATTAGCTTAATTAAGGTTTTAACTTGATGTTTGTATTGGGTATGACTTGTTTACTAGTATATATTAATTTGGGACTATTTAAAGTTGTTTTAGAACCTTGGGATTTAAATTAGCATGATTTAATTAAAGTTCTACTTTGTTGTTCTAACAACCTAATTGAGTTTTAGAATGGATATAGGTGATGACATTGCCATGTCCTTTAACATGTGTTAAATTGAGGTTAATTGGAATTGAATCAAAATCTATAGAATTTAATTGTATTTTTCTATTTAAATTCTATCAATTTGCTTGATGATCTAGTTGTGTTTTAGAAGTGGTTTCTATATTCAAATCTTGGACTTAGACTTGTTGTATATTCATTTGGTTATGTTTTGAACATTGGATAACATAGTTGCTATGTTTGTATTCATGAGAATATATTTTCCTTATTGAATATATTGTTACTTTGTGCAATGATTTGCACACTTCGTGTTTAACATCTTTCACGCATAGCGTGTAACGAATCGCACACTAAAGATTCGACATTCAACATATTATATTAGTTGTAGATTTAGAGCATGTATTGTATAGGTTTCCAAATTTGGTTGTGCTTAGTAGATAGTTGATTATCTTGTATATTCCTGTTGATATATGCGTTGTTGCACAACTTGTTGATTTTGGAAACTTGGGATGTCATTGTTTGACTATGGCTAAGACGTGGTTCTAGTACGGGGGATAGTCCCTTTATATATAGTCTAGTGCACACATAAGGAGGTTACCCATGGGCTAGTAACCCTAAAGTAACTATGTTGTGGGTTTGATCCGACGTGACGTCCGAGTATCCACTTTGTTTGATTTCGCATTTCATTTTTAAGTTGATAACTAGATGATGTTGTAACTTATTGTTTCTTAATTGTCATTCCATTTTAAGTTACAGGATGTTAACTTTGCAAAATTACGCTTTATGCGTTGTAGTGGAAGTTCCAATGTTGGTTAAATTGCATCGATAATGAAAATCGTGTTTTGACGTTCTAATAAAGCTTAGGATTGATCCTATTGATTCATTTATAACATAGACGTTAGGTGGCATGAACCACTACTGTTATTTTGTGCTTTAGATTCTAAGTTGATGGCTTTGAGAACTTAAACCTTGTTGCATTGTATAACATGTTCTTTTGTTGTTGAATTGCATGAATAATGTGATATTTGTTAACTTGTATTCAACTATACTTTTGTCATGTTATATGGATTACTCTAGACCTAGTTCAATTGTATTGAAAATGCAATTCATGTTAATCTATGCTCAAGCATTCTTCTTGTCGTGTTCTTTGGATTATCCCAACCATGATTCGTTTCATACACGTATGCATATCATGATTCTTGTTGCTTAGACTCTAAGGTAGCTTAGGATGCTCCCCGAGTCTCACTTGGACATAGACGTTAGGTGGCATGAGCCCCTTTAACATATTTCACCTTAAGGTGATAAATTTGTAAAATGCTAGGTCGATGCATGCTTATCTCCTACGAGTAGCTTTATGTTACTCACCCCTACAATACTGGGGCATATTTTAGGCATGAAGACTTGGTTCGTGACGCCTAGCATTCCTTGGATGTCGTGTAGCTTTCAAGTTTCCATTTCATGCAAATGTTAGTATGAAATGTCATTCTGTAGACTTATATGTCAAAATATGTATATTTAATTCCATGTATGTAATGTGTACTTAAGTACACTTCTTTCAATGTATTTGATATGTATGAGATGAGGCCGGAGGTCAATGACCATTATATTGTATTCTATGTACTTTTTAACTTCGTGAAATATTGTGAAAATCTTGAAAAAGCGCAAGACATTGCTTCACCATAGTTGCATCGGGTGTGGGAATTCCATTTTCATTCTTTCATAGGGTCTTATTAATCATGTTTGAAGTGTGGCCAAGGGCTAAACAGTCATTTGATCCCGTTTTGTATTTTTGGATTCTTAGTTTTCATTCCAAGTTCCATTTTTGCCTTTTTGCCCGTTAGGGGGTCAGATTTTGTATTGGTGGTATTTATAAGTTGTGGACCATTGTAGCACGTCCAAATAGGTAAGTCACATTTGCGTGCATGGTCGTTACTAGGCAAAACCTTATCATTTGTGTTTTGAGCCTCTTGTGAATTCATTTCACACTTCTTTTGCATATTCTGATCTAGGGGCATTATAGACTTTTCATAGCTGTTTTATTTCCTTCTTTCCACATAGTTGAATAGAAAACGTGATTTTAGGAGGGGTTTCTTTTTCGTGTTTTTCCAGAAAATGTCGTCTCGGTGTCTGAAATCGATCGTAAAGTTCAGCTTTCAATTTTCTATTTAGCAGCTTTTTCGACCCTTTGGACTAGATTTCTTGGGAAGGAATTTTGGGCATTTTACATTACGTTTTTTTTTAATTCTCTCATGAGTCACGTAGAAAACTCAATTTTGAGGGGGGTTTCTTCTTTGTGTTTTTGCAAAAAAAAATTTAATCTAGTCCTCCAAATTCAGCCTCTGTTCCCGATTTTTCTGAAAAATAAACCCACAGCAGCTTTATGGGCTGTTGCTGCCAGCCAAGTGTGCACCAGTGCACACGCGGCGTGCATGGGGGCGCGCATGGGCGTGCGCATGGGGCTGTCGTGGCTCCTCGTCGGGCCGCCGCCACGTCAATTCTTCTTTTGGGCTTTTCTCCTTCGTCCGAACTCCGATTCAAGTGAATTTTTTTTGAACTTGACTAATTTTTCACTGTCTTTCCAACGGTGTGCTCGGTTGTACCCAGTTCTTCCTAGATAATTACCAGTTTACCCTTTTTGCCTTAAGTGCTCGTTTTTCTTCGTCATGTCGTTTCTCCTTCGTCCGGACTACGAATCATGCGATTCTTGAGTCCATCTTGATTAGTTTTTCATTGTCTTTCCAGTGGTGTGCTCAGTGGCATCCGAATCTATAGTTTTCAAAAATGACTATTTTGCCCCTAGAGGCTTAATTGTTATATTTTCGATCTTTTGCTTCCGCATCAGTTCTTGTTAAGTTGCACGACTTCATGGAAGGTTACTTTGGCTTCTTAGAGTCTTGTTTTCTGTTTTCGCTTCCGCATATCAGATCCGTTATCGGGTCAATCTTCGGTTCATCATAGGACACGCTGGCCTAAAAACTAGGGTCGTCACAGGTGGTATCAGAGCGTCCGGGTTCGAATACCTTGGACGACGGGTTTTAGGTGCATATCATGCTCACATTTTTTTGTTTTGATGTGTCATTTATATCTTGGTAACATGCTTTGTTTGATAACATGTCTTGTATGATAACATGTTCACATGCTTAGGTGTTTTGAGACATCTATTATTTGTTAAGCATACTTTATGTGTATATATGCTTTTGATAACATGTTTTGATTGGATAATATGTCTGTTTGCTTATGTGGCACCTTGAGTAGATAGTCCATTGCTATGATGCATGCTAGCTGTTTACTTTTATGTTTGGTTTTGACAGTGTCTCTTAGGATCTGTCGTATCCCTTGGATGCATTCTTGTTTCATGAGTTTCTTTCTTGGATAGGAGAAATTCATTTCGTCAGGACCCATGTAGGGAACCTTCTTGTCTATTCTGTCAATCGATGTGAGTAAGGCTTATATGAGTGTAGAATCGCAGTTCTTGTCTGGTGGACTGAGACATGGGTCAGAGAGGCACCGTTTCATTTCCTTTTCCTTCGTGGCTTCTAGATTTAAGGCCTTAAGCGTAATGGTGCCAGTGTCATTGTTGTCAGAGTTTTGGGATTAGCTACCCCAACTCTCGCAGATGCCTTGTTTCTGTAGTGCTTTTGGTAATGATCATTTTTGACATTAATGTCATTGGTATCGAAAAGTTCCCTTCTGGGGCATGTTACGAACTAGTGCCTTATACTGTCATGCTACCTTGCTGACAAGTAAGTGTGAGCGGGCTTTGGTCACTATTCGTACTGCCTTATCACTCTCTTCTTCTATCATGTTTCAACATTTCGTTGTCTTGGGATTCTCTCGGTAGTTGACGTTGAGTTAACGTGCCGATTTGTATGAGGTGTTGCCTCAGTTCTTGGTTTCGCGTTCCTTCAGTTGATCTTTAGACTTCAGGATTTGTCCTTCAGTGCGTTATGAGCTGTCCTTTGATTTGACCTTTTATTCGGTCATTATTTTGTTCTCTCTGGTGTGTTCCTAATTTCGGGGACGAAATTCCTTTAAGGAGGGTAGGTTGTAACGACCTGGTCATTTGCCTTCCTATCCTTTTTCCTGAAATTTTACGAATGAATTTTTTTCGTTTAATTTTCCTTTCTGAGCTCTGTTTCGTGTTGCTTAGTGTCATCTCGAGTGCTCGGAATTGGTTTCTGAGACTCTTTCATGTGAATTGACAACTTCCTTTGAAGACCGAGTCATTTTCGCATTTTTCGTTTTTGGACACTATACGTTATTTCGTCTTTTCCCTATTCTGTAATTTTCCCTATTTCGTCTTATCTCCGTTTGTCAGTTTTTGGCACAACCTCACTTTTCGTGCTCAGAGTTAGTTTTTGACTTCACGTGTCTTCATCTTGAGTGGTTTCCTCGAAATACGTATCTTCACTTTTGTAAGAAAGTATTCTAGTTGCTCTCGGTGTCCATAGGGGCATAGATTCTTTAGAATCTTTTTCATTTCTTGGGGTGTCTTTCATAAATATCTTTTGAAAATATTTTATTTCAGAGGTATCTAAGAAAATATCTTTTGGAAGATATTTTCATTCTGGGGCAGTTTCGTAGTTAACCCTTTTGTAGGGGTTATTGTGCAATTAACGAAAGTTATTGCAAAATACCTCATCTGGAGCCTGGATCCTCGTACGGGATTCATTTTCACATTTCGTCAAGTTGTGGGCTCTTAGAATTCCGTTCTGGTCGTTTTTCTCCAGTTTCAGAGTTTTTGGATCCGGTTGCCGCCGAACTTGTTCGGGGCATAACTTTCTGCTCGGGACTCATTTTTTGACGCCAATTCTTCCGTTCTTCGTATTTTCTTATTTTAAATCTTTTTTGTTCACGGAGTTTTGCCGTTTAAGCGCGTTTGCTCAAAATCCACTTTTCCGAACCCGACGGGACCCTTTCGGGGCACTTTTGAGATTTCTATAAATAGGCTGCCCTAATTTTTAAAATTAGATTTTCAAACCATGTTCCTCTTCTTGGCTGGTAGCCATGGGAGCCCAAGGAGCTGCCTTCACTCTTTCTTCTCCTCCACTTGATTTCCTTGGTAGAAATCCTTCGGCCTTAGCATTTGTTGTTCGCCTCGTCGTGCTCTACCATTACCCCTTATTATAATCCATTTCCGACGATTTTTCGAGTTTGGGTTTAGAGTCAAGTTGATTTTCATGGGGCTACTTGCGGATTCTTGTTCACGGAGTTGTCCCCGACAAAACCTCTCGGTATCGTCGAATTCGGAGCACTTTTATTTTGGTGGGCCTTTGGGATTTTCATCTCAAATTGAGGTAGGGGATGTTCTAGGTTTAAATTCTTGTTATATAGCATGCTTGTGATGCTTATATTACTTGTTTGCATGATTAAATATAAAATCAAGAGATTTTATCATTTATTTTTCTTGTACGGGATCTAATTTTCCCGATTGCTCATGACTTGATTTAAACATGTATCATGATTTTATATTACCCCTTGATATGCTCATTGTCGTGTATTAAAATTGGAACATTTGAATAAGTATTAAAGATTTTACTTAATATTTATCTTAGGTGAAAGATTAATTCACATGACCTTAACTAACTTGAAATTAATATGTGTTAGCATATTATATTAGGCCTTAACATGCTTTTCAACATAGTTGAATTTGAAAGTAATTGGAGGTGTTTTGAAAATTAGTAATTATTAATTAATTTGATTAATTAATTTGCCCCAAGTGCACTATTCACTCTATTTGAATTCCGACTTGATATTCTTAATCTACATGCCATATAGCTTCACATATATTTGATTTAGAATATTCGGTGAGGTTTTGAAACCTTTCATTTAATTAATTTCCTTGTTTAAGATTTAATCCTCAAGGTGATATACAACTTGAAATTGAATTGTGGCATGCTAGAAAATTAAGCTTTGGTGTGGTTGTTCACATATATTAAATTTGGATTAATTGTATGAGAATTGCAACCATTATTTTATATTTAACTTTAGTGAAAGTTTAATTTACATAGGTGTAACTTGCATGAAATAAGCTTGTAATGTGATATTACATTAGTCATTGTCATGTTCTCTAAGATATGTTAAATTGAGAGCATTTGGTTAAGTTTGAAAATTTAGAGATTTTAATTAAAAGAATTAATTAAAATCTATTTTGTGGTCACATTAGCTTAATTAAGGTTTTAACTTGATGTTTGTATTGGCCATGACTTGTTTACTAGTATATATTAATTTGGGACTATTTGAAGTTGTTTTAGAACCATGGGATTTAAATTAGCATGATTTAATTAAAGTTCTACGTTGTTGTTCTAACAAACTAATTGAGTTTTAGAATGGATATAGGTGATGACCTTGCCATGTCCTTTAACATGTGTTAAATTGAGGTTAATTGGAATTGAATCGGAATCTATAAAATTTAATTGTGTTTATCTATTTAAATTCTATCAATTTGCTCGATGATCTAGTTGTGTTTTAGAAGTGGTTTATATATTCAAATCATGGACTTAGACTTGTTGTATATTCATTTGGTTATGTTTTGAACATTGGATAACATAGTCGCTATGTTTGTATTCATAAGAATATATTTTCCTTATTGAATATATTGTTTCCTTGTGTAATGATTTGCACACTTCGTTTTTAGCATCTTTCATGCATAGCGTGTAACAAATCGCAAACTGAAGATTCGACATTGATCATATCATATTAGTTGTGGATTTAGACTATGTATTATATAGGTTTCCAAATTTGGTTGTGCTTAGTAGATAATTGATTATCTTGCATATTCTTGTTGATATATGCATTGTTGCACAACTTGTTGATTTTGAAAACTTGGGGATGTCGTTGTTTGACTATGGCTAGAATGTGGTTCTAGTAAGGGGGATAGTCCATCTATATATAGTCTAGTGCGCACATAGGGAGGTTACCCATATGCTAGTAACCCTAAAGTAACTATGTTGTCGCTCTGATCTGGCGTGACATCCGAGTATCCACTTTGTTTGATTTCGCATTTCATTTTCAAGTTGATAACTAGATGATGTTGTAACTTGTTGTTTCTTAATTGTCGTTCCATTTTAAGTTACAAGATATTAACTTTGCGAAATTGTGCTTTATGCGTTGTATTGGAAGTTCCAATGTTGGTTAAATTGCATCGATATTGAAAATCGTGTTTTGACGTTCTAATAAAGCTTAGGATTGATCCTATTGATTCATTTATAACATAGACGTTAGGTGGCATGAACCACTACTGTTATTTTGTGCTTTAGATTCTAAGTTGATGGCTTTGAGAACTTAAACCTTGTTGCATTGTATAACATGCTCTTTTGTTGTTGAATTGCATGGATAATGTGATTCTTGTTAACTTGTATTCAAATATGCTTTTGTCATGTTGTATGGATTACTCTAGACCTAGTTCAATTGTATTGAAAATGCAATTCATGTTAATCTATGCTCAAGCATTCTTCTTGTCGTGTTCTTTGGATTATCCCGACCATGATTCGTTTCATACACGTATGTATATCATGATTCTTGTTGCTTAGACTCTAAGGTAGCTTAGGATGCGCCCCGAGTCTCATTTGGACATAGACGTTAGGTGGCATGAGCCCCTTTAACATGTTTCACCTTAAGGTGATAAATTTGTAAAATGCTAGGTCGATGCATGCTCATCTCCTACGAGTAGCTTTATGTCACTCACCCCTACGATACTGGGGTATATTTCAGGTACGAAGACTTGGTTCATGACGCCTAGCATTCCTTGGATGTCGTGTAACTTTCAAGTTTCCATTTCATGCAAATGTTAGCATGAAATGTCATTTTGCAGACTTAAATGTCAAAATATGTATATTTGATTCAATGTATGTAATTTGTACTTAAGTACACTTCTTTTAATGTATTTGATATGTATGAGATGAGGCCGGAGGCCAATGACCATTATATTGTGTTCTATGTACTTTTTTACTTCGTGAAATATTGTGAAAATCTTAAAAAATCACAAGTCATTGCTTCACCATGGTTGTATCGGGTGTGGGAATTCCATTTTCATTCTTTCATAGGGTCTTATTAATCATGTTTGAAGTGTAGCCAAGGGCCAAACGGTCATTTGATCCCGTTTTGTATTTTTGGATTCTGAGTTTTCATTCCAAGTTCCATTTTTGCCTTTTTGCCCGTTGGGGGGTCAGATTTTGTATCGGTGGTATTTTTAGTCGTGAACCATTGTAGCACGTCCAAATAGGTAAGTTACGTTTGCGTGTATGGTCGTTTCCGGGCAAAACCTTATCGTTTGTGTTTTGAGCCTCTTGTGAATTCATTTCGCACTTTTTTTGCATATTTTGATCTAGGGGCATTATAGACTTTTCACGGTGGTTTTATTTCCTTCTTTCAACATAGTTGAATAGAAAACGTGATTTTTTTTGGGGGGGGGGGGGGGAGTTTCTTTTTCGTGTTTTTCCAGAAAATGTCGTCTTGGTGCCGGAAATCGATCGCAAAGTTCAGCTTTTAGTTTTCTGTTTAGCAGCTTTTTCGACCCTCTGGACCACATTTCTTGGGAAGGCATTTTGGGTATTTTACATTGCGTTTTTTTTAATTCTCGCATGTGTCACTTAGAAAACTCAATTTTGAGGGGGGTTTCTTCTTTGTGTTTTTGCAAAAAAATTCATCTAGGCCTCCAAATTCAGCCTCTGTTCCGGATTTTTATGAAAAACAAACCCACAGCAGCTTTATGGGCTGCTGCTGCCAGCCATGTGTGCACCAGCGCGCGCGCGGCATTCATGGCGCGCACATGGGCGTGCGCATGGGGCTGTCGTGGTCCCTCGTCGGGCCGCCGCGACGTCAATTTTTCTTTTAGGCTTTTCTCCTTCGTCCGGACTCCGATTCAAGTGAATTTTTTTTTTAACTTGACTAATTTTTTGCTATCTTTCTAACAGTGTGCTTAGTTGCACCCGATTCTTCCTGAATAATTACCAGTTTACCCTTTTTGCCTTAAGTGCTCATTTTTCTTCGTCATGCCGTTTCTCCTTCGTCCAGACTTCGAATCATGCGATTCTTGAGTCCATCTTGATTAGTTTTTTGTTGTCCTTCCAGTGGTGTGCTCGGTGGCACCCGAATTTATAGTTTTCAGAAATAACTATTTTGCCCCTCGGGGCTTAATTGTCATATTTTCGATCTTCTACTTCCGTATTAGTTCTTGTTGAGTTCCACGACCTCATGGAAGGTCACTTTGACTTCTTAGAGTCTTGTTTTTTGTTTTGGCTTCCGTATATCAGATCCGTTATCGGGTCAATCTTCGGTTCATCACAGAACACGCTGGCCTAAAAACCTGGGTTGTCACATTTCTAAAGAAACCTTAGCATTCAAATATATTATAAATATATATATATATATATATATATATATCCTTATGTATAGGTGTGTTAGGTATGATGTGGTGGCAGCATACCAACTTTCAATGAATTACTTTACAAATAGTCAACAAAGCTTTATTTTTATACATTAGAATTAAATAATATATATATACTTGCCTTTAATAACTAAAACTTATCAACAGTCACATAAAACATAGCTATATAATAAAGCTATTTCCAGGAGCTTCCACACAATCCACTATTCCACTACAACATATCACTTGGCTGCTACAAGGTTAATTTGTAAGCTTTTAAAAAAAATATAACACTTCACAAAACAGCCACCCCACAAAATAATATTATATAAATCATGTCTAACTAAAATAAAATTAAGCTAATGAAATTAATTTTGTATTGAGGTCTTACATATTATGTCACTAGACCTTTTTAATGTCTAAGTATTGAATCTTTGAAAGAAAATGAAAGTTTTCAATTAAACTTATTCGAGTTCACAATGAAGTCGTGAAAAGTATTTTAATGACTAAATATTGAATCTTTGAATGAAAATACCTCATCCAAGATACCAATTATGTCGCTAGACCTTTTTAATGTATAAGTATTGAATCTTTAAAAGAAAATGAGAGTTTTGAATTAAACTTATTCGAGTTCACAATGAAGTCATGAAAAGTATTTTAATGACAAAATATTGAATCTTTGAATGAAAATACCTCATCCAAGATACCAATTATGTTGCTAGACCATTTTAATGTATAAAGATTGAATCTTTGAAGGAAAATGAGAGTTTTGAGTTTAACTTATTCAAGTTCATTATGAATTCACGAAAAATGTTTTAATGACAAAAGATTGAATCTATGAATGAAAACACTTCAATCAATGTACCTGTTATGTCACTATACATTTTTAATGTATAAAGATTGAATCTTCGAAAGAAAGTGAGAGTTTTGAGGTAAACTTATTCGAGTTCCCATTGACGTCCCGAAGAGTATTTTAATGAGAAAAAATTGAATCTTTGAATGAAAATACCTCAATCAAGGTACCTGTTATGTCACTAGAGCATTTTAATGTATCAATACAAAATCTTTGAAAGAAAATAGGAGTTTTGAGTTCAACTTATTTAAGTTCCCTTTGACGTCACGAAGAGTGTTTTATTGAGTGTAGTTGAATCTTTCAATAAAATTACCTCAATCAATGTACCTATTATATCACTAGACCTTTTAATGTATAAAGAATGAATCTTTGAAAAAAAATAAGGGTTTTGATTTAACTTATTCGAGTTCCAAATGATGGTACCTATTATGTCACTTGATCTTTTTAATGTATAAAGATTGAATATTTGAAAGAAAAAAAAATGAGAGCTTTCAGTTAAACTTATTCGAGTTCCTTTTGACATCCCGAAGAGTGTTTTAAAGAATAAAGATTGAATCCTTGAATGAAGGTACCAATTATGTCAGTAGACCTTTTTAATGTATAAAGATTGAATCGTCAAAAAAATTGAGGGTTTTGAGTTTAACTTATTTGAGTTTCCTATGAGTTCGCGACTAGTGTTTTATTAAGTAAAGATTAAATCTTTGAATGAAAATAGCTCAAACAAGGTACTTATTATGTCACTAGACATTTTTAAGGTATAAAATAAGAGTTTTGAGTTAAACTTATTCGAGTTCCATTTGACGTCACAAAGAGTGTTTTAGTAAGTAAAGATTGAATCTTTGAATGAAAATACCTCAATCAAGGTACCTATTATGTCACTAGACCATTTTAATGTATAAAGATTAAATCTTTAAAAGAAAATAAGAGTTTTGAGTGAAACTTATTCAAGTTACCTTTTATGTTCCGAAGAGAGTTTTAATGAGTAAAGATTGAATCTTTGAATGAAATTACCTAAATTAAAGTACCTATTATGTCGCTAGACCATTTTAATGTATAAAGATTAAATCTTTGTAAGAAAACGAGAGTTTTGAGTTAAACTCATTCGAGTTCCGTTTAACGTCACGAAGAGTGTTTTAAAGAGTAAAGACTAAATCTTTGAATGAAATTACCTCAAACAAGGTTCCTATTACCTCACTAGACCTTTTTAATGTTTAAAGATTGAATATTTGAAAGAAAATGTAAGTTTTGATTATAACTTATTTGAGTTCCCTATAAAGTCGCGAAGAGTGTTTTAATGATTAAAGATTGAATCTTTTTGAATGAAAAAATACCTCAATCAAGGTACTTATTATGTCACTAGACCTTTTTAACGTATAAATATTGAATCATGGAAAGAAAATTAGAGTTTTGAGTGCCCTTGGACATCCCGAAGAATGCTTTAATGAGTAAAGATTGATTCTTTAAATGAAAATACCTCAATCAAGGTACCTATTAAGTCACTAGACCATTTTAAGGTATAAAGATTTAATCTTTGAAATAAAATAACAGTTTTGAGTGAAACTAATTCGATTTCCCTTTGACGTCATGAAAAGTGTTTGAATGAGTAAAGATTGATTCTTTGAATGAAATTAACTCAATCTGGGTACCTATTATATCACTTGAACTTTTTAATTTATAAAGATTGAATCTTTAAAAGAAAATGAGAGTTTTGAGTTGAACTTATGCGAGTTCCCTTTAACGTCCCAAAGAGTGTTTTAATGAGTAAAGATTGAATTTTTGAATGAAAACACCATAATCGAGGTGCCTATTAAGTCACTAGACCATTTTAATGTATATAGATTAAATATTTGAAAGAAAATGAGAATTTGGCGTTAAACTTATTCGAATTCTATTTGACGTCATGAAGAGTGTTTCAATGAGTAAGGATTGAATCTTTGATTGAAATTACTTCAATAAAGGTAACTATTATGTCACTAGACCTTTTTAATGTATAAGTATTGAATCTTTGAAAGAAAATGAGAGTTTTGAATTTATCTTATTCGAGTTCACAATGAAGTCATGAAAAGTATTTTAATGACTAAACCTTTTTAATGTATAAAGATTGAATCTTTGAAGGAAAATGAGAGTTTTGAGTTTAACTTATTCAAGTTCCCTATGAATTCAGAAAAAGTGTTTTAATGACTAAAGATTGAATCTATGAATGAAAACACTTCAATCAACGTACCAGTTATGTCACTAAACCTTTTTAATGTATAAAGATTCAATCTTCGAAAAAAAATGAGAGTTTTGAGCTAAACTTATTCGAGTTACCTTTGACGTCACGAAGAGTGTTTTAATGAGTAAAAATTGAATCTTTGAATGAAAAAACCTCAATGAAGGTACCTATTATGTCAGTAGACCATTTTATAGTATAAATACTAAATCTTTGAAAGAAAATATGAGTTTTGAGTTCAACTTATTTGAGTTGCCTTTGACGTCACGATGAGTGTTTTATTGAGTGTAGTTGAATCTTTCAATGACATTACCTCAATCAATGTACCTATTATATCACTAGACCTTTTTAATGTATAAAGAATGAATCTTTGAAAAAGAATGAGAGTTTTGATTTAACTTATTCGAGTTCCTAATGAAGGTACCTACTATGTCACTTGATCTTTTTAATGTATAAAGATTAAATCATTGGAAAAAAAAAAAATGAGAGTTTTGAATTAAACTTATTCGAGCTCCTTTTGAGATCCCGAAGAGTGTTTTAAAGAGTAAAGATTGAATTCTTGAATGAAGATACCAATTATGTCACTAGACCTTTTTAAAGTATAAAGATTGAATCATTGAAAAAAATGAGGGTTTTGAGTTTCACTTATTTGAGTTCCCTCTGAGCTCACGACTAATGTTTTATTGAGTAAAGATTGAATCTTTGAATGAAAATAGCTCAATCAAGGTACCTATTATGTCACTAGACATTTTTAAGGTATAAAATAAGAGTTTTGAGTGGAACTTATTCAAGTTACCTTTTATGTTTCAAAGAGAGTTTTAAAGAGTAAAGATTAAATCTTTGAATGAATTACCTAAATCGATATACCTATCATGTCACAAGACCATTTTAATGTATAAAGATTAAATCTTTGTAAAAAAACGAGAGTTTTGAGTTAAACTTATTCGAGTTCCGTTTGACGTCACGAAGAGTGTTTTAAAGAGTAAAGTCTAAATCTGTGAATGAAATTACATCAATCAAGGTTCCTATTAACTCAGTAGACCTTTTTAAAGTTTAAAGATTAAATATTTGAAAGAAAATGAAAGTTTTGAATTTAACTTATTCGAGTTCCCTATGAAGTCGTGAAGAGTGTTTTAATATTTAAAGATTGAATCTTTTTTATTGAAAATACCTCAATCAAGGTACTTATTATGTCAGTAAACCTTTTTAACGTATAAAGATTGAATACTGGAAAGAAAATTAGAGTTTTAAGTGCCCTTGGAGATCCCGAAGAATGTTTTAATGAGTAAAGATTGAATCTTTAAATGAAAATACCTTAATCAAGGTACCTATTAAGTCACTAAACCATTTTAAGGTATAAAGATTAAATCTTTAAAATAAAATGAGAGTTTTGTGTTAAACTAATTCGATTTCCCTTTAACGTCACGAAGAGTGTTTTAATGAGTAAAGATTGAATCTTTGAATGAAATTAACTCAATCTGGGTACCTACTATGTCACTTGAACTTTTTAATGTATAAAGATTGAATCTATGAAAGAAAATGAGAGTTTTTAGTTGAACTTATACGAGTTCCCTTTAACGTCCCAAAGAGTGTTTTAATGAGTAAATTGAATTTTTAAATGAAAATATCACAATCAAGGTACCTATTAAGTCACTAGACCATTTTAATATATACAGATTATATATTTGAAAGAAAATGGGAGTTTGGAGTTAAACTTATTTGAATCATTTGACGTCACAAAGATTGTTTCAATGAGTAAGGATTGAATCTTTAAATGAAATTACTTCAATCAATGTAACTATTATGTCACTAGACCTTTTTAATGTATAAGTATTGAATCTTTGAAAGAAAATGAGAGTTTTGAATTAAACTTATTTGAGTTCACAATGAAGTCGTGAAAAGTATTTTAATGACTAAACCTTTTTAATGTATAAAGATTGAATCTTTGAAGGAAAATGAGAGTTTTGAGTTTGACTTATTCAAGTTCCCTATGAATTCACAAAAAGTGTTTTAATGACTAAAGATTGAATCTATGAATGAAAACACTTCAATCAACGTACCAGTTATGTCACTAAACCTTTTTAATGTATAAGGATTCAATCTTCGAAAAAAAATGAGAGTTTTGAGCTAAACTTATTCGAATTCCCTTTGACGTCACGAAGAGTGTTTTAATGAGTAAAAATTGAATCTTTGAATGAAAAGACCTCAATGAAGGTACCTATTATGTCACTAGACCATTTTGTAGTATAAATACTAAATCTTTGAAAGAAAATATGAGTTTTGAGTTCAACTTATTTGAGTTGCCTTTGACGTCACGATGAGTGTTTTATTGAGTGTAGTTGAATCTTTCAATGAAATTACCTCAATCAATATACCTATTATATCACTAGACCTTTTTAATGTATAAAGAATGAATCTTTGAAAAAGAATGAGAGTTTTTATTTAACTTATTCGAATTCCCAATAAAGGTACCTACTATGTTACTTGATCTTTTTAATGTATAAAGATTAAATCATTGGAAAAAAAAAAATGAGAGTTTTGAATTAAACTTATTCGAGTTCCTTTTGACATCCTGAAGAGTATTTTAAAGAGTAAAGATTGAATTCTTGAATGAAGATACCAATTATGTCACTAGACCTTTTTAAAGTATAAAGATTGAATCATTGAAAAAAATGAGGGTTTTGAGTTTCACTTATTTGAGTTCCCTCTGAGCTCACGACTAATGTTTTATTGAGTAAAGATTGAATCTTTGAATGAAAATAGCTCAATCAAGGTACCTATTATGTCACTAGACATTTTTAAGGTATAAAATAAGAGTTTAAGTGAAACTTATTCAAGTTACCTTTTATGTTTCAAAGAGAGTTTTAATGAGTAAGGATTGAATCTTTGAATGAATTACCTAAATCAATGTACCTATCATGTCACAAGACCATTTTAATGTATAAAGATTAAATCTTTGTAAGAAAATGAGAGTTTTGAGTTAAACTTATACGAGTTCCGTTTGACGTCACAAAGAGTGTTTTAAAGAGTAAAGTCTAAATCTGTGAATGAAATTACATCAATCAAGGTTCCTATTACCTCAGTAGACCTTTTTAAAGTTTAAAGATTGAATATTTGAAAGAAAATGAAAGTTTTGAATTTAACTTATTCGAGTTCCCTATGAAGTCGCGAAGAGTGTTTTAATATTTAAAGATTGAATCTTTTTTATTGAAAATACCTCAATCAAGGTACTTATTATGTCAGTGGACCCTTTTAACGTATAAAGATTGAATATTGGAAAGAAAATTAGAGTTTTGAGTGCCCTTGGAGATCCCGAAGAATGTTTTAATGAGTAAAGATTGAATCTTTACATGAAAATACCTTAATCAAGGTACCTATTAAGTCACTAAACCATTTTAAGGTATTAAGATTAAATATTTAAAATAAAATGAGAGTTTTGTGTTAAACTAATTTGATTTCCCTTCAACGTCACGAATAGTGTTTTAATGAGTAAAGATTGAATCTTTGAATGAAATTAACTAAATCTGGGTACCTATTATGTCACTTGAACTTTTAATGTATAAAGATTGAATCTTTGAAAGAAAATGAGAGTTTTTAGTTAAACTTATGCGAGTTCCCTTTGACGTCCCAAAGAGTGTTTTAATGAGTAAAGATTGAATTTTTGAATGAAAATACTACAATCAAGGTACCTATTAAGTCACTAGACCATTTTAATGTATACAGATTAAATATTTGAAAGAAAATGTGAGTTTGGAGTTAAACTTATTCGAATTCCATTTGACGTCACGAAGAGTGTTTCAATGAGTAAGGATTGAATCTTTGAATCAAATTATTTCAATCAATGTAACTATTATATTACTAGACCTTTTTAATGTATAAGTATTGAATCTTTAAAAGAAAATGAGAGTTTTGAATTAAACTTATTCTAGTACACAATGAAGTCGTGAAAAGTGTTTTAATGACTACATATTGAATCTTTGAATGAAAATACCTGAACCAAGATACTAATTTTGTCACTCGACCTTTTTAATATATAAAGATTGATTCTTTGAAGGAAAATGAGAGTTTTGGGTTTAACTTATTCAAGTTCCCTATGAATTCACGAAAAATATTTTAATGACTAAAGATTGAATCTATGAATGAAAACACTTGTATCAACGCACCTGTTATGTCACTAAACCTTTTTAATGTATAAAGATTAAATCTTTGAAAGAAAATGAGAGTTTTGAGCTAAACTAATTCGAGTTCCCATTGACGTCCCGAAGAGTGTTTTAATAAGTGAAAATTGAATATTTGGATTAAAATACCTCAATAAAGGTATCTATTATGTCACTAGACCATTTTGTTGAGTTCAACTTATTTGAGTTCCCTTTGACGTCACGATGAGTGTTTTATTGAGTGTAGTTGAATCTTTTAATGAAATTACCTCAATCAATGTACATATTATGTCACTAGACTTTTTTAATGTATAAAGAATGAATCTTTGAAAAAGAATGAGAGTTTTGATTTGACTTATTCGAGTTCCCGATGAAGGTACCTATTATGTCACTTGATCTTTTTAATGTATAAAGATTGAATCTTTGAAAAAAAGAAATGATAGTTTGAGTTAAACTTATTCGAGTTCCTTTTGACATCCCGAAGACAGTTTTAAAGAGTAAAGATTGAATCTTTGAATGAAGGTACCAATTATGTCACTAGACCTTTTTAAAGTTTAAAGATTGAATCATTGAAAAAAATGAGGGTTCGCGACTAGTGTTTTAATGATTAAAGATTGAATCTTTGAATGAAAATAGCTCAATCAAGGTACCTATTATGTCACTAGATATTTTTAAAGTATAAAATAAGAGTTTTGAGTTAAACTTATTCGAGTTCCCTTTGACGTCACGAAGAGTGTTTTAATGAGTAAAGATTAAATCTTTGAATGAAAATACTTCAATCAAGGTACCGAATATGTCACTAGACCATTTTAACGTATAAATATTAAATATTTGAAAGAAAATAAGAGTTTTGAGTGAAACTCATTCAAGTTACCTTTTACGTTCTGAAGAGAGTTTTAATGAGTAAAAATTGAATCTTTGAATGAAATTACCTAAATCAAGGTGCCTATTATGTCACTTGACCATTTTAATATATAAAAATTAAATTTTTATAAGAAAACGAGAGTTTTGAGTTAAACTTATTGGAGTTCCGTTTAACGTCATGAAGAGTGTTTTAAAGAGTAAAGACTAAATCTTTGAATGAAATTACCTCAATCAAGGTTCCTATTATCTCACTAGACCTTTTTAATGTTTAAAGGTTGAATATTTGAAAGAAAATGAAAATTTTAAGTGTAACTGATTCGAGTTCCCTATGAAATCGCGAAGAGTGTTTTAATGATTAAAGATCGAATCTTTTTGAATGAAAATACCTCAATCAAGTTATCTATTATGTCACTAGACCTTTTTAACGTATAATGATTAAATCTTGGAAAGAAAATTAGAGTTTTGAGTGCCCTTACACATCCCGAAAAATGTTTTAATGAGTAAAGATTGAATCTTTAAATGAAAATACCTCAATTAAGGTACCTATTAAGTCACTAGACCATTTTAAGGTACAAAGATTAAATCTTTGAAATAAAATGAGAGTTTTGAGTTAAACTAATTTGATTAGTGTTTTAATGATTAAAGATAGAATCTTTGAATGAAATTAACTCAATCTGGGTACCTATTATGTCACTTGAACTTTTTAATATATAAAAATTAAATCCTTGAAAGAAAATGAGAGTTTTGAGTAGAACTTATGCGAGTTCCCTTTGACGTCCCAAAGAGTGTTTTAATGAGTAAAGATTGAATTTTTGAATGAAAATACCACAATCACGGTGCCTTTTAAGTCACTTGACCATTTTAATGTAAACAGATTAAATATTTGAAAGAAAATGAGAGTTTGGAGTTAAAACTTATTCGAATTCTGTTTGACGTCACGAAGAATATTTCAATGAGTAAGGATTGAATCAAAATATGAAATTACTTCAATCCAGGTAACTATTATGTCACTAGACCTTTTTAATGCATAAGTATTGAATCTTTGAAAGAAAATGAGAGTTTTGAATTAAACTTATACGAGTTCACAATGAAGTCCTGAAAAGTATTTTAATGACTAAATATTGAATCTTTGAATGAAAATACCTCAACCAAGATACCAATTATGTCATTAGACCTTTTTAATGTATAAATATTGAATATTTAAAGGAAAATGAGAGTTTTGAGTTTAACGTATTCAAGTTCCCTATGAATTCACGAAAAGGGTTTTAATGACTAAAGATTGAATTTATGAATGAAAACACTTTAATCAACGTACCTGTTATGTAATTAAACCTTTTTATTGTATAAAGATTGAATCTTCGAAAAAAAATGAGAGTTTTGAGCTAAACTTATCGAGTTCCCTTTGACATCCCGAAGAATGTTTTAATGAGTAAATATTGAATCTTTGAATGAAAATACCTCAATCAAGGTACCTATTATGTCACTAGACAATTTTGTTGAATAAATACTAAATCTTTGAAAGAAAATAGGAGTTTTGAGTTCAACTTATTTGAGTTCCCTTTGACGTCACGATGAGTGTTTTATTGAGTGTAATTGAATTTTTCAATGAAATTACCTCAATCAATGTACCTATTATATCACTAGACCTTTTTAATGTATAAAGAATGAATCTTTGAAAAAGAATGAGGGTTTTGATTTAACTTATTTGAGTTCCCAATGAAGGCACCTATTATGTCACTTAATCTTTTTAATGTATAAAGATTGAATCTTTGAAAAAAAAAAATAAGAGTTTTGAGTTAAACTTATTCGAGTTACTTTTGACATCACGAAGACTGTTTTAAAGAGTAAGATTGAATCCTTGAATGAAGGTACCAATTATGTCATTGGACCTTTTTAAAGTTTAAAGATTGAATCATTGAAAAAAATGAGGGTTTTGAGTTTAACTTATTTGAGTTCCCTATGAGGTTGCGACTAGTGTTTTATTGAGTAAGATTGAATCTTTGAATGAAAATAGCTCAATAAAGGTACCTATTATGTCACTAGACATTTTTAAGGTATAAAATAAGAGTTTTGAGTTAAACTTACTCGAGTTCTCTTTGACGTCACGAAGAGTATTTTAATGAGCAAAGATTGAATCTTTGAATTAAAATATCTCAATCAAGGTACCTAAAATGTTACTAGATCATTTTAATGTATAAAGATTAAATCTTTGAAAGAAAATAAGAGTTTTGAGTGAAACTTATTCAAGTTACCTTTTAAGTTCCGAAGAGAGTTTTAATGAGTAAAGATTGAATCTTTGAATAAAATTACCTAAATCAAGGTACCTATTATGTCAGTAGACTTTCGTAAGAAAACGAAAGTTTTGAGTTAAACTTATTCGAGTTCCGTTTAACGTCACGAAGAGTGTTTTAAAGAGTAAAGACTAAATCTTTGATTGAAATTACCTCAATCAAGGTTCCTATTCCCTCACTTGACCTTTTTAATGTTTCAAGATAGAATATTTGAAAGAAAATGAAAGTTTTAAGTTTATCCTATTCGAGTTCCCTATGAAGTCGCGAAGAGTGTTTTAATGATTAAAGATTGAATCATTTTGAATGAAAATACCTCAATCAAGGTACCTATTTCGCGACTAGAACTTTTTAATATATAAAGATTGAATCTTGGAAAGAAAATGAGAGTTTTGACTAACTATTTTATCTTTAAAAGAAAATACCTCAATCAAGGTACCTATTAAGTCACTAGACCATTTTAAGGTATAAAGATTAAATCTTTGAAATAAAATTAGAGTTTTGAGTTAAACTAATTCGATTTCCCTTTGACGTGACGAAGAGTGTTTTAATGTATAAAGATTGAATCTTTGAATGAAATTAACTCAATTTGGGTGCCTATTATGTCACTTGAACTTTTTAACGTATAAAGATTGAATCTTTGAAAGAAAATGAGAGTTTTGAGTTGAACTTATGCGAGTTCCCTTTGACGTCCTAAAGAGTGTTTTAATGAGTTAAGATTGAATTTTTGAATGAAAATACCACAATCAAGGTACCTATTAAGTCACTAGACCATTTTAATGTATACAGATTAAATATTTAAAAGAAAATGAGAGTTTGGAGTTAAACTTATTCGAATTCCGTTTGACGTCACGAAGAGTGTTTCAATGAGTAAGGATTGAATCTTTGTATGAAATTACTTCAATCAAGGTAACTATTATGTGATGTCGTGAAAAGTGTTTTAATGACTAAATATTAAATTTTTGAATGAAAATATCTCAACCAAGATACCAATTATGTCACTTGACCTTTTTAATGTATAAAAATTGAATCTTTGAAGAAAAATGAGAGTTTTGAGTTTAACTTATTCAAGTTCCCTATGAATTCACGAAAAGTGTTTTAATGACAAAAGATTGAATTTATGAATGAAAACACTTCAATCAATGTACCTGTTATGTCACTAAACCTTTTTAATGTATAAAGATTGAATCTTTAAAAGAAAATGAGAGTTTTGAGCTAAACTTATTCGTGTTCCCTTTGACGTCCCGAAGAGTGTTTTAATGAGTAAAAATTGAACTTTGAATGAAAATACCTCAAGGTACATATTATATCAGTAGACCATTTTGTTGTATAAATACTAAATCTTTGAAAGAAAATAGGAGTTTTAAGTTTAACTTATTTGAGTTCCCTTTGACGTCACGATGAGTGTTTTGTTGAGTGTAGCTGAATCTTTTAATGAAATTACCTCAATCAATGTACCTATTATATCACTAGACTTTTTTAATGTATAAAAATGAATCTTTAAAAAAGAATGAAGGTTGTGATTTAACTTATTCGAGTTCCCGATGAAGGTACCTATTATGTCACTTGATCTTTTAAATGTATAAAGATTGAGTCTTTGAAAAAGAAAATGAGAGTTTTGAGTTAAACTTATTCGAGTTCCTTTTGACATCCCGAAGAGTATTTTCAAGAGTAAAGATTGAATCATTGAATGAAGATACCAATTATGTCACTAGACCTTTTTAAAGTATAAAGATTGAATCATTGAAAAAAATGGGGGTTTTGAGTTTAACTTATTTGAGTTCACTATGAGGTTTTATTGAGTAAAGATTGAATCTTTGAATGAAAATAGCTCAATCAAGGTACCTATTATGTCACCAGACATTTTTAAGGTATAAATTAAGAGTTTTGAGTTAAACTTACTCGAGTTTTCTTTGAGGTCATGAAGAGTGTTTTAATGAATAAAGATTGAATCTTTGAATTAAAATACCTTAATCAAGGTACCTATTATGTCACAAGATCATTTTAATGTATAAAGATTAAATCTTTGAAAGAAAATAAGAGTTTTGAGTGAAACTTATTCAAGTTACCTTTTAAGTTCCGAAGATTGAATCTTTGAATGAAATTACCTAAATCAAGGTACCTATTATGTCACTAGACCATTTTAATGTATAAAGATTAAATTTTTGTAAGAAAACGAGAGTTTTGAGTTAAACTTATTCGAGTTCTATTTAACGTCACGAAGAGTGTTTTAAAGAGTAAAGACTAAATCTTTGAATGAAATTACCTCAATCAAGGTTCCTATTACCTCACTAGACCTTTTTAATGTTTAAAGATTGAATATTTGAAAAAAAATGAAAGTTTTGAGTTTAACTTATTCGAGTTCCCTATGAAGTCGCGAAGAGAGTTTTAATGATTAAAGATTGAATCATTTTGAATGAAAATACCTCAATCAAGGTTCCTATTATGCCACTAGAACTTTTTAATGTATAAAGATTGAATCTTGGAAAGAAAATGAGAGTTTTAAGTGCCCTTGGACATCCCGAAGAATGTTTTAATGAGTAAAGTTTTTATCTTTAAATGAAAATATCTCAATCAAAGTACATATTAAGTTACTAGACCATTTTAAGGTTTAAAGATTATACCTTTGAAATAAAATGAGAGTTTTGAGTTAAGCTAATTCGATTTCCCTTTGACGTCCCAAATAGTGTTTTAATGAGTAAAGATTGAATTTTTGAATAAAAATACCATAATGAAGGTACCTATTAAGTCATTAGACCGTTTTAATGTATACAGATAAAATATTTTAAAGAAAATGAGAGTTTGGAGTTAAACTTATTCGAATTCCGTTTGACATCACGAAGAGTGTTTCAATGAGTAAGGATTAAATCTTTGAATGAAATTACGTCAATTAACGTAACTATTATGTTGTCACTAGACCTTTTTAATGTATAAGTATTGAATCTTTAAAAGAAAATGAGAGTTTCGAATTAAACTTATTCGAATTCACAATGAAGTCGTGAAAAGTGTTTTAATGACTAAATATTGAATCTTGGAATGAAAATACCTCAACCAAGATACCAATAATGTCACTAGACCTTTTTAATGTAGAAAGATTGAATCTTTAAAGGAAAACGTGAGTTTTGAGTTTAACTTATACAAGTTCCCTATGAATTCAAGAAAAGTGTTTTAATGACTAAAGATAGAATCTATGAATGAGAACACTTCATTCAACGTTCCTGTTATGTCACTAAACCTTTTTAATTTATAAAGATTGAATCTTTGAAAGAAAATGAGAGTTTTGAGCTAAACTTATTTGGGTTCCCTTTGACGTCCCGAAGAGTGTTTTAATGAGTAAAAATGAATCTTTGAATGAAAATACCACAATAAAGGTACCTATTATGTCACTAGACCATTTTAATGTATAAATACTAAATCTTTTTAAGAAAATAGGAGTTTTGAGCTCAACTTATTTGAGTTCTCTTTGACGTCACAATGAGTGTTTTATTGAGTGTAGTTGAATCTTTCAATGAATTTACCTCAATCAATGTACTTATTAATATCACTAGACCTTTTTAATGTATAAAGAATGAATCTTTGAAAAAAAATAAGAGTTTTGGTATAACTTATTCGAGTTCCCAATGAATGTACCTATTATGTCACTTGATCTTTTTAATGTATAGAGATTGAATCTTTGAAAAAAAAATGAGTGTTTTGAGTAAAACTTATTCGAGTTCCTTTTGACATCCCGAAGAGTGTTTTAAAGAGTAAAGATTGAATCCTTGAATGAAGGTATCAATTATGTTACTAGACCTTTTTATTGTATAAAGGTTGAATCATTGAAAAAAATGAGGGTTTTGAGTTTAACTTATTTGAGTTCCCTATGAGGTCGCGACTAGTGTTTTAATGAGTAAAGATTGAATCTTTGAATAAAAATAACTCAATCAGGGTACCTATTATGTCACTAGACATTTTTAAGGTATAAAATAAGAGTTTTGAGTTAAACATATTCGAGTTCCCTTTGACGTCACGAAGAGTGTTTTAACTAGTAAAGATTGAATATTTAAATGAAAATAACTCAATCAAGATACTTATTATATCAGTAGACCATTTTAATGTATAAAGATTAAATCTTTAAAAGAAAATAAGAGTTTTGAGTGAAACTTATTCAATTTTCCTTTTACGTTCCGAAGAGAGTTTTAATGAGTAAGGATTGAATCTTTGAATGAAATTACCTAAATCAAGGTACCTATTATGTCATTAGACTATTTTAATTTATAAAGATTAAATCTTTGTAAGAAAACGAGAGTTTTGAGTTGAACTTATTCGAGTTCCGTTTGACGTCACGAAGAGTGTTTTAGAGAATAAAGACTTAATCTTTGAATGAAATTACCTCAATGAAGGTTCGTATTATCTCAGCAGACCTTTTTAATGTTTAAAGATTGAATATTTGAAAGAAAATGAAAGTTTTTAGTTTAACTTATTCGAGTTCCCTATGAAGTTGCGGAGAGTGTTTTAATGATTAAAGATTAAATCTTTTTGAATGAAAATACCTCAATCAAGTTATCTATTATGTCACTAGACCTTTGTAATGTGTAAAGATTGATTATTGGAAAGAAAATTTGAGTTTTGAGTGACCTTGGACATCCCGAAGAATGTTTTAATGAGTAAAGATTAAATCTTTAAACAAAAATACCTCAATTAAGGTACCTATTAAGTCACTAGACCATTTTAAGGTGTAAAGATTAAATCTTTGAAATAAAATGAGAGTTTTGAGTTTAACTAATTCGATTTCCCTTTGACGACACGATGAGTGTTTTAATGAGTAAAGATTGAATCTTTGAATAAAATTAACTCAATCTTGGTACCTATTATGTCACTTGAACTTTTTAATGTATAAAGATTGAATCTTTGAAATGAAATGAGAGTTTTGAGTTGAACTTATGCGAGTTCCCTTTGACGTCCCAAAGAGTGTTTTAATGAGTAAAGATTGAATTTTTTAATGGAAATACCATAATCAAGGTGCTTATTAAGTCACTAGGCCATTTTAATGTATACAGATTAAATATTTAAAAGAAAATGAAAGTTTGGACTTAAACTTATTCGAATTCTATTTGATGTCAGGAAGAGTGTTTCAATGAGTAGGGATTGAATCTTTGAATGAAATTACTTCAATCAAGGTAATTATTATATCACTAGACCTTTTTAATGTATAAGTATTAAATCTTTGAAAGAAAATGAGAGTTTTAAATTAAACTTATTCGAGTTCACAATGAAGTCGTGAAAAGTATTTTAATGACTAAATATTGAATCCTTGAATGAAAATACCTCAACCATGATACCAATTTTGTCACTAGACCTTTTTAATGTATAAAGATTGAATCTTTGAAGGAAAATGAGAGTTTTGAGTTTAACTTATTCAAGTTACCTATGAATTCAAGAAAAGTGTTTTAATGGTTAAAGATTGAATCTATGAATGAAAACACTTCAATCAACGTACCTATTATATCACTAAGCATTTTTAGTGTATAAAGATTGAATCTTCGAAAATAAATGAGAGTTTTGAGCTAAACTTATTCGAGTTCCCTTCGACATTCCGAAGAGTGTTTTAATGAATAAAAATTAAATCTTTGAATGAAAAAACCTCAATCAAGGTACCTATTATGTCACTAGACCATTTTGTTGTATAAATACTAAATCTTTGAAAGAAAATAGGAGTTTTGAGTTCAACTTATTTAAGTTCCCTTTGACGTCACGATGAGTGTTTTATTGAGTGTAGTTGAATCTTTTAATGAAATTATCTCAATCAATGTACCTGTTATATCACTAGACCTTTTTAATGTATAAAGAATGAATCTTTGAAAAAGAGTAGGGTTTTGATTTAACTTATTCGAGTTCCCGATGAAGGTACCTATTATGTCACTTGATCTTTTTAATGTATAAAGATTGAATCTTTGAAGAAAAAAAATGAGAGTGTTGAGTTAAACTTATTCGAGTTCCTGATGACATCCCGAATAGTGTTTTAAAGAGTAAAGATTGAATCATTGAATGGAGGTACCAATTATGTCACTAGACCTTTTTAAAGTATAAAGATTGAATCATTGAAAAAAATGAGGGTTTTGAGTTTAACTTATTTGAGTTCCCTATGAGGTCGCGAGTAGTGTTTTATGGAGTAAAGATCAAATTTTTGAATGAAAATAGCTCAATCAAGGTACCTATTATGTCACTAGACATTTTTAAGGCATAAAATAAGAGTTTTGAGTTAAACTTATTTGAGTTTTCTTTGACGTCATGAAGAGTATTTTAATGAGTTAGGATTGAATCTTTGAATTAAAATACCTCAATCAAGATACCTGTTATGTCACTATATCATTTTAGTATATAAAGATTAAATCTTTAAAAGAAAATAAGAGTTTTGAGTCAAACTTATTTAAGTTACCTTTTAAGTTCCGAAGAGAGTTTTAATAAGTAAAGACTGAATCTTTGAATGAAATTACCTAATTCAAGGTACCTATTATGTCACTAGACCATTTTAATGTATAAAGATTAAATCATTGTAAGAAACAAGAGTTTTGAGTTAAACTTATTTGAGTTCCCTATGAATTCGCGAAGAGTGTTTTAATGATTAAGGATTGAATCATTTTGAATGAAAATACCTCAATCAAGGTACCTATTATGTCACTAGAACTTTTTAATGTATAAAGATTGAATCTTGGAAAGAAAATGAGAGTTTTGAGTGCCCTTGGACATCCCAAAGAATGTTTTAATGAGTAAAGATTTTATCTTTAAATAAAAATACCTCAATCAAGGTACCTATTAAGTCACTAGACCATTTTATGGTATAAATATTAAACATTTGAAATAAAATGAGAGTTTTGAGTTAAACTAATTCGATTTCCCTTTGATGTCACGAAGAGTGTTTTAATGAGTAAAGATTGAATTTTTGAATAAAATTAACTCAATCTGGGTACCTATTATGTCACTTGAACCTGTTAATGTATAAAGATTGAATGTTTGAAAGAAAATGAGAGTTTTGAGTAGAACTTGTGCGGGTTCCCTTTGACGTTCCAAAGAGTATTTTAATGAGTAAAGATTGAATTTTTGAATGAAAATACCACAATCACGGTACCTATTAAGTCACTAGACCATTTGAATGTATACAGATTAAATATTTGAAACAAAATTAGAGTTTGGAGTTAAACTTATTCGAATTCCATTTGACGTCACGAAAAGTGTTTCAATGATTAAGGATAGAATCTTTCAATGAAATTACTTCAATCAAGGTAACTATTATGTCACTAGACTTTTTAATGTATAAGTATTGAATCTTTAAAAGAAAATGAGAGTTTTGAATTAAACTTATTCGAGTTCGCAATGAAGTTGTGAAAAGTGTTTTAATGACTAAATATTGAATTTTTGAATGAAAATACCTCAACCAAGATACCAATTATGTCACTAGACCTTTTTAATGTATAAAGATTGAATCTTTGAAGGAAAATAAGAGTTTCGAGTTTAACTTATTCAAGTTCCCTATGAATTCACGAAAAGTGTTTTAATAACTAAAGATTGAATCTATGAATGAAAACACTTCTATCAACATACCTGTTATGTCACCAAACCATTTTAATGTATAAAGATTGAATCTTTGAAAGAAAATGAGAGTTTTGAGCTAAACTTATTCAAATTCCCTTTGACGTCCTGAAGAGTGTTTTAATGAGTAAAAATTGAATCTTTAAATGAAAATACCTCAATCAAGGTACCTATTATTTCACTAGACCATTTTAATGTATAAATACTAAATCTTTGAAAGAAAATAGGAGTTTTGAGTTCAACTTATTTGAGTTCCCTTTGACGTCGCGATGAGTGTTTTATTGAATGTAGTTGAATCTTTCAATGAAATTACCTCAATTAATGTACCTATTATATCACTAGACCTTTTTAGTGTATAAAGAACGAATCTTTGAAAAAGAATGAGGGTTTTGATTTAACTTCAATGAAAGTACCTATTATGTCACTTGATCTTTTTAGTATATAAAGATTGAATCTTTGAAGAAGAAAAAATTGAGAGTTTTCAGTTAAACTTATTCGAGTTCCTTTTGACATCCCGAAGAGTGAAGAGTAAAGATTGAATCCTTGAATAAAGGTACCTATTATGTCACTAGACATTTTTAAGGTATAAAATAAGAGTTTTGAGTTAAACTTATTCGAGTTCCCTTTGACGTTACGACGAGTGTTTTAATGAGTAAAAATTGAATCTTTGAATGAAAATACCTCAATCAAGGTGCCTATTATGTCAATAGACCATTTTAATGTATAAAGATTAAATCTTTGAGAGAAAATAAGAGTTTTGAGTGAAACTTACTCAACCTACCTTTTAAGTTCCGAAGAGAGTTTTAATGAGTAAGGATTAAATTATTGAATGAAATTACCTAAATCAAGGTACCTATTATGTCACTAGACAATTTTAATATATAAAGATTAAATCTTTGTAAGAAAATGATAGTTTTTAGTTAAACTTATTCAAGTTCTGTTTAACGTCATGAAAAGTGTTTTAAAGAGTAAAAACTAAATTTTTGAATGAAATTACCTTTTTAAAGTTTAAAGATTGAATATTTGAAAGAAAATGAAAGTTTTGAGTTTAACTTATTCGAGTTCCCTATGATGTCGCGAAGAGTGTTTTTATGATTAAAGATTGAATCATTTTGAATGAAAATACCTCAATCAAGGTACCTATTATGTCACTAGAACTTTTTAACGTATAAAGATTGAATCTTGGAAAGAAAATGAGAGTTTTGAGTGCCCTTGGACAACCCGAAGAATGTTTTAACGAGTAAAGATTTTTTCTTTAAATGAAAATACCTCAATCAAGGTGCCTATTAAGTCAGTAGACCATTAAAGGTATAAAGATTAAATCTTTGAAAGAAAGTGGGAGTTTTGAGTTAAACTAATTCGATTTTCCTTTGACGTTATGAAGAGTGTTTTAATGAGTAAAGATTGAATCTTTGAATGAAATTAACACAATCTGGGTACCTATTATGTCACTTGAACTTTTTAATGTATAAATATTGAATCTTTGAAAGAAAATGAGAGTTTTGAGTTGAACTTATGCGAGCTCCCTTTGACGTCCCATATAGTGTTTTAACGAGTAAAGATTGAATTTTTGAATGAAAATATCATAATCAAGGTACCTATTAAGTCACTAGACCATTTTAATGTATACAGATTAAATATTTGAAAGAAAATGAGAGTTTGGAGTTAAACTTATTCGAATTCCGTTTGACGTCACGAAGAGTGTTTCAATGAGTATTGATTGAATCTTTGAATGAAATTACTTCAATTAAGGTAACTATTATGTCACTAGACCTTTTTAATGTATAAGTATTGAATCTTTAAAAGAAAATGAGAGTTTTGAATTAAAATTTTTCGAATTCACAATGAAGTCGTGAAAAGTGTTTTAATGGTTAAATATTGAATCTTCGAATGAAAATATCTTACCCAAAATACCAATTATGTCTCTGAACCTTTTTAATGTAAAAAGATTGAATCTTTAGAGGAAAATGAGTGTTTTAAGCTTAACTTATTCAAGTTCCCAATGAATTCACGAAAAGTGTTTTAATGACTAAAGATTGAATCAATGAATGAAAACACTTCAATCAACGTACCTGTTATATCACTAAATCTTTTTAATGTATAAAGATTAAATCTTTGAAAGAAAATGAGAGTTTTGAGCTAAACTTATTCGAGTTTCCTTTGACGTCCCGAAGAGTGTTTTAATTTGTAAAAATTGAATCTTTGAATCAAAATACATCAATCATGGTACCTATTATGTCACTAGACCATTTTAATATATAAATACTAAATCTTTTAAAGAAAATTGGAGTTTTAAGTTCAACTTATTTCAGTTCCCTTTGACGTCACGAGGAGTGTTTTATTGAGTGTAGTTGAATCTTTCAATAAAATTACCTCAATCAGTATACCTATTATACCACTAGACCTTTTTAATGTATAAAAAATGAATCTTTGAAAAAAAATGAGGGTTTTGACATAACTTATTCGAGTTCCCAATGAAGGTAACTGTTATGTCACACTATTTTTTTAATGTATAAAGATTGAATCTTTGAAAAAAAAAAAAATGAGTGTTTTGAGTTAAACTTATTCGAGTTCCTTTTGGCATCCCGAAGAGAGTTTTAAAAAGTAAAGATTGAATCCTTGAATGAAGGTACCAATTATGTCACGAGACCTTTTTATTGTATAAAGGTTGAATCATTGAAAAAAATTAGGGTTTTGTGTTTAACTTATTTGAGTTCCCTATGAGGTCGCGACTAGTGTTTTATTGAGTAAAGATTGCATCTTTGAATGAAAATAGCTCAATCAAGGTACCTATTATGTCACTAGACATTTTTAAGGTATAAAATAAGAATTTTGAGTTAAACTTATTCGAGTTTCCTTTGACGTCTCGAAGAGTGTTTTAACAAGTATAGATTGAATCTTTAAATGAAAATTCCGCAATCAAGGTACCTATTATGTCAGTAGACCATTTTAATGTATAAAGATTAAATCTTTGAAAGAAAATAAGAGTTTCAGTGAAACTTATTCAAGTTACCTTTTACGTTCTGAAAAGAGTTTTAATGAGTAAAAATTAAATCTTTGAATGAAATTAACTAAATCAAGGTACCTATTATGTCACTCGAATATTTGAATGTATAAAGATTAAATCTTTTTAAGAAAACGAGAGTTTTGAGTTAAACTTATTCGAGTTCCGTTTGACGTCACGAATTCTATTTTGAAGAGTAAAGACTAAATATTTTAATGAAATTACCTCAATCAAGGTTCCTATTACCTCACTAGACCTTTTTAATGTTTAAAGATTGAATATTTTGAAAGAAAATGAAAGTTTTGAGTTTAACTTATTCGAGTTCCCTATGAAGTCGCAAAGAGTGTTTTAACGATTAAAGATTGAATCTTGTTGAACAAAAATACCTCAATCAAGGTACGAATTATGTCACTAGACCATTTTAACGTATAAAGATTAAATCTTTGAAAGAAAATTAGAGTTTTGAGTGCCCTTGGACATCTCGAAGAATGTTTTAATGAGTAAAGATTAAATCTTTAAATATAAATACCTCAATCAAGGTACCTTTTAAGTCACTAGGCCATTTTAAGGTATAAAGATTAAATCTTTGAAATAAAATGAGAGGTTTGAGTTAAACTAATTCGATTTCTCTTTGACGTCATGAAGAGTGTTTTAATAAGTAAAGATTGAATCTCTGAATGAAACTAACTCAATCTAGGTACCTATTATGTCACTTGAATTTTTTAATGTATCAAAATTGAATCTTTGAAAGAAAATGAGAGTTTTGAGTTGAACTTATGCGAGTTCCCTTTGACGTCCCAAAGAGTGTTTTAATGAGTAAAGATTGAATTTTTGAATGAAAATACCCCAATCAAGGTACCTATTAAGTCACTAGACCATTTAATGTATAAAGATTAAATATTTGAAAGAAAATGAGAGTTTGGAGTTAAACTTATTCGGATTCCGTTTAATGTCACGAAGAGTGTTTCAATGAGTAAGGATTGAATCTTTAATTGAAATTACTTCAATCAAGGTAACTATTTTGTCAGTAGAACTTTTTAATGTATAAGTATTGAATCTTTTAAAGAAAATGAGAGTTTTGAATGAAACTTATTCGAGTTTAGAATGAAGTCGTGAAAAGTATTTTAATGACTAAATATAGAATCTTTGAATGAAAATACCACAACCAAGATACCAATTATGTCACTTGACCTTTTTAATGTATAAAGATTGAATCTTTGAAGGAAAATGAGAGTTTTTAGTTTAATTTATTCAAGTTCCCTATGAATTCACGAAAAGTCTTTTAATAACCAAAGATAGAGTCTGTGAATGAAAACACTTCAATCAACGTACCGGTTATGTCACTAAACCTTTTTAATGTATAAAGATTGAATCTTTGAAAGAAAATGAGCGTTTTGAGCTAAACTTATTCGAGTTCCCTTTGACGTCACGAAGAGTGTTTCAATGAGTAAAAATTGAATCTTTGAATGAAAATACCCCAATCGAGGTACCTTTTATGTTGCTAGACCATTTTAATGTATAAATACTAAATCTTTGAAAGATAATATGAGTTTTGAGTTCAACTTATTTGAGTTCTCTTTGACGTCAGAATGAGTGTTTTATTGATTGTAGTTGAATCTTTCAATGAAATTACCTCAATCAATGTACCTAATATATCACCAGACCTTTTAATGTATAAAGAATAAATCTTTGAAAAAAAATTAGGATTTTGATTTAACTTATTCGAGTTCCCAATGAAGGTACCTATTATGTCACTTGATCTTTTTAATATATAAAAATTGAATCTTTGAAAAAAAAATGAGAGTTTTGAGTTAAACTTATTCGAGTTCCCTTTGACGTTACGAAGAGTGTTTTAATGAGTAAAGATTGAATCTTTGAATGAAAATACCTCAATCAAGGTACTTGTTATGTCAGTAGACCATTTTAATGTATAAAGATTAAATCTTTAAAAGAAAATAAGTGTTTTGAGTGAAACTTATTTAAGTTACCTTTTAAGTTCCGAAGAGAATTTTAATGAGTAATGATTGAATCTTTGAATGAAATTACCTAAATTATGTTAGTAGACTATTTTAATGTATAAGGAATAAATCTTTGTAAGAAAATGAAAGTTTTGAGTTAAACTTATTCGAGTTCCGTTTTACGTCACGAAGAGTGTTTTAAAGAGTAAGGACTAAATCTTTGAATGAAATTACCTCAATCAAGGTTCTTATTCTCTCACTAGACTTTTTTAATGTTTAAAGATTGAATATTTGAAAGAAAATGAAAGTTTTAAGTTTAACTTATTCGAGTTCCATACGAAGTCGCGAAGAGTGTTTTAATATTTAAAGATTGAATCTTTTTGAATGAAAATAACATAATCAAGGTACCTACTATGTCAGTAGACCTTTTTAACGTATAAAGATTGAATCTTGGAAAGAAAATTAGAGTTTTAAGTGCCCTTGGACATCCCGAAGAATGTTTTAATGAGTAAAGATTGAATCTTTAAATGAAAAGACCTCAATCAAAGTACCTATTAAGTCACTAGACCATTTTAAGGTATAAAGATTAAATCTTTGAAATAAAATGAGAGTTTTGAGTTAAACTAATTCGACTTCCCTTTGACGTCACGAAGAGTGTTTTATTGAGTAAAGATTGAATATTTGAATGAAATTAACTGAATCTGGGCACCTACTATGTCACTTGAACTTTTTAATGTATAAAGATTGAATCTTTGAAAGAAAATGAGAGTTTTGAGTTGAACTTATGCGAGTTCCCTTTGACGTCCCAAAGAGTGTTTTAATGAATAAAGATTGAATTTTTGTTTCAAAATACCATAATCATGGTACCTATTAAGTCACTAGACCATTTTAATGTATACAGATTCAATATTTGAAAGAAAATGGGAGTTTGGAGTTAAACTTATTCGGATTCCGTTTGACTTCACGAAGAGTGTTTCTATGAGTAAGGATTGACTCTTTGAATGAAATTACTTCAATCAAGGTAACTATTATGTCACTAGACCTTTTTAATGTATAAGTATTGAATCTTTGAAAAAAAATGAGAGTTGTGAATTAAATTTATTCGAGTTCACAATGAAGTCGTGAAAAGTATTTTAAAGACTAAATATTAAATCTTTGAATGAAAATACCTCAACCACGATACCAAGTATGTCGCTTGACCTTTTTAATGTATAAAGATTGAATCTTTGAAGGAAAATAAGAGTTTTGAGTTTAACTTATTCAAGTTCCCTCTGAATTCACGAAAAGTCTTTTAATGACTAAAGATAGAGTCTATGAATGAAAATACTTCAATCAACGTATCTGTTATGTCACTTAACCTTTTTAATGTATAAAGATTGAATCTTTGAACGAAAATGAGAGTTTTGAGCTAAACTTATTCGAGTTCCCATTGACGTCCCGAATAGTGTTTTAATGAGTGAAAATTGAATCTTTTAATAAAAATACCTCAATCAAGGTACCTATTATGTCACTAAACCATTTTGTTGTATAAATACTAAATCTCTGACAGAAAATATGAGTTTTGAGTTTAACTAATTTGAGGTCCCTTTGACGTCACGATGAGTGTTTTATTGAGTGTAGTTGAATCTTTCAATGAAATTACCTTAATCAATGTACCTATTATATCACTAGACCTTTTTAATGTATAAAGAATGAATCTTTGAAAAAAAAAAAATGAGGGTTTTGATTTAACTTATTCGAGTTCCCAATGAAGGTACCTATTATGTCACTTCATCTTTTTAATGTATAAAGGCTGAATCTTTGAAAAAAAGAAGAAGAGAGTTTTGAGTTAAACTTATTCGAGTTCCTTTTGACATCCGGAAGAGTGTTTTAAAGAGTAAAGATTGAATCCTTGAATGAAGGTACCAATTATGTCACTAGACCTTTTTAATGTATAAAGATTGAATCATCGAAAAAAATGAGGGTTTTTAGTTTAACTTATTTGAGTTCCCTCTGAGGTCGCGATTAGTGTTTTATAGAGTAAAGATTGAATCTTTGAATGAAAATAGCTCAATAAAGGTACCCATTTTGTCAATAGACATTTTTAAGATATAAAATAAGAGTTTTGAGTTAAACTTATTCAAGTTCCCTTTGACGTCACAAAGAGTGTTTTAAAGAGTAAAGATTAAATCTTTGAATGAAAATACCTTAATCATGGTGCCTATTATGTCACTAGACCATTTTAATGTATAAGGATTAAATCTTTGAAAGAAAATAAGAGTTTTGAGTGAAACTTATTCAAGTTACCTTTTACATTCCGAAGAGAGTTTTAAATCTTTGAATGAAATCACCTAAATCAAGGTACCTAATATGTCAATAGAACATTTGAATGTATAAAGATTAAATCCTTGTAAGAAAATGAGAGTTTTGAGTTAAACTTATTCAAGTTCCGTTTGACGTCATGAAGAGTGTTTTAAAGAGTAAAGACTAAATCTTTGAATGAAATTACCTCAATCAAGGTTCCTATTACCTCACTAGACCTTTTTAATGTTTAAAGATTGAATATTTGAAAGAAAATAAAAGTTTTGAGTTTAACTTAATCGAGTTCCATATGAAGTCACGAAGAGTGTTTTAATGATTAAAGATTGAATTTTTTTGAATGAAAATACCTCAATCAAGATACCTATTATGTTACTAGAATTTTTTAACGTATAAAGATTCAATCTTGGAAAGAAAATTAGAATTTTGAGTACCCTTGGACATCCCGAAGAATGTTTTAATGAGTAAAGATTGAATTTTTAATTGAAAATACCTCAATCAAGGTACCTATTAGGTTACTAGACCATTTTAAGGTATAAAGATTAAATCTTTGAAATAAAATGAGAGTTTTGAGTTAAACTAATTCGATTTCCCTTTGACGTCACGAAGAGTATTTTAATAAGTAAAGATAGAATCTTTGAATGAAATAAACTCAATCTGGTTACCTATTATGTCACTTGAACTTTTTAATGTATAAAGATTGAGTCTTTGAAAGAAAATGAGAGTTTTGAGTTGAACTTATGCGAGTTCCATTTGACGTCCCAAAGAGTGTTTTAATGAGTAAAGATTGAATTTTTGAATGAAAATATCACAATCACGATACCTATTAAGTCACTAGACCATTTTAATGTATACAGATTAAATATTTGAAAGAAAATGGGAGTTTGGAGTTAAACTTATTCGGATTCCGTTTGACGTCACGAAGAGTGTTTCAATGAGTAAGAATTGAATCTTTGAATGAAATTATTTTAATCAAGGTAACTATTATGTCACTAGACCTTTTTAATGTATAAGTATTGAATCTTTGAAAAAAAATGAGAGTTTTGAATTAAACTTATTCGAGTTCATAATGAAGTCATGAAAAGTATTTTAAAGACTAAATATTGAATCTTTGAATGGAAATATCTCAACCAAGATACCAATTACATCACTTAACCTTTTTAATGTATAAAGATTGAATCTTTGAAGGAAAATGAGAGTTTTGAGTTTAACTTATTCAAGTTCCCTATGAATTCACGAAAAGTCTTTTAATGACTAAAGATAGAGTCTATGAATGAAAAGACTTCAATCAACGTACCTATTATGTCACTAAACCTTTTTAATATATAAAGATTGAATCTTTGAACGAAAATGAGAGTTTTGAGCTAAACTTATTCGAGTTCCCTTTGACGTCACGAAGCGTGTTTCAATGAGTAAAAATTGAATCTTTGAATGAAAATATCTCAATCTAGGTACATATTATGTCAGTAGACCATTTTAATGTATAAATACTAAATCTTTGAAAGAAAATAGGAGTTTTGAGTTCAACTTATTTGAGTTCCCTTTGACATCACAATGAGTGTTTTATTGAGTGTAGTTGAATCTTTCAATGAAATTACCTCAATCAATGTACCTATTATATCACCAGACCTTTTTAATGTATAAAAAATGAATCTTTGAAAAAGAATGAGGATTTTGATTTAACATATTCGAGTTCCTAATGAAGGTACCTATTATGTAATGACCCGGTCATTTGCCTTCCTTTCCTTTTTCTTGAAATTTTACGAATGAATTTTTTTCGTTTAATTTTCTTTTCTGAGCTCTGTTTCGTGTCGCTTAGTGTCATCTCGAGTGCTCAGAATTGGTTTCTGAGACTCTTTCATGTGAATTGACAACTTCCTTTGAGAACCGAGTCATTTTCACATTTTTCGTTTTTCGGACACTATGCTCTATTTCGTCTTTTCCCTATTTTGTCATTTTCCCTATTTCGTCTTATCTCTGTTTGTCAGTTTTTGGCACAACCTCACTTTTCAAGCTCGAAGTTGGTTTTTGACTTCACGTATCCTTATTGTGAGTGGTTTTCACAAAATATGTATCTTTACTTTTGCAAGAAAGTACTCTAGTTGCTCCCGGTGCCCATAAGAGCATGGATGTATAAATCTTTGGAATTAATTTCATTTCTTGGGGTGTTTTTCATAAATATCTTTTGAAGATATTTTATTTCAGGGGTATCTAAGAAAATATCTTTTGGAAGATATTTTCATTCTGGGGCAGTTTCGCAGTTAACCCTTTTTGTAGGGGCCATTATGCAATTAACGAAAGTTATTGCAAAATGTCTTGTTTAGAGCCTGGATTCTCGTACGGGATTCATTTTCACTTTTTGTTGACTTGTAAATTCATAGAATTCCATTCTGGTCATTTTTCTCCAGTTTCAGAGTTTCTGGACCCGGTTGCTGCCAAACTTGTTCGGGGCATAACTTTCTACTCGGGACTCAGTTTTTGACGCCGTTTCTTTCATTATTCATATTTTATCATTTTGAATCTTTTTTGTTCACAAATTTTTGCCATTTGAGCTCATTTGCTCAAATTTTACTTTTTCAGACCCGGCGGGGCCCGTTCGGGGCACTTTTTGAGATTTCTATAAATGGGGGGTGAGATATTTCATTTTTCATCTTCTCCTCTCTTCATGCACGACTTGGAGCTCCCATGGCAGCCCAAGGGGTGCTGCCATCTTCTCTCTCCTCTTTTGGTTTACTTTTCCTTGATGGAAAGTCTTCGGCCTTAACGTTTGTTGTTCCCCTCGCTGTGCTCTACCTTTCCCCCTTATTAGAATTCAGTTTTGACCATTTCTTGAGTTTGGTTTTGAGTTCAAGTTATGATTTTGATGGAGCTTTCATGGGGTTTATGTTCACGGCGTTGTCCCCGACAAAACCTAGTAGTTTCGTCGGATTCAGAGCCGTTCCATTTTGATGGCATTTGAGATTTTCATCTCAAATTGAGGTAGGGGATGTTTTAGGTTTAAATTCTTATTATATAGCATGCTTATGATGCTTATACTACTTGTTTGCATGATTAAATATAAAATCTAGAGATTTTATTATTTATTTTTCTTGTACGGGATCTAATTTTTTCGGTTACTCGTGACTTGGTTTAAACATGTAGCATGATTTTATATTGTCCCTTGATATGCTCATTGTCGTGTATTAAAATTGAAACATTTGAATAAGTACTAAAGATTTTATTTAATATTTATCTTAGATGAAAGATTAATTCACATGGCCTTAACTAGCTTAAAATCAATATGTGTTAGCATATTAAATTAGGCCTTCGCATGCTCTCCAACATAGTTGAATTTGAAAGTAATTGGAGGTGTTTTGAAAATTAGTAATTATTAATTAATTTGATTAATTAATTTACCCCGAGTGCACTATTCACTCTATTTAAATTCCGACTTGATATTCTTGACTTACATGCCATATAGCTTCACATATGTTTGATTTAGAATATTCGGTTAGGTTTTCAAACCTTTCATTTAATTAAATTCCTTGTTTAAGATTTAATCCTCATAGTGATATACAACTTGGAATTGAATTGTGGCATGCTAGAAAATTAAGCTTTGGTGTGGTTGTTCACATATATTAAATTGGGATTAATTGCATGAGAATTGCAACTTTTAATTTATATTTAACTTTAGTGAAACGTTAAGTCACATGGTCTTAAATTGAATGAAATAAACTTGTAATGTGATATTACATTAGTCCTTGGCATATTCTCTAAGATATGTTAAATTGAGAGCATTTGGTTAAATTTGAAAATCTAGAGATCTTAATTAAAAGAATTAATTAAAATCTATTTTGTGGTCCCAATAGCTTAATTAAGGTTTTAACTTGATATTTGTATTGGTCATGACTTGTTTACTAGTATATATTAATTGTGGACCATTTGAAGTTGCTTTAGAACCTTGGTAATTAAATTAACATGATTTAATTAGAGTTCTACTTTGTTGTTCCAATAACCTAATTGAGTTTTAGAATGGATATAGGTGATGACCATGCCATGTTCTTTAATATGTATTAATTTGAGATTATTTTGAATTGAATTAGAATCTAGGGGATTTAATTATTTTTATTTAATTAAATTCTATCGAACTGAGCCATGGATTTAATTGAGTTTGAAAGTCATTTCTATATCAAAATCATGGACTTGGACTTGTTGTATATTCATTTGGTTATGTTTTGAACATTGGATAACATAGTTGCTATGTTTGTATTCATGAGAATATGTTTTCCTTATTGAATATATTGTTGCCTTGTGTAATGATTTGTACACTCCGTGTTTAACATCTTTCATGCATAGCGTGTATCGAATCGCACACTGAAGATTCGACATTCATCATATCATATTAGTTGTAGATTTAGAGCATGTATTGTATAGGTTTCCAAATTTGGTTGTGCTTAGTAGATAGTTGATTATCTTGCATATTGATGTTGATATATGCGTTGTTGCACAACTTGTTGATTTCGGAAACTTGGGGATGTCGTTGTTTGACTATGGCTAGGACGTGGTTCTAGTACGGGGGATAGTCCCTCTATATATAGTCTAGTGCGCACATAGGGAGGTTACCCATAGTCTAGTAATCCTAAAGTAACTATGTTGTCGGTCTGATCCAGCGTGACGTCCGAGTATCCACTTTGTTTGATTTCGTATTTCATTTTCAAGTTGATAACTAGATGATGTTGTAACTTGTTGTTTCTTATTTGTCGTTCCATTTTAAGTTACAGGATGTTAACTTTGCGAAATTATGCTTTATGCGTTGTATTGGAAGTTCCAATGTTGGTTAAATTGCATCGATATTGAAAATCATGTTTTGACGTTCTAATAAAGCTTAGGATTGATCCTATTGATTCTTTTATAACATAGACGTTAGGTGGCATGAACCACTACTGGTATTTTGTGCTTTAGATTCTAAGTTGATGGCTTTGAGAACTTAAACCTTGTTGCATTATATAACATGCTCTTTTGTTGTTGAATTGCATGGATAATGTGATTCTTGTTAACTTGTATTCAAATATGCTTTTGTTATGTTGTATGGATTACTCTAGACCTAGTTCAATTATATTGAAAATGAAATTCATGTTAATATATGCTCAAGCATTCTTCTTGTCGTGTTCTTTAGATTATCCTAACCATGATTCATTTCATACACGTATGTATATCATGATTCTTGTTACTTAGACTCTAAGGTAGCTCAAGATGCTCCCCGAGTCTCACTTGGATATAGACGTTAGGTGGCATGAGCCTCTTTAACATGTTTCACCTTAAAGTGATAAATTTGTAAAATGCTAGGTCGATGCATGCTCATCTCCTACGAGTAGCTTTATGTTACTCACCCCTACGATACTGGGGCATATTTCAGGTACGAAGACTTGGTTCATGAAGCCTAGCATTCCTTAGATGTCGAGTAGCTTTCAAGTTTCCATTTCATGCAAATGTTAGCATGAAATGTCATTTTGTAGACTTATATGTCAAAATATGTATATTTGATTCCATGTATATAATGTGTACTTAAGTACACTCCTTTCAATGTATTTGATATGTATGAGATGAGGCTGGAGGCCAATGACATGTATATTGTATTTTATGCAACTTTTTAACTTCATGAAATATTGTGAAAATCTTGAAAAATCGCAAGTCATTCCTTCACCACGGTTGCATCGGGTGTGGGAATTCCATTTTCATTCTTTTTATAGGGTCTTATTAATCTTGTATGAAGTGTGGCCAAGGGCCAAACGGTCATTTGATCCTGTTTTGCATTTTTGGATTCCATGTTTTCCATTCCAAATCCATTTTTGCCTTTTTGCCTTTAGGGGGTCGGATTTTGCATCGATTATATTTTTAAGCCATGGACCATTGTAGCGCGTCTAAATAGGTAAGTTACGTTTGCGTGCATAGTCGTTTCTGGGCAAAACCTCATCGTTTGTGTTTTGAGCCTCTTGTGAATTCATTTTGCATTTTTTTTGCATATTCTGATCTAGGGGCATTATGGACCTTTCACCTTAGTTTTATTTTCTTCTTTCGACATGGTCGCTTAGAAAACGTGATTTTAGGGGGGGGGGGGTTTCTTTTTCGTGTTTTTCCAGAAAAGGTTGTCTTGGTACCGGAAATCCCTCGTGAAGTTTCAGCTTCCAGTTTTCATTTAGCAGCTTTATGACCCTCTTGTTAAGTTCTGATCTAGGGGCATTTTGGGGATTTCATAGTGAGTTTTTTTCAATTCCGTCCTTGATTTCGGGTAGCAAACTCAATTTTAGGGGGGGTTTCTTCTTCGTGTTTTTCCAGAAAAACTCGTCTTGACCTCCGTTTCAAGCCTCAGTTCTGGGCAGATCAAAAAAAATGTAGCAGCAGCCAAGGGCTGCCACCAGCCATGTCCTTGGGCGCCGGCATGCACACCAGTGGGCTCGCACATGGGCGCCGTGTGCGCCATGGCCCCTCATCGGGCCGCCGCGACGTCAATTCTTCTTTTGGGCTTTTCTCCTTCGTCCGGACTCCGATTCAAATGAATTTTTTTTTGAGCTTGACTAATTTTTCGCTGTCTTTTCAATAGTGTGCTCGGTTGCACCCGGTTCTTCTTGGATAATTACCAGTTTACCCTTTTTGCTTTAAGTGCTCGTTTTTCTTCGTCATGCCGTTTCTCCTTCGTTCGGACTCCGAATCATACGATTCTTGAGTCCATCTTGATTAGTTTTTCGTTATCCTTCCAGCGGTGTGCTCGGTGGCACCCGAATCTATAGTTTTTAGAAATGACTATTTTGCCCCTGGGGGCTTATTTGTCATATTTTCGATCTTTTGCTTCCGCATCAGTTCTTGTTGAGTTCCACAACCTCATAGAAGGACACTTTGACTTCTTAGAGTCTTATTTTCTGTTTTCGCTTCCGCATATCGGATCCGTTATCGGGTCAACCTTCGGTTCATCACAGGACACACTGGCCTAAAAACCAGGGTCGTCACATATTATGTCACTTGATCTTTTTAATATATAAAGATTGAATCTTTGAAAAAAAAAAATGAAAGTTTTGAGTTAAACTTATTCGAGTTCCTTTTGACATCTCAAAGAGTATTTTAAAGAGTAAAGATTGAATCCTTGAATTAAGGTACCCAATTATGTCACTAGAACTTTTTAAAGCAGAAAGATTGAATCATTGAAAAAAATTAGGGTTATGAGTTTAACTTATTTGAGTTCCCTATGAGGTCGCGACTAGTGTTTTATTGAGTAAAGATTGAATCTTTGAATGAAAATAGATCAATCAAGGTACCAATTATGTCACTAGACATTTCTAAGGTATAAAATAGGAGTTTTGAGTTAAACTTATTCGAGTTCCCTTTGACGTCACGAAGAGTGTTTTAATAAGTAAAGATTGAATCTTTGAATGAAAATACCTCAATTAAGGTACCTATTATGTCACTAGACCATTTTTATGTATAAAGATTATATCTTTGAAAGAAAATAAGAGTTTTGAGTGAAACTTATTCAATTAACCTTTTAAGTTCCGAAGAGAGTTTTGACAAGTAATGATTGAATTTTTGAATCAAATTACCTAAATCAAGGTACCTATTATGTCAGTAGACCATTATAATATATAAAGGTTATATCTTCGTAAGAAAATGAAAGTTTTGAGTAAAACTTATTCGAGTTCCGTTTAACGTCACGAAGAGTGTTTTAAAGAGTAAAGACAAAATCTTTAAATGAAATTACCTCAATCAAGGTTCCTATTACCTCACTAGACCTTTTTAATTTTTAAAGATTGAATATTTCAAAGAAAATGAAAGTTTTGAGTTTAACTTATTCGAGTTCCCTATGAAGTCACGAAGACTGTTTTAATATTTAAAGATTGAATCTTTTTAAATGAAAATACCTCAATTAAGGTACCTATTATGTCACTAGAACTTTTTAACGTATAAAGATTGAATCTTGGAAATATAATGAGAGTTTTGAGTGCCCTTTTACATCCTGAAGAATGTTTTAATGAGTAAAGATTGAACTTTAAATGAAAATACTAATTCGATTTCCCTTTGACATCACGAAGAGTGTTTTAATAAGAAAAGATTAAATCTTTGAATGAAATTAACTCAATCTGGGTACCTATTATGTCACTTGAACTTTTTAATGTATAAAGATTGAATCTTTGAAAGAAAATGAGAGTTTTGAGTTGAACTTATGCGAGTTCCCTTTGACGTCCCAAAGAGTGTTATAATGAGTAAAGATTGAATTTTTGAATAAAAATACCACAATCAAGATTCCTATTATGTCACTAGACCATTTGAATGTATACAGATTAAATATTTAAAAGAAAATGAGAGTTTGGAGTTAAACTTATTCGAATTCCGTTTGACGTCATGAAGAGTGTTTCAATGAGTAAGGATTGAATCTTTGAATGAAATTATTTCAATTAGGGTAACTATTATGTCACCAGACCTTTTTAATGTATAAGTATTGAATCTTTAAAAGAAAATGAGGGTTTTGAATTAAACTTATTCGAGTTCATAATAAAGTCGTGAAAAGTGTTATAATGACTAAATATTGAATGTTTGAATGAAAATACCTCAACCAAGATACCAATTATGTCACTAGACCTTTTTAATGTATAAAGATTGAATCTTTGAAGGAAAATGAGAGTTTTGAGTTTAACTTATTCAAGTTCCCAATGAATTTATGAAAAGTGTTTTAATGACTAAAGATTGAATCTATGAATGAAAACACTTCAATCAACATACCTGTTATGTCACTAAACTTTTTTAATGTACAAAGATTGAATCTTTGAAAGAAAATGAGAGTTTTGAGCTAAACTTATTCGAGTTCCCTTTGACGTCCCAAAGAGTATTTTAATGAGTAAAAATTGAATCTTTGAATGAAAATACCTTAATCAAGGTACCTATTATGTCACTAGACCATTTTAATGTGTAAATACTAAATCTTTGAAAGAAAATATGAGTTTTGAGTTCAACCTATTTGAGTTCCCTTTGACGTCACGATGAGTGTTTTATTGAGTTTAGTTGAATCTTTCAATGAAATTACCTCAATCTATGTACCTATTATATCACTAGACCTTTTTAATTCATAAAGAATGAATCTTTGTAAAAAAATGAGGGTTTTGATTTAACTTATTCGAGTTCCCAATGAAGGTACCTATTATGTCATTTGATCTTTTTTATGTATAAAGATTGAATCTTTGAAAAAAAAAATGAGAGTTTTGAGTTAAACTTATTCGAGTTCCTTTTGACATCCCGAAGAGTATTTTAAAGAGTAAAGATTGAATTCTTGAATGAAGGTACCAATTATGTCACTAGACCTTGTTAATGTATAAAGATTGAATCATTGAAAAAAATGAGGGTTTTGAATTTAACTTATTTGAGTTCCCTATGAGGTCGCGACTAGTGTTTTATTGAGTAAACATTAAATCTTTGAATAAAAATAGCTCAATCATGGTACCTATTATGTCACTAGACATTTTTAAGGTATAAAATAAGAATTTTGAGTTAAACTTATTCGAGTTCTCTTTGACGTTACGAAGAGTGTTTTAATGAGTAAAGATTGAATCTTTAAATGAAAATACCTCAATCAAGGTACCTATTATGTCACTAGATCTTTATAATGTATAAAGATTAAATCTTTGAAAGAAAATATTCCCTTCGTTGTCTCAAAAATCAGCAACTGCGGTGTGTGCATCATGCAATAGCCCATTCCATCTCTCGGAAGATTGCCCCACACTGGAGCAATTTCCTAGTAACAATCAAGAGCAAGCAAATGCTGTGTTTTTCCATGCCCGAAAATAATCCTTACTCCAATACCTACAATCCGGGATGGAGAGATCATCCGAATTTTTCGTGGAAGCAACCCGCCCCACAAAATTCGACATTTCAATATTAAGGATATCAAAACTAGCCCTATTCTCAATTTCCAAATAGGCAATTTCTGTAATGACCCGGTCTTTTCCTTCCTTTCTTTTTCTCAGATTTTTACGGATATTTTTTTCCGTTAATCTTTTTCCTTCCTGGGTTCAATTCCTCGTCGCTTAGTGTCATCTCGAGTGCTCTGGAATGAGTTCTGAGACTCTTTTCGTTGGATTGACAACTTCCTTTGAGGACCGAGTCAATTCCATATTTTTTTCGTTTCTCAACACTATTTACTTTTCGTCTTTTTCCCTATTTCGTCATTTTCCCTATTTTATCTTTTCCCCGTTTGTCACTTTATTGACATAAGCTCCCTTCTTGTGTTCGGAGTTGGTTTTTGACTTCACATATCTTCATTCTAAGTGGTTTCCATGAAATACGTATCTTTACTTTTGTAAGAAAGTACTTTGGTTGCTCCCGGTGTCCATAGGGGCATGGATGCATAGTTTTTCAGAATCTTTTTCTTTTCTTGGGGTGTTTTTCGTAAATATCTTTTGAAGATATTTTATTTCAGGGGTTTTAAGAAAATATTTTTAGAAGATATTTTCATTCTGGGCCATTAGTGCAGTTTTCACTTTTTGGAGGGGCCATTGTGCAATTAATGAAAGTTATTGCTAAATGCCTTGTTTTGAGCATGGATCTTCATATGGGATTCATTTTCACTTTTCATCAAGTTGCGTACTCTTTGAATTTCCTTCTGGTTGTTTTTCTCCAGTTTCAGGGTTTCCGGCACCAATTGCCGCCGAACTTGTTTGGGGCATAACTTTCTGCTCGGGACTCAATTTTTGACGCCGTTTCTTTCGTTATTCATATTTTCTCATTTTAAATCTTTTTCATTCTAGAGTTTTTCCGTTTAAGCGTGTTTGCTCAAATTCCACTTTTCCGAACCCGGCGGGGCCCGTTCGGGGCACTTTTTGAGATTTTCTATAAATAGAGTGACTTAAGAGAAAATATCAGATTTTTCTCTCTCTCACCCCTCTCTTGGCCGGCCATCCATGGCAGCCATGGCTGCCAGTCTTCTTTCTTCTTTTCCGGCCACTTCCCTTTTGTAAAAATGTGTAGTGCCTCAGTGTTTATTGCTCGTCTTGATGACGCGCATCTTTTACCCTTATTAGAACCTGTTTTTGGCTAATTTTTGAGTGTGGGTTTGAGGCCAAGTTAGGATTTTGGTAGGTCCTCTTTGGAGTTTAATGTTCATGGCGTTGTCCCCGACAAAACCCGGAAGTATCGTCGGATTCGTAGCCGTTTCATTTTGATGGCTTTTGAGATTTTTATCTCAAATTGAGGTAGGGGATGTTTTAGGATTTTATATGTGTTGTATGGAGTGTTTTCAATGATTATACAACTTGTATGCATGCTTTTGTTTAAGTCCTAGAATTTAATTTAATTAATTTTTATAATTAGGATTTAATTCTCATGATGATGTATAACTTAGAATTAAATTGTGGCATGCTAAAAAGTTTGGATTTAATATGTTTGTTAACATATATTAAATTGAAATTATTTAAATAAGAATTGAAATTTTTATTTAATAATTATCTTTGGTGAAAGTTTAATTCTCATGGCCATACCTTGCATGAAATTAACTTATGATATATTTTTAAATTAAGTCATGGCATGTTGTTTAACATACTTTAATTTGAGAGCATTTGGATGAGTATGAAACTCTAGAGTTTTTAATTAAAAGAATTAATTAAAATCTATTTAATGGTTCCATTGGCTTAAATTGAGTTTTTAACTTGATATTTGTGATGACTAGGACTTGTACACTAGCATAAGTTAAATTGGGACCATTTGATGTTGTTTTAGAATCTAGGAATTTAATTATCATGATTTAATTAAATTCTATCCTATTGTTTTAATGACCTAATTAAGTTTTTCATGTGGTATATGTAATGACCATACTATGTTGTATAATATGTGTCAATTAGGGATCACTAAATCGAGACTTGAAACTTAGAGAAATTAATTAGGTTATGTAACTAATTTCCGTTTCTATTGCGTTGATAGATTTAATCATGTGTTTAACATTGGTAGTATGTTTGAAGCATGATTTTAGACTTGTAATGGATTTATAAGTTATGCTTTCAATATTGAATTATATTGCTATAGCGTGTAACGAATCGCGCACTGAAGATTCGACATGTGATGTTGTTATAGCGCGTAACGAATCGCGCTCTGAAGATTCAACATTTGTCATCCTATAGTAGTTGTGGATTTAGAGCATGTACTGTGTGGTTCCAACCTACTTATGCATGAAGGTAGTTTCGTGTACTAAATACATATATAAGTTGTTAACTTATTTATTTTGGAGTCACTTGGGACATGATTATTATGATATGGCTAGAGTTTGGCTCAAGTGTGGGAGGTATAACCGTATGAAGTCGGAACAACAGTACTGAAACAGAACTGAAGAAGCTGGAGTGTGGAAGCTATTTAGGTCGACCGAAATGGCATTTCAGTCGACCGAAATGACTAAAAATTTCCCTGAAATCCTGAAGGTGAAGAAAAATCACTTCGGTCGACCGAAATGAACCATCAGTCGACTGAAATGGACCTGAAACTCGAATTTGGCTACTGAAATGCATGGTTTGCTGTTCAAATGAAACCAAAAAGGGAATCGGTCGACTGAACTAGCATTTCGGTCGACCGAAATGGCTTGAGAGAGTGCCTATGAACCTGTTATGCACCAAAATGAAGAAAAAGCCCCTAAGCTTTATTTGAATCCCTAATGGTATGATCAAATTGAATAATGTGCTATTGTGTGATGGTGTGAACATCCACGCAAATGTAATATGACATTTTAAACATATTACAATGGCCTACGGCCTCATTACATTTCATTTACAAAATTTGATATGCCAAACATCTAAGTTAGAAAAGTTACATTTTAAAGGCAAAACTTGAAGTTTAAATATATACACTTGAACATAAAGCTTTGTGGCCCTTGGCCTAATGTCATACATATCAATTAGGTCCCAAATAATGTATCCAAGTACACTTTACACGTTATAAGGCGAAAATGGCATAATTGAACCTAACTAAGTGTTCCAACATCAATAATGAGACTTAAACATTCTAACACTTGCATGTAAACAAGAATACATTAAAAGAAACTTCAAATCTCCAAATCACCAAAGGCAAGTGCAAATCCCCAAATCTTGAATCCTGTACCTGAACAAATCCCCCAGTAACTTCGGGGTGAGTAAACAAGTTTACTCGTAGAGAATGAGAATGCATCGACTCGATTTCTTTATAGATTTTTATAACAACATGAAACAATTCAAAAGGGTCATGCCACCTAACGTCTATATCAAAGGTTAGACTCAGGGAGCATCCTAAGCTACCTTAGAACATTTCTAGCACAACTCACATCATGCATACAATCCCAAACAACATAAGGGCATGCTATACAAAGCAACAAGATGTAGATTCTCAAAGTCATCAACTTGAAATCTAAAATGCAATAACAACTAAATATAACAATTTAGTACAATTAGAATTTCTAAAGCCACACATCAATATATAGATTCTCTAAGTTATCAACTTAAAATCTAAAAGTGCGAAAACAACTAAATATAACAATTTAGTATGGATGTACTTCACAACATCAAATCGCTAATAGCCAAAACCACAAGTCACAATTAAACATGATTGTCAACTTGGAATTGAATGCGAAATCAAATAGTGGAAGACTTGGACATCAAGCTCGGAATTCTGCCTAGACCTCAATGGCTATTCCGGGCATTAACCAGCTGGGAAGACCACCCTAGTGTGCACTATCTTAATTGGGAAGAACTCGTACCTCCCGCACTAGAGCCAAACTCTAGCTATGTCACTTGTAACAACAATGTCCCAAGACTCCAAAATAAACCAAATAAGTTCACAACTTATACATAATTTATATAATGCATGAAATTACCTTCCATGCACAAGTAGGTTGAAATCACACAATCCATGCCTTAGAGTTTCAATTCTAAAATGACATACATAATGTCAATTACAAAGTGTTCAAATCATTAAACAAGGCAATAATATATTTCGTAAAGAAAACATGTTTTCATAAATATAAATATAATAACAATGTTATCCAATGCTCAAAACACAACTATGTGAATACACAAAAGTCCAAATCCATGATTTATACATAGAAAAAACTTCTACCACACAATTAAATCCATGGAACAACAAGATAGAATTTAATTAAATAAGAATAATTAAATTCTCTAGATTTTAAATCATTTCCAAATGGCTTCAATTTAATATATGTTAAAGGACATAGCATGGTCATTACATATATTCTTTAAAAATCCTAATTAGACCAATGGAACCATAAAAAATAGATTTTAATTAATTCTCTTAATTAAAGTCTCTAGATTTTCAAACTCATCCAAATGCTCTCAAATTAAATTATGTTAAAGAACATGCCAAAACTTAATTTAAAAGCATATCACAAGTTATTTTCATGCAAGGTACGTCCATGGGAATTAAACTTTCAGCAAAGATAATTATTAAATAAAAAGTGCAATTCATATTCAAATAATCCCAATTTAATATATGTTAACCAACATATCAAAGCATAATTTTCTAGCATGCAACAATTTAATTCTAAGTTATACATTATCATGAAAATTAAATCTTAATCATAGAAAATAATTAAATTAAATTCTAGATTCTTAAGAAAAGCATGCATACAAGTTGTATAAGCATCAAAAGTATGCAAGACAACAAAAATATGAAATTATAACACCCCCTACCTCCATTTGAGATGAAATCTCAAATCCCCACCAAAACGAAACAGCTCTGAATCCGACGAAACTTCTAGGTTTTGTCAAGGACAACACGATGAACATAGCCCCTAAGGAAGCCCCATCAAAATCACAACTTGACCTCAAACCTGAACTCAAGAAATGGCCAAAAATGGATGCTAATGAGGGGGAAAGGTAGAGCATGGCAAGGAGAGCATAAAACACTAAGGCACTACATATTTTTACTAAAGGGAAGTGGCCAGAAAATGAAGAAGAAGGGTGGTAGCCCCTTGGCTACCATGGCTGCCGGCTAAGAGAGAGGTGAGAGAGAGAAAAATCTAATTTTTCATCTTAAGACCTCCTATTTATAGAAAAACCCTAAAAGTGTCCTGAATGGGCACCGCCGGGTCCGGAAAAGTGGAATTTGAGCAGATTCGCTCAAACGGCGAAACACTATGAACAAAAAATAAGCAAAATGGGAAAATATGAACAACGGAAGAAACAACGTCAAAAATTGAGTCCCGAACAGAAAGATATGCACCAAACAAGTTCGGCGCAAACCGGGTTCAAAAACCTAAAACTGGAGAAAAACTACCAGAAGGGTATTCCATGAGTACACTACTTGACAAAAAGTGAAAATAAATTCTTTACGAGGATTCAGACTCAAAACAAGGCATTTACCAATTACTTTCATTAATTGCACAATGGCCCCTCCAAAAAATGAAAACTGCACAACTGGCTCAGAATGAAAATATCTTCCAAAAATATTTTCTTAAAAACCCTTGAAATAAAATATCTTCAAAAGATATTTACGAAAAACACCCCAAGAAATTGAAATGTTTCTGAAGAACTGTGCATCCATGCCCCCATGGACACCGGGAGCAACCAGAGTACTTTTTTGCAAAAGTAAAGATACGTATTTCGTGGAAACCACTTAGAATGAAGACACGTGAAGTTAAAAACCAACTCCGTACACAAAAGGTGTGGTTATGTCAACAAAGTGACAAACGGGGAAAAGACAAAATAGGGAAAAGGACGAAAAAGTGAATAGTGTCCAAAAAATAAAAATATGGAAATGACTCAGTCCTCAAAGGAAGTTGTTAATCCAAAGAAAAGAGTATCAGAAACTATTTTTGGGCACCCGAGACGACACTAAGTGATGAGAAACTGAACTCAGAAAGGAAAAGATCAACGGAAAAAAAATATTCGTGAAAATCTAAGAAAAAGGAAAGGAAGGAAAATGACCGGGTCATTATAACCTTCCCCCCCTTAAAGGGATTTCGTTCCCAAAATCCAGCCCCAACAAAACAAAAAGGCAAAACCAGGATAACTACGGAGTACGTCTCTGAGTATCCCACAAAACATGCTACGAAAGCAAATCCAACATTGAAGGACAATGTAGAAGCCAATGTCAGTCGCACCCACGTGCTCATGACGAGACAACCTCTCAAAAGGAAAGTGATCGTGCAGCCACAGAACAAGTCCAAACTCACACACAAAACCCAAGGTCAAATAAAGGAAAGGAAGACAACAACCGTAAATGTCCCTCCTGACGAACCATCAAACGGATCCGAAAACAACCACCAAAAGAACTCCAAGATATCCACGTATCAAATCAAGGTACTGAACAAGGACAACGTGGCAGTACGAATAGTGACCAGAACCCACCCATGACGTACTCAAATGTATGGTAGCAATAATAGTGCCTAGTGCCCGCCCACACTTACTCATTAGTAAGGTAGCATCGATGACAACTAGCACTCGCCCACAACACACAACTTGTACGGTAGCATGACAGTATAAGGCACTAGTTCATAACCTGCCCCCACTAGGTCTACCCATGAAACCTCTCGATACAAATGACATCAATGTCAAAAATGATCATTACCAAAAGCACCACGGAGGTAAGACATTTTGTGAGATTTGAGATATGGTCCAAAGACGTCCGGCCGGACCATCTTGGCCAATCCCAAACTCTGACAACAAAGCCATAGGTACCGCTATGCTTAAGGCCTTAAATCCTCAATATAACAAAACTGACAACTCCAATGTTTCAAAATACTTCCACTAACAACATTAATCAAGAATCCCAATCCTGAAAAACAAGTCAAAACCTCCAGAAACCAAAATGAACCTCATTACAAGACATTTCATCGAAAGTCCTACATCTCTCCTTGAAACAGATCAACTACAGGACTTCACCAAAATCAAACATTGGATCCACATCCCTATCATGGATAACTAAATCCTCAAAATACAAGTTTTTCAACTAGCACACACATAAAAATTCTGATAACAATCAAGATCACAAAACGAGTCCCTCAAAACCATACTTGGCAACACCAAGTTAAATCAAAATTTCTCAATTTCAATCCATGAACAATCACTGGAACTACGATCCCTCAAAACTATGCCTAGCCATATCCTGGATGAGAAAACTCCACAAACAAGCCATATCCTGGATGAGAAAACTCCACAAACAAGCCATATCCTGGATGAGAAAACTCCACAAACAAGCCATATCCAACAACGATCCTCCAAAACTCTTCCTAAGAGTTAACCACATCCAGGTCTCCAAAACTGAAACAAGTCTCCTAAAGACATCCTCAAAAGAGCATCGAGCTCACCTCACGAATCAAACAGATCCTCAATGATATGGACACAAGTTCCCGTAAAATGATCTCACACCAATCCACTCACCCTGAGCACCACAACCCGTCAACAACCACGGCAGAACTCCCCAAGGGAAGACACAAATGAAAGGAAACCACCATTCCTCAGAAGGGCAACACCAAGACTTCATCTCTGAAATAGAAGACAACAATGTCAAAGACTTCACCCCCTACATGGAAGTAAATCGACTAAAATCAACCAAATCCTCACCAAGGACTCAAGACAACAATAGTGATCCTCATGGACCAACTAACCCCAAAGCTATGCACAACGCAACGAAGAGAAGAGACTCATTCCTTGTGAAGTCCCTAACACGAACCAAGAAAAGAGGAGAAACCCTATTTCCCCCCACAAGTGTCAACATGAAAAACGAGAAAAAGGAGCATTCTTCCCACCTTAAGGAAGTGGATAGCTCAAGACAAAACAAATATGACAACTCCTCTACAAGGAATCTCATAACGAAACCCTTACGGAAACCCACATACACATTGCGTGCAACCAAAGGAAACTAAAGGGAAATCTAAACATGAAAGTAATGAAAATGACAAGGAATGCAACTACCAAAAGTAAATCTACTCACATAGATAAAGATCAAGGGTACATGCAGCACGTCTCCACATAAGCAAAAAATTATGTCACTAAAATACAGTAACAATATGGCATCTCTAAGCATATAAAGAAGGCATTAGTATGCCATACGACAAGAAAGCAAATGTGGACATACCTCCACCTACTCACGCATCACAATAACATAAATCTTACTACTAACATGGTAGTAAACAAAACTGCATAAGATAAAAATAATGCAATAATGAACCCTATGGACATCGTGTCCTAGAGTGTCTAGGTAAAAGGAAAGACCAATCCTAGCCATAAACTGACTCCAAAAACCAATGTGACAACAACTTTCTCAAAACATACGTGAGCCCTTACCACAATGGTAAGACTCTAACAATCCATCTCTGAATCTAAAGGTGACACTACAAGTGACACTAACAGTGCGATGTTCTCTTTACCCAAACATCAATCAATTGACTTGATCCTAAAAGCGTCATCATGCAAGGAGAACTCAAAGAAAATGGCAACTATAGCCATACCAACAACGACCAAATCAATCACTATGACTGACCCCCAAAATAACCATCATCATCATCGATCATAAGGACAACGCCTATCAAAACAAAACCAACATCGATTCCATCTGAACTGCACTTGTAGCTAGCCAGTACGGTAGCATGACAGTGCCATGCACTAGCCCACAACGTACCCGCCCACGAAAATTGCAATCCCAGAGGAATTATCCCGATCGACCAAGGATCCTAAGAGGTCCATAACCTCATCATGGCTCAAAACCAACAAATCCAGCACTACAACAACGCCAAATGACTCACCTCACGAGAGCCTAAACAAAAGGTGTCTCACCACCTACCTCAAAACCAATGCTAGATCGACAACAACCTACACTACCATAAAACCGTGTGGACAATCACCAACAACCTCAAGGAAGAGTGCCTAAACAAAACCAAACACACCAGCCATCGTACTAAGTGCAAACTCACCAAACAGCTCAACCTCAGCTCAAATATCCCATGACTAATCCCAAGTCCTGCCAAATATGCAACATAACTATGCATATACAAATCAAATCTAGCATACATCATATGTCATGCTCTTTACAATAAAACTTAAATCATGCTAACAAACAGAATACCACATGTAGCACATAAACATATTATCAGACCAAAACATGTTATCATGAAGAGTATAAAATACATAGAGCATGGCAACACAAGCATGATATGCACCCAAAACCCATCGTCCTAAGGTTTTTGAACCTAGGAGCTCTAATACCACTTGTAGCGACCCGGGTTTTTCAACCTTGTGTGTCAGTGATGAACCGAAAGTTGATCCGATAACGGATCTGAAATGCGGAAGCAAAAGATAAAACCAAAGTCTACAGAGATATAAATCATCCCCAAGACACTAATGTGACCTTCCATGAAGTCACGGAAAATGAAACGAAAGCGGAAACAAAGGTCATAACGGGCAAAATCCATTAACCAAGGGGCAAAATGGTCAATTCACAATTAAGAAGAGAAAATTGACTCTAAACAAGTTAAACAAGGTAAATACAACCTAATCTAGTCATTTCACAACATTTCAAGAGGTTCTAAGAACATTGGACAAGAATCCCACAAAATGCCCTTTCCCGGTTTAAGCGAAAACTGACCAACTTTACTAAAACATGAATAACTCTCACTATGATTGGAATCTAGAATGGCATAGGTACCATTGGAAAGACGACTCAAAATCCTTGAGTTTAGGCTTAAGAATCACCCCATTTGGATTAAGAATGAAGAGATATGACCATATGAAGTCGGAACAACAGTGCTAAAATAGAACTGAAGAAGCTGGAGTGTGGAAGCTATTTAGGTTGACCAAAATGGCATTTCGGTCGACCAAAATGACTAAGAATTTCCCTGAAATCCTGAAGGTGAAGAAAAATCACTTCGGTCGACCGAAATGAACCATCGGTCAACCGAAATGAACCTGAAACTAGAATTTGGCTACTGGAATGCATGTTTTACGGTTCAAATGAAACCAAAAAGGGAATTGGTCGACTGAACTAGCATTTCGGTCGACCAAAATGGCTCGAGAGAGTGCCTATGAACTTGTTATGCACCAAAATGAAGAAAAAGCCCCTAATCTTTATTTGAAGCCCTCGTGGTATGATCAAATTGAATAATATGCTATTGTGTGACGGTGTGAACATCCACGCAAATGTAATATGACATTTTAAACATATTACAATGACCTATGGCCTCATTACATTTCATTTACAAAATTTGACATGACAATCATCCAAGTTAGAAAAGTTACATTTTAAAGGCAAAGCTTGAAGTTTAAATACATACACTTGAACTTAAAGGTTTGTGGCCCTTGGCCTCATGTCATACATATCAATTAGGTCCCAAATAATGTATCCAAGTACACTTTACATGTCATAAGGCGAAAATGGCATAATTGAACCTAACTAAGTGTTCCAACATCAATAATGAGACTTAAACATTCTAAGACTTGCATGTGAACAAGAATACATTAAAAGAAACTTCAAATCTCCAAATGACCAAAGACAAGTGCAAATCCCCAAATCTTGAATCATGTACCTGAACAAATCCCCCAGTAACTTCAGGGTGAGTAAACAAGTTTACTCGTAGAGAATGAGAATGCATCGACTCGATTTCTTTATAGATTTTTATAATAATATGAAACAATTCAAAATGGTCATGCCACCTAACGTCTATGTCAAAGGTTAGACTCAGGGAGCATCCTAAGCTACCTTAGAACATTTCTAGCACAACTCACATCATGCATACAATCCCAAACAACATAAGGGCATGCTATACAAAGCAACAAGATGTAGATTCTCAAAGTCATCAACTTGAAATCTAAAATGCAATAACAACTAAATATAACAATTTAGTACAATTAGAATTTCTAAAGCCACACATCAATACATAGATTCTCTAAGTTATCAACTTAAAATCTAAAAGTGCGAAAAAAACTAAATATAACAATTTAGTATGGATGTACTTAACAACATCAAATCGCTAATAGCCAAAACCACAAGTTACAATTAAACATGATTGTCAACTTGGAATTGAATGCGAAATCAAATAGTGGAAGACTTGGACATCAAGCTCAGAATTCTGCCTAGACCTCAATGGTTATTCCGGGCATTAACCCGTTGGGAAGACCACCCTAGTGCGCACTATCTCAATTGGGGAGAACTCATACCTCCCGCACTAGAGTCAAACTCTAGCTATGTCACTTGTAACAACAATGTCCCAAGACTCCAAAATAAACCAAATAAGTTCACAACTTATACATAATTTATATAATGCATGAAATTACCTTCCATGCACAAGTAGGTTGAAACCACACAATCCATGCCTTAGAGTTTCAATTCTAAAATGACATACATAATGTCAATTACAAAGTGTGCAAATCATTAAAGAAGGCAATAATATATTCCATAAAGAAAACATGTTCTCATGAATATAAATATAACAACAATGTTATCCAATGCTCAAAAAACAACTATGTGAATACACAAAAGTCCAAATCCATGATTTATACATAGAAACAACTTCTACCACACAATTAAATCCATGGAACAACAAGATAGAAATTAATTAAATAAGAATAATTAAATTCTCTAGATTTTAAATCATTTCCAAATGGCTTCAATTTAATATATGTTAAAGGACATAGCATGGTCATTACATATATTCATTAAAAATCCTAATTAGACCAATGGAACCATAAAAAATAGATTTTAATTAATTCTCTTAATTAAAGTCTCTAGATTTTCAAACTCATCCAAATGCTCTCAAATTAAAGTATGTTAAAGAACATGCCAAAACTTAATTTAAAAGCATATCACAAGTTATTTTCATGCAAAGTACATTCATGGGAATTAAACTTTCAGCAAAGATAATTTTTAATTAAAAAGTGCAATTCATATTCAAATAATCCCAATTTAATATATGTTAACCAACATATCAAAGCATAATTTTCTAGTATGCCACAATTTAATTCTAAGTTATACATCATCATGAGAATTAAATCTTAACCATAGAAAATAATTAAATTAAATTCTAGATTCTTAACAAAAGCATGCATACAAGTTGTATAAGCATCAAAAGCATGCAAGACAACAAAAATATGAAATTATAACACCCCCTACCTCCATTTGAGATGAAATCTCAAATCCCCACCAAAACGAAACTGCTCCGTATCAGACGAAACTTCTAGGTATTGTCGGGGATAAGACGATGAACATAACCCCTAAGGAAGCCCCATCAAAATCACAACTTGACCTCAAACATGAACTCAAGAAATGGCCAAAAATGGATTCTAATAAGGGGAAAAGGTAATGCACGGCAAGGAGGGCATAAAACACTAAGGCACTACACATTTTTACTAAAGGGAAGTGGCCGAAAAATGAAGAAAAAGGGTGGCAGCCCCTTGGCCGCCATGGCTGCCGGCCAAGAGAGAGAAAACAGAGAGAAAATTTTGATTTTTCATCTTAAGACTTCCTATTTGTAGAAAAATCCTGAAAGTGTCCCGAACGGGCCCCTCCGGGTCAGGAAAAGTGGAATTTGAGCAGACGCGCTCAAACGGTAAAACATTGTGAACGAAAAAGAAGCAAAATGAGAAAATATAAATGTGAAGAAACGGCGTCAAAAACTGAGTCCCGAGCAGAAAGATATGCACCAAACAAGTTCGGCGCAAACCGGGTTCAGAAACCTTAAAACTAGAGAAAAACAACCAGAAGGGAATTCCATGAGTACACGACTCGACAAAAAGTGAAAATGAATCCTGTACGAGGATTCAGGCTCAAAACAAGGCATTTAGCAACAACTTTCATCAATTACACAATGGCCCCTCCAAAAAGTGAAAACTACACAACTAGTCCAGAATGAAAATATTTTCCAAAAATATATTTTTTAAAACCCCTGAAATAAAATATCTTCAAAAGATATTTATGAAAAACACCCCAAGAAATGGAAATGTTTCTGAAGAACTGTGCATCCATGCCCCTATGGATACCAGTAGCAACCAAAGTACTTTTTTGTAAAAGTAAAGATACGTATTTCATGGAAACCACTTAGAATGAAGACACGTGAAGTCAAAAACTAACTCCGAACATAAAAGGTGTGGTTATGTCAACAAAGTGACAAATGGGGAAAAGACAAAATAGGGAAAAGAACGAAAAAGTGAATAGTGTCCGAAAAATAAAAATATAGAAATGACTCAGTCCTTAAAGAAAGTTGTCAATTCAAAGAAAAGAGTCTCAGAAACTATTTCTGGGCACCCGAGATGACACTAAGTGATGAGAAACTGAACTCAGAAAGGAAAAGTTCAACGAAAAAAAAATATCCGTAAAAATCTGAGAAAAATGAAAGGAAGGAAAATGACAGGGTCATTACATATTCGAGTTCCATTTAACGTCATAAAGAGTGTTTTAATCTATAAAGATTGAATCTTTGAATGAAAATACCCCAATCAAGGTACCTATTATGTTACTAGACCTTTTTAATGTATAATAATTGAATCTTCGAAAGAAAATGAGAGTTTTGAGTTAAACTTATTCGAGTTCCATTTGACGTCACGAAGAGTGTTTTAATGAGTAAAGATTAAATTTTTGAATAAAAATACCATAATCAAGATACCTATTATGTCACTAGACCTTTTTATTGTACAAAGATTGAATCTTTGAAAGAAAATGAAAGTTTTGAGTTAAACTTTTTTCGAGTTCCCTACAAAGTCGTGAAGAGTGTTTTAATGAGTAAAGATTGAATCTTTGAATGAAAATACCTCAATCAAGGTACCTATTATGTCACTAGACCTTTTTAATGTATAAAGATTGAATCTTTGAAAGAAAAAGAGAATTTTGAGTTAAACTTATTCGAGTTCCCTAAAAAATCGCGAAGAGTGTTTTAATGAGTCAACATTGAATCTTTGAATAAAAATACCTCAATCAAGGTACCTTTTATGTCACTAGACAATTTAATGCATAAAGATTGAATCTTTGAAAGAAAATGAGTGTTTTATGTTAAACTTATTCGAGTTCCATTTGTTGTCGCAAAGAGTGTTTTAATGAGTAAAGATTGAATCTTTGAATGAAAATCTCTTAATCTTGGTACCTATTTTGTCACTAGATCTTTTTATTGTTTAGGGATTGAATATTTGAAAGAAAATGAGAGTTTTAAGTTAAACTTATTCAAGTTCTCGAAGAAGTCGCGAAGAGTGTTTTAACGAGTAAAGATTAAATCTTTGAATGAAAATACATCAATCAAGGTACCTATTATATCACCTGACCTTTTTATTATGTAAAGATGGAATCTTTGAAAGAAAATGAGAGTTTTGAGTTATACTTATTTGTGTTCCATTTGTCATCACAAAGAGTTTTTAATGAATAAAGTTTGAATTTTTGAATGAAAATACCTCAATCAAGGTACGTTTTATGTCACTAGACCTTTTTAATGTATAAACATTGAATATTTGAAATAAAATGAGAGTTTTGAGTTAAACTTATTTGAGTTCCCTAAGAAGTGGCGAAGAGTGTTTTAATGAGTAAAGATTGAATCTTTGAATTAAAATACCTCAATCAAGGTACCTATTATGTCATGAGAACTTTTTAATGTTTAAAGATTGAATCTTTGAAAGAAAATGAGAGTTTTTATTTAAACTTATTCGAGTTCTCCAAGAAGTCGCGAGGAGTATTTTATTGAGTAAAGATTGAATCTTTGAATGAAAATACCTCAATCAAGGTACCAATTATGTCACTAGACCTTTTTATTATATAAAGATTGAATTTTTGATAAGAAGAGTTTTTATTATTTATTTGGAGGATTAAGTTTTTATTCTGGGATCGATATATCGCTCTCTGGAAAACACGCGAAAGAGGAGAAACAGAAGAACATGCTAGGGTTTAGAAGAAAAAGCTCAGAGATGATGAATCAAAGGATGGAGATTGTTCCATGTTTGAATCCGTCAATCATAAGTGGCTGGTTCTTCTACTTAGGGTTGGATAAACCCTAAACATGTAACCTAATCTCTCTCTTTTCACTTTTTGGGGATGAATTTGTGTAATTAGTGTATATCCTTGAATGTTTATGAATAAATTCTTTCATTTGATTATCTATGTCAAAATGTTGTTGTCTTATGTGTGTTTGATTGGTAATCAAGTTCTACACTTGAATTCTTTGTTTATTGATTCTTGAGATGGCTATGCATGGTATTAATTAGTTGTAATTGTGTTTCAAATTGATGGAAAATTACTTTTACTTGATGGATGGCACTACATGTTTAGGTTAATTCATTGTCTAATTAGTTTTAAATTCACGTTTAATTAGTTTAATTAATTTAATTGTAATTTAATTATTAGGTAAGTAGACCATCTATACTTGTGTTTGAATTCTATACTTTTTGTCACAATTGCATTACCCTCTTAATTGATGTATCTTAGAATTGTAACTTGAATTGATGAATCATGCTTTGGATAGATGAATTATACTAAACCTAGTTTAATTGTCATTATGTAGGTAATTCAAGCTTGAAATTGATGATTCATACTTTTCTTTACAAGTATTAGCTACATTAGAATTACATTTAATTATTTCCTCAATTAGTTGAAAGTGAGTGAGTTAGGAAATGTGCTTAGTGGTGAATCCTACACCCTAAGTCACTTTCCAATCTTTTAAACTCTGCTCTTTATTTGCATTATTTAAATTAAAATTAGTTCTAATCACAAAACAAAACCTTTTTTTAACAATCACATAAGCATTAAAGTATAATTCAATTCTAAAAACCAATATTTGTTTAGATCTCTTGGGACAATCCCTACTCGCTTCATACTCCATAGTATAAGTGTTTAGTGGTTTTATAAATTATAAAATATGGTGCCCACTTGACATTATTTCAAAATCTAAAGTGTTGTGCATTATTTTGTGCACACGCTTGGTCGCACCATAACTTTAGCGCCGTTACCGGGGATCTAATAATTTTAAAGAATTAAATTAGACATTAGTTCTTTATTGATTGTTTACTTTAAAGTCATTTTATTTTTTATTTTCTCACTTGATATTTGTTAATTAGGTACTTGAAGCAAAGTGGAGCAAACGCTGGACCTTGAAGCAATTAAAAAAAAAAATAATCTGAAGTTGCTTAAGGACTATTTGTAAGTTTTTTTTTATTTATTTATTCTTGTGCTTAATTGTTTACTATCTTGCATGTTTTGGACAGCCTAACTGGAGGCTTAAATTGAATTGTTTTATTTTTAAGTCCAAGCATACCTTCGTGTAGAAGGCATCAGGCCGTGTGGAGGCATTTATTTGTTTTAAGTGTATTGATATTATTAAGGAGTTTGGGAACATCGTATGTGGAGGTTGAAAAATTGAAGTGTTGGTGTGTTGACTTATTCTAGTGCATGCATGGTCGTAGATCACTTAATCGTCCTCTTGCTCCTGTAAATCAAAATCTCAAAGTTTTCCTTCGGTGTTTAAGAGGTAGGACTAGGGATAGTCATCCTAATCTTCTAACTTTTGATCTTTCATCACCTATAATGGAAGACCGAAGAGATCTAATTGAAGATCCCATTGAAGATCTTAGTCATGTGGATCATAATGGTGTGCACCACCCACCACAAGTTCATATTATGGTTCCTCAAGGTGTGCATCCACCCTTGGGAATGCCATGACCAATCAATCCTATTGTGCAATAACCTAATCTAGGGATGCCCCCAATTCGTGAGCAACAACATCAATATTTTCAATACCCACCTCAAGGTTAAATGGCATACCCTCATTATAATCCTCTCAATCCTCTAATGGTCTTTAGGGATCTTTACACTCCAAATCAATATAATGCACCCATTTGCATTCAGCTGCCAAATTTTCGTGCTCATCATTATGAGATTAAGGCTTCCACCATTAACATGTGCCCCCTTTTCTATGGGTTGAGCAATGAAGAGCCTTATAAACATTTAGATGAGTTCTTGGAAGTTTGTTCCACCGTGAAAATCACGGATGTGCCGGAAGAAGTCCTTAAAATGAAGTTTTTCCCTTTCACTCTTCAGGATAAAGCTAAATATTGGTTTAACAACTTGGAGCCAAATATAATCACCTCTTGGGCACAATTGCAACAAGATTTCCTAAAGAAGTACTACCCCACGCGTCGAACTGATTCCATGAGAACTTTCATTCGTGAATTTGCACAAGAAGAAGGAGAACCCCTTCATGAAGTATAGGAACGTTTGAATGACTTGTTATGGAAGTGTCCACATCATGGCATTCCTAAGTGGCAATTAGTGCAATGTTTCTTTTCAAGTTTATCCGATGCCAATAAGGGCATTATTGATGCTTCTTGTGGCGGAAGCTACATAGAAAGAAATGAAGATGAAATTTGGCATCTTTTCGAAAAAAATGAGTGAAAACTTAATGCATAGATCTTCATCTTCTAGAGGGGGTTGCCTAGCAAATATGGGAGGAAAGAAAGCTCTGTGTCAAATAGACACTTCAATGGAAATTGCCACCGAGATCAAAAATCTTACTTAAAGGTTTGATACATTCCTTTTGAATCAAGAACGGGCAATTCAATCTTATCCTCATCCTTCCAATGAAATGTGCATGACTTGTTCTAGTTACACTCACTATACTTCAAATTGCTCACTTGGACAAATCATACCAAGTGAGTCACAAGAACAAGCAAATGCCGCTTTCATTCATCAAGGGAATAACCTTTATTCAAATACTTACAATCCGGGGTGGAAGAGTCATCCAAACTTTGTATGGAAAAATCAAGGAGATTATGCAAACCCTCCTCAGACTCAAGGTTACCAAGCAAAGTATGTTCCCCCATATCTCCAAAATCAGAATTCTTAAGGTTACCGCCCTTCATTCTATCCTCAAAATGTAAATCAATACTCTCATCCTCAAGCATCAAATTCTCAATCTTACTTTAATCCAAATCAAGCGCCTCTTAAGAGTCGTGCTTTTGAAGACAAGGTCTTGGAAGCTTTAGGTGATCTTCGAAAAGATAATCAATTGTTTCATTCTCACTATCAATCAATTGCAAATCTTAAAGCTCAAATTAGGCAATTAGCTAATTCTTTAAATATGAGAGAGAAAGGTAAGTTGCCTAGTCAAACTGAAACCAATCCTAAGGTGCAATTTATGGCGCAAGCAAGTCCTTCATTGGGATTTTCTGGAAATGAGTAAGTTCAAGAAATTACTACCTTAAGGAGTGGTAGGAAAGTGGATAATAAGGTAGAAGTACCTAAGGAGGATAGTGAACTGGCACAACCAAGTGGTCGCATCCATCCCATTCCAAATTATATTCCTACTTCCTTGGATGCTAGTGGTTCCACAAAGGACATTCCATCATCTTCATTATCATCTCCCCAATTAGAGAAGCCTTATGAGCCGAAAGCTCCATTTCCTCAAGCATTGAGAGAGACTTCATCATTTGGGAGACAAGAAGGAAAAATTCATGACATGATGGAAGTGTTTAAACAAGTGAAAATTAATCTTCCTCTTCTAGATGCAATTAGACAAATTCCACCATATGCAAAGTTCTTGAAAGACTTGTGCACACAAAAGAGGAAGAACAAAGGAAAGGACCTTAAGAAAATGCTTCTAATAGAACAAGTGAGTTCCATTATTCTTTCTAACACTCCTCCTAAGTTCAAGGATCTGGGTGCTTTGACCATTTCTTATGTTATTGGAAACCCAAAGGTTTGTAAAGCTCTCCTTAATTTAGGTGCAAGTATTAATCTTATTCCATACTCTATTTACTTGCAATTAGGATTGGGGGACTTGAAGCCAACATCGGTAGTAATCCAACTAGCTGACAGATCAATTAAGAAACCAAGGGGAATTGTTGAGGACATTTTAATTAAGGTTCATAAATTTTATTTCCCGGTTGATTTTGTGGTGCTAGATACTGAACCAGTCCCTAATCTCACCAATCATATTCCAGTCATCCTAGGAGACCATTCCTTGCCACCGCCAATGCCACCATTAATTGTAGATCCGACATTATGGATATCTCTTTTGGCAACATGATAGTTAAGCTTAATGTTTTCAATGCGAGTCAACATCCCACAGATGAAGACGAGTGTTTCCTAGTGGATGTCTTGGATGAAACCATAGAGGAGAATCTTCCCTCTATTCTCTCTAATGACCCTATTGAGGCGTGCCTATGTGAAATGTTTGAAAATTGTGGTTTTGACACAGAAGAATCCATAAGTGAGGTGAATGCTTTGATGGACTCTGTGGCCGCTTTAGATTTCCCACCTTGGAAAAGTAAGAAAAAAACCTCTTCCTTCACTCTCTAGTACTCCACCAGTTCCTTCTCTCATCTCTCCTCCTACTCTTGACCTTAAGCCTCTTCTTCCATCCAATCTCAAATACGCCTTCTTAGGCCCAAAGGAGACTCTTTCGGTCATCATTGCTTCAAATCTTAAAAATGACCAAGAGAATGATATTTTGGAAGTACTTAAAGCTAACAAAGAAGCTATTGGATGGAGTGTGGCTGACCTAAAAGGCATTGACCCTTCTATTTGTATGCATCGCATACACATAGAAGAGGATGAAAGGCTATTTAGGGATGCTCAAAAGAGATTGAACCCAAATATGAAGGAAGTTGTCATGAAGGAGGTTGTCATGAAGGAGGTTGTGAAACTTCTAGATGCATGAATCATTTATCCTATCTCTGATTCCAAGTGGGTTAGTCCAACTCAAGTGGTTCCCAAAAAGTCGGGAATCACAGTTGTTGAAAATGCTAAGGGTGATCTCATTTCGAAATGCACCGCCACTTTGTGGTGTGTTTGCATAGATTACCTAAAGCTGAATTCCGCTACTAGGAAGGACCATTTACCATTGCCTTTCATTGACCAAATCTTGGAAAGATTGGCCGGGCAACAATACTATTGCTTCCTAGATGGTTACTCAGGGTACAATCAAGTGGCCCTAGATCTATTGGATCAAGAAAAGACCACCTTCACATGTCATTTTGGTACATTTGCTTACCGACAGATGCCTTTTGGATTATGCAATGCTCCTGCCACTTTCCAAAGGTGTATGATGTCAATTTTTTTTGGACATGGTGGAGAAATATTTAGAAGTTTTTATGGATGACTTCTCAGTTTTTGGGTCCTCTTTTGATTAGTGTCTACAAAATCTCATAAAAGGGCTTCAAAGATATCGTGAGACTAATCTTGTGTTAAGTTGGGAAAAGAGTTATTTTATGGTTCAAGAAGGAATTGTGCTTGGACATGTCATTTCTAAAAGAGGAATAGAAGTAGATAGAGCAAAAGTTGAGCTAATTTTTGAATTGTCTCCAGCTACTATGGTAAGAGAAATCCGCTCCTTTTTAGGATATGCCAGTTTCTATCGCCGATTCTTCAAAGACTTTAGCAAAATTGCTAGACCCTTGTGCAATCTTCTTGCCAAGGAGACACCATTTGTCTTTGATGAAGCATGCCTAAATGCTTTTCAGCAACTTCGCACTCTTCTATCATTCGCTCCCATAATGCAACCTCCAAAGTGGTCCTTACCATTTGAGATTGTGTGTGATGCTTCCGACTTCGCAATGGGTGCTGTTTTAGGGTAAAGGGTAGGTAAGCTACCATGTGTTATATACTATGCAAGTAAGACTTTCTCAGGTGCCCAATTGAACTATTCTACCACCAAAAAAGAATTACTTATCGTAGTATATACCCTTGATAAATTTTGGTCATATCTCTTAGGATCCAAGGTTATTGTGTTTTCCGATTATATCGCTCTTAGGCATCTTTTAATGAAAAAGGAAACCAAACCTTGCTTGATAAGATGGATCCTACTTCTTCAAGAATTTGACTTTGAAATCAAGGACAAAAAGGGCTCCGATAATGTTGTTGCCGATCATCTTTCTAGATTAATGGTTGAATCGTCTCAAAATGTTCCAATTCATGAATTATTTTCAGATGAACAACTCTTTCAAATCTCAAATGGGACGTTGCCTTGGTTTGTTAACATTGTTAACTATCTTGCAACCGGAAAACTTCCTATTAATTGGTCGAAACAAGAAAAAAACCGATTCTTTGCTAACATCTAGAAATACTATTGGGAAGATCCCATTCTGTTTCGTTATTGCCCAGATCAAATCATAAGGAGATGTGTGCCGGAAAGTGAAGTTCCGAGGGTCCTTGTGTTTTGTCACACACTTGCTTGTGGTGGTTTAGTGGAAAAAAGACCGCTTTGAAGGTTCTTCAAAGTGGGCTTTTCTAGCACACTATCCAACGAGATGCCTATAACTTTTGCAAGGTGTGTGTTTGGTGTGGGTTATTTTACAGGTAAGGAGACTATGTTCTATAATGCTCATTATTCATAGTGGCTTATGAGCAATTTGGACCATTTTTGTATATTGACATGCACTTGTTTAGCATATTTTACTTTTGGATGTTATATTTTTGTATACCATGGATGTATGGTATTTTAGAAGCTAAGATGGCTTCTTCATGTAATGTGTATTTAAGTACACTTTTTGATGCTTAATTGTGTGTACAACATGAGGCTAAAGGCCATACATTTCAAAGTTTATATGTATGCTTTCAAAACTCAAGTTCTGCCTTAATAGCCTATTTTATGAACATGGAGGTTTGAAAGGTCAAATTTTGCAAATGGATTGTAATGAGGCCGTAGGCGTCTAAAACATCATTTTACGTTTGCGGGCATGCTCACATTTCATAAAACTGTTAAATTGCGACTTTTGAACTATTTTTGGAATGATTTATGGATTTTTTATGAAAAATTCATGCATGGGAGTAAGTTTCAAGTTTCTCTTTGGTTTAGCATGTTGTTTATGCTTGAATAAGGCTAGGAACGTGTTTGAACTTGTTTTGGATCAAATGGAACACATGCATAGCATCAAGGTTGGACCGAGTGAGTTTTTTACACATTACAGTAGCAACTTTTTGCTATTGTCTGCATTGTTGGTCGGCAGATGAAGGGCATCAGCCGACTGACACATGCTCAAGGAGCCATTCCAGTAGCCTTCTAAGGAAATTCATCATTTTGCCCGGCTAATAATTGGGGTTCAGTCGACTGAAGGTTGAGGTTCGGTCAGCCGGTCCTTGCCGTCGGTCGACCGATCCTTGCGATTGGTCGACCGATCCTCCCTGGAACCTTTTCTTCTTAGTTTTCTTGGATAGTCTTATTGCACCAACTTTAGAGAGTCATACATTCCTAATCCAAATTGGGTTATTCTTAAGTCTAAGTTAAAGAGCTTGAAGTTAGCTTTCCAACGGTAACAACCACTCATCAAAACTCCATCTATAGTGAGAGTTATTTCAATTTTAGTGAGATAGGTCTGTGGCATCTCTTAAACGGAGAATGCCACTTTGTCCCTTTTTATATCTTTTTTCATCCAGACTCCGAATTAGGCGATTCTTGAGTCCAACTTCATTCATTTTTTGCTGTCTTTCTAATGGTATGCACAGTGGCATCCATTTCAATTTGAAATGACCATTTTACCCTTGGTTCATTTCTTTTCGGGTTTGACATTCTTACTTCATTGCTTAACTTACTTGAGTTCCATGGCTTCATGGGGAGTTAGTTTGGTGCCTTGGGGATGACAAACATCTCTAAAGGTTATTTTTCACATTTTGCTTCTGCATTTCAGATCCGATATCTGGTCATCTTTTGGTTATCACTGACGCATCGGGTTTACAAAAATTGGACCGTCACAAGTGGTATCAAAGCTCCTAGGTTTGAATACCTTAGGATGATGGGTTTTGGGTGCATATTATGCTTTTATTGATCTACTTTGATTTATTCACATGCCTTTGATAACATGTTTCAGTGTTATATCATGTTTATGTGTTTCTGGATAACATGTTTGGGATTATGACATGCCCTTATGCTTATATGCTTATGTGTTGAAGAAGCATCCTTGTTTGACGTGTATGGTTAATTGCTTATGTGTTTAACTATTTAAAGAGCTGTTTTTTGATTGCTTTAGAATAACCGTATGTTGCATACCATGTTTTGCTTTGTGTTTTATGCACTCATAGTGTGAGTTGCATTCAGTCATAATAACTTGCGTTATTGTTAACCTCTTTCCTTTCGTGCGTTTAGTATCATGGTTGTCACGCGTGGAGAAACTTCATGTCAGGACATTGAGGAGCAGATGGCTTACACTAAGTTTACGAGGGGGAGGCCTAGGATTCCAGTTCGTGGCGTGGATGCTAATCCATCACGAGCACTGACTTATGAGGAGCGAGTGGCTCAGGGAATCAATCAGGGGATCGCTGAATCCCTACAGGAATTGATACGTAGGCAAGTGGCAGGGATACAGATTCTGGCACCAGCACCGATAGTCAATGAGGCAATGTAGTACTTTATGCGAGTACAAAGGGTTAAGATTGATCAATTTGGGGGGAGTTCAGATCCGCTAGTCTCAGAAGCTTGGTTGGACCTTATGGTTTGCAAGTTGGACAGTATGGCGGTACCCATGGATAGGTTGAGGATTTCTTTGACTGATTCTATGTTCATGGGAGATGCAGATATCTGGTGGAGGTCTATGACCAATGTCCACAATGTTGAGTTGATGACATGGAATGAGTTCAGAATTTTATTCTTCGAGCGTTTCTTTCCTAGGGCTATGAGGCAGGAGATGAGGATACAGTTCACAGGTCTTTATCAGGGCACTATGAGTGTCATTGAGTATGAGACACAATTTACTTCTCTCTCTAGTTATGCTGAGGATATGGTGGCGATAGATGAGGCCAGGGCAATAAAGTTTCAGGATGGGCTACATCTTGACATCAGGCCACGGGTCTCAATTCTTGATTTGAGGACTTACCGAGAGGTGGTCCAGAGGGCTATGCTAGCTAAGGCAGAGGAACGGCATCAGTCATAGATTAGGGGTTCACACAAATAGCCTCGCGGTGACACTTCGTATCTTTCAGGAGTCAGTGGAAGAAGGCTAAGGCAGGGAATGGTACGCATTCATAGGGGACACCACAGTAGATTCGTTCTGCACCCACAGTCCCCATATCTTTGGGATCAGCTCGGGGTGTGGTTTGTCATCATTGTCAGTAGCCGGGGCACATTAAGCCTTGCTGCCCACAACTTCAACCATTGGCCAGTCAGACATCAGTTTCTACAAGAACAGGGTAGGGAGCTTGCTTTTATTTCAGGCAACTAGGTCATCTCAGAAAAGATTGTCCAAAGTTGTTGAATAAGTAACGTAATGGCATAGATTCATAGGTAGTACAAGCACAGTCTGCAGTGGTTCAGTCTGGTTTCAAAGTTCCTCAGGCACCACAGCCAGTGGCGCCAGTTAGCACTTATCCAGCCTAGGGTTCTACACCTACTGCTTCTACACATGAGCCAGGCTATCATGGCAGTTCACAGTAGGGCTCAGCGGCTCAGGGATGAGCCTACGCTTTTCCACAGGCAGATGCTTCCGCAGGCACCTCTTCAGTTCGAGGTATCTTTCCAGTCTTCAGTTCTTGGACATGGGTTCTTGTTGACACAGGTGCATCACATTCTTTCATTTTTGCATCATTTACACATTTATTGGGTCTGGATGTCACACTTCGGGACAGTTTTCTTTGTGTTAGCACACCAATTGTGGGTCCAGTGTCTTTGGATCGTGTTTGTCAGGGTTGTGCTATTGAGATAGTTAGGCAGACCTTAGAGTTTGATTTTGTTGTTCTCGACGTGGTGGGCTTTGACGTTATTCTCGGGATGGATTGGTTGTCATTCTTTCGGGCTACAATCGATTGCTTTCACGGGAGGGTGTCCATTTGCACTCCCAAGGGAGATTGTTTCCATTTTGTGGAAAATCGAAGCTATTCCCACCCGGCGATGGTTTTCAGCATTGGTGACTGGAGTCGTCACAAATCCTACTTAGCTAGTCTGCTAATTGATGAGGATAGTGGTTTGGGCCGTGTTCTTCAGGTAGTTGTTGAGGATTTTGTTGATGTCTTTCCAAAGGAACTGACAGAGTTACCTCCTTTAAGGGAAGTTGTTTTTGCCATTGATGTCATTTCTGGTACAGCACCCATCTCTATGGCACCGGCAAAGCTTGATGGGCTAAAAGGTTAGTTGGATGATTTGAAAACTAAGGGCTTTATTCATCCGAGTGCTTCACCATGGGGAGCATCAGTTCTTTTTGCGAAGAAGAAAGATGGGTCTTTGAGACTTTGCATCGATTATCCCAAGTTGAATTACGATACGATCAAGAACAGGTATCCTTTGCCTAGGATTGATGACTTATTTTATCAGTTGAAGGGAATGACATGCTTTTCGAAGATTAATTTGAGTTTGGGTTATTATCAGTTAAGGGTTAAGGATGAGGATTGATGAGTGTTCAAATATGACACATTTTAGCACCTAAGCTAGGGTATTTAGTCCATTTATCTATCTTACTTTCATGTCTTAGTTACTTATTTGTGTTTTTGCCTATTTTAGGTGAATAAAGTTCAAACAGGCTAACAAGAGCCATTTAGACCATTTTTGGAGCTAAGAAGCAAAGTTGGAAAAAAGCCAAGAAAAAAGCACTAGAGGAACTTCGATCGATCGAAGAGAAGTCCCGATCAATCGAAGTGGTCTACAATCAATCGAAATGAAGGTGGTGCCAACTCCACAAAGTCGATAAGGCCAGAAGATATTTTTGATGCCATGTCAGCTTCGATCGATCGAAGCCAAGTGTTTGATCGATCGAAAATCTTCGATCGATCGAAAATGCTGTTGGCAGTGAGCTGTCTAATTCCTAAGCGCGCCGATTTCTACCTAACTTGTGTAAGTTGCGAATTTCCTCTAATCAGAGGCTATTATTCTGACTTGGTCCTTACTCAAAGGAGTATGTACTTGATTTATTGAACATTATTGTATAGATAGAGATTAGAAATTACCAAATATAGAATAGATAATTTTTCTCTCTAGAACTAGGGTTCTGGAGAAGAAAGCAAGGATGAAGATGATGATGCCAACCTCCAAGCTAGCCCTTGGGGGTTCCATGTCCACTACAATGAGTGGTGAAATCCTTCTCTTGGGGCTAGAAATAGCCCCTAGGCTTGCTTCTCAAACCTAGCTTTTGTGTATGTTTTGGGGATTTTAATTGTAATAAATGTTTTGACCATTAATTAACATAGATCTTATGATTTCTACTTGATTTGTATGAGTTAATGCTTTCAATTGATCATTTGGCTTTAGTTATATGTCTATGTATGCTAGAATTGATGTCCATGTTTTTATCTCTACATTTAATGAATTTTATGCATGTCTATGTGTATTGATGATGTTAATCTAGTGATAGTCAAGGTATGGTGCTTAATAGAACACTTTTATGATTTATTTAATGGTTCACACTTGTTTCTTGGTGGATTGTGTCACATCTCTAGTTTAATTAGTTTACTTTCTTGTCTCTAACCTAGTTGTAGTGTAATTGCTTTAATTTTTTAGGTAGGTGAACAATCCATTCTTTTTTCTTGATGTTCCATACTTATGAATGCAAAAAGTGCATATCTCTATATATTTGTGTGTGTATCAATTGTGGTATAATTGAATGGAATCTTGGTCTTATTTGATAGGTTGTGCTATTCATTAAAATTGGTTAGACAATCTATACTTATTTGCCATCTATGCTTAGTTTCAGTTGATGTCACACACCCACAATGTTACAATTTAAATTTCCCCATTAATCTATAATTACTAGTGTTTTATGAAGTAAAGCTTAGTGGTGACTCTAAGCCCTAAGACCTCTCTCCTATATCGTTTCCCTATTTTCTAGATTGTTCTCTTTTTACTTGCATTAATCTTTAATTGTATTATAGTTTAATTAAACAATCACCAAGCAATCTTTGATCACTCAACCTACTAATTTGAAATTAGTTTCCATCACAAATACACCTCCGATCCCTTGGGACGATCCCTACTCACCCTAGCTATATTAGTAGTTAGAAGTAGTAGTAGTGGCACTTTTCTAAATTTAAACTTGGTCACACTACACTTTTGCATGTAATTTGGGTGCCCACGACAGCACACACCAAGTTTTGGCGCCGTTGCCGGGGATTTGGCACCGTCGTATTTGAAAATTAATTATGAATTAGTACTCTTTTGACCTTATTTTTATTTTTATTTTATTTTTTGTTACTTAATGTGTTTATTCTTGATTGGCTAGGTGAATTGAGCCAAAAGAGCGAAGCAAAAGGAAATTGAAAAGCAAGAGAAGCAAAAGAAGCCAAGTGAAGTTAAGCAAGAGCATAAAAAGCTCAAAAATAACAAAAATTGCAAAGCAAACAAGGCAAACAAAAAAAGAAAAAAATTGAAAAATCATTTGAAGTTGCTTAACGATCCTTTGTGAGCTTTTCTAAACTTAATCTCTAGTTAAATCGTGAGCCCGCGTGGAGGCAAGTCTTTATTTTCTTAGATAGATCGTGAGTCTGCGTGGAGGTAATTTAATTTTTCTTGCATATTATTCAAAGCATGGGAGCATGGGATCATCGTATGTGTAGAATTGTTGCAGGGGCGAAGTGATTGTTTTGTTGATTTATTGTTGTGTTACTTGATTTTTGTGCGGTCTTAACCAACCCTTCATCATTCTAATGGAAAATCTAGAGGGTCATCTTGGTTATTTAGACCCGAATTTCATGGAACATCCTCCTTTCAACTAATGTCCTCCCGGAGTTCAAGCTCTAATTCCTCCAACGATTCTCCGTGATCATTACAATTTCCATGAATACCATGCACCAACTTGCATAATGCTTCCTAATTTTGGGGCCAATCGATATGAAATTAAGCTCGAGACTATTCAAATGTGTCCACTTTTCTATGGCTTAAATGATGGGGAACCATATAAACATCTTGATGAATTCCTTGAAATATGCTCCACCGTGAAGTACAAGAATGTCCAGAAGAACTCCTAAGGTTGCTCTTTTTCCCCTTCACTCTTAAAAATAAGGCAAAACATTGGTTCAACAATTTGGGGGCAAATTCAATAACTTCTTAGATACAAATGCTAAATGAATTTTTGAAAAAAATTTACCCCGTAAGTTTGACTAATTCAATGAGAAGCGCCATTAGAGAATTTTCTCATAGGGAGGGAGAACTTTTGCATGAGGCTTAGGAAAGATTGATTGACTTGCTAAGGAAATGCCCACACCATGGTATCTGACATTCACAAGGACATTGTTGATACTTCATGTGGGGGTTCATATTTTGGGAAACATGAAGATGATGTTTGGCATCTTATCGAAAAAATGAGTGAGAATTCTTTGCATCAATATCACACTTCTCGGTTAGGTCATAATTCTAATGAAAAGAAGGAAAATTTGAAAGTGTGTCAAATTGGAAGTCCAATGGAGATAGTAGCCGAGGTTAAAACTCTTTCTCAAAAACTTGATAAATTTTTATTGAGTCAAAAACTGGTTATCAAATCAACTCCTTTTCATCACTCCTACCATTTTTGTGAGCCTTGTATGACATGTTCTAGTGTTTTACATTCTACTTCTAATTGTCCCCATGGTTATGTGTTTAATGAACACCTTAAACAAGTCAATGGTTTATTTTCTCGCCCTCATCTAAATGTTTATGTCCCGAGGTGGGATGAAAATTCAAGTTCTTTTCAAGCTAAAAATTTTTAAAATCGATATGTTCCTCCTCATAAAAGAAATGAAAGTTCTCAAAAATTTGTTTCATCTTCTTCCTATCATCAAAGAATGAACCAATTTTCACATCCTCAAGTCTACGAATTTCAAAATGGTTTTCATCACTCTCATGCACTTCCTAGTGATTCTACATTTGAAGATAAGGTTTTGGTGGCTTTGGGTAGTTTGGAAATGAACACCAATTTGTTGCATTCTCATTCTCAATTGATTTCGAAGTTTGAATCCCAAATCAGGATGATAGCTAATGCATTGAATGCAAGAGAGATTGGTAAGTTACCTAGCCAACCCGAAAAGAACCCAAAAGCCCAATGTTTTGTGGAAACAAACTCTACATCGGGGCGTCCTTCCCAAGAACAAGTGCAAGCCATTACTACTTTGAGAAGTGGCAAGCAAATTGACAATAGGGTTGAAAAACCAAGTGAAGTTAGTGAACCGGTTCAACTAAAAGTTAACACCCGTCCCGATTCCATTCTTACGCCTACTTCTTTAGAGGAAAATGTTCCAAACAGAAATTCTCAATCTTCTTCATCATCTCCTCAAGTTGCAAAATCTTACGAGGCAAAAGCTTCATTTCCATATACATTTAGAGAGACTTCGCATTTTAGGAGGCAAGAAGGAAAAATCCATGACATGATAGAGGTGTTTAAACAAGTAAACATAAATCTACCTCTCTTGGTGCAATTAGGCAAATTCCGCCTTATGCAAAAATTTTAAAAGATCTTTGCACACAAAAGAGAAAGAATAAGGGACAAAGCCCAAAAAAAGTGTTCCTCATAGAGCAAGTGAGTTCCATCATTTAACATAACACTCCACCTAAGTTCAAAGATCCTGGTGCTCCGACTATCTCATGTGTGATTGGAAACCATGAAGTTCATAGAGCTCTTCTCGACTTATTGGCAAGTATTAATTTGATTCCTTACTCTGTGTATGTCCAACTAGGATTGAATGAATTGAAGCCAACCTTAATGGTGCTTCAATTAGCCAATAGATCCATCAAAACTCCTAGGGGCATGGTTGAGGACATTCTTATCAAGGTTGACAAGTTCTATTTCCTAGTTGATATTGCGGTTTTTAATACCGAACTGGTTGTAATCCTACCAACCACATCCCAATCATCTTAGGAAGGCCATTTTTTACCATCGCAAATGCAACTATCAATTGTAGATCCGGGGTTATGGACCTTTCTTTTAGTAACATGATGGTTAAGCTTAATGTTTTCAATGCAAGTCGACATCCCATAGATTAAGACGAGTGTTGTGTTGTAGATATTTTGGATGAGGTCATTGAGGAGTCCATTCCTTCTATGATTATAAAAAACCCAACCGAGGATAATCTTTCATCTCTTCTCTCCGGGGATCCTCTTGCATCTTGTCTCCTTGAAATGTATGAAAATTGTGGGTTTGATAATGAAGGATCAATGAATGAAGTAAATGATTTAATGGAATCCGTGGCAAGTTTGGATTTTTCACCTTGGAAAGCTCCAAAGGAACCTCTTCCTCCATTCTCTAGTGCTCCACCGATCCCATCTTTAGTATCTCCACCCACTTTTAAGTTTAAAACTCTTCATTCCAATCTTAAGTATGCCTTTTTGGGCCCAAAAGAGACTCTTCCGGTCATCATTTCTTCAAACCTTGAAGAGGACCAAGAGAATGATCTTTTAAATGTACTTAAAGAAAATATGGAAGCTATTGGATGGAGTGTGGTGGATCTAAAAGAAATTGACCCTTTTATTTGTATGCATCACATACTTATGGAAAAGGATGCAAAACCTTTTAGGAATGCTCAAAGGAGATTGAATCCAAACATGAAAGAGGTGGTTAAAAAGGAAGTTGTTAAACTTTTGGATGTCGGTATAATTTATCCAATCTCTAATAGCAAATGGGTGAGTCCAACCCAAGTAGTTCCTAAGAAATCGGGATTACGGTGGTTAAAAATTCAAAAGGTGAGGTAATCCTAGGCGTACCATGGTGTCTATGCATTGATTACCGCAAATTAAATGCCACCACTAGAAAAGGTCATTTTCCTTTGCCATTTATTGATTAAATCCTAGAGAGATTGGCCGGGCAACAATACTATTTCTTTCTTGATGGCTATTCGGGGTATAATTAAGTAGCCATGGACCCTTTAGACCAAGAGAAAACCACCTTTACTTATCCGTTTGACACATTTACTTATAGACGGAGCCTTTTGGTTTGTGCAATACTCCCACAACATTCCAAAGGTGTATGATGTCAATTTTTTCGGACATGGTGGAAGAGTATCTAGAGGTCTTCATGGATGATTTTTTGGTCTTTGGGTCTTCATTTGATGCATGCCTTAAAAATTTGTCTTTGGTGCTTAAAAGATGTTATGAAACAAACCTTGTTCTTAGTTGGGAAAAGAGCCATTTCATGGTTCAAAAGGGTATTATGTTAGGTCGTGTCATCTCAAAAAGAGGTATCGAGGTGGATAAAGCAAAAGTTGAGCTCATTTCTGAATTGCCTCCACCTTCCACGGTGAGAGAGGTTCGCTCCTCTTTAGGTCATACCGGCTTCTATCGTCGTTTCATCAAAGACTTTAGTAAAATTGCTAAACCCTTGTGCAATATTCTCGCTAAGGAGACTCCTTTTGTCTTTGATCAAGCATGCCTTGATGTTTTCCATACACTACATAGTTCATTGCCATCTACTCCTATTATGCAACCTCCCAATTGGTCATTACCATTTGAAATCATGTGTAATGCCTCTGATTATGCCATAGGAGCAGTTTTGGGGCAAAAGATAGGAAAACTTCCATGCACTGTATACTATGTAAGTAAGACCTTCTCGGGAGCTCAATTGAATTAATCCACTACCGAGAAAGAATTACTTGCCGTGGTATATGCTCTTGATAAATTCTAATCCTATCTCTTAAGGTCAAAAGTCATTATCTATTCTGATCATGCTGCTTTGAGGCATCTTTTGACTAAGAAGGAAACAAACCCTCGATTGATAAGATGGATCTTGCTTCTTCAGGAATTTGATTTTGAAATCAAAGATAAGAAAGGCACCGAAAATGTGGTTGCCGACCATCTTTCATGGTTAATGGTAGAATCCTCTCCAAGCCCACCAATTCATGATTCTTTTCTAGATGAACAACTCTTTCAAATTTCTAATGGAAAAATGCCTTGGTTTACCGACATAGTGAATTATCTCACAATTGGCAAACTTCCCACTAATTGGTCAAGGTAAGAAAAGAACTGATTCTTTGCCAACATCTGGAAATATTATTAGGAAGATCCCATTTTGTTTCGATATTGTCCAGATCAAATTGTGAGAAGATGTATTCCGGAGAGTGAGGTTCCTAGTGTCCTTGCATTTTGTCATACCCTTGCATGTGGCGGGCATTTTAGTGCAAAGAAGACCGCCTTAAAGGTTTTTCAAAGTGAGCTATTTTGGCTTACCATTCATAGAGATGCCTATAATTTTTGCAAGGAGTGTGAAAGATGTCAAAAATTGGGATCAATATCAAGAAGAGATATGATGCCCTTAACAAATATTCTTGTAGTAAAGGTTTTTGATATTTGGGGCATTGATTTTATGGGTCCATTTCCTATGTCTTATGGCTTTTAATATATTCTACTTGCCGTTGATTATGCTTCTAAGTGGGTGGAAGCTTGTGCTACCAAAATAAATGACCATTCCGTAGTTATTCAATTCATTAAATCCAATATCTTTGCTCATTTTGGTATGCCAAGAGCTATGATTAGTGATAGAGGAAAACATTTTTGTAATCAATTCTTAAAGCATTTATTTCTTAAGTACTCTGTTACTCATAAAGTTGAGACCCCATACCATCCTCAAACAAATGGGCAAGTAGAAGTGTCAAATCGGGAAATAAAGTAAATTCTTGAGAACACAGTTAACACAACCCAGAAATATTGGTCGTGCAAATTGAATGATGCTTTGTGGGCTTACCAAACGGCATATAAGACTCCCATTGGCATGTCTCCTTATAGACTTGTATATGGAAAGCCTTGCCATCTCCCGGTTGAGCTAGAACACAAAGCCATGGGGCTGTTAAAAAGCTCAATCTTGACCTTGATAAGGCCGGAGAGAATCGGTTACTGCAATTGAATGAATTGGAAGAGTTAAGACATAATGCATATGATAATGCCAAACTTTACAAAGAAAGAACTAAAGCTTTTCATGACAAACATATTATGAAGAAATCTTTTAAACCTAGTCAGAAAGCATGGCTCTTCAACTCTAGGCTAAACCTCTTTCTCGGGAAATTGTGAACCAAATGGGAAGGCCCATATGAGATCATTTCTGTTGCACCTCATGGGGCAGTCAAAATACAAAGCTTGAAAGATGGAACTACATTCAAAGTGAATGGACAAAAGTTGAAGCCTTATATTGAAGGACAACTATTCCAAAGACATATGGAGTCTACCCTCTTGGTGGATCCAGTCTATGTTGATATTTGAGATTATTTGAACATCGATTAGAGACGTTAAACCTAGTTCTAATGGAGTTGCCAAACTCTATTTCTTCATTCTCTATCCCATCTTTCGTTTTTGCAGCATCTGAATAATGCTATTTAATGGTCTCATTAAAGTTTTCCAAGCATGTTGTGAGTTTTCCAAAAATCTTCATTCTTAAAGTTTATCAGCCTAGGAAACTTCGATCGATCGAACTCCATTTCGATCGATCGAGTTGAGGTTTCAATTGATCGAAAGTAATTTCGTTCGATCATTTTTGCGTCGAAAATTTTTGCTCCTAGGACTCAGTTTCTCAGAGATTCTCGATCAATCATAGGATTTTCAATCGATTAAGGAAAGTTTCAATCGATAAAAATAAAAAAAAAAATAAAAAATAACAAATAAAAAAATAAATATTTTCATTCTTCATTATTTTTCTTCTTGCATCATTTCTTGCTTTTTCTTACCTTATACATATTCTTTCATTGCATTTTACCTTCTTTATTTTTCTTTTTCATTTTGTTTATACATCTTTGCATTTTATTTCTTGCATTTTGTCTATACTTGCTTTCATAAAATGAAAAATACAAAAATTTATTTCATCATTATGCCCTTATGTGTAGTCATGCTATTTTCATATTTTCTTTTAGCCTTGATCTCATATCTCTCTTTCATCTTGTGTTATATTGCCTTAGATTGCATGCCTTGGTTATTCTTATCCTATTTGTTATTTGATGTGAGTTTGCTAGTATGGTTATTCAAGGAGGTTGTTGATTCCAAGTTTGGGGATGCACTCTTTCCCAATGGATCACTACCGGGCTTCGTGCCATTTCCACCATGGTATATTCTTTCCATCTTTTCCATTGTTCTCATTATACATTGAGGACAATGTGCGATTTAAGTTTGGGGGTCAGATGACTTTGTTGCATTCTACTTAAGTTTGAGATTTAATTGCATGATTGAGATTTAGGATGCATTTGAGCTTTGATTTTGAGCTTTTGAGGACCATGATACTTAGAATTTAAAAAGTGCTTGACTTGAGAGTCCAATACTCCTTGTATGCCTTGTGGATGCCATTTAGGAGTAAATTTTTTTGAAAGATTGATATCTTGCTTGCATTTGTGGTCCACATCATCCTGATCTTGTGATTATTTTGAGATTTACTCTAGGATTCTACACTAGCACAGGCACACACTAGCATTCATTTGTGGGGTACATGCTTTGTTGATTATTGATTCGGTTATATCCCAATTGAGCTAGTAATGCATTGAAAGTTTTCATCTTGACAAAAGTGGATAACAAACCCTTTTCGTTGAGTAGCAGAGATTGTAGCCTCATCAAGCACTGAATTTCTCACGTTGAAAGGTGGAGGGCCCAAACTCTGGGTTAATAATTGAATTTTAACCAAAAAAAAAAAAAAAAAAAAAAAAAAAGAAAAAAGGTTACAAAAGCAATAAAAAAGTGAAGACTTCTCCCAAAAGGTGAGAATTGGAAAATGATTAGATGGAGGATGTCTTGATTTGTAGCCTAGTTGATTTGAGCTTGTAAGTCCTTAGGGGTGTTTAAACACCTAATGCCTTAAAGCCGCCCGGTCTGGGAGTCATTGACCTAACGCTCGACCTCATGGATTGCTAGAAAGCTTAATAGATCAACACATTGCACTATGCTTCCATCTTTGATCCTCTATGTTAGTAAAAAAAAAAAAAAAAGAAATCGAGTAAAAAGAATAAGTGCACTAGATGAATAAAGCTTTAATAAAAGGTCCACTCTTTGTTTTGATGATCGGGACTAGATTTATGTGCTAGTTTGATGATCATTTCTTTAGTTGGCTTAGATAGCAACATATTTGATGCCGATCCACTTAAAAAGGATTCTAGAGTTGTTTTGATTTGCATGACCATTTTCTTGATGTGTGGAGGACCATACTTGCTTTCTTGATGTTGAGATTTTGGGAGATTGCTTGGAAATGATTAAAAAATTGCATACTTGAGGTAGTTTTCTCCCAATGCTCGTTTTGCATATTGGTGCCTTTTTAGTGAGAAAGAGCTCAATATTTGTGGGTATCATTTCTAGAAACCCTCACAAGACTTCACTCGTCCACTAGGGTTACCTAAGGGTTTAAAAGGCTTGTTACATATGATAAATGCAATCATGTTCCCTACGAAAGTGGCTCTTTCATTTTATTGCTTTCTTGTTCATAGTTACTTAGTTGTTTATTTCTTTTCCTTTCCTTATAGTTCATTGCTAGGGACTAGCAATATCTAAGTTTGGGGGTGTGATGAGTGCTCAAATGTGACGCATTTTAGCACCTAAGCTAGGGTATTTTAGTCCATTCATCTATCCTACTTTCATGGTTTAGTTACTTATTTGTGTTTTTGCCTATTTCAGGTGAATAAAGTTCAAACAAGCTAACAAGAGCCATTTAGACCATTTTTGGAGCAAAGAAGCAAAGTTGGAAAAAAAGCCAAGAAAAAATGCACCAGAAGAACTTCGATAGATCGAAGGGAAGTCCCGATTGATCGAAGTGGTTTACAATTGATCGAAATGAAAGCGGTGCCAGCTCAGCAAAGTGGATAAGGCCAGAAGATATTTTTAATCCCACGTCAGCTTCGATTTATTGAAACCTAGTGTTTGATCGATTAAAAATCTTCGATCGATCGAAAATGCTGTTGGCAATGATCTGTCTAATTCCCAAACGTGTTGATTTATACCTAACTTGTGCAAGTTATGAATTTCCTCTAATAAGAGGCTACTATTGTAATGACCCGGTCATTTTCCTCCATTTCCTTTTTCGGTGATTTTCTTTTTTCGTCTTTTCCCTATTTCTTCTTTTTCCCGTTTATCATTTTTCCTTGCCTAACCTCACTTTTTGTGCTCGGATTTGATTTTGGTTTTGCATGTATTCATGATATTTGATTTCCACAACATTTGTATTTTTACTTTTGTAGAAAATGCAATCTAGTTGCTTACTTTTTCATAAAGGGTATGGATGCATACTTTCTTGTAATTATTTTTTATTTTTGGGGTTTTTGTGTAATTACATAAAGTAATTATTTTTCGTCTTAGGGACATTTTTGTAATTTAATTTGTAAGATATTTTCAAAAAGGACCTTTTTGTAATTTTTGGAAAATGTGACAAGTGTCACATTCTCATGGTGCCACTTGTTGGTAATGGGGTGGAGTGATTTGGATGTGTAATCTTTTGACATTTGGAGGGTGGAGATTCACCCACTTGTTGGCCTAGGATTGGTGCACTTGTTGGCTTAGATGGTTGACAAGTGTGGGCTTAAGATTAAGCCTAGGAAAGAGCCATTAATTTAGGACAAGTGTAGGATCATGATTTAGTCTTGCATTATGTGTGTGTGTGAGGTAGTGCAAGAACACATAGTGAGTGGAGGATCTAGTATTCCTTCACTCACCATTTTCACTTAGCCCTTTCATTTTCAATTGTTCTCTAAGAACCCTAACCTAGCGACCATTGGAGAAAAGCTTGATTCATAGCTTTGACTTCATTTTTAGCCTCTTTCCCTTCACCCTAGACTTAAAACCTTGGAACACAAAAGTTTTCCCTCACTCTCCTCTTTATTAACCCTAAACTTGTTTTCCATTTTGAGCTTGGTTGCTTGGATTATAGAGATTCAATTCTCTATTGAGGTAGGGGTGGTAGTATGTTTATTTTTGAAGTATTTTAAAATTCTTTAGGGTTTAATATATATTGTATACATGCTTTTAGAATTGTAGTATTGCATACTATAGGAAATCCTTATGATTGACTTAGGATTTTATTGATTAAACATGTGTATTGTGTATGTATCTTGAGTAGGATTATTGATGTCGTATAGAACTCTCATTGATTTAAATTACTATACTATTGTGATGTTAATCCTACATTCTAGTAGATTACTATTCGTAACTGTGATTATTTTAGAAGCTTGATACTATAATGTTGAAATCTAGTATATATAGCTTATTGTTGAGGCATGCTTTAAATTGATAGGTTGGTGGTATTATATTGTACAAAATATCATGATGAGGACTTGTCATTTGGTATGCCATTTTAGACTTGGAACCCTAAGACATGGTTTGTGTAGTTTCAAAATACTTGTGCATGGAAGGTGGTTTATATGCCTTAATTATAGTGGTTGAGTTTTGAACTTGATTATGATTTTGGATTATCTTAGGACATTGTTACAAGTGACATGGTTAGAGTTTGGCTCTAGTGCGGGAGATATGAGTTCTCCCCAATTGAGATAGTGCGCCCTAGGGTGGTCTTCCCAGCGGGTTAATGCCCGGAATAACCATTTTGATCTTGGTTTAGTCCGAGATGTGATGTCAATGTATTCCACTAATTGATTTTGCATTAAATTCCAAGTTGACAACCAATGCTTAATTGTAACTTGTGATTTTTGTTATTGGCGAATTGATATTGTTAAGTACATTGATATTGAAATGTGTTACTAAGGAATATCTAAGTTAGTTTAAGATGATCCGTTAGAATGCCTTGAACATAGACGTTAAGAATGCTCCCTTGTATTTGTCTATATTAGTCTTGCAATGAAATTGAAACTTTAGGGTATACGCATATGCTTCTTCCTACGAGTAACTTGATTTCTCACCCTAGTGGTTTAGGTTGTTTTTTAGGTAAAGAGACTATGTTCTTGGATGCTCATCATCCTTAGAGGTTTATGAGTCATTTGAAGCATTTTTGTATATTGACATGCAAGTGTTTAACATGCTTAACTTTGATGTCATATTTTGTATACCATGGATGTATGGTATTTTAGAAGCTTATGTAGCTTTCTTGATGTGTAATGATACTTAAGTTTTTACTTTTGACATTATAAACATGTATGTAAAGAGGCCAAGAGCCAAGTATGTTTACTTTTGCAACTATACTCTTTTGGTATCAAACTTTTCTTAAAAAATGTATTTTAACCATCTTGGAGGTTTGCCACATGAAATTCTTGTAATTGACATGTTCATATGTTCAATCTTCCTTAAAATGAATCAATTTTTGATCTATGCATGTGGGTAGAATAAATCCCATAGGTTCCATTGCAAATTCACATGTTTGGAGGAGCTTTCAGCAGCATTTCGAGGAGTTTCGGTTGACCGAAACACCATCTCGGTCTACTGATCCCTTTTTGAGACCAAATGGACAGTAAAACCATGTTTTTAGAAAGCATTCTATGAGTTTTAGTCGACTGAAACTCTAAGTCAGTCAACCGAAATAGCCCCTGTGCACCAACACTTCCAGATTTCAATTCAATGCTAATGGTCCAACTTCGAAAGGCCATAACTTCTTTGTTCCTTATCCAAATGGGTGATTCTTGAGCCCAAACTCAAGGATTTTGAGTCAGATTTCCAATGGTACCTATGCTATTCTTAGATTCCAAACACAGTGGAAGTTATTTATATTTTAGTGAAGTAGTGTCAGTTTTCACTTCAACCGGGAAAGGGCAATTTATGGGATTCTTGGCCAGTGTTCTTAAAACCTCTTGGAATGTCTTGAAATGATTAGATTAGGTTGTATTCAACTTGTTTGACTTGTTTAGAGTCAAGTTTCTCTCTTTAATTGTGAATTGACCATTTTGCCCCTTTGATAACGAATTTTATCCTTTTTGACCTTTGTTTCCGGTTTTGCTCTCTTTAAGTCCCATGATCTCGTGAAAGGTCACATTAGTGTCTTAGGAGTGATTCCTATCTCTTAAGACCTTGGTTTATCATTTGCTTCCGCATTTCGGATCCATTATCGGATTAACTCTCGGTTCATCACTAACGCACCAGGTTAAAAAACTTAAGCCGTCATAATTATTCTGACTTGGTCCTTACTCAAAGGAGTATGTAATTGATTTATTAAACATTATTGTATCATCTAGATAGGGATTAGACATTACCAAATATAGAATAGATAATTTTTCTCTCTAGAACTAGGGTTTTGTAGAAGAAAGCAAGGATGGAGATGATGATGCCAACCTCTAAGCTAGCCCTTGAGGTTTCCATGTCCACTATGATGAGTGGTTAAATCCTTCTCTTAGGGCTAAAGATAGCCCTTAGGCTTGCTTCTCAAACCTACCTTTTGTGTATTTTTGGGGATTTTAATTGTAATAGATGTTTTGACCATGAATAAATATAGATCTTCTGATTTCTACTTGATTTGTATGAATTAATGCTTTCAATTGATCCTTTGGCTCTAGTCATATGTCTATGTATGCTAGAATTTATTTTCATGTTTTTATCTCTACATTTAATGAATTTGATGCATGTCTATGTGTATTGATGATGTTAATCTAGTGATGGTCAAGGCATGCTGCTTAATGGAACACTTTTATGATTTATTTGATGGTTCACACTTGTTTCTTGATAGATTGTATCACATCTCTAATTTAATTAGTTTAATTTCATGTCTCTAGCCTAGTTGTAGTGTAATTGCTTTAATTTCTTAGGTATGTGAACAATCTATTCTTGTTTCTTGATGTTCCGTACTTGTGAATGCAAAAAGTGCATATCTCTAGATATTTGTGTGTATCAATTGTGGTTTAATTGAATGGAATCTTGGTCTTATTTGATAAGTTGTACTATTCATTAAAATTGGATAGACAATCTATACTTATTTGTCATCTATGCTTAGTTTCAATTGATGTCACACACACACAATGTTACAATTTAGATTTCCCCATTCTTGTATAATTGCTAGTATTTGATGAAGTGAAGCTTAGTGGTGACTCTAAGCCCCAAGACCTCTCTCCTATATCTTTTCCCTATTTTTTAGATTGTTCTCTTTTTACTTGCATTAATCTTTAATTATATTGTAGTTTAATTAAACAATCACCAAGCAATCTTTGATCACTCAACCTACTAATCCGAAATTAGTTTCCATCACAAATACACCTCCGATCCCTTGGGACGATCCCTACTCACCCTGGCTATATTAGTAGTTAGAGGTAGTAGTAGTGGCACTTTTCTAAATTTAAACTTGGTCACACTATACTTTTGCATACAATTTGGGTGCCCACAACAGCACATACCAAGGATATATCCAAGACCGATTTTCATACATAGTATACCCATTATGAGTTTCTGGTGATGCCATTTGGTTTGACCAATGCTCCAGCAGCTTTCATGGATTTGATGAACCGTGTATTCAGTGACTATCTTGATAGATTTGTGGTGGTGTTCGTTAATGACATTCTCGTGTACTCAATTTCGAGGGAAGAGCATGAGTATCACTTGAGAGCAGTTTTGTAAATCCTTAGAGATAACCGATTGTATGCCAAGTTCAAGAAATGCAAATTTTGGCTACCGAAAGTGAAGTTCCTAGGATATGTCGTGTCAGGAGGCGGTGTTGCAGTGGATCCGTTGAAAATTAAGTCTATAATGGATTGGAAGCGTCCGAAGACAGTGTTTGAGGTTCAGAGCTTTTTTGGCCTAGCCGGCTACTACAGGAGATTTGTTCCTATTACTCTACTTACTCGCAAGGGAGTCAAGTTTATATGGAATGAGGCTTGTAATTCTATTTTCCAGGAGTTGAAGGTCAGATTGACATCGGCTCCAGTTTTGATCATACCTGAACGTGGTTTGGGTTACGTGGTCTATTATGATGCTTCGCGAGAAGGTTTAGGGTGTGTTCTGATGCAAATTGAGCGGGTGATTGCTTATAGGTCTCGATAGTTGAAGACTCATTAGTTGAACTATTCGACACATGATTTGGAGTTGGCAGTAGTTATCTTTGCCCTGAAAGGATGGAGACATTATTTGTACGGGGAGAAGTTCCAAATTTTCTCCGATCATAAGAGTCTCAAATATCTCCTCTCAGAAGGATCTGAATTTGAGACAGCGCAGATGTAATGACCTGGTCATTTTCCTTCCTCTCATTTTCTTATATTTTCACAGATATTTTTTTTCCGTTGATCTTTTCCTTTCTGAGTTCAGTTTCTTGTTACTTAGTGTCATCTTGGGTGCTCGGGGATGGTTTTCGAGACTCTTTCCCTTGGATTAATGACTTCCTTTGAGGACCGAGTCATTTTCACATTTTTCACTTTTGTGACACTATTCACTTTTTGTCTTTTTCTCGATTGTCACTTTGTTGGCATAACCTCACTTTTCGTGTTCGGATTTGATTTCAGTTTTGCATGCATCCACGATATTTAAATTACATGTTATTTATATTTTCACTTTTGTAGAAAAGCATGCTAATTGTTTAATTTTCTTGTAAAGGGTATGGATGCATAACCTTTTTATAATATTCTAAACTTTTGGGGTTTTAGTGTAATTAAATAAAGTAATTACTTTTCGTCTTAGGGACAATTTTGTAATTTAATTTGGAAGATATTTTCAAAAAGGACTTTTTTGCAATTTTTGAAAAGTGGGACAAGTGTCGCACTCTCATTGGTCCACTTATTGACATTTGTGTGGAGACACTTTGATGCATTGGATGATGACACATAGAGGGTGGAGATTGAACCACTTATTGCCCTAGAATAGGTGCACTTGTTGGCCTGGATGGTTGACAAGTGTAGGCTTCGGATTAACCTACAGTGGATGCTTGGATGAGTGACAAGTGTATGCTCCAAATTAAGTCATGCAATTATTTTTGGACCACTTTGGGATTATGGTTTTAAAGGGGGGTTTTTGTGCAATTGACCATAAATGTGTGTGTTGACCATGGTGTAGGATCACATAGTGAGTGGAGGATTTCTATTTCCTCCACTCACCCATTTTAACATTATGTCATTTTCTTTCTCATCACAAACCCTAGCCTCCATGGATGGAGCTTGAAGCCTTAGGCCTTGAGCTTGATTTTTGAGGGCCTTCCATTGATTTCCAAGCTTAACCTTGGGAATACTTTTTGTTCCCCTCATCTTTCTCTTCATAACCCTAGAAAGGTTTACCATTTTGTGCTTGCTAGCCTTGGATTCAAGAGGAATAATCCTCTTGTGAGGTAGGGGGTGTTATAATTTATTTTTCGAAGTGATTTTACTTGCTTTTGCATGAGATATAAGTTGTATGCATGTCTTATGTTAATTTAAGAAATTAATGATGTATCTTAGTTTGCTTATAACTTATTTTAAACTTGATATATGGCATAACCATGACTTGATCTTTGTTGTATGTTAATTTGGGGTGATTTAAATGAGCTTTCAAATCTAGAGATTAAATGGATTTAATTTGATTTGAATTCTAGTAAATTTTGTTTTTCTTGTATTCCATTTTAGACTTGATATATGGTGTGACCATGACTTAGTACTTGATATATATTAATTTGAGATTATTCAAACAATTTTTGAAATCTAGAGATTTATTTAAGTTTTATGTAATTAAATTCTATTTAATTACTCCATTGATGTAATTAAGTTTTGACTTGATATTAGTGATTATCATGATTTAATCCGTGCTATATATTAATTTGGGATTATTTGAATAACTTTTGAAAATTAGAGATTTAATTAATTAAAATTAATTAAATTCTACATGATGATGTCTTACTCATTTTGCTCTTTTGATTTGATATATGTAATGAGCATGCTATGTTGTTTAAAATTTGAGATTATTTGATATTGATTTGAAATCTAGAGAATTTAATGATTTTTGTTTAATTAAATTCTATCTAATGGCTCCATGGGCCTAATTGTGCTTTAGAAGTTGTTTTTATATTCAAATCATGGACTTAGACTTGTTGTATATCCACTTGGTTATGTTTGGAGCATATGATAACATTGTTGTTATATTTATATTCATGAGAGTATGTTTTCTTTATGGATTATATTATTGTCTTGTGTAATGAGTTGTATATTTTGTATTTGGCATCTTTTCATGCAATAGTAGTTGTGGACTTAGAGCATGTATTGTATGTGTTTCCAAATTCGGTTGTGCATGGTAGATAGTTGATTATATTGTATATACATGTTGATATATATATGTTGTTGCATAACTTGTTGATTTTGGAAACTTGGGGATGTCGTTGTTTGGCTACGGTTAGGACTTGGTTCTAGTATGGGGGATTGTCCCTCTATATAATATAGTGCCCATATAGGGAGGTTTACTATAGGCTAGTAACCCTAAAGTAACCAAGGTGTTGGCCTGATCTGACTGATGTTTGAGGGTCCACCTTGTTTGATTTCGCATTTCATTTCAAGTTGATAACTAGATGATATCGTAACTTGTTTTTCCTTAATTGATTTCCCATTTTAAGTTTCAAGATGTTAACCTTGAGAAATCATGCTTTACGTGTTGTATTGGAAGTTCAAATGTTGGTTAAATTGCATTGATATTGTGACTTGTGTTTTATTGTTCTAATGCAGCCTAGGATGATTCCTTAGACTCATTTGGCACATAAACGTTACTTTAATTGTTTTCGTCTCTTAGATTGCAAATTGATACTGTTGAGAACCTATATCTTGTCGCGTTGTATAGTATGGTTCTATATGTTTTAATTGCGTGAATGATGTGATTTATGCTAGAAATGATCTAAGGTAGCTTAGGATGCTCCCTGAGTCTTACCTTGACATGTATGTTAGGTAGCATGATCCACTTAAGTTGTTTTCGTGCTTTAAATTTCAAATTGAGGACTTTGAGAATCTATATCTGGTTGCCTTATTTAACATGCTTCTATGTTATTTAAATTGCTTGAATAATGTGATTTATGTTAGAAATGTTCTAAGGTAGCTTAAGATGCTCCTTGAGTCTAACCTTGACATGAACGTTAGGTGGCATGATCCTTTTGAATTGTTTCGTGTTAGTCTAAAAATCTATAAGAATCTCAAGTCTATGCATGCTCATTCTCTATGAGTAAACTTGTTTACTCACCTCGAAGTTACTGGGGGTTTTATCAGGTACGGATGCCTTGGTGTAGGATGCACAATATTCTGGGATCGTGGCAACGAATTAAAGTTCATTTGAGTGTATTCTTATTCATATGCAAGTGTTAGCATGCTTGAGTTCACTTTCTGAGTTGTATTGTGTAATTAGGCCAAAATGTTATTTTTCGCCTTTGACTTGTAATATGTGCTTAAACACACTTTTTGATACTCATTTTATGTATAAGATAAGTGGCCAAGGGTCAAACTTCATTTGTAATCCTTGTATATTGAAAAATGATGAATTTTGCCTTTAATAAGAAAATCATGAAAACTTGGGTTTCAATATGTCATTTTCGCACCGGTGTGTGTATTGTGTATGTAATTCATCCTTTAACATTCATTTGCCATATGTGAGGTGTGGCCAAGGGCCAAACACCATTTAGTTTTCATTTTTTTTGCATTTTAGTTCACATATTGCATTTTTAGGCTAAGATAGTAGAAACCGAGCCCTTAAGGGTTCATTTTCAAATCGGATGGTATAAAGTGTGTTCCAGGACCTCCACTAGGTGTCATTTATCTTGTATGAAGGGTGGCCAAGGGCCAAATGGTCATTTGAAATCATTTGTTAATTTTGGTTTCCATATTTTCCATTTCAAGTTCATTTTCACCTTTTTGGCCGTAGGGGGGTCGGATTTTGACTCGGCCATTTTTGGGAGCCGTGGACCATTCCCGCGTGCTCAAAATTATCATGTACGTTTGCGTGCATGATCGTTTCCATGAAAAATCCTTTCGTTTGTGTTTTGAGCCTCTTATGGACTCATTTCACTTTTCTTTTGAAAAATCTTGTTCAAGGGCATTTCAGGGATTTCCTTCTAGAAATAAATTCTGTTCTTAACTACATCACATAGAAAATGTGATTTTAGGGAGAGTTTCTTCACGATGTTTTCCTGAAAAATGTCATCTTGACCTCGAAAATCGCGTCATAAACTCGTTTTTCTACTAAAATACTGTTTCTGCTACCCAGGATAGCTTCCGCCCATTTGGGTGGGCGCCTGAGGGTTTTAGATGGGCACCCACAGGGATCTGACACTTTTGGTGGGCCCCCGCAGCTTTTGGGTTGGCACTCGCGGTGACCTATTCCTGCACGAGACATCTTCCTATAAAGGGCCATATCTCACTTGTTTCAACTCCGAATTAGTCTATTCTTGAGTCTAAACTAACCGCGTCGAAATATGCTTTCCAATGGTACCAATTGGAGCTTAAGATTCCATTTGTAACTCAAGATATTCAAGTTTTAGTGAGGTAGTGTTAGGATTTGGTTTGAACCGGAAAGGGGTTTTCTTTCCTTAACTTTAAGACTTGATATCTTCTTCGTCCGGACTCCAAAATCAAGTCATTTTTTAGTCCATTTTTATTAATTTTTCATTTTCTTTCCAATGGCATGCTTTTTAACATCCATTTCTCTATGAAATGACCATTTTGCCCCTAGGTTCATTCTTGTCTGTTTTTGAGACATCGATTCCGCATTTGCATTCTTAGGGCTCCGTGACTTCATTGATGGTCACATTGGTGTCTTTTAAATGTGTAGTATCTCTAGAGAACATAGTTTCACCTTTTACTTCCGCATTCGGGATTCATCATTGGATTTAGCTTCGGTTTATCATAGGACGCACTGGCCTACAAACCAGGGCCGTCACAGCAGATGGGTTGAGTTCATGGTGGACTATGACTTTGAATTATAGTATCATCCAGGAAAGGCCAATGTCGTGGCCGATGCATTAAGTAGGAAGTCACGGAGTACTTTTGCTTGCATTTCCGTCCACAGATGGAAGATGTTAGTCACTAATTGACTCTAGAGGGGGGGTGAATAGAGTCAATGGCCAATTTTTTTTTGCAATTTAAAAATATTAAATCTAACAAACTATTAAGCACAAAGAAACTGAAATATTCAAGCAGTGTATGGCACAAGTATAAGAGAGATAGAGATGAGAGATTGCAAACTATGACTCGGCGATTTAGCGAGGTTCGGAAACTCCTACTCCTCGGCTCAAGGTCCCCCTTGAGACTTCCCAAAATCACTAGCGCTTCTCCTTAATGGTGGAGAGCAAACCTTCAATTTAAGCAAGACCTTGCTTCTCTTCCTTGCTAAGAGAACACCCTTATCCTAGACTTTCTTTTGGGTTACACCAACCCTTTTACAATAACTTGGAATAGAAATGAATTGTACAATAAATCTCTCAAAGATAGAAGTACACAGTTCTGCTCACAACTATAGTAAAGATGAATATATATCTGAAGCCCAGAATTACTACAGTAGAATGAAATGTATGAGAGGAAATGAAAGCAGATGGAATGAAAGCTCAACGAATGCTTCTTTAATGCTTTTTAGGAATGGTAGAATGCTCTCTGTAATAGTATTTTTTGATGCAGACCAACCTCTGTATTTATAGATAAACAATGGTCGATATAGCTGTTGCAGGTGGTTGGACAACAATAAATGAAAAAGTTTCCTTTGTAGATCAAAACCTTAGAAGGAGCCGGCTCTTGTAAACAAGAGGAGGCGGCTCCCTAGCCTTGAGAGCCAGCTCTCCTTTTTGGGAGCCTGCTCTTTGGACGGAAACTTCATTTTTCATTGAAAAAAGCTTTTAGAGCCGTCTCTAATTGAAATGGAGCCTGCTCTAATTTTCTGAGCCTTCTCTAGATTTTTAGAGCCTTCTTTACTTTCCTCTGAGCCTTCTCTAATTTTTGTAGAGCCTTCTCTACTTTCAGTAGGAGGCTTAAAATGAATTCCAGTATGATGTAAGGCTCATATGAATGTGTTTAAAAACCTAATGAGCTAATTTTATGTTCTTTGAGAGATGAAATGAGAATGATATGCATGAATTGTAATTTTGAGCTTCAAAATATATTCAACTAAACTTTGACATTAAACCTTAGTATCTTACCATCCTATCTACCCTTTTCTTCATTCTTGATCATGATCGTCTAGGCTTGATGAAGATTTGCTGAAAAGCTTGAATGATCTTTGAAGACCGAGTTCTTCTTTATTTTCTTGCACTTTGATGCTTCTTTGAAATCATTGCTTGAGTGTTTGGAATGCTTGAAATGAAACTTCTAGCTCATCATTAAGGATTGAATGATTGAACAACTATACTTCACTCAATGAAAATATTAGTACATAAACATCATTAATGGATTGTAATCATCAAAACATAAGATTGACCTTTACATAAAATCCTTAGGCCAACAGAAGATGCTAGAAGAGCTTGCAGATCTTAGTTTATAGTCATACGAGGATGTTTCACAGGCTATTTTATGTAGCCTTGTGGCTCAACCGGCTCTTGTTAGCAGAGTTATTGAGGCATAGTAGGAGGATGGGGAGATGAAGTCCATCCATGTTTGGATTTTAGACGGCGAGAATGTAGAGGGTTGGACCTTGCATTCAGACAGTGGTCTCAGGTACAGAGGGAAGATGTTTGTTCCTTTGTCTTGTCATAACATTGTTCTTCGGGATTTTCACCATTCTTGACTCGCAGTTCACCCTGGTGGTACGAAGATGTATCATAATTTGCAGAGACAGTTTTGGTGGAAAAGCATGAAACGGGATGTTTCTCAGTTCGTGGCTAAATGCCTTACTTGCCAGCAAGTGAAGGCAGAACATCAGAGACCAGTAGGTTTGTTGCAACCACTACCAGTGGTATAGTGGAAGTGAGAGTACATCCTTATAGATTTCGTGACGGGACTTCCGAGATCTAAGGCAGGGAATGATGCCATTTGGGTCATTGTTGACAGATTGTCTAAGACGGCTCACTTTTTGCCTATGGCAGTGACAGATGACGCAGAGAGACTTAGTGGATTGTATGTGAGGCAGATTGTCAGGCTTTATGGGGTTCCAATATCCATTGTTTTGGATAGGGATCCCAGATTCACGTCTCACTTTTGGCAGAGTTTTTAGGAGGCTCTTGATACGGGGCTTCATTTCAGCACAGCATTCCATCCTCAGACTGATGGTCAGTCAGAGCGTACGACTCAGATATTAGAACATATGTTATGGACTTGTGTTTTGGATTTTGGAGGTAGTTGGAAGGACTACTTACCTTTGGTTGAGTTTGCCTACAACAACAGTTACCAAACAAGTATTAGCATGGCCTCTTTTGAGGCGTTGTATAGCAGACCGTGCAGATCTCTAGTTTGTTGGACCGAGGTAGGTGATGTAGTCGCTGATGAGCGCTGAAAAGTGCGCATTTAAAGTACTTAAGCTTATGTATTCTAGGACCTTTATCTATCTTACTTTCCCATTTTAGACTAATTTCTAGTTATTGCCCTTTTTAGGTGCTTATCCCCAAAATAAGCTAATTCAGCCAAATAAGAGCTTAAAAGAAGCTAACTCAAGCTGGATGGAAGAAATGAGCAAACTGGAAGCAGATTGAAGCAAAGTATGGAAATTCAGCAGGTTCGATTGATCACAAATACACTTAGATCGATCGAAAGTTCATCGATCTAGACATTTTAAGATGGATCCAAGCTCTTTTGTCCTTATCCAAAGATCCTACAAAGTTTGATCGATACAACAATTCTCAGATCGATCGAAAAGATTCCATCTTATCCTGTTGTACCACCCCACTTTGTCTCTTTCCCCAAAATATCTCAGATCTGTCCTTATCCAAAAAGGCGCTACCATGGGATAATCGATCCACCCAAAGTTTGATAGATCTCAGCCATGTTCAATCGATCTCAAAATAGTTTGATCGATCAAACTTCTTCAAGCCTGAAAAAAAGAAAAAAATCCAGCTCATTAAAGGTTGGCTCATGGTGCAATCATTAGAGGAATATTGGTGTACGAGCCCAGACTATTGGGTGTGACATTTTAACCTACCTATATAAGGAATATGAGCCATTCTTGAGAATATACTTGACATAACTTACATATTGTATAACATATTCTTGGAGAGGAGGCTAGAGACATTCTTGAGAGGTTTTCTATCTACTTCAAGAAGAGGAGTGTTTTACTATGGAGATAGCCCTTAAGGTTTGGAGGACATCATTTATGAGTGGCTAGACATCTTCTTAGGGCTAGAGTTAGCCCTAAGCATGCTTTCTTTATCTTGATTCATGTATTTTTGAGGGGATTTGTGTTGTAATACATGTTTTGACATATTTATATACATATATCTTGTTTATTCAATGATTTGTGTGGTTTAATTCTTCCAAATGACCATTTCATTCTATCTATATGTCTATGTATGCTAGAATAGATGTTCATGTATTTATCTCTATTTCTTGTGTTGTTGATGCATGTCTATGTGTATTAATGCCATAGATCTATAGATTGTCAAGACATAGTGCTTAATAGAATGCTCTTGTGGTTTATTTGATGGTTCATACTCATTACTTGATGGATTGTGCCTTTCTCTTAGTTTAAGTAGTTTAATTTACATGTCATTAGCTTAGATGTAGTGTAGTTACCTTAGTTGTTAAATGGGAGGACAATCTATGCTTGTTATTTGATGTTTGATACTTATGAATGCAAGTAGTATATTTCTTTAATTTTGTGATGTGTTTGGATTGTGACTTTAAAGAAGGATTAATGTCTTACTTTGATATATTGTGTTGTTTAGACAATATACACTTAATTGGTTATCCATGTTTGTTGAAACAACCACACACACTCACTCTTGTTGCAACATATGCCTTCCCCTTATTAATTGTGAATTGAGTATAGAGAAAAGTGATGCTTAGTGGTGATCTCTAAATCTCAAATCCTCTCTCTCTTGTTTTCTCTATCCTTTAATTACTTGCTTGACATTAATCTTGTTTAATCTTAATTGTAATTTAATTAACCAAACAACCTACCTTTGATCACTCGACCTACTAACCCTAAGCCTTGTTTCCACTACTAGTGCACCCTAAATCCCTTGGGATGATCCCTACTCACCCTTGCTATATTTTTAGTTAGTGGTAGTAGTGGCATTTATAAATGTAAAACTTGGCCACACTATTTTGCACAAATTTGGTTGCGCCGCGACGAGCACAACAAGTTTTTGGCGTCGTTGCCGGGGATTTAATTGGCAAAGCCGTGTTTCGAAAACATTTAGGGATTAGTAATCTTTTGGTGACGTCTTCACTTTATTTTTATTTATAGTTACTTATTGTGTTTGTTCTTATTTGACAAGGTGAAATTGAGCAAGGAGGTTAAGGAAAAGAGATTTCAAATTAAGGAACTAAGCTAAGCACAAAAAGGACTAAAAATCTAAAAACAAATGCAAAGCATAGCAAAGTTTGGAAGTTGAAAATGAATATGAAGTTGCTTAAGGACACTTTATGAGATCTTTCTAACTCAAGCTCTAGTTAAATCGTCGGCCCGCGTAGAGGCTTGTTTTCTATTTCTTAGATAAATCGTGAGCCCGCGTGGAGGCAATTTACTTTTCTTTGCATGTTGTTTAAGCATGGGAGTATGGGATCATTGAATCTGGAGATTTGTTGATTTATTTGTTGCGGGGGCGAAGTGATTGTTACTTGCTTGTTATTTGTTTTCCTAGTGTATGCATGGTCGTAGGTCATTGAATCCTACTCTTGTCCCTCCTAATTTGCATCTTGAATCGGTTGTTCATAATCCTAGGGGAAGGGGTAGTTATCATCACTCCATTTCACCAATGGAGGATTTGAATGACGACCATGTAGAGAACTTGGTCACATAGACCAACAAGGCAACCTCCACCCTAATGTGCATCATGAAAATGTTCAAGTACCATTAGGCATACCTAGACCATTCATTCACCCACAACAACAAGGCCAAGTTCCATTAGGAATGCCTAGGCCAATATTTGTTCCACAACCCCCCATAGTTCAAGCTAATCAAGATGTTCGTCTAGCACCTCCAATTGTGAATTCTCCCATTGCATTGAGGACCATTATGTGCCTAATGAATATAATGCACCCACTTGCATTCAATTGCCTCCATTTAGAGCACATCACTATCAAATTAAACCACAAACTATTCAAATGCTTCCAAATTATCAAGGACTTCCTAGTGAAGAACCTTATAAGCATTTAGATGAGTTTCTTGAAGTGTGGTCCACCGTGAAATACACGGACATGCCGGAGGAAGTGTTAAGGCTTAAACTTTTTCCTTTTACCCTTAAAGACAAGGCAAAATATTGGTTCAACAACCTTAGGCCTTTTTCGATAACTTCTTGGGCGGAAATGCAACAAGTGTTCTTAAAAAAGTACTATCCGGTTTCTAAGACCAATGCCACGAGAACTTCAATTAGAGAATTTTCTCAAGGGGATAGGAAATGTTTCATGAGGCATGGGAAATGTTTAATGATTTGCTTAGAAAATGCCCTCATCATGACATACCTAAGTGGCAACTAGTTCAATATTTCTTTGAAAGTTTACCGGATAATCACAAGGGTATGGTTGACGTATCAATGGGTGGTTCTTATCTTGACAAGCATGAAAATGATGTGTGGCAATTGTATGAAAGCATGAGTGGAAATTCTATCCATAGATCTCTGTCTTCTAAAAATGGTAGAAATCTAGGAGGAAGGAAGAATATTGGCTTGTATCAAGTTGACAACTCCAATGATATAGCCGCCGAGATGAAATCCTTTTCTCAAAGGTTTAATCAATTCTTGATTAACCAAAACTCGGCGAATCAAATGTCTTCCGCCCCTAAACATGTTCATCATCGTGCATCTAATGAATCATGTATGACTTGTTCTAGTGTCTTGCATTCTACTTCCAATTGTCCCCACGGACATGTGCAAAATGACAACCATGAGCAAGCCAATGCTATTTTTGCTAACCAAGGGAATAATCCCTGTGGCAATCATTACAATCATAGTTGGAGGAACCATCCGAACTTTTCTTGGAAAAGCCAAAGGGAAGGCTCAAACCCTTCCCAAGGTGGTTTTCAAGGGAAGTACGTTCCACCTCCAATACAAAGCCAAGGTTCCCAAGGTTTTAGATCATCATTTCAATCCCATGGTAATCAATTTTCTAACTCTCATTTTCCTAATCAACCATCTTATTCTCAAGGAAACTCTAGGAGTCCCGCCTTTGAAGAAAAAGTTTTGACCACTCTAGGCACTCTAGAGGTGAACACTAAATTGCTTCATTCTCATTCTTAATCCATTGCTAAGCTAGAAACCCAAGTAAGGCAAATAGTGTGACGGCCCAAGTTTTTTAACCCGGTACGTCAGTGATGAATCGAAAGATGAACCGATAGCGGATCCGAAATATGGAAGCAAAAGACAAACAACAGTCTCTAGAGATACAACATGACTCTAAGATGCCACTGTGACCCTCAACGAGGTCACGGAACCCAAAGGAATCAAATGCGGAAGCAACGTTTCAAAAACGAACAAGAATGAACCTAGGGGCAAAAATGTCATTTCTAGCTTAAAAGTGGGTGCCACCGAGTACACCATTGGAAAGACAATGAAAAATTAATGAACTTAGACTCAAAATTTGCTTGATTCGGAGTCCGGATGAAGAAGATATGGCTAATGGAAGAAGAAGGGGCAAAACGGTCAAAAAGGTGACAACCAAGAACATCTAACCGGTTAGGAGGCCAAAATTCACGACCCATGCACATGTAACCCATTACGAAACCCCTCGTAACCGTTTACATGTGAAGAGGGCAGTAAAGTGCAACCCAAAAACCTGGCAGCAGGGGTTTTTCCGAGAAAAATGGAAATTTGAGGGCCTATATAACATTTTTTGGAAAAACTCAAAGAAGAAACCCCCCTCAAAATCGAGTTTTCTATGTAATACATGACAAAAATCAAAAAATATGAACTGTGAAATGTCCAAAATGCCCTCCCAAGAAAACTGGTCCAAAGGGTCCAAAAAGCTGCTAAATTTAAAAACTGAGAGCTGAACTTCGGGATCCATTTCCGATGCCAAGACGACATTTCCTGGAAAAACACAAAGAAAAAACCCCCCCTAAAATCACATTTTCTGTTCAACCATATGAAGAATGGAATTTATTTCCCAAAAGAAATTCCCAAAATACCCTTAGGTCAGAATATGCAACAAAAGTGTAAAATGAGTCCGTAGGAGGCTCATTTCACCAAAGAAGAAGCTTTGCCCAGAAACGACCATGCACACAAACGTAACTTACCTAGTAAGATGTGCTACAATAATCCATGGCCCAAAAATATGGCCGATACGAAATACGACCCCCCAACGGCCAAAATGCAAAAAACGAAGTTTCGAACGAAAACTTGGAATTTAAAATCATGAGACGATTTCAAAATGCCGTTTGGCCCTTGGCCATACTTCATACATGATTAATGAATGCTAATGGAAAAATCAAAATGGAATTCCCACACCCAATGCAAACATGGTGAAGCAAAAACTCAATATTTTTCAATACTTCCATAATATTCCATGAAGTCAAAGATTACATAGGATACAAATTACATGTCATTGGCCTCCGGCCTCATCTCATACATGTCAAATATATCGGAAAGAGTGTACTCATGTACACATTACATATAAGGAATCAAATGTACACATATTGACACATAAGACTACAATTGGCATTCCAAGCCAACCTTCACAAAAATGGAAGTCTCCAAGTCCACAAACCATCCAAGCATAATGAAGACCTCAACTTTGATTCCTGTACCTGAAATATGCCCCAATATCATAGGGGTGAGTAACATAAAGCTACTCATAGGAAATGAGCATGCATCGACCTATGTTTTACAAGTTTGCATGATTTAATTATTGTGGTTCATTCCACCTAACGTCTATGTCAAAGATGAGACTCAAGGAGCATCCTAACTAACTAAGATCATTTATAGCATCAATCGCCTCATTCATGCAATTTTAGCAACATAGGGTCTTGCTTACATAAAGCAACAACATAAGAGCATGCTTACACAAAGCAACAACATATAGACTCTCAAGGTAATCAACTTGAAGTCTAAAATGCAACATCAACTAAATATAACAATTTAGCATAAGTAGGATACCTAATACCACACATCAAAACATAGATTCTCTAGGTTATCAACTAGAAATCTAAAAGTGTGAAATCAACTAAATATATCAATTTAGTATGGATGTACTTAACAACATCAAATCGCTAATAGTCAAAACCACAAGTCAACAAGGTAAACAAGATTGTCAACTTGGAATTCAACGCAAAAACAAATAGTGGAAGACTTGGACAACAAAGCTCAGATTTTCGCCGAGACAAGGAAAATTTGGAGATACTAACCCCAGGCAACCTACCCAATGCGTGAACTTTATAGGGCTAATTTGGAGCTACTAACCCCCAGGCAGCCTACCCAACGAGCAAACTTTTGACTTAGAGGACTCTTGTCCCCGTACTAGAGCCAAACCCTAGCCATCACAGCTTAACAATGTCCCAAGCAACTCCAAAATAATCCAAATAAGTTCATAACTTATACACATTACTATTACATAGTAACAAGTTAGCATTATAACTCTCAATTGTGCATAATAAGCATTTCATATCCATAATGCTATGAAATCACAAGCCAACTATATATTCATATTAGAAACATACTCTCATGAATATAAACTTTACAACAATGCTCTTCAATGCATATAACACAATCTAGTGAATACATCACAAGTCTAAATCCATGCTCTTAAGATAGAAACAACTTCTAAAACATGATTAGATCCATGGATACACAAGATAGAATTTAATTACATCAAAATAATTAAACTCTCTAGATTTCAAATCATTTCCAATTGGCCCCAATTTAATATATGTTAATAGACATATTATGGTCATTACATATATTCACACACAAGCTTAATTAGGCCCATGAAACCTCAAAAAAATAGATTTTAATTAATTCCCTTAATTAAAGTCTATAGATTTCCAAACTCAACCAAATGCTCTCAAATTAAAGTATGTTAACAAACATGCCAAAACTTAATTTAGAAGTATAATACAACTCAATTCCATGCAAGGTACGGCCATGAACTTTCATCTTTCACAAAAGATAAATATTAATTAAAAAGAACAATTCTTATTTAATTAATTCCAATTTAATATATGTTAACCAAAATATTAAATCAAGAGTTTCTACCATGCCACAATTCAAAACCGAGTTGCTCATCATCATGAAAATTAAATCTTATACAAAGAATTAAATATTTTAAATTTCCTAGATTTGATACAAGGCATGAATATATGTTATATAATCATGGCAAATACACAATACAACACACAAGAAATCCTAAAACATTCCTAACCTCCATTTGAGATGAAATCTCAAATCCCCACCAAAATAAATCGGCTCCGAATCCGACGAAACTCCTAGGTTTTGTCTGGGACAACACCACGAACATAAATCCCAAGGAAGCCCCATCAAAAACACAACTTGACTTCAAACCTGAACTCAAGAAAGGGCCAAAACAAGATTCCAATCGGTTGGAATCGAAGGCCTCGCCGAGGAGAACAATAAACACAAAGGCATCACCACTTTTTAATGAAGGGAAGAAGTCCAAAAGGGGAGAGAGAAGATGGCAGCCATGGATGGAGCTTAGACCGGCCATGAGAGGGGAGAGAGAGAGAAAAATCTGATTTTTCTTTCTAAGACCTCCTATTTATAGAAAAACTCAAATAGTGTCCCGAACGGGCCCCGCCGGGTCTGGAAAAGTGAAATCTGAGCAGACGCGCTCAAACGGAAAAATTTGGTGAACAAAAAAAGATTCCAAATGAGAAAATATGAACAACGGAAGAAACGGCGTCAAAAATCGAGTCCCGACCAGAGAGTTATGCCCAAAACAAGTTTGGCGCAAACTAGGGCCAGAAACCCTGAAACTGGAAAACATTGTCTAGGAGGAAATTCTAAGAGTCCATGACCTGACGAAATGTGAAAATGAATCCCATACGAGGATCCAGGCTCAAAACAAGGCATTGAGCAATAACTTTCATTAATTGCACAATAACCCCTCCAAAAAGTGAAAACTACGAAACTGCCCCAGAATGTAGATACCCCTGAAATTAAATATCTTTAAAAGATATTTATGGAAAACACCCAAAGAAAAGAAAAAGTTTCCAAAGAACTTTGCATTTATGCCCCTATGGACACTGGGAGCAACCAGAGTACTTTCTCACGAAAGTAAGGATACGTATCTCATAGAAATCATTGGGAATGAAGATACATGAAGTCAGAAACCAACTCCGAACACAAGAAGTGTGGTTACGCAAACAGAGTGACAAATGAAGAAAAGACGGAATAGGGAAAAAGACAAAAAGTGAATAGTGTCGAAAAACGAAAAATGTGGGAATGACTCGATCCTCAAAGAAAGTTGTCAATCCACAGAAAAGAGTCTCAGAAATCACTCCAAAGCACTCGAGATGACACTAATCGATAAGAAGCCAAACTCAGAAGGGAAAAGACAACGGAAAAAAATTTATCCAAAAAATCCGGGTCATTACAACCTTCCCACCTTAAAGGGATTTCGTCCCCAAAATCCAGCCCAATGAAACAGAATGTAAAACTAGAATAACTATAGAGTACATCTCCGAGTATCCCTCACAACGCGCTACACCAGCGACCTCGAAGCTGAAAAGAACACACAAACCATTGTCAATTGCACCCGCGTGCTCATGACAAGACAACCCCTCAAGGGAAAAGTGACCACATGGCCACACGACAAGTCTGAACTCACACAGAGAACCCAAGGTTAGACAAAAGAACGGAAAACAACAACTGTAAGCGTCCCTCCTGACAAACCATCATAAGGAACCAAAAACAACCACCAAAAGAACTCCAAGATAACCACATGTCAAATCAGGGTACAAAACAAACACAACGTGGCAGTACGAATAGTGACTAAAACCCGCCCACGACGTACTCAAATGTGTGGTAGCAACGATAGTACCTAGTGCCCGCCCACACTTACTCGTCAGTAAGGTAGCATCGACGGCAACTAGTACTCGCCCACAACACACAACTTTGTACGGTAGCATGACAGTATAAGGCACTAATTCATAACCCACCCCCCACTAGGTCTACCCAAAAAATCTCTCGATACAAATGACATCAATGTCACAAAACGATCACGGTCAAAAGCAATATGGGAACCAGGCATCTGTGAGAGTTAGAATATAATCTAAAGACGTTCCAGACCATCTCGGCCAATCCCAAACTCTGACAACAATGTCACAGGCACCATTATGCTTAATGTCCAAAATCCTCAACACAACAAAACCAACAACTCCAATGTCTCAAAATGCTACTACCAACAACATCAATCGAGAATCCAGAGCCTGAGAAGCAAATCAAAACTTCCAGAGATCAAAACGAACCTCACCATAAGGCATTTCATCGAAAAGCCTACATTTCTCCCAGAAACTAATCAACTACAAGATCAATCACCATGATCAAACATCAAATCCACATCCCTATCATGGATAACTAAATCCTCAAAATACAAATCCACCAAGTGGCACATACATCAAAATGCCAACAACCAAGGTTATAAGATGAATCTCTAAAAACCATGCTTGGTAACACCAAGCTAAATCAAAATTCTTCAATATCAATCCAGGAACAATCACTGGAACTATGATTCCTCAAAACTACGCCTAGTCATAATTAGGACAAGAAAACTCCACAAACAAGCCATATCGGACTACGATCCTCCAAAACACCTCCTAAGAGTCAACCACATCCAGGTCTCCAAAACCAAAACAAATCTCCAAAAAACATTTTCAAAAGAGCATCGAGCTCACCTCACAAATCTGCAAATCCTCAATGATATGGATATAAGTCCCCGAAAAATGATCTCACACCAATCAACTCACTCTGAGCACCACAGCCGTCAACAACCACGGTAGAAACTCCCCAAGGGAAGACACAAAAGAAAGGGAACCACCAGTCCTAAAAAGGACAACACTAGGACTCCATCTCTGAAATAAAAGACAACAAGGTCAAAGACTTCACCCCCTACATGGAAATAAGTCGACCAAAATCCATCAAATCCTCACCAAGGACTCAAGACAACGATGGTGACCCTCACGGATCAGTCAACCCCAAAACTGTGCACAATGCAACAAAGAGAAGAGACTTATTCCTTGTGAAGTCCCTAACACAAACCAACACAAAACCCTTGTGGAAACCCGCATACAAACTACATGCGACCGAGGGAAACGAATGGGAAAACCTAACCTAGAAGTCATGCATATGACAAGGAATGCAACTACCAGAAAGAAAATCTACTCACATAGATAAAAATCAAAGGTACATGCAACACGTCTCCACGTAAGCACAAAAGCATGTCACTAAAGCGCAATAACAACATGGCATCTCTAAGCATATAAAGAAGGCATGCTAATGCCACACAACAAGAAGGCAAATGTGGATACACCTCCACCTATTCATGCATCACAATATCATAAATCATACTACTAACATGGTAGTAAATGAAACTGCATAAGACAAAATGATGCAACAATGAACCCTATAGACAACGTGTCCTAGAGTGTCTAGGTAAAAGGAAGGACAATTCCAAGTTATAAACTGACTCCAAAACCAATGCGATAACCACCTGTCTCCAAACAAACGTGAGCCCTTACCACAACGGTAAGACTCTAACAATATAACTCTGAATCTAAAGGTGACACTACAGGTGACACTAACAATGTAATGCTCTCATTACCCGAAACATCAATCAATCGACTTGATCCCAAAAGCGTTATCACGCAAGAACTCCTCAAAGGAAAATGGCAACTACAACCATACTAATAACAACCAAATCAATCACTATGACTGATCTCCAAAACAACCATTATCATCATCAATCAAAAGGACAACGCCTATCAAAACAAAACCAACATTGATTCCATCCGAACTATACTTGTAGCTCGCTAGTACGATAGCATGACAGTGCCATGCACCCGCCCACAAACGTATCCGCCCATGAAAAAAAAAACGCAAGTTCTAGAGGAATCATACTGAACAATCAAGGATCCTAAAAGGTCCATAACCTCATCATGGCCCAAAACCAACAAATCCACCACTACGGTAACGCCAAATGACTCATCTCACAAGAGCCTAAACAAAATGTGACCATCTACCTACCTCAAAACCAATGCTAGGTTGACAACAACCTATACCACAACGAGACTGTGACTACAATCACCATCAACCTCAACTCGTGCCTCAATGACCAATCCCGTGTCATGCCAAATATGCAACACAATTATACATTTACAATTCTAATCTAGCATACGTCACATGTCATGCTCTTTACATTAGAATAAAACAATGATAAACAAATGGCACACAACATGTAGCACGTAAGCACATAAACATGTTATCATAAAGCATATAAACACATAAAGGATGGCAACAAAAGCATGATATGAACCCAAAACCCATCATCCTAAGGTTTTCAAATCAAGGAGCTCTGATACCACTTGTGATGGCCCAAGTTTTTTAACCCAATGCGTCATTGATGAACCAAAATATGACCCGATAGCGGATCCAAAATGCGGAAGCAAAAGACAAACAATAGTCTCTAGAGATACAATATGACTCTAAGACACCAATGTGACCCTTAACGAGGTCACGGAACCCAAAGTAATCAAATGCGGAAGCAACGTTTCAAAAACGAACAAGAATGAACCTAGGGGCAAAAATGTCATTTCCAGCTTAAAATTGGGTGCCACTGAGCACACCATTGGAAAGACAATGAAAAATTAATGAACTTAGACTCAAAATTCGCTTGGTTCGGAGTCCGGATGAAGAAGATATGGCTAACGAAAGAAGAATGGGCAAAACGGTCAAAAATGTGACAACCAAGAACATCTAACCAGTTAGGAGACCTTCCTAACCGGTTAGGAGGCCAAAATTCATGACCAAAACACTGCCCATGCACATGTAACCGGTTACGAAACCCCTCGTAACCGTTTACATGTGAAGAGGGCAGTAAAGTGCAACCCAAAAACCTGGCAACAGGGGTTTTTCCCAGAAAAATGAAAATTTGAGGGCCAATATGACATTTTCAGGAAAAACTCAAAGAAGAAACCCCCCTCAAAATCGAGTTCTCTATGTTACTCATGAAAAAAATCCAAAAATACGTACTGTGAAATGCCCAAAATTCCCTCCCAAGAAAACTGGTCTAGAGGGTCCAAAAAGCTGCTAAATTTAAAAATTGAGAGCTGAAATTCGGGATCGATTTTCGATGCCAAGACGACATTTCCCAGAAAAACACGAAGAAGAAAGCCCCCTTAAAATCACATTTTCTATTCAACCATATGAAGAATGGAATTTATGTCTCAAAGAAAATTCCCAAAATACCCTTAGGTCAGAATATGCAACAAAAGTGTAAAATGAGTCCGTAGGAGACTCATTTCACCAAAGAAGAAGCTTTCTCCGAAAACGACCATGCACACAAACGTAACTTACCTAGTAAGATATACTACAATGGTCCATGGCCCAAAAATATAGCCGATACAAAATATGACCCCCCAATGGCCAAAATGCAAAAAACGAAGTTTGGAACGAAAACTTGGAATTTAAAATCATGAGACGATTTCAAAATGCCGTTTGGCCCTTGGCCATACTTCATACATGATTAATGAATGCTAATGGAAAAATCAAAATGGAATTCCCACACCCAATGCAAACATGGTGAAGCAAAAACTCAATATTTTTCAATACTTTCATAATATTCCATGAAGTCAAAGATTACATAGGATACAAATTACATGTCATTGGCCTCCGGCCTCATCTTATATATGTCAAATACATCATAAAGAGTGTACTCATGTACACATTACATATAAGGAATCAAATGTACACATATTGACATATAAGACTATAATTGGCATCCCAAGCCAACCTTCACAAAAATGGAAGTCTCCAAGTCCACAAACCATCCAAGCATAATGAAGACCTCAACTTTGATTCTTGTACCTAAAATATGCCCCAATATCGTAGGGGTGAGTAACATAAAGCTACTCGTAGGAAATGAGCATGCATCGACCTACGTTTTACAAGTTTGCATGATTTAATTATTGTGGTTCATTCCACCTAACGTCTATGTCAAAGGTGAGACTCAAGGAGCATCCTAGCTACCTAAGATTATTTCTAGCATCAATCGCCTCATTCATGCAATTTTCGCAACATAGGGTTATGCTTACACAAAGCAACAACATAGTAGCATGCTTACACAAAGCAATAACATATAGATTCTCAAGGTAATCAACTTGAAGTCTAAAATGCAACATCAACTAAATATAACAATTTAGCATAATTAGAATACCTAATACCACACATCAAAACATAGATTCTCTAGGTTATCAACTAGAAATCTAAAAGTGTGAAATCAACTAAATATATCAATTTAGTATGGATGTACTTAACAACATCAAATCGTCAATAGCCAAAACCACAAGTCAACAAGGTAAACATGATTGTCAACTTGGAATTCAATGCGAAAACAAATAGTGGAAGACTTGAACAACAAAGCTCGGATTTTTGCCTAGACAAGGCAAATTTAGTGATACTAACCCCCAGGCATCCTACCCAATGCGCGAACTTTATAGGGCTAATTTGGAGCTACTAACCCCAAGGTAGCCTACCTAATGCGCAAACTTTTGACTTAGAGGACTCCTGTCCCCGTACTAGAGCCAAACCCTAGCCATCACAGCTTAACAATGTCCCAAGCAACTCCAAAATAATCTAATTAAGTTCATAACTTATACACATTACTACTACATAGTAACAAGTTAGCATTATAACTCTCAATTGTGCATAATAAGCATTTCATATCCATAATGCTATGAAATCACAAGCCAACTATATATTCATATTAGAAACATACTCTCATGAATATAAACTTTACAACAATGCTCTTCAATGCATATAACACAATCTAGTGAATACATCACAAGTCTAAATCCATGCTCTTAAGATAGAAACAACTTCTAAAACATGATTAGATCCATGGATACACAAGATAGAATTTAATTACATCAAAATAATTAAACTCTCTAGATTTCAAATCATTTCCAATTGGCCCCAATTTAATATTTGTTAATAGACATATCATGGTCATTACATATATTCACACATAAGCTTAATTAGGCCCATGAAACCTCAAAAAAAATAGATTTTAATTAATTCCCTTAATTAAAGTCTCTAGATTTCCAAACTCAACCAAATCCTCTCAAATTAAAGTATGTTAACAAACATGCCAAAACTTAATTTAGAAGCGTAATACAACTCAATTCCATGCAAGGTACGGCCATGAACTTTTTAATTCCAATTTAATATATGTTAACCAACATATTAAAACAAGAGTTTCTACCATGCCACAATTCAAAACCGAGTTGCTCATCATCTTGAAAATTAATTCTTATACAAAGAATTAAATATTTCAAATTTCCTAGATTTGATACAACGCATGCATATATGTTATATAATCATGGCAAATACACAGTACAACACACAAGAAATCCTAAAACATTCCTTACCTCCATTTGAGATGAAATCTCAAATCCCCACCAAAATAAATCGGCTCCGAATCCGACGAAACTCCTAGGTTTTGTCGGCGACAACTCCACGAACATGAATCCCAAGGAAGCACCATCAAAAACACAACTTCACTTCAAACCTAAACTCAAGAAATGGCCAAAACAAGATTCCAATCGGTTGGAATCGAAGACCTCGCCGAGAGGAACAATAAACACAAAGGCATCACCATATTTTAATGAAGGGAAGAAGTCCTAAAGGGGAGAGAGAAGATGGCAGCTATGGATGGAGGTTGGACCAGCCATGAGAGAGGAGAGTGAGAAAAATCTGATTTTTCTTTCTAAGACCTCCTAATTATAGAAAAACTCAAAAAGTGTCCCGAACGGGCCCCGCCAGGTCCGGAAAAGTGAAATATGAGTAGACGCACTCAAACGGCAAAACTTTGTGAACGAAAAAGATTTCAAATGAGAAAATATGAATAACGGAAGAAATGGCGTCGAAATCCGAGTCCCGAGCAGAGAGTTATGCCTAAAACAAGTTTGGCGCAAACTAGGGCCAAAAACCCTGAAACTGGAAAACATTGTCCAGGAGGAAATTCTAAGAGTCCATGACTCAATGAAATGTGAAAATGAATCCCATACGAGGATCCAGGCTCAAAACAAGGCATTGAGCAATAACTTTCATTAATTGCACAATGACCCCTCCAAAAAGTGAAAATTTCGAAACTGCCCCAAAATGAAAATATCTTCCAAAACTGCCCCCAAAAGATATTTTCGTAGATACCCCTGAAATAAAATATGTTCAAAAGATATTTACGGAAAACACCCCAAGAAAAGAAAAAGTTTCCAAAGAACTTTGCATTTATGCCCCTATGGACACCGGGAGCAACCAGAGTACTTTCTTACGAAAGTAAGGATACGTATCTCATAGAAATCACTGGGAATGAAGATACATGAAGTCAAAAACCAAATCTGAACACAAGAAGTGTGGTTACGCAAACAAAGTGACGAATGAGGAAAAGACGAAATAAGGAAAAAGACAAAAAGTGAATAGTGTCGAAAAATGAAAAATGTGGGAATGACTCGGTCCTCAAAGGAAGTTGTCAATCCACAGAAAAGAGTCTCAGAAATCACTCCAGAGCACTCGAGATGACACTAATCGACAAGAAACCAAACTCAGAAGGGAAAAAGTCAACGGAAAAAAATTTATCCGAAAAATCCGGGTCATTACAAATAGCTAGTACTTTAAATGCTAGAGAGAAAGAAAAAATGCCTTTGAATGCCCTACCAAAGCAATGATGTGTTTTGGAGACTCATTCCTCATCGGAAAGTCCTATAATATAGCATGTTAATGCGGTGACAACCTTGAGAAGTGGGAGAATCATTGACAACCAAGTAGGTGTGTCCAATGAAAAGAGTGAACCGGTGCAACCAAAAGTTGACACCCGTCCCGTTTCTTATCATATTCCTCATTCATTGCATATGCATGATCATTCAAATGAGAAAGTGTCAAAAAGTGATTTGAAAAGTGAGTTCAAAAATTATTTGAAAAATGAATCAAAGCATGATTTGAAAAATTCTTGTGTTGATGATATTTTAAAGAAGGATTTTGAAAAAGTTTTTGAGCCAAGAGCTCCATTTCCGGATGCCTTAAAAGGATCCATTTATCTTGATAAGCAAAAGACAAAGACGAATGAAATCATTGATGTGTTTAGGCAAGTGAAGGTTTACCTTCTGCTTTTGGATGCAATAAAGCAAATTCCGGCTTATGCCAAGTTTTAAACGATCTTTGCACCCAAAAGAGGAAGAACAAAAGCCAAGCACTTAGGAAAGTGGTCTTGACCGAGCAAGTGAGCACTATTTTGCAACATAACACTCTTCCAAAGTTCAAAGACCCTAGTTCACCTACTACATCTTGTGTCATTGGTGACCATGTCATCAATCGGGCTATTCTAGACTTAAGAGCAAGTGTTAATCTTCTTCCATACTCAGTAGATGTCAAATTAGGCTTAGGAGACTTGAAACCGACGTCGGTAGTTTTACAACTTGTCGACCGATCAATCAAAAAGCCTAAGGGTATCATAGAGGACGTCTTAATTAAAATTGATAAGTTCTTCTTCCCCGTCGATTTCATTGTCATTGACACGGAACTGGTTCCAAATCCCAAGAGCCAAATTCCTGTCATCCTTGGCCGTCCTTTCTTGGCAACTGCAAATGCCAACATCAATTGTAGGTCGGGGATAATGAAAATCTCTTTTTACCACATGAAGGTGAATTTGAATATTTTCAATCCAACCCCGAATTCAGTGGATAAGTATGAAGATATTTGTGTTGTAGAAAAATGTCTTGATAATGAATGTGGAAGAATAGAGTCTTTACTTGATGTTGAACATTTCTATGGTTTGTCTACCAAAGAGAATTCAAAGAAAGTTGCTTCAAAGATAAATTTTCCAAGGGTATGGAAGCCCAAGAGTTGTTTTAACCAAGGACTATCAATGTCACTTGAATCAAATCCAATGAGTTCTTTAGGGAACCATTCGTTGGGTGGGATTCAAAGTGCTTTTCACCCCGTCAAGGAGGGGATGCAATATAAAATCTTTGATCCAGGCTAAAAGAGCCCAACATCTTGCTAGAGACGTTAAAGACTAGTGCATTTCTTAAGGTTTTACAACCCTATTCCTCCCTCATTTCTATTTCCCTTTCATTTTTTGCATCGTCTAGATATGTTCTGGAATTCATACACATGGCTAGGATTTTGATTGAGTATGCATACACTTTTGTTCTGAAAATAGGCATTTTGTCCAAGTTGGATCGATCTCAAAATAGGTTCGATCAATCGAACATCCATTTCTGCATCCAATCATTGCTCTGTTCCATCGATCTGAAATTTCTTGCATAAATCAGCCCTCTGTGTATCATTCAAAAATTTATTTTGATCGATCTGAGAACTCCAAGATCAATCGAAATTATTCTTGGATCGATCTTCACTCTACACTTAGAAAATTTTTGAGATCCATGAAAATAGGCCTCTCTGTGCATCATTCGAACTTCTCTGCAGGTTTTCACCTGTTCGATCGATCGAAGTACCTTTTCGATCGATCTCAATTTGATCGATCTGTGCCTCTTGTTGTGTGATGGCCCAAGTTTTTTAACTCGGTGCATTAGTGATGTACCGAAAGTTAACCCAATAAAGGATCTAAAATGCGGAAGCGAAACCAAAATCAAAACCTGTAGAGATATCAATCATCCCTAAGACACCCAAATGACTTTCCATGAAGTCATGAAACTCAAAGAAATAACCGGAAGCGGAACTAGAGTAAAAAGGTCAAATGATACCCTATGGCACCAATGACGACCAAAGGAATAAGATCTAGTTCAAACTAGACTACGTATACCATTAAATGGCTTAAACGAGATCGACAAGGTTATGTTGGAACAAAAAAATAAAGCTAACCAGCCGAAACAACTGACCAAGCAAAACCCACAAAACAGCTCCATCTCGGTCGATTGAAATGGAGCTTCGGTTTGCCGAAATGGACCAGGAAGAGAAAAGAAATGGGCCTTTATTTCGGTCGACCGAAATGACAAACCGGTCGACCGGTTTGTGGCTCAAAGTGAAAATTGGCTACTGGAATTGGGCTTTTACTGTTCAATTGAAATTCAAAGGCCATCGTCGACCGAAACAAGCCACTGGTCTACCGAAACAGGTAGAAATGCAAAGAATGAACCTGTTATGCACCAATCCTAAAAAGAAATTCCTAAGTCTCAAATGGATCCCCCATTACATGATCAAAATAAATTGTATGCAAGTGTGTGATGATGTGAACATACACGCAAGTGTAAAATAACATTTTAAACATGCTAAAATGGCCTATGACCTTATTACAATTCATTTACAACATTTGACATGTCAAACCTCCAAGTTAGAAAAATTACATTTCATAGGCAAAACTTAAACATTCTAACACTTGCATGTGAACAATAATGCTTCTAAAGAAACTTCAATTCTGCAAATCACCAAAGCAAGTGCAAATCTCCAATCTTGCATCCTGTACCTGAAATATGCCCCAGTAACATAAAGTTACTCGTAGGAAATGAGCATGCATCAACCTACATTTTACAATTTTATCACCTTAAGGTGAAACATGCTAAAGGACTCATACCACCTAACAATTATGTTAAGGGTGAGACTCATGGAGCATCCTAAGCTACCTTAGATCATTTCTAGCATAAATTATATCACCCATGCAATTCAAACCACATAGAAGCATGATATACAAGCAACAAGATATAGATTCTCAAGGTTATCGACTTGAAATCTAAGATGCAAGAACAACCAAAGTGGGTAATACCACCTAACATCTATGTTCCAAATGAATCTATAGGATCATTCCTAATTCATATTTGAACAGTAAAGCACGAATCCCAATATCTATGCAATTTAACCAACATAGAAGCATGCTATACAAAGCAGCAAGATATAGATTCTCAAAGTTATCAACTTCAAATCTAAAAGTGTGGAATCAACTAAATATAGCAATTTAGTATAATTAGAATTTCTAATACCACACATCAAGACATAGATTCTCTAGGTTATCAACTAGAAATCTAAAAGTGCGAAATCAAATAGTGGAATACTTGGACATCTAAGCTCGGAATTCTGTTGAGACCTCAACGGCTATTACGGGCACTAACCCGCTGGTAATACCACCCCTAGTGCGCACTATCTCGACAGGGAGAACTCATACCTCCCGCACCAGAGCCAAACTCTAGCTATAACACAGTAACAATGTCCCAAGTGACACCAAAATAAATAAGTCAACAACTTATATACGTATTAAATAGTACACGAAACTATCTTCATGCACAGATAGGTTGAAACCACACAATACATGCTCTAAATCAACAACCACTATAGGATGATAATGTCGAATCTTCAGAGTGCGATTCGTTACACGCTATAATAACATCACATGTCGAATCTTTAGTGTGCGATTCGTTACACGCTGTAACAACATAATTCAATATTGAAACATAATCGCATAAGTCCATTGCAAGTCTAAAATCATGCTTCAAACATAATATCAATGTTAAACACATGATTTAATCAATAATGCAATAGAAACAGAAATTAATTATATAACCTAAGTAATAATTAAATTCATGAGTGGCTAGACATCTTCTTGGGGCTAGAGTTAGCCCTAAGCATGCTTTCTTTATCTTGATTCATGTATTTTTGAGGGGATTTGTGTTATAATACATGTTTTGACATATTTATATACATAGATCTTATTTATTCAATGATTTGTGTGATTTAATTCTTCCAAATGACCATTTCAGTCTATCTATATGTCTATGTATGCTAGAATAGATGTTCATGTGTTTATCTCTATTTCTTCTGTTGTTGATGCATGTCTATGTATATTAATGCTATAGATTTAGAGATTGTCAAGACATAGTGCTTAATAGAATGCTCTTGTGGTTTATTTGATGGTTCATACTCATTACTTGATGATTGTGCCTTTCTCTTAGTTTAAGTAGTTTAATTTTCATGTCATTAGCTTAGATGTAGTGTAGTTACCTTAGTTGTTAAATGGGAGGACAATCCATGCTTGTTGTTTGATGTTCGATATTTATGAATGCAAGTAGTATATTTCTTTAATTTTGTGATGTGATTGGATTGTGAGCTTAAAGAAGGATTAATGGCTTATTTTGATATATTATGCTATTCATTGTGTTGTTTAGACAATATACACTTAATTGGTCATCTATGTTTGTTGAAACAACCACACACACTCACTTTTGTTGCAACATATGCCTTCATCTCATTAATTGTGAATTGAGTATAGAGAAAAGTGATGCTTAGTGGTAATCTCTAAATCCCAAGACCTCTCTCTCTTGTTTTCTCTATCCTTTAATTACTTGTTTGACATTGATCTTGTTTAATCTTAATTGTAATAAAATCAACCAAACAACCTACCTTTGATCACTAGACCTACTAACCCTAAGCCTTGTTTCCACTACTAGTGCACCCTAAATCCCTTGGGACGATGCCTACTCTCCCTTGTTATATTTTTAGTTAGTGGTAGTAGTAGCATTTATAAATGTAAAACTTGGACACACTATTTTGCACAAATTTGGTTGCACCATGACGAGCACCCCAGTCACCTTGGGTCTCGACATTGTCCTTGAGACTACAGAGAAGATTAAGTCGATTCAGCAGCGGTTGGCTACAACTCAGAGCATGTAGAAGAGTTATGATGATAGGAGGAAGAGATCCTTGTCTTCTGAGGTAGGGGACCACGTCTTTCTCCACGAAAAGACTTCTAAGATTTCGGTAGACGGGCAAGTTGTGTCCTAGGTTCATTGGACCATTATAGATTTTGGAGCACGTCGGTGAAGTTGCTTATCGTTTGGCGTTACCGCTAGACCTGGATAAGGTTCACGACATCATTCATGTCTTTATGTTGAGAAAGTATGAACCAGATCCATAACATATTTTACGGTGGACAGAAGTTGTTGTTGATGAGGATGTGACCTACGGGAAGGTCCGGTCCAGATTCTTGATTCACAAAAGCAAGACTTGCGAACCAAAACCATTTCATTGGTTAAGGTCTTGTGGAGACATCACGGCGTTGAGGAGACTACTAGGGAGCTCGAACAGGAGGTTCGCTCTCAGTATCCCAATTTGTTCTCCCTTTCAGGTACGACTTGATTTCGGGGATGAAATCCTTTTAAGGAGGGTAAGTTGTAATGACCCGATCATTTTCCTTCCTTTATTTTTTTCGGTGATTTCTTTTTTCATCCTTTTCCCTATTTTGTCTTTTTTCCCGTTTATCATATTTCCTTACATAACTTCACTTTTTATGCTCGGATTTGATTCCGGCTTTGTATGCATCCATGATATTTGATTTCCATGATAATTGTATTTTTACTTTTTGTAATACCCCTAATTTAAAAGGACAATCCTAGAATTTTAATAAAATATTTACGTGTATTTTTCTTAATTTAATTGCTTTATTTGTCTTGGTTGTTTTGTTTTTATTTATTTGCATTATTTGTTGATTTTTATTTACATGGTTTATTTAATTAATTGCTTTTGTTTTTATGGTATTTAATTTATTATTTAAATTTTATTTTATTCTAAATGGACCAAATTAATTACGTGAGTTGGTTTACATTAGGTTTACATTAGGGTTTAGTTTTAATTAATCGTGACTGGGAATGGAGCCGACTTATAATTTATTTGGTGTTGGACTTAGAGTTGGTGTCGTATTAGAATTAGGTTGTGGGATGAAGCCTATAAATACATATTATATGTTGGTTTAGGGTTACAAATAAAACTCTTTTCACCCTATTCCCTTATACCGTGAAACAGAGAGAGATTACAAGAAGTAACAGAGAGAGCTAAAGAGAGGAAGGCTAGGGTTTTGGTCTTGAGCTAAGACTGAATCAAGGAGGGGAGTTTGATGGATGATATTGGACTGAACTAGGAGCAGCAGAGGTCGTTTAACACAACCAATGTTGCCGAAGTTGATAGAGACAATAGTTAGAGATTTTAAATCAAAGTCTCAAAGGCAAGTCTCTGTTCTATTCTTTCCCATTAATTCGTGTTATGTGCATGCCTAGTTAGACTCCAGGGATTAATTAAAGGCTAAAATGGATTAAACAAATATTAAATCAAGTCTTGTATGCATGTATGAATTATATTAATCTCGTTGACATAAGTGATTTACAAAGTCCTTGATATTTCTGTTATTTGGCTCTTCTCGATGTTTATGTTTAAGCTTTGATTAATTTGAGATCATGAATGTGTATTGATAACTAATAATTAAGTTGGGACTAGGGTTAAACCTTAAATCAAGTTTCAAAAATAGTATTCAACTTCACTGAATAAATCTGTTTTGAATCGCTTCAGTTTTTAATTGAGATTCTGTAGTCGTTGCTTCAAAAGGTTGTGTTTAATACATGTTATGGTAGGATGTCAGTGGTTTAAGATGTACCTAGGACTGAGTTTGAACCTAGAGCAAGGATTTAAAAACACCACAGAGGCTCTATTAATCATTGGAGTCGGAGAAGAAGACGCAGAAACGGATGACGACATCTAAGGGAGGAAGAGCAGGCTCTTCCTACTCTTAGAACCCGCTCCCAAAGGGTGGGGAGCCGGTTCTTGCAGCTTTAGAGCCGGCTCTTGGAGCCTAGAGCCAGCTCTCCCTTTAAATAGAGCAGGCTCTCAAATTTTGTAGCCTGCTCTTGCCTAGTTTTTGTATACTGTAAGGTTTTGGTGCATGGTTTGGACTATGCAGTGTTTGGCATGTCTTCTAAACTGTACTAAACGTGTTTTGGGATTGTAATAGACTTATAAAACTATGGAAAACATTAATCTAAAATTTGATTAAATCATGGAGTAACATACAGTTAAGGAAAAACTGGTATATTTGCACATTGTTTTTTGCTAGTTTATGTTTCAGAACTTTGCAAGGTTTTATTATAGGATTTAATGGTATATATAAATCATGTTTTATAGTGTTTTAAGTATGGTGACTTAATTAAACTCAACTATTCTTAGGTCGGTTTTAATTGGTACTTAAATTGTTATTAAATTGTACCAATTCGTGGATTTTATTGGAGGATTTACTAGGTTTATTTACTAGAGCTTAGCAAGACTGTTATATATGATTTAACTATATATATAATCATATTTTTTTATAGTATTATAAGTATAGAGAAGTAACTAAAAGTTCCTATGCTTAGCTTGGGCGTAATTGATACTTAAATTTGTATTAACTGTATCAATTCATGGACTATAAATTTAAATTTAAACGCTTGAATTTAATATAGCAGTTTACATTACTGGAATTGGATTGTGGGCTCTATATTGAATGCCTGTTACATATATATGAATTAAATTTATTTTGTGTATATTCTGGAGTATAGTTGATGACTATTTAATTACTGTATTATCAACTGTGTTAACTGGAGGATTGTATGTACCGGTATGGGACGGTGACATACTAGGTATGGACTAGTTCAAACACTAAGTTCTACCTAACTTGGATTAAGGTATAGATTAATCATATAGGTTAAGTCCATCACCTACTTATGTCATATCAATTGAGAATTGAATGACCTAGTATGGTTTCAGGATGGATTTGTTATACATATATCAGACCACTACACAAATGGATGGTATTTTGTATTAGGAGGAGTACGGACTTTATATATATTATATGGTGCCGTGGTATGAGCTTGAGTCTCATGACCATGGTTAGGGCGCGTATATCGCCTAAGATGGATAACTGGACATAGGTGATGTTCCCTGATAGGTCTAGGTACTCATGCCCACCTTAGGGTGCGCATTTGCATGTTGCCTTCTATTCAGGCTGAGACAGACCTACTGGACTAGCGAGCGTCCTATAGTGTGTACTATATACATATATGGACTACTCTAGATATTGTTGAGTCTTTCTAGGATGTATTTACGTATCGGATTACTGTTTGGATCGTAGTAGATCAGGACTTGTATGTGGGCCTAACTCACTCCTTTATTTTTCAGGTGCACGGCGGTTCCAGAATTAGATGTTGATTGTGCAGAGCAGATACAGACTTCCATTCCACCGATTACGTAGGACCACTCTCTATGTTTAGATTTATGTTATTTCCAGTTCGAGACTTTTTGTTAGGGGTCCTCTAGAAGGATTCCTGAGTTGTATGGATTGGTGGTTTGGATTATCGGATTTAGAATATTTATAATTCAAGGTTTATTAATTAAGTTTCTTCCAGCTATTTAATTTTATTTCTTATTTCACTTTGTATTCCGTGTTCGATTTAAAATACTTTAATTGTTTGATATCCCTCGGGTTTGGGCTCGGACCTGATCAACCCGCGTCTCGGATCCGTGGGGTATCACACTTTTGTAGAAAATACATTCTAGTTGCTTATTTTTTCATAAAGGGCATGGATGCAAACTTTCTTGGGTATGTTCTTAATTTTTGGAGTTTTGGTATAATTATGAAAAGTAATTATTTTTCGTCTTGAGGACCATTTTGTAATTTAATTTGTAAGATACTTTGAAAAAGGACCTTTTTGCAATTTTAGGAAAGTGTGACAAGTGTCACACTCTCATGGAGCCACTTGTTGGCATTGGGGTGAAGAGACTTGGATGCATCATCTTGTGACATGTGGAGGGTGGAGATTCACCCACTTGTTGGCCTAGGATTGGTGCACTTGTTGGCTTGGATGGTTGACAAGTGTAGGCTTAGGATTAAGCATAGGAAGGAGCCTTAGATTTGTGACAAGTGTAGGCTCACAATTTAGTCTTACATTGTGTGTGTGTGAGAGGTAGTGTAAGAGCACATAGTGTGTAGAGGAATTCTAGATCCTCCACTCACCATTTTTTCACTTTACCTTTCTCATTTCCTTTATTCTCAAAACCTTAACCTTGCCACCATTGGAGAAAAGCTTGCTTTATAGCTTATTTTTCATTTTGGCCTCCTTCCACTCACCTTAGACTTTAAACCTTGGGAAGTAAAAGTTTATTCTCACTCTCCTCTTCAAAACCCTAGAATTGTTTTCCTTTTTGAGCTTGGTTACTTTGGACTATAAAGATTCAATTCTCTATTGAGGTAGGGGTGGTAGTATGTTTATACTTCAAGTGTTTTAAGTCCTTTGGGGTTTAATATATATTGTGTACATGCTTTTAATATGATAGTCTTGTATATTATAGGAAACCTTACTTTTGACTTAGGGTTTATTGATTTAAGCATGTATAATATGTATATACTTTGTGTAGAAGAATTATTGATTTAGTAGTATACTAAATTCTAGTATTTTCACATGTGGTAGTGATATAGAACTCTTGTAAAATTATTAATGTTATTTACAATTCCTTTTGACTTGAATTGTTATATTCATGGTGGTGATAATTCTATATTCTTGTTGATGACTAATTGTGATTACTTTAGAAGTTTATTGCTAAAATGTTAAGAATTAGTATATAAAGCTTATTGTTGGGGCATGATTTAAATTGATAAGTTAGTGATATTATTTTTCATATTATATCATGATAAGGACTTGTCATTTATTATGCCATTCAAGACTTAGAACCCTAATACATGGTTTGTGTGGTTTCAAAATACTTGTGCATGGAAGGTGGTATATATGCCTTAATATTTGTGTATAAGTTTTGAACTTGATATATTTTGGATTCTCTTGGGACATTGTTACAAATGATATCGCTAGAGTTTGGCTCTAGTGCGAGAGGTATAAGTTCTACCCATTTATAGTGCGCACTAGGGTGGTATTCCCAGGGGGTTAATGCTTGGAATAACCGTTTAAGTCTTGGCTTTATCTGAGATTTGATGTCCAAGTATTCCACTATTTGATTTCGCATTCATTTCCAAGTTGACAATCAATACTTAAATGTGACTTGTGACTTTGGTTATTGGTGATTTAATGCTGTTAAGTACATTGATATTAATATTGTGTTATGATGGAATCATTGCATTAGTTTAAGATGATCCCTTAGAACACCTTGAACATAGATGTTAAGTGAAATAATCCTTTGTATTCGTCTATATTAATCTTGCAATGATATTAAAACTTTAGAGTATACACATATGCTTCTTCCTATGAGTAACTTGATTACACACCCTAGTTGTGTGGGTTATTTTACAGGTAAGAAAACTATGTTCTCGGATGCTCATCATCCATAGTGGCTTATGAGCAATTTGGAGCATTTTTGTATATTGACATGCACTTGTTTAGCATGCTTTACTTTTTGAATGTTATACTTTTGTATACCATAGATGTATGGTATTTTAGAAGCCAAGATGGCTTCCTTCATGTAATGTGTATTTAAGTACACTTTTTGATGCTTAATTGTGTGTATAACATGAGGTTAAAGGCCATAAATGTAACGACCCACTCTACCACATGATATGATATTGTTCGCTTTGGGCCTGAGCCTGCACGATTTTATTCTTGGGCTTCACCCCAAAAAGCCTCATACCAATTGGAGGTGACACACTTACATATAAGCACTTCACCGTTCCTCTACCCAAGCAATGTGGGACTGTGCACCCGTAGCTCGCCAGTGTGGTAGCCTGACAGTGTCTCTCGCACCCGCCCACAAAGGCATCACAATCCAACCCCCTTGGAGGCCCGATGTCCCCATCGGCACACTTTCGGCTGGGTTAGACTCTGATACCATTTGTAACGACCCGCTCCACCACATGGTATGATATTATCCACTTTGGGTCGGAGCCCGCATGGTTTTGTTCTTGGGCTTCACCCCAAAAGGCCTCATACCAATTGGAGGTGATACATTTACATATAAGCACTTCACATTTCCTCTACCTAGGCGATGTGGGACTGCGCACCCGTAGCTCGCCAGTGTGGTAGCCTGACAGTGTCTCTCGCACCCGCCCACGGCACACCTGCCCACAAGGTCATCACAATAAATTTCAAAGTTTATATGTATGCTTTTAAAACTTAAGTTTTGCCTTAATAGTCTATTTTGTGAAAATGGAGGTTTGAAAGGTCAAATTTTGCAAATGGATTGTAATCAGGCCGTAGGCCATTATAGCACATCTAAAACATCATTTTACGTTTGTGGGCATGCTCACATTTCATAAAACTCTTAAGTTGCGACTTTTGAACTATTTTTGGAATGATTTATGGATTTTTAATGAAAAATTCATGCATGGGAGTAAGTTTCAAGTTTCTCTTTGGTTTAACATGTTGTTTATGCTTGAATAAGGCTAGGAACATGTTTGAACTTGTTTCGGATCAATGGAACACATGCATAGCATCAAGATTGGACCGAGTGAGTTTTCCACACATTGCAACAGCAGCTTTTTGCTGCTGTCTGCATTGTCGGTCGGCTGATGAAGGCCATTAGCTGGCTGACACATGCTCGAGGAGCCATTCTAGTAGCCTTCTAAGGAAATTCATCATCTCAACCAGTTGATGATTGGGGTACGGTCGATCAAAGGTTGAGGTTCGGCCGGCTAGTCCTTGCCGTCGGTCGACCGATCCTCCGTGGAACCTTTTTATATATTTGTGAAAACCGTAGCTTTTTTTTTTTTTTTTTTTTTTTTCTTTTTCGATTTTTCGGCATTCATTTTTTTATTATTTATTTTATTTTATTTATTTATTTGTTATTTCTTTTTGGGTTACCTTAGGGTTTTGTTGAGCCCGAGGTAGGGTTCGGTGTCCGGAACTGATTTCTAATACCACGTGCATTGCATTATTTTATCTTTTATTGTCAATGCATGATTTAATTTCATAAAAAAAGTATGCTCATTTATTTTTATTTTTTGGGGGTATGGATGCACAGTTTGTTCGGAAATATGTTCATTTTTCAGGGTTTTTTGTGTAATTAAGTTTTTGAGATATTTTTGCTTATGGACTTTTTTGCAATTACTTTTGCTAGATATTTAGAAGAGGGATCATTTTTCAATTTTTGAAAAGTGTGACCCGTGTCACCTTTTCCATGGACCATTTGTTGACTTTTGGGTGGAACACTTGGAAGCTTAGAATGGTGACAAGTGTAAAGCCTAGATTTAGCCTTGTAAGGAGGCCTAGGATCATGGCAAGTGGAGGTGTGTGATGTGTGTGTGTGTGTGTGAGAAGTAGTGTTAGTATGGTATATGTGTCTAACCATTTATTTTAGTTAGTGGAAAACCTAGTAAAATGTATTGTCTTCCACCTTGCTTTAGCTAGCCACCATTGATGACTTAAAGACCTAGCCCTTAAACCTTGATTTCAAGCCTCCTCCTCTCACCTTTTGGTCTTACACTTGGAAGACAAAAGGTTCCTCATTCTATTGTCCACCACACCTTGCCTTGGTTTTCCATTTTGCTTCCATATCTCTTGGTTTCTAGAGATACAATTCTCTAGTGAGGTAGGGGGTGACTTATGTTTATATCTTTAGTGAGTTATTTGAAGTTAATATACATTGTATGCATGTAATTTTAATTATAGGATTGCATATAGATGTATATTGCATAAATTAACTTAGTATTTCATATTGTACAAGGCTTGTGTATGATCTTTACCTTGTATTTGTATTATTTTATTTGGTGGAGAATTAAAATCTAGTGATTATTATTGTGTAACTATAGAAATTCTATATAATTCTGGCCAATGATTTAATTGTATATTTGATACTATGTTGTTGTTTAAATCATGAATTTAAAACTCATTATATATTGGTATGAATGGATTTCATATGTTAACAACATTATAGTAGCTTGGTTTCATTCACATTGTGAACTTGTCATTGCTTATGCCATGGCAGTTGAAGATTTAGGGCATGGATTGTATGGTTTCCAAAATTGATTGTGTATGGAAGGTGGTTAAGTGCATTGTATACTTATGTATGCGTTGTGATATTGCTTGTTGATTTTGGATTCTTGGGATGTTGTTGTTGTGACATTGCTAGAGGATGACTCTAGTGCAGGAGGTACAAGTTCTCCCCAATTTAGTGCGCACTAGGGTAGTTACCGGCGGGCTAGTAACCCAAAATAGCTAATTTCATTTGGTTTATATAAGGCATGATATCCAAGTATATTCCTATTGTTTGATTTCATATATTGTTTCCCGGTTGATAATACTAAGTAATTGTAACTTGCTGTTTCGTATTGGTTGTTCCAATGTTGTTTATAAACCTTACTTGTTGTGGATTATATTTAGAATGTTTCAAATATAGCTTAAGATGATCCCTTAGCTCCCCCCTTGAAACTAAACATTAGGAGGCATGACACTCATGTGTTTGGTTTATATTGCACTTGCAAGTCTATCAAAACTTTTGGTTATACACATATACATCGTCCTACTAAGTAATCTAATTACTTACCCCAGTTGATATCTATTTATTTCAGGCAAGGAGGTACTTTTCTTGGATGCATACCATCCTTAGTATGTTATGGATTTGTTTCATGGACACACACACCTTTTGTAATGCATGCAAAATGTTTAGTATGCTTGTTTGATGTATTTTTTTTGTAATTATTGACCTTTAGAACATGATTTTGGATAATGACATGTAATGAGGCTATAAGCCGTTGTAGCGTATTTCAATATGTATATTACGTTTGTTGGCATGTTCACGAAGCACACATCTTTTTAATTTCATGTTAGACCTCTTTGTATGTTGGGGATTTTGGACTTAAGAGGCTCATTCCATTTTCTGGTGCACAGCAGAAATTTCTGCACTTTTTCAAGTAATTTCGGTCAATTCCATTTCGGATGACCGATTTCTTTTGGGATTTAATTAAACAGTTAAAAACCATTTTCTAGTAGCTAAGGACCTTTAGGGACCACAACTGGTTGACCGGTTTTTCATTTCGGACGACCGGAGTGTTAGGGCACATTTCAGTCCACCAAAATGTCATTTTGGACGACCGAAATGCTATGCAGATTGTCCAACTTGGTTTGGACATTTGCCCTTATTTGTTTATTTCATTTACATGTTTCCATTTTCATTTCCAACCTTGCATAAGCCATATTATGGTGATCGTGAACTAGTTTGACCTAGTCCATGTTTCTTGGAGTGTCATTGGAGCCGTAAGGTATCATTTGACCTTTTGACTTAGCTTTCGCAATTGGGATCCGTTATCGAGTCAGCCTTTGGGTTACTAGCTGACGCACTGGGTTCTTCAAAATTCAGGCCGTCATAAGTGGTATCAGAGCTTGAGGTTAGAAAACCTTAGGACAATAGGTTTTGGGGTTCAATTCATGCTTTTTGTTGACTTATTTTGATGTCTTCACATGTTTACTTGCTTAAGTGTTTAAAAGCATTCCTTAGCTGTCTTAGCATGATTGTATGTTATATACATTATCGTGTTTTGTGTTATATGCATTCATAGAGTAAGTTGCATTCGGTCATAATAACTTGCATTGTTGTTGATCTTGTTAATTCGTGCATATATTATCATGATTATGACACGTGGAAAGTCTTCACATTAGGCTAGAGAGGAGCAAGTTGATGACACCAAGCTCACAAGGGGTCCAAGGAGGCCTAGAGCTCAAGCTCAAGGTGTGGATGTTAATCCACCATGGGCTCCTACGAATGAGGAGTATATTGCACAAGGAATGCCTCTTGGGATTTCTGAATCCATTTAGGAGTTGTTTCACAGATAGTTTGTGGGGATACAGATTCTTGCATCGGCACAGGCACCAGTAGTTAATGAGGCATTGGACTACTTCATGAAGCTATAGAGGGTTAAGATTGATCAGTTTACTGGGAGTTTAGATCCGTTGGTTTAATAGGCAAGGCTTAACCTCATGGTTTGCAAGCTGGACAATATGACAGTGCTTATGAACAGGTTGAGGATCTCTTTGACCTTTTCCATGTTCATGGGTGATGCAGATATTTGGTAAGAGGTTGAGATAATACTAACTCACAAGGGGCATCACAGCAAGCTTGTTTTACACCTACGATTCTCGTATCTTCGGGATCTACCTGGAGAATGGTTTGTTATCATTGTCAGCAGCCAGGCCATATCAGGCCTCATTGCCCACAGCTTCGTCCTCAGGCCAACCAGCCTTCAGCTTCTTCGAAGGGAGTTCACGGATCTTGCAACTACTGCAAGTAGCCACGGTTGTAGGGCAAGGCACCTAGTGGTATAAGTTCACAGGCCGCATCGGTACAGTCCACAGTGGTTCAGTCAGGGTTTAGAGTTCTTCAGGCACCACAGCCAGTTGCTTCAGTTGGCACGTATCCAGCTAGAGGCTCTACACCTAGCACTTCCACACACCAGTCAGGCCATCAGGGTAGTTCACAGCAAAATTCAAGGGCTTAGGGATGACTCTATGCTCTTCCACAGGCAAATTCTTCCGCATGACCTTTAGTTGTTTGAGGTATCTTTTATGTGTTCAGTTCTTGGGCTCGAGTCTTTGGTGGGTCACTATATCTACCAATTGTAATAGAACAAATCATTGTAAAATAAGGCTATCATAGGGGTAAGTCGAACCACAAGGACTGCAAGTTTATGGCAACCAAGTGATCGATTTAAGATTCGATTTATAATAAATCAACCCTTTTTGCAATAGCACAAATCATTATAAAATAGGGCTATTGGTCAGGTAAGTCGAACCACTGGGACTGCTAGTTTATGGCAATCGAGGTTTTTAAATCACTTTTGGAATGATGAAAAGGGGTATAGAGTTTTGTGTGAGTTATCACTTAAATTAGGAATTGAAAATTGTATAGAACAATAACTTGCAAGAACTTTAGAGAAACGGAATTTAGATAGAGAGGACTAGGGAAGTGAATCCACTCCAACCCCTTACACATGCTAAATATATGATTGATTTGGAGAAATAATATATATATGTCCCCATGATATATAGCAACACATGGTTACTACAATATCTTCAAGAAATTCATTAAATTACAAGGCAAGAATAACCTATCAAAGCTTCACATGCTTGAACTACCTAAACTAGGGTGTAGCCTTAGACATGCTTACTAAGTTGGAGATTATCAAGCCCTCAATCAAATGGTAAAAGCATATGGAGTCAAGAGACAAGATTAACCCATCAAAATGAAGCCCTAAGCTATGGATTAACAAATTTCTCAAAAACCATGCCAATAAAACCATTTCATAATCTTATTTCCATTGTCACTATGAAAATGCTAGTCATACAACCATGAGAACAAATAATCTAAGACAAGAGTAACTGATTCAACATTATCGTTTATACAAAATAATATTCATTACACATTGTAAAGTGCTCTAGATTATGAAACTTGGTTCATACATACATACATTCTCCAAAATAAATCAAACTTTAAACATGCTTACAAGGAAGGGTTTCATCTCCCCCCTAGATAGAGAGTTAGTTACCCATGGATGCAAGGAATGAAGGAGAAGAAGAAGCCTCACCCCCTATTTTCGTACCTTGAGCAAGCTAGAACTCAAAACCCTCAAGAACACTCCTTTCTCTCTCTAAAACTTAGCAAAAATATCTCTTATCTAGGCAAAATCCTCCCTCCAACCACTCAATTTCGAGCTCCAACCACCCTAGAAGCAATCTGGACCACAAAAATTGCATAGGGAACAAGATTCAGCACAAAAATAGGAGTAGGTGATCTGCTACCTACAGATCGGCGGGGGCCCACGAGGCCTGGCGCCCGCGGGTTCTCAACATCCGAGGGAACTCACTAGACAAAATGACGGGCGCCCGTGGTGGCTCGGCAGGGCCCGTGGTGGCTTGGCGGAGGCCCACGGTGGAAGGCTTGTTACTGGGGTGATTGGTGGGAACTCGCGGAGGCTTGACTTCAACACATATCACCCTTTTTTTGAATCACATGGATTGGCCCGACGACACGATCATCATTCTGAATACAATGCTGCAAAACTCACATGCATGATGACTAAAGAAACTTGGCCCAAAAGACGATTCCCAACAATGGCGTCCTTCGATTCTTCAATAGATTGTCAAAACCGTTCCTTTAACCAAATTCGGAGGAACCGACCTAAAAGTAGAAGAAAACAAACAAATAAAGCTAAACTATACATTATGATCAACTAATGGACTTAACTAATGCAAATAAGGGTGCTTGAATATACAATATTCAGTGCTTATCACACCCCCAAACTTACATTTTACTAGTCCCATAGCAAAACCAAAATATAGAAGCTAACAAAAATGACAACATATGAAATGCTGACAGCATGCATCAATCATGAACTGCGAAAATACCTACAAAGCGCAAATATAACTTGGAACAACAAAAAATTGGAGACAAACTTATTAAGCAGACTACCTTGCATATATGAAGCCTTGATAAAACAAAATGACTAAACATGTTTCAACTCTTATGCATCAACATCATAATTTATATAAATACTTCAATTGTCATTTCTTGAATAGAAATGAACTCTAACTTTAGTGAAAGTGAACCATCCCAATATGTGGCTTTAACCCTCTTTTTCAATCTCAGGAACACAAGCCTTCAAATCATTGAATCTCCTTCTAAATGAAGTTTTTAAGGCATGACTTTATTCACAATACAACTTTTGTTGCTTGCTAAAAATTTATTATATAACTCAGAATGATACATATTATAGTCGTGCAATGCCGAAGTCCCTTAATATTTCTAACCAACCCATGTAGCAAGTGTTAGGCCTACAACTCCCAAACCGGATGGCTTTAGGGTGCTAAGTGTAGAAACACTCCTATGGCTTAATAACTTAAATTGGTAAGGCTACAAACTCCAACGAACCATAATTATTTATTTTTATGTTTGTAAATGACCGTGCAATGCCTAAGTCCCTTAAGCTTTCTAACCAACCCATGTAGCAAGTGTTAGGCCAACAACTCCTAAACCGGATGGCTTTAGGGTGCTAAGTGTAGAAACACTCCTAGGGCTTAGTAACTCGAGTTGGAAAGGCTACGAACTCAAACTGGTCATTGTCATTAATTCTTTTCTTTTCTCTTTTTTTTTTTTTTTTTCTTTTATTTAAGACAAAACTCATGCCAAAGGTATCCATTCATTAGGGTCATCACCTCAAATCAACTAAGTCATGGTCAAGCTCAATTGGGTTACGTGCCTCACAATTAAGTTTCCAGTGTGCATTTATGAAAAGTGAAGCATAGAATAGTATCTAAATGAAGCATTTATACAAACCAATATGAATTAACATAATCATTTCAAAAATTATTATTATATTATTATTTTTTTATCATTTGCCTCTATACACAAAGTCTTTAAACACATGCTTCAATCTCCAACAAGTTCCATGATTACACTATCATTGCTCCCAACAAAATGGTTTTATTAACTTTCATGCATAAAAAAAAAAATGAGCAAAAATCATCAAAAATGTAATAATGCACCCCCAAACTTGAATGTCACATTGTCCTCAATGTGAGAAGACAAAGGGAAAATAATGAAAAATGAAGAGTGCAACAAGAATAATAGTACCAAGTTGAAGAGGAATTGAGTGGTGGTGCAAAAATAGGCCACTTCGTGAATTCCATGAGCATGCCCCCAAACTTGGATTCTAAAACCTGTCAAAAACATCTATACACAGCAAGTATCATATGGATCCAAAAATGAAGAAGAATAACTGCAATTTATTCATCTAAAAACTATTATCCATGCAAAAAAGCAAAAGTGATGCAGTTATAAGTTCAAAATAAGACGGAAAAGCAAATGTCAAACGCGGCCCCGAAAGAAGTCTAAAAAGTTCTACTTAAAAAAGAAATAGAAACTAGAAGCATAAAATCACTCCATCATCGGAGTGGAGGAGGAACCGCCCGGCGCGCCGGGCGCACGGTCAATCAATGTCTGGAGTATGCCTTTCAAAACCTGTTGACTCTCTTGAGTCGCCTTAACGGTGCTCTCTATACTTTTGAGGTGCATGTGAAATGCATCAAGGCGAGCACTGAGATTATAATAATGAGCTTGAGTCAAGACAGGTGGCGGCGGCGCAATAGGGGCAGCCGGAGCAGCGGTGGCATCATGAACAGGGGAAACAGGAGCCACAGGAGGAGCCGACGCACCCCAATCCAACTCATCCCCAATTCAGGCCTGACGGGACATCTTGAGCTGAACCGTGCTCAACTTCCAGACCCCAAGGTTGAAATCAAGCACATCCTTCTTTTTCTCCTCATGACGCGGGGGCCTGAACCTTACATTTTTTAGCAGCCGGGTGACAAGATATGGAAATTGAAATGCCCAAGCGATGGCACTGCTCGACCTAACCAAAATTAATTCATTATAAATCTTGAGGATTTGGTCCCAGACAAGCTGCGGGACAGAAAACCAATGCTCCTTTTTAGCGGCATAGAGGGCTTACAGGAAAATCCCCTTACGCTCAGAATGGCCTGGCACGGGAAGGACGTTTTTGGCCAGGACCGAGTCCAGAAACCACAGTCGGCACGAAAAGAATGATTTATTAGTGCTTGTGGTTTGAGTTCCAGTGAATTGATTGTGGCAAATCTCCCTTACGATGTCTAACAATGATAGCTGAGCCTGAGCTTCAACATACAGGGGCAGGCCCGCATCATCTACCGGCGATGCCAGTGGGCAAGCTAAAGCCGCATCAAGATCATTGAGGTTTAATTTGAAAGCCTCACCATCAATGGTGGTCTTGATGATGTCTGACTCTGTACAGGAATGGAACAAGTTGGCATAGAACAGACGGACCATGCGCGGGTAGTAAGCATGAGCGCGTGGCTTGAAAAGAGAGGCGAGGCCACGTGCTCTCAATTCACGGATGGACCATGCGGTCTCTTGATTTTGCTTAAAATCATTTTTAATGTTGAAATTTGCTTCGGGGATGATTGGCCATTTAGCCCAATTTGGAGTTGGGGGCACATTGGAAGGCCCCTCGGATGAGCGAGCACGTTTTGAAGCAACCTTGGGTGCCATTGGAGTGTAGAAAATTGGTTCAGGACTTTTTACAAACACCTGGTGTGCACAAGAATTGGGAAGTGGGGTAAAATGATGTTAGATATGTAGAAATCCCAAAATTTGAACCAATAATCAACAATACACAACCCCAACAAAGTCTACAGTCTCCATAATAACAATCCCATCCTCCATTGATCATGAAATCAAAGAAAAAATGAGAAGAGAAAACTTACCCAATGTGGAGGAACAAAGTCCTCTTGTGCTTGATGAGAGAAGAATTGTAGCATAAGAATGAGATGGAAGAGGGAAGGATGATGGATTGAGATGGATGAAATGGATGGAGATGAGGGAGATTAGTTGGTGGAAGAAGGTTGGTATAGGTTTGGGGTGAGGGTTTAGAGAGAGGTAAAGTTAAAATGTGTGAAATTAGCTTGAAAGCCCATTTAAAATAGGGTGAAGGGGAACCGCGAGGGCCCGCGATAGTGCGGCGGGTGCCCGCAGATACTACGGGGCTCACTGCCCATTCTTGCGGGGGCCTGTGATCGCGTGGCAGGCGCCCGAGGATGCTACGGGGCTCACTGCTCATTCTCACGGGGGCCCGCGAGGGCGCGGCAAGCGCCCGCAAGGCTTCTTCAAATGCTGCCTTGTGCAACCTAGTTCAGCTTGCAAAGCCCGGGATGTGATCACCAGCAACTTAAACATGAAATTTGAATTGTGGAGGGACCTAGTCACTGTGTAGAATCGCCAGGATGGGATTTAGTGCTCAATGGCCCAAGAGGGAGTCACGAAATCCGAATGTCATTTAAACTTTGGATTAGACAAGACAAATGCCTAAATAACCTTGAATACTTCCAGAAATGGTACAGAGACCTGAAAAACGATGAAGAAAACCGAATGTGATTGCCGGAATGCTAGATGAGACGATTCCAGAAGAATGCACATTTTCAGTTAAACTTAGCGAATTCCTAGAAAATTCTTGGCACATTGGCACACGGAAGAGGGAAGCTCGGAAAATGAAAGAATTGTTTCCCAAGAGTGCTAAATTTTGTGTCGATAGCTAGACAAAGTAAGATCGCACATTAGTCCTCATAAATTGGGTCCGTTAATAGGACTTTCTCTACTTTGCGGATAGGGACTATGCCATCAATATAAGGCTTAAGCCATTGGCCATTAACTTTAAACACAGATCCATCAGACAGATCTTGGAGTTCAACTACACCATGAGGAAAGACGGAAGTGATGATATATGGACCATCCCACCGTGAACGGAGTTTACCGGGAAAGAGCTTCAAGCGAGAATTAAAAAGCCAAACTTTTTGTCCAGGGGCAAAAGAATTGTCGACAATGTGTTTGTCATGAAAAGCTTTAGTCTTTGCCTTATAGATTTTGGCGCTTTCATACGCATCATTTCGAATTTCCTCAAGCTTATTGAGTTACAATTTACGAGTAGAGCCGGCTTGTTTGAGATCAAAGTTGACCCTTTTTATAGCCCAATAAGCGCGGTGCTCTAATTCAACGGGGAAATGACAAGCTTTTCCAAAGACAAGCTGATATGGTGACATGCCAATGGGCGTCTTATATGCTGTCCGGTAGGCCCAAAGCACATTATTTAGTCTCAATGACCAATCTTTGCAGTCCGGTTGAACCATTTTTTTCAGAATATGCTTGATCTCATGATTAGATACTTCCACTTGACCACTCGTTTGGGAATGGTAAGGTGTGGCAACCTTATGAATGACCGTGTATTTAGAAAGGATGGATTTGAGGTAGCAATTTCAGAAATGAGATCCTCCATCACTAATGATGGCCCTAGGCGTACCAAACCGACTGAAGATGTTTGATTGAACAAACTTGACCATAACTTTATGATCATTGGTTTTGGTAGCTTTAGCCTCAACCCATTTAGACACGTAATCCACCGCTACGAGGATATACTCATAGCCATAAGAAGATGGAAACGGTCCCACAAAATCAATGCCCAACACATAAAAAATTTCTATGATTAAGATGGGAGTAAGGGGCATCATGTCTCTTCTAGACATAGAACCAAGTTTTTGGCAATGCTCACATGACTTGCAGAAGTTGTAAGCATCCCGAAACAAGGAAGGCCAATAGAATCCGCTTTGAAGGACCTTGTCAGCGATCTTCTTGGCACTGAAGTGAACCCCACAAGCAAGGGTGTGGCAAAAATTTAGGACACTTGTGAATTCAGTTTCGGGAATGCATCACTGGATAATTTGATCCGGGCAATACTTGAATAATTCTAGATCTTCCCAAAAGAAATGCTTAACTTGGGAGAAGAAACGGTCTCTTTCTTGTTTTGATCAATTGGAGGGAATTTTTCCTACCGCAAGATAGTTGACAATATCCACGAACCAAGGAAGACTTGAATGATAAATCTGAAACAATTGCTCATCCGGGAAAGAATCATGAACCGTAGCAAATTCAGAGGATTTCTCAATGAGTAAGCGAGAGAGATGGTCTGTGACAACATTGTCTGTTCCCTTTTTATCCCAAATCTCAATATCAAGAGTATCCATCGGATGAGACGGGGTTTGGTCTCTTTTTTGGCGAGTAAATACCTTAGAGCGACATGGTCTGAATAGATAATGACCTTAGATCCTAGAAGGTAAAAGCGAAATTTATCCAAGGCGTACACTATAGCTAGCAATTCTTTTTCAGTGGTGGTGTAATTTAACTGAGCATCAGATAGAGTCTTGCTAGCGTAATAGATAGCATACGAAAGTTTTTCCACACCCTGGCCCAAAACCGCACCCAATGCATAATCGGATGCATCGCACATGATCTCGAGTGGAAGAGACCAGTTGGGTGGTTTCATGATTGAGGTAGATGAGAAAAGAGTGCGTAGCTTCATGAAAGCTTCCAAACAGGCTTCATCAAAATTGAACGGAACATCTTTGGTAAGAAGATTACATAAGGGCCGAGAGATTTTGTTAAAATCTTTGATGAAGCGACGATAGAAGCCGGCATGCCTAAGGAAAGAACGGATTTGCCGGACAAAATTTGGAGGAGGAAGGTTAGAGATCAACTCGACTTTGGCTTTGTCAACCTCAATTCCCCTTCTTGAAATGATATATCCTAAGACAATGCCTTCTTGTACCATAAAGTGACTCTTCTCCCAACTTAGAATAAGATTTGTCTCTTTGCATCTTTGAAGCACAAGGGATAGATTTTGGAGACATGAGTCAAAGGAAGATCTAAAGACAGAAAAATCATCCATGAACACTTCCAAAAACTTTTCGACCATATCAAAAAATATGGACATCATGCACCTTTGGAAAGTTGTTGGTGCGTTGCATAGCCCAAAATACGTGCATTTATAGGCACATGTTCCAAAGGGACATGTGAATGTGGTCTTTTCTTGATCTTGAGGATCAATTGCCAGTTGGTTATAGTCGAAATAACCATAAAGGAAACAATAGTAGCTTTGGCCAGCTAACCGCTCTAGGATTTGATCAATGAATGGAAGTGGGAAATGATCCTTCCTAGTGGTAGAATTGAGTTTTCGGTAGTCAATGCACACACGCCACCCGATGGTGGTGCATTGCGGCACGAGTTCTCCCGTTAAATTCTCGACAATGGTGAAGCCGGATTTCTTGGGAACAACTTGAGTGGGGCTTACCTACTTGCTATCAGAGATGGGGTAGATGATTCCCGCATCTAGTAGCTTGATTACTTCTTTCATGACCACTTCCTTCATATTGGGATTCAACCGGCACTGCACCTCTCTAGAAGGTTTAGCGTCGTCCTCCAAATGAATGCGGTGTATACAAATAGAAGGGTCGATTCCTTTCAAATCAGCTACTACCCAGCCAATAGTTTCTTTGTGCTCTTGAAGCACCGCTAAAAGGCTATTTTCTTGGTCCTTTAAAAGGTCCGATGCAATGATGACCGGAAGAGTTTGACTCACACCAAGAAACACATACTTGAGGTGGTCCGAAAGCGGCTTTAACTCAAGTTGTGGTGGAGATTTCAAAAAAGGGACCGGAGGAGTAGTAGAGAGTTGAGGAAGTGGCTCTTTTGGCATCTTCCAAAGGGGAAAGTCCATGATAGCACCTATATCGAGCAACGAATTCACTCCTTGGATGGCTTGGTCAATATCAAAGTTCGAGAGGTCAAAATGAGACATGCAAGTTTCCAAAGGATCTTTGCTTAGAATAAAGGGGAGAGATTCTTCAACCACTTCATCGGCCAGATTAATAAGGAAATAATTATCCTCTTCAGAAGGATGTTGAGTGGCATGGAAAATGTGGAGTTTGACTTGCATATTTCCAAAGACGATGTCCATTACCCCAGTTCGGCAATTAATTAAAGCGTTAGCCGTAGCTAAGAATGGCCTACCAAGGATCACGGGGATATGCTTCTTTGGATTATGGACCGGTTCCGTGTCAAGAACCACAAAGTCTACCGGGAAGTAGAATTTGTCCACTTTGATTATGACATCTTCAAGAATGCCCCGTGGATGCTTGACCGATCTGTCGGCAAGCTACAAGACCATGGAGGTTGGCTTAAGATCTCCCAACCCAAGTTGTAAGTAGACTAAATATGGAATCAAGTTTACACTAGCTCCTAAGTCAAGGAAGCTTTTTCTATCTTGTTGTCACCAATGACACACGAGATTGTTGGGGCGCCCAGATCCTTATACTTTGGAGGAGCACTGTGCTGAATGATTGCACTCACATTTTCAGTCAATCTTACTTTCTTTGGCAAATGATTTTTGGAGGTGCGCTTTTGATAGCACAAATCCTTGAGGAATTTAGCATATGGGGGAATTTGCTTTATAGCATCCAAGAGAGGCAAGTTGATTTTACTTGCTTGAAGACTTCCCACAAGTCTTGAATTTTACAATTTTTGTTCCCAAAATGTGTCGACTCTTGGAGACGTTGAAGAAACGGAGCCTTAGGCTCATAAGAAGTCTCCACATTTGGGGCAACAAGCTTGGAATTTTCAGCATTAGACTTTGGAAATTCAGGAGTGAGATTTGGATTTTTGGGAGGAAGAACTTTTTCATTATTTCTTCTATCAACCTTGTTATCCACAACTCGATAACTCCTAAGGGTGGTGATTGCTTGGACTTGTTCATGAGTTGGCCCACTCGGAGGAGGGGTTTCATCAATCACATGAATCCCTCTAGGATTCTCAAATGGTTGAGCGGGAAGCTTCCCCTTATCTCTTTGAAGAAGTTGATTCATTGAAGTGGCTATTTACCCCACTTGATTCTCAAGTTTAGCAATAAACTGAGTTTGAGAGTGAACCATTTGGAGAGTGGGCTGCAATGATGTCAAGAGTTGCTTGTTGGATTCCATCATTTGCTTGTTTAAAGATTTCATCATTTGCTTATTTGCAGCCAAAATCTCATCAGTTGGACACGCAGGAGGTTGATTAGAGACATTTGGATTATAAGGGGGATGGTAGCTTGACGATGCCTGAAATGGCCTATTTTGAAAATAAGAAGGGGGCTGATTTTGATGCCCTTGATTCTGAAAGTTCGAATTTTGTGGGGCGGGTTGCCTCCACGAAAAATTCGGATGATCTCTTCAACCTGGATTATAGGTATTAGAATAAGGATTGTTTCTAGGTCTGGAAAACATCGCATTTGCTTGCTCATGATTGGGATTAGGAAATTGCTCCAGTGTGGGGCAATCTTCCGAGAGATGGAAGGGACTCGTACATGATGTACACACCGCAATTGCCAAATTTTGAGACAAAGAGGGAAAGAGATGTGGTGCCATTAATTGATAAAATTTATGAGCTATGGCATCCACTTGAGAAGATTCTTCCCTCATTGTTTTTGGTTAACAAGGATTGGTGTTCTTAGCATTGGTTGAGATCGAAGCCCTACGAGAATTGTGTTGCAACGAATTTTCACTCAAATTCTCGAGTAAGGTCTAAGACTCGTCCGCATTCTTAGACATGAACATCCCTCCACATGAAGAGTCAACCATGAGTCTATGTGGTTCGGTTAAACCATCATAAAAGGCTTGCACCAATTGCCATTTTGGAATTAAGTGGTGCAGACACTTTCTAAGGAGATTTTGTAATCTTTCCCAAGTCTCATGGAGTTATTCTATATCAATTTGAGAAAAACTAAGAATGGAGTGCCTCATTTGATTAGTTTTACTCACCGGATAGTATTTCTTTAGAAATTCTTGTTGCAATTGGGCCTATGATGTGATAGAGTTTGCAACAAGGGAGTTTAACCAATACTTTGCCCTATCTTTCAAGGAGAATGGAAAAAGACACAGGTGGAGTGCATTCTCAGGGAAACCCTTCATCTTGATAGTAGAGCAAATTTCAAAGAACTCATCAAGATGCTTATAGGGATCTTCATTATCAAAGCCATAAAAGGATGGAAGCATTTGGATGGTTCTAGATTTGATTTCATATTGAGCGGCTTTGATATTTGGCATCACTATGCAAGAAGGAGAAGCATAAGTGGTAGGGATGAAATGATCTCGAAGAGTTATGGGAACCACATTCGGAAGTTCAGCCCCATTATTATTGATTCCCTTATTCCCCAAATTTTCTTCATTACCGGCCATTGTATTAAATTCAAGTTCAATTCCTCTTATGTTAGCAAATTCCCTAAGGTTTCTTTTAAGAGTCCTTTCAAGTGAATTTATGTCAACTGGTGAGTCAAGAGTCGGTAAGGAAAGTGATCTATGGCCAAACATCAACAAATCACAACATAATCAAGACAATAAATAGCCTCGACAAGGGCTTCACAATTCAACTATCTCTAATTTAACCACATGCAAGATATTCACGACCTTGAGACTAGAACTTCGAAAACTTATCGGGAGTCTTTTAGACTTACAAATTTGCTAGCTTTCCCACGGCAAGCCTTGAGTACCTAGAATCTCACAAGACAACTTGAAACACAAATTAATCGAAACCAACGAGAAAATATCCACAAGAACACAATATTCACAATCAAACCAAAGTTAATCCTAAAACCTCTGTTACAAATCCGATTGCAGTCCCCGACAACAGCGCCAAAAATTGATCGGTTTGAGATTCGATCTATAACAAATCAACCCTTTTTGCAATAGCACACTTTTTGCAATAGCACAAATCATTATAAAATAAGGCTATTGGTCGGGTAAGTCGAACCACTGGGACTGCTAGTTTATGGCAATTGAGGTTTTTAAATCACTTTTGGAATGATGAAAAGGGGTATAGAGTTTTGTGTGAGTTGTCACTTAAATTAGGAATTGAAAATTGCATAGAACAATAACTTGCAAGAACTTTAGAGAAACGAAATTTAGATAGAGAGGATTAGGGAAGTGAATCCACTCCAACCCCTTACACATGCTAAATATATGATTGATTTGGGGAAATATGACGGCCCTGGTTTTTCAAGCCAGTGCACCATGGGATGAACCGAAGATTGACCCGATAACGGATCCGAATTGCGGAAACGAAAATAGAAAACAACTCTAAGAAATCAAAGTGACCTTCCATGCGGTCGTTGAACTCAATGAGAACTGATACGAAAGCAAAAGATCAAAAATGTGACAAATAAGCCCTCAGGGGTAAAATAGTCATTTCTAAAAACTGTGGACTCGGGTGCTGTGATACCCCTCGGATCCGAGACACGGGTTTATCAGGCCCAGGCCCAAACCCGAGGGAATATCAAACAATTAAAGTATTTTAAAGCGAACACAGATGACAAAATGAAATAATAAAGATGGATTAAAACTAAAAGAACATTTAATTAAAAAAAACCCTCCATGCATAACTGAAAAATAAAACTCCAATCCTCCAAAACTTCAAGGTTACAACTTGGGAATCCACTGGTGGACCCCTAGCCAAAAGTTCAACTGAAACTAAAAACTGAAAATAGATAATGCCAGAAACATCTAGAGAAGTCCTACGTAATCAGATAAATGTGAAACTGTCCTCGACAAGCACGATCAAGCTCTAAGGCTGGAACCGTCCTGTACCTGAAAAAAATAATAAAGGAGTGGGTCAGACCCACGAGCAAGTTCTAATCTAATTGCAATCCATACAGTGACCTGATACGCAGATACACCGTAGACACCTCACAATATCTATCTAGTCCATACGTATAAATATATCCACACTAAGGGACATTCACTAGTCCATAATAGGGGTCTCAACCTGAATAGAAGGCAACATGCGAATACGCACCCAAAGGTGGGCATGAGTACCTAGACCTAACAGGGCACACCTCAACCTATTATAACCAGCTACGCATCCACTGCATATACGCGCCCTAACCAACGAGTCTGAGAATCAAGCTCAACTCGTGGTACCATAAACATATATATAAAGTCCGTCCAAACCCAGGGTATGCAGTTCAACTATTTATTAAACTGACATACAATAAACCAACTAGTTAGTCACTCAACTTATTCAGTTGATATGACTTAACTACCATCCGTTAATCCAGGAAGTCATCCAACTTGGTTAAAGCTTATCTGACTTAGCCACAATTAGGATTCGATATCTTTTAATCCATTCCATTAATCCATTAGGTTAGGTTTATGCGTTTTGAGCTAAACCGTCCCTAGTATGTCACCGTCCCATATTGTTACATACAATCCTCCATATCCATGTAAATTACAACATATATAACAGTTCAATAATTTACAGACCAAAAACCACCATCCAAATAATTGCAGAAGGAATCTTAACAATCTAGCAATTAAAATCCAGTAGTAATCCATGTAATTGCATCGAAGAATGAAACTATTCTAACAATTAACATCCAACACATGCATAGTTCAAATTTAATAAAACAATGACCCTATCATGTATTTAAAATTAGTTCTATAATAATATTATAGTCCAATAAATCGCTAAATTAATCTAAGCGATCTAGTTCCTTCCATCCGGTAACAGAGTACTAAGTCATATACTTATGTTTTGTTGTATCCTTTAGCACAGAGCCCTCACTATGCCACAAGTCTAATATATTACTTTAAAATACTTCATCGTGCATCTAAAATAAATTTAAACTCATTTTATAGCACCCTAAACCATCAGATTAAAATTAGTCAACAAATCTCCTTCCAGCCGTTAACTATACGCAAAGTTGTCAAATAGCATACTGTTAATTCCATTAATCCCAAGAGGTTATTTGATGCAATTCAAGACCTTAATTACACCATAAATTATTTACTAAAAATCGCATTAAATTTTTAAAACTGTTCAAGAACCACAAGTGCCCAAACAGTAGCCAAAAAAACACTGTACGCATCAAAAAATGAAAGAGCCTGCTCTAGAAAAATAGAGCAAGCTCTAAATTGGCATAGAGCCGGCTCTACCACCACCTTAGAGCGGGCTCTAAACAGGTGGGAGCCGGCTCTTGGCATTCCAGAGCCGGCTCTCTCTCCCTCTGTGAGCTTCCCCTCCGTTTCAGCTTCGCTCTGACCTCTGTTCCAACTCCGGCCAGTTGCAATCTTTCTGTTGGGTTTTAAAACTTATTTAGGAGTCATATTTAAGCCTAATAGCATCCCCAAGACTTTATTACAATAATTTGAAACCAATTACAGAGATTAACCGAAGCCATTAAATTGGTATGCTTGAAGGACAACACTGAAAATTAATTTAAGAAAATTTCAATTCTCTTCCAAACCCTCTATTCCCCTTTATCACTGAACCTAAAGATCTTATATCAATCCCAATAACATCCCCATGGTTCATTTTACAGAGATCAAAAGTAATTCCAAAGACTAAAGTTACAACAGAGCAACATGCTTAAAGAACAGAAAACTGAAACGAGACATGCATGAACTGTAACAGATTGATTTTTCAACATAACAGACCATACACATGACATACATTAAACATATATCTTCCAGTTATTGATTGGTTAAACCCTAGAGATTATCTAGGTGCACATAACACGAGCCAAAGAGAAGGAGAAAAAGAAGAACTTGCTTGTAGTTTTAGACTCAAAACTTGTCGCCGTCGTCCTAACTTCCGGCAACCACAGACTACCTTCTAGCCTCCTCTGGTTCTGGTCTAATCCACCAGAATCCTCCCTTGGTACTCACTGTTCTTCTCCTTGACAATTTTTATAGGGCCTCCGTTCACAACCCTCTGTGCTAAGAACTTACTTCACGTTTATGTAATCTGATTTATGGTTGTAAACCCTAGGCTAAAGCATAATGGTTATATTTATAGGTTTAGCTCTAAAACCCTAATCCTTGTAATTTTAGAGGCAGAGCCCTAATCTTAATCCTAGTCGGCCCATAAACAAAACCCATGATTAAATTCTATGTTGATGCCCAAAAGAAAACTGTGAGCCAATTAATGTATTTAAACAAAAAATCACATAACTTAATTTTAACAATTATAGTAAGTTAATTACCTAAGTTTAAAACAGTGAATTACAAATAATACAAGTAATAATTTATGAAAATAGACACAACAATTAAGAATTTAAATAAACCAAATAATGCACATAAAACCAATTTAATTCAAATTTCAAATAACCAAATAAACAAATGAAAACAATAAAATAAATAAAAATGCGATAAAGACAATAAAATAAATAAAAATGCAATACAATAAATATTAAAAATGTCGAGACTATCCTTTTAAAATTAGGGGTATTACATTCTTCCCCCCTAACAAAAGAAATTCCATCCTCGGAATTCGCTCTTACTTTCTTCCAATATTTCAGGAAACTGCGAGCCAATGACATCCTCCCATTCCCAAGTGGACTCAGCCTCATTGTGATGACTCCACTGCACACGAACCAAAGGGATAACCTTATTGCGAAGGATTTGATCCCGACGGTCAACAATACGACATGGTGGCTCCAAATAAGTCGCATCCAGCTGCAACTCAATCTCCCCAACATCGATATGCTGATACCGATCCTTATCTCACAAAAATTTCCGTAACATGGACACATGAAACACGTTGTGAACGCGATCCAAGTTATCCGGAAGTGCCAACCGATAAGCCACAGCTCCCACTCGATCCGTAATCATGAATGGACCGACAAACCGCGGAGACAACTTCCCTTTCTTCGCAAAGCGCATAACACCCTTCATAGGAGATACTTTGAGAAGAACCTGATCCCCAACCCGAAACTCCAAAGCACGAGTGCGACGATCAACATAGCTCTTCTGCCTACTTTGGGCAGTACGCATGCGATCTCGAATAAGAGCAATCTTTTCAGAGGTATCCTTGATGAACTCAGGACCTAAGAATCGATTCTCTCCAACCTCCATCCAATAAACAGGTGATCGACACGGTCAACCGTATAACGCCCCAAAAGGTGCCATCCCAATAGTCTTCTGGAAACTATTGTTATAAGCAAACTCCACTAGTGGCAAATATTCCTCCCAGTGGCCCTTGAAATCCAGAACACACGACCGAAGCATATCTTCCATAATCTGATTCACCCTCTCAGTCTGTCCGTTAGTCTGAGGATGATAAGCAGTACTAAGGTGTAACTCTGTACATAAAGCCTGCTGAAAACTCTTCCAAAATCCAGATACAAAGCTCGAATCCCTGTCCGATATAATAGACAATGGAATGCCATGTAGCTTCACAATCTCTGAAATGTAAAGCCTCAGCAACTGCTCCAAAGTGTAGTCAGTTCAAATAGGCAAGAAATGAGCTGACTTGGTCAACCTATCCACAATGACCCATATGGAATTATGCCCCTTGAAAGAATTTGGCAATCCTTCCACAAAATCCATCGATATGCTCTCCCATTTCCACTCCAGAATTGGCAGTGGCCGTAGAGCTCCTGGCGGCCTCTGATGATCAATCTTAACCATCTGACAAGTACTACACTGAGAAACAAAAAGAGCAATGTCCCTCTTCATACCTGCCCACCAAAACTGCCGCTTCATATCTTGATACATCTTATCGCCTTCTGGATGAACAGAGAACTCAGAGTGGTGAGTCTCAGTCATCACATCCTTCCTCAAATTATCAGCAGAAGGTACCACTAACCGTCCCTTGTATCTTAAACCTCCATCAGCCCCAACATAGTAGAATGGAACCTCTCCGGAAGCTATCTCTACTACCTTGTCGACACACTGCTGATCGATGAGTTGTGCTTGTAAAACCTTACGAATGATGGAAGGTGTAACCACCATGCAAGCCATAAAAGCGTCTGACAACTCATCTACATTTTTCAAAGCATTCCACTTAGTAGTGAATAGAGCAAAAAGACTACCAACAGGTCGGCGACTGAGTGCATCCGCCACTACATTCGCTTTCCCTGGATGGTACTGTATAGAAAAATGATAGTCTTTTACAAACTCCAACCACCTGTGCTGTCTCATATTCAGCTCCTGCTGAGTGAACAAGTACTGTAGACTCTTGTGATCACTAAATAATCTGAAGGACTCACCCAACAGATAATGCCTCCAAATACGCAAGGCAAAAACCACTGCTGCCAACTCCAAATCATGTGTTGGATAATTAAGCTCATGAGGCTTAAGTTTCCGAGATCCATAAGAAATCGGTCACTCCTCCTGCATCAATACACATCCAAGACCCTGCAACAAAGCATTCGTGTAAACAAGATACTCTATCCCGCTCTGTTGAGTAGCCAGAACCGGTGCAGAAGTCAGCTTCCTTTTCAGCTCATCAAAAGCTCGCTGATAGTGTTCATCCCACACGAACTGTACACCCTTCTTGGTCAGATGAGTGAGTGGTCCTGCTATCTTGGAGAACCCCTGGATGAATCTCCTATAATATCTTGCCAGACCGAGAAAACTCCGAATCTCAGTAGGTGATGTAGGCTGTCCCCACTCAACCACAGCTAAAACCTTGGCTGGATCCACTGCTATCCCTTTTTCTGACACCACGTGACCCAGAAATTTCACCTCCCACTGCCAAAATTCACACTTCTCGAACTTAGCATATAACTGGTGCTCACGAAGCGTCTGCAAGACTATGCAAAGATGTCTAGCATGATCGTCCTCCGACCGAGAATATATCAAGATGTCATCAATAAAGACAATAACAAACTGATCCAAATAAGCCCGGAAGACTCTATTCATTAAGTCCGTGAATACTGCAGGTGCATTAGTCGTCCCAAACGGCATAACACGAAACTCATAAGAACCATATCTCGTGAGAAATGCTGTCTTAGGAACATCTTGCTCCCTAACCCTCAACTGATGATACCCAGAACATAAATTAATCGTGGAGAAGTATGTGGCTCCCCTTAACTGATCAAACAAGTCATCAATCCTGGGCAAAGGATACTTGTTACGAATCGTAACCTTGTTCAACTCCCTGTAATCTATACACAGACAAAGTGAACCATCCTTCTTCTTCACAAATAGAATCGGTGCTCCCTAAGGTGATGTACTCCTACGAATAAAACCCTGGCTGAGTAACTGCTGAATCTGATCCCTCAGCTCTCTCATCTCCACCTGTGCCATCCTATAGGGTGCCCTAGCAATAGGCGCAGTGCCTGGAGCTAAGTCTATCACAAAATCAATCTCTCGACTAGGTGGCAACCCTGGAATCTCCTGAAATACATCCAGGAAATCCTGTACAATCGGTATGTTATCCAATGGCACAGTAATCCCCTCCTCATTTTCCTCCTCTACATGGAACAAATAAGTGCTACCGCCCCCTTTAGAACGTGGCATAGCTACTACATACATATCCTGACCAAGTATGGTAAAAATAATAGATCTATCAAAACAATCAACTTGGGCATGGTAGTGAGACAACCAATCCATCCCAAGTATCACATCATAAGTGTGCATGTCCAGGACCAGTAGATTGGCTAGAAATCTGAGTCTACCAATATCTAATGCCACAGGCCCATCACTCTCATGTATAATAGCTGTATCATCCAATGGTGTAGAAATACCCTGAGGTCTAGTGCATACCCTCGTCCTCATCTCAGATAAAGTAACAAAAGTCTTAGCTACAAATGAGTGTGTAGCACCCGTATCAAATAAAACACGTCCATGTAAATCATGAATAGGAAACTTACCCTCAATAGTCTGAGGTGCTTGAACATCCTATGGCATGGGGTTATACACCCTGCCATAGTGCAACTGCTGTGGTGCCTGTCCCTGAGTCTGCGGCGGTGCTGGTAAAGCCAGATGCGTCTATCCCTGAATCCGTGGAACCTGTGGAGCTGGTAGAGGTACTGGCGCCCTCTGTCCCTGCTGCACATACTGTCCCTGTCCCTGTCCTGCTTTAAGACACTGCCTGGTGGTATGACCATACTCTCCACAAGTGTAACAACTACCCTAGAAAGTACCAAATGGTCTCCTCTGTCGGTTAGCCTGTGGCTGACCCTGTCCTGCCTGTGGTCCCCTATTCTGTTGCCTCTGAATAGGTACCCCATTCCGGTGAGCATCTGAACCACTCTTGTGCTTCTTCCAAGGCTGTTGTCCCTGGAACTTGCCTTTGTCATTCTGCCGGTGACCATTGCCATTCCCCTTTTCAGCTGACTGATTAGTAGAGTCTTTATCACCCCGCTTCTCACCACGAGCTTGTCTGATGTCCACAGTCAACTTATACTATTGTAGAGCGGCGTCTACCACCTGAGCATAGGTAGTATAGGCTGGACTACCTGTAATAGCTCTCTTGATAGATCACATCAATCCCTTGACGAAACTATTACGCTTCTTCTCCTCTGTATCCACCTCCTCCGGTGCAAAGAGAGACAAGTGGGTGAACTGCTGCTCATACTCCGCCACTGTCATGTTTCCCTGCTGCAGATTCAGAAACTCGGTCTTCATAGCTGCCCTGACTGCATAGGGAAAATATTTCTCGTCAAAGCGAGCACTGAACTCATCATAAGACAATGTCATCCTCTCCTCTGGGGTGGTAACTGACTCCCACCACTGTAGTGCATCCCCAACTAGCTTGAAAGTAGCAAACATCTGCTTCTGAACCTCCGTGCACTGAACCAAACAAAGATGACGCTCAATGTCCTGTTTCCACTGGTGAGCTGCTCTCGCATCGGTTGAGCCTGAGAACACAGGTGGACTCCCCTTTGTGAAAGAGCTCCTAGACTTTCCCCAAGAATCCGTCTGAACCACTGGTGCTGGTACAAGTGCCTGCTGAACCTGTGGTTGGTTCCGAAGTGCAGCTATTACCCCAGCCTCTATAGCCCGAGCAACAAGGTCATTGAGGTGTGGAGGAATCTCTGGATCTCTAACCCGACCCTGAGTCTATTGAACTTCCTCCTGCTCCTCCTGAAACCCTGGCATTTGCTGCTCTTCTTCCATTTGCAGACATTGTAGACGTTTCTGCTGTCTACGTGCCGCTTTCCTCTGTCGACTGTTCATGTTTAGTCCTCTTCCAGTGTTAACCATGCTGTTAACATAGAAAGACAGACATCAGTACGAGTTTAAACGAACCGTAAAAGAATTCAACGAATCCTAAACATGAGCTCTCTATAAAAAAAACACTACATGGAAGTCTTAATACGAAACGTCCTAGAGATACTTGAACCTGGAGTACTCTGATACCAACTGTGATACCCCTCGGATCCGAGACACGGGTTGATCAGGCCTAGGCCCAAACCCGAGGGAATATCAAACAATTAAAGCGTTTTAAAGCGAACACAGATGATAAAATGAAATAATAAAGATGGATTAAAACTAAAAGAACATTTAATTAAAAAAAACCCTCCATGCATAACTGAAAAATAAAACTCCAATCCTCCAAAACTTCAAGGTTACAACTTGGGAATCCACTGGTGGACCCCTAGTCAAAAGTTCAACTGAAACTGAAAACTGAAAATAGATAATGCTAGAAACATCGAGAGAAGTCATACGTAATCAGATGAATGTGAGACTGTCCTCGACAATGACGATCAAGCTCTAAGGCTGGAACCATCCTGTACCTGAAAAGAATAATGAAGGAGTGGGTCAGACCCACGAGCAAGTTCTAACCTAATTGCAATCCATACAGTGACCCGATACGCAGATACACCGTAGACGCCTCACAATATCTATCTAGTCCATACGTATAAATATATCCACACTAAGGGACATTCACTAGTCCATAATAGGGGTCTCAACCTGAATAGAAGATAACATGCGAATACGCACCCAAAGGTGGGCATGAGTACCTAGACCTAACAGGGTACACCTCAACCTATTATAACCAGCTACGCATCCACTGCATATACGCGCCCTAACCAACGAGTCTGAGACTCAAGCTCAACTCGAGGTAACATAAACATATATATAAAGTCCGTCCAAACCCAGGGTATGCAGTTCAACAATTTATTAAACTGACATACAATAAACCAACTAGTTAGTCACTCAACTTATTCAGTTGATATAACTTAACTACCATCCGTTAATCCAGGAAGTCATCCAACTTGGTTACAGCTGATCTAACTTAGCCACAATTAGGATTCGATATCTTTCAATCCATTCCATTAATCCATTAGGTTAGGTTTATGCGTTTTGAGTTAAACCGTCCCTAGTATGTCACCGTCCCATACCGGTACATACAATCCTCCATATCCATGTAAATTACAACATATATAACAGTTCAATAATTTACAGACCAAAAACCACCATCCAAATAATTGCAGAAGGAATCTTAACAATCTAGCAATTAAAATCCAGAAGTAATCCATGTAATTGCATCGAAGAATGAAACTATTCTAACAATTAACATCCAACACATATATAGTTCAAATTTAATAACACAATGACCCTATCATGTATTTAAAATTAGTTCTATAATAATATTATAGTCCAATAAATCGCTAAATTAATCTAAGCGATCTAGTTCCTTCCATCCGGTAATAGAGTACTAAGTCATATACTTATGTTTTGTTGTATCCTTTAGCACAGAGCCCTCACTATGCCACAAGTCTAATATATTACTTTAAAAGACTTCATCGTGCATCTAAAATAAATTTAAACTCATTTTATAGCACCCTAAACCATCAGATTAAAATTAGTCAACAAATCTCCTTTCAGCCGTTAACTGTACATAAAGTTGTCAAATAGCGTACTGTTAATTCCATTAATCCCAAGAGCATATTTGATGCAATTCAAGACCTTAATTGCATCATAAATTATTTACTAAAAATCCCATTAAATTTTTAAAACTGTTCAAGAACCACAAGTGCCCAAACAGTAACCAAAAAAACACTGTACGCATCAAAAAATGAAAGAGCCTGCTCTAGAAAAATAGAGCAGGCTCTAAATCAGCATAGAGCTGGCTCTACCACCACATTAGAGCCGGCTCTACCACCACATTAGAGCCGACTCTAAACAGGTGGGAGCCGGCTCTTGGTATTCCAGAGCCGGCTCTCTCTCCCCCTGCGAGCTTCCCCTCCGTTTCAGCTTCGTTCTGACCTCTGTTCCAACTCTGGCCAATTGTAATCTTTCTGTTGGGTTTTAAAACTAATTTAAGAGTCATATTTAAGCCTAATAGCATCCCCAAGACTTTATTACAATAATTTGAAACCAATTACAGAGATTAACCGAAGCCATTAAATTGGTATGCTTGAAGGACAACACTGAAAATTAATTTAAGAAAATTTCAGTTCTCTTCCAAACCCTCTGTTCCCCTTTATCACTAAACCTAAAGATCTTATATCAATCCCAATAACATCCCCATGGTTCATTTTACAGAGATCAAAAGCAATTCCAAAGACTAAAGTTACAACAGAGCAACATGCTTAAAGAACAGAAAACTGAAACAAGACATGCATGAAATGTAACAGATTGATTTTTCAACATAACAGACCATACACATGACATACATTAAACATATATCTTCCAGTTATTGATTGGTTAAACCCTAGAGATTATCTAGGTGCACATAACACGAGCCAAAGAGAAGGAGAAAGAGAAGAACTTGCCTGTAGTTTTAGACTCAAAACTTGTCGCCATCGTCCTAACTTCCAGCAACCACAGACTACCATCTAGCCTCCTCTGGTTCTGGTCTAATCCACCAGAATCCTCCCTTGGTACTCACTGTTCTTCTCCTTGATAATTTTTACAGGGCCTCCGTTCACAACCCTCTGTGCTAAGAACTTACTTCACGTTTATGTAATCTGATTTATGGTTGTAAATCGTAGGCTAAAGCATAATGGTTGTATTTATAGGTTTAGCTCTAAAACCCTAGTCCTTGTAATTTTAGAGGCAGAGCCCTAATCTTAATCTTAGTCGGCCCATAAACAAAACTCATGATTAAATTCTATGTTGATGCCCAAAAGAAAACTGTGAGCCAATTAATGTATTTAAACAAAAAATCACATAACTTAATTTTAACAATTATAGTAAGTTAATTACCTAAGTTTAAAACAGTGAATTACAAATAATACAATTAATAATTTACAAAAATAGACACAACAATTAAGAATTTAAATAAACCAAATAATGCACATAAAACCAATTTAATTCAAATTTCAAATAACCAATTAAACAAATGAAAATAATAAAATAAATAAAAATGCAATACAATAAATATTAAAAATGCCGAGACTATCCTTTTAAAATTAGGGGTATTACAGGTGCCACTGAGTACACTGCTGGAAGGTCAACAAAAAACTAATCAAGATGGACTCAAGAATCGCATGATTCGGAGTCCGGACGAAGGAGAAACGGCATGACGAAGAAAAAGAGCATTTAAGGCTAAAAGGGTAAACTGGTAATTATTCAGGAAGATCTGGGTGTAACCGAGTATACCGTTGGAAAGCTAGCGAAAAATTAATCAAGTTCAAAAAAAAGTTCACTTGATTTGGAGTCCGGAAGAGGGAGAAATGAGTGTTTGAAGTTTTGACGTCCCAGCGGCCCGACGAAGGCCATGACATGCCCCATGCGCACCCGGCATCCATGCCGGCGCGCGTGCCGACGCCCAATGGCATGCCCATGCTGACAGCAAGGGTTTAAAGCAAGTTTTCAAGAACTGAGGCTTAAAACGGAGGTTAAGACGAGTTTTTTTGGAAAAACACGAAGAAGAAACCCCCCTTAAAATCGAGTTTTCTATGTGAATCGTGTAGAATTCAAAAAAAAAACTCACTGGAAAATACCCAAAATGCCCCTCCATGAAATCTGGTCATGAAGGCCAAAAAGCTTCTAAAATGCAAACTGGAAACTGAAACTTCATGAGGGATTTCCGGTACCAAGATGACATTTTCTGGAAAAACACGAAGAAGAAACCCCTCCTAAAATCACATTTTCTATTCAACCATGTCGAAAGAAAAAATTAAAACTGATGTGAAAGGTCTAGAATGCCCCTATATCAGATTATGCAACAAAATTTCAAAATGAGTCCATAGTTGGCTCATTTCACCAAAGAAGAAGGTTTGCCCGGAAACGACGATGCACGCAAACGTAACTTACCTATTTGGACGTACTACAATGGTCCGCGGCTTAAAAATACCACCGATACAAAATCCGACCCTCCCAACGGCCAAAAAGGCAAATATGAACAAGAAAAGGGAAATTTGAAAACCAAAATTATCAAATGATTTCAAATTACCGTTTGGCCCTTGGCCACACTTCAAACATGATTTATAAGACCCTATGAAAGAATAAGAATGGAATTCCCACACCCGATGCAAAAGTTATGAAGCAATGACGTAGCATTTTTCAATATTTTCATAATATTTCATAAAGTTAAAGTTGCATAGAATACAAGATACATGTCATTGGCCTCCGACTTCATCTCATACATGTAAAATACATTGCATAGAGTGTACTTATGTACACATTACATAATTGGAATCAAATATACACATTTTGACATATAAGGCTACAAGTGGCATTTCAAGCCAACTTTTACAAGAATTGAAACCTTCAAGGCTACAAATCATCCAAGCAATATGAGAATCTCGAATCTTGATTCCTGTACCTGAAAAATGTCCCCACTATGTGGGTGAGTAACATAAAGCTACTCGTAGGAGATGAGCATGCATCGACCTAGCATTTTACAATAAGATCACCTTATGGTGAAACATGTTAAAAGGGCTCATGCCACCTAACGTCTACATCAACATGAGACTCAGGGAGCATCCTAAGCTACTCATACAATTGAAATGAACTACGGCATACAAGTATACATGCCAAAGTACACTAAACCGTATTAAAACATGATACACGACATTCAAGTACACATGTTCACAAGTATACTAAATCATGTTAAATGGGATAAGCAATATCTAGCATATATACACAAGTATAAGATATATGTATAGAGTACTCATAAATCAAGTATACAAACACAAGTACACTAAGCTAAACACATACGTACAAGACAAGTATACATGGCACAAGTATACAAAAATGAAATCCGCACACACAAGACAAGCATACTAAGCGTAAATACACTAGATAGAGTTTAGATACACCAACAAGGATACAAGTTCAAGTATACAGTTTCAAGTATACTAAATGAGATCAAAATACATAGGCAAGCACCAATTCTCAAGTTACAAGTAATCCATGATTAACAACTTGAAATTGAATGCGAAATCAAAGTAGAAAGGCTAGGACATGTGGTCACTAGACCAAGCAAGTGTTTCCGTGTAATTACGACCCACAAGGCACTACCTAGTGCGCACATGCATAAGTTATTCCGGGCAATTACGACCCACAAGGTACTACCTAGTACGCACTTATGACTTAGAAAACTCTTGTCTCCGTACTAGAGCAAAACCCTAGCCGTCACGTGAAATATGTCCTTACAAGCTTTCCAAAATCAATAAGTCCAAAACTTATACAAAAATCAATAAGTTAGACCAAACTTATACCAAATCCACTAATGCATAAAACCATCTTCCATGCACAAATAAGGTTGAATCCACACAAACCATGTCCTATAATTCAAGTCTAGATAGCATATGACATGTCAAGCCTCCAATATGCAATTTATATACCAAAACAAGAATATTTTACAACAATTGGACCACATTACCACACTAAGCCACAAGTACTAAATAAATCCCAATTTAGTAACTAGCTTCCAAGGTAAATAATTGTAATATTCTAACAAGCTATACACCTACACAAGATATTTCTAAACAAGCTATGCAAGTCAATGATATTCTATATCATGCTAAGTCCAATTACCATTTCTAGAGGTCTCAAGTACTAATTCTACATCAAATTAGTAACATGCTCACAAGGTGATTAAACAGACTACATTTCAAGGGATTATCAACCTATTACCTCCAATATCAATTTGAGTGACCAACACACTTAAAATAAAATTAATTAAGCTCATTAATTAATTTTTCTCTAGATTTTCAAACATATCCAAATGTCCTCAATTTAATATATGTTAAAGAACTCACCAAGGCCTACTTTAATATCACATTACAAGTTGGTTTCATACTTGATACAACTATATGAATTAATCTTTCACAAAAGATAAATATTAAATAAGTTTTGCAATTCTTACTCAAATGCTCCAAATTTAATATATGTTACGCAACTCACTAAGGCCTAATTTACTAGCATGCCACAATTTAATTCTAAACTATATATCATCATTAGAATTAAATCCTAAACAAAGAAAATAAATAAATTAAATTCTAAAAACTTGAACAAGGCATGCTCACAAGTTGTATATGCTTATAAAATAATCAATACAATAATAATATAAACCTAAGACATCCCCTACCTCAATTTGAGATGAAAATCTCAAAAGCCCACCGAAAAAAAAGTGTTCCGAATCTGACGATACCGAAGGGTTTTGTCGGGGACAACACGATATACATGAATCCACAAGAAGCCCCATCAAAATCACAACTTGACTTCAAATCTAAACTCAAAATTTGGCCACAAACGGGTTCTAATAAGGGTGAAAGAAGCGTGTAGTCAACACGAACACAAAACGCAAAGGCCTTACTATGTTCTGACAAAGAAATGAAGTTCAAATGAGGAGAGGAAGGTGGCAGCCTCCCTTGGGCTGCCATGGAAGCTTCAGGTCGTGTAAGAGAGTGGGGAAGATGAAAAAATAAAATATTTCATCCCCCTTTTATAGAAATCTCAAAAAGTGCCTGAATAGGCCTTGCTGTGTCCGGAAAAGTGAAATTTGAGCAAACGCGCTCAAATGATGAAACTCTGTGAACAAAAAAGATTCAAAATGAGAAAATAAGAATAACAGAAGAAATAGCATAAAAAATTGAGTCCCGAGCAGAAAGTTATGCCCCAAACAAGTTTAGCGCAAACCGGGGCCAAAAACCCTGAAACTGGAAAACATCGACCAGAAGGGACTTCTAAGAGTTTACAACCCGATGAAAAGTGAAAATGAATCCCGTACGAAGATCCAGGCTCAAAACAAGATAATTTGCAACAACTTTCATTAATTGCACAATGGCCCCCACAAAAAGGGTTAACTTCAAAACTGCCCCAAAATGAAAATATCTTCCAAAAGATATTTTCTTAGATACCCCTGAAATAAAATATCTTGAAAAGATATTTACAAAAAACACCCCATGAAAAGAAATTAATTTCAAAGAATTATGCATCCATGCCCCTATGAACACCGGGAGCAACCAGAGTACTTTCCTGCAAAAGTAAAGATACGTATTTCATGGAAACTACTCACGATAAAGATATGTGAAGTCAAAAACCAATTTCGAGCACAAGAAGTGAGGTTTTACCAACAAAGTGACAAACGGGGAAAAGACAAAATAGGGAAAAGGACGAAATAGGAATAAGGATAAAAAAGTGAATAGTGTCAAAAAACGAAAATTGTGGAAATGACTCGGTCCTCAAAGGAAGTTGTCAATCCAAAGGAAAGAGTCTCACAAACCATTTATGAGCACTCGAGATGACACTAAGCAACGAGAAACTGAACTCAGAAAAGAAATTTCAATGAAAAAAATTCATCCGTAAAATTCTGAGGAAAAAGGAAAGGAAGGAAATGACCGGGTCACTTCAGGAAATAATATATATATGTTCCCATGATATATAGCAACACATGGTTACTACAATATCTTCAAGAAATTCATTAAATCACAAGGCAAGAATAACCTATCAAAGCTTCACATGCTTAAACTACCTAAACTAGGGTGTAGCCTTAGACATGCTCAATAAGCTAGAGATTTTCAAGCCCTCAATCAAATGGTAAACGCACATGGAGTCAAGAGACAAGATTAACCCATCAAAATGAAGCCCTAAGCTATGGATTAACAAATTTCTCAAAAACCATGCCATTAAAACCATTTCATAATCTTATTTCCATTGTCACTATGAAAATGCTAGCCATACAACCATGAGAATAAATAATCTAAGACAAGAGTAATTGATTCAACATAATCATTTATACAAAATAATATTCATTACACATTGTAAAGTGCTCTAGATTATGAAACTTGGTCCATACATACATACATTCCCCAAAATAAATCATACTTTAAACATGCTTACAAGGAAGGGTTTCATCACCCCCCTAGATAGAGAGTTAGTTACCCATGGATGAAAGGAATGAAGGAGAAGAAGAAGCCTCACCCTCCATTTTCATACCTTGAGCAAGTTAGAACTCAAAACCCTCGAGAACACTTCTTTCTCTCTCTAAAACTTAGCAAAAATATCTCTATCACATAATACAAGCTTCCAACCTCTTATCTAGGAAAAATCCTCCTCTAACCACTCAATTTCGAGCTCCAACCACCCTAGAAGCAATCTGGACCACAAAAATTGCATAGGGAATAAGATTCAGCACAAAAACAGGAGCAGGTGATCTGCTACCTACAGGTCGGCGGGGGCCCGCAGGTTCTTAACATCCGAGGGAACTCATAGGACAAAATGGTGGGCGCCCGAGGTGGCACGGCGGGCGCCCACGGTGGCTCAGCGGGGACCTGCGGTGGAAGGCTTGTTATTGGGGTGATTGGCGAGCGCCCGCGGAGGCTTGACTTCAACACATATCACCCTTTTTTTGAATCACATGTATTGACCCGACAACATAATCGTCATTCTGAATACAATGCTGCAAAACTCACATGCATGATGACTAAAGAAACTTGGCTTAAAAGATGGTTCCCAGCAACGGCATCCTTTGATTCTTCAAGAGATTGTCAAAACTGTTCCTAACCATATTCGGAGGAACCAACCTGAAAGTAGAAGAAAACAAACAAATAAAGCTAAACTATACATTATGATCAACTAATGGACTTAACTAATGCAATTAAGGGTGCTTAAATATGCAATATTTGGCGTTTATCACCAAGGTCTTTAAAATCACTTTGTTTGATGATAGAGTGTAAAAGGTTTGGTTTGTTTGTCACTTAGAACTAGGAAATGGAAGTTGTATAAAACAATAAATGGAAGGAATTTAAGAGGAGAGGAAATTATGTAGAGAGGACTAGGGAAGTGAATCAACTACCAACCCTATAAACATGCTAGCTTGTGATTAACTTGGGAAAGAACTTAGATATATGGCAATGATATGTGGCAATACAAGATTATTACATTATCTTCAAGAAGTTCATAGAATCAAGAATTAAGTATAATCCCTCAAAGTTCCACATGCTTGAACTACCTAATTAAGATCCATTACATCAAGTGTAGTGCTCTAGATTATGAAACTACCACATACATACTTCATTCCCTAAATTAAACAAAACTAAAGCATGCTTACAAAGAAGGGCTTCATCACCTCCCTAGAAAGGGAGTTAGTTACCCATAAAAGCAAGAGAGGAGGAGGTTGAGAGGATCAGCCCCTCTATTTTCACACCTAGAAGCAGACTCCAACCCAAGCTCTCAAGAACACAATATTTCTCTCTCTACAAAACCTTACAATGTTGGATATCTCTTTACAACCCTTTAAACCCTTTTTATGAGCCACAAATCCTACCAAAATCAATTAATCTCGTGGCTAAAAATCCCTAGAAGAATGCAAAGCCATTCATTTAGTTAGGGGGACAACATTGAGTAAAACAATGGAGTTAGCGACCTACTATCTGCAGCTTGACGGGCACCTGCAGCGCAGGGCGAGCGCCCGTGGGGTGTCAAAGCTGGCTTCCACGCCCTGGCAAAGGGCACTTGGTGCTTGTGATGGCAACTGGCAGGGCCTCGCCAAATTTCAAATCTACTGGAATGAACTTGTTTCATTCTTTGAAATTTAAAGGCTCGATCATAAATTGGCGGGCGCCCGCAGGAATTGTGCATGTGGCTGGCGGGCGCCTGCAATGCTCCTGGGCTCAAAGACACCTCTCTTAAAATGACCTTTGTCTCGGCCCGAAGATGCTAACTTCCTTCTCAGCACGATATGGAGAATGCCATGAGTTCAATGGCACGAATTAGCTTTACAAACTATCGATCCCTGGCCTGGTATGCTTTGATCTTCAAGAACTCATCAAAACATCATTTTTATTCCTTTTTAGGAAACAAAACTGAAAATAAACAAAGACATGCAAATGAAGATAACCTATACAATAGAACCAACCAATGGACTTAACTAATGCAAATAAGGGCCCTTGAATATGCAATATTCGGCGCTTATCACACCCCCAAACTTATATTTTGCTAGTCCCATAGCAAAACCAAAATGAAGTACTCAATGAAATGACAATGATTGGAATGCTATCCAAAAATATCAACCATGGTACAAGAAGATGCACAAAGCTCATTTGCAACTTAGAACAAAGAGAACATTGGAGATGGGATCATTATGAAGACTACCTTGTGTATATGAAGCCTTTATATAACAAAATAGTTAAACATATTTTAATTCTCATGCATCAACATATAGTCTATATAAATACTTCAATTGTCATATCTATAAAAGAAATCATCTCTAGCTTCATTAAAAGTGAAATGGATTCCCAATATGTGGCTTTTACCTTCTTTTTTCCATTTCAAGAACACAAGTCTTCAAATCATTGAATTTCTCTTTTAAATGAAGTCTCTAAGGAATGAATTTATTCAAAATACAACTTTTGCTATTTTTTTTTATTTTTTTATTTTTTATATATATTATGGTCGTGCAATGTCGAAGTCCCTTAAACTTTCTAACTAACCCATGTAGCAAGTGTTAGGCCAATAACTCCCAAATCGGATGGCTTTAGGGTACTTAGTGTAAGGACACTCCACGGGCTTAATAACTCGAGTTAGCAAGGCTACAAACTTAAGCTAGTCATTTTCATTATTTAACATTTTTTTTTTTTTTTTTTTTTTTAAGTTTCATGCCAAAGATATCTATTCATTAGGGTCATCAATTCAATCAACTGAGTCATGGTCAAGGTAAATCAGGTTGCATGTCTCACAATTAAGTTTCCGGTGTGAAGTGTGAAGCATAGAAGAGAATGAATTTTGACGAAAATCTAATTGAAGCATTTATACAAACCAATTTGAAACAACATGATCATTTTAAATTTTTTCTTACTTCAAAACTATCATTTGCCTCTATACACAAAGTATTAAACATATGCTTCAATCTCCAACAAGTTCCAAGATTACAAGATCCTTGCTTCCCAAAAATTATTTTATCAATTTACATGAACAATTTTTTTGCACATGCAAACAAAAATGCATACCAAAATAAAAAATGCATACCAAAATGATACCCCCAAACTTGAATGTCATATTGTCCTCAATGTGAGAAGACAAAGAATGAAAAATGAAAAATAGAGAGGGTAAAAAGAGCAATAATACCGAGTAGGAGGAAAATCCGTGGCGTTGTGACAACATGCCACCATGTGAATTCCAAAAGCCACGGCCCCAAACTTGAATCGAAAAACCTATTAACAATACAAATATATACAACAAGCAGGATATGGAACATAAAAAGAGATAAAAATTAACCAACTGCAATTTTATTTAACCAAAAACTGAGCATCCATGCAAAATAGCAAAAAGAATTGCAGTTATAAGTTTAAAATAGGAACTGAAAGGAATACCAAACGCAACCCAAAGTAAAACAAAAGAATACTACTGAAAATGAAAATAGGAACTGAAAATGAAAATAGGAACTGAAAATGAAAATAGGAACTGAAAACAGAAAATCACTCCATCATCGGAGTAGAGGATGAGCCATCGGCTCCGCCTGGTGCTCAGTCAATCAATGATTACAGCATGGCCTGCAAGACTTGTTGCCCCTCCTGAGTCTCCTTACAAAAATCCGTAAGGGTGCCCTCCATGGTCTCAACTCGTAGCTGCAATGTATCAAGACAGGTGCTGAGAGAATCATAATCGGCACAGGATATGGCAGGTGGAGGCGGCACAACAGGTGTAGGAGCAGCCTGTGCAGGAGCAATAGGGACATCAGCACCCCCCCCCCCCAATCCAGTGTACCACCAATGCGTGCTTGACGAGATGTCTTAAGCTGGATGGTGCTTGACTTCCATACACCGAGATTATAAAAATATACCTCAGTATTCCGCTCCTTATTTCGTGGTGCCTTGAACTTTTTGTTCTTTAGCAACTTGGTAACCAAGTATGGGAAAGGAAGCGCCCAAGTCAATGCATTATCCGACTGCAGAACGAATAAATCATTGTAGAGCTTGAGAAGTTGGTCCCAGACAAGCTGTGAAACACAAAACCAATACCCCTTCTCAGCTGAATAAAGGGTGTTCAGAAAAAAGCCCTTACATTCAGAGTGCTTGGGGACTGGGAGAACATTTTTGGTGAGGACAGAGTCCAAGAACCACAGCCGGCACGGAAGATAGGACTTGTTCATGCTTATTTTGTGACTACTAGTATAATTGTTGTGGCATATCTCATGGACAACGTTCGACAAAGTCACATCCTTAGGGAAAGCACCGTAGAGAGGTTGAAGATCATCATCCAAAGGAGATGCCAATAGACACTCCAAGGTCGCGGCAAGGTCATCAATGGTGAACGCAAAAGGCTCGCCATCAATGGTTGTCTTAATCACTTCTGGCTCCGCGCATGAATAAAACATGTTAGAATAGAATAGGTGGACTATACATAGATAGAACGCCGAGGTGCATGGCTTGTATAGAGCATTTAGGCCTCGGTCCTTCAACTCTTTGACTGACCAAGCCGTCTCCGGATTTTCCTTAAACTCGTCCTTAATGATGAATTTAGCTTCGGTTTCAATGGGCCACTCAGCCCAATTTGGAGTGAGAGTATCCTCGGATGGTCCTTCGGATGAGCGAGCATGCTTGGAGGAAGTTTTGGGAGCCATTTGGAAGAGGGAGTTGGTTTAGGCAATTTGTCAAACACCTGGTGTGCAAGATAAATAGGAAGAGAGACAAATGATGATTAAAGATGAGGAAAAATTTTAACCTGCAATTGACAATAAACAAGCCCCAAACACATACTACACCTCTATACAATCAATCCTATCCGCCATTAATCCAAAAATTGAAAGAAAGAGAGAGTTAGAAACTTACCTAACAATAAAGGAACAAAAGTGTGACGGCCCAAGTTTTTCAACCTGGTGCGTCAGTGATGAACCGAAAGATGACCCGATAATGGATCCGAAATTCGGAAACAAAAGACAAAACAACGGTCTCTAGAGATACAACATGGCTCTAAGACATAATTATGACCCTCAACGAGGTCACGGAACCCAAAGGAATCAAATGGGGAAGCAACGTTTCAAAAACGAACAAGATTGAACCTAGGGGCAAAATTGTCATTTCTACCTTAAAAATGGGTGCCACCGAGCACACCATTGGAAAGACAATGAAAAATCAATGAACTTAGACTCAAAAATCGCTTGATTCGGAGTCCGGATGAAGAAGATATGGCTTACGGAAGAAGAAGGGGCAAAATGGTCAAAAAGAGGCAACCCATGAACATCTAACCGGTTAGGAGACCTTCCTAACCGGTTAGGAGACCAAAAATCATTACATATACACTACCCACACCCATCTAACCGGTTACGAAACCCCTCGTAACCGTTTAGATGTGAAGGCGGCAGAATGGGCAGCAAGAAACCCTGGCAGCAGGGGTTTTTTCTGGGAAAAAAGGAAATTTAAGGGCCAAGATGACATTTTCTGGAAAAACACAAAGAAAAAACCCCCCCTAAAAATTGAGTTTTCAACGTGACTCTCGAGGAAAATTGAAAAATACGCATTGTGAAATACCCAAAATGCCCCTCCATGAAAACTGGTCCAGAGGGTCCAAAAAGCTGCTAAATTTAAAAACTGAGAACTGAACTTTGGATGCGATTTCCGATGCCAAGATGGCATTTTCTGGAAAAACATGAAGAAGAAACCCCCCCCCCCCCCTAAAATCACATTTTCTAAGTGACCATGTGAAGAACAGAATTTATTTCCCAGAGAAAATTCCCAAAATACCCTTAGGTCAAATTATGCAACAAAAGTGTAAAATGAGTCCGTAGGAGGCTCATTTCACAAAAGAAGTAGCTTTGCCCAGAAACAACTATGCACGCAAATGTTACTTACCTATTTAGATGCGCTACAATGGTCCATGGCTTAAAAATATAGCCGATGCAAAATCCGACCCCCCAATGGACAAAAAGGCAAAAATGGGACTTGGAACGAAAACTCAGAATTCAAAATTATGAAATGGTTTCAAAATACCGTTTGGCCCTTAGCCACACTTCATACATGATTAGTGAGTACCTATGGAAAAATCAAAATAGAATTCCCACACCTGATCCAAACATGGTGAAACAATAACTCAACATTTTTCAATAATTTCATAATATTTCATGAAGTCATAAATTACATAGGATACAATATAATGGTCATTGGCCTCCGGCCCCATCTCATACATATCAAATACATTGAAAGGAGTGTACTTAAGTACACATTACATACATGGAATCAAATATACATATTTTGACATATAAGTCTACAAAATGACATTTCATACTAACATTCGCATGAAATGGAAACTTGAAAGCTACACGACATCCAAGGAATGCTAGGCGTCACGAACCAAGTCTTCGTACCTGAAATATGCCCCAGTATCGTAGGGGTGAGTAACATAAAGCTACTCGTAGGAGATGAGCATGCATCGACCTAGCATTTTACAATTTTATCACCTTAAGGTGAAACATGTTAAAGGGGCTCATGCCACCTAACGTCTATGTCCAAGTGAGACTCGGGGAGTATCCAAAGCTACCTTAGAGTCTAAGCAACAAGAATCATGATATACATACGTGTATGAAACGAATCATGGTTGGGATAATCCAAAGAACACGACAAGAAGAATGCTTGAGCATAGATTAACATGAATTGCATTTTCAATACAATTGAACTAGGTCTAGAGTAATCCATACAACATGACAAAAGCATATTTGAATACAAGTTAACAAGAATCACATTATCCATGCAATTCAACAACAAAAGAGCATGTTATACAATGCAACAAGGTATAAGTTCTCAAAGCCATCAACTTAGAATCTAAAGCACAAAATAACAGTAGTGGTTCATGCCACCTAACGTCTAAGTTCTAAATGAATTAATAGGATCAATCCTAAGCTTTGTTAGAACGCCAAAACACAATTTTCAATATCGATGCAATTTAACCAATATTGGAACTTCCAATACAACGCATAATGCACAATTTTGCAAAATTAACATCATGTAACTTAAAATGGAATGACAAATAAGGAATAACAAGTTACAACATCATCTAGTTATCAACTTAAAAATGAAATGTGAAATCAAACAAAGTGTTAACTTGGACGTCACGCCGGATTAGACCGACAACATAGTTACTTTAGGGTTACTAGCCCATGGGTAACCTCCCTATGTGCGCACTAGACTATATAGAGGGACTATCCCCTATACTAGAACCACGTCCTAACCATAGTCAAACAACGACATCCCCAAGTTTCCAAAATCAACAAGTTGTGCAACAACGTATATATCAACAGGAATATGCAAGATAATCGACTATCTACTAAGCACAACCAAATTAGGAAACCTATACAACACATGCTCTAAATCCTTAACTAATATGATATGATGAATGTCGAATCTTCAGTGTGTGATTCGTTACACGCAATGCATGAATAATGCTAAATATGAAGTGTGCAAATCATTACGCAAGATAACAATATATTCAATATTGAAAACATAAGCTCATGAGTTTAAATACAACAACAAGGTAGAACTTTAATTAAATCATGCTAATTTAAATCCCAAGGTTATAAAACAACTTCAAATAGTCCCAAATTAATATATATAGTAAACAAGTCATGGCCAATACAAATATCAAGTTAAAACCTTAATTAAGCTAATGGGACCACGAAATAGATTTTAATTAATTCTTTTAATTAAAATCTCTAGATTTTCAAACTTAACCAAATGCTCTCAATTTAACATATCTTAGAGAACATGCCAATGACTAATGTAATATCACATTACAAGTTTATTTCATTCAATTTACGACCATGTGAATTAAACTTTCACTAAAGTTAAATATAAATTAAAAGTTGAAATTCTTATGCAATTAATCCTAATTTAATATATGTAAACAACTATACCTAAGCTTAATTTTTTAGCATCCCACAATACAATTCCAAGTTGTATATCACCATGAGGATTTAATCTTAAACAAGGAATTTAATTAAATGAATGGTTTGAAAACCTAACCAAATATTCTAAATCAAATATATGTGAAGCTATATGGCATGTAAGTCAAGAATATCAAGTCAGAATTTAAATAGAGTGAATAGTGCTCTCGGGGCAAATTAATTAATAATTACTAACTTTCAAAACACCTCCAATTACTTTCAAATTCAACTATGTTGAAGAGCATGCTAAGGCCTAATATAATATGCTATAACACATATTAATTTCAAGCTAGTTAAGGCCATGTGAATTAATCTTTCACCTAAGATAAATATTAAATAAAATCTTTAATACTTATTCAAATGTTCCAATTTTAATACACGACAATGAGCATATCAAGGGGCAATATAAAATCATGTTACATGTTTAAAACAAATCATAAGCAGCCGGGAAAATCAAATCCAATACAAGAAAATTAAATAATAAAATCTCTAGATTTCATATTTAAGCATGCAATCAAGTTATATAAGCATCAATAGCATGTTATATAACAAGAATTAAACCTATATCACCTCCTATCTCAATTTGAGATGAAAATCCCAAATCCCCACCGAATTGAAACGGCTCCGAATCCGACAAAACTCCTAGGTTTTGTCGGGGACAACACGATCTATATGAATCCCCATGAAGCCCCATGAAAATCCAAACTTGACTTCAATCCCGAACTCAAAATTTGGTCAGAAATGGTTTCTAATAAGGGGAAATGGTAGAGCACGACGAGGCGAACAACAAATGTTAAGGCCGAAGACTTTTCATCAAAGAAAAGTGGATCAAAGGAGGAGAGAGAAAATGACAGCCATGGGAGGGAGCTTGGCCGGCCATGGGAGAAGAAGAAGAAGAAGAAATCTGATTTTTTTTGTTCTTAAGTTCCATATTTATAGTAAGTCTCAAAAAGTCCCCTAAAAGGGCCCCGCCGGGTCTGGAAAAGTAGATTTTGAGCAAACGCGCTCAAACGGAAAAACTCTATGAACAAAAAAGATTTAAAATGAGAAAATATGAACAACCGATAAAACAGCATTGAAAACTAAGTCCCGAGCAGAAAGTTATACCCCGAACAAGTTCGGCGGTAACCGGGTCCAGAAACTCTGAAACTAGAGAAAAATGACCAGAAGGAAATTCTATGAATTTACGAGTCAATGAAAAGTGAAAATGAATCCCGTATGAGGATTCAGGCTCCAGATGAGACATTTTTGCAAAACTTTCATTAATTGTACAATGGCCCCTACAAAAAGGGTTAACTGCGAAATTGCCCCAAAATAAAAATATCTTCCAAAAGATATTTTCTTAGATGCCCCTGAAATAAAATATCTTCAAAAGATATTTACGAAAAACACCCCAAGAAATGAAAAAGATTCTGAAGAATTGTGCATCTATGCCCCTATGGACACAAGGAGTAACCAGAGTACTTTCTTACAAAAGTAAAGATACGTATTTCGAGGAAACCACTCAAGATGAAGGCACGTAAATTCAAAAACCAACTTCGAGCATGAGAAGTGAGGTTATGCCAAAAACTGACAAACGGAGATAAGACGAAATAAGGAAAATGACAGAATAGGGAAAAGACGAAATAGCGCATAGTGTCTGAAAAATGAAAAATGCGAAAATGACTCGGTCCTAAAAAAAAGTTGTCAATTCACATGAAAGAGTCTCAGAAACCAATTCTGAGGACTCGAGATGACACTAAGCGACACGAAACAGAGCTCAGAAAAGAAAATTAAACGAAAAAAAATTCATTCGTAAAATTTCAGGAAAAAGGAAAGAAAGGCAAATAACCGGGTCGTTACAACCTACCCTCCTTAAAGGAATTTCGTCCCCAAAATTAGGAGCATACCAGAGAGAACAGAGTAATGACCGAACAAAAGGTCAAATCAAAGGGTAGTTCACAACGCACTGAAGGACAAATCCTGAAGTCTAAAAATTAACTAAAGGAACGCGAAACCATGAACTGAGACAACACCTCATACGAATCGGCATGTTAACTCAATGTCAACTATCGACAGAATCCCAAGATAACAAAACGTTGAAACATGATAGAAGAAGAGAGTGACAAGGCAGTACGAACAGTGACCAGAACTCGCCCACACTTACTCGTCAGTAAGGTAGCATGACAATATAAGGCACTAGTTCGTAACATGCTCCAGAAGGGAACTTTTCGATACAAATGACATCAATGTCGAAAATGGTCATTACCGAAGGCACTACGGAAACCAGGCATTTGCGAGAGTTAGGGTAGCTAATCCCAAAACTCTGACAACAATGACACTAGCACCATTACGCTTAAGGCCTTAGATCTAGAAGGCATGAAGGAAAAGGAAATGAAATAGTGCCTCCCTGGCCCACGTCTCAATCCACCAGACAAGGAAAAAAAAAAGTGAATCGCAGTCCTCTACGCTCACATGAGCCTTACTCGCATCAATCGACAGAACAGACAAGAAGGTTCCCGACATAAGTCCTTATAGAATGAATTTCTCCTATCTAAGGAAGAAACTCGTGAAACAAGAATGCATCCAAGGGATACGACAGATCCTAAGAGACAATGTCAAAACTAGACATAAAAGGGAACAGCTAGCATACAACATAACAATAGACTATCTACTCACACAAGTAGTAAGAATCACATAGAACATGTCAGAGTATATAGGAGAAGGACATAAAGTATAATGATATGCTGCATATAATCATGTCAAGATGAACAAGCGTATACAATATACTCAGGTAGACAAGCATATACCACATGTTAAGATGACAAACAGGTACCATGTGCTAAGGTAAACAAGCATATTTCATATACTAAGACAGTCAAAGTATGCTTCTAAACAAGTTGCCACATAAGTAAATAGACATGTTGTCAACTCAAAACATGTTATCAAGAAGCATGTAAGTAAATGGTATGACAATACACGTGAATGAAAAACGTAAGGTATGCCGACATACATCGCATACAGTCATGCTAACACAAGCACACAAATATAATGTCACACCAAGACATGATACTAACCTAGACCATGTTATCAGGAAGCACATATACACTGAAAGCATACGTAACAATACTAATAGGCGTCTCACAACATTTAAGCATGTTAACATGTTATCACACAAGACATATTATCAAACAAGGCATGTTATTAAGATAAAAATGACATATCAAAGCAAAACAACATGAGCATGATATGCACCCAAAACCCGTAGTCCAAGGTATTCGAACCCGGACCCTCTGATACCACCTGTGACGGCCCAAGTTTTTCAACCCGGTGCGTTAGTGATGAACCGAAAGATGACCCGGTAATGGATCTAAAATACGAAAACAAAAGAAAAAACAACGATCTCTAGAGATACAACATGGCTCTAAGACACAATTATGACCCTCAACGAGGTCACGAAACCCAAAGGAATCAAATGGGGAAGCAACATTTCAAAAACGAACAAGATTGAACCTAAGGGCAAAATTGTCATTTCCAGCTAAAAAGTGGGTGCCACTGAGCACACCATTGGAAAGACAACGAAAAATCAATGAACTTAGACTCAAAAATCGCTTGATTCGGAGTCCGGATGAAGAAGATATGGCTTACGGAAGAAGAAGGGGCAAAATGGTCAAAAAGAGGCAACCCATGAACATCTAACCGGTTAGGAGACGACATATACACTGCCCACACTCATCTAACCGGTCACGAAACCCCTCGTATACGTTTAAATGTGAAGGCGGCAGAATGGGCAACAAGAAACCCTGGCACCAGGGGTTTTTTCTGGGAAAAAAGGAAATTTAAGGGCCAAGATGACATTTTCTGGAAAAACATAAAGAAAACCCCCCTCTCAAAATCGAGTTTTCTACGTGACTCGTGCCAAAAATTGAAAAATATGCATTGTAAAATGCCCAAAATGCCCCTCCATGAAAACTGGTCCAGAGGGTCCAAAAAGCTGCTAAATTTAAAAACTGAGAACTGAACTTTGGATGCGATTTCCGATGCCAAGATGGCATTTTCTGGAAAAACACGAAGAAGAAACCCCCCCTAAAATCACATTTTCTAAGTGACCATTGAAGAACAGAATTTATTTTCCAAAGAAAATTCCCAAAATACCCTTAGGTCAGATTAAGCAACAAAAGTGTAAAATGAGTCCGTAGGAGGCTCATTTCACAAAAGAAGTAGCTTTGCCCGGAAACAACTATGCACGCAAACGTTACTTACCTATTTAGACGCGTTACAATGGTCCATGGCTTAAAAATATAGCCGATGCAAAATCCGACCCCCCAACGGACAAAAAGTCAAAAATAGGACTTGGAACGAAAACTCGGAATTCAAAATTATGAAATGGTTTCAAAATACCGTTTGGGCCTTGGCCACACTTCATACATGATTAGTGAGACCCTATGAAAGAATCAAAATGGAATTCCCACACCCGATGCAAACATGGTGAAACAATAACTCAACATTTTTCAATAATTTCATAATATTTCATGAAGTCATAAATTACATAGGATACAATATAATGGTCATTGGCCTCCGGCCTCATCTCATACATATCAAATACATTGAAAGGAGTGTACTTAAGTACACATTACATACATGGAATCAAATATACATATTTTGACATATAAGTCTACAAAATGACATTTCATGCTAACATTCGCATGAAATGAAAACTTAAAAGCTACACGACATCCAAGGAATGTTAGGCGTCATGAACCAAGTCTTCGTACCTGAAATATGCCCCAGTATCGTAGGGGTAAGTAACATAAAGCTACTCGTAGGAGATGAGCATGCATCGACCTAGCATTTTACAATTTTATCACCTTAAGGTGAAACATGTTAAAGGGGCTCATGCCACCTAACGTCTATGTCCAAGTGAGACTCGGGGAGCATCCTAAGCTACCTTAGAGTCTAAGCAACAAGAATCATGATATACATACGTGTATGAAATGAATCATGGTTGAGATAATCTAAAGAACACGACAAGAAGAATGCTTGAGCATAGATTAACATGAATTGCATTTTCAATACAATTGAACTAGGTCTAGAATAATCCATACAACATGACAAAAGCATATTTGAATACAAGTTAACAAGAATCACATTATCCATGCAATTCAACTACAAAAGAGCATGTTATACAATGCAACAAGGTATAAGTTCTCAAAGCCATCAACTTAGAATCTAAAGCACAAAATAACAGTAGTGGTTCATGCCACCTAACGTCTAAGTTCTAAATGAATTAATAGGATCAATCCTAAGCTTTGTTAGAACGCCAAAACACAATTTTCAATATCGATGCAATTTAACCAATATTGGAACTTTCAATACAACGCATAAAGCACAATTTCGCAAAGTTAACATCATGTAACTTAAAATGGAACGACAAATAAGGAACAACAAGTTACAACATCATCTAGTTATCAACTTAAAAATGAAATGTGAAATCAAACAAAGTGGATACTTGGACGTCACGCCGGATCAGACCGACAACATAGTTACTTTAGGGTTACTAACCCATGGGTAATCTCCCTATGTGCGCACTAGACTATATAGAGGGACTATCCCCCGTACCAGAATTACGTCCTAGCCATAGTTAAACCACGACATCCCTAAGTTTCCAAAATCAACAAGTTGTGCAACAACGCATATATCAACAGGAATATGCAAGATAATTGACTATCTACTAAGCACAACCAAATTTGGAAACCTATACAACACATGCTCTAAATCCATAACTAATTTGATATGATGAATGTTGAATCTTCAATGTGCGATTCGTTACATGCTATGCATGAATGATGTTAAATATGAAGTATGCAAATCATTACGCAAGATAACAATATATTCAATATTGAAAACATAAGCTCATGAGTTTAAATACAACAACAAGGTAGAACTTTAATTAAATCATGCTAATGTTATAAAACAACTTCAAATAGTTCCAAATTAGTATATATAATAAATAAGTCATGGCCAATACAAATATCAAGTTAAAACCTTAATTAAGCTAATGGGACCACGAAATAGATTTCAATTAATTCTTTTAATTAAAATCTCTAGATTTTCAAACTTAACTAAATGCTCTCAATTTAACATATCTTAGAGAACATGCCAAGGACTAATGTAATATCACATTACAAGTTTATTTCATTCAATTTACGACCATGTGAATTAAACTTTCACTAAAGTTAAATATAAATTAAAAGTTGTAATTCTCATGCAATTAATCCCAATTTAATATATGTGAACAACTATACCTAAGCTTAATTTTCTAGCATGCCACAATACAATTCCAAGTTGTATATCACCGTGAGGATTTAATCTTAAATAAGGAATTTAATTAAATGAATGGTTTGAAAACCTAACCAAATATTCTAAATCAAATATATGTGAAGCTATATGGCATGTAAGTCAAGAATATCAAGTCAGAATTTAAATAGAGTGAATAGTGCACTCGGGGAAAATTAATTAATCAAATTAATTAATAATTACTAACTTTCAAAACACCTCCAATTACTTTCAAATTCAACTATGTTGAAGAGCATGCTAAGGCCTAATATAATATGCTAACACATATTAATTTCAAGCTAGTTAAGACCATGTGAATTAATCTTTCACCTAAGATAAATATTAAATAAAATCTTTAATACTTATTCAAATGTTCCAATTTTAATACACGACAATGAGCATATCAAGGGGCAATATAAAATCATGCTACATGTTTAAAACAAATCATAAGCAACCGGGAAAATCAAATCCAATACAAGAAAATTAAATAATAAAATCTCTAGATTTCATATTTAAGCATGCAATCAAGTTATATAAGCATCAATAGCATGTTATATAACAAGAATTAAACCTATAATACCTCCTACCTCAATTTGAGATGAAAATCCCAAATCCCCACCGAATTGAAACGGCTCCGAATCCGACGAAACTCTTAGGTTTTGTCAGGGACAACACGATCTATATGAATCCCCAAGAAGCCCCATGAAAATCCAAACTTGACCTCAATCCCGAACTCAAAATTTGGTCAGAAATGGTTTCTAATAAGGGGTAATGGTAGAGCACGACGAGGCGAACAACAAAAGTTAAGGCCGAAGACTTTTCATTAAAGAAAAGTGGATCAAAGGAGGAGAGAGAAAGTGGCAGCCTTGGGAGGGAGCTTGGCCGGCCATGGGAGAGGAAGAAGAAGAAGAAATCTGATTTTTTTTATTCTTAAGTCCCATATTTATAGTAAGTCTCAAAAAGTGCCTCGAAATGGCCCCGCCGGGTCCGAAAAAGTGGATTTTGAGCAAACGCGCTCAAACAGAAAAACCCTGTAAACAAAAAAGATTTAAAATGAGAAAATATAAACAATGGAAGAAACGGCGTTGAAAACTAAGTCCCGAGCAGAAAGTTATGCCCTAAACAAGTTCGGCTGCTAGCGGGTCCAGAAACTCTTAAACTGGAGAAAAATGACCAGAAGGAAATTCTATGAATTTACGAGTCAACGAAAAGTGAAAATTAATCCCGTACGAGGATCCAGGCTCCAGATGAGACATTTTTGTAATAACTTTTGTTAATTGCACAATGGCCCCTATAAAAAGGGTTAACTGCGAAATTACCCCAGAATGAAAATATCTTCCAAAAGATATTTTCTTAGATGCCCCTGAAATTAAATATCTTCAAAAGATATTTACGAAGAACACCACAAGAAATGAAAAAGATTCTGAAGAATTGTGCATCTATGCCCCTATGGACACCGGGAGCAACCAGAGTACTTTCTTGCAAAAGTAAAGATACGTATTTCGAGGAAACCACTCAAGATGAAGGCACGTGAAGTCAAAAACTAACTCTGAGCATGAGAAGTGAGGTTGTGCCAAAAACTGACAAACGGAGATAAGACGAAATAGGGAAAATGACATAATAGGGAAAAGATGAAATAGCGCATAGTGTCCGAAAAACGAAAAATGCAAAAATGACTCGGTCCTCAAAGGAAGTTGTCTATTCACATGAAAGAGTCTCAGAAACCAATTCTGAGTATTTGAGATGACACTAAGCGACACGAAAAGAAAATTAAAATTAAAAAAAATTCATTCGTAAAATTTCAGGAAAAAGGAAAGGAAGGCAAATAACCGGGTCATTACAAGAAGGCCCCTTTGCTTGGTGGTAAGTGGTGGTGATGTGGATGAGAGATGTGGGCTTGATAGAATAAAGGAAATGGGAGAGGGTGAGATGGAAGTAAGTTTAGGAGGGAGAAGAGGAAGAAGAAGGGAGAAATAGAGAGGTTGGGGTCGACTAGAGGATGAGAAAGAGAGAGTTAGAATTTTGAAATGGGTGAATGTGGGTTTTAATGAAAGGCTAGAGCATAGCGGGCGCCCGTATCGTAGGGCAGGTGCCTGCAGGATGCCAAGGCATGGCATGGGCCAAGCCAGGTGTGCAGCTACGGCACCTTGTGGCATTCGGCTGGCCCCCGCAGGAATTAGCAGGCAGCCGCCAAATTGGCCAGGAACTATTTTTTCATTTTGGCCAAACGGAGGCCATGCCGAGATCCAAAAAATTTCCAATTAGACACTTAAGCTCCTATGGACCCTAGACACCTTGAATAACCCTCATAACGTGATTCGGAGCTCACTTGCAAAAGCGCTAATTTTGGGGTCCAAATTTCCTGTGATTTTTTGGATTTTTTGAGAAAATTGCCAAACAACCTTGAAAAATTCCGAAAATGGTACCAAGACCTTAAAATGACTAAGTAAGCCTAAAGTGACTTTTGGAACACAATTCGAGATAGTTCCAAAAAAGGTCAAATTTTGGCTATACTTAGCTATTTTTCGAAAAAAAAATTGGCTAAGGCAACTTGGAAGAGGGAAGCTTTGGAGTTGAAAGAATTGTTTCTCAAGAGTTCTAAATTTAGTGTCGATAGCTAGACGAACCAAGATTTCGCATAAGTCCTCGTAAATTGGGTTCCTTAGTAAGACTTTTTCCACTTTTCTAATTGGGACTATGCCATCAACGTAAGGTTTAAGACTTTGGTCATTAACCTTAAAGAGAGATCCATCGGTTGGATCATGAAGTTCAATGGCACCATAAGGAAAGACAGATGAGATAACATATAGACCATCCCACCGTGAACGGAGTTTACCAGGAAAGAGTCGCAACTGAGAATTGAAAAGCCAAACTTTCTGTCCAGGGGCAAAAGACTTGTTAACAATGTGCTTGTCATGGAATGCTTTGGTCTTTGCCTTATAGATTTTGGCACTTTCATACGCATCATTTTGAATTTCCTCAAGCTCATTGAGCTGTAATTTGCGAGTAGAGCTGGCTTGCTTAAGATCAAAGTTAAACCGTTTTATGGCCCAAAAAGCTCGGTGCTCTAACTCTACCGAGAGATGACAAGCTTTGCCAAAGACAAGTCGATACGGTGATATGCCAATAGGCGTCTTATACGCTGTCCGGTAGGCCAAGAGTGCATTGTTTAGTCTTAATGACTAATCTTTACAGTCCGGTCGAACCATTTTTTCTATAATATGCTTGATCTTAGGATTAGATACTTCCACTGGACCACTCGTTTAAGGGTGGTAAGGTGTGGCAACCTTGTGAATGATAGAGTATTTAAGAAGGACGGATTGACATAGCGATTTCGAAAATAAGATCCTCCGTCACTGACGAGGGCTCTTGGCATACCAAATCGACTGAAGATATTCGATTGAATGAACTTGACCACGACTTTATAATCGTTTGTTTTGGTAGCTTTAGCCTCAACCCATTTAGACACGTAATCTACCTCTACGAGAATATACTCATAGCCATAAGATGATGGAAATGGTTCCATGAAGTCAATTCCCCACACATCGAAAATTTCTATAATTAAAATGGCGGTAAGGGGCATTATGTCTCTCCTGGACATGGATCCGAGCTTTTGGCAACGCTCACACAACATGTAGAAATTGTAAGCATCCTGAAACGAAGAGGGCCAATAAAATCCGCTTTAAAGGACTTTATCAATGGTTTTCTTGGCACTGAAGTGGCCTCCACATGCAAGAGTGTGGCAAAAATTTAGGATACTTGAAAATTTAGTTTCGGGAATGCATCGCCGGATGATTTGGTTCGGGTAATACTTGAATAATTCTGGATCTTCCCAAAAGAAATTTTTAACTTGGGAGAAAAACTGGTCCTTCTCTTGTTTAGACCATTTGGACGGAATTTTTCCTACCGCAAGGTAGTTGACAATATCCGCAAACAAATGAAGATTTGAATGAGAAATCTGAAACAGTTGCTCATCTGGGAAGGAATCATGAACTGTAACAAATTCAGAAGATTTCTCAATGAGTAAATGAGAGAGATGGTCGATGACAACATTGTCTTTCCCTTTTTTGTTCCGAATTTCAATATCAATGTGATGGCCCTGGTTTTTCAAGCTAGTGCATCCTGTGATGAACCGAAGATTGACCCGATAGCGGATCCAGATGCGGAAGCAAAAAATAAAATAATGGTCTCCCAATGCACAACACGCCTCTAAGACACTTTGATGACCTTCCATGAGGTCATGAAACTCAATGCGAACTGACACGAAAGCAAAAGATTAGAAATATGACAAATAAGCCCCCAGGGGTAAAATAGTTATTTCGCAAAAATATGGATTCGGGTGCTACCGAGCACACTGCTGAAAAAACAATAAAAAAAACTAATCATGATGGACTCAAGAATCGCATGATTTGGAGTCCAGACGAAGGAGAAACGGCAAAACAAATAAAAACGGACATATAAATCAAAAAGGGTAAACTGGTAATTATTCAAAAATATCCAGGAATAACCGAGCACACCGTTGAATAGACTACGAAAAATTAGTCAAGTTCAAAAAAAAATTTACTCGATTTGGAGTCCAGACACGGGAGAAAGGTCAAAAACAAAAAAAAAAATTGTTGCGGCAACCCAAAGAGGGTCACGACTGCTATAGTGCTACCGACCCACTACTGCTCTAACTGAGAGTAAAAACAGGCATCTAAATGGAATTTTTTGGAAAAACTCAAAAAAAAAAAAAAAAAAAAAACCCCAAAAAATCAAGTTTTCTACCCGGAAATGCAGACGGAAACAAAAAAAAAAATGCATTATAAAATGCCCAGAATGCCCCCAAGAAAATCAGGTCAAGAGAGTAAAAATCAGTCCTAGCTACTGCCCAAGAAAAGGAAATGGGGCTTAGGGAGGTTTTTAAATTGCCAAAATTGAAAATGCAATCTTAAAATACACCCACAAGACCCCCGGAAGTTTTGGATCTGTCGTCACGCTTTTCAAGAAAAAGATGATGAATAGTTCCAAGTACACCTGTATTAAAATTCAGCAAAAACCTGGCAGCAAGGATTTTTCAGAAAAAAAAAAAAAAAAAAAAAAAAAAAAAAAAAAAGGGTTTTTGAGGGCCAAGATGATGGTTTTTGGAAAAACATAAAGTAGAAACCCCCTCTGAAATCGAGTTTTCTACCCGATACCGTGAGCGAAAATGAAAAAAAAAACACATTACAAAATACTCAAAATGCCCCTGGAATAGAATAGGGTAAAAACTCAAAAAAATGCAACCTTAAGTTTTGTTTCATCAAGAAGGGTATTGTGTGCCAAAGTGAACATGCAAGCATATGTAATATGATAAAGTAGACGTACTACAATGGCCTACGGCCTCATGGCATATTGTATGTAAAATATGACCCTTCAATGCATGAAATCTCCTAACTTCCATAAGCAACAATGAAGTTAAAAATTTGCATACATATCACATAAAGTGTCTTTGGCCCTTGGCCTCATTACATTCAAGTCAAATACATTGCATAGAGTGTACTTATATACACACTACATAAATAAAATCAAATATACACATTTTGACCTAAAAGACTACAAGTGGCATTCATGCCAACCTTTACAAGAATTAAAACCTTCAAGTCTACAATCATCCAAGCAAGTATGAACACCACGAACCAAGTCTTTGTACCTGACCAAATCCCCCAATTACTTCGGGGTGAGTAAACAAGTTTACTCGTAGAGAATGAACATGCATAGACTCGATTTCTTACAGATTTTTTAGACTAACATGAACCAGTTCAAAAGGATCATGCCACCTAAAGTCTATGTCAAGGTTAGACTCAGGGATCATCCTAAGCTACTCATGCAATTGAAATGAACTACAGCATGCAAGTATACATGCTCAAGTACACTAAACCGTACTAAAACATGATACACGACATCCAAGCACACATGCTCACAAGTACACTAAATCACGTTAAACGGGATAAACAATATCTAGCATATATACACAAGTATAAGATATATATATATATAGAGTACTCATAAATCAATTATACAAACACAAGTATACTAAGCTAAACAAGTATGTACAAGACAAGGATACAAGGCACAAGTATACTAAATGTAATCTAAACTCATTGAGCAAGTATACAAGCTCAAGTATACTAAATAGGATTCAAATACCCAAAGTAAACATCAATTCTCAAGCTATAAGTAATCCATGATTAACAACTTGAAATTAAATGCGAAAACAAATAGTGGAAAGACTAGGACATGTGGTCGTCAGACCAAGCAAGTATTTTCGGGTAATTACGACCCACAAGGTACTACCTAATGCACACTTATGACTTAGAAAACTCTTGTCTCCGTACTAGAGCCAAACTCTAGCCATCACATAATTTATGTCCTCACAAGCTTTCAAAATCAATAAGTTCAAAACTTATACAAAATCGAATGCAAGTTACCATATTCCATGCACATGTAAGGTTGAATCCAAACAATTCATGTCCTAGAATTCAAGTCCAAATAGCATATGATAAGTCATGTCCTCAATATGTAATTTATACATAAAGTAAGAATATTTTACAACAATTAAGCCACATTACCATCCTAAGCCACAAGCACTAAATAAGATTCAATTTAGTAACTAGCTTCCAAGGTAAACAATTGTAATATTCTAACAAGCTATATACCTACACAAGATACATTTAAACAAGCTTTGCAAATCAATGATATTCTATGTCATGTTAAGTCCAATTACCATTTTAAGAGGCCGCAAGTACTAATTATACATCAAGTTAGTAGCATGCTCACAAGGTAATTAGAATACTACATTTTAAGAGATTTTCAACCTAATCATGGAAAGTCTCTAGATGTCAAATCTATCCCAAATAACCTCAAATTAATATATGTTAAACAACATAGCATGCTCATTGCATATATCAAATCAAAAGAGTAAAATGAGCAAGACATCATCATGTAGATTTTAATTAATTTAAATTAATTAAATCTCTAATTTTTTAAAGTTGTTCAATTGATCCCAAATAAATATATGACAAGAACTAAGTCATGGACATGCCATATATCAAGTCAAAAATGGAAAACAAGAAAGGTACAATTAAATAGAATTTAAATCAAATTAAATTCATTTAAATCTCTAAATTTGAAAACTCATTCAAATAGCTCCAATTAATTATATAATAAGGATCAAGTGAAGCCCATGCCACATACCAAGTCAAAAGTGAATTATATGCAAGTTACAACAATCATTAATTTCTCAAATTAACATTAAAACATGCATATCACTTGTATTCATTACAAAAGCAATCAAAATGACTTGGAAAATAAACTATAACACCCCATACTCACAAGAGAATTGTTCCCCTTGAATCCAAAGCAAATCAATACAAAATGGCAAACCCTTCAAAGGTTATGTAGAGGAGGATAAGGGGAACAAAAAGTGTTCCAAGCTTCATGGTCAAAGGTGAGTGGATGGGCCTCAAAAATCAAGGTCAAAGCTTAAACATCAAGCTGCTCTAATGGTGGCTAGGGTTTTTGGTGAGAGAGGAAATGAAACAATGAGATAAAGTGTGAGTGGAGGAAATAGAAATCCTCCACTCACTATGTGATCTTACACCATGGTCAACACACACAAGTCTTGGTCATTTGCACAAAAATCCCTCTTTAAAACCATAATCCCAAAGTGGCCCAAAAATAATTGCAAGACTTAATTTGGAGCATACACTTGTCACTCATCCAGTCATCTATTGTGGGCTTAATCCTAAGCCTACACTTGTCAACCATCCAAGCCAACAAGTTCACCTATCCTAGGTCAACAAGTGGTTCAATCTCCACCCTCCATATGTCATCATCCAAGGCATCAAAGTGTCCCCACACAAATGCCAACAAGTGGACCAATGAGAATGTGACACTTGTCACTCTTTTTCAAAAATTGAAAAAAGGTACTTTTTGAAAATATCTTCCAAATTAAATTACAAAATGGTTCCTAAGACAAAAACTAATTATTTTTTTATAATTACACTAAAACCCCACAAGTTAAGACTATTACAAAAAAAAAGTTATGCATCCATACCCTTTACAAGAAAAGTAAACACTTAGCATGCTTTTCTAAGAAAATAGAAATACACATTTCTAAGAAATCATATATCATGAGTGCATGCAAAAATGGAAGCAAAACCGAACACAAAAAGTGAGGTTGTGCCAACAAAGTGACAAACGGGAAAAAAACAAAAAGTGAATAGTGTCGAAAAATGAAAAATGTGGAAATGACTCGGTCCTTAAAGGAAGTTGTCAATCCAAAGGAAAGAGGCTCAGAAACCATTTCTGAGCACTCGAGATAACACTAAGTGACGAGAAACTGAACTCAGACAAGAAATTTCAACGAAAAAAATTCATCCGTGAAATTCTGAGGAAAAAGAAATGAAGGAAATGATCGGGTCATTACAACCTACCCTTCTTAAAGAGATTTCATCCCCGAAATTAGGAACATTCTCAGAAGAACCAAAGAAGGACTGTACACAAGGTCACACCAAGGAATAGATCATAAAGTACCTAAGGACAACTCCAAAGGTCTCAAGATCAACGAAAGGACACGAAACCATGAACCGTGAGACACCTCTTCAACAAATTAACATACTAACCCAATGTCAACCACCCCAAGGGGATCAAGGCAACTACACATCGAAACAAGGAACATAACCAGAAGTAATATGGCAGCACGAATACTGACTAGAACCCACCCACAACGTACCCAAGGTGTGGTAGCATCCACAATGTCAAGTGCCCGCCCACACTCACATTACTAGCTAGGTAATGCAATGTAGCATCGACGGCAACTAGCACTCGTCCACACACAACCTGTACGGTAGCATGATAGTATAAAGCCCTAATTCATCACCTACCCCCAACAAGCTTACCCGTGAAACCTATCGGTACAAATGACATCAACGTCAAAATGATCATTACCAAAAGCACCACGGAAACCAGGCATTCTGTGAGAGTTGCGATATGGTCCAAAATGTCCGGCCGGACCATTCTGGCCAATCCAAAACTCTGACAACAATGTCATAGGTACCGCTACGCTTAAGGCCTTAAATCCTCAATACTGGAAAAACTGACAACCACAAGTCTCAAAACACTGTTGTCAACCACACCAGTCACGAATCCAAAGCCGGACAAGTCTATACCTTCAAGCCAATGGATCAGACTTTACAAATCAAATAACATCATCATCGCCTTAGTCACAATGACTCCCAACAAAACAATGCACCCAAAATCCTCCACGTCATGCTAAAGTTGACCTACTACAAGGCTACGCCTAGGAATCATGACATCGGATTAAGCTCACACACACAAACCTGACAACCAAGGTCATACAACCCTAAGCATGGTACGGAATGATAAAAAAGAATGAACTAATAAAGCAATTAATCATGAAACATATACACATATGCAAGTATACACAAGGATACTAAGCAAAATTGAAACAGAAACGCAATATATATATATATATGTACAAGTATACATCCATAAGTATACTAAGCAGTACTAAATCCATGGTAGATAAGTATACAGGCTCAAGTATACTAAACCAAAATGAAATAAAGTATACAACATACTAGCACACTAGGTATAAGTATAATAAACGTAAGCGAAAATCCATGCACCAAATAACTAAACACATAGTTTACAGGGGCAATCAAATTTTGCTACCTATCACATAGGGGTCAAGCATCAGAGACACGCTACACATCACCTATGATGCCAGTATGACAAGAAGATATAGTAAATGGAAGACACATCATCCATATCATCACATAACCACCAAATAGTCACACCCCCTAACATGTTTCTAAGGCATGCTCAAAACAACAAGGCATATAAACATGTAAGAATGACTATACAAAATAACAATCCCGTAAAATCAAGAGCAAGAAGGGATGAAATGCCTCTCAGAAGGACAAACTCACAAAAAGGAATCTCAAAAACCCGGATGAGTCCGATCTCTCACCTTAAGGAAAGGAATCATCTCCCAGACTGAATACTAAGATCCTTGAAACAAAGAGTCTACAAGTCTTTCTCAAGAATGGCTTGAACACAAGGTGGAATCCTAACACCACACAAAACAAACAACGATGTAATGGATAGTCCCAATACTAACCATTACAAGACACCAACAAGATAACTCAACCCAAGATGCCAATGGGTTCGATGAGAACTCTACAGGATCCTATCGGAACCCTAAACATAAAATCCCAAGTCTCCAAGGATAAGGGAGAGTAATTAATTGCACTAATGCAATTAATTACACGAAACCACTCACACCCCAACCTTAGCTCGTAAGAGCTGTCCAAGGCAAGACAAGAAGAATCCTAGGTTAACGCACCTATCAAATCTCCAACCATCACTCTAAGAAGAAGAAACGCGAAGACCTCGCCATTGAGGCTCATGAAAACAAACCTTTCATTTCCAAAGGAAGGACTCGAGTCAATCCGACTCATCGTCCCATGACGCTAGAAATAAGACCCCAATGACATCATCACATCAAGGTCACCATAAAACCCCAAGTGACGATACCAACACCCCAGACGCTCCCCGACCATGTTGTGAAGCCACGAAGGAAAAGAAAAATGAAACAGTGCCTCCCCGGCCCATGTCTCATTCCACTAGACAAAGACTGCGACTCTACACTCACATGAGCCTTACTCACATCAAACGTCAGACCAAGGTCATAAAACACTCAAACCAACAAAATGACAAGAAGGTTCCCGACACAGGGTCCTTACAGAATGAATTTCTCCTACCCAAGAAGGAAACTCTACAAGACAATAATGTGTCTAAGGGATACAACGACTCTAAGAGACAGTGCCCTTGCATTAATCTCAACCAACCAAGCTGGGATAACCCACGATGCCTAAACAAGACACAAAAATAAACAGTTAACGCGTAACATAGTAATAGTCTACATACTCACATAAGTAGTAAGGTCACATAAGGCATGTCAATGTAGCATCACACAATCATGTAAGACTAACAAGCACATGTAATACGCTTTAGTAAACAAGCATTACCATCATGCTAAGCATACAAGCGTAAATCAACATACTAAGACAGTCAAACATATACAGTGTACTAAAGCCGACAAGCATATACGGTATGCTAAGGCAAACAAGCACATACAATATGCTAATGTAAACAGGTATATACGATGTATTCAAACAAACAAGCACATACAATATGCTAAGATCTACAAGTATATACAATGTACAAAAGTAAACAAGTACATATATCATGCTGAGGCAGTTAGAGTAAACTTCTAAACATATATCCACATAAGCACGTAAACATATGATCACATTCAACATGTTATCAACAAGCAACTAAATATATAGAGCATGGCAACACAATCATGATATGCACCCAAAACCCGTCATCCTAAGGTTTTCGAACCTGGACGCTCTGATACCACCTGTGACGGCCCTGGTTTTTCAAGCCAGTGCGTTCTGTGATGAACCGAAGATTGACCCGATAATGGATCCAGATGCAGAAGCAAAACATAAAACAACGGTCTCCCAAGGCACAAAATGCCTCTAAGACACTTTGATGACCTTCCATGAGGTCGTGAAACTCAATGAGAACTGACACGAAAGCAAAAGATCAGAAATATGACAAATAAGCCCCTAGGGGCAAAATAGTCATTTTACAAAATATGGATTTGGGTGTTACCGAGCACACCGCTGGAAATATAATGAAAAACTAATCATGATAGACTCAAGAATCACATGATTTGGAGTCTGGACGAAGGAGAAACAGCAAAATAAAGAAAAATAGACATATAAAGCAAAAAGGGTAAATTGGTAATTATTTAGAAATATCTGGGCATAACCAAGCACACCGTTGAATAGATGATGAAAAATTAGTCAAGTTCAAAAAAAATTTTACTCGATTTGGAGTCCGGACATGGGAGAAAGGTCAAAAACAAAAAAAATGTCGCGGTGGCCCGACGAGGGTCACGACTGCTACAATGCTGCCGACCCACTACTGCTGCAACTGAGAGTAAAAACGAGTATCTAATCGGACTTTTTTGGAAAAAAATCAAAGAAGAAACCCCCCCTAAAATCAAGTTTTCTACCCGAAAACAAGGACAGAAACAAAATAAATGCATTGTAAAATGCCCAGAATGCCCCCAAGAACATCAAGTCAAGAGGGTAAAAATCCGTCCTAGCTACTACCCAAGAAAAGGAAATAGGGCTTCGGGAGGTTTTTAAATTGCCTAAATTGAAAATGCAATCTTAAAATAAACCCACAAAACCCCCGAAAGTTTCAGATCGGTCGTTACGCTTTTCAAGAAAAAGTCGATGAATAGTACCAAGTACACTTGTATTAAAATTCAACAAAAACTTGGCAGAAAGGATTTTTCGAAAAAAAAAATGGATTTTTCAGGGCCAAAATGATGTTTTCTGGAAAAACATAAAGAAGAAACCCCCTCCGAAATCGAGTTTTCTACCCAATAAAAAGGGCGAAAAAGAAAAAAACACATAGCAAAATACCCGAAATGCCTATGGAACAGATTAGGGTAAAAACTCAAAAAAATGCAACCTTAAGTTTTTGTTTCATCAAGAAGGGTATTGTGTGCCAAAGTAAACATGCAAGCATATGTAATATGATAAACTAGATGTACTACAATGGCCTACGGCCTCATGGCATATTGTATGTAAAATATGACCCTTCAATGCATGAAATCTCCTAACTTCCATAAGCAACAATGAAGTTAAAAATTTGCATACATATCACATAAAGTGTCTTTGGCCCTTGGCCTTATTACATTCAAGTCAAATACATTGCATAGAGTGTACTTATGTACACACTACATAAATAAAATCAAATATAAACATTTTGACCTAAAAGACTACAAGTGGCATTTCATGCCAACCTTTACAAGAATTAAAACCTTCAAGTCTACAATCATCCAAGCAAGTATGAACACCACGAACCAAGTCTTCATACCTGAACAAATCCCCTAGTTACTTCAGGGTGAGTAAACAAATTTACTCGTAGAGAATGAACATGCATAGACTCGATTTCTTACAGATTTTTTAGACTAACATAAACCAGTTCAAAAGGATCATGCCACCTAACGTCTATGTTAAGGTTAGACTCAGGGATCATCCTAAGCTACTCATGCAATTGAAATGAACTACAGCATGCAAGTATACATGCTCAAGTACACTAAACCGTACTAAAACATGATACACGACATCCAAGCACACATGCTCACAAGTACACTAAATCACGTTAAACGGGATAAACAATATCTAGCATATATACACAAGTATAAGATATATATATATATATATAGTACTCATAAATCAAGTATACAAGCATAAGTATACTAAGCTAAACAAGTACGCACAAGACAAGTATACATGGCACAAGTATACTAAATGTAATCAAAACTCACGGAGCAAGTATACGAGTTCAAGTATACTAAATAGGATTCAAATACCCAAAGTAAACATCAATTCGCAAGTTACAAGTAATCCATGATTAACAACTTGAAATTAAATGCGAAAACAAATAGTGGAAAGACTAGGACATGTGGTCGCTAGACCAAGCAAGTATTTTCGGGTAATTACGACCCACAAGGTACTACCTAGTGCGCACTTATGACTTAGAAGACTCTTGTCTCCGTACTAGAGCCAAACCCTAGCCATCACATAATTTATGTCCTCACAAGCTTTCCAAAATCAATAAGTTCAAAACTTATACAAAATCGAATGCAAGTTACCATATTCTATGCACAAGTAAGGTTGAATCCACATAATTCATGTCCTAGAATTCAAGTCTAAATAGCATATGATAAGTCATGTCCTCAATATGTAATTTATACATAAAGTAAGAATATTTTACAACAATTGAGCCACATTACCATCCTAAGCCACAAACACTAAATAAGCTTCAATTTAGTAACTAGCTTCCAAGGTAAACAATTATAATATTCTAACAAGCTATATACATACATAAGATACATTTAAATAAGCTTTGCAAATCAATGATATTCTATATCATGTTAAGTCCAATTACCATTTTAAGAGGCCACAAGTACTAATTATACATCAAGTTAGTAGCATGCTCACAAGGTAATTAGAATACTACGTTTTAAGAGATTTTCAACCTAATCATGGAAAGTCTCTAGATTTCAAATCTATCCTAAATAACCTCAAATTAATATATGTATTACAACATAGCATGCTCATTGCATATATCAAATGAAAAGAGCAAAATGAGCAAGACATCATCATGTAGATTTTAATTAATTTAAATTAATTAAATCTCTAATTTTTCAAAGCTGTGTAATTGTCCCAAATAAATATATGACAAGAACTAAGTCATGGCCATGTCATATATCAAGTCAAAAATGGAAAACAAGTAAGGTACAATTAAATAGAATTTAAATCAAATTAAATTCATTTAAATCTATAGATTTGAAAACTCATTCAAGTGGCTCCAATTAATTATATAACGAGGATCAAGTGAAGGCCATGCCACATACCAAATCAAAAAGTGAATTATATGCAAGTTACAACAATCATTAATTTCTCAAATTAACATTAAAACATGCATATCACTTGTATTCCATTACAAAAACAATCAAAATGACTTGGAAAATAAACTATAAGACCCCCTACCTCACAACAGGATTGTTCCACTTCAATCCAAGACAAATCAACACAAAATGGCAGACCCTTCAAGGGTTATGTAGAGGAGGATGAGGGGAACAAAAAATGTTCCAAGCTTCATAGTCAAAGGTGAGTGAATGGGCCTCAAAAATAAAGGTCAAAGCTTAAACATCAAGCTCCTCTAATGGTGGCTAGGGTTTTTGGTGAGGGGGGAAATGAAACAATGCGATGAAGTGTCCTCCACTCACTATGTAATCTTACACCATGGTCAGCACTCACAAGTCTTAGTCAATTGCACAAAAATCCCTCTTTAAAACCATAATCCCAAAGTGGCCCAAAAATAATTACAAGACTTAATTTGGAGCATACACTTGTCACTCATCCATGCATCTATTGTGGGCTTAATCCTAAGCTTACACTTGTCAACCATCCAAGCCAACAAGTTCACCTATCCTAGGTCAACAAGTGGTTCAATCTCCACCCTCCACATGTCATCATCTAAGGCATCAAAGTGTCCCCACATAAATGCCGACAAGTGGACCGATGAAAATGTGACACTTGTCACTCTTTTTCGAAAATTGCAAAAAGGTCTTTTTTGAAAATATCTTCCAAATTAAATTACAAAATAGTCCCTAAGACAAAAAATAATTATTTTACATAATTACACTAAAACCCCACAAGTTAAGACTATTACGAAAAAAGTTATGCATCCATACCCTTTATAAGAAAAGTAAACACTTAGCATGCTTTTCTAAGAAAATAAAAATACACATTTGTAAGAAATCATATATCATGAGTGCATGCAAAAATGGAAGCAAAACCGAACACGAAAAGCGAGGTTGTGCCAACAAAGTGACAAACGGGAAAAAATAAAAAGTGAATAGTGTCAAAAAATGAAAAATGTGGAAATGACTCGGTCCTTAAAGGAAGTTGTCAATCCGAAGGAAAGAGACTCAGAAACCATTTCTGAGCACTCGAGATGACACTAAGCGACGAGAAACTGAACTCAGATAAGAAATTTCAACGAAAAAAATTCATCCGTGAAATTCTGAAGAAAAAGAAAAAGAAGGAAATGACCGGGTCATTACAATCAAACTCTTGGAGTAAGAGTATCCATCGAATTAGCCGGGGTTTGGTCTCTTTTTTGGCGTGCAAATGCCTAAGAGCGGCATGGTACGAAAAGACAATGATCTTGGATCTAAGAAGGTAAGAACAGAATTTATCTAAGGCATACACCACAGCTAGCAACTCTTTTTCAGTGGTGGTGTAATTTAATTGAGCATCAGAGAGAGTTTTGCTAGCATAATAGATAGCATGTGGTAGCTTGTCCACATACTAGCCCAAAACGCACCCAATGTATAATCAGATGCATCGCACATGATCTCAAATAGAAGAGACCAGTTAGGCGGTTTCATGATTAGGGCTGAAGAGAGAAGAGTACGAAACTTCTTGAAAGCTTCTAAACATGCTTCATTAAAATTGAAAGGAATATCCTTGGCAAAAAGATTATACAAGGGCCAAGATATTTTGCTAAAATCTTTGATGAAGCGGCGATAAAAGCCGGCATGACCAAGAAAGGAACAGATTTGTCGGATAGAATTTTGAGGAGGAAGGTTAAAGATCAATTCGACTTTTGCCTTCTCGACCTCTATTCCTCTTTTAGAAATAACATACCCCAAGACAATGCCTTCTTAGACTATGAAATGACTCTTTTCCCAACTTAAAATCAGATTTGTCTCCTTGCATCTTTGAAGCCCAAGGGATAAATTATGGAGACATGAGTCAAAGGAAGATCCAAAGATGGAAAAATCATCCATGAATACTTTTAGAAACTTTTTGACCATATCGGAAAATATGGACATCATGCATTTTTGGAAAGTTATCAGTGCATTGCATAGCCTAAAGGGCATGCGTCTATAGGCAAAGGTTCCAAAGGGACATGTGAATGTGGTCTTCTCTTGATCTTGAGGATCAATTGCCACTTAGTTATAGCTGAAATAACTATCAAGGAAACAGTAGTAGCTGTGGCCGGCAAGCCTTTCTAGGATTTGATCAATGAATGGGAGTGGGAAATGAACCTTCTTAGTGGTAGAATTGAGTGTCCGGTAGTCAATGCACACACGCCACCCGGTGGTGATGCGATGTGGCACGAGCTCTCCCGCTAAATTTTCAACAATGGTAAGGCCGAATTTCTTGGGAACAACTTGAGTGGGGCTTACTCACTTGCTATCAAAGATGGGGTAGATGATTCCCGCATCTAGTAGCTTAATCACTTCTTTCATGACCACTTCCTTTATGTTTGGATTCAACCGGCGCTGCACCTCTCTAGAAGGTTTGGCGTCATCCTCCATGTGAATGCAATGCATACATATAGAAGGGTCAATTCCTTTCAAATTAGCCACTGCCCAGCCAATAGCTTCTTTGTGCTCTTGTAGCACCGCTAAAAGGCTATTTTCTTGGTCCTTTAAAAGGTCCGATGCAATGATGACCGAAAGAGTTTTATTTGTACCAAGAAACACATACTTAAGGTGGACCGGGAGTGGCTTTAACTCAAGTTGTGGTGGAGATTTTAATGAAGGGACCGGAGGAGTAGCGAAAAGTTAAGGAAGTGGTTCTCTTGGCACTTTCCAAAAAGGAAAGTCCATGATAGCACCAATGTCGAGCAAAGAATTTACTTCTTGGATGGATTGATCGATATCAAAGTTTGCGGAATCAAAGTAAGACAAGCAAGTTTCAAAAGGATCCTTGCTTAGAATGAAGGGGAGAGATTCTTCGACCACTTCATCTACCACATCAATGAGAAAACAATCATCCTCTTTGGAAGAATGTTGAGTTGTATGGAAAATGTGGAGTTTGACTTGCATATTTCCAAAGGCAATATCTGTAATACCCCTAGTTTTCAAAAGGATACAATGGGAATTTAAATTTGATTTTATTGCATTTTTATTTCATTATGTGATTTATGTGCTCATTTGCGTAATTGTTTAATTGTTTCTTTATTTTAAATTAATTGTGTATTTGTTCTTAATTCTAAATTACTTGTTTATTTGTTTTAAAGAAATTGTTTAATTTTAATTATTTAGTTGTCTAAATTAATTGTTTTATTTGGTCTTGTATATGATATAGGATTAGGGTTTTATTTTTTTTATAGTATGGACGCAGACTTATATTAAGTTTTAAATTAAACCCGGTAAATATAGAGTTACGTAGATTAGGGTTTGGGACGTCTATATATATTTTTCTTTTAAGTCTGCTAGGGTTGGGAACAATCCTACTCACGTAATATTTATGAGAAGGAAAACAGAGGCTTTAGACTGGTCTTGAGAGAAACATAGAGGGTCTCGGGTGATTTTCTGTGAGGCTAAAGGAGGAAGACTGGAGGAAGAACAGAGGGGTTGCTTCTGGATGGAACCAAGAAGCAATAGAGGAAGGGAACTGTGAGCAGAGCAGAGGGGAAACAGACTTGGAGAATTCTGAAACTTAGAGACGACGCTTGAGGTTTCAAACTGGAATCGTGAGGCAAGTTTCAGTCTATTCCTTTCCTATAAACTTGTGTTCTGTGCATTCTAAATAGCCTCCAGGGATATAATAAACTTTAAAACAAGTGTTTATACGTAATGAATCAAATTGAAATCTGTTCTACATTTTGTGTATAACTTTGTTTGCTTCCTTGTATAGACTACTTCGATTTGGATTTTAACCTCTATAAATCAATTTATAATGGAATTTAAAGAATTTCTAGGGCTATTTAGACCTTGTTTGAACTCTAAAAACTTTAGAAAAAACTGGGAACAGAAGGTTGAAGATCATCGTGGAAGAAGAAGGTGAAGCAGAGGAGTGGAGAAGGCTCAAAGTGGGAAGAGAAGGTTCCAGATTTGTGGGAGCCGTCTCCACCTTCAAAGAGCCGGCTCCAAGGGGTTAGGGAGCCAGCTCTAAGTGAGAAAGAGCCTGCTTTTTGATTTTAGAGCAGGCTCCCTTGGTTAAGACACGTTTTGATGCATTTTGGAGCTGTTTGGGCACTGTTTGGGCTAAGTTTGAAATTCTAAATGGTTTTAGGGACTGGAATGAGAATTCTAAAAGTATTTTCAAGGGTTTTTAATTCCTCTAATTGTATATTTTGGTTCATAGGGCAAATGGAATAAACAGTGTAAAAATAAGCGACTTTGTACGCTGCTAACGGATAGGAAGGACTAGTGCGCTAAGTTTTGTTTTAAAAATTTAACGGACTATTGCATGGAATCTAAATATGATATTATGCTTTATTAGAACTCATCATGAATAATTTATCCTAATATGCTAAGGGTTTTCACAGTGTGGGAGTTTTAAGTAATGACGCACATTGTTGGCGATTGTAAAGTATCTAGTTGTGTAAATTTAATTTAGCAACTTAGATGACTGGAGGATGGTTCTAAAATCTATGTTAGATACAGAATAGGGTTATGTATTTATTAGACCTTATTTGTGCATAGGTTGGATTTTAATTAAGGAACTAATAAATTAGGTTCCATTAATTAAATGGAGATTGTTATTTTAATGGTTAAACTGTTCTTTATGTTTCAGCAACTATTGGTTAGTACTGTGGATTTTTCTAAGTTATAGTTTGGCATTCTCAGCTTTATAATTGACTCTTACTATTGTTAATATTGTCAACTGCTGGACTGTACTATGGGTTAGTTGAAATTTAATTAAATGAATTAAATTGTCAATGACATTGATGGATACTGGATCTTAACTTGATGAATTATTAAACTTTGTCTCGTTAATTACATGGATGGATTCTGGATTGCAAGTTGATGAACTGTTTAAACTCTGTATATCAACTATTTGGATTACGTGGGTATGATTTGATGAACTGTTGAAAATGTTGCATCATTCAAGGATCATTTGCATTATATGTACCGGTATGGGACGGTGACATATCAGGAATGGATTAGATCAAAAAGTTAAGTCCTACCCCTTCATACATAAGGAATGGATTAACTAAAACAGTTAAATCCTACATAAATGCATGTCCTGTCAACTAAAACAGTTGAACGACATAATGGATATTTGTTTTATCTTTCTGCACTAGGAAGGAATTTATATATATATATATTTATGGTACCGTGATACGAGCTTGAGTCTCCTGATCACGGTTAGGGTGCGGATATCGCAAAGGTTGAGTAGCTGGATATAGCTAATGTTCCCTGGTAGGTCTAGGTACTTGGCCGCTGGAAAGCGTGTTTTATATGTCACCTTCTACCCAGGCTGAACTATGTTATAGGCTAGTGAGCATCCTATAGTGTGTATTTATATATCTATGGACTATTGTAGATATTGCCGAGTTATCTAGGATGTATCTGCGTATCGGGTTTATGTACGGATTATAGTAGATTGGAACTTGCATGTGGGCCTGACCCACTCCTATTTTTCAGGTATTCGCCAGTTCCAGCTTAGAGTTTGATCGTGTTGATGCAGATACAGACACTCACTCTACCGGTTACATAGGATTTCCTTCCTATTATGGTTTTGGATTTTAATTCTGTAAATTTATCTAAAGATTTGTATTTAGGGGTCCACCAGGTGGATTCCCGAGTTGTACGGATTTAAATTATATTAAATTATTATTTAAGGTTTGAGGGTTTTCATATTAGTTTTCTTTCTGTTTATTATTATTTAAATCCTACTTCAGTTTTATTCCTGCTTGTTTACATATTGATTGTTTGGTATCCCTCGGATCTGTACTCGGACTTGATCACCTTTGGCTCTAGAAATGAGGGGTATCACAATATCCATCACCCCGGTTCGGCAATTTATCGAAGCATTAGCCGTAGCTAAGAAATGCCTACTGAGGATCACGGGAATATATTTTTTTGGATCATGCACCGGTTCTGTGTCAAGATCCACAAAGTCTACCGGGAAGTAGAATTTGTCCACTTTGATTATGACATCTTCAAGAATGCCCGTGGGTGCTTGACCGATTTATCGGCAAGCTACAAGACCACGGTGGTTGGCTTAAGATCTCCCAAACCAAGTTGTAAATAAACTGAATAAGGAATCAAGTTCACACTCGCCGCTAAGTCAAGGAAGACACTTTCTATCTTGTTGTCACCACTGACACACGACATTATCGGGGCACCCGGATCCTTATACTTTGGAGGAGTGTTGTGTTGAATTATCGCACTCATTTGTTCAGTTAGTCTTACCTTCTTCGGCAAATGACTTTTGGAAGTGCGCTTTTGAGTGCACAAATCATTGAGAAATTTGGCATAGGGAGGAATTTATTTGATAACATCCAAGAGAGGTAGGTTGATCTTTACTTGCTTAAAGACCTCCCACATGTCACTACTGTTGGGAAACGTGCAAGTTTTAAAAACTTTTCGAGAGATTTTGATTCATAGATCTTGATTCATCACATAGAGACAAGTTTTATGCAAAAATAAAAATATGATGTATCATTCAATTAATGGATTGAATACTTACATCAAAGGTCTGAGTAAACCTTTAAAACTTTCCTCTAAAGTGAATGTTCTCACTTATTGTAGATCCCTTAGCAAGATGCCTTCTCCTTGGATCTCCATCTTCTTGGTAATTATTTTGCCTTTAGGAATCACTCATAAGCCTCCATGAATTACCTTGGAAAACTAGGCTTGTGGGAGCCTCTATTAGATGAGACCATAAACCCTAATTTTCTAGAGAGAGAAAATTTATTCATTTTTCCTTCTCATAAAAATCACCACATAAAATATACATAGACCATGTATATTTATAGGCAACATAAAAATAAAGAAAAGGAAACAACAAATCCTTCTCCATCTCTAATTCATATGTCTCAAATCTAATATGATTCCAATATCAAGTTGGGCTATGAGTGAGAATCCATTGGGCTTATTATTTTATTGGCTACAATGAATTAATAATTGGCCCGGTCCATGGACCCAATTCAATTAATTCATAAATTAATTTCTACTCCGCTAAAAGAAATTAATTGAACTCCAATTAAATAATAAATAACCTCTAAGTCAATATTGCACTTTGACCCCTCTATGCATAATTAGTTATCGGATAAATATAGCCATCAATCCGACTACTTAATTAATATATTTATTTTGGTACCTTTGATTATTTCTGGCTCGATCACAATAAAACATTTGTTTGACAAAAATAATAATTTAAATAAATAAATATATAATAAATCATTTTGTCTAAAAACACACGAAGGCCTTCGAATTTACTTTGTGATCAACCATAATCAATACAAAATAAATACAAGTAGCAATGATGCAAATATTGAAAATATAACCCTCTAACTATTAATTACATAACTACCCGAAGTGTCGGTCTAAGGATCCCGAAGAATCCGCCGAACAAATCAAAGTAATTATTAATTAATAAAAGAGTCTATACTTTTCTCATGCTTAAGAGTCAAATGCCATGACGGTGATAGGGAGTAATTGCATACGACGGCTCTCGCAATCTATCTCAACCTAACGCGGATCCAGTTCAAGTCTTAATTAATTATGAATCCATCCATAATTACCGACTATGAACAATTTATAATTACTATTTATATATCATGCATTGATTGCCATCACATACATATATATAAATATTTCTTGTAATTACATGGACACTATCAATTTCATAGTGAATCGAAATATAATACATTGAATTCACCAATTGTATAAAACATAAATATTTCAGAAACGTCAGGAACATATGTCAATTAATCCAAACAGGAATTTGCTATGCCAGGGCATATAAATCCCAACAGCTCCCACTTTCCCTCATAGCCAATTCAAATTGCACCTAACTCCAATGTTATCCAGATGATGATCAAAATTATTGATCAATGACACCTTTGATAATGGATCAACAAAGTTGTGTTCCAATGCAATGTTCTAGCTACAAGTACATTTTCTTGCCGGATAATATCATGTAGAACATGATACTTCCTATCAGTGTATTTTGTTCATCTATGGAACCTTGGGTCATTGGTTTGGACTATTTCTGCACTATTGTCGCAATATAGCTCGATAGGCAGGCTAGTATGCTCCACAACCTCTAAATCAGTGAGATCAAACCAATAGGCTTATATTGCCACCTTTAAGGCTGCAATATATTCCACCTGCAGGTTTGAGTCAACAGTTGAAATCTGCTTGACAATCTACCAACTGATTTCCCTTCCATTAAGTGAACATACACTAAGTCATGAACCTCATAGTATCTACTTCTGATTGAAAATCAAAACTAACATACCTGACTAGGACCATATCATCACATCCATAAATGAGTATGATATCATTGATTCTCCTTAGGTACTTAATGATATTTTTCACAATAGACCAGTTGTCAAGTCCAGTATTGGACTGATCTCTACTGACTATCCCTACTATGTAGCGGATGTCCTGTTTGGTATAGACTATGGCATATATGAGACTCTCATATGCCGAAACATATTGTTCCAGTCTCATTTGCTCAATCTCCTTTGATAGTCTTGAAAAACTACTTACTAGAGAGAGCCATCCATATCAATAAAGTAAGAACTCATTCTTTGAGTTATGCATACCAAACCTGGTCAAAACTTTATCAATGTAGGATTATTAAGATAAGCCTATTTTCCTTTTAACCTGATCTTGCAAAAGCTTGATCCTAGGAATATAGCTTACATCTTAAAAATCCTTCATTTAAAAGTAATTGAACAACTACCTTTTTATTGATGACACAACTTCCACATCATTCTAAATAATTAGGATGTCATCAATATATATATAATTAGAAAAATAATGACATTCCCTTGCACACTCATGATTTATTCACTAAGAAATCTTCTGGTATCTTTTTGTAGATTAACTTGCCTTCCATAGGAATCACCCTACTAGAAAGTTCTACAAGATCCCAGAATTTATTATAATACATCGATTCCAACTCTGATTTCATAGTAACTCACCAAAACGATCTGTATCCACATCGGTTCACGCTTCCGTGTAGCTTACTGGGTCCAACTCATGTTTAACAGGGATGTCCATAATGGTCTCACCTAAAAACATGATTCTGTCGAATTGGATGATAATCCTCCCACTACATCAATGTACCGATGCAAGAATCTGTGTAGTAGATGATGCTAACGCATCAATAGGGAATTCATATATTATTCTCAATCTCTATAATAAGTGTGTTCACATGTGGTACATCTGGTACTCATACCAAATTCTCTAACATTATGCTACTAGGTATGTGATTCATAATATGATTCTCCTATAGATAAACAGTGAGAAAAAACAATTAACTTTTATCTTTGAGATCATAAAATAATCCATCCTAGTGACATTTAGAGTAGCTATCAAATCTAGCATGCCTATGATCTGCTTCCAACTTACTTGTCCATATCAAGCGCACATGTGCAAGACTACCCAATATGTGCATATGATTCAAACTAATATTTAGTAAAAAAAACACAGCTCAACGGTATCCTTGAGACAGACTAAGATGGAATGCAGTTCATAATGCGCATCGATGTCATTAACGCTAAACTCTTAAATGAAAGAGATAATGTAGCATAGTTGATCATAGATCTACCCATGTTAAGTGGAATTTTGTTATTCCTATTTGACACCTAAATACATTTAGCGTCAATTGCGGAAAACTGGTACATAATACCCTCATTGACCATATAGTCTTTGCACTATCCCAAGAAATACTCATATCCTCGATCAGATCGAAGTGTCTTGACAAGTTTACCTAATATGTGTTCCACATCAGTCTTAACCTTCTCAGAAAATACCAAGAGTTTAAGACTTGTGTTGCATCAGATAAACTTATCCAAAACGTGAGTAATCTTGCTTGGATGTTCATAAGACCACACGTGTCAGTGTGTACCGACTCCAATTGTTCTTTATGTCTATTTCATTTGGCTGATTAAGCCCTTAGAGTTATCTATCCTTCAAAACAAGATTCACAAGTTTGGTTTAGGCTCCTCTGCCTCACTAGGTAATAAACCTTCTTTAACCAATCTTTAAATCTCATTTTGATTGATTATAACACAAAAATAGACACCAAAAATACAATGAGTCAGGAATAACAAATTTTCTCTTAACATTCAATCTAGAAGATGCAACATTAGTTTCTACATCCTGCAAATCTTAAGAGCTTGTGATTATAGTATATTAACCATCTTTCAACGCACCAGAAGTAATCGCATATCTATTCAATTTTATAAAACCAGTTTTACAAAATAACAACACAGTTTTTATAAACCACAAGTGAAACAAGAATAAGATAGCGTCTAACTTCTGTGCATAAAAATAGTTCTCTAATACTAATATCCTCATACTCTCTATTTTCAGATGTAATACTCCCACTGACTTAGCTACAACCTTGACATCAGGTTAAGTACAAATATATTCCATATCATCGAGGCTTCTGGAATCCTGAAATCCTTACAATAAATTGCAAACATGTTTAGTGGCTCCAGAATCTATCCATCAGGAATTAATAGACACAACCACATAACATGGCTCAATGATTAAATATATATTTTTCTATGCCACGTCATTGCTTAAACAGTTCGTCCTTTAGTGTTTTAGTTAGCGACAAAAGAAACAGTTTTCTTCGCTCTCAACATACACTGCCTTATTCCCTTTAACCTATTTGAATACCCATGTTTTGTGCTAGTCTAGTCCTATTATCATCCTTCTTCTTTGCTTTGCCCGTCCACTTGGGCCTAGAAGAAGATGGTTTAGACTAGGTTAGATTGATAGGAACGCCCATACTCTTGATTATCCCTTCATCTGTTACCAATTCTATAAGAATATCAGCAAGTGTGAACTCAAACTGATTCTTTATTTAGTTCACTCTAACAGAGTCGAATGAGTTTGGTAACAAGGCAATAATCATGTCAACTTGAAACTTACCACCCAAGTCAGCCTTATTGATCTCCAGCTAATTTTTAAATAATAAACAATCATTTTCCAAAATTTGATTTCAAACTGGAGTTCATGAGGCTATCTTGATGGTATTTAAATTTGACACAGTACTTAGGCATATGCTCTATCTAATCTCACCAAAATATCTCATTGACATTTAATATGATGCTTGAAGAAAATAAAATAATACAAATGTTAGCTTTGGAGTATATTCGAGCTAAACTCTAGAATATTGCACCAAGTCATATCATTTGCCTTATCTAATTTATTAAAAGCATTAATGTCAAATTTGGTATCTCAAAATAAAAGAAATAGGTATAGGAGTAATAAACACATTTTGTACCCTTACGTTGTGAATAAAATATCTAAGTTCATTTTCCAGTCATTATAAATAAGGTCCAATATCATAAAATATGTAAGCAAGCAGATAAACTGGAGTAGACATAATTAATCTGAATATAAATGCATTCATACAATATGCAAGGTGAACTATTAATAATGTCATGCATATTTAAAATTAAAATGAGCTTGTTAACCACATAATACAATAAATCTCAATCGAACAAGAGATCATTATCATTATTGGTGAACAATCCCTTTTAATTAATGCGGGTCCCTCAACTCTGTAGCATAATAAATCAACTAATCAATATGTCAATAACTTATCCTGTTGGAGGAGTTCATTATTACTATTATTGATATTCATTTGCTATTAAGCGAGCACTTCCATTAAAATAATAATATGTGGGTCCCTTAACCACTGCATGAAAAATCGAATAACCAATACGCCAATAACTTATTCGGTTGGCGAAGTTCATTATTGCTATTGGCGGGCAAATCCCATCATTTCCATATCTCTTAAGACAATGCCTTGTCTATCATATGAAATGATTCCCGATTTAATTTAGCCTTTCTAAAATCACCTAGTATAGACCACTTCGTTGGGAAGCTAACACTATTGATTTTAGATTGAGTGTATAACGTTATTAAAACTCTAACGAAAAATTAAACATTAAATATGTTGTCATTATAATCTAGACTCTTTAAATCATGCGTAGGGCCTTATTTTTAAAGATCTAATTACAATGAACATTTAATATTTGTATTTTCATGAGACAACCATTCTTGTAATATTAAGACTCTTCAAATCATGCGTGGGGCCTTATTTTTGAAGATCTAATTACAATGGTGTTAATAACAAAGGCCATGGGGCAATGTATAAAAATCCCCGCTCCCACTCAATTTTTAATCATTCATAATTAGGGTTTTCATTTTATTCATTTACATGATATAATGCATGCAAAACGTCTTGATTTTAATCCAATTAAATTTAGAAAATATTTGGACTTTAAACGATTCACTAATATTTAATTTGAAGCACACGTTAAAAATAATTTTTCTGTTTCCCAATAAATGCTCTCAAATTAATTAGCAATCTAATCCAATTTATCTTCATAATTTAATTAATATAAATCAAGCCATTTAATTAAAAATCATGGATCCAATGCATGAAACAATTATAACAACTATTAAATTATTCCATGCATCAAATAATAGACAGAAGCAATATAAATGGCCAATAGATTCAGCTTTTAACATTTAAAAACTATTCTTGCTGTACGGGCATCCTTCAACTGTCTGTAAACACCCATAGGAAGCTTGTACGCGTCAGGAGAAGTAAAACGCCGCTTGAAACAAGCCCGGAGGACCCCACACGCGCTGGCACGCGCCTAGGGCAAGCTGCACGTGCTCCCACGCGCTCCCACGCGCCGGCACGCGCCTTGGGCGCGTGGAATGCACACCCACGCGCTCCCACGCGCCTGGGGCGCGTGGGACGCGCCTCCACGCGCCTTCACGCGCGTGGAGGTCAAGCTACCTTGGCTACCAGCATGTGCACTCTCCTGGCGCGTGTGGAACACGCGCCAGGCTCACCATCTTGACGCCACACCTGATCCGGGCCACCTCCGACGCCCCTTCTCGCCGCCGGCGAAGCTCCGGCCACCGGAAAAACGCCGGAAAAATTCCAAAAAATCCCAGAAAATTAAATTTAGCCTCAAAAAATTCCCGAAAAATTCCAGAAAATTACTGAAGCATAATTTAACCCTTTCGGACCCTCTTGAAGCTTCATAGCATCCTTTGATGAATATTACATGGCTTTAATAAATACTTACAATTTGAAATACAATGGAAAAAATTAAATTACATCATTGAATTTTCAAACGGCTAAAACAAAGCCTTAATTACATTCATCCAAAAATAAAATTACATTCTATATACCTATAAGCTTCATCCATGGCCTAAACATTCATCATCATTCATTCACAATTATACATACATCATGATCATATAATAATATAAACATATGCATATATAAATTTGGATCCATGACGATGATTTTGATAAAAACATGATCTCTAGTAATGAATCAAACCATGTGCTCTGATACCACTGTTGGGAAACGTGCAAGTTTTAAAAACTTTTCGAGGGATTTTGATTCATAGATCTTGATTCATCACATAGAGATAAGTTTTATGCAAAAATAAAAATATAATGTATCATTCAATTAATGGATTGAATACTTACATCAAAGGTCTGAGTAAACCTTTAAAACTTTCCTCTAAAGTGAATGTTCTCACTTATTGTAGATCCCTTAGCAAGATGCCTTCTCCTTGGATTTCCATCTTCTTGGTAATTATTTTGTCTTTAGGAATCACTCATAAGCCTCCATGAATTACCTTTGAAAACTAGGCTTGTGGGAGCCTCTATTAGATGAGACCATAAACCCTAATTTTCTAGAGAGAGAAAATTTATTCCTTTTTCCTTCTCATAAAAATCACCACATAAAATATACATAGACCATGTATATTTATAGGCAACATAAAAATAAAGAAAAGGAAACAACAAATCCTTCTCCATCTCTAATTCATATGTCTCAAATCTAATATGATTCCAATATCAAGTTGGGCTATGAGTGAGAATCCATTGGGCTTATTATTTTATTGGCTACAATGAATTAATAATTAGCCCGGTCCATGGACCCAATTCAATTAATTCATAAATTAATTTCTACTCCGCTAAAAGAAATTAATTGAACTCCAATTAAATAATAAATAACCTCTAAGTCAATATTGCACTTTGACCCCTCTATGCATAATTAGTTATCGGATAAATATAGCCATCAATCCGACTACTTAATTAATATATTTATTTTGGTACCTTTGATTATTTCTGGCTCGATCACAATAAAACATTTGTTTGACAAAAATAATAATTTAAATAAATAAATATATAATAAATCATTTTGTCTAAAAACACACGAAGGCCTTCGAATTTACTTTGTGATCAACCATAATCAATACAAAATAAATACAAGTAGCAATGATGCAAATATTGAAAATATAACCCTCTAACTATTAATTACATAACTACCCGAAGTGTCGGTCTAAGGATCCCGAAGAATCCGCCGAACAAATCAAAGTAATTATTAATTAATAAAAGAGTCTATACTTTTCTCATGCTTAAGAGTCAAATCCCATGACGGTGATAGGGAGTAATTGCATACGACGGCTCTCGCAATCTATCTCAACCTAACGCGGATCCAGTTCAAGTCTTAATTAATTATGAATCCATCCATAATTACCGACTATGAACAATTTATAATTACTATTTATATATCATGCATTGATTGCCATCACATACATATATATAAATATTTCTTGTAATTACATGGACACTATCAATTTCATAGTGAATCGAAATATAATATATTGAATTCACCAATTGTATAAAACATAAATATTTCAGAAACGTCAGAAACATATGTCAATTAATCCAAACAGGAATTTGCTATGCCAGGGTATATAAATCCCAACAACTACAACAAACAGGGCCTTTTGCGACCAAATTAAAAAAGTTGTAAATACTATGTTATTTGTGACCAAAATGAGTTGGTCGTAAAAGTTAACATATTAGCGACTAAAGTAAATTTTGGTCACAATTAATAAGCACATTAATGACCAAAATAAATTATGGTTGCAAAATGATTGATTTTTAATGACCAAACTTTATGGTTGCAAAATGATTAAAGTTTGGTCGCAATTGGTTAAAGTATTAATGACCAAAAAATATTATGGTCGCGAAAGAATTGATCTTTTACGACCAAATTTTATGGTTGCAAAATGATCAAAGTTTGGTCGCAATTGGTTAATGTATTAACGACCAAAATAAATTATGGTCGCGAAAGGATTGATTTTTAACGACCAAATTTTATGGTTGCAAAATGATCAAAGTTTGGTATCAATTGGTCAAAGTATTAACGACAAAAAAAAATTATGGTCGCGAAAGAATTGATCTTTTAGGACCAAATTTTATGGTTGCAAAATGATCAAAGTTTGGTTGCAATTGGTTAAAATGTTAACGACCAAAATAAATTATGGTCACGAAAGGATTGGTCTTTTATGACCAAATTTTATGGTTGCAAAATGATCAAAGTTTGGTCACAATTGATCAAAGTATTAACGACCAAAATAAATTATAGTCGCGAAAGGATTGGTTTTTTACGACCGAATTTTATAGTTGCAAAATGATCAAATTTTGGTCGCAATTAGACAAGGTATTAACAACCAAAATAACTTATGGTCGCAAATGGACAAATTTTTTGTAAAATAATATATCGACTAATTAATGACTCGGCAAAAATGTCATTAATTACAAGATAGACAAATTAGTCATTTATTGTTTTGAGCTTAATTAATTTATAAAAATGTCAATATAAGAAAAATATAAAGAAAAGTATTAATATATAATTACTAAGTGTTTTATTAATTCTCAATCTAAAATGACCTGCACCTTAAATATTTTAATAAATAACTATTGTTAGTTAATAAAAATATAAAAATATATATTATGGAGTATATTTTTAAGAGAATTGACTAAGGTTTAAATATTGAAAATTTTAAGAGCGATATCAACATTACAAACACTATTATTTTATTTTCTTTAAATATATTATTATATGACCAGATTTTATTTTATTAAAAAAGTCATTTAGATATTATGATATAGTTTTATAGCAAATAAAATAGCTAATTTGTGGTAGATTTTATAGAAATTATTTTATTTTTATATCAATTAAAAAAAATTTATATTAATAATTCTTGTAGAATTAGATTTTCTTTTATTAAGAAGCTTATAATAAATAGATAATTTGTGTTAGAGTTTTATAGAAATTCTTTAAAAAAACTCTTTTTATATCAATTAATTATTATTTTTAATCATTTTTGTCTAATTAGATTTCCTTTTATTAAAAAAAAAAACTCATAATAAATAGATAAATAGGTAATTTATATTAATTAATAAATATTTTTTATATTAATAAATAAATACTGAAACACTGAAACTCTTTATACTTTTAATAATTTTGTAATGTTATGAATGTTTTTCTTTTAATATATAATGTAAAAAAAAATGGGTTTAATGCTTGTGGTGGGGGCCACTCCCCACTTATTCTTCTAAAGGCCAAAGGGCCATTATTTTGGCCTGAAAGCTTTCTTATCTCCTCGGCAGTAGGCATCTCTCTCTCTCTCTTTCTCTTCTTCTTTTTTTTTTTTTTCTTTTTCTTTCTTCAACTTTAAACTACAATTACGCTCTCATTTTTGAGAATTTTTTGGTACCGTTTGCGGTAAAACGAAGAGAGTGGCGAGATCTTCACATAGATGTAAGCAATTTCAGCCTTGGTGCCTCCTTGAATTTTTGAAATTAGGGCTTTGGAATTGGGGGTTTTCTCCTCCTTTGAGGTAGGGGTTCTTAATGTATAATTTCTTGCACCTTAGTGAATTTCCTTCTTGATTTTACTACTTAGCATGCAATTTTGTGTTGATCTTCTTGTAAATAATTTAATTGTTCTAAATGAATTACATGACTATGTGTTTTAATTGGCATTATGTGTAATAGCATGCTTGAATGACATATAATTCATGTCTTACATGCCTAATCCTGCTAGCTTATTGTTGAATGTAAGTAATGTGGTAATTTCTTTGAAATTCTTGTAAAGCATGTAAAATGGCATGAGTTTGAAAATTTCATGTGTGTTGATAAATATTGGCATGGCATGAAAATATGAAACATACATGCACTTCATTGGGAAGAAATGGGGAATATTATTTTATATATATATATATATATATATATATATATATATATATATATATATTTAGGAAAGAATGTTGAAAATGATTTTGTAAAAAAAAAAGAACCTGGCCGCCTAGGAGTTGCCTAGGGACCGTGGCATTAGTGAGACCTAGAGGGGATTAGGAAAATCGCCCTAGTGTGGTTGAGTTACCTGGGCCCCAAATGACACCATGGAGTTACCAGAGGTCAAGGTCAATGGCCATGTGACGACCCAAGTTTTTCAACCCGGTGTGTAGTGATGAACCGAAAGTTGATCCAATAACGGATCCGAAATGCGGAAGCGAAACCAATAACAAGGTCTAAAGGGATATCAATCATCCCTAAGACACCTAGATGACTTTCCATGAAGTCATGAAACTCAAGGAAATAACCAGAGGAGAAACTAGAGTAAAAAGGTCAAATGGTACCCTATGGCACCAATGACAACCAAAGGAACATGATCTAGTTCTAACTAGACCAAGTACACCACTAAATGACTTAAACAAGATCAACCAAGTACCGTGGGAATAACAGACAAAACTAACCAGCCGAAACAAATGACCAAGCAAAAACCACGAAACAGCTCCATTTCGGTCGACCGAAATGGAGCTTCGGTCTGCCGAAATGGGCCAAGGAAGGAAGGAAATGAACCTTCACTTCGATCGACCGAAATGACGAACCGGTCGACCGAAATAGCCTCGAAGTGAAAAAGGCTACTGGAATGAGATGAATTACTGTTCAACTGAAATTCAAAGAGGTTCGGTCGACCGAAGTGGCATTTCGGTCGATAAAAATGGCTCGAAAATGTGCTTCTGAACCAGCTATGCACTAAAATGAAGAAGAGTTCCTAAGTCTCAAATGGAAACCCCCTTACATGATCAAAATGCAGTATATGCAAGTGTGTGATGATGTGAATATCCACGCAAGTGTAAAATAACATTTTAAACATGTTACAATGGCCCAAGGCCTTATTACAATTCATTTACAACATTTGACATGTCAACCCTCCAAGTTAGAAAAATTACATTTCATGAACAAAACTAAACATGCCAACACTTGCATGTAAATAAGAATACTTCTAAGAGACATCAACTCTGTAATTCACCCAAAGCGAGTGCAAAACTCCAATCTCGAGTCCTGTACCTGAAATATGCCCCAATAAAGTAGGGGTGAGCAACATAAAGCTACTCGTAGGAAATAAGCATGCATCGACCTACATTTTACAAGTTTGCAGGATTTAATCATTGTGGTTCATTCCACCTAACGTCTATGTCAAAGGTGAGACCCAGGGAGCATCCTAGCTACGTAAGATCATTACTAGCATAAAACACATCCTTTATATAATTTCAACAACCCAAGAGCATGCTACACATAGCAACACGATATAATAGCTTACACAAAGCAACAATATAAGAACATGCTTACACCAAGCATCAATATAGGAACATGCTTACACAAAACAACAAGGTATAGATTTTCCAAGTAATCAACTTAAAATCTAAAATGTGAAATCAACTAAATATAGCAATTTAGTATAATTAGAATATCTAATACCACACATCAAGATATAGATTTTCTAGACTATCAACTAGAAATCTAAAAGTGTGAGATCAACTAAATATAACAATTTAGTATAGTTAGAATATCTAATACCACACATCATGACATAGATTATCTAGATTATCAACTAGAAATCTAAAAGTGTGAAAACAAATAGTGGAAGACTTGGACATCACATCTCGGATTTCTGCCGAGAACAAAATGGTTATTTCGGGCATTAACCCACTGGGAAGACCACCCTAGTGCGCACTATCTCAATTGAGGAGAACTCATACCTCCCACACTAAAGCCGAACTTTATCCATGTCACATGTAACAATGTCCTAAGAGATTCCAAAATATATATCAAGTTCAAAACTTATATATATATATAATAAGACATACAAACCAACTTCCATGCGCAAGTAGTTTGAAACCACACAATCCATGTCTTAGGATTCAAATTCTAAAATGACATACATAATGTCAACACAAAGTGTACAATTCATTACACAAATCAATCATATATTCAATATTGGAAACAAGTTCTCATGAATATAAATTTAACAACAAGGTACTTAATGCTTAAAGCATATCCAAGTGACGTCACGACAAGTCCATATCCATGATCTTAATATAGAAATAACTTCTAAAACATGATTAAATCCATGGATAAACAAGATAAAATTTAATTAAATCAAACTAATTAAACTCTCTAGATTTCACATCATTTCCAAATGGCCTCAATTTAATATATGTTAAAGGACAAATCATGGTCATTACATATATTCATTCAAAAGCTTAATTAGGCCCATGGAACCACTAAATAGATTTTAATTAATTCTCTTAATTAAAGTCTCTAAATTTTCAATCTCAACCAAATGCTCTCAATTTAAAGTATGTTAAACAACATGCCAAAACTTAATTTAGAAGCATAATACACCTCAATTTCATGCAAGGTATAACCATGAACTTTAATCTTTCACAAAAGATAAATATTAATTAAAAAGTGCTATTCTTATTTAATTAATCCCAATTTAATATATGTTAACAAATATATTAAAACTAAACTTTCTAGCATGCCACAATTCAAATCAAAGTTATATATTATCATGAATTTTAAATCTTATACAAAGAAATAAAAATTAATAACTTTCTAGATTTGATACAAGGCATACATATATGTTGTATAATCATAGCAAACACACAATACAACACACAAATAATCCTACAACATTCCCTATCTCCATTTGAGATGAAATCTCAAATCCCCACCAAAATGGAAGTGCTCCGAATCCGACGAAACTTCTAGGTTTTGTCGGGGACAATACCACGAACGAGAATCCGAAGAAAGCCCCATCAAAAACACATCTTGACCTCAAATCCAAACTCAAGAAATGGCCAAAACTGAGTTCTAATAAGGGGGAAAGGTAGAGCATGGCGAGGGGAACAATAAACACAAAAGTACTACACCTTTTCAACCAAGGGAAGTGACCGAAAAGAAGAGAGAAGCATGGCTTCCATGAGATCCGGCCAAGAGAGAGGAGAGAGAGAAAAAAATTTGATATTTTCTCTGAGGTGCTCTTATTTATAGAAAATCTCAAAAAGTGCCCCGCTAGGTCCAGAAAAGTGAAATTCAAGCATATGTGCTCAAACGGCAAAACTCCGTGAACAAAAAAGATTCAAAATAAGAAAAGATGAACAGCGGAAGAAACGGTGTCAAAAACTGAGTCCCGAGCAGAAAGTTATGCCCCAAACGAATTTGGCGCAAATCGGGGCCAGAAACCCTGAAACTGGAAAACATCGACCAGGAGGAAATTCCAAGAGTACACGACTCTACGAAAAGTGAAAATGAATGCCATACGAGGATCCAGGCTCAAAAGAAAACATTGAGCAATAACTTTCATTAATTGCACAATGGCCCCTCCTAAAAGTGAAAACTGCAAACCTGCCCCAGAAAAAAGATATTTTCTTATAAACCCCTGAAATAAATATCTTCAAAAGATATTTATGAAAAACACCCCAAGAAAAGAAAAAGATTCCAAAGAACTATGCATCCATGCTCCTATGGACACCGGGAGCAACCAGAGTGCTTTACTACAAAAGTAAAGATACGTATTTCATGGAAACCACTGAGAATGAAGATACGTGAAATCAAAAACCAACTTTGAACACAAGAAGTGTGGTTACGCCAACAAAGTGACAAACGGGGAAAAGATAAAATAGGGAAAAAGACGAAATAGGGAAAAGGACGAAAAGTGAATAGTGTTTAAAAAGTGAAAATATGGAAATGACTCAGTCCTCAAAGGAAGTTGTCAATCCAAAGAAAAGAGTCTTAGAAATCATTTCAGAGCACTCGAAATGACACTAATTGACAAGAAACCAAACTTAAAAGGGAAAAGACAACGAAAAAAATTTATCCGAAAATTCGGGTCATTACAACCTTCCTACCTTAAAGGGATTTCGTCCCTGAAATCCAGCCCCAACAAAACAAAAAGGCAAAACCAGGATAACTATGGAGTACATCTCCAAGTACCCTACACAAAACACCACACCAGCGACCTCAAAGCTGAAAGGAACACACAAACCAGTGTCATTTACACCCACGTGCTCATGACAAAACAACCTCTCAAAGGAAAAGTGACCACATGGCCACACGACAAGTCTGAACTCACATACAGAACCCAAGGTCAGCCAAAGAACGGAAAACAACAACCGTAAGCGTCCCTCCTGACAAACCATCCAAAGGAACCAAAAACAACCACCAAAAGAACTCCAAGATAACCACATATCGAATCAAGGTACCAAACAAAGACGACATGGCAGTACGAATAACGACCAAAACCCGCCCACGGCGTACTCAAATGTGTGGTAGCAATGACAGTACCTAGTGCCCGCCCACACTTACTCGTCAGTAAGGTAGCATCGACGGCAACTAGCATTCGCCCACAACACACAACTTTATACGGTAGCATGACAGTATAAAGCACTAGTTTATAACTTGCCCCACTAGGTCTACCCATAGAACTCTCGATACCAATGACATCAATGTCACAAAACGATCATGGCCAAAAGTAATGTGGGAACTAGGCATCTGTGAGAGGTGGAATATGGCCCAAAGACGTTCTAGACCATCTTGGTCAATCCCAAACTCTGACAACAATGTCATAGGCACCACTATCCTTAAGGCCTCAAATCCTCAATACAACAAAACTAACAACTCTAATGCCTCAAAATGCTACTACCAACAACATCAATCGAGAATCCAAAACCTGAAAAGCAAACTTCAGAAATCAAAACAAGTCTCACTACAAGATATTTCATCAAAAGTCCTACATTTATCCCTAAAACAGATCAACTACAAAACCAATCACCATGATCAAACATCCAATCCATATCCCTATCACGGATAACTAAATCCTCAAAATACAAATCCACCAAGTGGCACACACATTAAAATACCAACAACCAAGGTCACAAAATGAATCTCTCAAAATCGTGCTTGGCAACACCAAGCTAAATCAAAATTCCTTAATTTTAATCCTTAACCAATCATCGGAACTATAATTCCTCAAAACCACACCTAGTCATAACTAGGACGAGAAACTCCACAAACAAGCTATATCCAACAGCGATCCTCCAAAATTCCTCCTAAGAGTCAACCATATCCAGGTCTCCAAAATGGAAACAAGTCTCCAAAAGACATTCTCAAAAGAGCATCGAGCTCACCTCATAATCAAACAAATCCTCAATGATATGGACACAAGTCCCCATAAAATGATCTCACACCAATCAACTCACTCTGAGCACCACAACTCTATCAACAACCATAGCAGAAACTCCCCAAGGGAAGACACGAAAGAAAGGAAACCACCAGTCCTAAAAAGGACTACACCATAATTCCATCTCTGAAATGAAAGACAACAAGGTCAAAGACTTTACTCCCTACATGGAAGTAAGTTGACCAAAATCCATCAAATCCTCACCAAGGACTTAAGACAATGGTAGTGATCCTCACGGACCAACCAACCCCAAAACAGTGCACAACGCAATGACGAGAAGAGATTCACACTTTGTGAGGTCCCTAACACGAACCAGAAAATAGAAGAATATCCTCCCACAAGTGTCGATATGACAAACACAGAAATAGAGCATCCTTCCCACCTTAGGGAAGCGGACAGCTCAAGACAAAACAGATGTGATAACTCCTCTACAAGGAATTTCACAACGAAACCCTTACGGAAACCCACACACACCCTATGTGTTGCCAAGGGGAAAACAAAAGGGAAAACCAAACCTGGAAGTCATGCATATGACAAGGAATGCAACTACCAAAAAGAAAATCTACTCACATAGATAAAATCAAGGGTACATGCAACACGTCTCCACGTAAGCACAAAAGCATGTCATTAAAGCACAATAACAACATGGCATCTCTAAGTATATAAAGAAGGCATGCTAATGCCACCCAACAAGAAGGCAAATGTGGATAGACCTCCACCTACTCATGCATCACAATAACATAAATCATACTACTAACATGGTAGTAAACGAAACTACAAAAGATAAAAATGATGCAATAATGAACCCTATGGACGTCGTGTCCTAGAGTGCCTAGGTAAAGGAAGGACAAGTCCTAATCATAAATTGTCTCCAAAAACGAATGCGATAACAACCTGTCTCAAAACAAACGTGAGCCCTTACCATAACGGTAAGACTCTAACAATCCATCTCCGAATCTAAAGGTGACACTACAAGTGACACTAACAATGCAATGCTCTCTCTACTTGAAACATCAATCAATCGACTTGATCCCAAAAGCGTCATCACGCAAGGAGAACTTCCAAAGAAAATGGCAACTATGGCCATACCAGCAACAACCAAATCAATCACCACGACTGATCTCCAAAACAACCATCATCATTATCGGTCAAAAGGACAACACCTATCACAACAAAACCAACACTGACTCCATCCGAACTACACTTGTAGTTTGCCAGTATGGTAGCATGATAGTGCCATGCACCCAACCACAACGTACCAGTCCATGAAAAATGCAATCCCAGAGGAATCATTACGAACAATCAAGGATCCTAAGAGGTCCATAACCTCATCATGGCTCAAAACTAATAAATCCATCACTATGGCAACGCTAAATGACTCACTTCACGAGAGGCTAAACAAAAAGGTGACCATCCACCTACCTCAAAACCAATGCTAGGTCGATAACAATCTACACTACCACGAAATTGTGATTACAATCACCATCAACCTCAACTCGTGCCTCAAAGACCAATCCCGTGCCATGCCAAATATGCAACACAGTTATGCATATGCAATTATAATCTAGCATACATCACATGTCATGCTCTTTACATTAGAATTAAAACAAGTTAAACAGATAGCACACCACATACAGCACGTAAGCACATAAACATGTTACCAAACCAAAACATGATATCAGGAAGCATATAAACACATAGAGCATGGCAACATAAGCATGATATGCACCCATACCCGTCGTCCAAGGTATTCAAACCTAGAAGCTCTAATACCACTTGTGAAGACCTAAGTTTTTCAACCTGGTGTGTAGTGATGAACCGAAAGTTGATCCAATAACGGATCCGAAATGCGGAAGCGAAACCAATAACAAGGTCTAAAGGGATATCAATCATCTCTAAGACACCTAGATGACTTTCCATGAAGTCATGAAACTTAAGGAAATAACCAGAGGAGAAACTAGAGTAAAAAGGTCAAATGGTACCCTATGGCACCAATGACAACCAAAGGAATACGATCTAGTTCTAACTAGACCAAGTACACCACTAAATGACTTAAACAAGATCAACCAAGTACCGTGGGAACAACAGATAAAACTAACCAGCCGAAACAAACGACCAAGCAAAAACCACGAAACAGCTCCATTTCGGTCGATAGAAATGGAGCTTCGATCTGCCGAAATGGACCAAGGAAAAAAGGAAATGAACCTTCACTTCGGTCAACTGAAATGATGAACCGGTCGACCGAAATAGCCTCGAAGTGAAAAAGGCTACTGGAATGAGATGAATTACTGTTCAACTGAAATTCAAAGAGGTTCGGTCGACCGAAGTGGCATTTCGGTCGATAAAAATGGCTCGAAAATGTGCTTCTGAACCAGCTATGCACTAAAATGAAGAAGAGTTCTTAAGTCTCAAATAGAAACCCCCTTGCATGATCAAAATGCATTATATGCAAGTGTGTGATGATGTGAATATCCACGCAAGTGTAAAATAACATTTTAAACATGTTACAATGGCCCAAGGCCTTATTACAATTCATTTACAACATTTGACATGTCAACCCTCCAAGTTAGAAAAATTACATCTCATGAGCAAAACTAAACATGCCAACACTTGCATGTAAACAAGAATACTTCTAAGAGACTTCAACTCTGTAATTCACCTAAAGCGAGTGCAAAACTCCAATCTCGAGTCCTGTACCTGAAATATGCCCCAGTAACGTAGGGGTGAGCAACATAAAACTACTCGTAGGAAATGAGCATGCATCGACCTACGTTTTACAAGTTTGCATGATTTAATCATTGTGGTTCATTCCACCTAACGTCTATGTCAAAGGTGAGACCCAGGGAGCATCTTAGCTACCTAAGATCATTACTAGCATAAAACACATCCTTTATCTAATTTCAATAACCCAAGAGCATGCTACATATAGCAACACGATATAATATGCTTACACAAAGCAACAATATAAGAACATGCTTACACCAAGCATCAATATAGGAACATGCTTACACAAAGTAACAAGGTATAGATTTTCCAAGTAATCAACTTAAAATCTAAAATGCGAAATCAACTAAATATAGCAATTTAGTATAATTAGAATATCTAATACCACACATCAAGACATAGATTCTCTCGACTATCAACTAGAAATCTAAAAATGTGAGATCAACTAAATATAACAATTTAGTATAGTTAGAATATCTAATACCACACATCATGACATAGATTATCTAGATTATCAACTAGAAATCTAAAAGTGTGAAAACAAATAGTGGAAGACTTGGACATCACATCTCGGATTTCCGCCGAAAACAAAATGGTTATCCCAGGCATTAACCCACTGGGAAGACCACCCTAGTGCGCACTATCTCAATTGGAGAGAACTCATACCTCCCGCACTCAAGCCGAACTTTATCCATGTCACATGTAACAATGTCGCAAGAGATTCCAAAATATATATCAAGTTCAAAACTTTTATATATATATATATATATATAAAATAAGGCATACAAACCACCTTCTATGTACAAGTAGGTTGAAACCACACAATCCATGTCTTAGGATTCAAATTCTAAAATGACATACATAATGTCAACACAAAGTGTACAATTCATTACACAAATCAATCATATATTCAATATTGGAAACAAGTTCTCATAAATATAAATTTAACAACAAGGTACTCAATACTTAAAGCATATCCAAGTGACTTCACGACAAGTCCATATCCATGATCTTAACATAGAAAAAACTTCTAAAACATGATTAAATCCATGGACAAACAAGATAGAATTTAATTAAATCAAAATAATTAAACTCTCTAGATTTCATATCATTTTCAAATTGCCTCAATTTAATATATGTTAAAGGATAAATCATGGTCATTACATATATTCATTCAAAAGCTTAATTAGGCCCATGAAACCACTAAATAGATTTTAATTAATTCTCTTAATTAAAGTCTCTAAATTTTCAATCTCAACCAAATGCTCTCAATTTAAAGTATGTTAAACAACATGCCAAAACTTAATTTAGAAGCATAATACAACTCAATTTCATGCAAGGTATAGCCAAGAACTTTAATCTTTCACAAAAGATAAATATTAATTAAAAAGTGCTATTCTTATTTAATTAATCCCAATTTAATATATGTTAACAAATATATTAAAACTAAACTTTCTAGCGTGCCACAATTCAAATCAAAGTTATATATCATCATGAATTTTAAATCTTATACAAAGAAATAAAAATTAATAACTTTCTAGATTTGATACAAGGCATACATATATGTTGTATAATCATAGCAAACACATAATACAACACACAAATAATCCTAAAACATTCCCTACCTCCATTTGAGATGAAATCTCAAATCCCCACCAAAATGGAAGTGCTCCGAATCCGATGAAACTTCTAGGCTTTGTCGAGGACAACACCACGAACGAGAATCCAAAGAAAGCCCCATCAAAAACACATCTTGACCTCAAATCCAAACTCAATAAATTGCCAAAACTGAGTTCTAATAAGGGGGAAAGGTAGAGCATGGCGAGGGGAACAATAAACACAAAGGTACTACACCTTTTCAACCAAGGGAAGTGACCGGAAAAGAAGAGAGAAGCATGGCATCCATGGCTGCCATGAGATCCGGCCAAGAGAAAAGAGAGAGAGAGGGAGAAAAATCTGATATTTTCTCTTAAGTACTCCTATTTATAGAAAATCTCAAAAAGTGCCTCGAAAGGGCCCCGCCGGGTCCGGAAAAATGAAATTCGAGCAGACGCGCTCAAACGGTAAAAATCTGTAAACGAAAAAGATTTAAAATGAGAAAAGATGAATAAAGAAAGAAACGGCATCAAAAACTGAGTCCTGAGCAGAAAGTTATGGCCCAAACGAATTTGGCGCATACTAGGGCCAAAAACCCTGAAACTGGAAAACTTCGACCAGGAGGAAATTCCAAGAGTACACGACTCGACAAAAAGTGAAAATGAATCCTGTACGAGGATCCAGGCTCAAAACAAAACATTGAGCAATAACTTTCATTAATTGCACAATGGCCCCTCATAAAAGTGAAAACTGCAAAACTGCCCCAGAATGAAAATATCTTCCAAAAAGATATTTTCTTATAAACCCCTGAAATAAATATCTTCAAAAGACATTTATGAAAAACACCCCAAGAAAAGAAAAAGATTCCAAAGAACTGTGCATCCATACCCCTATGGACACCGGGAGCAACCAGAGTACTTTACTACAAAAGTAGAGATACGTATTTCATGGAAACCACTGAGAATGAAGATACGTGAAGTCAAAAACCAACTCTGAACACAAGAAGTGTGGTTACGCCAACAAAATGACAAACGGGGAAAAGACAAAATAGGGAAAAGACGAAATAGGGAAAAGGACGAAAAGTGACTGTGTTTAAAAAGTGAAAATATGGAAATGACTCGGTCCTCAAAGGAAGTTGTCAATCCAAAGAAAAGAGTCTCAGAAATCATTTCAGAGCACTCGAGATGACACTAATCGACAAGAAACCAAATTCAGAAGGGAAAAGACAACGAAAAAAATTTATCCGAAAATCCGGGTCATTATAGGCCAATCCTCCTATCAAGCTGCCATGGAGTTGCCATGGGACGGGTTCACTAACGGTTTGAAAATGATGATGGAAATGGTTTTGGCAAATAGGGAGTGACATTGCATGGCATGGCATATCATTGCATGGCATATTCATTTATGGTATCGGATTAATGACTTGGTATTGTGGTTATATATATATATATTATTTTCGGCATGGTATAATCCTAATTTCCTTATTCTTATTCATTGTGTGGATTCACGGGGTCTCAAGAGGTGTACGTTAAGCACTTCCTACTGAGCTTATGCTCACCTCTTATATTTAACATTTTTTTCAAGAAATAGGAAAGAACTGGCGGATGACGTTCCACCATAGGCTTAAATTAGATTAGAAGACCTTTTTGTTATTTTTGTATCTAAGTCCCACTATTTTTGTAAAACTTAGCATATTATATTCTGTACTGAGACTTATGGACTCTTGCTATTGTAGTTATATTAATGGGCTGTAATTTCATTAGAAGTTGTCTAAATGTTATAAGACATAGACGTTCGACCTTAATTTTATTTTTGGGACTGTAATTATGATATTTGGATTGCATAGCATGTAGTTGTTCCACATAAACTAAACTATGTTGAGATATAATGAATGGATGAAAGAAATGTATTATTTACATTGTGCTGGGACAGGTTAGGTAAATTTGAAGGTCCAAGAGAGGTGCTACGCATTTTTTTGCATTTAAGCAGGTTGTTGTATGACCCCTTTTTAGCAGAGGTGATGTCAATATATATATATATATATATATATATATATATATAATTGGTATTAGTTTAGGGTCGTTACAAATTTGGTATCAGAGCGTCAGTTCGAAAACCATTAGGACACGGGTAGAGGCCTACCTAGGGTTGTCTGGGAAGTCATTGGCATTGTTATTTCCTTATTTGCAAAAGTATTTTGCTATGTGAAAAAGCATGCTTAACTGTTTACTTATTTACGTACTTATGTGCTTATATACTTATATTAATGTGTTCATTGCATAGTCTTACATGCTAAGTGTTAGTATAGTGTCATTTTGTGTTAAGTTGTTCACGGTTGGACCTTAGTGTAATCGTTATTGAACCATTTTTTTTATTTTATAGAACGATGTCACGGCGTGAAGAACCAAGAGAAGTTGGCCCTAGGCCAACAAGGGGTGATGTTGGCGAGAGCTCTAGCTCCAATCTGGCGGAGCCAGTTGATGAAGACACACTTCTTAGGGATTTGGTTGCCCTAAGAGTTGTTCCTACAAGGAGGGATAATGTTGAAGCACCCCTTGAGGAGGGTGAAGGTTCGATGGAACTTGCATTGAACCGTTTGTTACAAAAAGCCTTGAGGGCTACAATTGCTACACATCCGCAGCCAATCCCACAACCGGTAGTTCAGGTAGAGGAGACACCAGCATAGAAATGTCTCAAGATTATTAAAGGGTTTTCTCAATTATTGCCAGTGATGTTTGAGGGTAGTGCGGATCCAATGGAAGCGGATGACTATATGGATCAAGTTGAAACTCAATTGACTTTTATGGATGTGACGGATGATCATTTGAAAATCATCCTAGCCACTTACAAGTTTTCAAATGATGCCAAGTTTTGGTGGAAGTTGATCACAAATCAGTATAAGATTGGAGAGATGAGTTGGGATAGGTTCAAGGAGCTGTTCTATGAGAAGTATTTCCCTGCTCCCAAGAGATGGGAGTTAAAGGTTCAGTTTATTGGCCTTATCCAAGGCAATATGTTGATGACAGAGTACGAGAACAAGTTCACTTCTTTTTCCCACTTTGCTCCAAAAATGGTGAGAGATGAAATTGATAAGACTCGAAAGTTTATTTCCGGTCTTGATTACAAAATGAGGCCGTTGTTAACAACACAGGGCATCAAGGTTTATTCGAAGGCAGTGGAAGAGGCATTGATGCTAGAGGTGGAGGTGAAAGATAAAGATGCAAGAAGGGAACAGTGGAAGCAAAAGAGAAATACAGGACCATCTTCAGAGGGGCAGTCATGGAAGAGGAACACGGGTTGTTCATCTCAGTCTCAGGGGCAGCTGCTAGCACGATCCACTCCTACTACCCCTATGCCAGGGTCTGCTAGGAGTGGTGTCATCTGTTGTCACTGCAATCAGCTGGGTCACTACAAGTCAAAGTGTCCACAGACATCGGTTAATTCTAGGGTTTGTTTTGGTTGTGGCCAATAGGGACATAAGGTTAAGAATTTTCCTAATCAGGGAGCAGGCACCGGTAGTGGCAAAGGGTCACAACAGAGGCCGTCATAGTTGGCTACAGTTCAGTCAGGTTTCAAACCATCACTACCACAACCTGCCATGTCCTTTCAGGGTTCACAGCCAGTTAGGAGGGATACTCCAACTATGTTAGTGCAGCAGTCAGGTGTTCAAGTTGGTAGTTCTCAGGCACAGACACCACAGGGGCGTGTCTTTACACTTACTCAGACTGATACATCTTCTGGTCTATCAGTTCTCCAAGGTATATTTCCAGTGTTTAGTTCTTGGGCTTGTGTTCTGTTTGACTCTAGTGCATCTCATTCTTTCATTGCATCATCATTTGCACTTGAATCAGGGTTAGAGGTCAGTTTTATGGATCAGGTGTTGTGTGTTGATACACCAGTTGGGGTTTCAGTGTCCTTGAGCCGAGTTATAAGGGAATGTTCCATTATTATAGCCGAGCGGACTTTTGTGTTTGACCTTATCCTCCTGAAGATGACTAGCTTTGATGTCATTGTCGGGATGGATTGGTTAGCTTCCTTTCGTGCCACAATCGATTGTTTCTGAGGTAGAGTCACAGTTTGTACTCTTGAAGGAGACTATTTCTTTTTCATGGGAGATCGAGGTAATTCCCAACCAACATTATTGTATAGAATTCGTGGACAGAGTCGTGGTGATTACTTCTTGGCTAGTCTTCTAGCCAAAGAAGATGATATTGTGAAAGAGGATTATCCTACAGTTGTTCGTGATTTTCTGGATGTGTTTCCGAAAGATTTGACAGAGTTACCTCCACAATGAGAAGTGGAGTTCACTATTGATTTGATGCCCGGTACCGCGCTGATTTCTATGGCACCGTATCGTATGGCACTAGTTGAATTAGAAGAATTAAAGAGGCAGCTTAATGATTTGAGGATAAAAGGTTTCATCCGACTGAGTGTGTCACTATGGGGCTCACCAGTCTTGTTTGCTAAGAAGAAATATGGTTTTTTAAGGTTGTGCATTGATTACCGAAAGCTGAATCATGCCACTATCAAGAACAAGTATCCTTTGCCAAGGATAGATGATTTGTTTAATCAGTTGAGAGGAGCCAGTTATTTTTCGAAGATTGACTTGAGGTCTGGCTATTATCAGTTGCGGGTTAGGGATGAGGATATCCCGAAGATAGCGTTCTGTACACGGTATGGACACTATGAGTTCCTTGGTATGCCTTTTAGCTTGACTAATGCTCCAGCGGCATTCATAGACTTGATGAACTGTTTCTTTCATGATTACTTAGACCAGTTTGTGGTAGTTTTCGTGGATGACATTCTTGTGTATTCACGATCTTGGGAGGAGCACGAGATCCATTTGAGTATTGTATTGCAAATTTTACGGGAGCACCGATTGTATGCCAAATATGAGAAATGTGAATTTTGGCTACAATAGATGAAGTGTTTGGGACATGTTGTTTCAGAAGGTGGAGTATCAGTTGATCTATCAAAGATAGAGGCAATTATGAATTGGAAGCAACCCAAGAATGTGTTTGAAGTCCGTAGTTTTCTTGGTTTAGTGGGTTACTACTAAAGATTTGTGAAGGATTTTTCTCACTTGGCAGCGCCTATGACCCGTTTGACCCAGAAAGGGATCAAGTTCGTGTGGAATGAAGCCTGTGAATCATCTTTTCAGGAGTTGAAGACAAGATTGACTACAGCTCTAGTGTTGGTGATACCTTATATGATTTATTATGACGCTTTACGTGATGGTTTGGGATGTGTGTTGATGCAGGATGGTAGAGTAGTGGCTTATGGGTCTCGACAGCTGAAGACTTATAAGTACAACTACCCTACTCATGATTTAGAGTTAGCAGTCGTTGTATTTGTCCTGAAGTGTTGGAGACATTACTTGTATGGTGAGAGATTTAAGGTGTACTCGGATCATAAAAGTCTCAAGTACCTTTTCTCTCAAAAGGACTTGAACAACAGACAGAGGCAATAGGTTGAATTTTTGGAAGATTATAATTTTGATTTGCAGTTTCATCCGGGCAAGGCAAATGTGGTAGCAGATGCCTTAAGCCGAAAATCTTATGGAACTTTGGCTAGTTTAGCCATTCGAAAATAAATGCTTGAAGATCTGGCAGAAATGGGATTGTAGTGTTTTGATGACAATGCTTGCTGTGAGTCGGCATTCTTGTTTAGTCTTGTGGCTCAGCCTACTATTGTTAGACGAGTGATTGAGTCGCAGAGATAGGATCCGGATTTAGATGCCATTTACACCTTAATCTCTAGTGGTGAGACAGTGAAAGATTGGACCTTACATATAGATGGAGGTTTACGGTATAGAGGCTTGTTAGTTTTTTCCACAGGATGTCGTGAGGACGTCCTACGGGAGTTTCACACTTCCCGCTTTGCAGTTCATCCAGGTGGTACCAAGATGTATCATAATTTGAGACGTTAGTATTGGTGGAATGGAATGAAGAAAGATGTTGCACGGTTTATGGCTAAGTGCCTTACCTGTCAACAGGTGAAGGCCGAGCGTCAGAGACCAGCTGGTTTGTTACAACCATTACCTGTAGCGCAGTGGAAATGGGAATATATTGCTATGGATTTTGTGACAGGTCTTCCAAGGTCACGGAAGGGCAATGAAGCCGTATGGGTCATCGTTGACAGATTGACCAAGATAGCTCACTTTCTGCCTATTAAGGCAACAGACGATGCAGAAAAAGCTTGGTGTTCTTTATGTGAAGGAGATTGTAAGGTTGTATGGAGTTCCAGTAACCATTGTCTCAGATAGGGATGCCAAGTTCATTTTGAAGTTCTGGAAAGGACTTCAAGCAGCGTTTGGTTCAGCGTTGCATCTTAGTATGACATTCCATCCACAGACAGACGGCCAGTCGGAGTGTACTATCTAGATCTTGGAGGATATGCTTTGGGCATGTGTGCTTGACTTGGGTGGTAGTTGGAAAGATCATCTACCACTTATTGAGTTTGCCTACAACAACAGTTATCAGGTGAGTATTCAGATGGCTCCATTTGAGGCGTTGTATGGTAGACCTTGTAGGCCTCCTGTTTGTTGGAATGAGGTGGGCGAGATAGCCGCCCTAGGACCCGACATTGTACTTGAGACTACTGAGAAGATTAAGCTGATCAGACAGAGATTGCTTACAGCTCAGAGGCGACAGAAGAGTTATGCGGATAGGCATAGATGGCCACTTTCAATTGAGGTGGGAGACCATGTTTTTCTTCGGGTTTCTCCACGGAAGGGGTTGTTGAGGTTCGGGAAGAGTGGCAAGTTATCGCCACGATTCATTGGATCTTTTGAGATCTTAGACCAGGTAGGAGATGTTGCCTACAGACTTGCTTTGCCACCGCAGATGGACAGAGTTCACAATGTTTTTCATGTATCGATGCTACGGAAGTACGAGCCAGATCCATCTCACATTTTAAGTTGGGTTGATATGGACATTGATGAAGATGTTTCCTACGAGGAGGGACGTGCAGATCCTTGACACACAGCAGAAAGTGTTAAAGAACAAGATGATACCATTAGTGAAATTTTTCTAGAGGAATCATGGAGTTAAGGAGGCTACTTGGGAGCTTAAACAAGAGGTTCACTCCAAGTATACAGAGTTGTTTTCTACCTCAAGTATGACTTGATTTTGGGGACAAAATCTTTTAAAGTTAGGGAGAATGTAATGTTATGAATGTTTTTTTTTTTTAATATAAATATAATGTAAAAAAAAAAAAAATGGGTTTAATGCTTGTGGTAGGGCCCACTCCCCACTTATTCTTCTAAAGGCCAAAGGGCCATTATTTTAGCCTGAAACCTTTCTTCTCTCCTCGGCAGTAAGCATCTTTCTCTTTTTTTTTTTTTTTTTTTTTTTTTTTTTTTTTTTTTTTTCATCAACTTTAAACTACAATTACTCTCTCATTTTTGAGAATTTTTGGGTGCCGTTTGCGGCAAAACGAAGAGCGCGGCGAGATCTTGACATAGATGTAAGCAATTTTAGCTTTGGTGCCTCCTTGAATTTTCGAATCTAGGGCTTTGGAATTGGGGGTTTTCTCCTCCTTTGAGGTAAGGGTTCTTAATGTACAATTTCTTGCACCTTAGTGAATTTCCTTCTTGATTTTGCTACTTAGCATGCTATTTTGTGTTGATATTCCTGTAAATGATTTAATTGTTCTAAATAAATTATATGACTATGTGTTTTAATTGACATTATGTGTAATAGCATGCTTGAATGATATAGAATTCATGTCTTGCATGCCTAATCCTGCTAGCTTATTGTTGAATGTAAATAATGTGATAATTTCTTTGAAATTTTTGTAAAGCATGTAAAGTGGCATGAGTTTGAAAATTTCATGTGTGTTGATAAATATTGCCATGACATGAAAATATGAAACATATATGCACTTCATTGGGAAGAAATGGGGAATATTATTTTGTATATATATATATATATATTTGGGAAAGAATGTTGAAAATGATTTTGTTAAAAAAAAAAAAAAAAAAAAACAAACCCGGCCGCCTAGGAGTTGCTTAGGGACTGTGGCGTTAGTGAGGCCTAGAGGGAACTAGGAAAATCACTCTAGTGTGGTTGAGTTACATAGGCCCCAAATGACGCCATAGAGTTGCCATAGGTCAGGGACAGTGGCCAATCCTTTTTTCGTGCCGCTAGGGAGTTGCCATGGGACGGGTTCACTAACGGTTTAAAAATGATAATGGAAATAGTTTTGGCAAATGGGGAGTGACATTGCATGGTATGGCATATCATTGCCTGACATATTCATTTGTGGTATCGGTGGTATTGTGGTTATATATATAATTATTTTTTCGGCATGGTATGATCTCAATTTCCTTATTCCTATTTGTGTGGATTCATGGGGTCTCAAGAGGTGTACCTTAGACACTTCCTACTGAGCTTATGCTCACCCCTTATATTGAACATTTTTTCTTTTTCAGAAAACGGGAAAGAAGTGGTGGATGACTTTCCACCATAGGCTTAAATTGGGTTAAAAGACCTTTTTGTTATTTTTGTATCTAAGTCCCACTATTTTTGTAAAACTTAGCATATTGTATTCTATACTGAGGCTTATGGACTCATGCTATTGTAGTTATATTCATGGGCTGTAATTTCATTAGAAGTTGTCTAAACGTTGTTAGACATGGACGTTTGACCTTAATTATATTTTTGGGACTGTAATTATGATATTTGGATTAAATAACATGTAGCTGTTCTACCATAAACTGAACTATGTTGAGATATAATGAATGGATGAAAGAAATGTATTATTTGCATTGTGCTGTGATAGGTTAGGTAAATTTTGAAGGTCCAAGAGAGGCCCTATGCATTTAAGCAGGTTGTTGTAGGACCTCTTTTCAGCAGAGGTCATGCCCAATTCTTTTTTATATATAATTGGTATCAGTTTAGGGTTGTTACAAATTTTTATATTTTATTTATATGTATTATTATATATATTATATATTTTCTTTAAATATATTTTTCTCTAATGTAATAGAGTTTTATAGAAAATAAAATAGGTAATTTGTGGTAGAGTTTTATAAAAATTATTTTATTTTCTTTAAATATATCCTTGTCTAACTAGATTTCCTTTTATTAAATAACTCATAATAAATAGATAAATACAGTATATATGTGATAAAGTTTTAAAGAAAATAAAATAGGTAATCTGTGATAGAATTTTATAGAAATTATTTTATTTTCTTTAATATAATCATAATAAATAGATGAAATACATGTTATATGTGATTGAGTTTTATAGAAAATAAAATAGTTGATTTGTGGAAGAGTTTTATAAAAATTATTTTGTTTTCTTCAAATATATTATTTGTCTAACTAGATTTTATTTTATAAAAAAAGTCATAATAAATAGATATTGTGATAGAGTTTTACAGAAAATAAAGTAGCTAATTTGTTGTAGATTTTATAAAAATTATTTAATTATATTATTAAAGTATAACGAGTTTCAATATTTCAGTATTTTAGTCTTTCAGTATTTCATTATTTATTAATTAATATAAATTACCTATTTATCTATTTATTATGAATTTTTTAATAAAAGAAAATCTAATTAGACAAGAATCATTAATATAAAAAAAATTTATTAATTGATATAAAAAGAGTTTTTTTAAAGAATTTTTATAAAACTCTAACATAAATTACTTATTTATCTATTTATTATGAGTTTTTTAATAAAAGAAAAGCTAATTATACAAGAATTATTAATATAAAAAATATTTATTAATTGACATAAAAAATAAAATAATTTATCTACAATTATTAATTATTTTATTAATTATTAAGTGTTTTATTAATTCTCGATCTAAATTGACTTGTGCATTAAATATTTTAATAAATAACTACTGTTATTTAATAAAAATATATATTATAGTATATTTTTAAGATAATTGACTAAGGTTTAAATATTAAAAATTTTAAGAGCGATATCAACATCGCAAACACTATATTTCTCTATTCTCAGTCATATTCTTCAAAAACTCTTATTACAACCTTCAACTTCTTCTCTGTTTAGGGTAAACCGATATCTCATTTTTGTTTGCAATTTCAGTGATATCTTATTTCTTAATTTATTTTGTTCTCAGCCACAACGATATCTCTTCTCTTAAAAAAAATGTATTATATATTTAAAAGAATTGACTAATTAAGTAATAAAGTTTGTGTTACATACAACTTTTTGTTATTTATATATAAATAACTATAGATTCTTGTTTAATTCTTTTTTTTTAAGTACAAAAATTCTGCGTACATTTAATAATAGCGTATATATATAGAGAGATATATAAATATTTAACAAAATTGGTAGGAGGAATATTTATCATTTTATACAATTTTTTTTAATAAAATATAGAATTTGTTTTGTAGAGAGGAGTTAATGTTTAACACGACTCGTGAGCGTAATGGTCAAATGCTCAAATCTATCAAAAATAAATAAATAAAAATATATATATCTTTTAAGACTTATTTTAAAAATAATATTTTTAATGCCCTTTTCTTAAGTTAAAATAAATACAATAGAATATCTACATGAACACGACCCCTCTACACTAAGGAATTGGATCCTCTAACTTAAATATTCTCTAAGTTATTTTAAATTGAATTTGTTACAGATTGACACGTGACATTTAAAATCTATTTACTGCTGGTGTTAAATTACGTCAACTAATTTAAATGAAGTTTGAAAATTGAACCGTTTTGAGATAAGAAAAATTTACCAAAGTTTAAAAACTGCACTGTTTTGGTTATAGGAACTCTTTCATTATCAATTGTTACTCATAATAAAATTGATTGACTTACTCATTGCCATTGAATTAGTAGGAGATGATTTTAAAAGAACTAGTTGGTTTGAAAAAAAGAGAAGAAAAAAAAAAAAAAAAAAAAGATAGTTCTAAGAGAGACCCGACACCACCATCTGTGACAAAAATTAAATTAAAAATAGTTTAAATTTGGGAGGTATCTCATTAACTTTGTCGGGTTAAAATTACCACATGACAATTAATTAATATTGAAGCAAGTCTTAAAACAGAAGAAGATAATTTTAAAAATAAAAATATAAAAATAAAATAGATTTGTTTCTTAATTTAATAAAAATAATATTTCATCTATTTATAGAATAAAACATCAAAATTATATAAATAGATGAAATATTATTTTTATTAAATTAAGAAACAAATCTATTTTAGAACGTAAATGAAAAAAAAAAAATCAAAATTCAGATTTACTAGTACTAAAGAAATTTTTTTCAACTTACTTATATTTCAATGAACAAATAGAACTTATTTGAAAATTTATTTTAAAAATATTTACCACAATTATTTTGTCATGGTTAATATCTGCTAAAAATTTCAGACTATTTTTAAATTTCACGGTTAATATCTTATACGGCTAAAATTTTCGGCGCCGCTACAAAATTAAAACAACGCCGTCTACATGCTTCCCAACCCTCCGTACAATCAATATAAGCCACAAAGTTCTATCTTATCTGTACCATTAGAACTTTTCTCTACGATTTTATTGAGTAACCAGCCCTAAGTCGCAACTCCGATTCTTCCATCATTTTCTTCATTCTTGTCCAACGTGAATGTTACTGGTCGAGGCGGAGACATAACCCGCAGCAATCCGAACCACGCCCACAAGAACCTGAACAATCTGGACCCAAAAACTCATCTTCTTCAGTAGGGAAGAGGTGTCTGATTCGTTACCCAAAGCCCCAATTCTCGATCTGGGTCCAAACCCAAAATTTAGTGATCTCCCTTCGAACATTTTGTCTGTGTTATCCGTTTCCGGCGTCGGCCGCGGAAAAACCACGAATCCAGTAGATTCCGGTGGATTCCGGCGAGGATGTGAAGGAAGAAAACCGGCATTTATGAGCCCGGCCAAGTCAGACTCTCTCTCACCCTCTCTCTCTTCATTGTGTTTGATTATCATTTTTTCTTTTAATGTCCTATTTGTATATTATAGCTCTAATTTCTGAATATTTTAATTTTAATTTTTTTTATAATTATTTATTCCTGTTGTTGAAAATAGTGACCTTGGATAAATTTTTTGTTGATGACATAGCTGAAACTTTCTCTTCTTGTTCTCACTATGAGTCTGAGACTCTCTCTCTAATCTCCTCTCTCTCTTTCTTTGCAAACAAAAATTTACAATCCTCTAGTAACCTTAGAAACTTAGGGCTTTGATTTGATACAAATTTATATATATATATATATATATATATATATGTGCATGCTTTGATTTGATACAAACTTAGGGCTCAAACGTATACATTCCTTCAAATTTTTTGATTTAGATTAGATACAAACATCTATAAAAACATAAAGAAATCAATGTGTTTTTGTAAATTATAAATATGTGTGTGTTGTATATCAACGTGTTTGTGTAATTGATTCGTGATTTGTTTCATTTGAAGATTGCAGGACTCATCTGATGTTCTGATGTGATTTTTGATGCTAGAGCTGGGCAGAGGAGTTAAAGAAAAGGTTAGGGTTTTCAATTTTTCTGATACATTTATGAAATTGGAGTTAGTCTTTAATGTGTATTATGAAATTGGGGTTTTCAGATTATATCTAACTTGGAGAGAGATAATTCATATGGGGGATTCCCAAGGATGATGATGATGGTGTAGATTCGTTATCAATATCTATCCAGGTAAATTTTATTTTGACATTTAATTTAATTTAATTTAATTTAATTTAATTTAATTTTTTTAAATTGAGTAGATTGCTAGTCTAGGCTTGGCTAGGCATAATGTGTATTTGTGAAAGTTTTTGTGCATGGTATTTCTTTTTCACAAAATATTTTATATACCTTTTTTTTTTCCGTACTTGTTTGTATTTCTGATGGCTTCAAGGAACCTCAATTATAATGCTTATTCTCATATATATGATGACAAATTGAAAGTGGAAGAACCACAAGCTTCTTTGTTTATACAAATATTATCATGTATTGAAAGTTAAGGGAAGGCATGTTTTCAATAAATTTGGTTGTTTGCTGAAACCATGTTCAAATTATAACATTGCCAGTCGCATTGGCACCTTCATTTCGTCTCCAAATGTGAAGTTGTGTTTGGGTGAACTTTGGTAAGAACCATAACAAAAATATATGCATTTATCAAACAAAAATCTAGTTTTTTCAAAACTCTTGGGCCAAGCACCATAAAACATAGTCCTCTGCAAATTACAAAAAGTATATTTAATCAATTAAATATATAAATTTATAAGTCCTTAAGCCTTTTGCCTAATTAGACTTCTCATTGAGTATGTAATTATATGGAATAGTTTTTGTTGGCATTTCTTATTAGATATTCCTTGCCAATCAATACCTTCTGTATTTCTCCTCACTAAATGACGATGGGTTAACGCTTTAGTTCTGATATTAAATAATCATGCATCATTTTTAGAAGTGAAACTAAATAATCATGAATGCCTTTTGAATGTCTCAAGAGTGCAGAGGAAAAATGTAATATTTGGCTATAATCATGCATCATTTTAAAGTGAAACTAAATAATCATGAATGCCTTTTGAATGTCTCAAGAGTGGAGAAGAAAAATGTAATATTTGGCTATTAGTTCTACTGTGATAAAGAAATATATATATATATATATATTTCAGTCTTGGATTTATTCTACACTATGGTTGTATTGACAAATTAGAAGTCAATAAAGCGTAATTTTTATTCAATGTAGGACGACTAAAGTGTTGCCATCATTATTGGAGTAGAATTTCTTGCTAAGTAACTAAATACGCCTCTAGCACGGGGTTTTTAATTGTAACAAGTTAATCATTTGTTTAACTATTTTATTTTTATAATTACTGGATACACCTCTATACATATTTGACGAATACTGTATTGTACTAAATTGTAGTGGGTTAAGAGCAAATATACATGATATAAATGTAAAGTACTATTGTAATTGTATAGTCATTATTTTTTTGTTTTTTGTTTTTTGTTTTTTTTTGGCTATTCAATTTCACTTAATTTCTAAACTAAATAAAGTGATTCAAAAATGGGTTTAACCATCTCCTATTAGACAATAGATTACTGTTAAATTATTTTCTGCTGGTACAAGTTGAATTTAAACAACCTTTATTCATAGTTTTTGAAGTTCACACTATATTTGAAATGTTTATACTTTTGGTTCGAATGCTGGTATAAAGATTACTATGATTATGCTAAATCAAAAGGGCTGGATGTAGGTATATTAGTATTTGACATTTTTACAAAATCAATAAAGGTTACATTTTTACATTTTTACCAAAAGTTCTATGAATCAATATTTGACATTTGCACTCTAAATCATTATAAAGATTATTATGTTACAATTTCACAATTTTACTTTAAATCAACATTACATTTTAATTATTAGAAAATATTTTGCTGGTACAAGTTGAATTTAAACAACCATTATTCATAGTTTTTGAAGTTTACACTAGATTTGAAATATTTATACTTTTGGTTTGAATCCTGGTATAAAGATTACTATGATTATGCTAAATCAAAAGGGCTGGATGTAGGTATATCAGTATTTGACCTCTTTACAAAATCAATAAAGGTTACATTTTTACCAAAAGTTCTATGAATCAATATTTGACATTTGCACTCTAAATCATTATAAAGATTACTATGTTACAATTTTACAATTTTACTTTAAATCAACATTACATTTTAATTATTAGGAAATATCCTACCAACTCCCTAGTGAAAAACTTTTTGAAAAAAAAAAAACTCACTGGGAAAAATGTTGTAATTTATCTTTTTTATTCTGAATCTAGTTTGATTTTTTATTTTACAAAAATAAATTTGATACATTTGTATGTGATTGCGAATGACACGCTAAGACATAGTCTAGTGGAGTGGACCAGGTCATACTTTCTTCCAATGAAACAATAATTTTTTTGTTTGCGTGTCCAATCTGGAATTTATTCTTCGCTATGATTTTATTGGCAGAGTGGAAGTCAATAAAGTTGTAATTTTTATTCAATGTAGGATGACTAAAGTGTTGCCATCCTTTCATTCTTGATGATAAAATGACTTTAACTTTCTATATTATTTTATGAATCATCATATTCAATTTTAAGATATTGTATTTCCTAATCGGGACACTCTTAGCAAAAATTGTGTTGCCCTACTCATTATATGAATTATTTAATGGTCATAACCATTCTTTATATTTCTTGTTTCTCTTGATAGACAATCTATATAATACCCAAAATGTTATCATAAAGGCAAATTGCAGCTAATAAATGGGATGCTGTGAAGAAAATTATTGTTCTAGAGAATCTACAAACACTTAAAGTGAGACCGGGTATGAAAAGTCGAAAGAAAGACTGTTAAGGATTTGGAGCAATATGAGTAAACGACACAAATGTATAAAACTATCACGGACAAGCTTGACATACCTTAATTCCCTGAGCAAAGCGATATCTTTAGTAATTCGTTCATATTTTGTTTTATTATGGATATGTTAGTTTTTTTTTTTTTTTTTTTTTTTTTTTTTTTTAATTTATTTGTTAGTTTTTAATGGACAAACCATTGGTAGATGTAATGGAAATGCCATGCATGGATGTATTTAATAGTTTCTCTTTTTTTATAGATAAACCATATGGATATATGTATACGATGTGTAATGGATGTATTTTATTTGAAATAATTAATTGAATTATTTTTTAAGTTTTTACTATATATGATTAATGGTATTTAATTACTAGTGTATTTTAAATTAAAAAAATTAAAATGTTGATAGATTTATTAATTATATTACCGGTCCAAAATTGTTTTTTTTTTTAATAAAAGAATTGGATATTTGTGACCAAATTTGATGGCTACAAAATGATTATCTATTTGTGACCAAATGCTATGGTCGAAAAATAATAATTTATTTGCGACTAAATTTAATGGTCGCAAAAGGGTAGCTTATTTGCGACCAAAAATAAGGGTTGCAAAAGGGTAACTCATTTGCGACCAAAAATAATGGTCGCAAAAGTGTAGTTCATTTGCAACCAAAATAAGAGTCGCAAAAGGGTAGCTCATTTGCGACTAAAATAATGGTCGCAAAGGGGTCCCTCATCTACGACCAAAAATAATGGTCGCAAAAGGGCATCTTATCTACGACCAATATAATGGTCGCAAAAGGGGAGCTTATCTGCGACCAAACATAATGGTCGCAAAAGGGTTCACTATTTGTGACCATATAATTTGGTCGTTAAAATTCATTTTGGTTAATAATATAATGGTCGCAAAATAGGGCTTATTAGCAACCAATTCATTTTTTGGTCGCTAAAAACTATCCGCGTCGCGAGTATCGTCGACCATGGGGTGACCAAAACGTTTTGGTCGCTAAAGGGCATTTGCGACCAAAAAATTTGGTTGCAAAAAGCCCAATTTATTGTAGTGTGTCCTAAATTTTACAGTTTTTGTTCCCAAAATGTGTCGACTTTTGGAGACGTTGAGGAAATGGAGCCTTAGGCTCATAAGAAGTCTCCACATTTGGGGTCACAAGCTTGGAATTTTCAGTGTTCGACTTTGGATTTTCAGGAGTGAAATTTGGATTAGATAAGCTAGGATTTGGATTTTTTGGAGGAAGAATTTTTTCATCTTTTCCTCCATCAACCTTGTTGTCCAAGATTCGACCACTCCTAAGGGTGGTGATTGCTTAGATATGTTCCTAAGTAGGCCCACTCAGAGGATGGAATTCGTCAATCACATGGATCCCTCTAGGATTCTCAAATGGTTGAGCGGGAATTTTTTCCTTATCTCTTTGAAGAAGTTGGTTCATTGAATTAGCTATTTGTCCCACTTGATTCTCAAGTTTAGCTATTGACTGAGTATGTGAATGAACCATTTGGAGAATGGGCTGCAATGATGTCAGGAGTTGCTTGTTAGATTTTAACATTTACTTGTTAAGGGATTCCATCATTTGTTTATTTGCAGTGAGAATCTCATCAGTTGGAAACACAGGAGGTGGAGTAGAAACATTTGGATTATAGGGTGGACGGTAACTTGAAGAGGCCTGAAATTGCCTATTTAAAAATTGAAAAGAGGGCTGGTTTTGATGCCCTTGACTTTGAAATGTCGAATTTTGTGGGGGCGGGTGCCTCCACGAAAAATTCGAATAATCTCTCCATCCCGGATTGTAGGTGTTGGAGTAAGGATTATTTTCGGGCCTGGAAAACATGGCATTAGCTTGCTCGTAATTGTTACTAGGAAATTGCTCCGGTGTGGGCCAATCTTCCAAGAGATGGAATGGGCTAGTGCATGATGCGCACATCGCACTTGCTGAATTTTGAAATAACGAAGGAGAGAGATGTGGTGCCATTAATTGATAAAATTTGTGAGCTATAGCATCCACCTAAGAAGATTTTTCTCTCATTGTCTTTGGTTGACATAGATTGGTGTTCTTTGCATTGGTTGAGGTTGGAGCCCTACGAGAATTATGTTGCAATGAGTTTTCGCTCAAATTCTCGAGTAGGGTTTAAGCTTTATCCGCATTTTTAGACACGAACATCCCTCCACATGATGAGTCAACCATGAGTTTATGTTGTTCGGTTAAACCATCATAGAAAGCTCGCACCAATTGCCATTTTAGAATTAGGTGGTGCGGACATTTCCTAAGGAGGTCTTGAAATCTTTCCCAAGTCTCATGGAATTGTTCTCTATTGATTTGTGAAAAGCTAAAGATGGAACACCTCATTTGATTGGTCTTACTCACCGGATAATATTTTTTAAAAATTCTTGTTGCAATTGTGCCCATGTAGTGATGAAATTTGTAACAAGGGAGTTCAACCAATATTTTGCCCTATCTTTTAAGGCAAATGGGAAGAGATGCCAATGGAGTGCATTATCAGGGAAGCCCCTCACCTTGATGGTAGAACAGATTTCAAGGAACTCATCAAGATGCTTATAGGGGTTTTCATTTTCAAAGCCATAAAAGGATGGAAGCATTTGAATTGTGCTAGACTAGGAAGCACGGACACTCCAAAATGGGCGAAGAATCCGTATCCGACACGTGTCGGACACGTCAAAAAACGTGTCTGGAATTTTTATTTTTTTTTTTAATTTTCGGACACGGCTGGGACACGGCTCGGACACGTCACGGACACGGCTCAGACAGCTCAGACACGGCTCGGACACGGCTCAGACAGCTCGGACACGGCTCGGACACGGCTCAGACACGGCTACTCATTATTAATTGTAATCAACCTTTGCGATAGCACAAATCATTGTAAAATAGGGCTATCATAGGGGCAAGTTGAATCACAAAGACTGCAAGTTTATGGCAACCAAGGTCTTTAAAATTACTTTGTTAATGATAGAGGTGTAAAAGGTTTGGTTTGTTTGTCACTTAGAACTAGGAAATGGAAGTTGCATAAAATAATAAATGGAAGGAATTTAAGAGGAGAGGAAATTGTGTAGAGATGACTAGGTAAGTGAATCAACTACCAACCCTATAAACATGCTAGCTTGTGATTAACTTGGGAAACAACTTAGATATATGGCAATGATATGTGGCAATACAAGATTACTACATTATCTTCAAGAAGTTCATAGAATCAAGAATTAAGTATAATCCCTCAAAGTTTCACATGCTTGAACTACCTAAATTAGAGTGTAGCTATGACATGCTCACTAAGTTACGGACTATCAAACCCCTCAATAACTATGGTAATAGCACATGGAGTCAAGAATCAAGAATAATCCATCAAAGGAAGACCTTAAGCTATGGACTAACAAGTTTCTCATACGACATGCCAATACAAACCATTTCACAATTTCATTTCCATTCTCACTATGAAAATGCAAGCCATTCAATCATGAGAAAATATAATCTAAGACAAGATAATAGATTCAACATAATCATTTATAGAGATTAAGATCCATTACATCAAGTGTAGTGCTCTAGATTATGAAACTACCACATACGTACTTCATTCCCCAAATTAAACAAAACTAAAGCATGCTTACAAAGAAGGGCTTCATCACCTCCCTAGAAATGGAGTTAGTTACCCATAGAAGCAAGGGAGGAGGAGGTTGAGAGGATCAGCCCCTCCATTTCTGCACCTAGAAACAAGTTCTAACCCAAGCTCTCAAGAACACAATATTTCTCTCATTACAAAACCTTACAATGTTGGATATCTTTTTACAACCCTTCAAACCCTTTTTATAAGCCACAAATCCTACCAAAATCAATTAATCTCGTGGCTAGAAATCCGTAGAAGAATGCAGAGCCATTCATTTAGTCAAGGGGACAACATTGAGCAAAACAACAGTGTTGGCGACCTATGTTTACAGCTTAGCGGGCGCTCGCAGCACAGGGCAGGCACCCGTGGGGTGTCAAAGCTGGCTTCCACGCACTGGCAAAGGGGCACTTGGTGCTAGTGATGGCAACTGGTGGGCGCCCGCAGCAACAGAGTTACCTCCTATACAGGAAGTTGTATTTGCCATTGATGTCATTCCCGGTACAATGCCCATCTCTATGGCACCGTGCCTCATGGCACTGGTAGAGTTGGATGAGTTGAAGGGACAGTTGGATGATTTGAAAGCTAAAGGCTTTATTCGTCCTAGTGCTTCACCATAGGAAGCACCAGTTTTTTTTGCGAAGAAGAAGGATGGGTCCTTGAGACTTTGCATCGATTATCACAAATTAAATCACGCTATGATCCAGAACAGGTATCCTTTGCCTATGATTGATGACTTATTTGATTAGTTGAAATGAGTGACATGTTTTTCGAAGATTGACTTGAGGTCAGGGTACTACCAATTAAGGGTTAAGGATGAGGACATTTCTAAGACCGCTTTTCGTACACGGTATGACCATTACGAGTTTCTGGTGATGCCATTTAGTTTGACCAATGCTCCAACAGATTTTATGGACTTGATGAACCGTGTATTTAATGACTATCTTGACCGATTTGTCATGATGCTTGTTAACGATCTTGTACTCATCTTCGAGAGAAGAGCATGAGTATCACTTGCGAACAGTTTTTGCAGATCCTACGGGATAATTGGTTGTATGCGAAATATGAGAAGTGCAAGTTTTGGCTACCTAAAGTGAAGTTCCTTGGTCATATTGTATCAGGGGGCGGAGTTTCAGTTGATTTATCTAAGATTGAGTCTGTGATGGATTGGGGACATCCGAAGAGTGTGTTCAAGATCTAGAGTTTTCTTGGCCTAGCCGGCTATTATCAGACATTTTTTAGGGATTTCTCTCGTTTAGCGGCACCTATGACTAGACTTACTCGCAAGGGAGTCAAGTTCATATGGAATGAGGTTTGTGATTTTGCTTTTCAGGAGCTGAAGGTCAGGTTGACATTGGCTCAAGTTTTGATCATATCTGAATGTGGTTTAGTGATAAGTGATCAAATGCGATGCATTTTAGCACATAAAATAGGGTATTTTAGTCTATTCATTTATCTTACTTTCCCGTTTTAGTTCTAATTTGTGTTTTTGTCTATTTTAGGTCAATAAGGTTGTAATGACTCGGTCATTTTTCTTTCTTTCCTATTTTCCTGAAATTTTACAGATAAATTTTTTCCGTTTAATTTTCTTTTCTGAGTTCAGTTTCTTATCACATAGTGTCATCTCGAGTGCTTGGAATTGGTTTTCGAGACTCTTTCGTGTGAATTGACAACTTCTTTTGAGGATCAAGTTATTTTCACATTTTTACTTTTCGGATACTATTCACTTTTCGTCCTTTTCCCTATTCTGTCTTTTCCCCGTTTGTCACTTTTTGGCATAGCCTCACTTTTCATGCTCGGAGTTAGTTTTTGACTTCACGTGTCTTTAGTCTAAGTGGTTTCCACGAAATACGTATCTTTATTTTTGTAAAAAAGTACTATAATTACTCCCGGTATCCATAGGGGCATGGATGCACAATTCTTTAGAATCTTTTTCTTTTATTGGGGTATTTTTCATAAATATCTTTTGAAGATATTTTATTTTCGGGGTATCTAAGAAAATATCTTTTGGAAGATATTTTCATTCTAGGGCAGTTTTGCAGTTAACCCTTTTTGTAGGGTCATTGTGCAATTAATGAAAGTTATTGCAAAAATACCTTGACTGGAGCCTAGATCCTTGTACGAGATTCATTTTCACTTTTTGTCGAGTCGTGAACTCTTAGAAATTCCTTCTGGTCGTTTTTCTCCAGTTTCAGGGTTTTTAGACCCAATTATCGCCGAACTTGTTCGAGGTATATCTCTCTGTTCGGGACTCAGTTTTCGACGCCGTTTCTTCTGTTATTCATATTTTCTCATTTTAAATCTTTTTCATTCATGGGGTTTTGCAGTTTAAGTGCGTTTGCTCAAATTTCACTTTTCCGAACCCGGCGGGGCCCTTTCGGGGCACTTTTTGAGATTTTTTATAAATATCGGACTTAAAGAAAAAATATCAGATTTTTCTCTCTCCCTCCTCTCTCTTGGCCGGTAGCCATGGCAGCCAAGGGATTGCCATGTTTCTTCTTCTTTTTCCGGCCACTTCTCTCGAGTGAAACATCATAGTGCCTTCGTGTTTAATGCTTGTCTTGACAACGCGCATCTTTTGCCCTTATTAGAACCCATTCCTGACCATTTTTTGAGTTTGGGTTTGAAGTCAAGTTGTGATTTTCATGGGGCTTCCTTGGGATTCTTGTTCACCGTGTTGTCCCCGACAAAACCCTTCGGTATTATTGGATTCAGAGCACTTTTCTTTTGGTGGGCTTTTGAAATTTTCATCTCAAATTGAGGTAGGGGGTGTTATAATTTATTTTCATATTATATTGCATGCTTGTGATGCATATACAACTCATTTACATGCTTGGATATCAAATCTAGAATTTTTAATTATTTATTTTCTAATATGAGATTTGATTTTCCCGGTGGATTATATCATGTTTTATATTTGTGGCATGACATTATATTACACTATGATATGTTGATTGACATATATTAAATTTAGAGTATTTGGACAAGTAACGAAGATTTTATTTAACATTTATCTTGAGTAAATATTTAATTCATATGACCTTAACTAGGTCGAAATCAATATGTGTTAGCATATTATACTAGGCCATAGTAAGCTTTTCAACATAGGTAAATTTGAGAGTAATTGGAGATGTTTTGAAATCTAGTAATATTTAATTAATTTGATTGATTAATTTATTCTGGGTGTACTATTCACTCTATCGAAATTCTGACTTGATTTTATTGATATGCATGTCATGTGCTTTCACATATATTAAATCTAAAATATTTGATTAGGTTTTGAAACCTTTCAATTATTATTTTTCAAGTATTAAGATTTAATACTCATGGCCGTACCTTGCATGAAATCTACTTGTATCATGTTCTTAAATCAAGTCTTGGCATGTTATATGACATATATTAATTTGAGATCATTTAGATGAGTTTCAAAATTTAGAGATTTTAATTAAAAGAATTAATTAAATCCATTCAATGGTTCTATGAGCTTGATTAAGTTTCTAACTAGGTAGTCATGATTTCCTTGACAAGTTCCTTTACGTGTATCAATTTGGGAATAATCGGATAAGTTTTGAGGCTTACATTTATTTATTTCCTTTGTATGGAATTTAATTCACACAGTTGTGTCTTGTATGAAATGAACTTGTAACTTGATTTTGAACTTGCCCTTGACATGATCCTTGACATGCCTTATTCGTAGAACATTATGACTTGCCTTGTAATTTTGATAATTTAATCCTTTAAGTAGATTAAATCTCCCTTTTATGCTTCCATCGATTTAATCATGACCCCTTATATGTTGGTTTCATTAATGTACTTCATAGACTTGTACAATTGTCTTGGAATGGTTTAATTACACGTGTTAATTAGTAGGTAATTGAATCATGTATCTTATACTTGTGGTATATTTATTTCAATGGATTTCTTGTGCTATATATCTTGGTTCTAGTCTCTATAGATGCACACTGTGATTTCTTGACATTTCACATGCCATCTTAGTTGATGAATCTAGGGCATGACTTATATGTTCCAAAATCTTGGTTGTGCATGAAACGTGGTTAATGCATTTCTTGTATTTTAATATTATCTTGGTTTGCACAACTTGTTGATTTTAGGACTTGGGATATCAATCAAGAATTGACATGGCTAGGACTTGGTTCTAGTACGGGAGAATGTCCTCTTACACTATAGTGCGAACTTGGGGAAAGGTACCCATGGGATAGTAGCCCTAAAGTGATCTCAAGAGTACGGTTTTAATCCAGGCGATATCCGAGTTTCCACATTAGTTGATTTCACTCTTTAAATTTTAAGTTGCTATTCTTTAAAGATTTAAACCTTGTCGTGTATGTGAAATGCTCCAATCCTGTTTCATTGCATAGATTTTATGATTCATTCGTGATTTTATTCCTTATATTTCAAGAGTTGTATTCCTTGAAGATTTAAGATTCTTTTTCATGTTGTATAGAAGATTCCATCTTTGATTAATTGCATAGATATTATGCCTTATTCTTGATTCCATGTAAAATTCTTGTCGTGTTAATCGGTATGTCCCAATCATGTAAATTGCATTGATAATGTGATCTTTGTATTCTAGTATCATTTTGTCATGTTTCTTGGATTATTCCAAACCTTGCTTAATTGTATTAAAAATGCAATTCATGTTAATCAATATTGAAGTATCCTTCTTATCGTGATCTTTGGGTTATCCCAATCTTGATTCGTCTCATATATGTTTAAATATCATGATTCTTGTTGTTTATATTCTAAAGTAGCTTAGGATGCTCCATGAGTCTCACCTTTGACATAGACGTTAGGTGGCATGACCTTTTTGAACTGTTTCATGTTGTTCTAAAAATTTGAAAGAAATCGAGTCGATGCATGCTCATTCTCTACGAGTAAACTTATTTACTCGCCCCGAAGTTACTAGGGGATTTGTTCAGGTACAGGATTCAAGATTCAAAGATTTGCACTTTGGGTGACTTGGAGATTTGAAGTTCCTTTTAAAGTTTTCTTGTTCGCATGCAAGTGTTAGCATGTTTAATTTTTGCTTATAAGGATGTAATACATAGCTAGGTTCAATATGTCATTTTTGCCTTATAACATGTAAAGTGTGTTTGGATACACTATTTGGGTTTTATTTGATATGTATGACATGAGGCCAAGGGCCACAAACCTTTAAGTTCAAGAGTTTGTATTTAAACTTCAAGTTTTACCATTGAAATGTAACCTTTCCAACTTTGGCATGTCAAATTTTGTAAATGGAGTGTAATGAGGCCGTAGGTCATTGTAATATGTTTAAAATGTCATATTACACTTGCGTGCATGTTCACAACATCATACAATAGCATATGATGTAAATTTATCAAGCCATGGGGGATTCCAAATAGACTTTCAGCCTTGGGTGCATAACAAGTGGTTTTTGCACTTTCTCAAGCCATTTCGGCTAATCGAAATGTCACTTTGGTCGACCGAAACCTTTTGGACTTCATTTGCACAGTAAAAAGTCATTTTCCAGTAGCCTTTACCTTGTTCAGGTCCATTTTGGTCGACCGATTCATCATTTCGGTCGAACTAAGTGATTTCTTTTCAATTTCAAGAGTTTTGGAACTTTTTTGGTCATTTCGGTCGACCGAAATAGCCATTTTGGTCGACCTAAATAGTTTCCATACACAGCACTCTTCCATACACAGCACTCTTCAGTTTTGTTTCAACACTGTTGTTCCGACTTCAAACGGTCATATCTCCTTCATTTCTAACCCAAATGGGGTGATTCTTGAGCCTAAACTCAAGGATTTTGAGTCAGTTTTCCAATGGTTATTATGTTATTCTCATATTCAAATCACAGTGGGAGTTATTCATTTTTTAGTGAAGTAGTGTCGGGATTTGGTTTGAACCAGGAAAGGGCTTCTTGTGTGATTCTTGTTCAATGTTCTTGGAGCCTCTTGGAATGTTGTGAAACGATTAGTTTAGGTTGTATGGACCTTATTTGACTTGCTTAGGGTCAAATCTCCCATCTCATTTGTAAATTAACCATTTTGCCCTTGATTAACAGATTTTGCTCGTCTTTCTTCATCTTGTCATTTCTTCTTTGTCCGGACTCCGAATTAAGAGTTTATTGAGTCCATCTTGGTTAGTTTTTTGTTTTCTTTCTAGTGGTGTGCTCGGTGGCACCTGAATCTATACTTTCTAAAATGACTACTTTGCCCCTAGGGGCTTAATTGTTATTTTTCTGATCTTTGCCTTCACACTTGTTTCTTTAGGTTCCATGACCTCATTGAGGGTCACATTGGTGTCTTAGAGACGTGTTATATCTCTAGAGACCATTGTCTTATTTTTTGCTTCGCATCTTGGATCCGTTAACGGGTCAATTTTCGGTTCATCACTGACCTACCGGGTTGAACAAAAACCCGGGTCATTACACAGGTTCAAACAGGCTAAAAAGAGCCTTTTAACTCCTTTTTGGAGTTAAGAAGAAAATTCAGAAAAAGTCAGAAAAACTGCACTATTCAAGGTTCAATCGATCAAAGGAAGTTAGGATCAATCAAAAATATTTACAATCGATCGAAATTAAGGCGGTTCCAGCTCAGTGGATAAGGTTGCCAGTTGTCCAAATTATCTTTACCACGTCATCTTTGATTGATTGATCAAAGTAAGTTCTAATCGATCAAAAATAGCTTCGATCGATCGAAGCCCCTGCTTGCAGTGAGTTGTCTAATTGCCGAACGCGCCTAAACTCTACCAACTTTTGTAGCTGCGAATTTGCACTAATCAAAGGCCTATTTTCTGACTTGTGCCTACTCAAAGAGGCATGTATTTAAATTAAATGAACCAATTTGTATAGGGTTCCAAGAATTGTTTTCTCTAGTGTTACAATATTAGACATAGCTATTAGATATTCTCTCTCTCTAGAACTAGGGTTTTTGGAGCAAAGCAAAGAGAAAGAAGATGGTGCCTACATTGAAGATAGCCCTTGAGGGTTGGATGACTCCTAAGATAAGAGGCTAAATGCCTCTCTTGGGGCTAAAGATAGCCCCTACGCTTGCTTCTTAAACTTAATATTTTGTAGTTTTTGGGAATTTATGTTGTAAATAATGTTTTGACCATGATTATATATAGATCTTGAGTTTTTACATGATTTGTATGGATTAATTTTTCCAATTGATCTTTTATTTCTATCCATATGTCTATGTATGCTAGAATGAACGGGTATGTGCTTACACTAGGTTTTATGAGTTTGATGCATGTCTATGTGTGTTGAAATTATAAATCTAGTGATGGTCAAGGCATGGTGCATAATTAATTACTCTTGTGGTTTGTTTGATGGATCATGTTTATTTCTTGATGGATTGTTCTACCTCCTTAGCTTAATTAGTTTAATTTCCATGTCATTAGCATAGTTGTAGTGTAGTTGCTTTAAATTTCTAGATAGGTAAACAATCCATTCTTGTTATTTGATGATCCATGCTTATGAGTGCAAGTAGTATATTTCTCTAGATTTTTGTGTGTGCATTAATTATGGGTTTATTAAATGGTTAATGGCTTAGCTTGATAGGTTGTGCTACTCACTAGATTGATTAGACAATTTATGCTTAATTTACCATCCATACTTAGTATTTCAATTAATGGCACACACTTGCTTTACAACATGGAATCCCCCTAAATTAACAAATGCCAATGTTTAGTGAACTGAAGCTTAATGGTGAACTCTATGCCCCAAGACTTTTTTCTCATTCTCTTTACCTTAATCTTTAGATTGATCTTAATTTGCATGTTTTTAATTGAATCATTAGTTTAATTCAACCAACCAAAACCCCTCTTTGATCATTCGACCTACTAATCCAATATTAATTCCGTAGTACCTTTCAAATCCCTTGGGACGATCCTTACTTACTCTTGCTACGTTAGTAGTAGTAGTGGTAGTGGCTTTTATAAATTTAAACTTGACCAAAAGGCTTTCTTGAACCGCACTCGCACTATGCAATTTGGGTTTATACAAGCGACCTCGCACCAAGTTTTGGTGCCATTGTCGGGGATTAGCAACGCCGTATTCGGAATTGATTAGGAATTAGTACTCCTTTGATCCTTGTTTTACTTTATTTTTATTTTATTTCTCATATTATCACTCTTTGGCTAGGTACTTGGAGCAAGGAGGAGCAAAGCAAAGGAACCTCAAAGAAAGCAAGCAAACAAAGCAAAATAAAATAAAAAATAAAAATAAAAATAAAAATTGCAAAAGCAAAGCAAAACAAAAAGCTTAAAAATTTCTTGAAGTTGCTTAAGGACCCTTTGTAAGTTATTCTAAACTCCTCTTGCTTAATTAAATCATCGACCCGTGTGGAGGCATTTTATTTCATTAGTGTAAATCATCGGCCCATGTGGAGGCATTTTCTTCTTGTATTGTTAAAAAGCATGGTAGTGTGGGATCATTGTATGTGGAGGCTTGTTGTTGATTGATTTGTGTTGTAGAAGTATTTGCTATTTGTTGTGTTGCTAATTGTGTTGATTTGCATTGTGCATGCATGGTTGTAGGTCTTTAAATCATCCTCTTGTTCCATTGAATCTTAATCTTGAATCGATTGTGCGTAATATAAGGGGTAGAGGCAATTCAAGTGAATTCATTGAATCAATGGATGACCATATTGAAGACCTTGGTCATATAGACCAACAAGGCATTCTTCACCCTAATGTACAACAATATGATAAATGCAAGTACAATAGGTATGCCTAGACCTTTTGCTCTACAACCACAAGGCCAAGTTTCAATTAGAATGCCAAGGCCATTCTTTGTGCCACCTTTACCACCAAATGTGCAAGCTAACAATGGAGCTCATGTAGAGCCACTAATTGCAAATCCTCCCCATGCTTTGAAAGATCACTATGTGCCTAATGAGTATAATGCACCTACATGCATTCAACTTTCTCAATTTAGGGCACATCATTATGAAATTAAGCTACAAACTATTCAAATACTTCCTAATTATTTTGGGCTACCTAATGAGGAACCATATAAGCATTTGAATGAATTTATTGAAGTTTCCACCGTAAAATACATGGACATGCCGGAAGAAGTTTTAAGGTTAAAACTTTTCCCATTCACCCTAAAAGACAAGACAAAATATTGGTTTAACAATTTGAGACCTCTTTTCATAACTTCTTGGGCGGAAATGCAACGGGAGTTCTTGAGGAATATTACCTCATGTCTAAAACCAATGCAATGCGAACTTCAATTCGTGAGTTTTCACAAGGGGATGGGGAGATGTTACATAAGGCATGGGAATGGTTGAATGATTTGTTTAGGAAATATCCTCATCACGATATTCCTAAGTGGCAAATAGTTCAACACTTTTATTAAAGTTTGTCCAATTCCCTTAAGGGCATGGTTGATGCCTCAATAGGAGGTTTCTATTTAGATAAACATGAAGATGATGTGTGGTGTTTATATGAAAGCAAAAGTGAAAACTCAATGCACCAATCTTTGTCTTCTAAAAATGGTAGAAATGTGAATGGACGAAGAAAGAATTCAAGCTTATATCAAGTGGACAATTCTAATGACATAGTTGCCGAGGTGAAATTTTTAATTCAAAGGTTTAATCAATTTTTAATTAATCAAAATTCGGCATGTCAAGTGTCTTCCTCCCCTAATCAGCATCATCATTCTAATGAATCATGCATGACATGTTCAAGTGTGTTGCATACTACTTCTAATTGTCCCCATGGACATGTGTATAATGAGTATCATGAACAAGTCAATACTGTATTTGTGAATCAAGGGAATAATCCCTATGGAAATCATTACAATCCCAAGTGGAGGAACCACTCCAATTTCTCTTGGAAAAGCCAAGGGGAAGGTTCAAACCCCCCCATGGTGGTTTTCAAAGGAAATATGTTCCACCCCCCATGTAAGGCTAAAATTCTCAAGGCTATTGTTCATCCTACCAAGCTCCTAATAGAAATAAATTTTCAAACTCTCATTTTCCCAATCAACAATCTTATTTTCAAAGTCATTCAAGAAGTCCCGCTTTTGAGGAAAAAGTTTTATTGATTTTAAGTACTTTGAAGGCGAACACTCAATTGCTTCATTCTCACTCCCAATCAATTGCCAAGCTAGAAACCCAAGAAGGGCAAATAGCTAGCACTTTGAATGCAAGAGAGAAAGGAAAAATGCCTCTTAACCCCCCACCAAAGCAACAATTTGTTGTATAGACCACTTCCCCTTCGAAAGGTTCTACACTTGAACATGTAAATGCGGTGATCACTTTGAGAAGTGGAAGGGTGATTGACAATCAAGTTGGTGAGTCTAATGTAGAAAGTGAACCGGTGCAACCTAGTGTTGGCACTCGTCCCGTTTCACATCCCATTCCTCCTTTATTTAGTGCAAAGGACCCCGTTGTTGAGAATTCTTCGCAAAAATTTTTTGAGAAATCTTTTGAGCCAAAGGCTCCATTCTCGGATGCTTTACAAGCATCCACATCTTTTAAAAAGCAACAATATAAAATGAATGAAATCATTGATGTGTTTAGGCAAGTTAAAATCAATCTTCCTCTCTTGGATGTAATTCGATAAATTCCGGCTTATGCCAAGTTTTTAAAAGATCTATGTGTTGCCCAATGATTGACTCTAGAGGGGGGTGAATAGAGTCAATGGCCAATTTTCGCAATTTATAGATTTACAATTTCTAATCAACCACTTAAGTAATTATGCAATATTCAAGATATGAAAGGAAACAATTAATAACACAATTGTAAAAGAGATAAGGGAAGAAAAATTGTAAACAATGACTCGGCGATTTTAGCGAGATTCGAAAACTCCTACTCCTCGGCTTAAGACCCCTCTTGAGACTTCCCAATCCATTATGGCTTCTCCTTATGGGTGGAGAGCAAACCTTTACATGAAACAACTCCTTACTTCTCTTTCTTGCTAGGAGAACACCCTTCTCCTAAGCTTCTTTTGGGTCACATCAACCCTTACAAGTTTGTAGAAAAGTTTGTAGTTGAAACACAAGATTGAATCTCTCTCAAGATAGATATACAAATTTAGCTCTCAACTAGAGTATATATGAATATTAATGAAGGTCAAACTCTATGAATGATATGAATGAGAGAAGATGAAATATGTGAAGAATAAAAGCTCTTATAAACTTAATAGGATCTTTCAAGTATAGATAGAGCAAAAGCTCTTCGAATCCTTAGTTGAATCTCTCAAGTATAGTATATGAATGAATGAGAGAGATGGAGAGAAAAAAATGAGAACAAAAGCTCTCTTTGATGCTTAATGAGGTCTCTCAAGTGTTGGCTCCCTTGCATGTCCACAATGTCCTTACATTGTGTATTTATAGGCCCTTGGAAGAATATAGCCGTTTGGGGGCATTATGGCAAGTTCCCAGGAAGTCAGATGGTTGAAATAGCCGTTGGGAAGCTTCTGCCCATTCATTTAACCGGTTACAAGGCTTAAACTACTCGAGTAGATGAAATCTAGATCTCATCTAACCAGTTACAAGTTGTTGTCTAACCGGTTACTTGAATGCAAATGATTGAAGACATTATTCTGGCTTAGTTCAACTAAACGGTTACAAGCTTCATCCTAACCGGTTACATCAATGGCCAAGAAAAGTTTCATTCTGTTAAAGCACATCTAACCGGTTATATAGCTTCTTTTAACCGGTTACATCATTGGCTAAGAAAAAATCGTATTCTGTTTAAGTACATGTAAACGGTTACTTGAGTTCTCCTAACCGGTTACGAGAAGGTAGATACAATGTTTTCTATGTTGATCTAAACGGTTAGAACAATTCTTCTAACCGGTTACAAGGTGCGGATAAAAAGATCAAGTTTTCTGTTTTGTTTCATCTAAACGGTTAGATGAAACTTCCTAACCGGTTATAAGGTGGATTTGACCATGTTGCTTTCTGTTTAGCTCATTTAAACGGTTAGATGAAAATTCCTAATCGGTTAAATGGTCATTAGATTTTAGGGATAGTGTGTCAGACAGTTCAACTAAGTAAATGTCTTTACAGTATTTATATGTCCATTTACTTTAAGTTTACAATGTAAATAAGGAAGTAGCCCCCATTTGGATTCAATAAAAAATACTAGAAAATTGAAATCCAACTAAATCAAAATGTAGAAATTTAGTTTTAGTACAAATTTGGATTTTTGACAGTTTTGGTAAAAATGAATCCGTATGTAGACCATTGTAGAATGGATGAAAAAATCCCATAAAATCAGTTTAGGCTATTTGAAGTATAAAAAATTATTACCAGGAAAAATTATTTTGAAATAATCATTATTTCAAAAATTCATTTTTCACACTTAGCCAAAGAGACAGTTTTTCATCAGGCGGATATTGGGTCCTAAAGTCCGTTACCAAGTCATTGTAATGAAGGCTTTATAGATGAGCAAATATGTTCTAAGCCTTAGCATTTACTTTCTAGAGACCAAAGTGAATCATGTAATTGATGTGCATGGTCTTACATTTCTAGCACAAGTAATGAGTTCTTTCAAAGCTTAAGCAAGCTTGAACTAACTCATTCTTTAGCAATGACTTCATATGTCTATTATATATGTGAATGAAGTGCATAGTCTATTGCTAATGGTCATAGGAACTTATGAATGATGACATGCATGGTCCTATAGAGATGAGTTTCAAATGGATTCATAAATACTTTGACATTGAATCCTAAACACTCACCATTCTATCTACCCCTTTCTTGAAGCTTTGTCCATGATCTTTAGGCTTTGAGGTATCCTTGCTTTTATCCTTTCTTTGAGTTGCTTTCTTCCTCGTTGTAGTCCAAACTATCTTTGGATGGACTTTGCATTTGGCTTCTTGCAACTTCAAGTCTTCTTTGTATCCATTATTTTTCTTGATGTGATCTTGAATAATGGAATACTTGGAATGATCTCTATAGCTTCATTGAGGTTCTTTTTTGAATGTAAATTATCTATAATACTTAATGTGAACATTAGTCCTTAAACACCATTAATGGTTTGTTGTCATCAAAACATCTAGATTGTCATTGGATGAAATCTTTAAGGTTAACACTATGCACTCTAAAGAGAAGGAACAAAAGACAAGCACCTAATAAGGTTGTCCTCACCAAACAAGTGAGCTCTATTTTGCAACACAACACTCTTCCTAAATTCAAAGACCCCGATTCACCCACCACTTCTTGCACTATAGGTGACCATCTTATCAATTGGGCTCTTTTGCATTTAGGAGCGAGCGTAAATCTTCTTTCCTATTCGGTATATGTCCAATTAGGCTTAGGCAACTTGAAACCAATGTCGGTAGTTTTGTAACTAGCCGACTGATCCATTAAAAAGCCTGGGGTTTTGTTGAAGATGTTTTGATTAAGGTTGACAAGTTCTTCTTTCCTGTTGATTTTGTTGTCATTAACATGGAATTGGTTCCCAATCCTAAGAGCCAAATACCCGTTATCCTTGGCCGTCCTTTCTTGGCTACCGCTAATGCCAACATCAATTGTAGGACGGGGATAATGAAGATCTTTTTTGGCCACATAAAGGTGAAGTTGAATATTTTTAATCCAACCCCCAATGCTATGGACAAACATGAAGACATTTGTGTTGTGGAAAAATGTTTTGAAAGTGAAATTGAAAATAATGAGTCCTCTCTTTGTGTTGAAAAATTAAATGGTTTGCCTTTGAAAGAGTTTTCAAAAGATATTGTCTTAAATTGCAATGTTGAAAGAGCATGGAAGCCCAAAAGTTTCGTTGATCAAAAGCCATCTAATGCACTTGAATCAAATCCAATAATTTCTTTAGGGAATGATTTGTTGGGTGGGATTCAAAATCCAATTCACCCCATTGAGAAGGGGATGCTTAACAAGATCTTTGACTCGGGCTAAAAGAGCCCAACGTCTTGCTAGAAACGTTAAAGACTAGTCCTTCATAAGGTTTTTTAACCCTATTCCTCCCTCATTTCTTTTTTTGTTCTTTCCTGCGTCATCTAGATATGTTTTGAGTTGATCATTCATGTTTCTGGGCAGCTTATTACATTTCCTGCACTATCAGTGTCATTTTCAATCGATCGAAGACCCCTTCTCAATCGATCGAACTCTGCAGAGGCCTATTTTGCCTTAGAAATTGCTCTCAGGATCTTACCACTTCGATCGATCGAAGTCTATTTGGATCGATCGAAGCTCTGAAAATCCAACTTTTCATCTTCCATTCAATCGATCAAAGTCCATTTGGATCGATTGAAGTAAATGTTCGATCGATCAAAGACCCCTTCGATGAATCGAGATTACGTCTTTTCAAATTCTGAGAAAACTACTTTGGCCGTTGGCCTTCCCCAAACCCTATTTTTTTTTTCTCTCTCCTCCTTTTCCCTTTTTTTTCCCTTTTTTTTCCCTTTCTTTTTTTCTTTCTTTTCTTTTTCTTTTTCTCTCTCTAAACCATCAGCCTCCCCTCTTTTCTCTCTCCTCGTATCAAACCCTCTCAACCTCTCAATCTCTTAATCTCTCATTTTCCCTCAATCTCAAACTCCCTCTCCCAACTCCAGCGAGCACCAAGCCCCCTTTGTCCCTCTTTTCCAATGAGACCCAAAATCCCAAGGTAGCCGCCGTCCTCTATTTTATCCTGCGAGAAGCTTTGGCCATTCGGCCAAACTCGTTTTCTCTTTCCTCGCTCTAATCTCCTTTGGATTATACTATACTTCTTTTCTCCAGCTGATTTAGGCCAAGGAGAACTTGATTTGACTCCGGCATCCCTTTGCAATTTTCGGCGAGTCTCCAACGAGACTTCAGTCATCACTTCTGGCCATGGTTAGGCCGAAATCCTTGATTTCATCCTAAATCTCTCCATTTCCATCTCCACTTCTCATTTCCGAATCGGGCATGTAGAAATTCATTTTCTTTTAATTTAATTTTCATTTTTATTTTATTTTTTATTTTAGTTTTTATTTTATTTTTGCATATTTCCATTTTAGTTTTATTTTCTTTCTGAATATATGTTTGTATATATTTTTATGTTCAATCATGGAAATCAAAAATTGAAAATCAAAGAAAAAAAAATTCAAAAATAAAATAAAATAAAAAAACAAAAATTTGGATTGGAATGGAACTGTGGGATTCTTACACTATAATACTTCACTATGGGACTGTGAACTTTTGCTTTGGAATTATTCACTATGATGTTGAAGATGGGTACCTTGTTGAATGCAGGATTGAGACAACATTAAAGTTTGTAGATTACTGGAGTATGGGAATAACTTATAGTATATAAGGAGAATGGGCAAAAATTTAATGTGGATTTGTGATTGTGGGCGGTGTCCCTTTTTCTTGTGTTGAATGGAGTTGAGACCTTAAATTGGATCTTTCTGAATGTTTGAAAGTTCGATTGATTGCTTATATGTGTGCATTTCTTGAAAATTTTCATGGAATGCACATTTTAAGGGGAACCCATGTCGGATTTTTGAAAAAATTAAACTTGTGTTTTGATTTTACATTCTCTAAATGGCACTTGGTGTATTTGTGTGAACTTGAATTGAAAAGGAAATTGAAAAAGAGTTTTAAAGTTAGATGTTGGAATTGAATTGATTGAAAAAGAAAAATAAAATTTGGAAAGTTGTTGTGATTCTAACTTGAATGGATTTGGAATTTAAATGTACTAAATGAGAATGTTGCTTTGTAAATTGAAATGGAAGCTTGAATGCAAAAAATGATTTTGAAAGAAATGAATTCCAATAAAGCTTTTTGAACTTGAAAATTCCTTGAAAATCTTAAAGTTGCAATGGCATAATGAATTTGAATACTTATGAGCATGCTTCCTAACTTGTTTCATTTGTATTGAGTATGAAATGCATGTCTTGATTTGAAACTTGTGCTTTTGAAAATTAAAATGCAAAGTCGTGTTTAAATTGCATAAATGTGATTTCAAATGGAACTTTTTGATAGCTTTTTTTATCTTAAATTGATTTTTGCTCATGTTAAGATGTATTGTTTGGCAAATTGATTCTTGATTGCTTAAAATGTCTTTGTGATCACAGTTGTTGGTTTCCAAAATGTAAAAAGGAATTTCTGAACTTTATTTTGAAAATGAGAAGTCGAGTTGCGTAATTCCTTCCTTTGTTGACTATTTAATGCATGATTCTTGTTACGATGCTTATCCATAATGCATTTGAATGTTTGGACCTCAACGTTTTCAAAAATTCCAACTTTACCCCAAGAGTGTTAAAAATTCCCAAAGTTGACCAAAATGCCCTTAAATGAGATGAAACTTGTTCCATTTGTTTTCTTTCTATCCAAATGCATGTGCTAAGTGCTATTGAACTTATTTGTTCTCAATTCTTGATTCTTGCCATGCTAGGGCATAAGTTTGATATTTTTTGACCCCAAATTGTTATGATTTTGAACTTCTCTTGAAAATGTGTTGAATTGCCATTCCAAACCCAACTTGTTGAAGTCAAATGTTCCAATGTTGCTTGATAAGGTTAAAACTTGTTAATGTGATCTTCTTTGAATAATTGTGTGTATTTTGAAATAAATTGCAACTAGTTGCTTGTTTATACACATTTTGCACACATTTTTGTCACATTGATGGTTTTGAAAGTTTGTGTGCATCCTTTGAATAAACCTTTTTGGCATTGATCTTTGAATAAGTTTGGGGGAGGGATATAATGTTTGGAGTTCAAAATTCAAGTTTGGGAGGTCGTTGCTGTTCTTTGGCCTTAGTAACTATTTAAGAGCATAACTTGAATTTTCAAATGCAATTTGAAGTAAGTTTGGGAATATCTTGTCTTATATTGTAAAGTTGTTATAAAATGCCATTTGCTTGATTATATACTAGTGATCCATCTCTTGAAAGTTAGTAAGAGCTTGAGATCGAGGTTATTTGCCGGTCATGATTTTGATTCAAAAATGGTAAGTTTCTTGTTATTTTCAGTCTTTGGTCATTCTTTGCTTCATTTAAACTTTCAAGGGCATTGCGAGACATAAACGATCAATTTTCTTCTTATTTATTGCTTAGAGGGGCTCATGAGCCATTAGTGATCATAGGATGTTGATTTTGTTGAAATGGAGTACGGGATATTTCTTTGACTAGAGTTTGACTTTGTGTATTATTCAGATACATGCAATGTAGTTGCATACCATGTCCAGGATTCATTTTTGAACTTGTTTACCAATAAATGCCTAGGATTGAAGTGTTTTGCAACCGTGCAATTCATTTAGTCTTTATTTCATGATATACATGCTTCTTGAGTTCTAGGTAGACAGTTACTATAATTGTATTCTCCATGTTATCTTTCTTGCTCCATTGGTCTTAAATGTTGAATTTGTAGACATTCTTGCTTAAGAATTGATACGATGTCATCCTAGGGTCTACTTGCCATGAAATTACAGAATCTTCTTAAGTTTTAGGTTTGTGAATGCACGTTGCATCCTTTATGCACATCACATCCTACACTTATCCTTTTGATCCCATTTTTTCTCAAATGTTTCCAAAAGTGACTTTTCTGTCCTCTATGCTATCATTGCATTATTTTGCATACCTAAGATTGCTTATTGTTCCATGATTTATTATGTCATGTTGAAGCATGTTGAACAATATTCTTGAAGCTTTCTTGATCACTTCTTGCACAAGCATGATCCTATATGTCTATTTTTAGCTTCTACTTGATTTAGGCATGCTTTGTGTTTTCTTATCTGATGCTTACCTACTTTATACCTGTGCACTAATTTATACTTGTTGCTTTTGTAGATGCAGCATAAGTAAAAGACCCGAAAGCACTTAGCCAGAGCCAACACAACCTCCTTCATCTCTAGCGGAGGAGTTATCATCTTTGTCTAAGGCTACTGCATCTACATCTTTAGAGCCATCTTTCATGGAGGCACAAGGTCTCATTATCAAAGAAGTACCTTCTCTCTTTTTCTCCGGCAGGAAATTGGAGCCAGAATTCAAATTTGACCGAGATTTATTTATCGGGTTGGAGTAAACACAGTGGTCTTATAATGAGCTCACCCGTAGGGGCATCGATGCTATTATGACTCCGGCAGACACTGTAATCTATCCCTGATTGGTTGCTTTGTTTTTCGAGCACCACTAGATGGACGAGGATGACCGTTAGTTGATGCATACGACTATAGATGGACACGACATTAACATCTCTATCCTTGCCATAGCTACTGTCTGTCAATTGATGAGCGCTAAATATTGCATATTCGAGCCTGATGAGCGCTGAAAAGTGTGCATTTAAACCCCTTAAGCTTGAGTATTCCAGGACCTTATTCTATCTTATTTTCCTGTTTTAGTACTTATTTGTGTTTTTGTTTATTTCAGGTCAATAAAGTTAAAACGGGCTAAAAATGGCTTCTTAAGGCCTTTTTGGAGTCAAACTAAGTCTTGGTGAGAATCTGAGGCAAAATTGAGGCTGATGCTGAAAATTGCCAAGTGAGATCTATCGCAGAAAAGTGAGATCGATCATAGAAAAGTGAGATCGATTAAACCCAGATCGATCGAAGAAAAGTGAGATCGATCGAATCCAGATCGATTGAAGAAAAGTGAGATCGGTTGAACTGTTCGCGGAAGTAATTAAAAAGCAGATCAAAAGCTCATTTCGACCCAACTCGGGCTGTGCTTGAAAGGGGAGATTCTAGGGTCGAGTTCTCACATTTTTGGGCTCTCAAAGCCTTGTATATATGAGAGATTGAACCATTTTTGTAGGGAAATTCATATATTTCATTGTAATTTCTATATTTTCGTTACTTTCTCTCTTTAGAAAGTTAGAGATTAGGGTTAGAAGAAAAGAAGGAAGTGGAGGCACATCTCAAGAACCCATCTCTAGATCCACACACACTCTCTCTCTAGAGCTTCAAAGAAGAAGATGGAGCCATGTTTGGAGCTTGCCCTTAAGGGTTCCAAGATCACACCCACCTCCTCCATGATTGGCTAGACTTCTCATTGGGACTTGGATAAGCCCCAAGTTTGTAATCTAAACCTCTATCTTTTTCTTACTTTTTGGGGAATAATATCTTGTGATTTGTGTTCATGAATCTTGGTGTATTTCTATGATTTCTATGGTTTAATTTTTCCTATTAATTTTCTAGTTTATTTACATGTCTATGTGTGATTAAATTGGGAATTATGTCTCACATGATTCATATGATTTAATTCTTCCTATTGATTTTCTTTGTGATTACATGTTGTCTTATGTGTGATTATTTGGGAATTGATCTCTACACTAGTTTTTCTATATTAATTGCATGTCTATGTGTGGTTGATTGAGAATCTAGTGATGGTTAGACATGGTTTTTATTAGATGGGTTTGTCAATTAATTTGACCGATTATTCTTATGCTTGATGGGTTGTTCTACAATTTAATTCATGTTTGTAGGTAGGTAGACAATCTATACTTGATTTGATATTCCATAGCTTATAATTTCAAATTTCATAATTCTCTAGATTGATGTGTGCTACAATTGTTAATAATTTAATGGGTCATGCTTAAAATTGATGGGTTGTGCTACACTTAGTTTATGGTTAGGTAGACAATTCATTCTTTAATTTGATGGTCCATGCTTAATATTGCAATTGGTAGTCGCATTTTGTTTACAAGAAGGTTTTCCCCAAATTAGTTGAAAGTATATGGTTTGGTGAACGAGCTTGGTAGCGATTCTAATGCACCTCAAAACCTCACTTCTTATCTCTTAAATCCCTATCTTAACTTAGTTTATTTGAATTGCATTTTAATTTCTTTGCATTTTAGTTTAATCAACCAATCTCTCTCTTTGCAATCATTTGGTACATTAGAGTCGAAGTTAAATTCCAACACGTATAATCTTTTGGGACGATCCCTACTCACTCTTGCTACGTTAGTAGTAGTGGTGGTAGTGGTTTTTATAAATTTAAACTTGACCTAAAAGGCTTTTCTTGAACCGCACATTCACTATATTATTTTGGCGTATACAAGTCAGAGCCCCTAAATATACGTATGTTAAGGCCTAAAGTAATACTTCTATCCATTGTTAGATTGATTTATGTTTAATGTGTGTTTATAGGTACTTTCTCAAAGCAACGGTTAAAACCGGGACTTTATGATGAAAAGACTGATATCGAAACTTACAGAGTCGTTGCCGGTCATTCAGAGCAAGACGAGAGCTTAAATGGTGAAATTTGGAAGAATTTAGGAACCAAAGCTCGAGCCCAAGTCCTGAGGCTCAAGCCCTGTAAGAAAAAGAAGAAAAATCAACTAGGCATTGAAGCTCGAGCCTTGTACCTTTAGAGCTCGAGCCTTACTCAGGGGTGCTTGAGCCTAACCACATGGTGCTCAAGCCTTGGCCCTAAAGCTTGAGCACAATATGTCAGAATTTGAAGAGTTAATTTAATGGAAGAACCAATCTCCCAGGGCCTCGTACTAGACCTCAAGGATCGAGCATCATCATCCAAAGCTCGGGCCTTGTGTACCCAAAGTTCGAGCTTGGTACCTAGAGCTCGAGCCCATGAAGCTTGGATCGAGTAATGTCAAAAAAGATGAATCCCAAAATATTTTAAGTGTTGAAGGAAAAGATGCTTTGGAAAATAGTTGAAGAAATTTGGCTAAGTGTAAAAGTAAAGATCGAGCACCATTCCTTGAAGTTCGAGCAATAACTCAATGAAGCTCGAGCCTTGTTCCCAAAGCAGAAGCCCGAACCTTAAAGCTCGAGCTCTACTTCCTAAAGCTTGAGCCTTCCATGACAGTCAGATTTAAATTATGAGATTATTCTTTTTAAAGTTGAATCTCATTCCAGATGGGCCAAAAGACCTAAAAGCCCACCAGACCTTCGTTTTCTTTTATAAAATAAAGCACAGGTCTTGATAGAAGAAGTTCCTTTTTCTCATATTATTCAAAAGGCTGATACTATGGTGGTAGCTGTTAGGGTTTCCATAACCTTAGAAGGTGAAGATCCTGAGAAGAGAAGTGTCATCCGTAACGATGGAGACGACTACAACAAAGATGATATTCGGTATTGTCATGAGTAGCTAATTCTTCTCTTAGGGCACTGATGTAACCCAATCTAGTACTATGGTTTGATTGTTTTAACTCTGGGATATTTTTAATATATATTTTGTTTTTTATTACATGACTATGAGTAATTGAGACAACTCAATTAGATTTAATGCTTTAAGTAGTTTTCAAATTGTTATTACCTTGTCTTAAATATAACTATTCTTTTTCTATTCTCAACCTATTCTTATTGGATGGTATTTGGTGGAGCCCTGCCGGACATAAGAATAGAGGTCATGTAATGGTGTTCCAATGTTTTTTAATAAAAGAATGTTTTTATAGTCTATGCTTAGGAAAGATGGATTGTTTACAAATTAGTTAAAATAGTTGGAATAGGTAGGTGGATAGTCTATGCTAATTGCAAATAGGTTATAATTAACTGCATTTTATAAAACATCTTTCTTTAAAACCCGAATTGAACGAATGTTATTGAGTTCAATTCATTTGAAATATAATTTGTTAAATCCCTAGAATTGAAACAGTTAACCATAGTATAAAGATTGTGGTGAAGTCAAAGCCCTAAGACCTTTCTCTCTCTGATTACTCTAGTTTAATTTTAGTTAGTTTTAGTTTATAATCATGACAACCAATCAATCAATTCAACCAGTTACCTATAAACCAATAGAGATTAATTAAAAGCAGAACATAATAACTCGTCTCCCTGTGGGTTCGACACCTTCTCTGTAGTGCTATCCTACAAAGATTCGTATTATTACGAGTGGTTATTTATAATTGACACAACACAACAATTTTTGGCGTTGTTACCGAGGAGATTTGTTTATTAGTTTAGTTTTTAATTAGTTTTATTTTTGATTTACCAGTTTTCAAACTTTCTGATATCTCACCTTAATTCTTTTTCTTTTCAGGTGCAGGAAATTAGCAGTGAGAATAAAGATGCTTAAGGGATAAAAAGCTTCGGTTTATTAAACCTTCTGTGAGTTTTTGCTGCTTTCTTTTACTTGGAAAATTTAATTTTTGTCACTATTAGGATTAGAGGAATTAGTGTATGTTAACTCGCCATACTCAATCGAAACCTTTAGTGCATGATACTGAAATAGAGAGAACTCTTAGTCAATTAAGAAAACTTAAAAAACATTTGAATACAATATGAAATTCCTCTAATAACATGGCTGATAATCATGATGGACCAGCTAATGGTTATGGTAATGGAGAATGGGTGCCACCTGTTCCTTCACAACCACAATTGAGGGATCATTTTATTCCTACTACATATACTTCCCATTCGTGCTTTGTATTTCCGGATGTTGATGTAACCCATTTTGAGATTAAGCCTATTATGATCCAAATGCTTCCTACCTTCCATGGGTTTGCAACAGAGGATCCTTATGCACACTTGGATGTATTTTTAGAATTATGTTTGACTACCAAGTTGACCATTATTACCAATGATTCATTTAGGATGTGACTTTTCCAATTCTCTCACAAGAACAAAGCAAAAACTTGGTTGCAAACCCTTCCACCAAATTCTATATCTGCATGGGACATATTGCAACAAGAGTTCTTGAAAAAGTACTGCACAGTGGGTAAATGTAATGACCCAATCATTTCCTTCCTTTTCTTTTTCCTCATAATTTTATGGATGAATTTTTTTCGTTGAAATTTCTTTTCTGAGTTCAGTTTCTCGTCGCTTAGTGTCGTCTCGAGTGCTCAAAAATGGCTTCTGAGACTCTTTCCTTTGGATTGACAACTTCCTTTGAGGACCGAATCATTTCCACATTTTTCGTTTTTCGACACTATTCACTTTTCGTCCTTTTCCCTATTTTGTCTTTTCCCGTTTGTCACTTTGTTGGCATAACCTCACTCCTTGTGTTTGGAGTTGATTTTTGACTTCACGTATCTTCATTTTAAGTGGTTTCCACAAAATACGTATATTCACTTTTGCAAGAAAGTACTTTGGTTGTTCTCGGTGTCCATAGAGGCATGGATGCACAGTTTTTCAGAATTTTTTTCTTTTCTTGGGGTGTTTTTCGTAAATTTCTTTTGAACATATTTTGTTTTAGGGGTTTTTAAGAAAATACTTTCGGAAGATATTTTCATTCTGGGGTAGTTGTGCAGTTTTCACTTTTTGGAGGGGCCATTGTGCAATTAATGAAAGTTATTGCAAAATACCTCGTCTGGAGCCTGGATCCTCATATGAAATTTATTTTCACATTTCGTTGAGTCATGTACTCATAGAATTTCCTTCTGGTCATTTTTCTCCAGATTCAGGGTTTTTGGCCCCAGTTACCGCCGAACTTGTTCGGGGCATAACTCTTTGCTCGGGACTCGAATTTTAACGCTGTTTCTTCTATTGTTCATATTTTCTCATTTTGAATCTTTTTTGTTCACGGAGTTTTGCCATTTGAGTGCGTCTGCTCAAATTTCACTTTTTCGGACTCGGCAAGGCCAGTTCGGGGCACTTTTTGAGATTTTCTATAAATAGGGGGACTTAAAATTAAAAAGTCATCTTCTCCCCTCTCCATGCACGACCAGAACCTGCTATGGCAGCCCAAGGGGGCTGCCACCCTTCTTCTTTCATTTGAACCTTCTTCCCTTTGTTAAAAAGTCGAAGTGCCTTCGCATTTTGTGTTTGTCTCGACCACGCGCATCTTTCCCCCTTATTAGAACCCGTTTTTGGCCAAATTTTGAGTTCGGGTTTGAAGTCAAGTTGTGATTTTGATGGGGCTTCTTGTGGGTTCATGTAGATCGTGTTGTCCCCGACAAAACCCTTCGATATCGTCGGATTCGGAGCACTTTTTTTTTCGGTGGGCTTTTGAGATTTTTATCTCAAATTGAGGTAGGGGATGTTTTAGGGTTATATTAATGTTGTATTGATTGTTATATGAGCATATACAACTTGTGAGCATGCCTTGTTCAAGTTATAGAATTTAATTTAATTATTTTCTTTGTTTAAGATTTAATTCTCATGATGCTAGGCAACTTAGAATTAAATTGTGGCATGCTAAAAATTTAGGCCTTGGTATGGTGGTTGATATATATTAGCATGGAATTAACTTGTAATGTGATATTAAAGTAGGCCTTGATGAGTTCTTTAACATGTATTAAATTGAGGACATTTAGATATGTCTGAAAATCTAGAAAAAATTAATTAATTAGCTTAATTAATTTTATTTTTAAGTGTTGTAGTCACTTAAATTGATTTTGGGTATAAGATATGTGAAGACTATGCTATGTCCTTTAACATATATTAATTTGAGTTTATTTGGGATTAATATGAAATCTAGAGACTTTTCATGTTAGGTTGAAAATCCCTTTTAATGTAGTGAAATTAATTACCTTGTGAGCATATTACTAATTCGATGTAGAATTAGTACTTGAGGCCTCTTAAAATGGTAATTGGACTTAGCATGATATAGAATATCATTGACTTGTAAAGCTTGTTTAAACATATCTTGTGTAGGTATATAGCTTGTTAGAATATTATAATTGTTTACTTTGAAAGCTTGTTACTAAATTGAAGCTTATTTAGTACTTGTGGTTTTGGATGGTAATGTGATTCATTTGTTGTAAAATATTCTTGTTTTGCTGTATAAATTGCATATTGGAGGCTTAACATGTCATATGCTATCTAGACTTGAATTCTAGGACATAGTTTATGTGGATTCAACCTTATTTGTGCATGGAAGATGGCTTTATGCATTAGTGGATTTGGAATAAGTTTGGTCTAACTTATTGATTTTTGTATAAGTTTTGGACTTATTGATTCTGAAAAGCTTGTAAGGACATATTTCACGTGATGGCTAGGGTTTGGCTCTAGTACGGAGACAAGAGTCTTCTAAGTCATAAGTGCGCACTAGGTAGTACCTTGTGGGTCGTAATTGCCCGGAATAACTTATGCATGTACGCACTAGGTAGTGCCTTGTGGGTCGTAATTACCTGGAAACACTTGCTTGATCTAGTGACCACATGTCTTAGTCTTTCTACTTTGATTTCGCATTCAATTTCAAGTTGTTAATCATGGATTACTTGTAGCTTGAGAATTAATGCTTGCTTTGGATATTTGAATCTTACTTAGTATACTTGAAACTGTATACTTGTTTTGTGCATTTAGATCTCATATAGTGTACTTGAACTTGTATGCTTGCTCTGTAAGTTTAGATTTCATTTAGTATGCTTGTGCTGTGTATACTTGTTTTAGGTGTATCTCTTTTAGCTTAGTATACTTGTGTTCGTATACTTGATTTACGAGATTTCCATATAAAATGTATACTTGTGTACTTACGCTTAGACATTGCATGACTTGTCTTAATATGGTTTAGTATACTTGGAAATGTATGCTTGTATGTCGTGTATCATGTTTTAATACGATTTAGTGTACTTGAGCATGTATACTTGTATGTCGTTGTTCATTTCAATTGCATGAGTAGCTTAGGATGATCCCTGAGTCTCATTTTGACATAGACGTTAGGTGGCATGAGCTTTTTTAACATGTGTTCACCTTAAGGTGATATAATTGTAAAATGCTAGGTCGATGCATGCTCATCTCCTACGAGTAGCTTTATGTTACTCACCCACATAGTAGGGACATTTTTCAGGTACCGGGATCAAGTTTTGAGATTCACATCAAGCTTGGATGATTTGTAGACTTGAAGTTCTCATTTCATATAAATGTTGGCTTGAAACGCCATTTATAGCTTTATATGTCAAAATGTGTAAATTTGATTCCATGTATGTAATGTGTACTTAAGTGCACTCCTTTTAATGTATTCAACATGTATGAGATAAGGCCGGAGGCCATTGACATGTATATTGAATTTTTTGTAACTTCTAACTTCTTGAAGTATTAGAAAAATATTAAAAAATGCCAAATCATTGTCTCACCATGGTTGCATCGGGTGTGGGAATTCCGTTTTCATTCTTTCATAGGGTCTTATAAATCATCGTTGAAGTGTGTCCAAGGGTCAAATGGTTATTTGACCCCGTTTTGTATTTTTGGATTCTGAGTTTTCATTCCAAGTTCCATTTTTGCCTTTTTGCCCGTTGGGGGGTCGGATTTTGTATCGGTGGTATTTTTAAGTCATGGACCATTGTAGCACGTCTAAATAGGTAAGTTACGTTTGTGTGCATGGTCATTTATGGGCAAAACCTTATCGTTTGTGTTTTGAGCTTCCTATAAACTCATTTTGAAGTTTTGTTGCATAATCTGATTTTAGGGCACTTTGGGGTTTTTCTTCGGGAAATAAATTCCGTTCTTGACATGGTCACATAGAAAACGTGATTTTAGGGGGGTTTTCTTCTTTGTGTTTTTCCGAAAAATGTCGTCTTGGTACTAGAAATCCCTTGCAAAGTTCGGTTTTTCTGCTATGCTATAGCAGTTTTTTTAACTTCTTGCCCTTTCCTGATCTAGGGGCATTCTGGGTACTTCATAGTGTTTCTTTTTCATTTTTATTCCTTATCCGGGTAGAAAATGTAATTTTAGGAGGGGTTTCTTCTTCGCGTTTTTACAAAAAAAATCATCTTGATGCCGAAAACAACTCGCAGATCTGGAAAATCAGGTCGTTCTAGGTTTTTCCGGAAAAAGTGTTGATCTAAGGGGCATTTCAGGTATTTCACTTGTAAAATAAAATCTTATATTGACATGGTCATGTAGAAAACATGATTTTTTTTTGGGGGGGGGGGGGGGGTTCTTCCCAACTTTTTGCCAAAAAATGTCATTTAAGCCCTCAAAATCCCATTTGAATTCGGAAAATGTGTGCAGGCCCTGCTCATACTTGAAACCCAGAAAGTCTAATTTTTTGAAACTTTGAGGCTTCAAATCTTCAGCATCCGGGCTTCAAGTGATTTTTGAGTCTAAGCTTATTAGTTTTTGCTGGTCTATACAACGGTATGCACGGTTTCCTCCAATTCTATCTAAAAAGACCATTTTACCCCTTGTAAAGTACCCTTGCTGCACTGATTCTAAACCCAAAAGTTGGTTTTTATGAAACTTTGACATTTCATATCTTCTTCGTCCGGACTCCGAATCAAGTGATTCTTGAGTCTAGATTCATTAATTTTTCCTGGTCTATCTAATTGTATGCTCAGTTGCATCCAATTTTGTCTAAAAAGAAAATTTTACCCTTTGCGAAGTACCCTTGCTGCATTGATTTCAAACCCAAAAATGTGATTTTTATGAAACTTTGGAGTTTCATATCTTCTACATCCGGACTCCTAATCAAGTGATTCTTGGGTCTAATTTGATTAGTTTTTCGTTGTCCTTCCAGCAGTTTGCTCAGTAGCATTCGAGTCCATAGTTTTCAAAAATGACTATTTTGCCCCTGGGGGCTTATTTGTCATATTTTCGATCTTTGCTTCCGCATCAGTTCTCATGAAGTTCCATGGACTTCTTAGAGTCTTGTTTTCTATTTTTGCTTCCGCATTTCGGATCCGTTATTGGGTCAAACTATGGTTCATCAGAGGACACATTGGGTTGAAAAAACAAGGGTCGTCACAGGTGGTATCAGAGCTCCTAGGTTCGAAAACCTTAGGACGATGGGTTTTGGGTGCATATCATGCTTGTGTTGCCATGCTCTATGTGTTTAATTGCTTTTGATAACATGTTGAATGTGATCACATGTTTACGTGCTTATGTGGACGTATGTTTAGAAGTTTCGTTAAATGTCTCAGCATGATATATATGGTTGCTTGCTTTAGTATATTGTATGTGCTAGTCTGTCTTAGTACATTGTATATACTTGTAGGTCTCAGCATATTGTATGTGTTTGTCTGTTTTAGCATGTTGATTCACGCTTATATGCTTTGCATGATGGTAATGCTTATTTGCCTTGGCGTATTGCATGTATTTGTTATTCTTAGCATGATCGTATGATGCTTACATTGACATGCCTTATGTGTTTCTTTTCTACTTGTGTGAGTACATTGTCCATTGTTGTGTTACGTGACAACTACTTTCTTTTATGTCTTGTTTATGCATTGTGGGTTGTTCCAGCATGGTTGGTTGAGACTGATGCTAGGGCATCATCTCTTGGGGTTTCGTGGTGACCTTGATGTGGTGACGTCATTGAGGTCTTGTTTCTAGCGTTATGGGGCAATGAGTCGGATTGATTCAAGTCCTTCTTTGGGGATTGGAAGTTTTGTCTTCGTAGGCCTTAACGGCAAGGTTCCCGTGCCCTTTCTTCTTAGAGTGGTGGTTTTATCTTGTGTGGCGTTAGGATTCCACCTTGTGTTTGAGCCAGTCTTGGGAAAGACTTGTAGACTCTTTGTTTCGGGAACCTTAGTGTTCATTCTAGGAGATGATTCACTTCCTTACTGTGAGGGATTGGACTCATCCGGGTTTTGGGATTCACTTTAGTGAGTTTATTCTTCTGAGAGGCATTTCATCCCTTATTGCTTGTGATTTTGCGGGATTGTTATTTTCATAGTCATTCCTACATGTTTATATACCTTGTTGTTTTGTGCATGCCTTAGAAATATGTTAGGGGATGTGACTATTTGGTAGTTATGTGATGATATAGGTGATGTGTTTTCATTTACTATATCTGCTTGTTATGCTAGCGTCATAGGTGATGTGTAGCGTGTCTCTGATGCTTGACCCCTATGTGATAGGTAACATACTTAATTGCCCTTGTACACTATGTGTTTAGTTGTTTGGTGCATGGATTTTCATTACGTTTAGTATACTTGTACCTAGTATGCTTGTACGTTGCTTATTTCATTTCATTTTGGTTTAGTATACTTGAGCCATATACTTGTCTACCATGGATTTAGTACTGATTAGTATACTTGTAGAGTGATATTTGTGCATATACATATATTGTATTTCCATTTTGATATTTCTTAGTATACTTGTGAATGTATACTTGTATAGATATATATATGTTTCATGACTAATTGCCTAATTAGTTCATTTCTTTTATTATTCCTGTACTGTACTTGGGGTTGTATAACCTTGGTTGTCGGGATTGTGTGTGTGAGCTTGATCTGATGTCTTGATTCTTAGGCGTAGCCTTGTAGTAGGTCAGCTTTAGCATGACGTGGAGGATTTTGGGTGCATTGTTTTATTGGGAGTCGTTGTCACTAGGGCGATGATGATGTTATTTGATTTGTAAAGTCCGATCCATTGGCTTGAAGGCATAGACTTGTCAGGCTTTAGATTCGTGACTGATGTGGTTGACAACGGTGTTTTGAGACTTGAGGTTGTCCATTTTTCACGTATTGAGGATTTAAGGCCTTAAGTGTAGCGGTGCCTATGACATTGTTGTCAGAGTTTTGGATTGGCCAGAATGGTTTGGCTGGACATTTTGGACCATATCGCAACTCTCACAGAATGCCAAGTTTCCGTGGTGCTTTTGGTAATGATTGTTTGACATTGATGTCATTTGTATTAATAGGTTTCACGAGTAAGCTTGTTGGGGGCTGGTGACGAATTAGGGCTTTATACTGTCATGCTACCATACAGGTTGTGTGTGGGCGAGTACTAGTTGCCGTCGATGCTACCTTGCATTACCTAGCTAGTAATGTGAGTGTGGGTGGGCACTTGACACTGTGGATGCTACCACACCTTGGGTACGTTGTGGGCAGGTTCTAGTCAGTATTCATGCTGCCATGTTGCTTCTGGTTGTGTTCCTTGTTTAGTTGTGTAGATGCCTTGATCTCTTTTGGGTGGTTGACATTGGGTTAGTATGTCAATTCGTTGGAGAGGTGTCTCACTATTCGCGGTTTCGTGTCTCTTCGTTGATTTTGAGACCTTTGGAGTTGTCCTTAGGTACTTTATGATCTGGTCTTTCGTGTGACCTTGTGTACGGTCCTTCTTTGGTTCTTCTAGGAATGTTCTTGATTTCGAGGACGAAATCTCTTTAAGGAGGGTAGGTTGTAATGACCCGGTCATTTCCTTCCTTTCTTTTTTCCTCAGAATTTTATGGATGAATTTTTTTCGTTGAAATTTCTTTTCTGAGTTCAGTTTCTCGTCACTTAGTGTCGTCTCGAGTGCTCGGAAATGGTTTCTGAGACTCTTTCCCTTGGATTGACAACTTCCTTTGAGGACCGAGTCATTTCCACATTTTTCATTTTTCGACACTAGTCACTTTTCGTCCTTTTCCCTATTTTGTCTTTTCCCCGTTTGTCACTTTGTTGGCATAACCTCACTCCTTGTGTTCGGAGTTGGTTTTTGATTGCACGTATCTTCATTCTAAGTGGTTTCCACGAAATACGTATATTCACTTTTGCAAGAAAGTACTCTGGTTGCTCTCGGTGTCCATAGGGGCATGGATGCACAGTTTTTCAGATCTTTTTATTTTCTTGGGGTGTTTTTCGTAAATATATTTTGTTTCAGGGTTTTTAAGAAAATATTTTTGGAAGATATTTTCATTCTTGGCAGTTGTGCAGTTTTCACTTTTTGGAGGGGCCATTATGCAATTAACGAAAGTTATTGCAAAATACCTTATCTGGAGCCTGTATCCTCGTACGAAATTCATTTTCACATTTCGTTGAGTCATGCACTCATAGAATTTCCTTCTGGTCATTTTTCTCCAGTTTCAGGGTTTCTGGCCCCAATTGCCGCCGAACTTGTTCGGAGCATAACTCTTTGCTCAGGACTCGGTTTTTAATGCCGTTTCGTCCATTATTCATATTTTCTCATTTTGAATCTTTTTCGTTCACGGAGTTTTGCCATTGAGCACATCTGCTCAAATTTCACTTTTTCGAACCCGGCGGGTTTTGTTCGGGGCACTTTTTGAGATTTTCTATAAATAGGGGGACTTAAAATTAAAAAGTCATCTTCTCCCCTCTCCATGCACGACTATAACCTGCTATGGCAGCCCAAGGGGGCTGCCACCCTTCTTCTTTCATTTGAACTTTCTTCCCTTTGTTAAAAAGTCGAAGTGCCTTCGCGTTTTGTGTTTGTCTCGACCACGCGCATCTTTCCCCCTTATTAGAACCCGTTTTTGGCCAAATTTTGAGTTCGGGTTTGAAGTCAAGTTGTGATTTTGATGTGGCTTCTTGTGGGTTCATGTAGATCATGTTGTCCCCAACAAAACCCTTCGGTATCGTCGGATTCGAAGCATTTTTTTTTCGGTGGGCTTTTGAGATTTTATCTTAAATTGAGGTAGGGGATGTTTCAGGGTTATATTAATGTTGTATTGATTGTTATATGAGCATATATAACTTGTGAGCATGCCTTGTTCAAGTTATAGAATTTAATTTAATTATTTTCTTTGTTTAAGATTTAATTCTCATGATGCTAAGCAACTTAGAATTAAATTGTGGCATGCAAGAAATTTAGGCCTTGGTATGGTGGTTGATATATATTAATTTGGGAATATTTGAATAAGAATTGCAAATTTTATTTAATATTTATCTTTTGTGAAAGTTTAATTCACCTAGTTGTATCAAGCATAGAATCAACTTGTAATGTGATATTAAAGTAGGCCTTGGTGAGTTCTTTAACATATATTAAATTGAGGACATTTAGATATGTTTGAAATCTAGAAAAAATTAATTAATTAGTTTAATTAATTTTATTTTTAAGTGTTGTAGTCACCTAAATTGATTTTAGGTATAATATAACATGAAATCAAGAGACTTTTCATGTTAGGTTAAAAATCCATTTTAATGTATTGAAATTAATTACCTTGTGAGCATATTACTAATTGGATGTAGAATTAGTACTTGGGGCCTCTTAAAATGGTAATTGGACTTAGCATGATATAGAATATCATTGACTTGTAAAGCTTGTTGTAACAAACCGGTCATTTGCCTTCCTTTCCTTTTTCCTGAAATTTTACGAATGAATTTTTTTCGTTTAATTTTCTTTTCTGAGCTCTGTTTCGTGTCGCTAAGTGTCATCTCGAGGGCTCGGAATTGGTTCTTGAGACTCTTTTCCGTGGATTGACAACTTCCTTTGAGGACCGAGTCATTTTCACATTTTTCGTTTTTCGGACACTATGCACCATTTCGTCTTTTCCCTATTCTATCATTTTCCCTATTTCGTCTTATCTCCGTTTGTCAGTTTTTGGCACAACCTCACTTTTCGTGCTCGGAGTTAGTTTTTGACTTCACGTGTCTTCATCTTGAGTGGTTTCCTAGAAATACGTATCTTCACTTTTGCAAGAAAGTACTCTAGTTGCTCTCGGTGTCCATAGAGGCATGGATGTACAATTCTTTAGAATCTTTTTCATTTCTTGGGGTGTTTTTCGTAAATATCTTTTGAAGATATTTTATTTCAGGGGCATCTAAGAAAATACCTTTTGGAAGATATTTTCATTCCGGGACAATTTCACAGTTAACCCTTTTTGTAAGGGCCATGTGCAATTAATGAAAGTTATTGCAAAATGTCTTGTCTGGAGCCTGGATCCTCGTACGGGATTCATTTTTACTTTTTGTTGACTTGTAAATTCATAGAATTCCGTTCTGGTCGTTTTTCTCCAATTTCAGAGTTTTTGGACCCGGTTGCCGCTGAACTTGTTCGGGGCATAACTTTTTGCTCGGGACTCAGTTTTTGACGCTATTTCTTTCGTTGTTCATATTTTCTTATTTTGAATCTTTTTTGTTCATGGAGTTTTTCCGTTTGAGCGCGTTTGCTCAAAATCCACTTTTTCGAACCCGGCGGGGCCCTTTCGGGGCACTTTTTGAGATTTCTATAAATTGGTTGCCCTAATTTTTAAAATCAGATTTTCAGGCCTTCTTCTCCTCTTGGCTGGAAGCCATGGGAGCCCAAGGGGCTGCCTTCACTCTTTCTTCTCTTCCACTTGATTTCCTTGGTAGAAATCCTTCAGCCTTATCATTTATTACTTTCCTCGACGTGCTCTACCTTTTGCCCTTATTAGAATCCATTTCCGACAATTTTTCGAGTTCGGGTTTGTAGTCAAGTTGAGATTTTCATGGAGCTTCTTGCGGATTCTTGTTTACGGTGTTGTCCCCGACAAAACCTCTCGGTATCGTAGAATTTGGAGCACTTTTATTTTGGTGGGCCTTTGGGATTTTCATCTCAAATTGAGGTAGGAGATGTTCTAGGTTTAAATTCTTGTTATATAGCATGCTTGTGATGCTTATACTACTTGTTTGCATGATTAAATATAAAATTTAGAGATTTTATTATTTATTTTTCTTGTACGGGATCTAATTTTCCCGATTGCTCATAACTTGGTTTAAACATGTAGCGTGATTTTATATTGCCCCTTGATATGCTCATTGTCGTGTATTAAAATTGGAATATTTGAATAAGTATTAAAGATTTTATTTAATATTTATCTTAGGTGAAAGATTAATTCACATGGCCTTAACTAGCTTGAAATCGATATGTGTTAGCATGTTAAATTAGGCCTTAGCATGCTCTCCAACATAGTTGAATTTGAAAGCAATTGGAGGTGTTTTGAAAATTAGTAATTATTAATTAATTTAATTAATTAATTTACCCCGAGTGTACTATTCACTCTATTTGAATTCCGACTTGATATTTGTATTGGCCATGACTTGTTTACTAGTATATATTAATTGTGGACCATTTGAAGTTGCTTCAGAACCTTGGTAATTAAATTAGCATGATTTAATTAGAGTTCTACTTGTTGTTCCAATAACCTAATTGAGTTTTAGAATGGATATAGGTGATGACCATGCCATGATCCTTAATATGTATTAATTTGAGGTTATTTGGAATTGAATTAGAATCTAGGGAATTTAATTATTTTTATTTAATTAAATTCTATCGAATTGAGCCATGGATTTAATTGTGTTTGAAAGTCGTTTCTATATCAAAATCCTAGACATGGACTTGTTGTATATTCATTTGGTTATGTTTCGAGCATTGGATAGCATAGTTGCTATGTTTATACTCATGAGAATATGTTTTCCTTATTGAATATATTGTTGCCTTGTATAATGATTTGCACACTTCGTATTTAACATCTTTCATGCATAGCGTGTAACGAATCGTACACTGAAGATTCGACATTCATCATATCATATTAGTTGTGAATTTAGAGCATGTATTGTATAGGTTTCCAAATTTGGTTGTGCTTAATAGATAGTTGATTATCTTGCATATTCCTGTTGATATATGCGTTGTTGCACAACTTGTTGATTTTGGAAACTTGGGGATGTCGTTATTTGACTATGGCTAGGACGTGGTTCTAGTACGGGGGATAGTCCCTCTATATAGTCTAGTGCGCACATAGGGAGGTTACCCATAGGCTAGTAACCCTAAAGTAACTATGTTGTCGGTCTGATCCGGCGTGACGTCCGAGTATCCACTTTGTTTAACTTTGCATTTCATTTTCAAGTTGATAACTAGATGATGTTGTAACTTGTTGTTTTTTATCTGTCGTTTCATTTTAAGTTACAAGATGTTAACTTTGCGAAATTGTGCTTTATGCGTTGTATTGGAAGTTCCAATGTTGCATCGATATTGAAAATCGTGTTTTGACGTTCTAATAAAGCTTAGGATTGATCCTATTGATTCATTTATAACATAGACGTTAGGTGGCATGAACCACTACTGTTATTTTGTGCTTTAGATTCTAAGTTGATGGCTTTGAGAACTTAAACCTTGTTGCATTGTATAACATGCTCTTTTGTTGTTGAATTGCATGGATAATATGATTCTTGTTAACTTTTATTCAAATATGCTTTTGTCATGTTGTATGTATTACTCTAGACCTAGTTCAATTGTATTGAAAATGCAATTCATGTTAATCTATGCTCAAGCATTCTTCTTGTCGTGTTCTTTGGATTATTCCAACCATGATTCGTTTCATACATGTATGTATATCATGATTCTTGTTGCTTAGACTCTAAGGTAGCTTAGGATGCTCCCCGAGTCTCACTTGGACGTAGACGTTAGGTGGCATGAGCCTCTTTAACATGTTTCACCTTAAGGTGATAAATTTGTAAAATGCTAGGTCGATGCATGCTCATCTCCTACGAGTAGCTTTACGTTACTCACCCCTACGATACTGGGGCATATTTCAGGTACGAAGACTTGGTTCGTGACGCCTAGCATTCCTTGGATGTCGTGTAGCTTTCAAGTTTCCATTTCATGCAAATGTTAGCATGAAATGTCATTTTGTAGACTTATATGTCAAAATATGTATATTTGTTTCCATGTATGTAATGTGTACTTAAGTACACTCCTTTCAATGTAATTGATATGTATGAGATGAGACCGGAGGCCAATGACATGTGTATTGTATTCTATGCAACTTTTTAACTGCATGAAATGTTATGAAAACCTTGAAAACTCGCAAGTCATTGCTTCACCATGGTTGCATCAGGTGTGGGAATTCCATTTTGATTCTTTTATAGGGTCTTATAAATCTTGTATGAAGTGTGGCCAAGGGCCAAATGGTCATTTGACTCCATTTTACATTTTTGGATTCCATGTTTTCCATTCCAAGTCCATTTTTGCCTTTTTGCCCGTTGGGGGGTCGGATTTTGTATCGGCTATATTTTTAAGCCATGGACCATTGTAGCATGTCTAAATAGGTAAGTTACGTTTGCGTGCATAGTCGTTTCCGGGCAAAACCTCATAGTTTGTGTTTTGAGCCTCCTACGATTTCATCTTGCGTTTTTGTTGCATATTCTGATCGAGGGGCATTCTAGACTTTTCCATTCAGTTTTATTTCCTTCTTTTAACATGGTTGAATAGAAAACATGATTTTAGGGGCGGTTTCTTTTTCGTGTTTTTCCAGAAAATGTCGTCTTGGCATCGGAAGTTGCTTACGAAGTTCAGCTCTCAGTTTTTCAATTTAGCAGCTTTTTCGACCCTCTGGACCAGATTTCTTGGAAGGGCATTTTGGGCATTTTACATTAAGTTTTTCCTGAATTCTCTTGCAAGTCATATAGAAAACTCAATTTTGAGGGGGGTTTCTTCTTTGTGTTTTTGCAAAAAAGTTCATCTAGGCCTCCAAATTCAGCCTCTGTTCCGGATTTTTCTGAAAAAAAAGCCCACACAGCAGCTTTATGGGCTGCTGCCAGCCATGTGTGCACCCGGCGTGCCCGCGGCGTGCATGGGAGCGCGCATGGGCGTGCGCATGGGGCTATCATGGCCCCTCGTCAGGCCGCCGCGACGTCAATTCTTCTTTTGGGCTTTTCTCCTTCGTCCGGACTCCGATTCAAGTGATTTTTTTTTTTGAACTTGATTAATTTTTCGTCATCTATCCAACGGTATGCTCGGTTACACCCGGATATTTCTAAATAATTACTAGTTTGCCCTTAAAGCTTTAAGTGCCCATTTTTCGTTGTCATGCCGTTTCTCCTTCGTCCGGACTCCGAATAATGCGATTCTTGAGTCCATATTGATTAGTTTTTCGTTGTCCTTCCAGCGGTGTGCTCAGTGGCACCTGAATCTACAGTTTTCAGAAATGACAATTTTTCCCCTGGGGGCTTATTTGTCATATTTTCAATCTTTTGCTTCTGCATCAGTTCTTGTTAAGTTCCACGACCTCATGGAAAGTCACTTTGACTTCTTAGAGTCTTGTTTTCCGTTTTCGCTTCCGCATTTGGATCCGTTATCGGATCATTCTTACGGTTCATCACAGGACACGCTGGCCTAAAAACCAGGGTCATCACACTTGTTTAAATATATCTTGTGTAGGTATATAGCTTATTAGAATACTATAATTGTTTACCTTGAAAGCTTGTTACTAAATTGAATCTTATTTAGTACTTGTGGCTTAGGATGGTAATGTGATTCAATTGTTGTAAAATATTCTTGTTTTGGTATATAAATTACATATTGGAAGCTTAACATGTCATATGCTATCTAAACTTGAATTCTTGGACCTGGTTTATGTGGATTCAACCTTATTTGTGCATGGAAGATAGCTTTATGCATTAGTGGATTTGGTATAAGTTTGGTCTAACTTGTTGATTTTTGTATAAGTTTTGGACTTATTGATTCTGGAAAGCTTGTAAGGACATATTTCACGTGATGGTTAGGGTTTGGCTCTAGTACGGAGACAAGAGTCTTCTAAGTCATAAGTGCGCACTAGGTAGTACCTTATGGGTCGTAATTGCCCGGAATAACTTATGCATGTGCGCACTAGGTAGTGCCTTGTGGGTCGTAATTACCTTAAAACACTTGCTTGGTCTAGTGACCACATGTCCTAGTCTTTCTACTTTGATTTCGCATTCAATTTCAAGTTGTTAATCATGGATTACTTGTAGCTTGAGAATTAATGCTTGCTTTGGATATTTGAATCTTACTTAGTATACTTGAAACTTTATACTTGTTTTGTGCATTTAGATCTCATATAGTGTACTTGAACTTGTATGCTTGTTCTGTGAGTTTAGATTTCATTTAGTATGCTTGTGCCGTGTATACTTGTTTTAGGCGTATCTCTTTTAGCTTAGTATACTTGTATTCGTATACTTGATTTACGAGATTTCCATATAAAATGTATATTTGTGTATATATGCTTAGACATTGCATGACTTGTCTTAATATGGTTTAGTATACTTGGAAATGTATGCTTGTATGTCGTGTATCATATTTTAATACAATTTAGTGTACTTGAGCATGTATACTTGTATGTTGTTGTTCATTTCAATTGCATGAGTAGCTTAGGATGATTCCTGAGTCTCATTTTGACATAGACGTTAGGTGGCATGAGCCCTTTTAACATGTGTTCACCTTAAGGTGATAGAATTGTAAAATGCTAGATCGATGCATGCTTATCTCCTACGAGTAACTTTATGTTACTTACCCACGTAATGGGGACATTTTTCAGGTATCGGGATCAAGATTTGGGATTCACATCATGCTTGGATGATTTGTAAACTTGAAGTTCTCATTTCATGTAAATGTTGGCTTGAAATGCCATTTATAGCTTTATATGTCAAAATGTGTAAATTTGATTCCATGTATGTAATGTGCACTTAAGTGCACTCCTTTCAATGTATTCAACATGTATGAGATGAGGCCGGAGGCCATTGACATGTATATTGAATTTTTTGTAACTTCTAACTTCTTGAAATATTAGAAAAATATTGAAAAATGCCAAGTCATTGTCTCACCATGGTTGCATCGGGGGTAGGAATTCCGTTTTCATTCTTTGATAGGGTCTTATAAATCATGTTTGAAGTTTGGCGAAGGGCCAAACGGTCATTTGACCCCGTTTTGTATTTTTTGATTCCGAGTTTTCATTCCAAGTTCCATTTTTGCCTTTTTACCCGTTGGGGGGTCGGATTTTGTATCGGTGGTATTTTTAAGTCATGGACGATTGTAGCATATCCAAATAGGTAAGTTACGTTTGCGTGCATGGTCATTTCCGGGCAAAACCTTATCGTTTGTGTTTTGAGCTTCCTATGAACTCATTTTGAAGTTTTGTTGCATAATATGATTTTAGGGCACTTTAGGGTTTTCCTTCGGGAAATAATTCCGTTCTTAACATGGTCACTTAGAAAACATGATTTTAGTGGGGGTTTCTTTTTTGTATTTTTCCATAAAATGTCATCTTGGTACTGGAAATCCCGTGCAAAGTTTGGTTTTTCTGCTATGCTATAGCAGCTTTTTTTTAACTTCTTGCCCTTTCCTGATCTAGGGGCATTCTGGGTACTTCATAGTGTTTCTTTTCTCTTTTTGTTCGTGATTTGGGTAGAAAACGTGATTTTAGGGGGGGTTTCTTCTTCGTGTTTTTACAAAAAAAATCATCTTGATACCGAAAACAACTCGCAGATCTGGAAAATCAAGTCGTTCCAGGTTTTTTCAGAAAAAAGTGCTGATCTAAGGGGCATTTTGGGGTATTTCATTTGTAAAATAAAATCTTATCTTGATATGGCCATGTAGAAAACAAGATTTTAGGGGGGGGGGGGGGGGGGTCACAACTTTTTGCCAAAAAATGTCATTTAAGCCCTCAAAATTCCATTTGAATTCGGAAAATGTGTGCAGGCCCTGCTCATACTTGAAACCCAGAAAGTCTAATTTTTTGAAACTTTGAGGCTTCAAATCTTCATCATCCAGACTCCAAATCAAGTGATTTTTGAGTCTAAGTTTATTAGTTTTTGCTAGTCTATACAACGGTATGCACGGTTGCATCCAATTCTATCTAAAAAGTCCATTTTACCCCTTATAAAGTACCCTTGCCGCACTGATTTTAAACCCAAAAGTTGGTTTTTATGAAACTTTGAAGTTTCAAATCTTCTTCGTCCGGACTCCGAATCAAGTGATTCTTGAGTCTAGATTCATTAATTTTTCCCGGTCTATCTAACGGAATGCTCAGTTGCATCAAATTTTGTCTAAAAAGACCATTTTACCCCTTACGAAGTACCCTTGCTGCATTGATTTCAAACCCAAAAATGTGATTTTTATGAAACTTTGGAGTTTCATATCTTCTACTTTCGGACTCCGAATCAAGTGATTCTTGGGTCTAATTTGATTAGTTTTTTGTTTTCCTTCCAGCAGTGTGCTCGGTAGCATTCGAGTCCATAGTTTTCAGAAATGACTATTTTACCCCTGGGGGCTTATTTGTCATATTTTTGATCTTTGCTTCCGCATCAGTTCTCATTAAGTTCCACGGACTTCTTAGAGTCTTGTTTTCTATTTTCACTTCTGTATTTCGGATTTGTTATCAGGTCAAACTATGGTTCATCACAGGACACACTGGGTTGAAAAAACCAGGGTCATCACAGGTGGTATCAGAGCTCCTAGGTTCAAAAACCTTAGGACGACGGGTTTTGGGTGCATATCATGCTTGTGTTGTTATGCTCTATGTGTTTAATTACTTTTGATAACATGTTGAATGTGATCACATGTTTACGTGCTTATGTGGACGTATGTTTAGAAGTTTCGTTAAATGTCTCAGCATGATATATATATGGTTGCTTGCTTTAGTATATTATATGTGCTAGTCTGTCTTAGTACATTGCGTATACTTGTAGGTCTCAGCATATTGTATGTGTTTGTCTGTTTTAGAATGTTGATTTACGCTTGTATGCTTTGCATGATGGTAATGCTTATTTGCCTTGGCGTATTGCATGTTGTCACGGCCTAAGTTTTGTAAATCCGGTGCATCAGTGATGACCAAAAGATGACCCGATAATGGATCCGAAATGCGAAAGCGAAAGGTGAAACAACGGTCTCTAGAGATACAATGCGTCTCTAAGACACCAATGTGACCCTCAATGAGGTCATGGAACCCAAAGGAAAACAAATGTGGAAGTGTCATTTCAAAAACGGACAAAAAGGAACCTAGGGGCAAAATGGTCATTTTGTAAAAAAGTTGATTCAAGTGCTATCGAGCACACCACTGGGAAGACAATAAAAAACTAATCATGATGGACTCAAGAATTTTATTATTCGGATTCCGGACGAAGGAGAAACGACAAAACAAAGAAAAACGAGCAATGAAGCTAAAAGGGGTAAAATGGTAATTATCCAGAAATATATGGGTGCAACCGAGCATACTGTTGGATAGAAAATGAAAAATTAATCAATTTAAAAAAAAAATCACTTGATTTGGAGTCCGGATGAGGGAGAAAGGTCAAAAGCAAAATCGACGTCGCGGCGGCCCGACGAAGGCCGTGACAGCTACAGTGCCTTCAACCCACTACTGCTGCAACTGAGAGTAAAAACGGGCATCTAAACGGACTTTTCTGGAAAAACTTAAAGAAGAAACCCCCCTAAAATCGAGTTTCCTACCCCGATTGTGGACGGAAACAAAAAAAATGCATTGTAAAATGCCCAGAATGCCCCCAAGAAAATCTGGTCAAGGGGGTAAAAATTTCTCCGAGCTGCTGCCCAAGGAAAGGAAATAGGGCTTCGGGAGGTTTTTAAATTGCCTAAATTAAAAACAAGACCCCCGGAAGTTTCGGATCGGTCATCACACTTTTCAAAAAAAAGTCGATGAATAGTACCAAGTACATTTGCACTAAAAATCTGCAAAACCTGGCAGCAAGGATTTTTCGGACAAATATGGATTTTTTAGGGCCAAGATGGCATTTTCTGGAAAAACACAAAGAAGAAACCCCCCCTCAAAATTGAGTTTTCTACGTGATTCTTGTGGAAAAATGAAAAAAAAAAAATGCATTGTGAAATACCCGAAATGCCCCTGGAACAGAATAGGGTAAAATTCCCTAAAAATGCTACTTAGAGTTTTTGTTTCATCAAGGATGGTATTGTTTGCCAAAGTGAGTATGCAAGTGCATGCAATATGATAAAATAGATGTACCAACATGGCTTAAAGCCTCTTTACATTCCATTAACAAGTTTTAGCATACAAAGCCTCCATTTCTCACAAATAAGCTACAATGGCAATACTTGAGTTTTAGAGGAAACATACTTGTAACCTTTCAAGTTAATGGCCCTTGGCCTCATGTCATACATGTAAAATGCATTAAAAGGAGTGTACTTATGTACACTTTACATACGTAGAATCAAAGAATACAAGTTTGATACATAAAGCTACCAAACGATCCAAGGTAATGAAATCTTCAAGTCTTGAGTCCTGTACCTGAAATATGCCCCAGTATCTTAGGGGTGTGAGTAACATAAAGCTACTCGTAGGAGATGAGTGATGCAACTCGAGCGTATGCACAAAATAATGCACAACACTTTAGGTTTAGAATTAATGTCAAGTGGGCATCATATTTTATAATTTATAAAACCGCTAGACACTTATACTTTGAAGTATATAGTGAGTAGGGATTGAACCCAAGAGATTGAACACGTGCTGGGATTAAACTTGATTTTAGTGCTAATGAGATTGCACAAGAGAGAGAGAGAGAGAAAGAGAAAGATAGGGAGAGAGAAAAGATTTTTGGTGAAGTGATTAAACTAGAAATCGAAAGCATGGAAATAGAAATGACAATGCAAGTAAATTAAATTAAATTAAACTAAGAATTAAAGAGATATGAAGAAAGTCTTAAGGTTAGGATTCACCACTAAGCCCATGCAATTAACTATATGCTTTCAATTAATGGGGAATTCATTAGTGTAATTATAGATGTGGTCACATTATCATCACAAATCACAATTATAAGCATAGATTATTAACATCAAGAATGAATTGTCTACCTAATGACAATTAAACTAAAGTGTAGAACCCATTCAAGACTACGTCATAACCCACCATACACATTCACAAATGTATCCGATAAAAGCACACATCAATCAAGAGGATAATACTAATTGTAATTAGAAGTATGGATTAACATAATCAAGCACAAGTTGCTTACTTTACTACAATTACCTAATGACAATAAGCTAATTTGTAGAACAACCTATCAAAATTAAGCCTTTATCCATCAAATTAATTGACAATTGTATCAACTAAGTCTCATGTTATAGCAATCACTAAACATAACTAAAAGAAGTATCTAGTGTAGAGTATAATTCTAAATCAATCACACATAGACATGCAATTTTCATATAGAATCAATGGAAGAATTAATTTTCAATCATCTAATGAAGAATAAAATCCCTAATTAATCATATATAGACATACAATCAACTTGGAGATTTCAATGGAAGAATTAATTAATACAAGTCCTAATTTGTTAAATCAAGCATGTATATATAAATAAATCACAAGGCCATATATTTAATTATAGCATAATAATTCCCCAAGAAAATAAAAACAAAGGTTAGGATTACATGAACTTAGGGCTCATCCAAGCCCTAAGTGAAGAACTAGCTCATGGAGAAGATGATCATGGTGTCAACAAGCTCCATCTCCATCTTTTGGCTCCTTCTTCTTCTTCCTTACAATTGTAGACAAAGCCTCTGTAAAATGTTCTTCCAAACCTAGCTTTTCCTTTTTCCCCCGAGAGAACGTAATATCACCGTTCAGAATAAATAAAACTTAAAATTAAATAAAAAAAAAACTCTCTCCTAAATAAAATAAAAACTAACTCTAAACTAATGGTTCACTGGGCCTTAAACAATAACCCTATTAAAGCCCAATAGTTCACAAAATAAGCCCAAACAATAAGAAAATCCTATAATGTTGCCAAGTCCTGGGGGATCGATCCCCCACCCTGGGGGATTGATCCTCCAGAGTTGGAAATTTCCTTTAAGCCCTATTTAGCTCCATTTTGGCCCCGAGCTCATTGGTTTGCTTCTTCGTCTTTGGGAACATCATCAAAGGCCTGAGATTGACCGCTTTTGAAAAATAAACACACTATACGAGCAATGGGCTGCGACCTTCTTTTTGTCATTTTCTGAGCTTTTTCTGAATATCTTTGCTCGACTCCAAAAAGGCTTTAGTGAACCAAAATTAGCTCATTTTAACTTTATTACCCTGAAATACACATAAACATAAATTAGGACTAAAACATAAAATTAAGATAGATGCAAAGACTAAAATACTCTAACTTAGGTGCTGAAATGTGCAACATTTAAGCAGTTATCACGCCCCCAAACTTAATATTGCTAGTCCCTAGCAATGAACTACAACATGAAAATGAAATAAACATATATACAACTATGAACTAATAAAATAAATAAAGATAACACCACTTTCGTAGGGATCACGATTGCATTTAGCATATGCCACAAGCCTTTTAAACCCCTACTGGACGAGTAAAGTCTCGTGAGGGTTTCCAGAAATGGTACCCACAAACATCAACAGCTCTTTCTTATTTGAGAAGCAACGACACATATCAAACAAGTGTTGAAAGTAGACTACTTTAAGTATGCAAATTTCTGCCATTTCTAAGTTATTCTCAACATTTCAACATCATGTAAGCAAAAATGGTCCTCCACACATCAAGCAAGTTAATCATGCAAATTGAATCAATTCTATCACCCTTTTTGAGTGAACCGGCATCAAAATGTGTTGCTATCCTAGCAAATCAAAGTAATGGCGTAGCCTTACCCTCAAACTAGCATACAGATATAGTACCTGACATCAAGACATTGAATGAACCTTGTTATTCAAACAAATATTTTTATTTTTTATTTTTTATGTATGACCATGTGCAATGTCTAAGTTCCTTAAGCTCTCTAATCACCCCATGTAACAAGCGTTGAGCCAACGAATCCCAAACCAGATGGTCTCAGGGCGTTAAGTGTAAAGACACTCCTAAGGGCGTAATGACTCGGAATGGTTAGGCTACGAACTCAAACTAATCATACATCTTACATTCTTTCCTTGTCTTCCTTTTTAATCAGTTGACATGTTGAAAAAATGCAGTTTTTTTTTTTTTTTTTTTTTTTTTTTTTTTTAATTCCTCACATTTGGTGAGTGTTTTTATTTCTTTTCTTTGCAAGGTCATTTTATCAAGAATGAAAGATTTCAAAGCATACTAGCTCAATTGGGATAAACCAAGACAATAATCAACTAAGCATGTACCCCACAATTTGAATGCTAGTGTGCGCAAGTGCAAGTGTAGAATTCTAGAATCAACTCTCAAAGCATTTTCAACCAACAAAATAATGTGTACCACAAGAGCAAATAGATATCAAAAATTAAAAATTTACTCCTAAATGGCATCCTAGAGCATACAAGAAGTATTAGGCTCTAACAACTTGTTTTTCAAAGGCACTATGCTTCAAAAGTTCGAAATCATTGCCAAACACATCTCAAATCTCATCATGCATTTAAAGCTCAACTTAAAATAGAGTGAATCATGATGACCTTACCCCCAAACTTAAACTGTACATTGTCCTCAATGTGCAACGAGAATAATGAAAAATGATGGAAAGAGTATACCGTAATGGCAAAGACTATGAAGTCCGGCAATGATCCAGTAGGAAAGATGTTTCCCCTAAACTTGGATGCAAAAACCTAGCTGTATAACCAAACTAGCAAACTCATATCAAATACATATGAAATAAGCAATACATACAGTTCAAAATAATATATAATAAGAAGCAAAGAAATATGAGATGAATGCTCTTGATAAAAGATAAAAACAGTCATAACCAAGTATAAGGGCATACTGGTAACACATTTTTTTTTTTTTTTTTTTTACAGAAACAAAGGAAAAGAACATGTATATACAACCAACAAAATAAAATAAATAAACAAAAATAAGAAAAATGGGCTAAGTTTAACGTCTCTAGCAAGACGGAATGATACTTTGCAATTTTTATTTATTTATTTTTTTATGTTTTTTATTTTATTTATTTATTATTGTATTTTTTTAAAAAAAAAAAAAAATGAATATGAATAACAAAGCCAAAAACAATCATCCATGTATATATCTATAGCAAAAACATCAATACAAAAAATATATGGATGAATTAAACCAAAATATATCATCAAAACCCAGAATTACAAGTTCCCAAAATAGCCAGCTTTAAATCACAAAAATCTGGCTATAGCCACATAAAATCCCATCCACCTAAAATAGAAAAATCTAAACAGCATAAAATAGACAAAAGAAATCATGCATCAGGTGGCAATGTGGAAGTGCGTGGGAGACTCGATGAAACAATCTCATATAGATCTCGTAGCATGCGCTGGGTAGTGGTATGCTGTTGTATAAGCTCAGCATGCTCGACTCGATGCTGCTCTTGAGATTCAGCCAACTCGGTCCTCAACTGCCCCACAATGGCATTGAACTCTGCCCTAGTCACCCCTGCAGACTCCTTTGCATGTGGTGACACAGCCTATGCTATCTCATAAGTAGCACCATCAGCAATCTGCTCCTCAGACCTCCCAACGACGTCCTCAACCAAGGCATTCACGTCCTCTCTAGCACCTGCTACCATGCCATCACCTTCCTTCTTGGCACTTGGCATATGAGAAAGGCTTAAGTTCCACTGTGCTAGCCTAAAAGTCACCCTTGGAGCCTCAGAGATCTCATCATTATCAACCCCGAAGCGCCGAAGGACAAAGAGCTGGGTAATAAGATACGAAAACGGAAGTTTCCATTTTTTCGCCTTCGGATCCCCACTCGCCACTAAATGCTTCCGATATTTATGCATCTGGTTAAAGACGAAAGTTGGAACAGAAAACCATGCTCCAGTGTGGGTAGCATACAACGCTATTAAGAACTCTTGTCCCCGCTGTACCTTATGACCTATTAGAAAAACATTCTGTTTCAGAACCTGATCAAAAAACCACATATCCTTAGGTAGTGAGGACTTGCTGGCACAATTCTTCTTCTTCTTGTCACCATACTTCCCGTCACACATATCCTTAACAATAGAATGCATAGTAGGTTTTTCCGAGAATTTGCCAAAACGTAGCTCCCCATTCTCTGCTAGCAAGTCAGTGGGGCACAAATGTGGACACCCTAATACCTGGGCTATGTCCAAGACACCAAAGTGAATTCGGACACCATCAATGGTTGTAGCTAATATGTCCGGCGCATCACTAAACCATTCCATATTCTGATAAAACAAGCGCACAATACGGGGATATGCAACCTCTACAGCTGGTCTAAAAAGGCAGGACAAACGCCTCCTTTCAAATTCTAACACTGCCCATTCAGTCGTGTCATTGTGGCGAAATGTACCTTCAATGTCACGTTTGTTGCGCCACACAGCTTTGGGAGTCTCTTTGGAGGGTTTGAAACGTTTGGAAGAAGAAACACGAGTCATTTCTTAAAGATTAAAATATATGGGAAGTAGTTCAAATTCAATAACCCTACTCCAATGACAAATTTTTTTTTAAATCATCAATTCAAATTTTTTATGCACTTTTTTTTTAACAACAATTCAACTGTCTTTTTTTTTAAAAAAACATTAATGCAAATTTTTTTAAAACAGTGGAATTTGGAACCTAATTAACAACTCACAAACTTGCCAAAATCACAAAATCAGCACTTACCCACATACTCGCCGGAGAAAAGCCCAGTCAAAAGCCGCCGGAATCGCTGAAGAAACCAAATCAAAATCCAGCCAAAATCGCTGGAGGGAACAGCCAGTTGCAACGCCGAAAAAATAAAGGGCGAGTCTCAAACAGCGCCGGAATTTAAGCCCAGCCGGAATCGCCGGAGAATATTCAGCAGCGACCACCGTTGAACAAATCAAAATCGCCGGAAGGAAATGGAATGACGCCACTTCCCTAATCGCACCACTTCGGCAACCAAGCTCGGCGCAACCCAAAAACTCACCGGAAGGAAACGGCGATTCAGAACTCGCCTGAAGGAACAACGAACCGCGATGCCGGAGAATGACCCAGCTGTGTCGGAAAATAAAAGGCGAAGCAAACGGCGAACTTAAACCGTCGGTGGAGAAGAACTCAGAACTATGGCGCCAGAATTTAACGCCTTTGATGCCACGAAAGAGAAGGACAGAACAATGAGGTTTGGGCGAAGAAATTGGGCAGGGAGGTTGGAAGTGGAGATTTGGGTTAAGGAATCCGAAGGGAAAAGAGAGGAATTTATGTGGGGTGAAGGTAAGCAGTGAATGGGCAAGGTTAAGGGCGCTCGATCCCTCAATAGGAGGGATCGATTATTTTAGACCAAAAAAATTGCTCCTTCTGTGTAATGAAAAAGTGATGGCACAAGTTAAAAAGGGATCGATCCATATGGGTGGGGGATCAATCCACTTGGGCCTTTTTTTTTTTTTTGTGCTTTCTGCCCAGCATGGGATTGATCAATCCCCTTTATTTTATTTTTTTAAACAAAGAAAAATTAAAAAGAAATATATACAGAAAATTAAATTAAATTAAAAATAAAATAAAATACTAACATACATGGCCCATTACAAATTTTATTTTATTTTATTTTATTTTTTGAATAAAGCAAAACTAAAATTAAATATATACACTAAAATGAAGTATATATAAAAATAATAATAATAAAAATCAAATTGAAATCAAATCAAATACCATCCTACACTACCCATTACAAATTTTTTTTTTTTTATTTTGAATTTCTGAAAGCAGAATTGTACAAAAAATAAAATAAAGTAAAAGAAGAAAATAAAATAAAATTTTATTTAGACGAAGATGTAAGAAATAAAATGAAGAGAAATGAGGGAGAAGTAAAGTCGGGAAACTCTATGAAAAACTAGTGTTTAACGTCACTAGAAAGACGTTGGAGCGACTCATTAGTCGAAAGAATCAAAAACCGAATATGAGACATCCTCATTGATCCGTTTATCTATTTTCCCCAATGGATGTTCTCTCACAACAATGAATACATCTCCTAAAAGAATGATTTGGAAAGAAATGATGGAAGATGCAATTTGTTCCCTTTCATCCACGGTCTTGAAAATAAAGTCCATCATGATCGACCTTGCACTTGGCAAGGTAATGTCTTTCAAAGACTTGGTTGGATTATTAGGAAACTCAATTTCTTCATCCTTTTTGTCAACTTCCACATTGATCACTTTCTCCTCCTTCACTAAGGTTGCCTCGATGACTTCATGCTCAATATTACAAGGAATGTCCTCATAAATTGGATTGGCCATTGGTGAACTTACAACTTCTTCCTCTTTTTGATAAGAAAGAGTACTTACGATTGGAGGAAGAGGTTCTTTTGATTTTTTCCATGGCGAGAAGTTTAAGATGGCCACGGAGTCCATTAGAGAATTAACTTCATATATGGAGCTTTCAATGTCAAATGCGTCCATATTGAAGTGAGAGAGGCATGCCTCAAAAGGATCTTTAGAAGGAATGGAAGGAAAGACTTCTTCAATAATTTCATCCAAGACATTCACCATGAAACACTCGCCTTCATCGATGGGATGTTGGCTTATGTTGAAAACATTAAGCTTAACCATCATGTTGCCAAAAGAGATGTCTATAATGCCGGACCTACAATTGATTGTCGCATTAGCGGTGGCAAGGAATGGTCTTCCTAAAATGATGGGAATGTAAGTGGTAGGATTGGGAACCGGCTTAGTGTCAAGCACAACAAAATCAACCGGGAAATAGAATTTGTTGACTTTGATGAGGATGTCCTCAACAATTCCCCTTGGTTATTTTGTAGACCTATCGGCGAGTTGAATAACTACCGAAGTTGGCTTAAGGTTTCCCAAACCTAATTGAAGATATATGGAGTAAGGAATAACGTTAACACTAGCCCCTAAGTCAAGAAGAGCCCTTTTGACCTCATGGTTCCCTATGGTACAAGAGATGGTTGGCGCACTGGGGTCTTTGAACTTAGGTGGGGTGTTAAGCTTAATGATAGAGCTCACTTGCTCCATGAGAAGCATTTTCTTTGGGCTTGGTCCCTTGTTCTTCCTCTTTTGAGTACACAAGTCCTTCAAGAACTTGGCATATGGTGGAATTTGTTGAATAGCATCAAGAAGAGGAAGGTTAATTTTAACTTGTTTAAAAACTTCCATCATGTCATAGATTTTTCCTTCTTGCCTCGAAAATGGAGTAACGTTTAAAGCTTGTGGAAATGGAGCTTTGGGCTCATAAGACTTCTCTACATGGGAGGAAGATAATGATGATGATGGAATTTGCTCATTAATGTGACCATTTGTCCCTAGTGAAGTAGGAATGGAATCGGGAATGGTAAATGGGCTAACACTTGGTTGCACCGGAACACTAACTTCACTAGGTCTCTCAACTTTGTTATCAATTTTTCTCCCACTCCTCAAGGTGGAAATGGAGTATGCCTTTTGGTTAAGTTTGGGTTGAATAGGCCCTTTCCCTTTCATTGTTTGAACCATTTGCCCTATTTGGACTTCAAGCTTTGCAATTGATTCAGAATGCGAATGAAACACTTGATTTTCCTTTTGAAGATCAACCAAAGCTTCTAAAACCTTGTCTTCAAAAGTGGGATTTCTAGGAGGCTCTTGAGGTGGATGAGAGTAAAATAGATGATTTGAAGATTGAGAATTGGAGAATTGATTCACATTTGAAGGAGGATAAGATGGAGAATGGTATGCTTAAGACTTTGCATTTCGGAGGTGGGGCGGTACATACTTTTCTTAAGAATTTTTATGAAGAGGAGGAATGATACCTCCTCTTTTATTTCTCCAAGAGAAGTGAGGATCACTCCATCCGGAATTGTAGGAGTTAGAATTTGGATTACTTCCCGGATGAATGAAAATAGCATTGACTTGTTCTTGATACTTACTCGAAAAAACTTGTCCAAGAGGACAATTGAAAGTATTGTGAGTATAACTAGAGCAAGTCATGCATATCACACCTTGAGAATGGAAAGAGTTGGATGATTGAATTGTCGAGTTTTAGCTCGAAAGAAATTTATCAAACCTTTGAGTAAGATTTTTGACTTCGGCGGCAATTTCCATGGAATTCTCCACTTGAGAAAGACTGGAGGTTTTCTTCCCTCCTTCATTCAAATTTTGGCCAAATCGGGACGATGAAGAACGATGCATTGAATTTTCACTCATGCGATCAAAAAGATGCCACACATCATCTTCATTTTTGTCCAAATAGGCTCCTTCATATGAAGCATCAACCATACCTTTTTGGGTATCGGATAAGCTTTCATAGAAGCAGCGAACTAATTGCCACTTAGGAATGTCGTGATGTGGACACTTCCGTAGCAAATCGTTCAAACGCTCCCATGCTTCATGTAAAGATTCTCCCTCATTTTGGGAGAATTTACGGATAGAAGCTCTCATAGCATCAGTTCTACTTGCAGGGTAAAAATTTTTAGCAAATCATATTGTAGTTGAGCCTAAGATGTGATTGAATTTGCCCTCAAGTTGTTAAACCAATATTTAGCCTTTTCCTGAAGAGTGAAAGGGAAAAGCTTCATTTTTAAGACTTCTTCCGAAAGGTCCGTGATTTTCACGGTTGAACAAACTTCCAAAAACTCATCCACATGTTTATGTGGTTCTTCATTGCTTAACCCATATAAAAGGGGGCACATTTGGATGGTTGCAGGCTTGATTTCATATTGTTGTGCCCGGAAGTTTGGTAACTGGATGCATGTTGATGCATTGTATTCATTGGAAGTGTAGTGATCCCGAAGAGATAATTGAGGATTAGGGGGATACACTACATGATCTTGAGGATTGATTGGTATTATTGGAGGTTGTTGCATTTGATTGGGTTATAAAAACACATTAGGATGGGGAATTCTCAAGGGTGGATGCACACTTTGAGGTGGATGCCCATTGAGAGGGTGATACTCACCTAGATTATCCATATTCCCTAGATATTAGAAATGATTTTCCATTAATTGTGGGATAGTCAAGAATAGGAAGAATTCTCCTAGAAACAACAAACCACAACAACAATTCACCACCTCCACATACGATGTTCCCATACTCCCATGTTATATCAATGCACAAAATTAAATTGCCTCCACATGGGCCGATGCTTTCTATCAAGAAAGTAATAGCCTCCTTTTGGGCTTATGCTTGGACAAGAATTTAAACAATGTGATAGCCTCAACAAGGGCTATCTTGCAAGCATGTAGAGAATTGAACAATTATAGTAAAAGAAATTCAAGAAAGCTCACGAAAGTCCGTAGCAACAACGTCACAATGGTGCCAAGATCCAATGCTTGCTCCTTTTCTTTTCAAGTACCTAATTGAAAAAGAGGGATTTGTAAGAAAATAGTAATTTAAAGAAAAAAATCAAATTAGCCTTAATGCCTAATTTAATTCCAACTAAACCGTCAATCCCTGGCAACGGCGCCAAAATTATGATGCGACCCGAACATGTGCACAAAATAATGCACAACACTTTAGGTTTAGAATTAATGTCAAGTGGGCATCATATTTTATAATTTACAAAAGCGCTAGACACTTATACTCTGAACTATATAGTGAGTAGGGATCGAACCCAAGAGATTGAACACGTGTTGGGATTAAACTTGATTTTAGTGCTAATGAGATTGCACAAGAGAGAAAGAGAGAGAGAAAGAGAAAGATATGGAGAGAGAAAAAGATTTTTGGTGAAGTGGTTAAACTAGAAATCGAAAGCATGGAAATAGAAATGACAATACAAGTAAATTAAATTAAATTAAACTAAGAATTAAAGAGATATGAAGAGAGTCTTAGGGTTAGGATTCACCACTAAGCCCATGCAATTAACCATATGCTTTCAATTAATGGGGAATTCATTAGTGTAATTATAGATGTGGTCACATTATCATCACAAATCACAATTATAAGCATAGATTATCAACATCAAGAATGAATTCTCTACCTAATGACAATTAAACTAAAGTGTAAAACCCATTCAATACTACGTCATAACCCACCATACACATTCACAAATGTATCCGATAAAAGCACACATCAATCAAGAGGATAATACTAATTGTAATTAGAGTATGAATTAACATAATCAAGCATAAATTGCCTACTTTACTACAATTGCCTAATGACAATAAGCTAATTTGTAGAACAACCTATCAAAATTAAGCCTTTATCCATCAAATTAATTGACAATTGTATCAACTAAGTCTCATGCTATGGCCATCACTAAACACAACTAAAACAAGTATCTAGTGTAGAGTATAATTCTAAATCAATCACACATAGACATGCAATTTTCATATAGAATCAATGGAAGAATTAATTTTCAATCATCTAATGAAGAATAAAATCCTTAATTAATCATATATAGACATATAATCAACTTGGAGATTTCAATGGAAGAATTAATAATACAAGCCCTAATTTGTCAAATCAAGCATGTATATATAAATAAATCACAAGGCCATATATTTAATTACAGCATAATAATTCCCCAAGAAAATAAAAACAAAGGTTAGGGTTACATAAACTTAGGGCTCATCCAAGCCCTAAGTGAAGGACTAGCTCATGGAGAAGATGATCATGGTGTCAGCCCTAAGTGAAGGACTAGCTCATGGAGAAGATGATCATGGTGTCAACAAGCTCCTTCTCCATCTTTTGGCTCCTTCTTCTTCTTCCTTCCAATTGTAGACAAAGCCTCTGTAAAATGTTCTTCCAACCCTAGCTTTTCCTTTTTTCCCCGAGAGAACGTAATATCATCGTCCAGAATAAATAAAACTTAAAATTAAGTGAAAAAAACTCTCTCCTAAATAAAATAAAAACTAACTCTAAACTAATGGTTCACTGGGCCTTAAGCAATAACCCTATTAAAGCCCAATAGTTCACAAAATAAGCCCAAACAATAAGAAAATCCTATAATGTTGCCAAGTCCTGGGGGATTGATCCCCTACCCTGGGGGATTGATCCCCCAGAGTTGGAAATTTCCTTTAAGCCTTATTTAGCTCCATTTTGGCCTCGAGCTCATTGGTTTGCTTCTTCATCTTTGGCAACATCATCAAAGGCCTGAGATTGACTGCTTTTGAAGAATAAACACACTATACGAGCAATGGGCTGCGACCTCGTTTTTGTCATTTTCTGAACTTTTTCTGAATATCTTTGCTTGACTCCAAAAAGGCTTTAGTGAACCAAAATTAGCTCATTTTAACTTTATTGCCCTGAAATACACATAAACATAAATTAGGACTAAAATATGAAATTAAGATAGATGCAAAGACTGAAATACCCTAGCTTAAGTGCTGAAATGTGCAACATTTAAGCACTTATCAATGAGCATGCATCGACCTAGCATTTTACAGTTTTATCACCTTAAGGTGAAACATATCAAGGGGTTCATGCTACCTAATGTCTATGTCAAAATGAGACTCAAGAAGCATCCTAAGCTACCTTAAAACATTTCTAGCATAATCACATTGTTCATGCAATTCAAACAATATGGAAACATGTTATACAAAGCAACAAGATTTAGATTCTCAAAGTCTTCAACTTGAAATCCAAGATACGAAAACAACAAGAGTGGATCATGCCACCTAACTTCTATGTTCAAAGTGAATCTATAAGATCATTCCTAAACTACATTTGAACATCAAAACATAAATTATGATATCGATGCAATTTAACCAACATTGGAACTTCCAATACAACACTTAAAGCATGATTTCTCACAGTTAACATCTTGCAACTTAAAATGGGAAATCAAACAAAGAACAACAAGTTACGATATCATCTAGTTATCAACTTGAAATAAAATACGAAATCAAACAAAGTGGATACACGGACGTCACGCCCGATCAGACCGACAACATAGTTACTTTAGGGTTACTAGCCCATGGGTAACCTCCCTATGTGCGCACTAGATTATATAGAGGGACAATCCCCCGTACTAGAACTAAGTCCTAGCCGTAGCCAAACAACGACATCCCCAAGTTTCCAAAATCAACAAATTGTGCAACAACGTATATATATATCAACATGTATATACAAGATATCAACTATTTACCAAGCACAATCCAATTTTGGAAACTTATACAATACATGCTCAAAGTCTACAACTACTATGGCATGAAAGATATCAAATACAAAATGTGCAATTCCTTACATATAGCAACAATATATTCAATAAGGAAAAACATATTCTCATAAATATAAAAGTAACAACTATGTTATCCAATGCTCAAAAGTAATCAAGTGAACATACACCAAATCCAAATCCATGATTTAAATATAAAAAACAACTTCCAAAATGCAATTAAATCCATGGAGTAATAAAATAGAATTTAATTAAACATAAATATTTAAATTCTCTAAATTCCAAGTTAGTCCTAATTAACCTCAATTTAATGTATATTGAAAGACATGTCATGGTCATCACATATATAACATCAAATGACAAGTTAAGTGATTAAAACACTTAAAACAAAATTAATCAAGCTAATTAATTTATTTCCTCTAGATTTTTAAACAATTCCAAATGCCCTCAATTTAATCTATGTTCGAGAACATACCAAGGCCTATCCAAATATCACATTACATCATGACTTCATGCTTGCTATCACCATGTGAATTAAACTTTCACAAAAGATAAATATTAAATATTTTTTGTAATTCTTATCCAAATGCCCCAAATTTAATATATGTTAATCAATATACTAAAACTTAATTTCCTAGCATGCCACAATTTAATTCCATGTTATACATAAAGCCATATGAATTAAATTTTAAATATAGAAATTAATTAAATTAAATTCTAAATCTTAAAAAAAAAAAATAAAAAAAATAAAAAAAAATAAAAAAAAAACATGCTCACTCATATAACAATCAATACAACATAAATATAATCCTTAGACACTCCCCTACCTCAATTTGAGATGAAAATCTCAAAAGCTATCAAAACGAAACGGCTCCGAATACGACAATACTTCGGGGTTTTGTCGGGGACAACGTCGTGCACAAGAATCCCAAAGAAGCCCCATGAAAATCACTACTTGAACTCAAAACCAAACTCAAAATTTGGTCGGAAATGGGTTCTAATAAGGGTAAAAGAAGCACGTAGTCAACACGAACACAAAACGAAAAGGCACTTCAACTTTTTAACAAAGGGAAGAGGGTTTAAATGGAAGAAGAAGGGTGGAAGCCCCTTTTGGCAGCCATGGGAGCTGCTGGTCATGCATCAAGGAAGGAGATGGCCAAAAATGAAATATCTCACTTCCCTTTTATAGGAAAATCCAAAAAGTGCCGCGAACGAGCCCTGCCGGGTCCGGAAAAGTAAAATTTGAACAAACACGCTCAAACAGAAAAACTCCGTGAACAAAAAAGATTCAAAATAAGAAAATATGAACAACGAAAGAAACGACGTCAAAAACTGAGTCCCGAGCAGAAAGTTATGCCCCGAACAAGTTCGGCGGCAACCGAGTCCAAAAACTCCGAAACTGGAGAAAAACGACCAAAACGGAATTCTATGAATTTACGAGTCAACAAAAAGTGAAAATGAATCCCGTACGAGGATCCAGGCTCTAGACGAGACATTTTGCAATAACTTTCGTTAATTGCACAATGGCCCCTATAAAAAGGGTTAACTACAAAACTACCCCAGAATGAAAATATCTTCCAAAAGATATTTTCTTAGATGCCCCTAAAATAAAATATCTTCAAAAGATATTTATGAAAAACACCCTAACAAATGAAATTAATTCCAAAGATTTATACATCCATGCCCCTATGGGCACCGGGAACAACCATAGTACTTTCTTACAAAAGTAAAGATACGTATTTCGTCGAAACCACTCACGATAAGGATACATGAAGTTAAAAACCAACTCCGAGCATAAGAAGTGAGGTTTTGCCAACAAAGTGACAAATGGGGAAAAGACGAAATAGGGGAAGGGACGAAATATGAATAAGGACAAAAAGGTGAATAGTGTCGAAAAATGAAAATTATGGAAATGACTTGGTCCTCAAAGAAAGTTGTCAATCCATGGAAAAGAGTCACAGAAACCATTTCCGAGCACTCAAAGCGACACTAAGTGACGAAAAACCATCCACAGAAAAGAAAAGACAACGAAAAAAATTTATCCGCAAAATTTGAGGAAAAAAGAAAAAAAAGAAAATGACCGGGTCATTACATATGTGCTTGTTATTCTTAGCATGATTGTATGATGCTTACATTGACATGCCTTATGTGATTCTTTTCTACTCGTGTGAGTACGTAATCCATTGTTGTGTTACGTGACAACTGCTTACTTTTATGTCTTGTTTAGGCATTGTGGGTTGTTCCAACTTGGTTGGTTGAGACTGATGCTAGGGCATCATCTCTTGGGGTTTCGTGGTGATCTTGATGTGGTGACGTCATTGAGGTCTTATTTCTAGCGTCATGGGGCAATGAGTCGGATTGACTCAAGTCCTTCCTTGGGGATTGGAAGTTTTGTCTTTATAGGCCTTAACGGCGAGGTTCCCGTGCCCTTTCTTCTTAGAGTGGTGGTTTTATCTTGTGTGGCATTAGGATTCCACCTTGTGTTTGAGCCAGTCATAGGAAAGACTTGTAGACTCTTTGTTTCGGGAACCTTAGTGTTCATTCTAGGAGATGATTCACTTCCTTGCTGTGAGGAATTGGACTCATCCGGGTTTTGGGATTCACTTTAATGAGTTTGTTCTTCTGAGAGGCATTTCATCCCTTCTTGCTTGTGATTTTGCGGGATTGTTATTTTCATAGTCATTCTTACATGTTTATATGCCTTGTTGTTTTGTGCATGCCTTAGAAATATGTTAGGAGATGTGACTATTTGGTAGTTATGTGATGATATAGGTGATGTGTTTTCATTTCCTATATCTGCTTGTCATGCTAGCATCATAGGTGATGTGTAGCGTGTCTCTGATGCTTGACCCCTATCATAGGTAACATACTTAATTGCCCTTATACACTATGTGTTTAGTTGTTTGGTGTATGGATTTTCATTACGTTTAGTATACTTGTACCTAGTATGCTTGTACGTTGCTTATTTCATTTCATTTTGGTTTAGTATACTTGAACTGTATACTTGTCTACCATGGATTTAGTACTGCTTAGTATACTTGTAGAGTGTATATTTGTGTATATACATATATTGTATTTCCATTTTGATATTTCTTAGTATACTTGTGAATGTATACTTGTATAGATATATATATGTTTCATGACTAATTGCCTAATTAGTTCATTTCTTTTATTATTCCTGTACTGTACTTAGGGTTGTATAACCTTGGTTGTTGGGATTGTGTGTGTGAGCTTGATCCGAAGTCTTGACTCTTAGGCGTAGCCTTGTAGTAGGTTAGCTTTAGCATGACGTGGAGGATTTTGGGTGCATTATTTTGTTGGGAGTCGTTGTCACTAGGGCGATGATGATGTTATTTGATTTGTAAAGTCCGATCCATTGGCTTGAAGGCATAGACTTGTCAGGCTTTGGATTCGTGACTGATGTGGTTGACAATGGTGTTTTGAGACTTGAGGTTGTCAGTTTTTCACGTATTGAGGATTTAAGGCCTTAAGCATAGCGGTGCCTATGACATTGTTGTCAGAGTTTTGGATTCGCCAAAATGGTTCGGCCGGACATTTTGGACCATATCACAACTCTCACAGAATGCTTTGTTTCTGTTGTGCTTTTGGTAATGATTGTTAGAGTTTAATGTCATTTGTATCGATAGGTTTTACGGGTAAGCTTGTTGGGGGCAGGTGGCGAATTCGGGCTTTATATTGTCATGCTACCGTACAGGTTGTGTGTGGGCGAGTACTAGTTGTCGTCGATGCTACCTTGCATTACCTAGCTAGTAATGTGAGTGTGGGCGGGCACTTGACACTATGGATGCTACCACACCTTGGGTACATTGTAGGCAGGTTCTAGTCAGGATTCATGCTGCCATGTTGCTTCTGGTTGTGTTCCTTGTTTAGTTGTGTAGATGCCTTGATCTCTTTTGGGTGGTTGACATTGGGTTAGTATGTCAATTCGTTGGAGAGGTGTCTCACTATTCACGGTTTCGTGTCTCTTCGTTGATTTTGAGACCTTTGGAGTTGTCCTTAGGTACTTTATGATCTGTTCTTTCGTGTGACCTTATGTACGGTCCTTCTTTGGTTCTTCTGGGAATGTTCCTGATTTCGGGGACGAAATCTCTTTAAGGAGGGTAAATTGTAATGACCCAGTCATTTCCTTCTTTTCCTTTTTCCTCAGAATTTTACGGATGAATTTTTTTCGTTGAAATTTCTTTTCTGAGTTCAGCTTCTCATCGCTTAGTGTCGTCTCAAGTGCTCAGAATTGGTTTTTGAGACTCTTTCCCTTGGATTGACAACTTCCTTTGAGGACCGAGTCATTTCCACATTTTTCGTTTTTTGACACTATTCACTTTTCGTCCTTTTCCCTATTTTGTCTTTTCCCCGTTTGTCACTTTGTTGGCATAACCTCACTCCTTGTGTTTGGAGTTGGTTTTTGACTTCACATATCTTCATTCTAAGTGGTTTCCATGAAATACGTATATTCACTTTTGCAAGAAAGTACTCTGGTTGCTCTCGGTGTCCATAGGGGCATGGATGCACAGTTTTTCAGAATCTTTTTATTTTCTTGGGGTGTTTTTCGTAAATATATTTTGGAGATATTTTGTTTCAGGGGTTTTTAAGAAAATATTTTTGGAAGATATTTTCATTCTGGGGCAGTTGTGCAGTTTTCACTTTTTGGAGGGGCCATTGTGCAATTAACCAAAGTTATTGCAAAATACCTCGTCTGGAGCCTGAATCCTTGTATGAAATTCATTTTCACATTTCATTGAGTCATGTACTCAGAGAATTTCCTTCTGGTCATTTTTCTCTAGTTTCAGGGTTTTTGGCCCTAGTTGCCGCCGAACTTGTTTGGGGCATAACTCTTTGCTTGGGACTCGGTTTTTAATGTCCTTTCTTCCATTGTTCATATTTTCTCATTTTGAATTTTTTTCGTTTACAGAGTTTTGCCATTTGAGCGCGTCTGCTCAAATTTCACTTCTTCGGACCCAGCGGGGCCCGTTTGGGGCACTTTTTGAGATTTTCTATAAATAGGGAGACTTAAAATTAAAAGTCATCTTCTCCCCTCTCCATGCATGACCAGAACCTGCTATGGCAGCCTAAGGGGGCTGCCACCCTTCTTCTTTCATTTGAACCTTCTTCCCTTTGTTAAAAAGTTGAAGTGTCTTCGCGTTTTGTGTTTGTCTCGACCACGCGCATCTTTCCCCCTTATTAGAACCCGTTTTTGGCCAAATTTTGAGTTCGGGTTTAAAGTCAGGTTGTGATTTTGATGGAGCTTCTTGTGGGTTTATGTAGATCGTGTTGTCCCCGACAAAACCCTTCGGTATCGTTGGATACGGAGCACTTTTTTTTTGGTGAGCTTTTGAGATTTTTATCTCCAATTGAGGTAGAGGATGTTTTAAGGTTATATTAATGTTGTATTGATTGTTATATAAGCATATACAACTTGTGAGCATGCCTTGTTCAAGTTATAGAATTTAATTTAATTATTTTCTTTGTTTAAGATTTAATTCTCATGATGCTAGGCAATTTAGAATTAAATTGTGGCATGCTAGAAATTCAGGCCTTGGTATGGTGGTTGATATATATTAAATTGGGATTCTTTGAATAAGAATTGCAAATTTTATTTAATATTTATCTTTTGTGAAAGTTTAATTCACCTAGTTGTATCAAGCATGAAATCAACTTGTAATGTGATATTAAAGTAGGCCTTGGTGAGTTCTTTAACATATATTAAATTGAGGACATTTAGATATGTCTGAAAATCTAGAAAAAATTAATTAATTAGCTTAATTAATTTTATTTTTAAGTGTTGTAGTCACTTAAATTGATTTTGGATATAATATGTGTGAAGATTATGCTATGTCCTTTAATATATATTCATTTGAGTTTATTTGGAATTAATATGAAATCTAGAGACTTTTCATGTTAGGTTGCAAATCCCTTTTAATGTAGTGAAATTAATTACCTTGTGAGCATATTACTAATTGGATGTAGAATTAGTACTTGGGGCCTCTTAAAATGGTAATTGGACTTAGCATGACATAGAATATCATTGACTTGTAAAGCTTGTTTAAATATATCTTGTGTAAGTATATAGCTTGTTAGAATATTATAATTGTTTACCTTGAAAGCTTGTTACTAAATTGAAGCTTATTTAGTACTTGTGGCTTAGGATGGTAATGTGATTCAATTGTTGTAAAATATTCTTGTTTTGCTGTATAAATTGCATATTGGAAGCTTGACATGTCATATGCTATCTAGACTTGAATTCTAGGACATGGTTTATGTGGATTCAACCTTATTTGTGCATGGAATATGGCTTTATGCATTAGTGGATTTGGTATAAGTTTGGTCTAACTTATTGATTTTTGTATAAGTTTTGGACTTATTGATTCTGAAAAGCTTGTAAGGACATATTTCACTTGATGGCTAGGGTTTGGCTCTAATACGGAGACAAGAGTCTTCTAAGTCATAAGTGCGCACTAGGTAGTACCTTGTGGGTCGTAATTGCCCGGAATAACTTATACATGTGCGCACTAGGTAGTGCCTTATGGGTTGTAATTACCCGGAAACACTTGCTTTGTCTAGTGACCACATGTCCTAGTCTTTCTACTTTGATTTCGCATTCAATTTCAAGTTATTAATCATGGATTACTTGTAGCTTGAGAATTAATGCTTGCTTTGGATATTTGAATCTTACTTAGCATACTTGAAACTGTATACTTGTTTTGTGCATTTAGATCTCATATAGTGTACTTGAACTTGTATGCTTGCTCTGTGAGTTTATATTTCATTTAGTATGCTTGTGCCGTGTATACTTGTTTTAGGCGTATCTCTTTTAGCTTAGTATACTTATGTTCGTATACTTGATTTACGAGATTTCCATATAAAATGTATACTTGTGTACATATGCTTAGACATTACATGATTTGTCTTAATATGGTTTAGTATACTTGGAAATGTATGCTTATATGTCGTGTATCATGTTTTAATACGATTTAGTGTACTTGAGCATGTATACTTGTATGTCATTGTTCATTTCAATTGCATGAGTAGCTTAGGATGATCCCTGAGTCTCATTTTGACATAGACGTTAGGCGGCATGAGCCCTTTTAACATGTGTTCACCTTAAGGTGATAGAATTGTAAAATGCTAGGTCGATACGTGCTCATCTCCTACGAGTAGCTTTATGTTACTCACCCACGTAGTGGGGACATTTTTTAAGTACCGGGATCAAGATTTGGGATTCACATCATGCTTGGATGATTTGTAAACTTGAAGTTCTCATTTCATGTAAATGTTGGCTTAAAATGCCATTTATAGCTTTATATGTCAAAATGTGTAAATTTGATTCCATGTATGTAATGTGTACTTAAGTGCACTTTTTTCAATGTATTCAACATGTATGAGATGAGGCCGGAGGCCATTGACATGTATATTGAATTTTTTGTAACTTCTAACTTCTTGAAATATTAAAAAAATATTGAAAAATGCCAAGTCATTATCTCACCATAGTTACATCGGATGTGGAAATTCCATTTTCATTCTTTCATAGGGTCTTATAAATCATGTTTGAAGTATGGCCAAGGGCCAAACGGTCATTTGACCACGTTTTGTATTTTTGGATTCCGAGTTTTCATTTCAAGTTCCATTTTTGCCTTTTTGCCCGTTGGGTGGTCGGATTTTGTATCGGTGGTATTTTTAAGTCATGGACCATTGTAATACACATATCATGTTATTGTGTGTTTTATTCTGTCTTATTATTCTTCTTCTTATTTATTTTTTATTTTTCATTTTATTGCATTAAAAAAAAAACTCGCTTGGAATAAGCTAAACAAACTTGAAGAATTTTACTTAAGAACACTCAAAATGAATACATTAAAACGAATGAGATTTTCAGGAGGTTCAAACTAGTTCAATTCAATAAAAAAATTTGTTTGTACCTAGGTAGCATTAGATCAATTATTACTCGTATATACGCAATAAAAAAGAGGACATTAAATATTTATATATATATATATATATATATATATATATATCAAATTTAAACTATAACTTTTGGAGAAAGAATCTCTCTAGTCTTTACTTAATTGTAGCACTATTTTATTGATTTTAAACAAAGCCTGATGTTTATTTGGCATTTATATTTGTTTAACAATTTAAATAAAAACCACTTGCCATAAAAACTAACATAAATATATATATTTTGATAAGGTTCTCGAATGATAGTTTAGTTCTATGTTAAACTATTATTTATAATAAATATTTAATAAATTAAATTATTGTTCATTACAAAATTCAACTTTAGAGATTCAAAATTAATTTATAACTTTATTTGAGATCATATAAACAGTCCATTACAAACAGCATGTTCCAATTGCAACTACCGTTTGAATGAAGAAGGGTTGGGACTTTGTTGGGCTGGGCTTCCTCCTTTGTGGTAGCAAATATGGTTGATTAGCTGGCTTAATCATTTTCCTTTCCTTACCCATTTATGGGCTTGTATATAATTTAATAGGTTATTACAATAACACCCCTTGAGATTTACCGTAATAACAAGTATATACAAGTGAAGCTGTTTTTAAACAACGACACCCTAAAATTTTGAAAAAGGTAACAAAAACACCCCAATGATGGCATGTCACACCTGAATTGACAAATTTACCCTTTGACTTATAAATCGACCAATTGAGTAATGAAATTACCTTTCTAGCCTTTTGTAATACCCCTACTTTAAAAAGGGATAAAATTGGAATTTAAGTGTTATTTTATGCGCATTTTTTTTTATTTTTTTAATTAATTTTATGATTAAGTGCTTATGTGACAAATTGTTTATTTGTGTGTATTAATTGATTTATTTGTTAATTATTTATTTGCGTTTATTATTTTGGTTTAATTGCCTTAGTTGAATTATTTAACATTATTTGCATTAATTGACTTAATTGGATAATTTGATTTAATTGATTTATTATTGTTTTATTAAATAGAATTTAATTGTAGGTTTTTGTTATGGGCCAACTCGGATTAAGTTTAGGGCTCTATCTCAATGTGACAAGGATTAGGGTTTTAGTATTTAGTTTATAAATACACCATTATGCGTTAAGCTAGGGTTTTACGATATATCACATAGCATATACACGTAGAGGGTTCTGCAAAACACAGAGAGATGCAGAGTAAGGTTTGAGAGAAAAGAGCAAATTGTGAGTTCTCGACTGAGGTTTCAAGGCCAAACCTAGGAGAAGGAAAGGGCAGAGGTAATAGGAGGCTAGACAGTGTTGCAGTGGTCACCGGAAAGTCTAGGAGGAAGACGACGTTGAAAGGTTTCAAATCGGAATCGAAAGGCAAGTTCTATCTTCCTCTTTCCCTTTGGGCCGTGTTCTGTGCACCTAGATAATCTCTAGGGTTTAACTAATCAGTAATTGGAACTTACGTGTTTATATATATATTTCATTGATGATATGTTTGCCTTAAAACAAATCTGTTACAAAGTATGTAACACTGGTTCCAGTTTTCTGCCTTTTAAGCATGTTGTAACTTTAATTTTTGTAGTTAATTTAAACTACTGTAAACAAAGTATAAGAATGCTACTGGGGTATATAAAACTCATAGGGATGCTATTATTCTATTTTAATTACTTGTTGCAATCCGTTCTGTTTCAATTTGCACATGGTTCCAGTGTTCATACTAACAGCATGTTAAGTTGGGTAGCAAACTTAAGCTTTGTAATTGATTTGAATTGCTATAATCAAACCCTGGGGATGCTATTAGGAGGGTATTAGATCCTTAAGATCAGTTTAAGAAACCAACAGAGGGGTAGGAATTGATCGGAGAAGGAGCAGATTGACGGAAACGGAGCAGAGATGAACTGGAGGCTCTCAAGAGGGAGAGAGCCGGCTCTAGAAAGTCAAGAACCGGCTCCCCTTCAGCAAGAGCCGGCTCCTAGGGAATTGGAGCCGGCTCCAATAGGGGAAGAGCCGGCTCTTCCATTCCAAGAGCCGGCTCCAATTTGTTTTACGTCCAGAAAGTGTTTTCTAGGGCTCTGTTTGGTGTTTTGAGCACTGTTTGAGCTTCTGAGTGATTCTAATGAACTGTAGGGACTTAACAGAGGAAAGTGTTATTAAACTTATTGTTGCATAGTTTAAGTCTCTCAGACAAAGGATGTAGCAGTGTAAAAATATACAACGGTGTATGCTACTAACAGAAGAAAGGAACTAAATGGCTTGATTAAATTTTAGAAATTTAATGAGACTTCACGGAGGGATTAAATAGTTAATTTTTGGGTGTTATTAAGATCCTAAATTGATTTAAGGTTAATTCTAAATTAACGGATCAAACTGTATAACACTTATGTACATTGTATACGGTTAGTGGATAAATGAAGTTTTAAATACTTAAGCTTATTTTTAGGCATTCCAGCGGGATTTAATATATTTATAAAATGGTTTTAAATATATTATAGGGTCATTGATGTGTTAGATGTGATCTATGCAGGCTCTGGATGTTAGTGGTTGAATTATGAAATCATTCCTTACAACTATATGGTTTAAATGCTTGGATTTAATTGCAAATACTTGGATATTGGTTTTGGATTATAAATTGCTAAACGATTATATATATATGTGGAATTTTAATTGCTGAATTAATGGATTCTGTCAATTACATGGTTGTGGAGGATGGTATGAACCGGTATGGGACGGTGTCATACTAGGGATGGTTTAGCTCAAAACGTATAAACCTAACCTATTGGATTTAAGGGAAGGATTGTAAAATATTGAATCCTAAACCTTGTTTAGTCAGATCGACTGATTAAGTTGAAAGACTATCTGGATTAATTGTGTTTGTGTGTAGTCGGATCGACTAATTAAGTTGAATGACTACCTGGATTAAATGTTGGTTGTGTTTAAGTCAGATCGACTGATTAAGTTGAATGACTAAACTGGATTAAAATTCTTATGTCAATTCAATAAACAATAAGATGGCATACCTTGGGTTAGACGGACTTTATATATATGTTATGGCACCACGATATGGGCATGAGTCTCAGAGTCGTTGGTTAGGGAGCGTATATGCATTGGGATGCATAGCTGGATATGATGGTTGAAGTGTACCCTGTTAGGTCTAGGTATTCATGCCCACCTTTGGGTGCGTTTTTGCATGTTGCCTTCTACTCAGGTTGAGACCCCATTATAGTCCAGTGAAGGTCCTCTAGTGTGGATATATTTATGTATGGAGTAGATAGATATTGTGAGGTATTTAGGTGTATCTGCGTACCGGGTCACTGTATAGATTGCAGTTAGATTAGAACTTGTTCGTGGGCCTGACCCACTCTTATTTTTCAGGTATTGGACGATTCCAGTCTTAGGCTTGATCGTGCTGTGCAGGGATTATCATTCATTCTACCGACGATGTGGGATGTCCTTCCATATTTTAGTATTTGGTTTTATGTCAGTTATTTACGTTTCAGTTGAGATTTTTATTTAGGGGTCCACTAGATGGATTCCCGAGTTGTATATGGAGGATCAGTTGTATCATAAAGGTTGTTTATTAATGAAATTTTATTTCGGGATTTCATTCAATGGATTATCATTTTAGTTTTTTATTCAGCAAATTTTATTTATTCTTATTTACTTTAAAATTGTACTCTGTGTTCGTTAATTGCTATTTTGTTTGATATCCTCGGGTAATCGGGCGTGGGCCTAGCCAACCCGCATCCGGAAATCTGGTGGTATCACACTTTTATCAATAAAATTAATTTAAAAAATAAAAAATAAAACTATTTTCCTTCCTTCTCTCCAATACCGTCCATTATAGACACTTAATCACTCATGGATGTTGCCGCCGCCACCAAAACCTATATACTTCTTTGTGGTGATGGTGCAATGGTGGTGGTGATGGATTTAAGGACGAAGAGGGCTAGGATTTGGTGGTGTATTTTTAGGGTTAGGGTTTAGCCGTGGTTGTTCTTGTTTCACCATGAAGTTTGTCGTACCTGAAACTCATTGGAACTTCACTGATTTGGACAGTGATGATCAGAAGTTCACTGTATCTCTTCACCGAATTGACGCACGCCGGATATTTATGGTATCGATTAGTCCGCTGAAGCTTTTAGGCGATTAGGCCAAGATGACGAGTCTCGGTTAGAAGATGGATGATGTTGTGTACTGATGTTCTGAAGCTCGCCGGGAATGATATTGATTGAGATTTCGATTAAAAATATGTTAGGCCAATTCCTCATGTGCCTAAGAAGTAATCCGGCGAACCACCACCCACCTTCGTCACGATCCACTTGATGGAGCTGCCGTCGGCGACGGCGGAGGGGGACACCAACTAGACAGACAAGCCGAATCGTTCTTCCCACCGATCTCCGAGATCCACAATGTGGAGCCGACACCAGGAAGCAAATTGAGGACAAAAATGAGGAACTCCGACAACTCATCCGAAATCGGTATGGACAAAAGTGTCCATATCTGCCATCCTCCACTCCCTTTTCGTCTAAACCCCCAAATTCATAATCTCTCCACTTGTGTGAATGCCCCTTTTTTTTTGTAGTATTATTATTATTTTTTTCCTATTTTTGTATTATAAAAATACCTTTTGGTGTTGGTAGAGGACGGTGGTGTTGGTGGTCGGTGGTGGTGTGTTGTCTGGGTTCAAGATATACAATAGAGATAGAGAGAGAGAAAAGTGCTTCTGATGAAAGAAGGTGAGAGGAAAGACATTGGTGAGGTTAAAAGTGTCATTTAAGAATTTTAATATTTTATAATAAAATATTTAAAGGTAATATTGACATTTCACATCCTTTAAGGGATTGTTTGGATCCATTTTTTGATGGGGGTATCATTGTTAAAAAAAAGCTCAACTTGTATATAACTGTCATTATGGCAAACCTCAAGGGGTGTCATTGTAATTAACCCTAATTTAATTTACTTTGAAATATTGACATTTAAAAATAATAATAATAATAAATAAAAATAATTGCTTGGCAGCATTCAAATATTTATAGCCCGGAAAAAAAGAATTTATAGATTTATTATGTTTTAGGACATAAATCATGATTCTTAATTTTATAAGAAAAAATGTGACAATATTTTTACAAAAATAAAAAATAAAAAACAAATAATAATGGTAGCTTAAGATCTAATTCCCGTTAGATGTTCATATTTACTCTTACAGTTGGTGATATTTGATATAAATTTTTCATGCATTATTTTTATATTAGTACAAATTTTTTAAGATAACTTTTCTTTTAAAAGTTTTCACATTTGATGATCTTTCGTCTGTACCAGCTCCATGATACTAGTGAAATTTAAGGTCTATTTATGATGATTTTTCTTTTCAAAATTTTAACTATAACTCTCAATACACCATCTCTTCTTGCATGTCCATCTATTAGGCATGAGTCGGGAACATGTGTCCAACTTATCCATTAAGAGTGACTAGTATACTTAAAAAGCTTTCATTAGCAAAAATCATTTTTAAGTTTTAAAACTCAACCATATTTTTATAACTTTTGTCAAAATTAGAGTTTCACTATAAAAATTGGGATATTGGAGAAAATTAATTTTTTATTTAATTCATTGATCGTTCTCTCGATCGTGTCCAATTATTTGTTTTCTTCTTTTACCATCAGAAACACATCATTACCTTTGATCAATTATTTGGTTGTGTTCATAAACACAACATTCCCTCATTTTATTTCAGCTACCTTAGGGATAACAGCTTTTTCTTAAAGTTCTATAACACAAAAAGAGAGGAAGAGCAAAATGAATCTGTTGTTTTTTATGTCAAAACGAAGAGGAAAGAAGACGAAGAATTATGTAATATTATCATTTTTTAAATGTATTTACTATATTCAACCTAAAGAACTTTAAAAAAATAAATAGATACAAATTTTCCATCTTCTAAACTACGATAATTACAAATAGGATCATTGCCTTTCCACTTAGATTATGATAGCTTTTTTTAAAAAAAAATTTAACCAACCCTGAATACACCCCAAGTTAAAAATTATTTGTTTACTGCGTACTACAAAATTTTATGACTAGTAATTTTTGCATTTTTTTCCCAAAATTTGAAGCAATTAATATATAAATACTAGTTTTTTTATATATATGAAGTAAGCGTAATTTGCACTCACACCCTGGGTTAAAGACACCTAAATACAACTTAGGAACTATTTGAACAATGACATCTTATTATAAAAAGGTAAATTATACTGAACCCCCCTGAGATTTGGACAAACTTTACACAAGTGGAGCATTTAAAATTTATTATTTTGACCTCCCTTAAGGTTTGGGTGTATGCTCAACAATCCCTCTCCATCAAAACATGTAAATTTTTTTCATAAAATGACTAAATTGCCCTTACACTAATTTTTAAATTTTTTTTTTTTACTTACAATATTTTTTTAGGAGAAGGTAATGGTGGTGGAGAGGAGAGAGAAAGTAATAAGAGAGATGAAATAGAAAATTGATTTTTATTTTATAATATATTTTGTATTATAAAAATATATTACATATAAGGGTATAATTGACTTTTTATAGTTTTAAGGGAGGTCAGAGTAATAAACCTTAAATGCTCCACCCATGTAAAATTTGTCCAATCCTTAGGGGAGGTAAGTGTAATTTACCCTAATACTTATATGAATCAATGAGGATATTTATAAAAGACTATATATATATATAGAATTCAGCAACAAATTATTAAGAACATGTAAATTTATTATAGTAGTTCATATAAAATATTTTTAATAATACAAAACAACTAAAGGAAAAAATATGTATAACAAGGAGTTTTTGCTTGGTAAGACGATAAAAGTTCATGCTATAATAAGTATGTGAGTTTAAGTCTCGTATTAAGCCATCATTTTGTATAAACTTATTATTATATGTCTAATATATCATATAAAAGTGGAGGAATCTAACAATTTTGGACAAATACAATAATCATTCTAGCAAAAGGGGATTAAACCTGAATAATAACATGTTATATAATTGCTAAATATATATATATATATATATATATATATATATATATAGAGAAATAATAGAAATAGAGGGTATTATTATATGTAAAAATGAGAGAGGGGCAGTTTGGGAATACACAAAGGGTGTATTTTGTACTATATATTAAAGAAGGTTTTTAGGTCACATGACTCGCAAATGACATTCACAATACGACTTTTCATGTTACAAGCCCTTATTTGCACACTTTATATACTATAGGGATGAAATTCCGCTTTAATAATTATAGTGTTTCTACAAAATAAATAAGGAATCATGCGTTTCTAGTCGTTTGAGATCAGAAGGCCATGGAAAGCAAATTGCATGGGGGCGATGAAGTAGTAGAATGATAAGAGTGTGTGTTTCAAGGACGTTGTTTGGTAAAGTTAAAACAAAGTGTTGTGGAATCAAATTTTAACCACGACTACTGTCCATCTGTTTTGAGTGTAACACACAACACAAGCTATAGATGACTAGTACGCTTAATATAGAAGAAGAGAATTGGGTACAAACACACATTAGGGGCAATTCAAATACAACACTACCATTCGAAATCTTTTATCTCTATATATTTTTTTGAAGTACAAAAACACCTCCCGACTATGCAAGTTTTAGCGATTAACCTACCATACCTTCAATTATCGTACTTTTTTTCAAAAGATACTTACCGGGCCAATGAATGTTTTCATGATAGCTTTTCTTTTTAAATTTTAAGCATGACTCTCAATAGACCATCTCTTCTGCACGAGACCCTTTGCCTTGTGTTGTGTCCAACCCACAAGCTACAAATGACTAGCAGGCTTAAATATCTAGTTTCTCGTTAGCAATTTTTAAGTTAGACAAAAACAAAAGAAAAAATCATTTTTGAGTTTAAAATTGTCAAATAATTTTTTTATAAATTTGTCAAAATTAGAATGTTTCACTAAAAAAATTGAAATATGGGAAGAAATTAAGTATTTTTTCTCGATCTTTGATATGTTTTTTTTCATATATCATCAACATGCTCAACGATGGGCATCAACTTCTCTGTAGACTTTGTTTTTGATGATTGAATGAATCCTGATGATTGTTAAAAGTTATATAATAAAGAAGCTGAATTGATTGACTGAAATGAATAAGCTGAGTATACATTTCTAATAACTAATTATCATCAGTTAACTATGCTAAAAGAGGTTAAATATTAGATATACTATTTTGCAAATTCATAATATATATTTTACTATCCATATAACTTTCTACACCAAAATAATAATAATAATAATAATAATTCCCTATTTTCCTTTGGTTAGTATCAAATCATTACATCAATTAGTCTATTTTTCTCGACAGTTTTCGTGGAGAACTATATTATACCTTTATACAATTGTTTAAACACAAATAATAAAATAAAAGGATAATTATATGAATTTTAATTCTTTAACAATTTTTTTTTTCTTTTTCCATTTTCTAACTTATTCATAATATATGTATATATATATATATATATATATATATATATATATATATATATACTATCAAAAATATTGTGCAACTTTTCAAAAATATTTAAGGTAAACTTTAAAGTAAAGTACAAAAACACTCACCAAAGTAGGTAAATTTTAGCAATTTTTACGTCTTGAACTAAAGTTTTTACTGTTTATACCTTCAAATCAATCTGCCATTGCATGATGGCATCATTTCATTGTTGCTAGTTATAAATTACTTTTATCAAAAAAATTCAAATAGCATTATGTTGTAAGTTCTGTAATGAGCCTCTAATAGAACCTCCACATAATGCAAGACATCTCCTAATGTTGATGATACTAGGAAAAAAGAAAACGAAATCATGTTAGGAAATGAATAATAGTAGTGAGTTATTAATTACTGAAAGCAAAACGCTGTCAGGCACCAAGTCTGATTCATCATACATAGGGGTGCACACGGTTCGGTTCGGTACGGTTCCTGCTGGAACCGGAATCGTAGATAGTGGAAATCGGAACCGAACCGTAAAAACCGGAACCGGTCTCAACGGTTCCTAAAAAATGGAACCGGAACTGGAACTGTGGATAGTAGAACCGTTGACCAAGCTTACTTTTTCAATATTATTTTAATTTCTCTTAAAAAAAAAAAAAACAAATACAATAACAAAAATAAAAACATAAATAAACACAAAATATAAAAATATTACATCTCACAAATTCAGTTACTCCATTAGAATTACAAAAAAGAAAATTGAATCAACATTCAACAATCCAAGAGTTACAGGATGTGGTGAATTTGAAATAGTCCATTATGCAGCAGCAGCATCATTAGCAACAGCAATGACTCCTCCATTATAGTTGCTCACAATCTCACACAGAAAGCATCTTCCCTACCTTTTAATAAAAACCAAGAGTTACAGAATGTGGTGAATTTGAAACTAAAAATTGACATTTGGCAAACCAGTAGAAGCACTAATCTCAATTAAACCCCCCCCCCCCCCCCCCCCCGGCAGAAAAAAAAAAAGTATAGTTAGTAAAAGAACTCACCAGTGACTTAGTGAGACATTCTGCTGCATCATGCATGGCTGCATGCTGCTGCCAAGTGCTAATCAGCTACTACATTCTCATCTACAAAAGGCAAAGACAACTTTTATAAATATTTCAATAAAAGCAAAATACTTTAAACTAAATTTTATATAAAATTAATAGTACCAGATTCAATTGCTTCAATTTCAGTCATAGTTTCTTCCACTTGAATTGGGACCGGTGAAGAACGCAACCAATCTTGTCCGCAAATTAAGCATTCCACAAATTTGGGACTAAGAGAACTACGAAATCGATCAAGAACACGACCTCCCGTACTAAATGCGGACTCGAAAGCAACAGTAGAGGAGGGAATGGCTAAAACAACCCTTGCAACTTCATAAAGAACTTTATATCTCACACTATTCACCTTCCACCAATTCAAAATATCAAAGTTTGAACTATTCTTTTCACGAGATTCCTCCAAATATTCCACTTCAGTTTTGTCTCTCTCATCACCTTCTTGTTCCATATATTTTTCAAACTCTGATAATGAGACCACATCATTTGTACCACCCAATCAGTCAATCGCTATAGTATTAGTCTCAACATTTACAATTTGAAATGAGGGTGAATTAGCTAACTTAGCCTTTTCAAATTCATCAAAAAGACGTTCCAGCATATCTACTATCCTTTTCATTAACACATTTACCTTGGTTGGATCATGAATTTTGGAGAAACAAAACCTTAAATACATTAATTTACAATAAGGATCTAACACATTTGCAATGAATAGCATTACATTCAACTTTTCAATGTTTCCCCAATACTTATCAAACTTGATCTTCATTTTTTTGGCCATGGCATATATACAAGGATCCAAACTTTTGGACCATTCAACCAAGCTAGCTTCAATGCCACAAATTTCACTGAAGAGCAAATTAGAAGTGGCATACAATAAACCAGACAAATGCACTGTGGCATCATAGAATTTTTGCAATATTTGAGTAAAAAAATGAGCATCATCCTAATCCTTAGCCGTAGGAATTCCATCATTACTACTAAGTTCAAATTTGAATTGCTCTTCATATGCTAGCCTTTCAAATGCTTTTTGAAATTTGATTTCAACCTCTAGCATTAGATATGTGGAGTTCCACCTAGTTGGAATATCTAGGCACAAAAAGCTTTTACTTGTTATCTTCTCCTTCTCTACACATGTTTTGAAGCATTGTTCTCTTTGTGGAGAACTCCTAACATATTTTACTGCCCCACGAATTCGAATTATTGAATCTTTCAGATCATTTAACCCATCTTTCACAACTAAATTAAGAATATTAGCACAACACCTAACATAGTTACATTTGGGACAAACTTTAATAAGATGTTTTTTTAAAGCACTAGTCCCATTCTCACTCGACCACTTAAATACTGCTCCACAATAGTTACATTTGGCACCATTTGGCTTCCTATCTTTTAATTCTTTAGTAAAATGTTCCCACATAGGAGACCGACCCTTTTTTTTACCTTTTTTTTTAGGAGTTGTTTTAAGTACCTTTTCAGAAGGTTGAGATGCAGGACCATCAGAATGCTCCTCGGAGTCACTTGACAGAGACACTAACAATGTTGACATCTGAAATTATATAAATATATTAGAAAAAGGAAAAGGAAAATGAAAAAGATAATAGGAAAAAGAAAAAGAAGAAGAAAAATAAAAATTACATTGACTGAGGAAGACGATGAGGAAGCCAGTTGGCACTTGAAAGTTGAAAGTCACTGAAACAGAAAACACCAAAATCCGTCATTTAATTCAATAAAAGCTATCTGCATAGTGCATATGAAATGAAAAAAAAAAAGGTTAATCATGAAGGGCAATAATTTTATAGGTACTATTTTAGAAGATCTTAAATGTCAAATATAATGTGAAGACATTACAAGTTTCGGAGCTTCATTTTGCAGGACAACACATGTGACTCTCAATCTCAGCTTCGACATTCTGGTTACAAAAGCTTAGGGAACCACTCAAACGCATCATCATATACGCTATAGAGAAGATCAAATATGGATTACTAACAAGCAAATGTAATTTTTGAAGAGCAAACACACACACACACACACACACACCAGTTTGAAGTGTGATGCCAATTTCATTTTTCTTCTATATATAAACAAGAAATTAAAGAAAATTATTTACCCAAAAAGAAAAGAAAAAATAAGTAAAGAAAACAATTTATGCATTCATGGAGTTATATATAAGTTATAACCAAAGAATTGAAAGAAGATGTGATTAATTAAATTAACAAACAAAAATAAATTATTATGGAACAAAACAACTTAAGATTGAAAGGAAAAGGTAAATAAAACAACTGAGACCGGAAATATAAAGAAAATCTATCAGATCTGAAATACCTACCTACCAAACTGAGACCGGAAGCCAAAGATCTATCAGATCTGAGAAAATAGAGACCACGAATCCACAAATCACCGAATTAGAGGCGAGTCGGCGCCGCGAGAGTCGCGAGTGTGATATGAGAAGTGACTTCTGAGTTATGAGTTGAGTTCTGAGACTTGAGATAGTGTCTAGTAAGAGGGCCGAGAGGTTGAGACTGAAAGGAGAGGAGATGAGCGGCGGAGTGAGTTTGAGAAATTGAGAGGTTTAGGTAAATTTAGGTTTTGACTTTTGAGTTTGTTTTGAGTTTTCAACTTTTGATAGACAAAACAAAATTTGATATCTTATTATTATTTCATTTATTTGAGGCTTTGAGCAGATCTTACATTCTTACTGTCTTACAAGTTACAACGGCCCACACTCGGACACTCCATAGCACTGTCAGCACAGCCCAGTACTAGTAGCCTACACCCCACAAATAAATTAATAATCAAGTGTAATTATATAATACATATATATATATATATATATATTGGTTCGGTTCAGTTCTAAAACTGAACCGTGAGTTAGGAACCGGAACCGGAACCGAAATCAACGGTTCCTTATTTTAGGAATCGGAACCGAAACCGGGACCGTGAGAACAGAAAAATCGGTTCCGGTTCGGTTCGGTTCAGTTCCGGTTCCGATTCCTCGGTTCTTTTGTGCACCCTTAGTTAGGCCAAAAATTTTAGATGAGAACTCCTCAAAGCCAAAAGGTGACAATAATGCTTTATGGAGTGAGGTGTAAATTGTACCGATCTTGGCCATGCATGCCTGCCCACTATGCTATCATCGTCGATAAAGTGGGCACTTTTGAAACGAGTAATCGTTATCTGACCATGATACAATAAGACTCTAATACCAACTGATGTAAGCGAGAGTGATAAATTTGTTCACAATGAATGGGTTACTTTGAATCCACAAAGTAGAGTGTCTTAAATCCACAAAATAAGAAATAAATTCAGAGAAATTTGATAATGAATTGAATAAAAATTATTTCTACAGTTGATAACACATGTGTTTATAATAAAAGAAAACCTAATATTAGAAGGAAATTAAAAACATAAATAAACCTAATACCAAAAATGAAATAACTCTAAAAATGTGTCTAAAAATAAAATTTTAATTTTTTTCAAAAAAATAGAATAAGAAACCTAATAAATAAAAAATATTAAATCTAAAATTTGAAAGCAATCAAACTTTGTTTAAACCTAGAACAAAAACGAAGGTTTTTAGCTGAAACCCAACATATTTCTCAATGCCTCGATTCCACCCAAGAAACATTCCTTGATTGAATTTTTGCCCTGCATCAAATACAATAAAAAAATTGTATGTACCTAGTGAATATTATATCAATTATTATATACACAATAAAAAAGGGAACATTAATTATTAATATATATCACTACAAATGGTCTGTAAGAGTCGAGTGTGTATCATTTTTCCAATTTACCGTAAATCAAATGAAACGTGTTGTGTGTTTAGATAAACTTCATGACTAATCAAATTTACTTGTTATGTTTTAATAAATTTCAATAATGAGCTATAACAGGATACTTATCCAAAAAGAATATAAAAAAAAAACTGCCTAATAATAGTGATTGCAAAAAAAAAAACAAAATTGTTGTGCTGATTTTATAAAATAGTCATATTTCAAAAAATAAAATAAATAATAATGATAGCTTTAAATATCAGTACCGTCACATTTTCATATTTACTCGAACCGTAGCATCATTTTTACATTATACACAAAATTAACATGATAGCTTTTTTAAAAAAAGTTTTCTCATTTGATGACTACCTCTCCTACACTATTTCCATGATATGGGTGAGATTTAAAATATTTTCATGATATCTTTTCTTTTCAAAATTTTAACTGTAACTTTCAATATACCATCTCTTCCTGCATGTCCATCTATTATTCATGAGTCTTGAATTCTGTTCTTTATGTGTCCAATTCATACATTACGAATGACTAGCAGACTTAAAATCGTTAGTTTTCACCGTCATTTGGAAGTTTTAAATATTAGGAATGACTAGTAGATTTAAATTCGTTAGTTTTCACTGTCATTTTGAAGTTTTAAATCTCAACCATATTTTTATAATTTTATAAACTTTGTCAAAATTGGAACCTTCACCACAAAAATTGGGATATCAGAGAAAATTAATTTTTAATTTATTTCATCATGATGTTTTTGGTGATCAATTATTTCCCTCCCTAATCATCACAAACATATCATTACATGAGCAAGAATCTAAGTATTTGGTTGTGTTTTCTTACTGTATAAAACATTCCCTAATTGCCTTGATATTCAACTTTCATAATGTGAAGAGGATGAAGAAGAAGAAGAAGTTGTAGCTTTAAGTTATATAATGGAAAGAGAATAAGCAGATATTTAACCTTTTAATGAATATTCAGGGAATTTTTTTTAAAATTTGGAGAATTCTGGAATTAAGTGAAAAATCAAATTTCCCTCTCTTTCTCCCCTCTCCTGGCCGGATTCCATGGTAGCCATGGCTGCCACCTTCTCTCTCCCCTTTTGAGCTTCTTCTCTTCAGTGAAACGCCGTAGTGCTTTAGTGTTTTATGTTCGTCTTGGCGAGGCCTTCGATTCTACCGATTGGAATCTTGTTTTGGCCAATTCTTGAGTTCGGATTTGAAGTCAAATTGTGATTTTGATGGGGCTTCCTTGAGATTCTTGTTCACCGTGTTGTCCCCGACAAAATCCCGAAGTTTCGTCGAATTCGGAGCGGTTTCGTTTTGGTGGCTTTTGAGATTTTCATCTCAAATTGAGGTAAGAGGTGTCTTAGGTTTATATTAATGTTGTATTGATGATTTAAAGATTTTCATCTCAAATTGAGAAGATTTTATAATTTGTATGCATGATTTGATTTAAGTCCTAGAATTTAATTTAATTAATTTCTATGGTTAGGATTTAATTCTCATGATGATATATAACTTAGGATTAAATTGTGACATGCTAGAAAGTTTAGCTTTGATATGTTTGTTAACATATATTAAATTGAAATTATTTGACTAAGAATTGCATTTTTTATTTAATAATTATCTTTGGTGAAAGTTTAATTCTTATGGACGTAGCTTGCGTGAAATTAACTTGTAATATGCTTTTAAATTAAGTATTAGCATGTTCTTTAACATACCTTAATTTGAGAGCATTTGGATAAGTATAAAAATCTAGAGATTTTAATTAAAATGATTAATTAAAATATTCCATTTGCTTAATCAAGTTTTTAATTTGATGATTGTGATGACTAGGACTTGTATACTAGCATATATAAATTTGGGACCATTTAGAGTTGGTTTAGAAGCTAGAGATTTAATTATCATGTTTTAATTAAATTCTACCTTATTGTATCAATGGCCTAATTAAGTTTTTGAATTGATATATGTAATGATCAAGTTATGTTGTATAACATGTTAATTAGGGATCATTGATTTGGGACTTGAAACTTAATGTAATTAATTAAGTTATGTAATTAATTTCCGTTTTTATTGCGTTAATGATTTAATCATGTGTTTGACATTGGTTATATGTTTAAATCATGATTTTGGACTTGGATTAGATTCTTCAGTTTGTGCTTTCAATATTGAATCATATTGTTATAGCGTGTAACGAATCGCACACTGAAGATTCGACATGTGATGTTATTATTGCGTGTAATGAATTGCACTCTAAAGATTCGACATTGTCATCCTATAGTAGTTGTGGATTTAGAGTATGTATTGTGTGGTTACAACCTACTTGCGCATGGAATGTAGTTTCGTGCTTTATATATATTTCGTATATAAGTTGTTAACTTATTTATTTTTGGAGTCACTTGGGACATTTGTTACAGAGACATGGCTAGAGTTTGCTCTAGTGCGGGAGGTATGAGTTATCCCCATTTATAGTGCGCACTTAGGGTGGTATTCCCAGTGAGTTAATGCCCAGAATAACCGTAGGTCTTGGCATTATCCAAGGCATGATGTCCAAGAATTCCACTATTTGATTTTGCATTCAATTCCAAGTTGACAACCAATATTTAATTATGACTTGTGGTTTTGGTTATTGGCGAATTAATGTTTGTTTAAGTACATTTATGCATTATGATTTGTAAGGAATCATCGCAGGTTTTAAATGTTGTTAAGCACCATTATGCTTTATGATTTTAATGAATCATTGCAGACTTGATGTTGTTAAGTACATCTATGCTATATTGTTCAAATATAAATTAGGGATGATCCTATAAATTCATTTGGGATATAGACGTTAGGTGGTATGACCCACTTTAATTGTTTTAATATTTTAGATTTCAAGTTGATAACTTTGAGAATTTATATCTTATTGCCTTGTATAGCATGCTTATGTGATATTTGAATTGCATGTATGATGTGATTTATACTAGAAATGATTTAAGGTAGCTTAGGATGTTCTTTGAGTTTCACTTTGACAAAGACGTTAGGTGGTATGAGCCTCTTTAACATGTTTCACCTTAAGGTGATAAAAATGTAAAATTCTAGGTCGAAGCATGCTCATTTCCTACGAGTAACTTTATGTTCCTCACCCACGTAGTGGGGACATTTTTCAGGTACAGGAATCAATGTTAGAGATTCTCATCATGCTTGGATGATTTGAGGACTTGAAGGGTTCAATTTTTGTGTAGGTTGGCTAGAAATACCGTTTGTAGCCTTTATTGTTAAATGTGTATATTTAATTCTAAACTTATAATTTGTACCTAAGCACACTTTTTGATTCTCATTTTATGTATATGACATGAGGCCAAGGGTCAAGCTTCATTTGAAGTCCATGCTCCTTCATAATGGTTGTATATTGCTTTAATGAGAATACATGGAAAAACATGTGTTTTAGTATGTTATTTTGCACTGGAGTGTGCTTTATGTATGAAATTCATCCGGTAGTACTCTTTTGATATGTATGAGGTGTGGCCAAGGGCTAAACACCATTTCGTTTTCATTTATAAGCCATAGTGTTGAAATGCATCTTTTTAGGCAACTTTATGAGAAATTGAGGTTTGAGGGGTCATATTTTGCATTGGAGATATTTTGAGGCTGTAGGCTATTGTAGCGCATCTAAAATGTCATTTTATGTATGCGTGCATGTTCATATTTCATAAAACACTTAAGTTGTAACTTTTGACCTATTTTTGGAATGAACATTGGATTTTTATGCAAAAATTCATGCATTGTATAGGTTTCGGACTTCTCTTTGGTTTTGCATGTAGTTCATGTTTAAATGAGGTTAGGAAACGTGCTTAAACTTGTTTCGGATCAAAGGCAATTCATGCATTGCATCAAGGTTGGATCGGGTTAGTTTTTCACACTCTGCAACAGCTTTTGTTTTGCTGTAGCAGAGGCGTCAGCTGGCTAACGGGGATCATTGGTCGGCTGACACATGCTCGAGGAGCATTCCAGTAGCCTTTTTATTAATTTCATCATTTTGGCCAACTGCTGGTTGGGGTTCGGTCGACCAATCCTCCCTGGAACCATTTTCTTCAACTTTTCCTTGGATAGCTTTGTTGCATTGACTTCATATGCTCATAACTCTTTCATTTCTGATCAAAATTGGATGATTCTTGAGTCTAACTTTAAGAGCTTGAAGTTGGCGTTCCAATGGTGCTAACCACTCATCAGAAGTCCATCTGTAGTGTGAGTTATTCCAGTTTTAGTGAGATTGGTTCGTGGTACTCTTAATCGGTGAAGGCCATTTTGTTTTAATTTCATATCTTTTCCGTCCGGACTCAGAATCAGGGGATTCTTGAGTCTAACCTTGTTCATTCTTCATTGTCTTTCCAATGGTGTGCACGGTGGCACCCATTTATGTGTGAAATGACCATTTTGCCCATGGTTCATTCTTTTTGGGTTAAGCATTCTTGCTTCATTTACTTGGCTTATTTGAGTTCCATGACTTCATGGGGAGTCATTTTGGGCCTTAGGGATGACGTATATCTCTAGAGGCCCTTTTTACTTCTTTCGCTTCCGCACTTCGGATCCGTTATCGAGTCATTCTTTCGGTTCATCACTAACGCACCGGGTTTAAAAACTTAGGCCCGTCACAGTACTGAACCAACATATGATGTTAGTACTCAAGTTGATATTATTTTAGCATGTTGCGTCAGACACAACTATTTAATGGGCATGGATCCTGATGAAAGCCTTATTAATGAAGTAGACCGGGAGCTGTTGAATGAAACTCGAAATGAAGAGGCTGGTCCAGTTGAGAGAAGTGAAGATCATAGTTTGGGGGAATACTTGAGAGATTCAATAGCTTTCCATATGTGGCATGATTATGTAGCTAATCAAATGTGATATTTTATATGTTTATTTGCTTGAAAAAACTTAACGTCTTTTATGTTAGAGTGCTTGTTTTGATTTGGAGATGTAGAATGCTAATAACTTGTTATAAACTCCTACCTTGCATGCATTTTTTTTTTTTTATCTATCTTCAATTGAATCTTTATTTTTTTTTGTCTCTTTCTTTGTATTATACTTGTTATTATGTAGGCATAAGAATGAGTAAAGAATCAAGCATAAGTGGTGTGTCAAAGAAGGACAGATTGGATTGGAATGCACAAATGGATGATAAATTTGTGGATTACATAATCAATATCTCAAGGGGAATATGCTTGATGGGACATTCATAACAAGATCTTATCATGAAGTTGTTGAAGAATTGAAACAAAAACTCAGAATTGATATCAACAAAGCTAAAGTGAAGAATCGATTGAAAACAACCAAAACTCATTCTAACGAGTGTTTTGACTTGTTCAAAAATGGTTTGAGTGGGTTTGCTTGGAGTCAAGAAACAAAAATGTGGAGCGTTGAACCTGAAGTTTGGGTTGATTTGATTGCGGTTGGTTTTCTAATTGTGATTATTATTATTATTATTTTACTCTTAAGAGATACATTATTTATTCATTTATTTTTTCATTTTGAAATAATGATAATATATATATATATATATATATATATATATATATATTTTCTCTTTTATGTTTTGGCAACAGGCAAAACCAGTAGCTGAGAAATGGAAGACTGTTACGATTTCCAATTATGATAAGTTGCTGGATTTATTTGCCAAGGATAGGGCAAGGGGGTTTAATGCCCTAACTGCTAAGGAGAGGATGGATAAATGGACAGCAAATGATAGGGAGAAGAATAATGAATCAGCAGCAAGTGCTAGTGAGAGGAGCAATGAATAGGTGCCAACTCATAATGATGATCCTATGGATAGCATTTATGGTATTGATCACTTAGTGTCATGGAATGAAGCAAGTTTGGATAATACGGATTTTTTGGATACTGAGTTTGAAAATATGAATATGATGTCTCCTGAAACACCTTCAAGTGTACCTACCCATTCCACTTCTTCTTCAAAAGAAAAAAGAAAAAGAAAATCTTCGACTGCTGATCAAAATAATGAAATGATTGGAGTAGTGAGAGGTGTTGCTGAATCTCTTAAAGAGGGGTATGAACTTCTTAAAAAGGTAAATGATCTTTAGAAAACATTCAACAATCTTTATGAGAAGTGCAACCAAAAGGGAAAATATGAAGAAGAAATCTTTAAGGAGTTAGCAGCAATTGGAATAGAGGAGCATGCAATTGTTAAGGCTTTCATTTTTTTGACCAATCATGATAGAATGACATAATTTCTTGGTTGTCCATTTAATCATCGCAAGCAACTCTTGGAGGAATTGATGTCCGATGATTCTAGACGTTGATTATGGTTTTAGTTATATTGTCTTTTGGTGAAACTTTATACTATTTCTATGTTTGGTTATATTATGTTTTTCTTTCGCTATGAAGCTTTTGGGATATTAACTTTGAGACCATATGTTTGTTTTATTTTAATGAGACATTATAATGCATTATTTATTTTGGAATGCTTGATATAGGTTATTTTATTTTTTTGTCTGCTTGTTATCAGTTGCCATGTATTTAGCTATTGAGCCTCAAAGTTTATGTTTTTATGTGATCGCAGCATCAAAAAGAAAGTCTGAATTTTCCACGGAAGCCGGCCCGAAATATTTGATCTTAGGTGCATTTCCCCGAGCTCCCAATTGAATATCTGCTCTGAAATGCCTCTTGGCGTCATCAAGCATTGTACGCAAGACAGTTAGCGAATCCCCCCTATACACATAAAGTAAAAGTGATAAGATTTTTGTAGTTCCAAGTTTGCAATGTGTTCATTCTTTAGAAAGTTTGTCTAAGCTATGTATGAGTGCGCTGATGATGTTTTATTTGATATACAAAATAGGAGAACATTGTAGTACAAAAGGAAGTCTGGCATGTGAATGAAACTCATTCTGTGACCTGCAAACATGTTCTTAGCCACTTGAAGTTAATTTGACAAATTAGTAGATGAAGGATTCCAAAGGAGTTATAAGTCAAGATTTTGCTACGCTTGATGTCTTTGTCAATGAGGGGTCTATGGCAGTCATCAGTGACTTCCAGTACTAAATAGATATGTTTTAGAAAAGTAATATAACCCCATGGCTTCACCCCAAGAAAATGTTAACAAAATACTAAATTAATGAATCTAATAATACCACGAAGAATAATAAACCTCATGTGGAATTAACATCACTGAGAATATCATTATATGTGGTTATTGTAATCCATCCCTATAGCCGGGCAACATTACAGTTACAATGTAAAACATAAATTAGAAATTACTGTCACGAAAATGCATTGTATGCCATCAAAATGGATCCTTGAGAACAAAGAAACACATTTAATTTAGTGCATGATAAGTAGCATTTAATTTAGTGACCTGCAAGTGCGCTGATGATGTTTTAGGATGTTTATTTTTTACTTTTGTTTTCACTCATGGCATTGAACTATAAAAAAACAAAAAAAAAAAAAAAAAAAAAAAAAACAAGATTTTGGAAATAGATAATGTATGAAGTGGTTATAAAAGGGTAAGACAGTAATTTGGTCACTATCATTTCTTTTTTTTTTTTCTCTCCTCTATTTTATCCAAATAAGAATAACTATCATTTCTTTTCTTTTCTCTTTTATTTATCCAAAAATGAATAGAAATTAATATGATCATTTCTTTTATCTCCAAACTAATACTATTCCTTCTCTTTTTTTTTTTTTGTTTTATGTCCAAACTAATTGTACCCTTTCTTTTATTTTCTCCCCTGTTGGGATAGGAAGAAGAGGATGATGCGTTTGAGCAGCTGCTGCTGATGTAGACAACAACTTCATTTTGTTGCTGTTCCCCTCACAACTCAAAGACGTTTGTTTTCCTTTCTTCCCAATAAAAATGGGCTTCTCTTTTCTTTTCCTATAAATATAAATATAAATAAATAAAAATATAGTAATTGCTGAGACGGACGGACTTGGATTGCATTCTTATCGTGTTTCGCCTATTACGCCAACCATCCACCAAACAAACAATTCATAGTTTTTAGTTTTATCCATATTGCAGTTTTCATTCAATTCGATCAATGGACTAGTAGTTAGTAATTTCTTTTGCTCATCAATCAATCGGAGGAGGAGGAATATAAATACACATATGATGGCGACACTGGTTGGATTGGGAACAACAATTGGGGAGGTTGCTCCGCCCCTATTCCGCCGGAGTTATTTTCCTTACTGTAGGCGTAACAGTTACATCTGCATTTCCCGGTGGCCGCGAAGGACTTTCTCAGTCTCCGCATCATCATTGGAACCCATGAAGGTCGATGGAGAAGTTCGAGTTCGATTCGCCCCTTCACCTACTGGTAATCTCCATGTCGGAGGTGCCAGAACTGCTCTCTTCAATTACCTCTTCGCTAGGTTCGTTTCGTTTCGTTTCCTTTCCTTTTCGATTCATTCTACTTCGTATTTTTTTTAACAAAGCAAGCGGCAATAATTTTATTGATGGCAAAAGATTCAAATACAATCAAATTCAGTCAGTTCTATGACCCGAGAAGGGAAATTTGATTCCCAGATCCCATGCTCCTTGTATTGCATGGCTATTTGACTCAAATAATGAACACCTTGATTGCATTTCATTTTCTCCTCACCCAAGTAACTGAGTAACGAGTCCGAACCTGCAACAAAAGCTTTATATCTTCCCAAATCACTGCTACAATCAATTTCCTGAGGATTTGAAATAGTATCTCCTTCAAATATGGTATCATTCAACTCCAAATTTGTAGCCCACTTAATTGCATATCTGGCCGCTAAGAATTCAGCAGCAGATTGAGTGACTTGGAAAATAACATATAGCTGCCTTCAAAACCATTCCCGAATGATTTCTAATGATTGTTACCCCAGTAGCTTCCTTAGATGAGCTTTGATAGGACGCATTATTGTTTACTTTTAACACACCAATTGCTGGGGAACACCACATTACTTGAGTGTTACAGTGCATATCAGTAGTCTCGAGGACTGAGAGTAATAGAGGTCTTCAATTATTCCCAGCTGTGAATCACCATTGAGACCACTTCAAGTTCAGTCTGTGCTCTGCCTTCAAACATCATTAAGTTTCTGCTCTTCCATAAATGCCAACAAAGATACACGAACATACTTAGAACATCATCTTTGTCTTCCAAACAATTCCACTGGTCTAGCAACTCTTTAAACCACTGACTCCATGACTGCCCATGAACTTCATCCACTCTCAACCGAAGAAGAGAGAGTCTCCAAAATTTCATTGCCCAAGAACATTTAAAGAAAATGTGTTCAATTGATTCCATATCTAGATCACATCTCAAAATTTGGGATAAAATCATCCATCATTTTGCTCCTTGGACATTGCTGCTCAAAATGATGGATGATTTCTCAAAATTGACCTGTTGACCTGTAACTTGATTGTAAACTCTCAAAATGTGCTTCAGCTCCTCCAATTCCAATTGGTTAGCATTACAAAAAAATAATGAATCATCAGCAAACAACATGTGAGACACAATAGGAGCTTGCCTACTAATTCTGATTCCTGAAAATCGCTTAAGTTCCACTGCTTCATGAATTAATTTTGATAAACCTTCTGAGCAAAGCAAAAAGAGGTAAGGTGACAAAGAATTACCTTGTCTAATGCCACGCGAAGGATAAAAAAGATCTCCAGGATTACCATTTAACATAATGGAGCATGAGACAGTTCAAACACATTCCATAATAACTCTAACCAATCGTCTGTCAAAACCCCAATGGATCATAGCTTTTTCAAGAAATCCCCACTCCACTGTCATATGCTTTAGCCATATCCACTTTTACAGCTGAAAATTGATGTTTCCTACCTTTTCACCATTTAAGAAAATGCCTGATTTCATGTGTAAAGTGTACATTATCTGTACTTAGTCTATTGGGGACAAATGGACTTTGTTCCTCACTTATTAACACTGACAGTTTAGGTTTAAGCCTATTTGCTAAAACCTTAGTGAAAAGACTAAGAACCACATTACGTAGGCGATAGGATAGAAATCTTAGTGGGTGAATTTGTTTTTGGAATGAGAGTAATGCGTGTAGCATTCAAACTTTTCAACAGTTTCCGACTTTAAGAGTCATTGAATGCTTTGATGATGTCTCCTTTAAGCAAATTCCAATTCTTCTGATAGAACACGGGCTGAATCCATCTGGACCTGGTGCTTTCAATGGCCCCATCTCCATGAGAGTTGTGAACATTTCCATTTTTTATGCTTCCTTTAGAAGTCCTTCATTCATTTCTGGAGTGATTTGTTAGCTCCATGGACTCCAGAAGTTCCTGTCATCTACAGTTCCAACAGATGGGAAGAGAGATTTTTAAAGATTTCCACAATAACTCTGATTTCTTCTTCATTCTCACACCATTTCCCCTAATTCTCCAGACCGCTAATTTTATTTCTTCTTCTCCTCTTTATAGTTGTAGCATGGAAAAATCTTGTATTCTTATCTCCATGTTACCAATTCACCCTTGATTTCTGACGCCAGAACAATTCTTCCTACTTCCATTCATTATCTATTCCTTTTCAAGAGTTCTATATTCCTCAGCCTGGAAACTCCCTAAATCTTCACTGAACTTTTAAAAAAAAAATTCCAGTATGCTAATGTTTTTACTAGAATTCCAGCTTTTTGTCTTACTCCACTTCTTGAGGTCTATTTTACATTGCTTGGGCTTCTCTTTCAAAACAAATTGGTAAGTACCAGATTAGTCCATATTCCATGCTTCAGAAATAACCTTGTAAAATTGTTCATCTTGTGACCACCTTGCATAAAAAAGGTTTCCTTTTTTGTACAACACGATCAAGATCTATCATTAGCACATAATGATCAGATCCCATAACTTGAAGATGATGAATCACTGCATTTTGAAACTTCCATCTCCATTCGTTTGTAGCCAATACTTGGTCTAACCTCTATTTTATATGAACCACTCCATCACGTTTCTTACACCATGTATACGGGAACCCAATGCAACCAAGATCCACCAACCTGCAACCCTCTACCATATTTCTGAAATCTTTCATTCTCCAACCCATACGGCATTGTCCTCCCAACTTCTCATCTGAGTGAAGGATATCATTAAAATCTCCAAGAAGTACCCATTTATCTGTATGTTGTTTTTGCAAATTCTGTAGATACCTCCATAGTTCCTTTCGCATCTAGTCCTCAACACTGGCATATACACACACCTGTGACATACCATTCCTAATTGTACCCTTTTCCACCAACACGGCATGTGAGTTTGAAGTTAGTTTCATCCACAACCTCCATATCTACCTCTGAATTCCACATAACTGCCGAACCACCAGACAAACCAACTGAATCTCTACAAACCATGTTGTCAAAACGGAGTGTGTGACGAAGATCTTCAAGTTTGCTTTATTCTTTGTTTAGAGCAAAAACAACAAACTTGGGGAATGTTGGACGACCAACTTCTTCAATTGACGAATCGTCAGGAGTTTCCCCACACCCTGACAATTCCAACACAAAATCTTCATCTTTGAAGTTGGGGCCACTCAAGGCTGGCTTCCTCCTGAATATGCTGGAATTCTCCTCCCAATTCCATATATAGATTTATTTTCAGTATTTTTTTCATTACAACATACTCTCTTGCTGCGTTCCACTGATGTCTCCACTGCAACTTCCACCAAAGTACCTCCTCGTCGCTTCCACGTAGAAGAAACAATCTTGTTTTAAGAGCCTTTTGGTCGTCCCGGCTTCTGATTTATAAACCATATGGTTCCATTGCCCCCTTTCTTCGTCCGCAGCCTACCCTTACCCTTACCTTCAAGATGGGAATTTGGTTCAGCAGTATTAGATTTCATCTTGTTCCCTTTCCGCGAATTTTGATTATGAACTTCCACCCCATGTGACCCATCACCAACTATAATAAATGACTCAGCATTGGGCTGTAATATTGCATTAGTTTGGGCTTTATCAAAAAGCCCACTTGTGCTTCCCACCTCAACTATCAGCCCAAAATTTTGAATTCCATCTCCAACTGTTTGTTAGTTGTGTCTCCTAAAATTACTCCGTTGTCACTCCTATTCCAACGCTGTTGTCCATTCGTGAAATTCTCCAAAGGTTTGTAATGCTCCACCAAATTTGGGATAATGTCTACCCTCCCCTGAAATTCAGCATAATTAGAAATTTCAAAATTCAAATTAGTAGAGTCGTTGTCGCCGGCCACCAGAATTGGATCGGAAGGATTTGTCGTCGGCATTGTAGTACAAGTATCAGTTTGATTACCACCCCCACGTTGTTGCCATAGATGTCCCATTGAACCCTCTGATCGAAGCCAAGGCCATATTGGCACTCAGATCGTGACAAGGGGCCTCTCATACCAGACCTTGATTCGTGATCCACCATTCCACATTTAAAACAAATTGAAGGTAATCGTTCAAATATGAACGTAGCCCATACCTCCTTTTGATTGTGAAATAGTTTAATTCCTCTGTGAAATGGTTTCAATACATCCACAGAGACTTTGATACGAATGTCAAGCCTTGATCTCATCTTCCGTCAATTCAAAATGTTGAAATATATAAATATTTCTATATAATTGTGGAGCAAAATCATCCACCAATCATGGTGATCCGGTCAATTTCATTCCAACTATAAATATTTCTATATAACGGTGGAGCGAAATCCTCCACCAATCACAATGCCTCCTTTGACTATTATTGTACACCTTCCATATTTTCTTATCTTTATCGTGCCTATATATAGGCTCTTTGTACTCAAGCAAAATATATCTGAATAATAAAAATGTAGTCCTTAGTGGTTCTTTGTCCATGGATGTAGTCCTTAGTGCTGAACCATATATATGTCTGTGTTCTCCATCTTTCTCTCTTCCTTTTTCCTATTTGCATTTCATATTTCCGCTTACAAATTTAACATGGTATCAAAGCCTAGATGTTCTTGTAATCTCATCTAGAATTTGAGGGAGAGTATTGTTATTATTATTATAGAGGATATTCTCTATATCTTCACATTCCTTTCCCGGCGAGTTCCGGTTGGTTTTTCCGGCATAGTTCCGGTTCGTTTTTCGGATGGTTCAGCACCTCAGCATTCCCCGATGTTGTTCCGGCCCATTTCCCGGCTTAGTTCCGGTCATTTTCTGGCGTTGTTTCGGCAATTTCTCGGATTAGTTCCGGTCATTTCCCAGCTTAGTTCTGGCCATTTTCCCGACTTAGTTCCGGTCATTTTCCTGGCTTAGTTCTGGCTTTTCCTAGCGTTGTTCCGGCCTTTTCCCGGCTTAGTTCTGGCCAATTTCCCCGGCGAGTTCCACTTTATTTTCTCGGCAAGATCTGGTCATTTTCCCCAGCAAGATCTGGTCAATTTCCTGGCTTTGTTCCGGACATCTTCTCATCGTCTTTCGAGGTGTTTCTTTAGCAAGTTGGGCATTCATGATATTCATGCTCCAACTTGGGGGGAGTGTTGAAATATATAAATATTTCTAGATAATTGTGGAGCAAAATCCTCCACCAATCATTGTGATCCGATCAATTTCCTTTCAACTATAAATATTTCTATATATCGGTGGAGCAAAATCCTCCACCAATCACGGTGCCTCCTCTGACTATTGTACACCTTTCATATTTTCTTATCTTTACCATGCCTATATATAGGTTCTTTGTACTCAAGCAAAATATATCTGAATAATAAAAATGTAGCCCTTAGTGGCTCTTTGTCCATGGATGTAGGCCTTAGTGCCGAACCATGTATATGTCTGCGTTCTCCATCTTTCTTTCTTCCCTTTTCCTATTTGCATTTCTTATTTCCACATCCAAATTTAACACAAAATTCTTCAACTGATGGACTTATTCTTCCTCCATAAGACGATTCACTATGGAAATCTCTGTAATCTTAAAATATATTAAGAATAAATAAGAAAGAAATGAACAAAGCAAAAGAGAAATTGAGCGGAAATCGCTAAGGCAAAAGCTGCAAAAAAACCCTGAAAGTGTATGTTGAAACCCTCTAGTGATGAGACAGTAAGGGATGAAAATTATAATGAGGTACATGACTTCGCATTGTAGCTAAACCAAATATTTCAAATTATTCATACATTACTCATGTTAGAATTAAATCGTGTTTTTTTCCCCTTTTTTGTATTTCCTTATTCTCCTTCTTGTTAGGTCTAAAGGTGGAAAGTTTATTCTTCGAATTGAAGACACTGATTTAGAGAGATCCACAAAGGAATCTGAAGAGGCCTTGCTACAAGATCTTTCTTGGCTTGGTCTTCACTGGAATGAAGGTAATACCATTCTTTTCCACTTCGCCCAGATCATTGTTAGTTTTGTAATGTGTGATGTATGTGGTTAAAGTTTGAAATCTGAATCCATGCTTCAACTATCTATTATATTGTTGCTTAGGTAAATTTTATAAGGTTTTCTGGTAGTTTGTTCATTGTGCAGAATTGGATTTAATTTTGAAATTATAATTTGTGGAAAATGTTGTTATTTAATGGGCAGAACTGTAGTTACAAAATCTTGGTCATGAATCACATCCCATATCCATTGGTATATAAAACAACCATATCTTGGAAAACAATTTGGGGCCTCTTATCCAATTTAAAATTCCCTACTCCTTGATTTAAAAATGTCTTTGTTCCTGATTCATTATGAAATTTGCTTCAAGATCATTTGATTTTATCTACTCTGTATGTTTCAAATTCTTGTGGCATACTTCAGCTGGCAAGTTCGGCATCACTCCTTTACCTTGTTATTTGTGTATTTATTCGTTATATTTATGCATTAAAGTTGTCAAACTCCTCATTTACATTCAGCAAAATGCTTATCTCGTTTAGATTCGTTGTTTTGCTTGACGTTCTCACCCTTCTTCTTCAGTAAACCAGTAATCTTAGAGTGATCATACACAATCCATGGCCGCAAGGAAAAAAATTGAAGAGAAGCACATACTATGATTGTTCTTTTTAAATGCCAGTTGCTTTAAAATTTCGATTTTTTTTGCCAAATTTCCAGGAATCCCTTGTTTTCAGTTAAGTAAGTTCTCTAAGTTTAATAAATGATATGACCTTCAACTCCAATAGAAGTGAGTGGCAAATGGTGGTTGTGGTCTACTAAAGATGCCAGTTGGACAAAACAGTGAATCATATTTGGCGGCTCAAATATAATTTTGCTGATTCCTCCATTTGATTGTCTAATTATGTGCTTGTTTTCCATATTCCAGTTTAAGTGATTCCCTTCAATCATTGTAATGCATGAAATATCTAAGGAATTATATTGATGATGGAATGTGGTAAATATATAGGCCCTGGTGTTGGCGGAGACTATGGACCATATTGGCAATCTGAAAGAAATACTTTGTACAAGCAATATGTAGAGAAGCTTGTAGATGCTGGCCACGCTTATCGTTGCTTTTGTTCTAGTGAGGTAATTTTGTTTAATCTTCAAACTTCTTCTTTCGTGATATTTGTTCTCATAATTTGATGCTTTGAATGGAAAAATTGACATTCTAATGAGGTAATTGTCTTTGAACCTCAAAACTATTTTTCCCATGATGTTTGATCTCATAATTTAATTCTTTGAAAGAAAAGATTTGACATTTTAATGATGACAAATCAAACAAGACTTTGGATAATTTATTATATATGCACTTGTTTATTGCTGGAAATGGGATTTCTTGGCCATACTACATGGTGTGGGATGACACTTTGAACTCTCAGGTTCCAGATTCTTTTGTGAAATTTTCAAAGTCAAAATGCTTTATGTGGTAAATTATTTGAATTGGGAAGGCAAGGGTATGTACCCAAGCCCGTATTCTCTAAACAGCCTGCAATAATGAATTAAACTTCGCCTGGGATAGCACTCTCAACGTTGTCTCTTACCTTTACTTCCTTGGTTTTATGGTGGGCTTTCCACTATAGGGCACGACATGGTTTTTTTCAGGAATGCTAGATGTGATTTAAGTGAATTGATTTCTAGAGATTGCTTTGCTGCAGGGGTACTCAACCAATTTGTTTTTCGCTAAACCTTTCTTTGGGATATCAAAATTTAGGTTGAAAATGATTTTCAATTATGTTGCGTTTGGGATCACTGAATCGGTGCTGCCAAACACAGCTTTAAGGTTGTTTACAATCATGAGAGATTAAAATCTGAGAGCCAATCACTTTGGTGCTAGGAATTGAGAGTTTTTTTTATGGATATTGTATTTGCGAAGGAGAGTTGAACTTAATGGGCATCTTTCTCAATTCTCATTTATTATTCTTTGGCCCTCGAGCTATAATCTTGTAATTTATTCTTGGGATTCACTTGTCTTGCCTTTCACTATGGCTGGTCTCATTCATCACCTTATTATTTGCACGCTGCTTCACTCTTTTATATGGCGCATTTGTAAGTAGCAAAATAAGAGGATTTTTGACAATTTTGAACCCTCAGCTCAAACTGAAGTCCGTCATGTACTTATTTTTGTGGGTTTCTGCTAACAAAGGTAGTTGAGTGCCAGTATCTGTAGGTCCGACCTTTCCTCCAACCTACCCTCCCAATAAAAAAATAAGAAGGAAAAAGAAGGAATAAAAAAAAGATAAAGAAAGAAAAGGGAATTGAGTTGTCTTATTTTTGTTCAGATGTGTAAACTATGTCACGTTGCACTTGCACACATATAGAGGCACATGAGTTGCGAAAGTGCAAGCATGTTTCATCAACATGGAAGCATGGATGATTCTTCTGTGATGCATTTCTGAAACTCTGTACAATAAAGTAGTTAAAAAGATGATGTTGGCATATGGATTTTATAAACCTTGTAAGCTAGCATCTTTTGTTACAACATTGGCCTTTTCTTACTTCACTAGAATAATTTTCAGTAATTCTGCATAGTAATTCTCATTTACTATTATCTTTTTGATATTTTCTTTTTAGTTTCCTTTTGGTGGGTGGAGATGTTGTACTTATAGGAGGCTTTTATTATTACTTGTATAGGAATTAGAAAAAATGAAGGAGATTGCAAAGTTAAAGCAACTACCTCCTGTGTACAGTGGAAAGTGGGCCAATGCCACAGATGAAGAAGTACAAGAAGAGCTGGAGAAGGGAACACCATTTACATATAGATTCCGTGTGCCTAAGCAAGGGAGTCTGAAAATTGATGACCTCATCCGAGGCGAAGTAAGTTCTGTTTTTGAATTCATTTTGCTGCTGTAGACTTCGATGCTAGTTGCTTTCCAGTGATATTTGTTAGAATAGTTATATATTTATGTTGGGCCAAATATGTAATTACTTATAGTTGTCAGGGCCATTATGTAGATAGCCCATTCTTGTACTTGTATATAGCTTCATTTTGTTCTAGGGTTAAGATAATGTGAAGTGGCCACCACATATTCTTTTTCTTCTCTATTTCACATGGTATTAGAGCGGCTGATCCATCCATAGTCATTTCCGTGAGTTGTGGTCAAAGTGAATGGATGGTGGATCTGCAGAGGTGGTCATCCGTAAAGCTCCATCGTCATCCGCGAAGTTGCATTGTCGCGAACCAGCATCGCGAACCCATTCTTCACTGTCGCCGGAATTTTCATGGAGTTTTCATCATCTACCCTGTGTTGGTTGGTTTAAGTTGTGGTCGATCTTGTCGCCGTGTGTTGCGGTTGTGTCGCTGTGCCTTGCCTTTGTTTTTTGTTGGTCAGAGCTTTGCCGACAGTACGTGTCAGTGGTTGGAGTTTCGCCATCGCTGTCCGTGCCGTCATCACAGGTGTTTGCCGTCGGTGCTTCCGGTGAGTTTTTGAGGAAGACGGGATGTTTGGCTACGGGAGTGTGGTAACCCAAACCAGTTTTTTCTCAAACTGGTTTTGCAGTGACCCGGTTCAAATTCGATCAGGTTCGGAAACCATTTTTGGATCTGACCCATTTTCAGGTGCGACTCCTTTACGTGCTAATCTTCATCATCATCCGGGCCTTCTTCAGAATTCAGATTCTTTATCATCAAACCGAATTGGTTTATTGGTACTGTGCTGGAATTCAAAGATTATTGGTCTCTCAATTGCTGCTGCTTCATTATTTTTTTTCCATCCAAAGTTGATGTGGAGTGCTTGCTTTGAGTATTGGGCTGATTTGTTTTTGCTTCTTTGGATCCAGTTGTCTGCACTAGAGTTCTGAATCTTCTCTTGGTGCAGTAAGTTTCTTTTCTCTCTGGTTTGGAGATTGACTTGCTGAACTTTTTTTTTTGATAAGTAAGATTGACTTGCTGAACTTGAACAGTGTTGCTCCAATTTTGTTAAATTGGAGTCTTTGGACCGCATCTTATATGGTTCTTTAATTGTATCTTTACAAAAAATAAATAAAAAAAAAAATTCTAAATTTGGTTCTAGCTCCGAAACCGGGAGCTGAAGGATCAAAATATCAAAACCTCGCAGAGAGCTTCTAGCTCCGAAATCGGGAGCTGAAGGATCAAAATATCAGAACCTCTCAGAATGCTCTCTGTTTTTTTTTTTATTTTATTTTTTTATTTTAACAATGTCAGACTCTTCTGGCAGTGATAGTGTCACGATATCCCGAGCCAAGTTCGATGCCTTGGTCAACCAGGTACAACAAAACTCTATTGACAGTGTAGTTTCCTTTGCCCAGTTAGGTAATATTACATGTTTTTCGGACTTACAGTCCTCTTCTTCAACTTGGGTTCTTGATTCTGGGGCATCAACTCATCGTACAGGTATTGAATCTCTGTTTTCTCAATTACACAAATCCAATTCCACATTGTTACTTTGGCCGATGGTAGAACTTGTCCTATTATTGGTCAAGGTACAATTAGGCCAACCCCTTCTATTTCGTTACCTAATGTGCAACTGGTACCTTGGTTTCCTTTTAATTTATTATCTGTGAGTAAGATGACTCAAGCACTTAATTGTTCTATGACTTTTTATCCTTCATTTTGTGCCTTCAAGACCTCAAAATGAAGATGACAATCGGTGCTGGCATTGCGAAAAATGGTCTCTATTACTTGGATTGTGAGTCGTTTACTAGTGGTACGGCTCTCCATTCACGAGTCTCTGCCCACCAATGGCATTATCGGTAGGGTCATCCCTCATTGAGGTACCTGAAATCTGCACTACCTTTTCTTGAGTTTGTGTCTAATTTAGACTGTAAGTCGTGTCATTTAGGCAAGCATCATAGAGTATCTTTTCCTCCTCGTGTCGATAATTGTCGGTCTTCTCTTTTTGAATTGGTGCATACTGATATATGGGGTCCTGCTCATTATACCAGTCTCTTAGGTTTTTAATATTTTGTTACCTTTGTTGATGACTATTCTAGGATGACTTGGTTGTTTTTAATGAAAGATCATTCCGAACTTTTTTCTATATTTCAATTATTTTTTAAAGAAATTGAAGTCCAGTTTGGATGTGCTATATAGGCCTTACAATTTGATAATGCTATGGAATATGTCAAAGGTGTTATTTCAGAATTTTGCGACTCTCGTGGTATTTTGCACCAAACTTTTTGTTCTTATACTCAACAAAATGGCGTAGCAGAATGGAAAAATAGACATTTAATTGAAATAGCTCGAACTTTAATGATCCATATGCATTTTGGGGAGATGTTGTTTTAACTGATTGCTACTTAATTAATCGTATACCATCTTCTGTTCTTCACTGGAAATGTTCTTATTCTATTGTTTTTCCTACTCGTTCGTTATTTGCATTGACTCGTGTTTTTGGTTGTGTGCGCTTTGCTCATATATTACATCCTGGCACTGATAAATTGTCTCCTCGTGCCATTAAATGTGTCTTTATTGGTTACTCTCGAACTCAAAAGAGTTATAAATGTTGGGATCCTAGCACTCGTAGTGCTTTTGTGTGTATAAATGTCACATTTTTTTGAGGACACTCCTTACTTTTCTTCACGGGGTTCGTCTTTAGCTATTGATTTGTTGCTTTCGTTGCCTATTGTGCCTACTTTAACTAAGTCTGTCACAATGCAGCCACTTCAAGTGTATAATCGACGACCACAGGAAGCATCCCACCAATTGTCTACTTCTATTGAGGTTCCTCCTCCTGCTGATGATCTTTCTATTGCCTTGCGTAAGGCTACTTGCTTCTGTGTTACTGCACATCCCATTTCTACCTTTGTCTCCTATACTCATGTTTCACCCTCTTTATCTTGTTTTTAATCCAAATTGTCTGCTACTTTTGTTCCCACTTTTGTTCCCAAGACTTTGCAAGATGCTCTTTCTAATTCAGATTGGCGCAAAGCAATGATAGATGAAATGGATGCCTGTCATCGTAATGGGATATGGGATCTTGTTCCCTTACCTACTGATTCCAAACCATTTGGTTGTAAGTGGGTTTACACTGTCAAATACCTTCATGATGGGTCAATTGAGCGTTTAAAGGCTCGTCTTGTTGCAAAAGGGTACACCAGGCTTATGATGTTGATTATGATGAGACATTTTCCCCTGTTGCGAAGATTCCTTTTATACGAGTCCTTATTTTCATTGATGCAATCGTAGCTGGCCATTGTTTTAATTAGATGTGAAAAATGCCTTCTTAAATGGTGACTTAGCTGAAAAAGTTTATATGGAGCAACCACTTGGGTTTGTTGCTCAGGGAGAGCATCGTCATTCTGTTTGTCGCCTTAGGAAGACCCTGTACGGATTGAAACAATCTCTAAGGGCTTGGTTTGGAAAATTCTGTGAGGCAGCATTAGCATTTGGTCTTAGCAGAGATCATTCGATTTTTCACCAGCACACTAAAGTTGGTTTCATTTATCTTGTTGTGTGTGTAAATGATATTGTGATCACAGGTAATGATTCTGAAGGCATTGCTAAGTTGAAGTTGTTTCTGCAAAATCGGTTTCAAACTATAGAGTTAGATGAACTCACATATTTCTTGGGTATTGAAGTTGCTAGATCCAAGGAAGGTATAAAGTTTATCTCAGAAGAAATATGTGTTGGACTTATTAGAAGAAACAGGGATGTTAGGTAGTTGTCTGGTTAATGCTCCTATGGATCCAAATACAAAACTCTTGTCTGATGAGAGTGATCTATTTAATGACCCTGGCAGACATCGATGCCTTGTTGGGAAATTAATTTATCTCACTATCACTCGGCCTGATATTTCATATGCAGTGACTGTCGTAAGTCAGTTCATGCAAGCTCCTAGGATGCCACATTGGAATGCTGTTCTTCGGATTATCCGATACCTTAAACAAGATCCAAGATTTGGGTTGTTGTATAAATCAAATGGACATCTCAGGGTGGAAGGTTTTACAGATGTCGACTGGGCTGGTTGTTCCTTAGATAGGAGATCTACTACAGGCTACTGCATATTTGTAGGAGGGAATCTTGTTACATAGAGAAGTAAAAAGCAAACGGTGGTAGCACTGTCTAGTGCTGAAGCGGAGTATAGGGCCATGACTCATACCTCTAGTGAGTTGACATGGCTACAACATTTTCTTGAGGAACTTGGGATGATTGTCAAAACTCTCATTTCGTTGTTCTGTGATAACCAAGCAGCTATTCATATTGCATCCAATCCCGTGTTTCATGAAATGACCAGACATATTGAAGTTGATTGACATTTCATTTGAGAAAAAATATTAAGCGGGAACATTTGTAATTCATTTTTGAAATCTGAATATCAACTAGGGGATATGTTTACCAAAGCTCTTGGTCATAATCGGTTAAAAACTATTTACTCCAAGTTGGGATTATATGATATATAGTCTCCAGCTTGAGGGGGAGTGTTAGAATAGTTATATATTTATGTTGGGCCAAATATGTAATTAGTTGTTAGGGCTATTATGCAGATAGCCCATTCTTGTACTTGTATATAGCTTCATTTTGTTCTAGGGTTAGATGATGTGAAGTGGCCACCGCATATTCTTTTTCTTCTCTATTTCACAATATTTGCTGAAAAACTTCTTGTTTCGCAATTGTTGGGCTGATATATTTCCTAGACTTGACAATGATAAAAAGGAAAAAGATTGAACTTCACTCTTTTCTTTCCTCTTTTTTTTTGAAAAAAAAAAATTCAAATTTGCAACACCTAAGATTAACCTCCAAAAGATAATGCAAGATCAAGATTTTGAGTTTTTCTCTTTCTTTTTATTTTTTGGTCGACAGCAGAGGGGGATTTTACAAATAGACCCAAGAATGTTTCTTTTGTTCTTTTCCCCCAAATAATCAGTCTGTTCTGTTTGTTTGACAATATTTTTAGTGGATCTGGCTTCTATTCTAGCTCAGTTTAATCTGTTAGAAACCAGTGAAAACTAGAGAATACCCATTCCTTTGACATAGCTAACACATTTTGCTTGTAGTCCTAAAGCTAGATATCTTGATTTTTTTTGTTGGGTGGTTGGGTGGGGTGGGGGTTAGGGAAGGCAAAATACTCCACCACTTTGGGTTCCCCTCCCGTTTAGAATAGTTATGGGGGTGGTTAAATAGTTTTGGGGCGGGGATGGGGGTTAGGATTGAAAACTGCATGGTTATGGGGCGGGGATGGGGAAAGGTCACCCACTCGCCCGTTTATAATGATAAATTACAATTTTGTCCTTGTACTTTATTTTATATACAATAATATTAGGTATATATTAAGCAAATCCTAATTTATTCTATTCCAATCACTAAATATCCTTTTGTATTATTCTTATTGAACTTCTATGTATTATTTTGATGTTCCTACAATAATTAAGTCTTGAGTTCCTGAGAAGTTCAATCTTGTTTTTATTTACCATAGTTGAAAATTTGTTTCATTATTTACTTTCGTTAGATTTGTAATACAATTATGAAAGTGCTCTACAAAACCCATCCCCTCCCCCACCCCGTTTAATAAACGGTTTTGGACGGGGATGGGGTTAGCTATGCTATATGGGGATGACGTTCCCTGCTCCTTGCCATCCCTAGTTTTTAAGAATAAAGTTCAATACATGTGTTGCTCATAGACAATCTTTGAGCAAAATGGGTGACCTCTATTGAGGAAATAATGGATAGATGCAGGTAGTTCTATAAATTTAATTTTCATTTCAACTGGTTCAGAAGTGAGGTCACTAACTGCAAAGGTGAATTAGGCATGCTTTGGTGTGACAGTTGTTTACATGGATTAACATCTCATCAAATGATTCTTAATTTGTATAGATTGTTAATTCTGCTTGATAATGTCATGAAGGTTAGCTGGAACTTGGACACGCTCGGAGATTTTGTGATTATGAGAAGTAATGGACAACCTGTTTATAATTTTTGTGTCACAGTTGATGATGCTACCATGGGTATTTCACATGTTATAAGGTAAAGTTTGTTCTTTCTACCATTTGTTGTGATCAGCTTTTGCTAGTCCAAGTGTTTCACTATTTTGCTACCAATCTCTTTACATTGTTCCTTCATCATACTCGCTCATTATTTTTCTCAAAACTTTTTTTCAGAGCAGAAGAGCATTTGCCAAATACTTTAAGGCAAGCCTTAATATATAAGGTAGGTTTAGCTTGGCGATTTGTTTCTTGTACACCCCCTCTCCCCCCCCCAAAAAAAAAAAAACCCACCACACATACACACAAATCCTCCTCCCCTCTTTGTGTGGGTTAGATGGCTTGTGTAATTTATATATTACTTTGTCACAGGCTCTCAGATTTCAGATGCCTCAATTTGCACATGTTTCTTTAATTCTTGCTCCTGATAGGAGCAAACTATCGAAAAGGCATGGTGCAACTTCAGTGGGTCAGGTATTAACAATTTTTAATCTTTTGGTGCTTACATTGGTAAAGTGAAGTTCCCTATACTTGATGGCATTACGCCACTCTCCCCTCCCACCGATGCTCAAGATCTTTCTTGTCAAGTACATAAGACCTAGATCATTAACTTCGATTATCATCTAACAGTTCAGGGAGATGGGTTATCTACCTCAGGCAATGGTAAACTACCTAGCACTGTTGGGTTGGGGCGATGGTACTGAAAATGAATTTTTCACCCTCAACCAGCTTGGTTAGTCAATTCTCCTTTGGTTATATCTTTCTCATAGAACTTGTTAATCTGCATAAGCTGATGGATAGAAGTCAAAATGTCATTGGAACTGATTTTAACCTTTTCTTGTTTTGCTTTTCCTTGTATATTTTCATGCGGTTTACAGTTGAAAAATTTTCAATTGGTCGTGTCAACAAGAGTGGAGCAATTTTTGATGTTACTAAGCTAAGGTGATTATGGCCTTCCAACTACTTTATGCCCTGACCCTTTGCCTCTGTTGCCTTTGGCAAGTGTTCCCTGATTTTATTGCTTTCTGGGGCACCTGTAGCTAGACAAAGTGTTCTGCAGTGCATGACACATTATTTGCTGGCATGTTTAGATGTGCTTGTGAATCTTATCTGATGCTTCATTACTTTCAGTTCTGATTTCGTTGATTTACTCAGGATTATGGGCATTGACAATCATGATTTAGGTTGCTTACAGTATACATGTTTGTTGGACTGCTGACGCTAGTTCCCTAATGCTTTTCTCTTACATATAAAGGTGGATGAACGGTCAGCATTTAAGATCTCTTCCATCCGAAGAGTTGACCAAACTTATTGGTGAACGCTGGAAGAGCACTGGCATCCTCACAGAATCAGAGGGGCAATTTGTAGAAGTAAGAATTCTTTCCTCCACATTCATTTGATTTGTCTTGTGATTTTGTTTCCCGAACAGAAGTTAGTTTTCTGTGCCAGTTACTTGATGGTTATATATCTTCAGCATTCGAGTATTAAAGTTGCTTTTGCTTAGTTTAAGAGCGGACTTTCACAAAGTTTTTGCTATCCAGGAATGGAAAATTTACCAGATAGTGCTTGTATCCAAAGAACTAATATAACCAATTATCATGCTGGTGAATATCCATACAATTTGTTTGGCGGCACCAAATCGGTGCTTTGGGTTTGGGATAGGAGAAAATTTGGTACAAAATTTGAACCAAATTTAGACCAATTCCAAATCCAAGGCACCGATTCGGTGCTACCAAACATAACAGTAGTGTTTTTGTTATGGGTCTACATGGACCTCGCCTAAATACAAAAAAATTGTGGCAAGTGATAAATAAACCATAAGTGGGTCTATTGTTGATTATCATTGAGAGTTGCTACTTAATCTATGGAAAAAGTGAAAAACTGTGCCAAACATGACCTCCATTTTGGTTCTTAATTTCCCTAATATACATACATTTATGATTTGCAATATCATGTAACCATGAAAGAAGATGCATGTATTTATACTCACTGGGCATTTTTTTTTTTTTAATTAAAAGGAGGCCATTGGGCTCCTCAAGGATGGGATTGACTTGATAACGGATTCAGACAAAGTACTTTCAAACTTGCTGTCTTATCCTTTGTACACTACTTTAGCAAGGTATTCCTGAACTTCTTTGTGCTAAAATTTATAGTTGCATGAGGCTCTCTGGCATCTTTTATGGGCTGTGGATTTCTTTCTTAATACCATATTTGAATATGCAGCCATATTAGTGTCAGATATTTTGTGGACTATGCTATTCAATATATGTAAGAGGCCAGCATGTACCTTTCCTGGTTGGAAGAGACCAGAAGGTGCCAGTTCCTAGTTGATTCCCTTCCACCTTTTATATCTATCATTAGAAGTAGGGTGTACAATCTTGAGATCTTGCCAGACTTAACGCTAAATGATGCTTCTTTTTGTAACTTTTTTTGAATTCAGCACAAGAATGTGAAAAGCTACCTTACCGAAAAAAGAATGTTCAAAGCTGCCATTTCTTCCAAGTGGAAATGATTTTCTTAAATTTGAATGACATAATCTAATTAAAACAAAGAAGAGATCAAGCAAACAACAAACGCTACAGGGATTTTGTTTCAGGAATTTGAAGTTTAAGTTAATGGCGCTTTGAAACGAATGGTGAAATGAACTGTCTTAAAAGTTAAAACACAAGATTCTTTTTTGATTTTGGACAAAGTCAAACTTTATGCGCAGCTTTCACTATGAAGATAACATAGAACATAACGAGCCCAGACAAAGTAGAATGCCACATTCTGCTCATACTCCAACACAGTAAACCAGCATAGCATTGACACAAGTGTTTTGTAAAAGAACTTGACATGTTGAAAAATGAGTAAAGCAATAGAAAACTGCTCATTATTTATTGGTGAGATTGAAGAAAAAGGAAAATATATCTTCATACTGATCAGAGCCAGACAATACCAAGGGCCACCACCGTTGGTGCCCTTGATCATCTGTTTTAACATTTCTGATAAATTTTATTTTTAGAAACTTTACAAACCCTGCATCATTGATAATTCTCATGTGTCTTTGGAGCAATGTGGCTTCACAAGATCCAGATCCTACTCAGGCGTCCATCAGTTTGGACCTATAAATCATCAGTCTAACCTGTTAATTTCACCTTGAAGGTTACTGAGTAAATAAGATTCTCCTAGGCCAACTCGGGAAACCAGCATAATACCAACTCAAACATTTTTGTAAAATCAACCTAAGATTTGATAGTCACTGTGGACGGGCAGCTGCCTCCCCTGACATTTTTTTTTTTTTTTTTCTTTTGATTTCATACATGTATTTTCTTATAATAGCACAAAATGCCATATGTATTTTTGTCGAAATATCACAAAATGCCCCCCTCAGTTTTGTTATTAGCCTTTGTATATATATGTGTATATACAAGCCAAGGGTTGTGCCCCTCCTGACCCAAATCCTGGCTTCACCCCCGACTTTGGATGCCTTTACCATTCGTGCAATATCTTTTGATAAAGAAATTTTATGTTGGTCACTTATACAATGGGCATCTTTACCTTCCAAAAAATGGTATATACCATATCACTCTCTATATCTTAGGGTGAAAATGAAAAATCTCTACCTGTAGGGATCAGAACCTAGAAGCCCCGAAAACCTGTCCTACCTGGATACTGCCTAAACACTGTGTTTAGTTACCTAAGAAGTTTTAGATGGTGCCCTACATGCCCTTGATAGTTTGTTCTTCATAATTTCGAAAAATAAGCTTCAAATTTTTTAAGAAACCCTGCATTATTTGTGGTTTTCATGTATTTTTGGAGCAACATAACTTCACAAATCCATATCTCATTTGAACCTCTGTCATTCTGGATTTATGGAATTATCAGTGTTTTGTGGTTGATCACTTGTCACTACTTTAATACTGAGAACTACCAAAATTCTGTTCACTACTACTCATATTTGACCCTGCCGTTCGAAATTACAACTTCTGCTTTTGTGGCCTCATCATATGGGCTATTGCATGGTGGTATTGCTAGTATTTGCTGATCAATCAAGAGGACAAAGATTCTGTATTTTATTTCATGTTAACTGGTGCAATCTTATTATATAGGTCAATTTTGAAGGTATATGTTCTTCTATTCATCAGGGTAGCACGAGCCATGAGCAAAAAATATGGAACAAGATTTGATTAAAATGATACATTTCTTTTTATTAGTAGAAAATATGGCGGTGATATAACTTGTGTGCTATCTGCAGTCCTGAAGCTAAACCCATCTTAGAAGATCGGTTTTCTGAAGTTGCAGCCAGCTTGTTAACTGCCTATGATAGTGGTGAGCTCATTGGAGCTCTAACAGAAGGCCATGCTGGTTGGCAGAAATGGGTGAAGAACCTTGGAAAATCACTTAAGCGCAAGGTTGGTTGTAACTAGATATAGATTGATTATTGATTATAAAAATCTGATATTTTTTATCCTATTCTCCTGCTGTACTAGTCAATGCAACTGAAAATTTACCCATTTCGTTGCTCATGGCAGGGAAAATCTCTATTCATGCCCCTTCGGGTGTTGCTCACAGGAAAGCTCCATGGCCCAGATATGGGTGCTAGTGTACTTTTGCTCCATAGAGCTGGAACCTGTGGTGTTGTAGCTCCTCAAGACAGTTTTGTGAGTTTAGATGGAAGGTTCAAAATACTGAGAGAAGTTGATTGGGAATCATTTAAGAAAGATAAACCTGCATTGGAATCTGCTGCCGCTGTATCTCACTGAAAATTTCCAGCGCTGTCTGATTATCGTAGAAGATGCCTCTTGTTTCTTCTCCAGAATCTTTTGATAATTTTGAATCCTTCAGAATAATATGACCATGGGTATGTCAGGAAGGATTATACACTTTAAGCAAGATCCAACTAGTGTTGTTCGTGATCGTGATGATGGGAACTTGTCACAAGTTTTGTATGTAGTACAACTTAGTGGTTTGACAAGAATGGTTTTTGTTGAAATTTTCACATCTGATAAATGTTAGGATTGAATGAACTATAACATGTCTGTGTTTATGACAAAATCAATTAGTAGTTTTTGATTTTAGTGGGCAAATTTGGTAGCATGATAACAGTTTTGAGGATTTTCCTTATTTTGTAGAATAAGATGGGTGAATTGAGTTGCACACAACTGCATCTGCTATTTCTTAATACAACAATAATATTTGAATACCAGATGAAGCTTTAAGGTATATATAAAAGTGTTGTTTCTTTATATGCATTAAATAACAGTAATTACACAGTTTTACAACAGAAAATAACATATTTAAAGCACTTAACCGAAAAAAAGAAGAGAAAAAACAGAACATATTTAAAGACTACAAGGATTAAGATAACGGTTATTAGAGAGACGAACATAGTTTACAGATTAAGGTGTTAGTTTAAAATTCCAATTCTACCATTGGAAGACGCAATTTTGTAATAAAATACAATATATATATATAAAGACAGAAACATAATTATAAATTCGGCAAGTTTAATAGGAGAGGTCGTGTAATTTGACAAATAAGAGGGGATATCAGTGTATATTGATGAAATCTTTTACCCTTTACTTTATTTTATTCATCAAATCATGAAAAAATTGAGACTTCTTAAGGATGGGGTGAAAGAATAGAGCAAGCATAAGGCTACATTTGGTGTGCAGGAATGGAATAGAATGCAACTTGGAATGGAATGAGAATGAGAATGGAAAGTAATGAGTATTCTCATTCCATTGTTTGGTGTGACAGAGTGAATCGTTATGGAATGGAATGATTATTACTTTGGTTGACTATCATCATTAAATTTGGAATGGAATGCTTTTTCAAAAATACCATTTTCATTGGCTTACATTACTTTTTAATAAAATCAATCTAATTAATATTGTGACGATGAATTATGTGGAATGTTATAAGATGCCCCCATTGAAAAAAATTAAGAAAAACCTTAAAATAAAATAAAATATTATTTTTAATGAGATATTAATCTTAATAAATGACTGCAAAAAGGAAAATATTTGAATCCCAAAAAGACACAAGCACAAAATCGTAGCCACTTCCCAGCCCTATGGTCACAATAGTCTTCTAGAATTGGCTTTCAATCTTGGACATATTCAAGTTTTACAACTAGATCAATCCACCATAATTGAAGACACAAATAAATTTGTCAGTGCAATTTTATCCAAAAAAAGGGGTTGAATACTTAACCTAAGAAGATAATGTAAAGGCTAAAAAATTATATATATATATATATATATATATATATCTTTAATGATATATCAATCTGTAATTTTTTGTCAATGGCAGCCCTGGGTATATTCAGAAGAGAGGGAGGTGAAAGACCTTTACCACATCTAATAAAGAAGCTCGAGAAACTTGAAAAATTGAATGTGAAAGATTTTTTGTCTATGCGAAAGATTTTTGCCTTATTGGAATGTGATGAAGGACTTATTGAGAATATTACAAAAATATTTAATATTACTATGGAATGGAATGGCCATTCCATAGGTTTAGTAATGAAATTGATTTTCATTCCCTGGAATGGTCATTCCATTCCATTCTTGCACACCAAATAAATGAATGATTGGAATGGACATTCCATTCCATTCCTGCACACCAAACGTAGCATAAGGGTACAATGCACAAACAAATCTTTGATGTTAGGAAGGTTTTGGATTCTATTCAAACTAAACTCCAATACGAGCCTTTTAATGATCGTCTTGTGCGGGCTAAGAAGAGTGCAGTTGTTGATTTAGAGAATTTGCTTACCCTAGAGGAGATGGTTTGGGCACAGAAGTCTAGAGTGACTTGGTTGAAGGAGAATGATGAATGTACCTACTTCCATCATAAGGTTAAACAGAGAATGAATTATAATTCAATCACATCTTTGCAGCACCTTGATGGATCTTATTATGAGAACCCTAAAATTATTGGTTGGTGCAATATTACCATAGTCTTTATTCTAGAACCTTCTCCTGTTTTTGCTGACCTTCTTCCTCCAAGAAATACCCTATGTGCCATGGGAAAGGATATGTTTGAAATGGATGTGGAAGGCAGTTTTGATGGCCTTGAGATCTGATAAAGCTCCTAGGGTAGATGGGAATCCTTCTAGTTTTTTTTCAAGGATTATGGCATGTGGTGGGTGATGATGGGGCGCAGTTGCCACAACTTGACCTTTAATTTTTTTAAATTTTATATGAAAAGATTTTTATATTTGTATAATTGTCCCTTTTAAAATTTGACAGTGCACATATTTATACTATATATATATCTATAACCAAAAGCCCATTCACGGTTTTACACAAAAAAAAAAAAAAACAAAGGAATATAATCATGACACAATTGTAAATATATATAATATATCTATCTATCAATTTATCACAAAATATGATATTTTTTCCACTTTCCTAAAATATTATATTATTTCCCACTTTCCAAAAAAAAAAAAGCATTTCATCAAGATATTTTATCACACTTTTGACTTTACCACAAACAAATGGATTGTTTCCATCACATTTTTAGTTTTCAACATTTTCCATAATCTAAACAAAGCAAGCGGAGCAACTATTTTGTGACGGCCTGAATTTCAAAGAACCTGGTGCGTCAGTAAGTAACCCGAAAATTGATCCGATAATGAAACCCAAATGCGGAACCAAGAAAAAGAGAAGGGGTTTCTAGAGATGGACGCCACCTCTAAGACTCTAAAGTGACTTTCTAAGAAGTTACGAAACTCAAAAAGAAAAAAATGCAGAAGTTAGAGTTTAAAATGGACAAGGTATTAAACTAGGGGTAAAGTGGTCATTTTAAACAGAAATGGATGCTACTGTGCATACCATTGGATAGACAATGAAATTTGTTTTAATAAATTTAGATTAAAAAATCACTTGATTTGGAGTTAGAATGAAGAAGATATGAATTTTCGAAGTTTACAAAAAGTTGCCAAAAATGAGCTCAGGTACGATCGATCGTAAATGGTTAGGATCGATTGTAAGCGGCTGGGCTGCAAGCTATGATTTTTCGAAAATGCATGATTTTCATGGCTAAAACGGGCTTTTTGGAAAAAGTTAGTGAAGAAAGCTCCCCTAAAAATGAGTCCTCTGATCAACCATGGTCCAAACCAAGAATACAAAAGTAACGTAAAATGACCTAAATGCCCCCAAGATTATGCTATGTCAAAGAGATAAAAATATGTTGTAAAATGACATACATTCCATACATAAAAAGTGTTTAGCTCTTGGCCTCATTACATACAAGTTAAAGTAGTATCAAAATAGAGTACTTAAGTACATGTTACACATCCAAAAGAAAGCAAGGCATGCTTCTAAATACATTACACATTGTTAACCTCAAAAGATAACTATATCATGTTAACACTTGCATACCAAAATATACAAAAAGATGTCCAATTGAAACACAAGCCAAGCTAGGGATGTTGTGCATCCAAAAAGAGTGTCTCGTTGCTTAAAAAGAAAATATCAAATAGGGTGAGTAATCGAGTTACTCCATAGGATGATGCATATGCATATACCCTAAAGTTTCAATGGTTTTTGTAAGTGTAATATAAACCAAACACATGTGGATCATGCTTCCTAACGTCTGGTTTCAAAGGGGAAGATAAGGGATCATCCTAAGCTATATTTAAAACATTTTTGAAAGCAATCCACAATAAGCAACTCAATTAAAACTACTTACGATTGTCAACTTGAAATCAAATGCGAAATCAACCAATAGGAATATACTTGCAAGAACAACTACCACAAAGCTAGTAGGATAACAAAGTTTACACCACTCCAAGAACTATAACTCAACCCACACATAGACTCCCCTATGATGTAATGACGTAACTCACGCATGTGACTCCATGATGGTGTTATGCTGTAAATCACATCCGATTAAAATGATTGGTACATTTCCGAACCTGTGTGAATAGGGAATTTCATCCCTTGGACTCGATGTCCACTTCTCAAGTTTGGATAGCTTCTATCCTTCAATCATGTTATGCATGTTGTACACACACAACTTATAACCTCATGAACTTCATGAACGAAATGATGACCACTATGCTCCTAAGGCAAAAGTGGCACACACACACACACCATGATTCACTCACATAGAAAATATATCAATAAGCTCACAATACTAAAACAATATAGACTACTCAATAGTCATTCAATCAAGTCCCTAATTTGTACACACTTATTTTAACATTATATTATTCACATAAAGGATTTAATCATGCTAAATCTTCAAAACTACAATGGCATTTGCAATTACAAGTTCAAAATGTGAATGAAATTAAGCTACTACAATATTGTCAACATAGGAAATCCATTCATGCTAATATATAGTGAGATTCAAATCCTTGATTACACAACAACATAGTATCAAATTCACAAATAAATCATTTGCAAGAATAATATAAAAATCCCATAGTTACACAATAAATAAATCACTAGATTTTAATTCTTCACCAAATGAAATAATATATATATATATAGATCACATATAAACCTTAAACAATATGAAACCCTAGGTTAGTTACATACAAGATTCATTTATATGCAACCTTAGAATTTAAATAACATGCATACAATGTATATTAACCCCAAATAACACATTAAAACACTAAGGATATAAACATAAGACACCCCTACCTCACTAGAGAATTGTATCTCTAGAAACCTCAAAGAAATGGAAGCAAAATGAAAATCAAAGGTAAGGTGTGGTGGACAAGAGTGTGAGGAACCTATTGTCTTCCAAGTGCAAGACCCAAAGGTAAGGGGAAGAGGCTTGAAATCAAGCTATGGAGGCTAGGTTTCTAAGGCTTCAATGGTGTTTTTAGGTGAGAGATGAGGAAGACAACACTTTCTCTAGATTTTCCACTAAGGAAATGAAATGGTTAGTCATATAAACTAAACTAACACTACCTCTCTCTCTCACACACACATTACACCCCTCCACTTGTCATGATCTTAGGCCCCCCCACAAGGTTAAATCTATACCCTACACTTGTCAAAATCCTAAGCTTCCAAGTTTTCCACCCAAAAAGTCAACATGTGGTCCAAGGAAAGTGTGACACTTGTCACACTTTTCAAAAATTGCAAATTGGTCCATCTTCTAAATATCTTACAAAATAATTGCAAAAACGTCCCTAAGACAAAATATCTCAAAAACATAATTACACAAATAACCCCGAAAAATGAAAATGTTTCTAAAAAAACTATGCATCCATACCCCCAAAAAATAAAATTAAACAACCATGCTTTCCTATGTAATTAAATCATGCATTGACAGTAAAATAAAATAATACAAGTGCATGCGTTGTTGGAAACCAAGTCCGAACACTAAAACCTACCTCGGGTTCCACAAAACCTTAAGGTAACACAAAAGGAAATAAATAAATAAATAAATATCGAAAAAAAGGATAAAGATGATACAATCATCATACATTTACCAGTAGATAAAGACTAAGGTAATCTGATTTTTTTTTTTTTTTCATCTAAATTTATGATTATTATTTGATATTATAATTTTAATTAGAAAAATCATTAGTTATTACTATGAAAATTATTTTAGGTCCTGTTGTTCTTTCGAAATTTAGTTTGTGTAATTGTGTTACTAATTATTATTCTCTAAATAAGACTTAGAAATTTTTATTTTTATTTTTTATTTTTTATTTGTAGCTCAAACCAATGAAATCATAGATTCATTTACTCTATCAAATTTTCTAATTGATTGGATTATTTGATTATAACTTATAAGGTTAGATTTGGTTATCAATGATTCCTATTTTTTTTTTTTTTTTTTTTACGTATGTGATATATTAGAATAGTTAGGTAACTGTGTTATTTCTTTTTCATATCTTATTCTTGATTCGTTGAATATGATTTTTTTTTTTTAGTATATTTAATTGAATGAACTCAATTTTGAAACAAACAATGAATAATTTGAAAAATCGTTGTGAATGTACTGAATAGAAATATTATGAATCAATGCTTTAAATTTTACATATATTGTTTTTGTTCAATTATATATATATAGCTATAAAAGTTTGCCCCCATAGAAGGAAATTTCTGGCTATGCCACAACACCACCTTTTTTTTGCCACTTCAAGGCTTCCTCAAGCTTTGAATAGCATTTTCATTACTATGATCCCAAAAAAGGATCATGGCTTATCTACAGTAGATTATAAACGTATATCACTTTGTAATACTTAAAATTATTTCTAAAGTGATGGCAAATAGGCTTGCAAATGATTTGGACAAGTTAGTGGGATGAACAAGCTGCTTTTGTCAAAGGTTGAAGAGACTAGTTTTCTTTGTTTGTTTTTTCTTTTTATTTTCCGTGGGCATTTTCGTTTTTAATGGAATGTGGAGGATGTGTTTTTGGGTGTCCGGGATTTTTCTAACATTTTCTAGAGTTACTGGACTCGCATTTAAAATCGTTTCTCCTAAGTTGGGCACATGGGCTTGGGATGTTGAGCATGTGGGTCCAGACCGAATCGAGTATTTGAAAATGTTTATGAACCTAATTTAGCTAGTTTGGAAGACAATTGGGTCCATTGGAAAGTCAAATGGTCTTTTGATAGATTTAAAGTTCACTTAAGGGCACTGGAATTTTCGGCAAGGAGAAGGGCACAAAGATCATTTAACAAGAGAGTGGGGAGGTATAAAAGAAGAGGGTGGGCCAATTTCAGCCACAAACCCCTCCCCATTCAGTAGCCAACTCCCCCCCTACCCCAATTTTCTTTGATCCAAGCCTTTGACCTTAAATTTGAAGTCATTCCACTCTAAATCTGAAGAAGGCATAGAAGAAAGTCATTGTGCTCATCGACGACGACAATTCTACGGTTTCAAAATTTTTTTTAGAGCATTTTCATCCTTTATGGAATTAGGGGTTTTGCTCTTGTAACGACCCAAACCCTTAGATCCGAAACACTAATCTGGTCCTTACCTAGACCCAAGGACACCCAAAGCAAATATGTTCGTTTCAAGTCAAATATGGAGGATGAGTGACTCTAAGTGGTTCAAATGGGACTCTATAATATCACCTTAACCATTTAAGCCCATTTCTTAAGTTTGCAATGGTCATAGCTATGGTTTCCTACAATTACCCACTTTCAAGTTGAAGGATTTTCCCTACATTACTTCACTAAAATAGACCTAACTACTAGTGTGATTGGAATTTGAGGATGTGGTTGATATCATTAAAAATCTAACTTCGAGCTGGTCAATTTGGACTTAAGAACGACCTAATTTAAGTTTAAAATAAGAAAGTTATGATCGTTTGAAGTCTAGGGTCCAAAGTAGATGGGTAAACAACGCAGTGCTCAAGCTTTGAACTCAGTGCTCGAGACCCCCTAGAGCTCGAGCTTTGACACTCTCAGGTTTATAACTCTTGGGATTACCCCAGTGCTCGAGCTCTAGGATCTAATGCTTGAGCACTAATCCAAAAAATGGTCTTTAACCCCCAAAATTGCTATAGTTTGACCTACATGCTAGATAGGTTAATGGACACTTCAATATAGCTCAAACCATCCCATAAACAATCATACGTTCAATTACAATGACAAAGTGAAAATTATACATCATAAATGGTGCATGAACTTAGCAAAATAAATTCATTCACAAACATTTCTAGTTTATCATCTATGGTCGAAATGGTTCATTACATCATTGCCCAAATTACACATATTTGTCCAAAGGAATGTGATTACAAAAGAATAGGCCTCCATGGCTGTAGCTACAATGCTATTTCATGATATTAACGAGAAACGATCTCTTTAGAAAATAATCATTGTCAAAGTAAACATTGATTACAAAAGATATAAAATAGAGTTCTCTAGCTATGACTAAGCTTTTGGAGGCGTGTCGTCTAATACTTATTTTCCATGCTCTGAAAATGTTAAAAGGAAGGGGTGAGCATAACGGCTCAGTAGGAATTCCCTAAAACATCTACTTTGGATTCCCTTGAGTCAAACAAACAATGAATGGGAAAATAGTGAATTGGGGATTATGCACTGGGAAACAATACAAGTTATAAACAAGGCTCAACACTTGAACAAATTTCATATACTACAATATCAATGCACATGCATGCAATAATGTCGTGATGTGCAATGCCGTCCCGACTTTAATCCCAAACCCACACAACCCACATCGAAGACTACTAATCAACTTTATTGAGGTGAGATTGACTAACTATCCTTGGCCTCAAATCCGACTACCATTTATGGTCTAGTTAATACAATTTTACACGTCGAAATTCGGCATGTGCTCCCTCTAGGTTGAATTAGCCCCGGACTTGCGATATCCAATTCCTTTCTAAAACCTTTTCACAAACTTCTTGAAATTTAATTCACTTGATAACTCAACTTATTTTCCCCAACCATGTGAATGTCGTGAATGCATTTAGTATGACCTGTGCTCTTTAAATAAAAGTCATTCATCATGGGTTCAAGTAAATCATACCACTTCATGAAGACTAATTCATTCATTCATTGAGAAAACTTATCAACAACATCTAACATGGCAATTAACCTTTGCATTTCTATGTCACAAACATGATATAAACTTCCAAGAAAGCAATCAATCATAATTAACATATTTATAAAAGGATTAAGCATATACTTAACTCATTTTCGTCACATATGCAGATACTTGATTAACTTAGCATAAACATCCAAAATTATATGCTTAATCAAAACCCTAAACTAAGGCAATAAAACCATTCCATGATCTCATTTTCATTGTCACTATGAAAGTGCAAGCAATATGATTATGAGAAGAAACCATCTAAGACAAGATTATCAACCCAAAATAATCATTTATATTCATTAAAATCCATTACAAGAAGTAAGGTGATCTAGATCATGGAAAAACCAAAACTATACATCATTACCCCAAAATAAAATCAAAGCTAGAGCATGCTTACAAGGGAGGGCTTCATCACCTCCCTAGAGAAGGATTTAGTTACCCATAAGAACAAGGAATGAAGAGATTGAGGTGCTCATCCTCTCCATTTTCATACTTAGAGGACCCAAAATACACCAAAACTCAAGAACACTCATTTCTCTCTCTAGAACTTAGCCAAAAATAAATAAAATCATCAAATCAAAACCCTAAACTAAGGCAAGATCATCAATTTTAACTAAACTTTACATGCTCAATCATGAAATAAACTTGATGAAACTCAATAAGAGGCAAAGAGAAATGGTTTAAACACCCCAACCTTCAATGAAGCCAAACAAGCCCTAAGCCCTCCATATATGAAATTTTCCAAATACCCTTGATTTTAGTGTCAAATGGAAGCCCTTAATGTGTAGAACCAATCTATCTTCTATAGTCTTAGCCACTAAGATCTTGTTTTAAAGTGTGTAAGTATATATAAATGTATAGAGAGAAACTGATAAAGAGAGAGATGATGTTGCCAGATGAAGAAGAAGAAAAGCAACCAAAAAATCTGATTTTTGGTCCTTATCCCATGTAATCAATTGCTTGTCAACTTATGGTCCCACAACCTACACTAAAAACCCCAAATTACCCTTCCTTTACCATTATAACTACAACCTCTCCACAAAAGATCCTACACATATATAGACATATATATATATATATATATATATATATATATATATATATATAACTTATATGCCAAAATGAATAATAATGAAAAGAAAAATTGGGAAAATTCCCGAGAACTAAAATCCGGTCTTCGCCCCGAAAACTAAAAATGACCCTGACAATCCAAAATATGGTTAAATAGACTATAATATATTTCTAAGTGTTCTAAACTCAAATAAATGCTCTGAATGTTTCCATGGTGATAAGCGCCAAATATTGCATATTCAAGCGCCCTTATTTGCGTTAGTTAAGTCCATTAGCTGACGATAATGTATAGTTTTGCTTTATTTGTGTATTTTCGTCTTCTTTCAGGTTGGTTTCCCCAAATATGGTTAAAGAAGTGGTTTTGTCGATCCTTTGAAGAACCAAAGCAAGCCGTGCTAGGGACTGTTATTTGAGCCAAGTTTCTTTAGTTATCTTGTGTATAAATTTTGTGGTATTGCATTCATACTGAAAGACCGTGTCGTTACACCAACTAAAGTGGCCAAAGAAAGGAGCTGCATGTGCAGAAGTCAAGCCTCTGCTGGCACCCGCCGCGCCACCGCAGGCACCCACTAATCATCATAGTAGCAGGCCTTCCTCCGTGGGGCCCCGCAGTTCTCACGGGCCCCCGCCGCGCGCTCTCGCGTGCACCCGCCAAACATGGCAGTAAGCCACCTCCGGATGCAAGCACCTACGAGCGCCCACTGATCTGCAGAGAGTAGCTTACCTGCTCCTATTTTTATGCTGAAGCTGATTCCCTCTGCATCTTGTATGGTCCAAATGACCTCTAGGGTGGTTGGACCTCGTGATGGAGTGGATAAAAGTAGGTTTTTTCCTAGATAAGAGGGGGAAGGCTTGTATTTTTCCATATCTCACATTTTTGGCTAAGTTCTAGAGAGAGAAATGAGTGTTCTTGAGTTTTGGTGTATTTTGGGTCCTCTAAGTATGAAAATGGAGAGGATGAGCACCTCAATCTCTTCATTCCTTATTCTTATGGGTAACTAAATCCTTCTCTAGGGAGGTGATGAAGCCCTCCCTTGTAAGCATGCTCTAGCTTTAATTTTATTTTGGGGTAATGATGTATAGTTTTGGTTTTTCCATGATCTAGATCACCTTACTTCTTGTAATGGATTTTAATGAATATAAATGATTATTTTGGGTTGATAATCTTGTCTTAGATGGTTTCTTCTCATAATCATATTGCTTGCACTTTCATAGTGACAATGAAAATGAGATCATGGAATGGTTTTATTGGCATGAAGATGGAGAACCTTGATAGTCCATGGCTTAGTTTCCCCCTTTGATGGTCTATGCTTGATTCCTAGCTTTATGTGTATTCATTATTAAATTAATGGCTTGATAATCTTTGACTTAGTGAGCATGTTTAAGGCTACACCTTAGTTTAGGTAGTTTAATCATGTGGACCTTTGATAGGTTATTATTGCCTTTTTGATTTAATGAACTTTTTGAAGATATTATAGTAACCAAGTGTTGCTACATATCATGACCATCATATATGTTGTTTTTCCCCAAATTAGTTTTAATCTAGCATGTGAATAGGGTTGGAAGTGGATTCATCTCCCTAGTCCTGTCTATTTATTTTTCTATCTCTTTAATTCCTAACAATATTGTTTTATGCATTGCTCAGTTCTTAATTTTCGTAACAAACCAACAAACCTCTTTACACCCCTTTCATCATTCTAAAAGTGGTTCTAAGTATCTTAGTTGCCATAAACTTGCAGTCCTAGTGGTTCAACTTACCCGACCAATAGCCCTATTTTACAATGATTTGTGCTATTGCAAAGGTTGATGTATAATTGACAACCGATCAATTTTTGGCGCCGTTGCCGGGGACTACAAATGGTTTTACAACCGAGGTTCTAGGATTAACTTTAGTTTGATTGTGAATATTGTGTTCTTGTGGATATTTTCTTGTTGGTTTCGATTAATTTGTGTTTCAAGTTTTCTTGTGAGATTCTAGGTACTCAAGGCCTGCCGTGGGAAAGCTAGCGAATTTGTAAGTCTAAAAGACTCTCGGTAAGTTTTTGAAATCCTGGTTTCCAGTTTGTGAATATCTTGCATGTGTATAAATTATAGATGCTCAGTTTGTCTATATTGCAAAGCATTGGTCCTTGTCGTGGCCATTTACTTTTCTGTCTAGATTTATAATTGAGGAGAACGGGAACATCGTATGTGGATGTGATGGTGAAGGGATATTATATTTGTTGTGAATTGCGTAATTGATGTTGGGTCGTAGGTCACTATCCTTGCCTACTTTTGAAGTGCCAATTGATATAAATTCACTTGAAAGAACTCTTAGAAGAAACCTTAGGGAATCAGAAACTTTAAGAGGACTTGATCTTGAAATTAATACAATGGCCAACAATGAGGGAAATGTCGGGAATGCGGGGATCCATAATGATAGGGCTGAAGTTCCAAATGCTCCTATGACTCTTAGGGACCATTTCATCCCTACAACTTATGCCTCTCCCTCTTGCATAGTGATGCCAAACATCGAGGCAGCCCAATATGAGATCAAATCTAGCACCATCCAAATGCTTCCATCTTTTTATGGCTTTGAAAATGAGGACCCCTATAAGCACCTTGATGAATTCCTCAAAATATTTTCTACCATCAAGCTGAGGGGCTTCCCTGACAATGCTCTCCATTTGCATCTCTTCCCATTCTCCTTAAAAGAAAGGGCAAAATATTGGTTGAACTCCCTTGTTGCAAACTCCATCACTACATGGGCTCAACTGCAACAAGAATTCTTGAAAAAATACTATCCAGCGAGCAAAACCAACCTAATGAGGCGTTCCATTCTTAGCTTTTCATAAAGTGAGGGGGAACAACTCCATGAGACTTGGGAAAGACTTCAAGACCTCATTAGGAAATGCCCGCACCACCTAATTCCAAAATGGCAATTGGTGCAAGCCTTCTATGCTGGTTTAACTGATACCCATAGATTTATGGTTGACTCATCATGTGGAGGGATGTTCATGTCCAAAAGTGCGGATGAGGCATGGACCCTACTTGAGAATCTGAGTGAAAATTCACTACAACATAATTCTCGTAGTGCTCCGTCCTCAACCAATATAAAGAACACCAACTTTTGTCAACCAAAAACAATGAGGGAAGAATCTTCCCAAGTGGATGCCATAGCTCACAAATTCTATCAATTGATGGCACCACACCTCTCTCCTTCATTGTCTCAAAATTCGGCAAGTGTGGTGTGTACATCATGCACGAGTCCTTTCCATCTTTCGGAAGATTGCCCCACACCGGAGCAATTTCCTAATCCCAATCATGAGCAAGCAAATGCAATGTTTTCCAGGCCTGGAAACAATCCTTACTCCAATACCTATAATCCGGGATGGAGAGATCATCTGAATTTTTCGTGGAGGCAACCCGCCCCACAAAATTCAAACTTTCAGAATCAAGTGCATTAAAATCAGCCCCCTTCTCAATTTCAAAATAGGCCATTTCAGGCCTCGTCAAGCTACCGTCCTCCGTATAATCCAAATGTCTCTAATCAAACTCCTGCGTTCCCAACTGATGAGATTTTGGCCGCAAACAAGCAAATGATGGAATCTCTAAACAAGCAAATGATGGAATCCAATAAGCAACTCTTGACATCGTTGCAGCCCACTCTCCAAATGGTTCATTTTTACACCCAGTCTATTGCTAAACTTGAGAATCAAGTGGGGCAAATAGCCATTTCGATGAACCAACTTCTTCAAAGAGATAAGGGGAAGCTTCCCGCTCAACTATTTGAGAATCCTAGAAGGATTCATGTGATTGATGAAACCCCTCATCCGAGTGGGCTAACTCATGAACAAGTCCAAGCAATCACCACCCTTAGGAGTGGTCTAGTTGTGGATAACAAGGTTGACGGAAGAAACAATGAAAAAGCTCTTTCTCCCAAAAATCCAATTCTCAGCTCTTCTAATCCAAATCTCACTCCTAAATTTCCAAAGTTTAATACTGAAAATACAAAGCTTGTTGCCCCAAATGTGGAGACTTCTTATGAACCTAAGGCTCCATTTCCTCAATGTCTCCAAGAGTCAACACATTTTGGGAACAAAAATTGTAAAATTCAAGACATGTGGGAAGTCTTCAAGCAAGTAAAAATCAACTTGCCTCTCTTGGATGCTATAAAGCAAATTCCTCCCTATGCTAAATTCCTCAAGGATTTGTGCACTCAAAAGCACACCTCTAAAAATCATTTGCCAAAGAAAGTAAGGTTGACTGAAAATGTAAGTGTAATCATTCAACACAGTGCTCCTCTAAAGTATAAGGATCCGGGTGCCCCAGCAATCTCGTGTGTCATTGGCGACAACAAGATAGAGAGGGCCCTCTTTGACTTAGGAGCTAGTGTAAATTTGATTCCATATTCAGTTTACTTACAGTTGAGGTTGGGAGATCTAAAGCCAACCTCCGTGGTTTTGTAGCTTGCCGACAGATCGGTCAAGCACCCACGGGGTATTCTTGAAGATGTCATAATCAAAGTAGACAAATTCTACTTCCCGGTAGACTTTGTGGTTCTCGACACGGAACCGGTCCATGATCCAAAGAAACATATTCCTGTGATCATCGGTAGGCCATTCTTAGCCATGGCTAATGCCTCAATTAATTGCCGAACCGGGGTCATGGACATCGCCTTTGGAAATATGCAAGTCAAACTCCACATTTTCCATGCCACTCAACATCCTTCCGAAGAGGATGATTATTTCCTTATTGATGTGGTTGATGAAGTGGTTGAAGAATCTCTCCCCTTCATTCTAAGCAAAGATCCTTTGGAAACTTGCATGTCTCATTTTGACCTCTCAAACTTTGATATTGACCAAGCCATCCAAGAAGTAAATTCGTTGCTCGACATAGGTGCTATCATGGATTTTCCTCCTTGGAAGATGCCAAAAGAACTACTTCCTCAACTCTCTACTACTCCTCCGGTCCCTTCCTTGAAATCTCCACCATAACTTGAGTTAAAGCCGCTCCCGGCCCACCTCAAGTATGTGTTTCTTGGTGTCAATCAAACTCTTCCGGTCATCATTGCATTGGACCTTTTAAAGGACCAAGAAAATAGCCTTTTGGTGGTGCTTCAAAAGCACAAAGAAGCTATTGGCTGGGCAGTGGCTGATTTGAAAGGAATCGATCCTTTTATTTGTATGCACCACATTTATTTGGAGGACGACGCTAAACCTTCTAGAGAGGTGCAGCGCTGGTTGAATCCCAACATGAAGAAAGTGGTCATGAAAGAAGTGATCAAATTGCTAGATGCGGGAATCATCTACCCCATCTCTGATAGCAAGTGGGTAAACCCCACTCAAGTGGTCACCAAGAAATCCGGCCTCACCATTATTGAAAACTCAATGGGTGAGCTTGTGCCACAACGAACCACCACCGGGTGGCGTGTATGCATTGACTACCGGAAACTCAATTCTACCACTAGGAAGAATCATTTTCCACTTCCATTCATTGATCAAATCTTAGAAAGGCTAGCCGGTTAAAGCTATTATTGTTTTTTTAACGGTTATTCCAGCTATAACCAAGTGGCAATCGCCCCCCAAGATCAAGAGAAAACAACCTTCACATGTCCCTTTGGAACTTTTGCCTATAGACGCATGCCTTTTGGGCTATGCAATGCACCGGCAACATTTCAAAGGTGCATGATGTCCGTATTCTCCGATATGGTTGAAAAGTTCTTGGAAGTTTTCATGGACGATTTTTTCGTCTTTGGCTCATCCTTCGATTCATGTCTCCATAATCTATCTCTTGTACTTCAAAGATGTAAGGAGACAAATCTAATTCTAAGTTGGGAGAAGAGTCACTTTATGGTCCAAGAAGGCATTGTTCTAGGACATATTATTTCAAAAAGAGGAATTGAGGTTGACAAAGCTAAAGTGGAGTTAATTTCTAATATTCCTCCTCCAAATTCCGTCTGCCAAATCCGCTCCTTCCTTGGTCATGCCGGATTTTATCGTCGCTTTATCAAGGGTTTTAGTAAAATCTCTCGGCCCTTGTGTAATCTTCTTGCCAAGGATGCTCCGTTTGATTTTTATGAAGCTTGTATGGAAGCTTTCATGACACTTCACATTCTTCTCACATCCGCCCCAATCATGAAACCGCCTAATTGGTCTCTTCCATTTGAGATCATGTGTGATGCATCCGATTATGCATTAGGCGCGGTTTTGGGCCAGCGTGTGGACAAACTTCCCCATGTCATCTATTATGCTAGCAAAACTCTCTCCGATGCCCAACTCAATTACACCACCACTGAAAAAGAATTGCTAGCTGTCGTGTATGTCTTGGATAAATTATGCTATTATCTTTTTGGATCTAAGGTCATTGTCTTTTCGGATCATGCTGCCCTTAGGCACTTGCTCGCAAAAAAGGAGACCAAGCCCCACCTAATTCTATGGATACTCTTACTCCAAGAGTTTGATATTAAAATTCGGGATAAAAAAAGGACCGACAATGTTGTCGCCGACCATCTCTCTCGCTTACTCATTGAGAAATCCTCTGAATTTGCTGCAGTCCGAGACTCATTTCCGGATGAGCAACTATTTCAGATTTCCTATTCAAGTCTCCCTTGGTTTGCGGATATTATCAACTATCTTGCGGTAGGCAAAATTCTATCCAATTAGTCCAAACAACCAGAACGACTGGTTTTTCCCCCAAGTCAAAAATTTCTTTTGGGAAGATCTGGAGTTGTTCAAATATTACCCGGATCAAATCATCCGGCGATGCGTTCCTGAAACCGAAACCACAAGTGTCTTAAATTTCTGCCACACTCTTGCTTGTGGCGGACACTTTAGTGCCAAAAAGACCGTTGACAAAGTCCTTCAAAGCGGATTTTATTGGCCATCCTTATTTCGGGATGCTTACAACTTCTGCAAGTCATGTAAGCGATGTCAACGGCTCGGCTCCACATCTAGAAGAGACATGATGCCCCTCACTCCCATTTTAATTATTGAAATTTTCGATGTGTGAGGGATTGACTTCATAGGACCATTTCCATCTTCTTAGGGCTATGAGTATATCCTTATAGTTGTGGATTATGTTTCCAAATGGGTTGAGGTCGAGGCTACCAGAACCAATGATCATAAAGTCGTGATTAAGTTCATTCAATCCAACATTTTTAGTCGTTTTGGTACGCCCCGAGTAATCATCAGTGACGGTGGATCTCATTTTAAAAATTGTTATCTTAAATCCGTCATCTCTAAGTACTCCGTCATTCACAAGACTGCCACACCTTATCACCCTCAAACGAGTGGTCAAGTGGAAGTATCTAATCGGGAGATTAATCATATCTTAGAAAAAACGGTTCGACCGGACCGCAAAGATTGGTCATTAAGACTAAATGATGCGCTTTGGGCCTATCGGACGGCTTACAAGACGTCCATTGGCATGTCGCCATATCAGCTTGTCTTTAGCAAAGCATGTCATCTCCCAGTTGAACTAGAGCATCGTGCTTATTGGGTAATAAAAAGGCTCAACTTTGATCTCCAACAAGCCGGCTCTACTCGTAAATTGCAGCTTAATGAGCTTGAGGAAATTCGAAATGATGCGTATGAAAGTGCTAAAATCTATAAGGCAAAGACTAAAGCTTTCATGACAAGCACATTGTCCACAAGTCTTTTGCCCCTGGATAAAAAGTTTGGCTTTTCAACTCTCGCTTGAAGCTCTTTCCCGGTAAACTCCGTTCACGGTGGGATGGGCCATATATCATCACTTCCATCTTTCCTTATGGTGCAGTCGAACTCCAAGATCCTACCGATGGATCTCTCTCTAAGGTTAATGGCCAACGGCTTAAGCCTTATGTTGACGGCATAGTCCCTATCCGCAAAGTAGAGCAAGTCTTATTAATGGACCTAATTTATAAGGATTAATGCGCGATCTTAGTTCGTCTAGCTATCGACGTAAAATTTAGCACTTATGGGAAGCAATTCTTCCATCTGCTGAGCTTCCCCCTTTCAAATGTCAATTGCCAAGAATTTTCTGGAAATTTGCGAAGTTTAACCAAAATGTGCACTCTTCCAGAATTGTCTTATCTAGCGTTCCGGTAGTCACATTCGGTCTTCTTCATCGTTTTCAGGTCTCCATGCCACCATGGGAAATATTCAAGGTCATTTAGGCATGTCTCCCATCTTATCCAAGTTTTAATGACTCTCTCTCGGGCCTTTGAGCGCCTAATCTAGTTCCGGTGATTCTACGCATGTGCTAGGGTTTCGAAGCATTGTCCGTCCATGTTACGTTGCCTTCTTTTTATCCCGGCCCTTGGAGGCTACAATATGCTGCACAAGGCAGCATTTGAAGAGGCCCCGTGGGCGCCCGCTGTTTTAGGCAGTGAGCTAGGAGCTTCCGTGGGCGCCCGCCAATCCTCGTGAGCGCCCGCCAAAACAGTATGCCTATGTCGCCTCGCGAGTGCCCGCCGCGTGACCGCGGGCGCCCGCGCCTTTTCCCAACTGGTTGATAAATGGGCTTTCAAGCCCATTTCATTGCTTTTAACCTCTCCTTCTCTCTTTCTCTCCTCGTCCCCAACCTCTTCAATCCTAAAAACCTTCCTCTCTCCAACCCTAACCACCCATCTCATTTCATCTTTCCCTCTCCCATCTCTCTTATTCTTCTTCCTCTCATCCTCAAGCCCCTCTATCACCAAGCAAGGTTTTTGGTTCCTCCATTGTAGGTAAGTTTCCAACCTTCGTTCTTTCAATTTTTGATCAAAGAAGGACGGGATTTCTTGTGTGGGAGGCTATATAATTGTTAGGATTGTGCATTGCTGATTTTCAGGTTAAATTTTTGGGATTTTCACATCTTTAACATCATTTTGCCTCTTTTCCCCATTCTTGTGCACGCCAGGTGTTTGTAGAAATTCCTGAACCAAATTTCCTCACTCCAATGGCTCCTAAAGTTGCGTCCAAGCATGCTCGCTCGTCCGAGGGCCCTTCTAATGTGCCTCCAACTCTAAATTGGGCGGAATGGCCAATTGTCCCCGAAGCAAAATTCAACATTGCCAATGATTTTGAGCAAAATCAAGAAATGGCATGGTTAGTCCTCGATTTGAGGGCACGTGGCCTCGCATCGCTTTTCAAGCCACGCGCTCATGCCTACTACCCGCGCGTGGTTTGTCTGTTCTACGCAAACTTGTTCCATTCATGTGCGGAACCGGACATCATCAAAATTACCATTGATGGCGACGTTTATGAACTTGACCTGGTTGACCTTGCTATGGCTATGGATTGTCCATTGGCTTCGCCGGTGGATGAGGTAGGCCTCCCTCTTTATGTTGACCCACCGGCTCGGCTTCCTTTGGCGGATATTGTGGGAGAAATTTATCACGGTCAATTTACCGGCAATCGAACCACAAGCACCAATAAATCCTTCTTACCATGCCGGTTATGGTTTCTTGATTCGGTCTTGGCTAAGAACGTCCTTCCCGTGAAATGACCCGGTCATTTTTCTTCCTTCTCTTTTTCTCAGATTTTAACGGATATTTTTTTTCCGTTGTCTTTTCCTTTTTGGGTTCGGTTTTTCATCACTTGATGTCGTCTCGAGTGCTCTGGAATGATTTCCGAGACTCTTTTCCTTGGATTGACAACTTCCTTTGGGGATTGTGTCATTTCCATATTTTATTTTTCTGAACACTATTCACATTTTGTCTTTTTCTAGTTTATCCTTTTTCCTTGCACAACCTCACTTTTTGTGCTCGGATTTGATTCTGGTTTTTCATGCATTCATAATATTTGATTTTTATGATAGTGGTATTTTTACTTTTCTAGAAAAGCATGTTGATTGCTTACTTCTTTCATAAAGGGGCATTAATGCATACTTTAGTGTAATTATTCTTAACTTGTGGGGTTTTAGTGTAATTAAATAAAGTAATTTTTATTCATCTTGGGGACCATTTTGTAATTAAATTTGGAAGATATTTTCAAAAAGGACCTTTTTGTAATTTTTGAAAAGTGTGACAAGTGTCACACTCTCATTGGTCCACTTGTTGACATTTGTGTGGAAACACTTTAATGCATTAGATGATGATATTTGGAGGGTGAGTATTCACCCACTTGTTGGCTTGGATGGTTGACAAGTGTAGGTGTGGGATTAAGCCTAGGAAGGAGCCATGGATTGGTGACAAGTGTAGTTCACAATTTAGTCTTGCAAATATCTTTGGGCCACTTTGGGATTATGGTTATAAAGGAGGGTTTTTGAGTAATTGACTATAGATGTGTGTGTTGACCATGGTGTAAGAGCACATAGTAAGTGGAGGATTTCTATTTCCTCCACTCACACTTAACCACATTATTTCATTCTCTTCCTTACAAGAAAACCCTAGCCTTCATGGATGGAGCTTGAAGCCTTAGGCATTGACCTTGATCTTTGAGGCCCTTCTACTTACTTTAGACCATAAAGCTTGGAATACTTTGTGTTCCCCTCATCCTCCTCTTCAAAACCCTTGAAGGATCTAGCCTAACTCCTAGTTTTGCTTTGGTATCTAGAGATTCAATTCTCTAGTGAGGTATTGATCTATTATTTTGAAGTATTTTTATGTCATTATTGAGTGTTTTACATGCATGGAAGAGAAAGACTTGTATTTTGCCCTTAAACTGTTTTAACTTGAAATTAATCTTGTCAAATTAAATATAGAATATGAAAATATACTCAATTAGCTTTCATTTAGTTTTGGTTTAATGTAATTTGGATTTAAAATGAATTAGTTATGAATTTTTGAAGTTGCAAGCTAGTTGCTGAAAATTTGAAGCTTTTCCTTTTCAGTCCGGAAATGAATTTTTATATGGAGCTACGGTGCTTCAATTGCCTTGAAATTTTTATTGGAACTTCCCCCATGGGTTTACACTACTCAGAATTTTTTCACGATTTTAGAGCATTTCTAAATTGTTTTAAAAATCCGAAACTATCTGCTGTCCATGTTTTTATTGCAGCTGGAAAATATATTTTTAGATGATTTATTTCATTAACCTTTTGACATTGGATCATGGCTTAAATTTCCAGTTTTACACTCTCATATGTTTACTTCCAAAATAAATTAGGTTTGCCCAATTTGGATGTCAAATGAATTTTTCATGAATTTTCAAAGTTGGAAGCTACAGGCTGAAAATGTATTTTCTAGGTAGAATTTGTTTCAAAGTTGTGGGGAAAAACTGTTTCAATTGGGAAAATATTTTGTTAAACTAAATTGATATTATCAAATTACAGTGTTTAAGCTTTCATTGGGCTTTGGATTCATTCAATTTGGGTTAGAATTGAATTTTTAATGAATTTTACAAGTTGAAGGTAGCAAACTGAAAATCTGTTTTGCGGACTGAAAATTTGGGGCGATTTCATTTGGGACGATTTCATTTCGTTGGTAATTGGGATTTTTATTCGAATTGAGGTTGGGAATGTTTTAGGATTATTTGTGTGTTGTATTGTGTGTTTGCCATGATTATATAACATATATGTATGTCTTGTATCAAATCTAGAAAGTTAGTAATTTTTATTTCTTTGTATAAGATTTAAAATTTATGATGATGTATAACTTTGATTAGAATTGTAACATGCTAGGAAATTATGCTTAGATATGTTGGTTAACATATATTAAATTTAGATCATTTGATTAAGAATTACAACTTTTATTTAATATTTATCTTTAGTGAAAGTTTAATTCACATGGTTGTATCAAGCATTAAATCAAGTTATAATGTGGTATTTAAATAGGCCTTGGCATGTTCTCTAACATAGATAAAATTGAGGGCATTTGAAATTGTTCAAAAATATAGAGGAAATTAATTAATTAGCTTGATTAATTTTGTTTTAAGTGTTTTAATCACTTAACTTGTCATTTGATGTTATATATTTGATGACCATGACATGTCTTTCAATATATATTAAATTGAGGTTTTTTGGATTAACTTGGAATCTAGATAATTTAACTATTTATGTTTAATTAAATTCTACTTTATTACTCCATGGATTTAATTGCATTTTAGAAGTTGTTTCTATATTTAAATCATGGATTTGGATTTGATGTATGTTCACTTGATTACTTTTGAGTATTGGATAACATAGTTGTTACTTTTATATTCATGAGAATATGTTTTTCCTTGTTGAATATATTGTTGCTATGTGTAAGGAATTGCACACTTTGTATTTGACATCTTACATGCCATAGTAGTTGTGAATTTTGAGCATGTATTGTATAAGTTTCCAAAATTTGGATTGTGCTTGGTAAATAGTTGATATCTTGTATATGCATGTTGATATATATACGTTGTTGCATAATTTGTTGATTTTGGAAACTTGGGGATGTCGTTGTTTGGCTACGGCTAGCACTTGGTTCTAGTACGGGGGATTGTCCCTCTATATAGTCTAGTGCGCATATAGGGAGGTTACCCATGGGCTAGTAACCCTAAAGTAACTATGTTGTCGGTCTGATCCGGCATGACGTCCGAGTATCCACTTTGTTTGATTTCGTATTTCATTTCAAGTTGATAACTAGATGATATCGTAACTTGTTGTTCCTTATTTGATTTCCTATTTTGAGCTTAAGATGTAGCTTTGTGAAAGCAAGCTTCATGCGTTGTATTGGAAGTTCCATTGTCGGTTAAATTGCATCGATATCATAATTTGTGTTTTGATATTCAAATGTAGTTTAGGAATGACCTTATAGATTCATTTTGAACATAGACGTTAGGTGGCATGACCTACACTTGTTGTTTTCGTATTTTGGATTTCAAGTTGAAGACTTTGAGAATCTATATCTTGTTGCCTTGTATAACATGTTTCCATGTTGTTTGAATTGCATGAACAATGTGATTATGATATAAATGATATAGGTAGCTTAGGATGCTTCCTGGGTCTCATCTTGACATAGACGTTAGGTGGCATGAGCTCCTTTAACATGTTTCACCATAAGGTGATAAAATTGTAAAATGCTAGGTCGATGCATGCTCATCTCCTACGAGTAGCTTTATGTTACTCACCCCTACGATACTGGGGCATATTTCAGGTACAGGACTCAGGATTTGAAGATTCCATTGCTCCTTGGATGGCTTACAGTTTCTAAGTTTTTATTTTATGCAAGTGTTAGCATAAGATGCCTCTTTGTAGCCCTATTTGTTTAAACTTGTATTCGTTGATTCGTATATGTAAAGTGTACGTAAGTGCACTCTTTTCAATGTATTTAACATGTATGAGATGAGGCCAGAGGCCAACGACATGTATCTCGTTTTCTATGCACTTTTGTTTTCAAAGTTTATTATGAAAATATTAAAAAATGTTAAGTCATTGCTTCATAACTTTCGCATCGGGCGTTGGAATTTCATATCTTTTCTGCCCGGACTCAGAATCAGACGATTCTTGAGTCTAATTTTGTTCATTTTTCATTTTCCTTCCAATGGTGTGCATGGTGGCACCCTTTTCAGTGAGAAACGACCATTTTGCCCTTAGTTCATCTCTTTTCGGGTTAGGCATTCTTGCTTTATTTGCTTGGCTCATTTGAGTTCCGTGGCTTCATGGAGAGTCATTTTGGGGCTTTAGGGATGACGTACATCTCTTGAGGTCATTCGGCTTCTTTCGCTTCCGCATTTCGGGTCCGTTATCGGGTCAACTTCAGGTTCATCACTAACGCACCGGGTTGAGAAATCCGGGTTGTTGCAGGTGGTATCAGAGCTCCTAGGTTTGAATACCTTGGACGACGGGTTTTGGGTGCATATCATGCTTATATTGCCATGCTCTTTGTGTTTATATGCTTTATGATAACATGTTTTGGTTTGATAACATCTTTATGTGCTTACGTGCTACATGTGGTATATCGTTTGTTTAACATAATTTAATTATTATGTAAAGAGCATGACATATGATGTATTCTAGATCAGATTTGTATATACATAACTGTGTTGCATATTTGGCATGACACGAGATTGGTCATTAAGGCTCGAGTTGAGGTTGATGGTGATTGTAATCACGGTTGTATTGTAGTTTAGGTTGTTGTTGACCTAGAGTTGGTTTTGAGGTAGGTGGAGAGACACCTTTTGTTTAGGCTCTCATGGGGTGAGCCATTAGGCACAACCATAGTACTGGATTTGTTGATTTTAGGCCATGGTTAGGTTTTGGACCTTTTGGGATCCTTGGTTGTTTTGGAAGGTTCCTCTGAGATTGTAATTTTTGTGGGCGGGTACGTTGTGGGCGGGTGCATGGCACTGTCATGCTACCGTACTGGTAAGCTACGAGTGCAGTTCGGATGGAATCAGCATTAGGTTTTGTTCCGACAGATGTAGTCCTTTTGATCGATAATGATGATGGTTGTTTTGGGGATCGGTCGTAGTGATCGATTTGGTTGTCTGATTGTATGGCTAGAGTTGCCATTTTCTTTGAGTTCTCCTTGCGCGATGACGCTTTTGGGGTCAAGTCGATTGATAGATGCTTCGGGTAGAGAGAGCATTGCATTGTTAGTGTCACTTGTAGTGTCACCCTTAGATTCAGAGATGGATTGTAAGAGTCATACCATTGTGGTAAGGGTCACATTTGTTTTGAGACAGGTTGTTGTTGCATTGATTTTTGGAGTCAGTGTATGGCTAGGACTGGTCCTTCCTTTTTACCTAGGCACTCTAGGACACGATGTCTATAGGGTTCATTGTTGCATCACTTTTGTTTTCTGCAGTTTCATTTACTACCACGTTAGTGGTATGATTTATGATATTGTGATGCATGAGTAGGTGGTGGTCTATCCACGTTTGCCTTCTTGTTGTGTGGCAATAGCATGCCTTTCTTATATGCTTCGAGATGCCATGTTGTTACTGCGCTTTAATGACATGCTTTTGTGTTTATGTGGAGACGTGCAGCACGTGCTTTTGATTTTCATCTATGTAAGTAGATTTTCTTTCTGGTAGTTGCATTCCTTGTCATATGCATGACTTTCAGGTTTGGTTTTCCCATTTGTTTCCTTGGTCGCACGTAGTCTGTATGTGGGTCTCCATAATGGTTTTATGCTGGTTCGTGTTAGGGACTTCACAAGGAGTGAGTCTCTTCCCTCCGTTGCGTCGTGCACTGTTTTGGGGTTGGTTAGTCCATGAGGATCATCGTTGTTTTCTTGAGTCCTTAGTGAGGATTTGATAGATTTTGGTCGACTTACTTCTATGTAGGGGGTGAAGTCGTTGACTTTGTTGTCTTTCATTTCAGAGATGGAGTCGTGGTGTTGTCCTTTTTAGGACTGGTGGTCCCCTTTCTTTCGTGTCTTCCCTTGGGGAGTTCCTGCCGTGGTTGTTGATGGTTGTGGTGCTTAAGTGAGTTGATTGGTGTGAGATCATTTTACGGAGGCTTATGTCCATATCTTTGAGGATTGTTTGATTCGTGGGTGAGCTCGATGCTCTTTTGAGAATGTCTTTTAGAGACTTGTTCCAGTTTTGGAGGCCTAGATGTGGTTGACTCTTAGGAGGAGTTTTGGAGGATCGTTGTTGGATATGGCTTGCTTGTGGAGTTTTCTCGTCCTAGTTATGACTAGGCATGGCCTTGAGGAATCGTAGTTCTAGTGGTTGTTTATAGATGGATCGAAATTGAGGAATTTTGATTTAGCTTGGTGTTGTCAAGTACGATTTTGAGAGACTTGTTCTATGACCTTGGTTGTCAAGATTTTGATGTGTGTGCCACTTCGTGGACTTGTATTTCGAGGTTCTTGTTATCCGTGATAGGGATTTTGATCCGATGTTTGATTACGGTGAGTAGTCTTATAGTTGATCTATTTTAGGATGATATCTGGGATTTTGGAGATGCTGTTTTACTTGTCAGACTTTGGATTCATAATTGATGTTGTTGATAGTAGTGTTTTGAGATGTTAAAATTGTTGGTCTTTTTGTATTGAGGATTTAGGGCCTTAAGTATAGCGGTACCTATGGCATTGTTGTCAGAGTTTTAGGACTGGCCAGGATGGTCTGACCGGACATCTTTGGACCATATCTCAACTCTCACAAAATGTTGGTTTCCATTGTGCTTTTGGTAATGATCATTTTTGACATTGAAGTCATTTGTATCGAGAGGTTTCATGGGAAGACCTAGTGGGGGCAGGTTATGAATTTGTGCCTTATACTGTCATGCTACCGTACAAGTTGTGTGATGTGGGCGGGTGCTAGTTGCCGTCGATGCTACCTTACTGACGAGTAAGTGTGGGCGGACACTAGGAATTGTCATTGCTACCACACATTTGAGTACGTCATGGGCGGGTTCTGGTCGCTTTTCATACTGCCATGTCGTCTTTGTTTAGTACTTTGATTTGATTCATAGATATCTTGGAGTTCTGTTGGTGGTTGGTTTTGGTTCCTTATGATGGTTCGTCAAGAGGGGTGCTTTCGATTGTTGTCTTCCGTTCCCTTGTCTGGCCTTAGGTTCTGTGTGTGAGTTTCGACTTGTTGTGTGGCCGTGTGATCACTTTTCTTTTGAGGGGTTGTCCTATCGTGAGCACGTGGGTGCGAATGACATGGGGTTGTACGCTGTCTTCAGTTTTGGGATTGTTTTCGTAGCATGTTGTGAGGGATACTCAGAGATGTACTCCATAGTTACCCTAGTTTCGCATTTTTGTTTTGTTGGGTCTAGATTTTGGGGACGAAATCCTTTTAAGGTGGGAAGGTTGAATGACCCAATCATTTTTCTTCCTTTTCTTTTTCTCAGATTTTAACGGATATTTTTTTTCCGTTGTCTTTTCCTTTTTGGGTTCGGTTTTTCATCACTTGATGTCGTCTCGAGTGCTCTGGAATGATTTCCGAGACTCTTTTCCTTGGATTGACAACTTCCTTTGGGGATTGTGTCATTTCCATATTTTATTTTTCTGAACACTATTCACATTTTGTCTTTTTCTCGTTTATCCTTTTTCCTTGCACAACCTCACTTTTTGTGCTCGGATTTAATTCCGGTTTTGCATGCATTCATGATATTTGATTTCCATGATAATGGTATTTTTACTTTTCTAGAAAAGTATGTTGATTGCTTACTTCTTTCATAAAGGGGCATTAATGCATACTTTAGTGTAATTATTCTTAACTTGTGGGGTTTTAGTGTAATTAAATAAAGTAATTATTTTTCATCTTGGGGACTATTTTGCAATTAAATTTGGAAGATATTTTCAAAAAGGACCTTTTTGCAATTTTTGAAATGTGTGATAAGTGTCACACTCTCATTGGTCCACTTGTTGACATTTGTGTGGAAACACTTTAATGCATTGGATGATGACAATTGGAGGGTGAGGATTCACCCACTTGTTGGCCTAGGAATGGTGCACTTAACAACCTAAATCCATTCGGTTTGGGAGTTGTTGGCCTAACACTTGCTACATGTGTTGGTTAGAAAGCTTAAGGGACTTAGACATTGCACGGTCATTCACAAAAAGATATAAATAAATAAATATGGTTCGTTGAAGTTCATAGCCTTTCCAACTCGAATTATTAAGCCCTAGGAGTGTCTATACACTTAACACCCTAAAGCCATCCGGTTTGGGAGTTGTTGGCCCAACACTTTCTACAAGGGTTGGTTAGAAAGCTTAAGGGGCTTCGACATTGTACAACCATAGTACGTATCATTTTGAGCTATTGAATAAACTTTCAACAAGCAACAAAAGTTGTATTGTGAATAAAGTCATGCCTTAGAAACCCCATTTAGAAGGAAATTCAATGATTTGAAGGCTTGTGTTTCTGAGATTGGAAAAAGAGGGTAAAAGCCGCATATTGGGAATCCGGTTCACTTTCACTGATCTTAGAGTTCAAATCTCTTTTAGAAATGACAATTAAAGTGTTTATATAGACCATGATGATTGATGTATAAAAGTTGAAATATGTTTTACCATTTTTGTTTATCAAGGCCTCATATATGTAAGGTAGTCTGCTGAATGAGTCTGTCTCCAATTTTCTGTTGTTCTAAGTTACATTTGAGCTTTGTAGGTAATTTCTCGCTTTACGATTGATGTATGTTGTCAGCATTTCATATGTTGTCATTTTTGGTTAGGTTCTATGTTTTGATTTTGCTATGGAACTAGCAAAATGTAAGTTTGGGGGTGTGATAAGCGCCGAATATTGCATATTCAAGCGCCCTTATTTGCGTTAGTTAAGTCCATTAGCTGACTATAATGTATAGTTTTGCTTTATTTGTGTATTTTCGTCTTCTTTCAGGTTGGTTTCCCCAAATATGGTTAAAGAAGCGGTTTTGTTGATCCTTTGAAGAACCAAAGCAAGCCGTGCTGGGGACTGTTATTTAAGCCAAGTTTCTTTAGCTATCTTGTGTATAAATTTTGTGGCAACTGAAAGACCATTTTGCTACACCAACCAAAGTGGCCAAAGAAAGGAGCTACATGTGCAGAAGTCAAGCTTCCGCTGGCGCCCGCCAATCATCACAGTAGCAGGCCTTCCTCCGCGGGGCCCCGCAGCTCTCGCGGGCCCTCGCCGCGTGCTCCCCTGGCGCCCGCCGCCCCACCGCGGGAGCCCGCCAAACATGGCAGTAAGCCACCTCCAGATGCAAGCACCCGCGGGCCCCTGCCAGCGCCCCGCTGGCGCCGCCGATCTACAGAGAGCAGCTTACCTGCTCATATTTTTGTACTGAACTTGGTTCCCTCTGCATTTTGTGTGGTCCAAATGACCTCTAGGTGGTTGGAGCTCGTGATGGAGTGGATAGAAGTAGGTTTTTGCCTAGATAAGAGGGGGGAGGCTTGTATTTTTCCATATCTCACATTTTTGGCTAAGTTCTAGAGAGAGAAAGGAGTGTTCTTGAGTTTTGGTGTATTTTGGGTCCTCTAAGTACAAAAATGGAGAGGATGAGCACCTCAATCTCTTCATTACTTGTTCGTATGGGTAACTAAATCATTCTCTAGGGAGGTGATGAAGCCATCCCTTGTAAGCATGCTCTAGCTTTGATTCTATTTTGGGGTAACGATGTATAGTTTTGGTTTTTCCATGATCTAGAGCACCTTACTTCTTGTAATGGATTTTAATGAATATAAATGATTATTTTGAGTTGATTATCTTGTCTTAGATGGTTTCTTCTCTTAATCATATTGCTTGCACTTTCATAGTGACAATGAAAATGAGATCATGGAATGGTTTTATTGGCATAAAGATGGAGAACCTTGATAGTCCATGGCTTAGGTTCCCCCTTTGATGGTCTATGCTTGATTCCTAGCTTTATGTGCATTCATTATTAAATTAATGGCTTGATAATATTTGACTTAGTGAGTATGTTTAAGGCTACACCTTAGTTTAGGTAGTTTAATCATGTGGACCTTTGATAGGTTATTCTTGCCTTTTTGATTTAATAAACTTCTTGAAGATTTTTTAGTAACCAAGTGTTGGTACATATCATGACTATCATATATGTTGTTTTTCCCCAAATTAGTTTTAATCTAGCATGTGAATAGGGTTGGAAGTGGATTCATCTCCCTAGTCCTCTCTATTTATTTTTCTATCTCTTTAATTCCTAGCAATATTGTTTTATGCATTGCTCAGTTCTTAATTTTCGTGACAAACTAACAAACCTCTTTACACCCCTTTCATCATTCTAAAAGTGGTTCTAAGTATCTTAGTTGCCATAAACTTGCAGTCCCAGTGGTTTGACTTACCTGACCAATAGCCCTATTTTACAATGATTTGTGGTATTGCAAAGGTTGATGTATAATTGACAACCGATCACATGGACCCACATGGTACGCGAAATGAGGCACGGTAAATAATAATATAAAAATAAATTAAAAATACCAAAAAAATTCAGAAAATTTTTGGGACATTACAATTTACCCTCCTTAAAAGATTTCGTCCTTGAAATTTTTCCTCCTTAAGAGGAAGGCTCCAACCAATCACTTCCTCAAGGACACGTCATAACCTCCCCCAAGGATGCCAAATCAACATCTTTACCACGCAACATACCCGGAAACAAGAAAATATTTCCACCTAAAAGTCACTAGCAATCTAATGCTCATCAGCCCATCCAGATACTCCTCATATGACATGTCAACTCGAAGACTGTCAGACTTCACATAAGAGGTGGATCCAACATCCGACGCATACCATGCAACCGTACAAAATGCCACAAATACTCACAGGGATAGTGGTCGCAAGATCACTCGACACATTAACGCCCAACCTCGACTCACCATCCCAAGGATAAGTACGATTTAGGACAAAGACTTCTAATTACTACATAGTACATTCCAAATCCGGGTCATTAAAGTCCCTAACAAATGCTACCCAAATTACCTACCATACCACTACGTAATCCATTAACTACAAAATCGACTACCAACTATGAGGTCAAAGGACACTCTAGTCTCGCTGACCTCCAAGGAGAATAAAAAAGATAACCACTCTCATGATCGACTCTAAATAAAATCACCCCTCCTCCCTGGTGAACTATCGAGTAACCACTACACAGGTTTCCAAAATATAACTCAACAATTAACGATCAAACCTCATCAAAACTCATCTCCAAACGAAGCTGATCATCAAATAGAACCATTCTAACCAAACTTATGTGGAACACAACACACCGCTCTCACTATTTCTATTCACACACAAAATAGGCCAAACCATTCTCATCACCAATCTAACCCCACCCCAACTATAATGACCCAAACTTGAGGTCCAAATCACTATTATTCTATCTTATTTTTAGTCTAATTTCATGATATATCCCCCTTTCAGGCACTTATCCCCAAAATAAGTCAATTCAGCTGAATTAGAGCATAAAAGATGCAATCTCAAGCTTAGTGGAAGAAAGGAGCGAAGTGGAAGCAAAGTGGTGGAAAACAGCATTATTTGATCGATCGAACCAAGCTCCGATCGATCTCACAGTGATCGTTCCAACGATGCCATTATAGATCGAGCCTCTTGTCCTTATCCTCAGGAAATTTCCCTCTTCAATCGATCCAACATTACTTCGATCGATCGGACATATCTCAGCTTTGTCATTATTCTAAAAAGGCAACGCAATAGTTTGATCGATTGAACCATCCTTGAGATCGATTGACCCTCCTTAAGTGTGAGAAAAATAGAGTTCCATCCAATTAAAAGGTGTACTCGTGGTGTAATCATTTGGAGGTCCTAGTGCACGAGGTCTGACCATTGGGTGTGACATTTGAGCTACTTATATAAGGATTTTGGGCCATTTATAAACATATACATTTTTAGAAAGGAACCATTACAAGAGAGGTGGGAGGAGTCTAAAGATTAGAGAGAGATACACACTATTTGGGAGAGTTCTTCCACTCATCTAGGGTTTCCATCAAGGAGAAGAAGATCATTCCTACCAATGAGATAACGCTTGAGGGTTGGATGACTACATCAATGAGTGGCTAAACCATTCTCTTGGGGTTAGATATAGCCCTAAGCATGCCTCCTAGACTTTGATGTTTTGTAATTAATGGGGATTTGTGTTGTATTTCTTGTCTTGACATTTGATATATATATGAATCTTATTTCTACAATAATTTGTGCAGTTTAATACTTCCAATTGATCATTTCATTCTATTCATAGGTTTGCTAGAATAGATGTTCATGTGTTTATCTCTAGGTTTTGTGACATTGATACATGTCTATGTGTGTTGATATCATGAATCTAGTGATGGTCAAGGCATGGTGCTTAAATGGAATACTCTTGATGTTTATTTGATGGTTCATACTTATTTCTTGATGGATTGTGCCACACCCTTAGTTTAATTAGTTTAATCTTCATGTCACTAGCTTAGTTGTAGTGTAGTTGCCTTACTTTCTTAGATAGGTGGACAATCCATACTTATTGTTTGATGTTCCATACTTATGAATGCAAGTAGTATACTTCTCTAATTTGATGATGTGCATTGATTATGGATTTAAAGGAAGGAATAATGGCTTAATTTGATATATTATGCTATTCACTAGTTTAGCTAGACAATGTATACTTATTTGGTCACCCATGCTTGTTGAATCAATTAATGACACATTTGTATTGCAACACATAATCCCCCTTTTTCATTAAACATTGAGTGTCTAGGAAGGTGATGTTTAGTGGTGACCTTTAAGTCCCAAGACCCGTCTCTTATATTCTCTACATTTCATTCTACTTCAATTGCTTTACTTTACCTTACATTGTAGCTTAATTAACCAATCAAAACATCTTTGATCACTCCACTTACTAATCCAACGTTGATTTCCAAGCTAAATACACTCCATTTCCCTTGGAACGATCCCTACTCACCCTAACTAAATTTATAGTTAGAAGTGGTAGTGACAATCTCTAAATTTAAACTTGGCCACGCTACACTCTTCTTACAACTAGTGCTCAGTTTGACACCAAGTTTTGGCGCCGTTGCCGGGATTGGCAACGTCGTATTTTGGAAATCAATTAAGAATTAGTACTCTTTTGATCTTGTCTTTATTTTTATTTTATTTTGGTTACTTATTGTGTTTTTTTTTGATTGGCTAGGTGCATTGAGCCAAGAGAAGTGAAGCAAAGGGAAATTCAAAAGCAAAGAGGCAAGCTAAGCTAAGCAAAAGTGTAAAAAGCTAAAAATATAAAAATTGCAAAGCAAAGCAAGGCAAAAATTGAAACTAATTTGAAGTTGCTTAAGGACCCGTGTGGAGGCAAGTCTTTATATTGTTAGATAAATTGTGAGCCCGTGTGGAGGCAAATTACTTTTCTTGCATATTGTTCAAAGTATAGGAGTATGGGATAAATATTTGTGGAGGTTTGTTGATTGATTTGTTGAGAATGAGAAGTGCCAGTTATATGCTTGTTGTAGTTTGTTTGTTTGCTTTGATAGTGCATGCATGGTCGCAGATCGTTAAAGCCTATTCTTGTGCCACTTAATTTGAATCTTGAATCTATTGTTCATAATCCTAGAGGAAGGGGTAGTTCTTATCACTCCATTTCATCAATGGAGAACATTAATGAGAACATCAATGAGGACCATGTGGAGGACCCTGGTCACATCGACCAATACAGTATCCTCTACCCTAATATACACCATCACAACCACATTTAAGTACCATTAGGCATGCCAAGGCCCTTCATTCCACAACAACAACAAGGCCATGTTCCATTGGGAATGCCTCGGCCAAATGTTGTTCTACCACAACCTCCCATTATTCAAGGCAATCAAGGTGCTCGTGTAACACCACCGGTTAAGAATCCTTCTCTTACTTTACGTGATTATTATGTGCCAAATGAATATAATGCATTCAACTTCCCGCATTTAGAGCATATCACTATGAAATTAAACCGCAAACTATTCAAATGCTTCCCAATTATCATAGACTTCCAAGTGAAGAGCCTTACAAACATCTTGATAAGTTTCTTGAGGTGTGTTCCACCGTGAAATACACGAACATTCCGGAAGAGGTTTTGAAATTAAAACTCTTTCCTTTCACCCTTAAAGATAAGGCAAAATATTGGTTCAACAATCTTAGACCTTTTTCAATAACTTCTTGGGCAGAAATGCAACAAGAGTTCTTAAAAAAGTATTATCCGGTTTCAAAGACCAATGCAATGAGAACCCCAATTAGAGAATTTTCTCAAGGGGAAGGGGAATTGTTTTATGAGGCATGGGAGCATCTTAATGACTTGCTTAGGAAGTGTCCACATTACGACATTCCTAAATGGCAATTGGAGCAATTTTTCTTTAAAAGTTTGTCGGATAATTTTAAAGGAATGGTAGATGCTTCCATGGGTGGTTCATAACTTGATCGGCATGAGGATGATGTATGTCGTCTTTATGAGAGCATGAGTGAGAATTTAATGCATTGATCCTTATCTTCCAAAAATGGTAAAAACATAGGTGAACGGAAGAATGTCAGCTTGTATCAAGTTGACAATTCCAATGACATAGCCGCCGAAGTCAAGTCTTTATCTCAAAGTTTGATCAATTTTTTATCAACTAAAATTCGGTGAATCAAGTGTCTTCCTCCCCCAACCATTCTCATTATAATTCCAATGAAGCTTGCATGACTTATTCTAGTGTCTTACATTCTACTTCCAATTGTCCCCATGGACATGTGCAAAGTGAGAACCATGAACAGGTGAATGCCGCATTTGTCAACCAAGTGAATAATCCCTATGGCACACATTACAATCCCGGGTGGAGGAACCATCCAAACTTCTCTTGGAAAAGCCAAGAGGAAGGGTCAAACCCTCCTCAAAGTGGTTTTTAAGGCAAGTATGTTCCACCCCCAATGCAAAGCCAAGGTTCCAATAGTTATAGATCATCTTTTCAATCATCACATGGAAACCAATTTGCAAATACTCACTTTCCAAATCAATCTTATTCTCTTGGAAATTCTAGAAGTCTCGCTTTTGAAGAAAAAATGTAAACCGCTTTGGGTACTTTGGAGGCAAACACCCAATTACTTCATTCTCATTCCTAATCCATTGCAAAGCTAAAAACCCAAGTTGGGCAAATGGCTAATACCTTGAATGCTAGGGAAAAGGGGAAGATGCCATTGAATTCACCACCCAAGCAACAATTTGTTGTGGAGACCAATTCCTCATCAGAAGGTCACATAATCGAGCATGTCAATGCGATGACAACCTTGAGAAGTGGAAGAATTGTAGACAATCAAGTTAGTATGCAAAATAAAGAGAGTGAACCGGTGCAACCAAACATTGACACCCATCCTATTTCACATCCAATTCCTCCTTTATTGCATGTGAAATAACCTTTTGTTGAGAAAGATTTAAGAAATGATTTGAAAAATTCTTGTGTTGACAATGTGTTAAAAAAAGACTTTAAAAAAGCTTTTAAGCCAAAGGCTTAATTTTTGGATGGATTAAAAGGATCCAATTCTCTTGAAAAACAACAAGGCAAAGTGAATGAGATCATTAAAGTGTTTAGGCAAGTGAAGATTAATCTTCCTCTTTTGGATGCAATTAGACAAATTCCGGCGTATGCCAAATTCTTGAAAGATCTTTGCACCCAAAAGAGGAAAAACAAAAGCCAAGCACCAAAGAAAGTTGTCTTGACTGAGCAAGTAAGCTACATTTTGCAACACAACACTCTTCCAAAATTTAAGGACCCCGGTTCACCTGCTACTTCTTGCATCATTGGTGACCATGTCATTAATCAGGCTCTTTTTGATTTGGGAGCAAGTGTGAACCTTCTTCCATATTCGATGTATGTTCAATTGGGCTTAAGGGACTTAGAACCGACGTCGGTAGTTTTGCAACTAGCCGACCGATCCATCAAATAGCCCTGGGGTATCATTAAGGATTTGTGGATCAAAATTGATAAATTCTTCTTCCCAGTCGATTTCATAGTAATAGACACGGAACCGATCGCAAATCCCAAGAGCCAAATTTCTGTTATCCTTAGCCGTCCTTTCTTGGCAACCGCTAATGCCAACATAAATTGCAGGATGGGGATAATGAAAATTTCAGTTGGGCTTATGAAGGTGAAGTTGAACATATTCAATCCAACCCCCAATTCTTTGGACAAGCATGAAGAGGTTTGTGTTGTTGAAAAATGCATTGAAAATGAATGTGGAAAATTTGATTCTTTGCTTAATGACAAAACTTTAAAAGGATTATCTTCAAAAGAGTTTTAAAAGATGTTTTGTTAAAACCAAGTGTTGAAAGGGCATGGAAGCCCAAGAATTAATTTGATTAAGGACTGTCAATTCATTTTGAATCAAATCCAATGAGTTCCCTAGGGAATAGTTTGTTGGGTGGGGTTCAAAGTTCTTTCCGCCCCATTAAGAAGGGCACACACAACAAGATTTTTGATCCGGGCTAAAAGAGCCCAACGTCTTGCTAGAGACGTTAAACACTAGTGATTTGTAGGGTTTTCAACCCTATTCCTCCCTCATTTCTATTTTTACTTTCATTTCTTGCGTCGTCTAGATATATTCTGGGATCGTACACATTGTTTGGGATTTTAATAAGGAAGGCATGCATTTTCATCTTTGAATTAGGCATTTAGTGTCTGTTCGATAGATCACAAAAGCAAGTTTGATTGATCGAGCATCATCTTTGCATAGTCCCACCTCTCAGCCCCATCGTGTGAAAAATCTCTGCATATTTCAGCTCTTTGTGTATCATTCGAACTTTTCATCAGATCGATCTAAGTTTTTGTCGATCGATCTAGTTTCCATTTCGATCGATCTGTGTTCTATACTTAGAAAATTTTTTGAAGGTCTGAAAAATCACCTCTCTATGTATTGTTTGAAGATTTCTGCAGGTTTTTACCTGTTGGATCGATCGAAGTTCGATCGATCAATATTCGATTGAACTATGTGCTTCCATTTGACTTTGACTTTTTGAATTTCAAATTTCAAAATTTGAATTTTATTTATTTATTTTTTTAAAATTATTTATTTTTTATTTTTATTTTCAAAAAAATCTAAAAATATTTTAAATTTCCAAAAATTCAAAATTTTCAAAAATATCTTGTTATTTTGTGGGTTCGATCGATCTGAGTACCTTCATGGTTGATTTGTGTTCGATCGATCTGATCATCCATGAGATCAATCTGACATGTCAGGAATCATTTTTAAAAATATGACCCAAGGGTCACTTGGATCGGTTTTCACATCGATCCAAGACCGTCCTTCTCTCCCGAAGGTGTTCCATCATCTTCCCCACTTCCGGCGACATTTCGGCGACCTCTCAAGGCTTCTAAACTCCATTTTTGATCTTCTCTCATCTAATCTTTCTCGGTCCACTTCTCTCCTTTATTTTCTTGGTAAGTTTTGTGTTTCATTTTCCATTTTTGTTTCGATTTCATGTTCTCCATGTTGCCATGTTTAGATCTAGAGCTTCCATGTTGATTTGTTGCCATTTTTGAAGCTTCCAAGCATCTATATATTTATATATATTTGTATATTTTATTTTTTTATTTTCAAATTTAGATCCCGGGGTCACGTACCGATTTAAGTGACCATTGGAATGCCCCCATGTTGTCCACATCACAGATCCATGACTGTCCCCATATTTTTTGACAGGTTCGATCGATCTCGCCATAGCTCTGATCGATTTGAGATAGATCGATCCAACACATCTCAAGATTGATGCCACTTGGATCAATCGCATATTTCTATGATCGATAGAGATTCACTGTTTTTGTACATTGATGCCCTACACCCTCATTTATGTCCATGCTTTCATAGTTGTGCCCAATGCCTGTGTTTTCCACATTGGATGCATTTTATACTTATCATGTTTAGCATGTTTCACATATTTGACCATTCATTGTCTATTCTTGGCTGTATTATCACTTACATAGATTCATGTATTTTACTCTGCATTGTCTATCTTCATTTGACAAACATGTTTATATCTGTTGTGCTTTCAATTCTGTATTTTATTTACTGTTTTTGTTACTGACTACATTTGCAAGTGTTTCTTTCTTTTTGCAGATCATGACTCGATTCAAGACTACGGCCCACCGTATATATGACCGTAGTGTCCGGCAGCGAGTGGAGGAGCCTTCAGAGCCAGCTCTCGTTCAGTCTGAGCGCTCATTTTCTTCTTCATTTGCCTCTTCATCATCTCAGGAGGCCGAGCCCACACTGCCTCCTTCACCTATTCTAGCACCACAACTAGCACAGCCCGACAATGGAGGACAGATATTTGCACCTTTCAGTGGCGCAAGAGTCAATGTTTGATGATACTTTCTTTGTCCGGCCGGCCACGACCAAGTAGGCATATGACGAGATTTATCAGCGCAACATATTTCCTATCTTGGCTCTGGTGGCCAATCTGGTTTACCCGAGACTCTTCCGGTTATTCTACCAGAACCTCCGGCTAGCTCTGAGTAACATGGCTGAGTTGCGGACTTCTACAGATGGACATCCTATCTGTATCACCATTGAGACCTTGGCGACAGCTTCTTAGTACCCACACTTATGCCCTTCAGGGGTAGATTATCTGATTTTACAGAGGCCCTTCGATGCAGACATGGCCACAGCTCTTACTGGCCCTGCCAGTTTTGGTGACACTTTTGCCATCAGGACCTACTTGCCCGACTGCCTATGGTTCTTTGATTCGGTTTTATTCCTGTAACGACCTGAGTTTTGTAAACCTGATGCGTCAGTGATTACCAAAAGATGACCCGTTACCAGGTCTGAAATAGGGAACAAAAGGTGAAACAATGGTCTCTAGAGATACAATGCCTCTCTAAGACACCCACGTGACTCTCAATGAGGTCACGGAACCCAAAGGAAAACAAGTGCGGAAGTGACGTTTCAAAAACTGATAAAACGGAACCTAGGGCAAAATGGTCATTTCCAAGGTAAAAGTGGATACTACCGAGTATACCATTGGAAAGACAATGAAAAATTAATGAATTTAGACTTAAGAATTACTTGATTCGGAGTCTGGATGAAGAAGATATGGCTAACGGAAGAAACAGGGGTAAAAAGGTCAAAATAGTCAACCATAAGTCATCTAACCGGTTACCAAGCCTTCTTAACTAGTTAGGAGGCCAAAAATGAAGATCACAACACTGTCCATGCTCATTTAACCGGTTACGAGACCCCTTCTAACTGGTTAGGAAGCAAAAACAAAAGGTTCAACAAAGAAAATTGGCAGCAGGGGTTTTTTGAAAAAAATTGGGATTTTGAGGGCTAAGATGACATTTTCTAGAAAAACTTAAAGAAGAAATCCCCCTCAAAATCAAGTTTTCTACTCGGCAGCATAGGAAAAAAATGAAAAAAAAACACATTATGAAATACCCGAAATGCCCCTGGAACAGAATAGGGTAAAAAATTGATTAAATGCAACCTTGGGTTTTTGTTTCATCAAGAAGGGCATTGTTTGCCAAAGTGAGCATGCAAGTATATGTAATATGATAAAATAGATATGCTACAATGGCCTAAGGCCTCATGGCATGTCATATGCAAAGTATGACCCTTCAGTGCATTAAATCACATATCTTTCATAGGCAACAATGAAGTTAAAATTAGCATACATATCACATAAGTGTCTTTGGCTCTTGGCCTCATTACAAACACATTCTAAGAGTAACAAAAGGTGCACTTAAGTGTACATTACATAGCTTAGACAATAAATACAAGCTTTGATACATTAAACCAAAAAGGATCATGATATGCTAAAAAGTGCATATTCAATATCACCAGAAATACTCCAAGAATTCTAGCAAGTCTAAGAGTGCTGTGCATCCCACAATAAAGCTTCTTTACATAAAAAACACCCAGTAACTTCAGGGTGAGTAAACAAGTTTACTCGTAGGGAATGAGTATGCATAAGTTTAACTTATTACAAAATCTACAATTTAATAGAATTTAGTCTATGCTATTAAAATGACATTGGAACCTTTAACATAGCACAATAAGACACAATCTCACAAAGTTATCGACTTGGAAAATAAAGAGCGAACTTAACTGAAGTGGATACTTGGATATCGCCCGGACTAAAACGGTACTCTTGAGATCACTTTAGGGCTATTAACCCATGTGTATCTTCCCCTAGTGCGCACTATAGTTCAGGGAGCTCTCTATCTCCCATACTAGAACCAAGTCCTAGCCATGTCAAGTTCTTGATGATATCCCAAGTCTTCAAAATCAACAAGTAGAGCAACATGTTATGATATGTGATAAAACCCAACAAGTTCCATGGATTACATGACTAAATCATTAGATCAACATGATAGAAATTAAGTAGGCCAACTAAGTAATTTTCTAGATTTCAAGAGTTATCCAAATGATTCTAATTTAATATATGACAGAGAGTAATTCATGGCCATGCCATATATCAAGTCAAAAATGAAATACAAGCATGGTATAAATAATTAGAATTTAAATTAACTTAAATCAATTAATCCTCTAGACTTAAAAGCTCATTTAAATCATGCCAAATTAATATACAACAAAGATCAAGTCATGACCATGCCATATATCAAGTCTAAAGTGAGGTATATACAAGCTACAATTAATCATTTATTTCTTATTTCAATACAAGGCATGCATACAACTTGAATATCACTACAAGAATAATTAAATCACTTGGAAAATAAATTATAACACCCTCTACCTCAATAGAGAATTGAATCTCTATAATCCAAGGCAACCAAACTTAAAAATGGAAAACCAAAAATTTTTTTTTAGAGGAAAGTGAGAGGAAACTAAAGTATTCCAAGCTTCAAGGTCTTAGGTGAGTGGAAGGGCACCAAAATGAAGTCTAAAGCTTTAAACCAAGCTTAGTCTTCAATGGTGGCTAGGTTAGGGTTCTTGAGAGGAAAGAGATAAATGAATTAAATGTGAAAACCCTAAGTTAAAATGGTGGGATTCTCCATTCACTTGGTCCTCTTGCACTACCTCTCTCACACACACACTTGCAAGACTAAAGGTGAGTGTAATATTCTTGTCATGAATCTAAGTAAGCTTCCAAGATTAAATATCAAGCCTACACTTGTCACAAATCTAAGGTTCCTTCCTAGGCTTAATCCTAAGCCTACACTTGTCAACCATCTAAGCCAACAAGCGGTCTAATCCTAGGCCAACAAATGGGTGGAACTCCACACTCTATGTGTCATCACACAAGGCTTCCAAGTGGTTTCACCACAAGATCAACAAGTGGCACCATGAGAGTGTGACACTTGTCACACTTTTTGAAAATTACAAAAAGGTCCTTTTTGAAAATATCTTACAAATTAAATTGCAAAATAGTCCCTAAGATGAAAAATAATTACTTTGAATAATTACCCAAAAACCCCTCAAGTTGTGAATAATTACGAAAAGTCATGCATCTATACCCTTTACAAGAAAAGTAAACATTTAACATGCTTTTCTACAAAAGTAAAAATATAGAAATCATGGAAATGAAATATCATGGACGCATGCAAAAGTGGAATCAAATCTGAGAACAAAAGTGAGGTTATGCAAGTAAAATGAAAAATGAGAAAAGAACAAAATAGGAAAAAATACGAAAAAAGAAAATTACCGAAAAAAAAGAAGGAAAATGATCGGGTCATTACAACCTACCTTCCTCAAAAGGGATTTTGTCCCCGAAATCGAATCGTACCTGAAAGAGAGAACAGATGGGGATACCGAGAGCGAGCCTCCTGCTGGAGCTCCCAGGTAGCCTCCTCAACGCCGTGGTGTCTCCACAAGACCTTAACCAATGGAATGGTCTTGGTCCGCAAGACCTGCTCCCGTGAATCAAGAATCTGGACCGGACCTTTCTCGTAGGTCACGTCCTCATCAACAACCACATTAGTCCACCGCAAAACATGTGATGGGTTCGGCTCGTACTTTCTCAGGATAGAGACATGAAAGACGTCGTGAACCCTATCCAGGTCTGGCGGCAATGCCAAACGATAATCAACCTCACCGACGTGTTCCAATATCTCAAATGGTCTAATGAACCTAGAAGACAATTTGCCAGTCTGCCGAAATCTCAGAAGTCTCTTCCGTAGAGAAATCTTGAGAAAGACATGGTCTCTTACCTCAAAAGACAAGGATCGTATCCTCCTGTCAGCGTAACTTTGCTGTCTGCTCTGTGCGGTAACCAATTGCTGCTGAATCAACTTGATTTTCTCTGTAGTCTCAATGACAATGTCGGGACCTAAGGCACTGGTATCACCGACCTTGGTCCAACAAATAGGAGATCTGCAAGAACTGTTATACAATGCCTCCAAAGAAGCCATGCCAATACTAGCCTGGTAACTGTTGCTGTAAGCAAACTCAACCAAGGGTAAGTAGTCTTCCCAACTACCCCCAAAATCCAAGATACAAGCCCGTAACATATCCTCCAATACCTGAATGGTGCGTTATGACTGACCATCAGTCTGAGGATGGAATGCCATACTAAAATGAAGCCCCATGTCAAGAGTCTCCAGAAAACTCTGCCAAAAATGTGACGTGAATCGCGGATCCCTATCCGAAACAATGGATACAGAAACCCCGTGAAGTTTGACAATCTGTCTCACATACTGTCCACTCAGTTTCTCTGCACTGTTTGTCACTGCCATGGGCAAGAAGTGAGCCGTCTTAGTCAACCTGTCAACTATAACCCAAACGGTATCATTCCCTGCCTCAAACCTCGGAAGTCCTGTTACGAAATCCATAGTGATATGCTCTTATTTCTACTCAGCTACTGGTAATGGTTGCAATAATCCTGCCGGTCGCTGATGCTCTGCTTTCACTTGCTGACAAGTAAGGCATCGAGCCACAAACTGTGAGACATCCCGTTTCATGCCCTGCCACCAAAACTGTCGCCGCAGATTGTGATACATCTTTGTACCACCAGGATAAACTGCGAGCATAGAGTGGTGAAAATCCCAAAGAACGTCTTCACGACAAGACAAAGGAACAAACATCATCCCCTTGTACCTGAGACCACCGTTTGAATGTAAGGTTTAACCCTCTACATCCTCACCGCCTGAAATCCGAACATGGATGGCCTTTATCTCCCTATCCTCCAGCTGTGCCTCAATAACTCTGCTAACAAGAGCTGGTTGAGCCACAAGGCTAAATAAAATAGCCGGCGAAACATCCTCATAAGACTGCAAACCAAGATTTGCAAGCTCTTCTAGAATCTTCCATCTATGAATGGAAATGCTAGCAAGAGTTCCCCGTGACTTTCTACTCAATGCATTGGCCACCACATTGGCCTTACCCGAATGGTATTGTAACTCAAAGTTATAGTCCTCCATGAACTCAACCCATCTGTGTTGTCTCAAGTTCAAATCCTTCTGAGAGAAGAGATACTTGAGACTCTTCTGATCGGAGAAAACCTCAAACTTCTCCCCGTACAAATAGTGTCTCCATCATTTCAGGGCAAAGATTACTACTGCCAACTCTAAATCATGTGTCGGATAGTTCAACTCGTGAGTCTTCAACTGTCAAGACCCATAAGCAACCACCCAAGACACAACCTAAACTTTCCCGTGAAGCATCATGATCGGTTGGTCAATTAAACATCAACCTTCGCAATAGCACGAATCATTGTAAAATAGGGCTATTGGTCGGGTAAGTCGAACCACTGGGACTGCGTTAGTCTATGGCAACCTAAGTGTCGAGAATTGTTCTTAGAATGATAAGGTGTAATAAGGAGTTGTTGATTGGTTTGTCACTAAGCTAGTACTTGAAGTGTGCATAAAACAAGAATGCTAGTAAATGAGAGTTAGAGATAAAAAAAGGGGAAACTAGGGAAGTGAATCCACCTGCGCCCTAAATACATGCTAAATCAAGACTAAATTGGGGATAAACACTATATAAGTAATGATCAAGAATTATGTAGCAACACATAGTTGCTTCATAACCAATAAAAAGTTCATGAGATTAAAACAAGAATGGTCTATCAAAAGACAACACATTTGGACTACCTAGACTAAGGTGTAGTATCAAATACATTAACTTAAGCAAAAGACCATCAAGCATTCAATCAAATGATGAAGCACATGAAGGTAAGAATCAAGCATAGTCCATCAAAGGAGGTACCTAAGCAATGGAATATCAAGTTTCAAAATCAACATGCCTTGAAAACCATTTCATAACCTTGCTTCCACTCTCACCATGAAAACTCAAGCAACATGATTACTCTAAGACATCATCTAAAACAAGATAATCAACTTAAAGAAATCATCCATACATGTATCAACATTCATTACAACAAATGAGGTGCTCTTGGTTATGATGAGACCATAAAATATACATGGCAAATCCCCAAAATAGACTATCCTAGGACATGCTTACAAGGGAGGGACTTCATCACCTCCCTAGGGAAAGAGTTAGTTACCCATTGCTAAGCTAGAAGAAGGAAGAAGCTCCATCCAAGACTCCATTTTCGTGCACCTACTGTAGCACTCAAGAACACCCTCTTCCTTGCTCTCTTCTCTCTCCTCTATCTTGCTAGAATATAGGATAATGCTTTTGTGTGGTCCTCCCTCTCTCTTATCAAGCTCAAGTCAAAGCTCTCTCTCCTCCAAGGAACACCTCCAACCACTTCATAAAGAAGGAAGATGGGATTGAGGAAACCAATGTGCAAGTGGCTGAAATTAAGCCATTTCAGGGTGCAATCTGCCTGAATTTCGAGCACTCGAAGGGTGGTCTCGAGCACTCTAAATTAGTGTAATGAGCAACATGCAATTCTTGCCCATCTCTGACCCACTGTGGAAGAATAACCATAACTTTGTGCTCCAAACTACGAATGTTGATATGTTTGAAGATTTGGAGAGCTGATTCAGAGCTTTAAAAACTTCATGTTTTGATGAAGACTCAATTCTCAAGTCTGGTTGGTCGAAAATGTGGAGAAAGGCAGTACTTCAGTGCTGCCAGGCAGTCCTATGCACCTCTGGTAACAAGGCCATAACTCTCTGCTCCGAGCTCCGAATGATGAACTGTTTGAAGATTTAGAAAGCTAATTCAGAGCTCTAAATCTTTCATGTTATGATGGAAGTCCAGTTCTTGAGTTTACTAGGTCGAAAATGGCGACAAAAGTCAGGTTCTACTGCTGCCAGAATTTCAGAATTGGCACCCTTTTTGTTCAAAATTCCACAAGGCATCATTTTTGCTTTCTTTTTGCACTTTAACCTGAAAATGTACAAAAACATGCAAATGGAGTTAATCTACATAAAATAATCAATTAATGGACTTTGTTAATGTAATTTAGGGCGCTTGAATATACAGTATTCAGCGCTTATCACACCCCCAAACTTACATTTTGCTAGTCCCTTAGCAAAACCAAAATGCAAAGCTTAATGGAATGAAAAACATGGGAATGCTATTACAAAAATATCCACCATGGCAAAAATAAACATAAACATAGCTCAAATACAACTTGAAACAGATAAAGAGCTGGAGACGGGATCATTGGGAAGACTACCTTGCATATATGAAGCATTGATACAAAAATTGGCAAAAACCATTTCAACATGCATGCATCAACATCATAGTCCATATAAATAATTCAATTGTCATCTCTTAAATGGAAATACTCAAACTCCAATGAAAGTGAATTGAATTCTCAACATGCGGCTTTTACTTTCTTTCCCAATTCCAAGGCACAAGTTTTCAAATCAATGAATTCCCCTTTACATGAAGTCCCTAAGGCATGATTTTATTTTCAAGACAACTTTTGTTGCCTATTGACAATTTATTGTAACTCATAAGCGAAACATAGAATGGTTGTGCAATACTGAAGTCCCTTAAGCTTTCTAACCAACCTATGTAGCAAGCGTTAGGCCAACAACTCCCAAACCAGATGGCTTTAGGGTGTTAAGTGTAGAGACACTCCAAAGGGCTTAATAGCTCAAGTTGGAAAGGCTACGAACTCCAACGAACCATGTTTATTACCAGTTTATTTTTTGAATGACCGTGCAATGTTTAAGTCCCTTAAGCTTTCTAACCAACCCTTGTAGCAAGCGTTAGGCCAACAACTCCCAAACCAGACGGCTTTAGGGTGCTAAGTGTAGAGACACTCCTAGGGTTTAATAGCTTGAGTTGGAAAGGCTACGAACGTCAATTGGTCATTTTTTTCTTTCTTTCTCAATTTTTTTTTTTTTTTTTTTTTTTTTTTTTTTTTTTTTGCTTTTTTTTTTTTAAGTCCAACTTAAATCATGCCAAAGATATTCATCTATCAGGTTCATCAAATCAGATTAACTAGGCCAAGGTCAAGGTTGATCAAGTTGCATGCCTCACAGTTAAGTTTCCAATGTGCGTCTGTGCATTGTGAAGCTTATAAGAGTGTAAATCCAGCAAGAATCTAATTGAGGCATTTATACAGACTACATTGTATTTGCATGATCACTTCAAATTCAAATTTCTTTATTTTCAAAAATTTCTCAATTGCTTCTATACACAAGGTATTAAACATATGCTTTGTCTTCGACACGTTCCAAGTTACACTATCATTGCTTTACAAAAATATGATACCAAAACTATGCCAAGAATACTTTGATGCACCCCCAAACTTGAATGACACAGTGTCCTCAATGTGGGACATGGATGTAAGTTAAAGACAAAAATGACAAAGAGTATAAAAAGGAATAAAAATATCCAGGGGGAGGAAATGGCATGGTGAAACAAAACCCCCAAACTTGAAATGAACTGCGCTACCTGGATAATATGACGAAAAACAAAAAGAAACAAACACAAAAAGCATTAATAGCACAAGCATAAATACAGAAAAATTATGTACATAAAGTTAATAGAAAAGAGAGAATTTGCATTTCAAAAAGAGTTTACATGATTACAAAAAGAGCTGTACAGGGATCATGTCTACTAGAGCAACCTATACATAGCAAATTCTTACAGTTCAAAAGGAAAACAAAAGGTACAAGAGAAATATTTACATATGAAACAAAAAGATAAGGTCCAACACTCGCAACAAGCTACGGTCCAGAAGGTAAACGGGCGAGGATGGAATGGAGGAGAGATTGAGTCTTACGCCGTTCGGCGGAAGCCAAACGATGTTCCTCAGCTGCGACACAGCGGTCTTCAGTAGCAAGACGACGATCTTCTTCGGCACGTGAAGAAGTCTCACACATAGTCCGAGTGTACGTGGACAAAGAATTCTCAAAACGATCCATCCGCTCATGAATATCGGCAATGCTAGCCCGGATGAAAGCCTGGTTCTGCGGAGAGTCGACCGGAGGCTCTACCCTTGCAGCGGCTGCTGCTGTGGAAGCATCCTCAGAAGGAGGAGGAGGTGGAGCTTGGATGAACAAGGGGGCAGCAGGCTGAGGGGTACTAGAATGGCTAAGAACATTGATCCACCGGTGCTGGGTAAAAATTTTAATCTTTTCGCCTTTTGGTTCATGGGGAGGAACAATGAAACCCTTGTGCTGAAGGAGCCGAGTGATGAAAAACGGCAAAGGCAATTTCCGATTTTCAACTCGCGGAACCCGTGCATTATGAGCGTCATGCCAAAACTTCATAAATGTGGTCCAAATGAGCTCCGGGATGGAGAACCATTGGCCTTGGTCCATGGCATATAAGGCTTGCAAAAGGAGGCCCCTACGCTCGGTGCTATGCACCAAAGGGTAGACATTGTGCTTGAAAATAGTGTCAATGAACCAGAGGCGTTCCGGAAGATTGGTTTTGCGGATAAAAGACCGGGGCCTATTAGGATCGTCAACATTGCCAATTGCAGCGACAACCTGCTCCACAGTTAATGTATTCGGCTCCTCATATAAAAGGAGATTCTCACGATTGACAATGTCATCGGGGCACTTAATGGGGCAACCAGAAACCTGAATGATGTCAGTCATAGTGAAAGCATAGGTGGTGCCATCAATGGATGTAGTGAGAGAAATGGGTGGCTCTTCAGGGCATTGGAGATTCTGGTAGAAGAGGCGCACTACACGGGGGTAGGCAACCCTGGCAAGGGGCGCACAAATGTGCTGTAGACGCCGGTTAGTCAATTCGGCTACAGCCCACGAAGTAGTGGGTAGAATGTCAAAGGCATCCGTGAGCGGAAAAGAAAGCTCGTAGTTGAGTTGTTTGCGATCCCAAGGATCACGTGGTCGCTCACGATGGACAGTACGAGCACCCGCAGAGGGTCTAGGAGGGCGAGAAGGACCGGCACGAGACATTTAGAGAGGTGGACTTGGTTGAGGACTTTCAGCGAACACCTGGCGTGCACCACAAAAAGGAGAAGGTGAAAATGAGTGGGATGGATGATGAAACCTAAAAATTTTTGGCCCTGCAATACTCCCAAACAATCACAAATCTCCATTACATGCAAGCCCATCCTCCTTTTATATCAAAAATGTGAAAGAAGAAGAGAAGGAAGAAACTCACCTAACAATGGAGATCCACAGGCCCTATGGCCATTGGATTAAGTGGTGGGGATGGTTGGAATTTGCCTAGAGGTGAAGAGGATGGTGAGGTTGGGTGGTTTGGGTAGAGAGAGAAAGTTGGTTGCATGGTGATGGAAGAGGAAGGCCGAGAGGTGGTTGGGTTGGGGTGAGGGTTGATTGGTGAATGAGAGAGGTGATGGTGTGCATGAGGGGGTGAGGTTGGGATGGTGAGGATGATGGTGTGGAGTTGGTTGAGTGTGAAGGGTGGTGGGATGTTAGGAAGCCGAGATGTGAAGTGATGGGGGTGATTTATGAGAGAAAAGGGAAGGTTGGGTGCCGAGAGCTTGGTTGTGGTTGGGGGGAGTTGGTTTTTAAAAGAGGAGGGGGGGTAAGCTTGGTTCGAGCACTCGAAGTTGGACTTCGAGTGCTCTAGAATGGGGCAGTGGGCTCGGTTGGCTTGGGTGAGAGATCTTGGGCAATGGCGAGCACTCGAAGCTTGGCTTCGAGTGCTCTAGAAACAGGCAGAGATGGTTTGGTTTGGGTTGGTGTGGATGAGGTGCATGCAAGGTGGTGTTGGATGGTGGAGATGAGGGAAGATGGTTGGATAGGGTTGTGAGAGGTATGGTTGGCTGCAGTGTGTTTGGGTTGAGGTGAGGGGTGGCATGGAGTGGGTTGGTTTGATGATGGTGGTGAGGTGTGCTTGGGTGCATGCATGGTTGAGGAGGGGTTGGGGATGGTGTTGTGTTGGAGATGCCGAGAGCAAGATGATGGCATGCATGGTGGTTGCATGGTGTTGATGTGAATGGTTGGGATTGTGTTGGGAAGATGGCCGTGGAGGGCAAGCATGGTTGAGGATAATGAGGGGTTGCTGAGAGGTTAGTTTGTGGGTTGAGGTGGTGGAAGTTGATGGGCATGCATGAGTGAGGAAGTGGGTTGTTGAAGAGAGAGAAAAGGTGGAGGTTGGTTGGTTTGGGTTCATGCATGGGAGTTGCCGAGAGAGAGAGAGGGAAGGTGATGAGGTTGGGAGGGTGTTGGGAGGATGCATGCATGAGAGGGGGTTCGGTTGATGGGTGAGGCTCGGTTGGATGCATGGTGATTCATGCATTGTGGGCTTGAAGGTGGGGTTGCTTGAGAGTGCTCAAGCACTCAGCAGTGAGTTGGTGGAGAGGGTTGGGTTTGGTTGTGTGGTGGAGAGATAGAGAGTTGGTGAGGGAAGTTTGAGGTTGCATGCATGCATGGGGCTTGCATACATGCATGGAAGTTGTGGGTGGAAACCGAAAGGTGGTAGTGTTGCATGGTGTTGGATGGTGGGTTTGTGGAGGTATGCATAGGCATGCATGGTTGAGGAAGTGGGTTGTTGTTGTGTTGCAAGAGGTGGTGAGGTGGTGCAAGCATGGGTGAGTTGAGAAGTGGGTTGCAGAGAGTTGGGATGGTGTTGGGGTGTAGAAGGATGCATGGTTGCTGGAGATGAGGGTTGCGAGGGCTCGGGATGTGTGGTTTGAGGTGTTCGAGCACTCGCTAGGGGGAGCTCGAGTGCTCGAAATGGAGCCAGTAGGTTCGGTATGTTGGGGTTGGCTATTGAAAGAGAAAGAAGGTGGAGTTTGAGCACTCCAAATAGGCTCGGCGAGTGCTCAAACTGAGAGCAGTGAGTTGGGTGGGTTGGTGCATGAAATTCGAGCACTCAAACTAGAATATAGAGTGCTCGAAAATGGCTCAGTAGGCTAGGGGGTGAGCTCGGCTGTGAGGACTGAAGCAAGGAGTGAGAGAGATGAAGGCATTTGATGGATTGGCATGGCTAGTGCAATGCCTGTGAGTTGCAGCCAATTTGAATGCAAGAAGCTTGCATGAGGATTTAAGCAACATTGAATGAGCTTGTGCACTCCAAAAATGAGGATTTAAGCAACATTGACACCTATGCATGCAATGTAGCAAGTTATGAAGGCATGCAAGGATCCTGATGGATTGTGCCACGGTTTCAAAATGTTTCTATGCATGCAAATGTAGTGCCATACAATATTGAAGTTGGATCACGTGATGAAAGTTGAATGCATGAACTCATGAAAGAATGCATGAATGCAATGCAGGCATGCAACATTGTAACCTATAGATTGATCATTCTTATGCATGCATGATAAAATAAATCAAAATAATAATAAATAAATAAATAAATAAAATAAAATAAAAATAAAAATAAAAATAAAAATAATAACAAAATAAAGTAAGATAAAATAAAATTAAATAAAATATTTCAATGAATGAAATCCCCCCCCCCCCCCCCCCCCCTTTTTTTTTTTTTACTTTTCAAACTTTGCAATTTCTAATGCATGGAAAAATTGCCAACTTTCAGAACATCACACAAAGCATGGGTGGATGTAAGAAAATTTGCAAACCTTTGCAACATCACACAATGCATGAATGAAATTTCTGGAGAAAATTTTAAACTTGCAAATTCATTCCATTCCAATGCATGGGAAATTTTGAAAGTTTTGTTTTGAAACCTTGCAATTTTTCAACTTTTTAAACATCTCAAATGCATGAAGAATTTTGAGAAAATTTTCAAACTTTTCATTAAAAATGAGAAAATATGCACATGAGTCGCATTTGAAAAATCTAATGAAATTGCTAGAAAGCGATGGAGACTTCCGGGAATGAAAATTAGACTTGAGAAGGTCTAAGAAAAATCAAATTTTTGGCTTTTCTAAACCGTTTCCCAGAAAATTTGCAAGGCATGAGCAATTTCAAAGAGAAGGAAGCTTGGAAATTGAAAGAATTGCTTCCCTTGAGTTGCTAAATTTAATGTCGATAGCTACACAAAGCTAGAGCATGCACTAATCCTCATAAATTGGATCCGCCAAGAGGACTTCCTCAACTTTTCGGGTTAGGATTGTGCCATCAATGCAAGGCTTAAGCTGTTGGCCATTTACCTTAAAGAGTGATCCACTTGCAGGATCACGAAGTTCGATTGCTCCATGAGGAAAGACGATAGTGACAATGTATGGACCATCCCATCTTGACCGAAGTTTACCGGGAAAGAGTTTCAAGCGGGAATTGAAAAGCCAAAACTTTTGTCCCTGGGCAAAAGACTTCTTGACGATGTGTTTGTCATGAAAAGCTTTAGTCTTTGCCTTGTAGATTTTTGCACTTTCGTACGCGTCATTACGCAATTCCTCAAGTTCATTTAATTGCAACGCACGATTAGAGCCGGCTTGTTTGAGATCAAAATTGAACCTTTTTATGGCCCAATAAGCACGGTGCTCTAATTCTACCTGGAGATGACATGCTTTGCCAAAGACAAGTCAATATCGCGACATGCCAATGGGTGTCTTATAAGCTGTCCGGTAAGCCCAAAGTGCATCGTTTAGCCTTAATGACCAATCTTTGCGGTCCGGTCTAACCGTTTTTTCCAAAATGTGCTTAATTTCCCTGTTAGAAATCTCTACTTGACCACTCGTTTGAGGGTGGTAAGGTGTAGCAACCTTATGAATGACTGAATACTTAGCAAGGACGGATTTAAGATAACGATTTCGGAAATGAGATCCACCATCACTAATGATTGCTCGGGGCGTACCAAAACGACTAAAGATGTGAGACTGAATGAAATGGATCACGACTTTATGATCATCGGTTTTGGTAGCCTCGGCTTCAACCCATTTAGACACATAATCCACCGCTACAAGGATGTACTCATAGCCATAAGAAGATAGAAATGGTCCCATGAAGTCAATTCCCCACTCATCAAAAATTTCAACAATTAAAATGTTGGTGAGGGGCATCATATCTCTTCGGGACATGGATCCAAGTTTTCGACATCGTTCACACGATTTGCAAAAATTGTATGCATCCCGAAACAAGGTAGGCCAAAAGAATCCGCTTTGAAGAACTTTGTTAGCGGTCTTTTTGGCACTGAAATGGCCTCCACAAGGAAAAGTATGGCAAAAATTTAGAATGCTTGTGGCCTCGGTTTCAGGAATGCATCGCCGGATGATTTGGTCCGGGCAATACTTGAATAGTTCTGGATCTTCCCAAAAGAAATGCTTGACTTGGGAGAAAAATCGGTCCCTCTCTTGTTTGGACCAATGAGCTCGAATTTTGCCAACCGCAAGATAATTGGCAATATCCACAAACCATGGAATAGTAGAATGTGAAACTTGAAGAAGTTGCTCATCCGGAAAGGAATCACGGATGGCTGCGAATTCTGAAGATTTCTCAATAAGTAAGCGAGAGAGATGATCGGCGACAACATTGTCGGTCCCTTTTTTATCCCGGATGTCAATGTCAAACTCTTGAAGTAAGAGGATCCATCGAATTAAACGGGGTTTTGTCTCTTTTTTCGCTAACAAATGCCTAAGAGCGGCATAATCCGAAAAGACGATGACCTTGGAGCCAAGAAGATAAGAGCGAAATTTATCCAAGGCGTACACCACAGCTAGCAATTCTTTTTCAGTGGTGGTGTAGTTCAATTGGGCATCGCAGAGAGTTTTGCTAGCGTAATAAATGTCATGCGGAAGTTTATCCACATGTTGGCCCAAAACCGCCCCTAATGCATAGTCGGATGCATCACACATGATCTTAAAGGGAAGAGACCAATTAGGGGGTTTCATGATTGGGGCGGATGAGAGGAGAGTGCAAAGTTTGATGAAAGCTTCCATGCAAGCGTCATCAAAATTGAACGGAACATCCTTGGCTAGGAGATTACAGAATGGCCGTGAGATTTTGCTAAAATCTTTGATGAAGCGACGATAGAATCTGGCATGGCCAAGAAAAGAACGAATTTGATGGACTGAATTCGAAGGAGGAAGATTAGAGATTAACTCAACTTTCGCCTTGTCTACCTCGATTCCCCGCTTAGAAATGACATGTCCTAAAACAATGCCTTCTTGGACCATGAAGTGGCTTTTCTCCCAACTTAGAATGAGATTCGTCTCTTTGCATCTTTGAGCACAAGAGATAAATTTTTGAGACACGAGTCAAAGGAGGAGCCAAATACGGAAAAATCATCCATGAAAACTTCCAAGAACTTTTCAACCATATCGGAGAATATGGACATCATGCACCTTTGGAACGTTGCCGGCGCATTGCATAGACCAAAAGGCATGCGTCTATAGGCAAAAGTACTAAAGGGACATGTGAATGTTGTTTTCTCTTGATCTTGGGGGGCGATTGCCACTTGGTTATAGCCGGAATAACCATCAAGAAAACAATAGAAGCTTTGGCCGGCTAACCTTTCTAGGATTTGATCTATGAATGGAAGTGGAAAATGATCCTTCCTAGTTAACGAATTGAGTTTCCGGTAATCAATGCACACACGCCACCCGGTGGTAGTCCGTTGTGGCACGAGCTCACCCGCTGAATTTTCAACAACGGTGAGACCGGATTTCTTGGGGACAACTTGTGTGGGGCTCACCCACTTGCTATCAGAGATAGGGTAGATGATTCCCGCATCTAGCAATTTGATCACCTCTTTCATGATCACTTCCTTCATATTTGGATTTAACCGGCGCTGGACCTCTCTAGTAGGCTTTGCGTCATCCTCCATATGAATGTGGTGCATACAAATGGAGGGGTCAATTCCTTTCAAATCTGCCACTGTCCAACCAATAGCTTCTTTATGCTCTTGGAGCACCGCTAAAAGGTTGGTCTCTTGGTCTTTTTGAAGGTCCGAGGTAATGATGACCAGAAGGGTTTGCTTTGGACCAAGGAACACATACTTGAGATGGGCCGGGAGCGGCTTAAGCTCAAGTTGTGGCGGAGATAACAATGATGGGACCGGAGGAGTAGTGGAAAGTTGGGGAAGTGGTTCTTTTGGAATTTTCCAAAGAGGTACATCCATGATAGCATTAATATCAAGCAAGGAATTGACTTCTTGAATGGCTTGATCAACATCAAAGTTTGAGAAGTCAAAATGGGACATGCAAGTTTCAAGAGGATTTTTGCTTAGAATGAAGGGGAGAGATTCTTAGACCACTTCATCAATGACATCCACAAGAAAACAATCATCCTCATTGGAGGGATGTTGAGTTGCATGAAAGATGTGGAGTTTAACTTGCATGTTCCTAAAAGCAATGTCCATCACCCCGGTTCGGCAATTAATTGATACATTAGCCGTGGCTAAAAATGGCCTACCAAGAATCACGGGAATGTGCTTTTTTGGGTCATGGACCGGTTCCGTATCAAGAACCACAAAATCTACTGGGAAGTAGAATTTGTCCACTTTGATGATAACATCCTCAAGAATGCCTCGTGGATGCTTGACCGATCTATTGGCAAGTTGCAAAACCATGAAAGTCGGCTTAAGATCTCCCAAACCAAGTTGTAGGTAGACTGAATATGGAATTAAATTCACACTAGCTCCTAAGTCAAGGAGGGCCCTCTCGATTTTGCTATCACCAATGACGCAAGAGATTGTGGGGGCACCCGGATCCTTATACTTCGGAGGAGTGCTGTGCTGAATGATGGCACTAACATTTTCAGTCAACCTCACTTTTTTTGGCAAATGATTTTTAGAAGTGCGCTTTTGAGTGCACAAATCTTTGAGAAATTTTGCATAGGGAGGGATTTGCTTGATAGCATCCAAGAGGGGCAAGTTAATCTTCACTTGCTTGAAAACTTCCCACATGTCTTGAATTTTACAATTCTTGTTCCCAAAATGTGTCGACTCTTGAAGACGTTGAGGAAACGGAGCTTTTGGCTCATAAGTAGTTTCCACATTTGGGGTGACATGTGTGGGATTTCCGTGAATGGTATTTGGACAGGAATTTGGATTAGAAGAGCTTGAATTTGGATTTGAAGAGCTTAGATTTGGATTTTTCAAAGGAGGGTTTTTCTCACTTGTGTCTCCATCAACCTTGTTGTCAACCACTCTACCACTCCGAAAGGTGGTGATAGCTTGAACTTGTTCATGAGTCGGCCCACTCGGAGGAGGGGTTTCATCAATCACATGCATTCCTCTAGGATTTTCAAAAGGTTGAGAGGGAAGCTTGCCCTTGTCCTTTTGAAGCAATTGATTCACCAAGTTAGCTATTTGGCCCACTTGATTTTCGAGATTAGCTATGGATTGAGTATGAGAGTGAACCATTTGGAGAGTAGGCTGCAAGGATGTCAAGAGTTGCTTGTTGGCATCCATTATTTGCTTATTTAATGATTCCATCATTTGCTTGTTTGCAGCTACTATCTCGTCAGTTGGACACACAGGAGGTTGATTGGAGACATTTGGATTGTAAGGAGGACGGTAGCTTGAAGAGGCTTGGAAAGGTCTACCTTAATATTGAGAAGAGGGCTGATTTTACCGCCCTTGGTTTTGGAATTGGGAATTTTGTGGGGCTTGTTGCCGCCACGAGAAATTCGGATGATCTCGCTAACTCAGATTGTAGGTGTTGAAATATGGATTGTTCCCGGGCCGCGAGAACATGGCATTAGCTTGCTCTTGGTTGGGATTGGGAAATTGCTCCGGTGTGGGGTAATCTTCCGAGAGATGGAATGGACTAGTACATGAAGCACAAACTGAACTTGCCGAATTTTGAGACAATGAAGGAGGAAGATGTGGTGCCATCAATTGGTAGAATTTATGAGCGATGGCATCTACTTGAGATGATTCCTCCCTTATTGATTTTGGTTGACAAGTGTTGGTGTTCTTTGCAATGGTTGAGGTCGGAGCCCTACGAGAATTATGTTGAAGTGAATTTTCGCTTAAATTCTCAAGTAGGGTCCAAGCCTCATCCGCATTCTTGGACATGAACATCCCACCACAAGAAGAATCAACCATAAATCTGTGGGTTTCGGTCAAGCCGGCATAGAAAGCTTGCACTAATTGCCATTTTGGGATCAAATGATGAGGACATTTCCGAAGAAGATCTTGTAGCCTTTCCCAAGTCTCATGGAGTTGTTCTCCATCAACTTGAGAAAAGCTTAGAATGGAACGCCTCATTTGGTTGGTTTTACTCACCGGATAATACTTCTTAAGGAATTCTTGTTGCAATTGAGCCCAAGAAGTAATGGAATTGGGAGCGAGGGAGTTCAACCAATATTTTGCCCTATCCTTTAGGGAGAATGGGAAAAGATGGAGATGGAGTGCATTGTCCGGAAAACCTCTCAATCGGATGGTCGAACAGATTTCAAGGAACTCATCAAGATGCTTATATGGATCTTCATTATCAAAGCCATGAAATGATGGAAGCATTTGGATGGTGCTTGATTTGATCTCATATTGAGCTGCATCGATGTTTGGCATTACTATGCAAGATGGAAAAGCATAGGTGGTAGGGATGAAATGATCTCTAAGAGTCATTGGTTCTACATTAGGAATTTTAGCCCTTTCATTCCCCGGATTTCCTACGTTATCCCCCATTGTATTGAATTCAGTTTCAAGATCCCTTGTAAGAGTGGGTTCCCTAAGGTTCCGTCTAAGAGTTCTTTCAAGTGAATTTATATCAATAGGCGAGTCAAGTGTGGGTAGAGAGAGTGACCTACGGCCAAACATCAACAACAAAGCATATATTCAATAACACAATTCATCATCAATACTCCACATACGATGTTCCCTTTCTCCTCAATTATCAAGACAAAAATAAATAGCCACGACAAGGACCGATGCTTGAACACGAAATTAAAACAAAATAATAGCCTCGACAAGGGCTTCACAAACTAAATAACACTAAGTTAAACACATGCAAGATATTCACAATATGAAAGACTAGAACCTTGAAAAACTTACCGGAAGTCCTCTAGACTTACAATTTTCTCAATTTTCCCTCGGCAAGCCTTGAGTTTCTAGAATCTCACTTACAACACAAAGATGATTAAAACACACAAGGAATATTCACAAAACACGATATTCACAATCAAACTAAAATTAACCCTAGAACTTTGGTCGCTAAACCGTATGCAATCCCCGGCAATGGCGCCAAAAATTGATCGGTTGGTCAATTAAACATCAAACTTCGCAATAGCACGAATCATTGTAAAATAGGGCTATTGGTCGGGTAAGTCGAACCACTGGGACTACGCTAGTCTATGGCAACCTAAGTGTCTAGAATTGTTCTTAGAATGATAAAGTGTAATAAGGAGTTGTTGATTGGTATGTCACTAAGCTAGTAATTGAAGTGTGCATAAAACAAGAATGCTAGTAAATGAGAGTTAGAGATAAAAAAAGGGGAAACTAAGGAAGTGAATCCACCTATGCCCTAAATACATGCTAAATCAAGACTAAATTGGGGATAAACACTATATAAGTAATGATCAAGAATTATGTAGCAACACATAGTTGCTTCATAACCAATAAAAAGTTCATGAGATTAAAACAAGAATGGTATATCAAAAGACAACACATTTAGACTACCTAGACTAAGGTGTAGTATCAAATACATTAACTTAAGCAAAAGACCATCAAGCATTCAATCAAATGATGAAACACATGAAGGTAAGAATCAAGCATAGTCCATCAAAGGAGGTACCTAAGCAATGGAATATCAAGTTTCAAAATCAACATGCCTTGAAAACCATTTCATAACCTTGCTTCCATTCTCACCATGAAAACTCAAGCAACATGATTACTCTAAGACATCATCTAAAACAAGATAATCAACTTAAAGAAATCATCCATACATGTATCAACATTCATTACAACAAATGAGGTGCTCTTGGTTATGAAAAGACCATAAAATATACATGGAAAATCCCCAAAATAGACTATCCTAGGACATGTTTACAAGGGAGGGACTTCATCACCTCCCTAGAGAAAGAGTTAGTTACCCATTGCTAAGCTAGAAGAAGGAAGAAGCTCCATCCAAGACTCCATTTTCGTGCACCTACTGTAGCACTCAAGAACACCTTCTTCCTTGCTCTCTTCTCTCTCCTCTATCTTGCTAGAATATAAGATAATGCTTTTGTGTGGTCCTCCCTCTCTCTTATCAAGCTCAAGTCAAGGCTCTCTCTCCTCCAAGGAACACCTCCAACCACTTCATAAAGAAAAAAGATGGCATTGAGGAAACCAATGTGCAAGTGGCTGAAATTGAACCATTTCCGAGTGCAATTTGCCTGAATTTCGAGCACTCGAAGGGTGGTCTCGAGCACTCTAAATTAGTGTAATGAGCAACATGCAATTCTTGCCCATCTCTGACCCACTGTGGAAGAATAACCATAAATTTGTGCTCCGAACTCCGAATGATGATCTGTTTGAAGATTTGGAGAGCTGATTCAGAGCTTTAAAAACTTCATGTTAATGAAGACCCAATTCTTAAGTCTGTTTGGTCAAAAATGGGGAGAAAGGCAGTACTTCAGTGCTGCCAGGCAGTTCTGCGAACCTCTGGTAACTTTGTATTCCCGCCTGTCACGCTGGTGACCCGGGTTCGATCCCCGGCAACGGCGCCAAAAATTAATCGGTTGGTCAATTAAACATCAACCTTTGCAATAGCACGAATCATTGTAAAATAGGGCTATTGGTCGGGTAAGTCGAACCACTGGGACAGCGCTAGTCTATGGCAACCTAAGTGTCTAGAATTGTTCTTAGAATGATAAGGTGTAATAAGGAGTTGTTGATTGGTTTGTCACTAAGCTAGTAATTGAAGTGTGCATAAAACAAGAATGCTAGTAAATGAGAGTTAAAGATAAAAAAAAGGGGAAACTAGGTAAGTGAATCCACCTACGCCCTAAATACATGCTAAATCAAGACAAAATTGGGGATAAACACTATATAAGTAATGATCAAGAATTATGTAGCAACACATAGTTGCTTCATAACCAATAAAAAGTTCATGAGATTAAAACAAGAATGGTCTATCAAAAGACAACACATTTGGACTACCTAGACTAGGGTGTAGTATCAAATACATTAACTTAAGCAAAAGACCATCAAGCATTCAATCAAATGATGAAGCACATGAAGGTAAGAATCAAGCATAGTCCATCAAAGGAGGTACCTAAGCAATGGAATATCAAGTTTCAAAATCAACATGCCTTGAAAACCATTTCATAACCTTGCTTCCACTCTCACCATGAAAACTCAAGCAACATGATTACTCTAAGACATCGTTTAAAACAAGGTAATCAACTTGAAGAAACATCCATACATGTATCAACATTCATTACAACAAATGAGGTGCTCTTGGTTATGAAAAGACCATAAAATATACATGGCAAATCCCCAAAATAGACTATCCTAGGACATGCTTACAAGGGAGGGACTTCATCACCTCTCTAGAGAAAGAGTTAGTTACCCATTGCTAAGCTAGAAGAAGGAAGAAGCTCCATCCAAGACTTCATTTTCGTGCACCTACTGTAGCACTCAAGAACACCCTCTTCCTTGCTCTCTTCTCTCTCCTCTATCTTGCTAGAATATAGGATAATGCTTTTGTGTGGTCCTCCCTCTCTCTTATCAAGCTCAAGTCAAGGCTCTTTCTCCTCCAAGGAACACTTCCAACCACTTCATAAAGAAGAAAGATGGCATTGAGGAAAACAATGTGCAAGTGGCTAAAATTAAGCCATTTCCGAGTGCAATCTGCTTGAATTTCGAGCACTCGAAGGGTGGTCTCAAGCACTCTAAATTAGTGTAATGAGCAACATGCAATTCTTGCCCATCTCTGACCCACTTTGGAAGAATAACCATAACTCTGTGCTCCGAACTCCGAATCATGATCTGTTTGAGGATTTAGAGAGCTGATTCAGAGCTTTAAAAACTTCATGTTTTGATGAAGACCTAATTGTCAAGTCTGGTTGGTCGAAAATGGGGAGAAAGGCCGTACTTCAGTGCTGCCAGGCAGTTCTGCGCACCTCTGGTAACTTTGTATTCCCGCTTGTCACGCGGGTGACCCGGGTTCGATCCCCGGCAACGGCGCCAAAAATTAATCGGTTGGTCAATTAAACATCAACCTTCGCAATAGCACGAATCATTGTAAAATAGGGCTATTGGTCGGGTAAGTCGAACCACTGGGACTGCGCTAGTCTATGGCAACCTAAGTGTCTAGAATTGTTCTTAGAATGATATAGTGTAATAAGGAGTTGTTGATTAGTTTGTCACTAAGCTAGTAATTGAAGTGTGTATAAAACAAGAATGCTAGTAAATGAGAGTTAGAGATAAAAAAAGAGGAAACTAGGGAAGTGAATCCACCTACACCCTAAATACATGCTAAATCAAGACTAAATTAGGGATAAACACTATATAAGTAATGATCAAAGATTATGTAGCAACACATAATTGCTTCATAACCAATAAAAAGTTCATGAGATTAAAACAAGAATGGTCTATCAAAAGACAACACATTTGGACTACCTAGACTAGGGTGTAGTATCAAATACATTAACTTAAGCAAAAGACCATCAAGCATTCAATCAAATGATGAAGCACATGAAGGTAAGAATCAAGCATAGTCCATCAAAGGAGGTACCTAAGCAATGGAATATCAAGTTTCAAAATCAACATGCCTTGAAAACCATTTCATAACCGTGATTCCACTCTCACCATGAAAAGTCAAGCAACATGATTACTCTAAGACATCATCTAAAACAAGATAATCAACTTAAAGAAATCATCCATACATGTATCAACATTCATTACAACAAATGAGGTGCACTTGGTTATGAAAAGACCATAAAATATACATGGCAAATCCCCAAAATAGACTATCCTAGGACATGCTTACAAGGGAGGGACTTCATCACCTCCCTAGAGAAAGAGTTAGTTACCCATTGCTAAGCTAGAAGAAGGAAGAAGCTCCATCCAAGACTCCATTTTCGTGCACCTACTGTAGCACTCAAAAACACCCTCTTCCTTGCTCTCTTCTCTCTCCTCTATCTTGCTAGAATATAGGATAATGCTTTTGTGTGGTCCTCCCTCTCTATTATCATGCTCAAGTCAAGGCTCTCTCTCCTCCAAGGAACACCTCCAACCACTTCATAAAGAAGGAAGATGGCATTGAGGAAACCAATGTGCAAGTGGCTGAAATTTAGCCATTTTCGAGTGCAATCTGCCTGAATTTCGAGCACTCGAAGGGTGGTCTCGAGCACTCTAAATTAGTGTAATGAGCAACATGCAATTCTTGCCCATCTCTGACCCACTGTGGAAGAATGACCATAACTTTGTTCTCCGAACTCCGAATGATGATCTGTTTGAAGATTTGGAGAGCTGATTCAGAGCTTAAAAACTTCTTGTTTTGATGAAGACCCAATTCTCAAGTCTGGTTGGTCGAAAATGGGGAGAAAGGCAGTACTTCAGTGCTGCCAGGCAGTTCTGCGCACCTCTGGTAACTTTGTATTCCCGCCTGTCACGCGGGTGACCCGGGTTCGATCCCCGGCAACAGCGCCAAAAATTGATCGGTTGGTCAATTAAACATCAACCTTCGCAATAGCACGAATCATTGTAAAATGGGGCTATTGGTCGGGTAAGTCGAACCACTGGGACTGCGTTAGTCTATGGCAACCTAAGTGTCTAGAATTGTTCTTAGAATGATAAGGTGTAATAAGGAGTTGTTGGTTGGTTTGTCACTAAGCTAGTAATTGAAGTGTGCATAAAACAAGAATGCTAGTAAATGAGAGTTAGAGATAAAAAAAGGGGAAACTAGGGAAGTGAATCCACCTACACCCTAAATACATGCTAAATCAAGACTAAATTGGGGATAAACACTATATAAGTAATGATCAAGAATTATGTAGCAACACATAGTTGCTTTATAACCAATAAAAAGTTCATGAGATTAAAACAAGAATGGTCTATCAAAAGACAACACATTTGGACTACCTGGACTAGGGTGTAGTATCAAATACATTAACTTAAGCAAAAGACCATCAAGCATTCAATCAAATGATGAAGCACATGAAGGTAATAATCAAGCATAGTCCATCAAAGGTGGTACCTAAGCAATGGAATATCAAGTTTCAAAATCAACATGCCTTGAAAACCATTTCATAACCTTGCTTCCACTCTCACCATGAAAACTCAAGCAACATGATTACTCTAAGACATCATCTAAAACAAGATAATCAACTTAAAGAAATCATCTATACATGTATCAACATTCATTACAACATATGAGGTGTTCTTGGTTATGAAAAGACCATAAAATATACATGGCAAATCCCCAAAATAGACTATCCTAGGACATGCTTACAAGGGAGGGACTTCATCACCTCCCTAGAGAAAGAGTTAGTTACCCATTGCTAAGCTAGAAGAAGGAAGAAGCTCTATCCAAGACTCCATTTTCGTGCACCTTCTGTAGCACTCAAGAACACCCTCTTCCTTGCTCTCTTCTCTCTCCTCTATCTTGCTAGAATATAGGATAACGCTTTTGTGTGGTCCTCCCGCTCTCTTATCAAGCTCAAGTCAAGGCTCTCTCTCCTCCAAGGAACACCTCCAAACACTTCATAAAGAAGGAAGATGGCATTGAGGAAACCAATGTGCTAGTGGCTGCAATTGACCCATTTCCGAGTGCAATCTGCCTGAATTTCGAGCACTCAAAGGGTGGTCTCGAGCACTCTAAATTATTGTAATGAGCAACATGCAATTCTTTCCCATCTCTGACCCACTGTGGAAGAATAACCATAAATTTGTACTCCAAACTCTGAATGATGATCTGTTTGAAGATTTGTAGAGCTGATTCAGTGCTTTAAAAATTTCATGTTTTGATGAAGACCCAATTCTCAAGTCTGGTTGGTCGAAAATGGGGAGAAAGGCAGTACTTCAGTGCTGCCAGGCAGTTCTGCTCACCTCTGGTAACAAGGCCATAACTCTCTGCTCCGAGCTCCAAATGATGAACCGTTTGAAGATTTAGATAGCTAATTCAGAGCTCTAAATCTTTCATGTTATGATGGAAGTCCACTTCTTGATTTTTCTAGGTCGAAAATGGTGACAAAAGTCAGGTTCTACTGCTGCTAGAATTTCAGAATTGGCACCCTTCTTGTTCAAAATTCCACAAGGCATCATTTTTGCTTCCTTTTTGCACTTTAACCTGAAAATGTACAAAAACATGCAAATGAAGTTAATCTACATAAAATAATCAATTAATGGACTTTGTTAATGTAATTTAGGGCGCTTGAATATACAGTATTCAGCGCTTATCACATCACAGAAGATCACATACCCCAAACCACGTTTAGGAATGATTAAAACTGGAGTCGATGTCAACCTGACCTTCAACTCCTAAAAGGCAAACTCACATGCCTTATTCCATACGAACTTGACCCCTTTACAGGTAAGTCGAGTCATAGGTGCCGTTGAACGAGAGAAATCCCGAACAAATCTCCGATAGTAGCAAGCTAGGCCAAGAAAACTCCGAACCTCAAACATTGTCTTTGGACGTTCCCAATCCATCACTGATTCAATCTTTGACAGATCCACTGCAACTTCGCCCCCTGACACAACATGTCCAAGGAACTCCACTTCTAGTATCCAAAATTCACATTTCTCGAACTTGGCATACAACTGATTATCCCTAAAGATTTGCAATACTGTCCTTAAATGATACTCATGTTCCTCTACCGAAGCTGAGTATACAAGAATGTCGTCGACGAAAACCACTACAAACTGATCAAGATGGTCACTGAATACACGGTTCATCAAGTCCATAAAAGCTGCTGGAGCATTGGTTAAACCAAATAGCATCACCAAAAACTCATAATGGCCATACTGTGTACAAAAAGTAGTTTTGGATATATCCTCATCCTTAACCCTCAATTGGTAGTAACCCGATCTCAGATCAATCTTTGAAAAACAAGTGGCTCCTTTCAACTGATCAAAAAAGTCATCAATCCTAGGCAAGAGATACCCGTTCTTGATCATACCATGATTCAGCTAGTGATAATCAATGTAAAGTCTCAAAGACCCATCCTTCTTCTTCTCAAAAAGAATCGGTGCTCCCCAGGGTGAAGTACTAGGACGAATAAAGCCCTTAGCTTTTAAATCATCCAATTAAGCTTTTAGCTCATCTAATTCTGCCGGTGCCATTCAGTACGGTGCCATAGAGATTGGCATAGTACTGGGAATGACGTCGATGGCAAAGACAACTTCCCGAAGTGGAGGAAGTTCGGTCAACTCCTCTGGAAAGACATCCAGAAACTCCACAACAACTATTGGATAAACGCGACTCAAATTGCTGTCCTCGTTGGCTAACAGGTTAGCCAAGTAAGACTTGTGGCGACTCCAATCATCAATACTGAAAATCATCGTCGAGTGGGAATCACTCCGATCTCCTACGAAGTGAAAACAATCTCCCATGGGAGTGCAAATAGACACTCGCCTACAGAAGCAATCGATCGTGGCATAAAAGAAAGACAACCAGTCTATCCCGAGAATAACGTCAAAGCCTGTCATTTCAAAAATGATGAAATCAAACTCTAAAGTCCGTCCAGCTATCTCAATAGCACAACCCCGATAAACATGGTCCAAAGACACTGGAACCCTAACTGGTGTGTCAACACAAAGGGAACTATCCCGCTGCGTGACCTCCAGACCCAAAGAATGTGCAAATGAAGCAGATATGAATGAATGTGATGCACCTGTGTCAACAAAAACTCTAGCTCAAGAACTGAAAACTATAAAGATACCTCGAACTGTAGAAGTCCTTACGGAGGTATCAACCTATGGCAATGTGTAAGCTCGTCCCTGAGCCCCAAACTGCTGAGAACTGCCCTGATGGCCCGACTGATATCTGGAAGCAGTAGGCGTAGAACCTCTACCCAGATATGAATTGATTGGTGCAACTGGCTGTGGTGCTTGAGGCACCTTAAAACTTGACTGTACAACTGTTGACTGTGCTAATGTAGCCTGTGAACCTGCGCCACTCTGTGCCCTACTTCGTGGATGAGGGCAATCCTTCCTCATATAACCAGGCTGCTTACAGTAGTTGCAAATCCCCTAAAACCCCTTCATCTAAGCTGTAGGCTTACTAGCCTATGATTGACTGGTCTGTGGCTGAAGTTGTGGGCAGCGAGGCTTGATATGCCCCGGCTACTAACAATGGTGACAAATCACTCCCCGGGCTGACCCCGAAGATACTGGAACAACAGATGTAGATCGAGCTTGCTGTGACTACCCCTGAGTTCATGAACTATCCCTGGCCTTAGCATTTTTCCACTGACTCCCGAAAAATGATGAAGTGTCACCTCGAGGTTGCATGTGTGAACCCCTGATCCTTAACTGATCCCGTTCCTCTGCCTCAGCTAGCATAGCCCTTTGGAGCACTTCTCTATAAGTCTTTAAATCAAGAATTGAGACCCGTGGCCTGATGTCAAGATGTAATCCATCCTAAAATTTCATTACCCTAGCCTTATCTATCGCCACCATGTCCTCGACATAACGAGATAGAGAAGTAAATCGTGTCTCATACTCATGCCACTCATAGTACCCTGATAAAGACATGTGAACTGTATCCTCATCTCTTGCCTCATAGCCCTAGGAAAGAAGCAGTTAAAGAACAATGTCCTGAACTCCTCCCAAGTCATCACCTCCACATCGTGGATATTAGTCATGGACCTCCACCAGATATTGGCATCTCCCATGAACATAGAGGCTGTCAAGGAGATCCTCAATCGGTCTGTAGGTACTATCATACTATCGAGCTTACGTACCATGAGATCAAACCATGCCTCTGAAGCAAGCGGATCCATACTCCCTGCAAACTGTTCGATCTTAACCCATTGTAACTTCATAAAGTAATCCAATGCCTCATTAGCAACTGGTGCCGATGCTGATACCGGTACTGGAATTTGCATCCCTGCAATATGCTGATGAAACATCTACTGAATGGACTCTACATTCCCAGAGCCACTCCCTGCGTAATCTGCTCCTTATAAGTTGGTGCTTGTGGTGGATTAGGACCTATGCCACAAACTGGAATCCTAGGCCTTCCCGGACCCCTCATAAACTTAGTGTCGTCACCTACTCCTCAGCGCCCTGACGTGAAGACTCTCCACACGTGACAACCATGATGCTAAACGTACACAAAGAAGGAGGTCAACAATAACACAAATTATTATGACCGAATGAAACTCACACTATGAAAGCATAAAACACGAAGCAAGACAAGGTATGCAACATACGGTTATGCTAAATCAGTAAAAGAAAACTCTTTAAACAACTAAGAACTTAAGACAATAAGCATACATGTCAAATAAGGATGCTTTTTAAACACATAAGCATATAAGCATAAAGACATGTCATAATACAAAGTGTGTTGCCAAAAACCATGTAAACATGTTACAATGCTAAAACATGTTATCAAAGGTATAGGAATAAATCAAAGTACACCAACAAAAACATGATATGCACCTAAAACCTATCGTCCTAAGGTTTTCGAACCTAGGAGCACTGATACCACTTGTAATGACCCGAGTTTTGTAAACCCGGTGCGTCAGTGATTACCAAAATATGACCCGTTATCGGGTCTAAAATACGGAACAAAAGGTGAAACAACAGTCTCTAAAGATACAATGCCTCTATAAGACACCCACGTGACTCTCAATGAGGTAACGGAACCCAAGGAAAATAAGTGCGGAAGTGACGTTTCAAAAACTGACAAAAGGGAACCTAGGGGCAAAATGGTCATTTCTAAGGTAAAAGTGGGTACTACCAAGCTCACCATTGGAAAGACAACAAAAAATTAATGAATTTAGACTCAAGAATCACTTGATTCGGAGTCCAGATGAAGAAGATATGGTTAATGGAAGAAACAGGGGTAAAAAGGTCAAAATAGTCAACCCTAAGTCATCTAACCGGTTACCAAGCCCTCCTAGCCGATTAGGAGGCCAAAAATGAAGACCACAACACTACTCATGCTCATCTAACCGGTTACAAGACCCCTTCTAACCGGTTAGGAAGCAAAAATAGAAGGTTCAGCAAAGAAAACTGGCAGCAGGGGTTTTTTTGGCAAAAAATGGGATTTTGAGGGCCAAGATGACATTTTCTGGAAAAACTCAAAGAAGAAATCGCCCTCAAAATCAAGTTTTGTACTTGAAAATGCAAGCAAAAATGAAAAAAACACATTTTAAAATACCCAAAATGCCCCTGGAATAGAATAGGGTAAAAACTCGATTAAATGCAACCTTAGGTTTTTGTTTCATCAAGAAGGGCATTGTTTGCCAAAGTGAGCATGCAAGTATATGTAATATGATAAAATAGATGTGCTACAATGGCCTAAGGCCTTATGGCATGTCATATGCAAAGTATGACCTTTCAATGCATTAAATCATATATCTTCCATAGGCAACAATGAAGTAAAAATTAGCATACATATCGCATATGTGTCTTTGGCCCTTGGCCTCATTACAAACACACTCTAAGAGTAACAAAAGGTGCACTTAAGTGCAAATTACATAGCTTAGACAATAAATACAAGCTTTGATACATTAAACCAAAATGGATCATGATATGCTAACAAGTGCATATTCAATATCACCAAAAATACTCCAAGAATTCTAGCAAGTCTAAGAGTGTTGTGTATCCCACAATAAAGCTTCTTTACCTGAAAAACACCCATTAACTTCGGGGTAAGTAAACAAGTTTACTCGTAGGGAATGATCATACATAAGTTTAACTTATTACAAGATTTGTAATTCAATAGAATTTAGTCCATGCTATTAAAATGACATTGGAACCTTTAACATAGCACAATAAGACACAATCTCACAAAGTTATCAACTTGGAAATTAAAGGGCAAAATCAACTAAAGTGGATACTTGGATATCGCCCGGACTAAAATCGTACTCTTGAGATCATTTTAGGGCTATTAATGTATTGACCCGGTCATTTTTATTCCTTTCATTTTCTCAGATTTTCACGGATATTTTTTTTCCGTTGATCTTTTCCTTTATGAGTTCGATTTCTTATCACTTAGTGTCATCTTGAGTGCTCGGGAATGGTTTCCGAGACTCTTTTCCTTGGTTTGACGACTTCCTTTAAGGATCAAGTCATTTTCACATTTTCACTTTTGTGACACTATTCACTATTCACTTTTCGTCTTTTTACCGTTTGTCACTTTGTTGGCATAACCTCACTTTTCGTGTTCGGATTTGATTCCGATTTTGCATGCATCCATGATATTTAAATTCCATGCTATGTGTATTTTTATTTTTGTAGAAAAGCATGCTAGTTTTGTACTTTCTTCCTCAGGGGTGTGGATGCACACTTCTTTGGAATTTTTCTTTCTTTTGGGGTCATTTGTGTAATTACTGTAAAGTAATTATTTTTCGTTTTAGGGACCATTTTACAATTTAATTTGGAAGATATTTTCAAAGAGGACCTTTTTGCAACTTCTGGAAAGTGTGACAAGTGTCACACTCTCATTGGTCCACTTGTTGACAATTGTGTGGAAGCACTTTGAGGCCTTGGATGAGGATATGTGGAGGGTGGAGATTTAACCACTTGTTGACCTAGGATAGGTGCACTTGTTGGCTTAGATGGTTGACAAGTTTAGGCTTGGGATTAAGCCTACAATGGATGCTTGGATGATTGACAAGTGTATGCTCCAAATTAAGTCTTGTAATTACTTTTTGTGCCACTTTAGGATTATGGTTTTAAAGAAGGGTTTTTGTGTAATTGACCATAGATGTGTGTGTTGACCATGGTGTAGGATCACCTAGTGAGTGGAGGGTTTCTAATTCCTCCACTGACACTTCTTCACATTATGTCTTTAGCTTCCTCACCACAAACCCTAGCCTCCTGCATGGAGCTTAAAGCCTTAAGCTTTGACCTTGATTTGTGGGAGCCTTCCATTGATTTCCAAGCTTAACCTTGGGAATACTTTTTGTTCCCCTCATCATTCTCTTCATAACCCTTGAATGGTTTGCCATCTTGTGTTGATTTGCCTTGGATTCTAGAGAGACACTTCTCTAGTGAGGTAGAGGGTGTTATAATTTATTTTCCAAGTTGTTTTACTTGTTCTTGTATGAAATATAAGTTGTATGCATGACTTTTGTTAAATTGAGAAATTAGAGATTTATCATAGCTTGCATATAACTCATTTTAGACTTGGTAAATGGCATGGCCATGAGTTGATCTTTGTTATATATTAAATTGGGAAGATTTAAATGACTTTTCAAATCTAGAGATTTAATGAATTTAATTTGATTTAAATTCTACTTATTTGTGTTTTGCTTGTATTCCATTTTAGACTTGATATATGGTATGACTATTACTTAGTGTTTGCTGTATATTAATTTGGGGTCATTTGAATAACTTTTGAAATCTAGAGATTTAATTGATTTAAATTAATTAAATTCTAGATGATGGTAACTTGCTCATTTTGCACTTTTGATTTGATATATGTAATGACTATGATATGTTGCTTAACATATATTAATTTGAGGTTATTTGAAATTGATTTGAAATCTAGAGAATTTAATCATCTTGTTTAATTAAATTCTATCTAGTGGCTCCATGGATCTATTTGTGTTTTAGAAGTTATTTTTATATTCAAATCATGGACTTGGACTTGTTGTGTATTCACTTAGTTGTGTTTTGAGCATTGGATAACATTGTTGTTATATTTATATTCATGAGAACATGTTTTCTTTATGGAATATATTGTCGTCTTGTGTAATGAATTGCACACTTCGTAATTGACATTATATACACCATTTTAGAATTTAAACTCTAGGGTATGGATTGTGTGGTTTCAACCTACTTGTGCATGGAAGGTGATTTCGTACATTATATAACTTATGTATAAGTTGTGAACTTATTTGGTTTATTTTGGAGTCTTGGGACATTGTTACAAGTGATATGGCTAGAGTTTGACTTTAGTGCGGGAGGTATGAGTTCTCCCCAATTGAGATAGTGCGCACAAGGGTGGTCTTCCCAGTGGGTTAATGCCCAGAATAACCATTTTAATCTTGGTTTAGTCCGAGACGTGATGTCCAAGTTTTCCACTATTTGATTTTGCATTCAATTCCAAGTTGACAATTATGTTTAATTGTGACTTGTGGTTTTGGTTATTGGCGATTTTGATGTTGTTAAGTACATCTATGCTTTATGATTTTAATGAATCATTGTAAATTTTGATGTTGTTAAGTACATCTATACTTTATGATTTTAATGAATCATTATAAATTTTGATGTTGTTAAGTACATTTATGTCATATTGTTCAAATGCGACTTTGGAATGATCCTATAGATTCATTTAGAACATATACGTTAGGTGGCATAACCCACTTTTGTCATTTTCGTATTTTATATTTCAAGTTGATAACCTTGAGAGTCTATATCTTGTTACTATGTATAGCATGTTCTTATATTGTTTGGCATTGCATGAAGGGTTTGAATTATGCTAGAAATGAACTAAGGAAGCTTAGGATGCTCCCCGAGTCTCACATTTGACATAGACGTTAGGTGGCATGATCCTTTTGAACTGTTTCATGTTAGTCTAAAAATCTCTAAAGAAATCGAGTCTATGCATGCTCATTCTCTACGAGTAAACTTGTTTACTCACCCCGAAGTTACTGGGGGGCTGTTTCAGGTACAAAGACTTGGTGCGTGATGTTCATCATTGCTTGGATGATAGTTGATTTGAAGGCTTTAATTTTTGTAAAGGTTGGCTTGAAATGCCACTTGTAGCCTCAATTGTCAAAATGTGTATATTTGATTCCATATATGTAGTGTGTACATGAGTACACTCTTTACAATGTATTTGACATGTATGAGATGCGGCCGAAGGCCAATGACATGTATTTTGTTTCCTATGTAATTTATGACTTTATGAAATATTATGAAATTATTGAAAATTGTTAAGTTATTGTCTCCCTATGATTGCATCGGGTGTGGGAATTCCATTTTGATTCTTCTGTAGGATCTCATTAGTCATGTATGAGGTGTGGCCAAGGGCCAAATGGTCATTTGATGTCATTCGTAAATTTTGGATTTCAAAATTTCCATTTCAAGTTCATTTTCGCCATTTTGGCCGTTGGGGGGTCGAATTTTGACTCGACCATTTTCGGAAGCCGCGGACCATTCCCACACGCTCAAAATCACTATTTACGTCTGCGTGCATGATTGTTTCGGTGAAAAACCCTTGCGTTTGTGTTTTGAGTCTCCTATGGACTCATTTCACCTTTTTATTGAATATTCTAGCTTAAGGGCATTTTGGAAATTTCTTTCAGGAAATAAATTCTGTTCTTAATTTCATCACATAGAAAATGTTATTTTAGGGGGAGTTTCTTCACGACATTTTTCCGAAAAATGTCATCTTGACCTCAAAAACCGCATTGCAAACTCAATTTTCTGCTAAAAACACTGTTTCTGCTTCTTAGGGTTGTTTCTACCCATTTGGGCGGGCGCCTATGGTTTCTGGGCGGGCCCCCACCAAGCTTCAGGGCTGCCCCACACCTTTTCTCATGGTTCTGCCCATTTGGGAGGGCGCCCGCGGGTTTTGGGCAGGCGTCCGCATTGCTTCTGGGCTGCACTGCACCTCCAACTTTGGATCGTCATATCTCACTCATTTCAACTCCAAATTGGTCCGTTCTTGAGTCTAAACTGACCGCGTCAAAATAAGCTTTCCAATGGTACTAATTTTAGCTTTAGATTATTCTTGTACCTTAAGATATTCAAGTTTTGGTAAAGTAGTGTCAGGATTTAGTTCAAACCGGGATGGGGTTTCTCTTCCTTCGACTTCAAGACTTCATATCTTTGCCGTCTGAACTCCGAATCATGCAATTCTTAAGTCCATATTTGTTAATTTTTCATTGTCATTCCAATGGTGTGCACAGTGGCACCCATTTCTGTGTGGAATGACTATTTTGCCCCTAGGTTCATTCTTATCCGTTATTGAAACGTCGCTCCCGCATTTATTTTCTTTGGGTTCCGTGACCTAATGGAAGGTCATATTAGGGTCTTAAAGGTGTGTTATGCCTTCGAAGACCATCGTCTTGTTTCTTGCTTCTGCATTTTTGGATTCGTTTTGGGTCATCACAGGACACACTGGGTTGTTAAAATCCAGGGGTCGTCACAGGTGGTATCAGAGCTCCTAGGTTTGAATACCTTGGACGACGGATTTTGGGTGCATATCATGCTTATGTTGCCATGCTCTATGTGCTTATATGCTTCATGATAACATATTTTGGTTTGATAACATGTTTATGTGCTTATGTGGTATATGTAGTATGCCGTTTGTTTAAGCATGATTTTATTCTAATGTAAAGAGCATGACATGTGATGTGTGCTAGATTAGAATTGTATATGCATAACTGTGTTACATATTCGGCATGACACAGGATTGGTCATTGAGGCACGAGTTGAGGTTAATGGTGATTAAAATCACAGTCTCGTGGTAGTATAGGTTGCTGTCGACCAGGTATTGGCTTTAAGGTAAGTGGTGAGATACCTTTTGTTTAGGCTGTCGTAAGGTGAGTCATTTGGCATTGTCGTAGTGCTGGATTTGTGGGTTTTGGGCCATGATGAGGTTATGGACCTCTTAGGATCCTTGGTTGATCAAGATGATTCCTCTGGAATTGCAATTTTCGTGGGCGGGTACGTTTATGGGTGGGTGCATGGCACTGTCATGCTACCGTACTGGCTAGCTACAAGTGTAGTTCGGATGAAATCAATATTGGTTTTGTTGTGATAGGCGTTGTCCTTTTGAACGATGATGATGATGTTTATTTTGAGGGTCAATCGTAGTGATTGATTTGGTTGTTGTTAGTATGGCTATAGTTGCCCTTTTCTTTGAGGAGTCCTTGCGTGATGACGTTTTTGGGATCAAGTTGATTGATTGATGTTTGGGTAGAGAGAACATTGTACTGTTAGTGTCACCTCTAGATTCGGAGTTGGATTGTTGGAGTCTTACTATTGTGGTAAGGGCTCACGTTTGTTTTGAGACATGTTATTGTCGCATTGGTTTTTGGAGTCAGTTTATGGATAAGACTGGTCTTTCCTTTTACCTAGACACTCTAGGACACGATGTCCATAGGGTTCATTGTTGCATCATTTTGTCTTTTGTAGTTTCGTTTACTACCATGTTAGTAGTATGATTTATGATATTGTGATGCATAAGTAGGTGGAAGTGTATCCATATTTGTTTCCTTGTTGTGTGGCATTAGCATGACTTCTTTATATGCTTTGAGATGCCATGTTGTTACTATGTTTTAGTGATATGATATTGTGCTTACGTGGAGACGTGCTGCATGTACCCTTGATTTGTATCTATGTAAGTAGATTTATTTATTTGGTAGTTGCATTCCTTGTCATATGCATGACTTCCATATTTGGTTCTCCCTTTTGTTCCCTTTTCGTGTTTGTCGTGTTGATATTTGTGGGAGAATAGGGTTTCTTCTTTTTCTTAGTTCGAGTAAGGGACTTCACAAGGAGTGAGTCCATTCTCTTCATCGCCTTGTGCACTGTTTTGGGGTAGGTTGGTCCGTGAGAATCACCATTGTTGTCTTGGGTCCTTGGTGAGGATTTGGTTGATTTTGGTCGACTTACTTCCATGTAGGGGGTGAAGTCTTTGACCTTGTTGTCTTTCATTTCAGAGACTGAGTCATGGTGTTGTCCTTCTTAGGACTGGTGGTTCCCTTTCTTTTGTGTCTTCCCTTGGGGAGTTTTGCCATGGTTGTTAACGGGTTATGGTGCTCAGTGTGAGTGGATTGGTGTGAGATCATTTTACGGGGACTTGTGTCCATTTGATTGAGGATTTGGTTGACTCGTTGTGTGAGTTTGACGCTGTTTAGGAATGTCTTTTGGAGACTTATTCTAGTTTTGGAGACCTTGATGTGGTTAACTCTTAGGAGAAGTTTTGAAGGATCGCTGTTGGATATAGCTTGTTTGTGGAGTCGTCTCATCCTAGTTGTGACTAAGTATAGTTTTGAGGAATCGTAGTTCCAGTGGTTGTTTATGGATCGATGGAAAATTGAGGAATTTTGATTTAGGTTAGTGTTGCCAAGCACGGTTTTGAGAGATTCATTTTGTGACCTTGGTTGTCAAGATTTTGATATGTGTGCCATTTAGTGGACTTGTATTTCGAGGATTTAGTTATCCATGATAGGGATGTGGATCCGATTTTTAATTTCGGTGTAGTCTTGTAGTTGATCTGTTTCAGGGAGATATGTAGGACTTTCGATGAAATGTCTTGTAATGAGCTTCATTTTGGTTTCTGGAGGTTTTGACTTGTTTTTCAGGCTTGAGACTCTTGCTTGATGTTGTTATGGAAGTATTTTGAAACATTGGAGTTGTCAGTTTTGTTGCATTGAAGATTTAAGGCCTTAAGCGTAGCGGTACCTATGGCTTTGTTGTTAGAGTTTGGGATTGACCAGAATGGTCTGGCTGGACGTCTTTGGACCATATTTCAACTCTCACAAAATGTTTGGCCTCCGTGGTGCTTTTGGTAATGATCATTTTTGACATTGATGTCATTTATATCAAGAGGTTTCATGGGTAGACCTAGTGGGGGGCAGGTTATGAACTAGTGCCTTATACCGTCATGCTACCGTACAATGTTGTGTGTTGTAGGCGAGTGCTAATTGCCGTCGATGCTACCTTACTGACGAGTAAGTGTAGGTGGGTGCTAGGTACTATCATTGCTACCATACATTTGAGTACATCGTGAGCAGGTTCTGGTTGCTCTTCGTACTGCCACGTCGTCTTTGTTCAGTACCCTGATTTGATGTGTGGTTATTTTGGAGTTCTTTTGGTGGTTGCTTTTGGATCCTATGATGGTTCGTCAGGAGGGATGCTTTTGATTGTTGTCTTCCGTTCCCTTGTCTAACCTTAGGTTCTGTGTGTGAGTTCTGATTTGTGGTGTGGCCGAGTGGTCACTTTCCCTTTTGAAAGGTTGTCCTGTCGTGAGCATGTGAGTGCGAATGATATTGGTTTGTACCTTGTCTTCCACTGTTAGGATTGCTTTTGTAGCATGTTGTGAGGGATACTCCGAGATGTACTCTGTAGCTATCCTGGTTTTGCCGTTTATTTTGTTGGGGCAGGATTTCAGGGACGAAATCCCTTTAAGGTGAGAAGGTTGTAATGACCCGGTCATTTTCATTCCTTTCATTTTCTCAGATTTTCACGAATATTTTTTTTTCGTTGATCTTTTCCTTTCTGAGTTCGATTTCTTGTCACTTAGTGTCATCTTGAGTGCTCGGGAATGGTTTCCGAGACTCTTTTCCTTGGTTTGACAACTTCCTTTGAGGATCGAGCCATTTTCACATTTTCACTTTTGTGACACTATTCACTTTTCGTCTTTTTCCCGTTTGTCACTTTGTTGGCATAACCTCACTTTTTGTGTTCGGATTTGATTCCGGTTTTGCATGCATCCACGATATTTAAATTCCATGCTATGCGTATTTTTACTTTTGTAGAAAAGCATGCTAGTTGTGTACTTTCTTCCTTAGGGGTGTGGATGCACACTTCTTTGGAATTTTTCTTTCTTTTGGGGTCGTTTGTGTAATTACTGTAAAGTAATTATTTTTCATCTTGGGGACCATTTTGTAATTTAATTTGGAAGATATTTTCAAAGAGGACCTTTTTGCAATTTCTGGAAAGTGTGACAAGTGTCACACTCTCATTAGTCCACTTGTTGACAATTGTGTGGAAGCACTTTGAGGCCTTGGATGAGGACATGTGGAGGGTGGAGATTTAACCACTTCTTGACCTAGGATAGGTGCACTTATTGGCTTAGATGGTTGACAAGTGCAGGCTTGGGATTAAGCCTACAATGGATGCTTGGATGAGTCACAAGTGTATGCTCCAAATTAAGTCTTGTAATTACTTTTTGGGCCACTTTAGGATTATGGTTTTAAAGAAGGGTTTTTGTGCAATTGACCATAGATGTGTGTGTTGACCATGGTGTAGGATCACCTAGTGAGTGGAGGGTTTCTAATTCCTCCACTCACACTTTTTCACATTATGTCATTAGCTTCGTCACCACAAACCCTAGCCTCCATGGATGGAGCTTAAAGCCTTAAGCTTTGAATATCACTACAAGAACAATTAAATCACTTGGAAAATAAATTATAACAGCCCTTACCTCAATAGAGAATTGAATCTCTATAATCCAAGGCAACCGAGCTTAAAAATAGAAAACCAAACAAGGGTTTTGTAGAGGAGAGTGAGAGGAAATTAAAGTATTCCAAGCTTCAGAGTCTTAGGTGAGTGGAAGGGCACCAAAATGAAGTCTAAAGCTTTAAACCAAGCTTAGTCTTCAATGGTGGCTAGGTTAGGGTTCTTGAGAGGAAAGAGATGAATGAATTAAATGTGAAAACCTTAAGTTAAAATGGTGGGATTCTCCACTCATTAGGTGCTCTTGCACTACCCCTCACACACACATACTTGCAAGACTAAAGGTGAGTCCTACACTTGTCATGAATCTAAGTAAGCTTCGAAGATTAAATATCAAGCATACACTTGTTACAAATCCAAAGTTCCTTCCCAGGCTTAATCCTAAGCCTACACTTATCAACCATCAAAGCCAACAAGCGGTCCAATCTTAGGCCAACAAATGGGTGGACCTCCACCCTCTATGTAATGACCCGGTCAATTTTCTTCCTTTTCTTTTTCTCAGATTTTAACGGATATTTTTTTTCCGTTGTCTTTTCCTTTTTGGGTTCGGTTTTTCATCACTTGATGTCATCTCGAGTGCTCTGGAATGATTTCCGAGACTCTTTTCCTTGGATTGACAACTTCCTTTGGGGATTGTGTCATTTCCATATTTTATTTTTCCGAACACTATTCACATTTTGTCTTTTTCTCATTTATCCTTTTTCCTTGCACAACCTCACTTTTTGTGCTCGGATTTGATTCCGGTTTTGCATGCATTCATGATATTTGACTTCCATGATAGTGGTATTTTTACTTTTCTAGAAAAGCATGTTGATTGCTTACTTCTTTCATAAAGGGGCATTAATGCATACTTTAGTATAATTATACTTAACTTGTAGGGTTTTAGTGTAATTAAATAAAGTAATTATTTTTCATCTTGGGGACCATTTTGTAATTAAAATTGGAAAATATTTTCAAAAAGGACCTTTATGCAATTTTTGAAAAGTTTGACAAGTGTCACACTCTCACTGGTCCACTTGTTGACATTTGTGTGAAAGCACTTTAATGCATTGGATGATGACATTTGGAGGGTGATGATTCACCCACTTGTTGGCCTAGTATTGGTGCACTTGTTGGCTTGGATGTTTGACAAGTGTAGGTGTGGGATTAAGCCTAGGAATGAGCCATGGATTGGTGACAAGTGTAGGTTCACAATTTAGTCTTGCAAATATTTTTGGGCCACTTTGGGATTATGGTTTTAAAGGAGGGTTTTTGTGCAATTGACCATAGATGTGTGTGTTGACCGTGGTGTAAGAGCACATAGTGAGTGGAGGATTTCTATTTCCTCTACTCACACTTAACCACATTATTTCATTCTCTTCCTTACAAGAAAACCCTAGTCTTCATGGATGGAGCTTGAAACCATAGGCACTGACCTTGATCTTTGAGGCCCTTCCTCTTACTTTAAACCATAAAGCTTGGAAAACTTTTTGTTCCTCTCATCCTCCTCTTCAAAACCCTTGAAGGATCTAGCCTAACTCCTAGTTTTGCTTTGGTATCTAGAGATTCAATTCTCTAGTGAGGTATTAATCTATTATTTTGAAGTATTTTTATGTCATTATTGAGTGTTTTACACGCATAGAAGAGAAGGACAAGTATTTTGCCCTTAAAATGTTTTAACTTGAAATTAATCTTGTTAAATTAAATATAGAATATGAAAATATACTCAATGATCTTTCATTTAGTTTTGGTTTCATGTAATTTGGATTTAAAATAAATTAGTTATGAATTTTTGAAGTTGCAAGCTAGTTGCTGGAAATTTGAAGGTTTTCCTTTTCGGTCTGTAAATGAATTTTTATATGGAGCTGTGGTACTTCAATTGTCTTGAAATTTTTACTGGAACTCAAAAAATTTTCACGATTTTAGAGCATTTCTAAAGTTTTTTAAAAATCCGAAACTATCTATTGTCCATGTTTTTATTGTAGCTGGAAAACATATTTTTAGATGATTTATTTCACTAACCTTTTGGCATTGGATCATGGCTTAAATTTCTAGTTTTAAACTCTCATATGTTTACTTCCAAAATAAATTAGGTTTTCCCAATTTGGATGTCAAATGAATTTTTCATGAATTTTCAAAGTTGGAAGCTACAGGCTGAAAATGTGTTTTCTGGGCAGAATTTGTTTCAAAGTTGTGGGTCAAAACTATTTCAATTGGGAAAATATTTTGTTAAACTAAATTGATATTATCAAATTACAGTGTTTAAGCATTCATTGGGCTATGGATTCATTCAATTTGGGTTAGAATTGAATTTTTTTATGAATTTTACAAGTTGAAGGTAGCAAGCTGAAAAATCTGTTTTGCGGACCGAAAATTTGGGGCGATTTCATTTCGGTGGTAATTGGGATTTTCATTTCAATTGAGGTAGGGAATGTTTTAGGATTATCTGTGTGTTGTATTATGTGTTTGCCATGATTATACAACATATATGTATGCCTTGTATCAAATCTAGAAAGTTAGTAATTTTTATTTCTTTGTATAAGATTCAAAATTGATGATGATGTATAACTTTGATTTGAATTGTAACATCCTAGGAAATTATGCTTAGATATGTTAGTTAACATATATTAAATTTGGATCATTTGATTAAGAATTACAACTTTTATTTAATATTTATCTTTGGTGAAAGTTTAATTCACATGGTTGTATGAAGCATTAAATCAAGTTGTAATGTGGTATTTAAATAGGCCTTGGCATGTTCTCTAACAGAGATTAAATTGAGGGCATTTGGAATTGTTTAAAAATCTTGAGGAAATTAATTAATTAGCATGATTAATTTTGTTTTAAGTGTTTTAATCACTTAACTTGTCATTTGATGTTATATATATGATGACCATGACATGTCTTTCAATACGTATTAAATTGAGGTTATTTGGATTAACTTGAAATTCGGAGAATTTAACTATTTATGTTTAATTAAATTCTACTTTATTACTTCATGGATTTAATTGCATTTTAGAAGTTGTTTCTATATTTAAATCATGGATTTGGATTTGATGTATGTTCACTTGATTACTTTTGAGTATTGGATAACATAGTTGTTACTTTTATATTCATGAGAATATGTTTTTCCTTATTGAATATATTGTTGCTATGTGTAAGGAATTGCACACTTTGTATTTGCCATCTTACATGCCATAGTAGTTGTGAATTTTGAGCATGTATTGTATAAGTTTCCAAAATTTGGATTGTGCTTGGTAAATAGTTGATATCTTGTATATACATATTGATATATATATGTTGTTGCACAATTTGTTGATTTTGGAAACTTGGGGATGTCGTTGTTTGGCTACGGCTAGGACTTGGTTCTAGTACGGGGGATTGTCCCTCTATATAGTCTAGTGCGCATATAGGGAGGTTACCCATGGGCTAGTAACCCTAAAGTAACTATGTTGTCGGTCTGATCCGGCGTGACGTCCGAGTATCCACTTTGTTTGATTCCGTATTTCATTTCATGTTGATAACTAGATGATATCGTAACTTGTTGTTCCTTATTTGATTTCCTATTTTGAGCTTAAGATGTAGCTTTGTGAAACCATGCTTCATGCGTTGTATTGGAAGTTCCATTGTTGGTTAAATTGCATCGATATCATAATTTGTGTTTTGATGTTCAAATGTAGTTTAGGAATGACCTTATAGATTCATTTTGAATATAGACGTTAGGTGGCATAACCCACACTTGTTGTTTTCGTATTTTGGATTTCAAGTTGAAGACTTTGAGAATCTATATCTTGTTGCCTTGTATAACATGTCTCATGTTGTTTGAATTGCATGAACAATGTGATTATGATATAAATGATCTAGGTAGCTTAGGATGCTCCCTAGGTCTCATCTTGAAATAGACGTTAGGTGGCATGAACCCCTTTAACATGTTTCACCATAAGGTGATAAAATTGTAAAATGCTAGGTCGATGCATGCTCATCTCCTACGAGTAGCTTTATGTTACTCACCCCTATGATACTAGGGCATATTTCAGGTACAGGACTCAGGATTTGAAGATTCCATTGCTCCTTGGATGGCTTACAGTTTCTAAGTTTCTATTTTATACAAGTGTTAACATAAGATGCCTCTTTGCAGCCCTATTTGTTTAAACTTGTATTCGTTGATTCGTATTTGTAAAGTGTACATAAGTGCACTCTTTTCAATGTATTTAACATGTATGAGATGAGGCCGGAGGCCAATGACATGTATCTCGTTTTCTATGCACTTTTGTTTTCAAAGTTTATTATGAAAATATTGGAAAATGTTAAGTCATTGCTTTATAACTTTCGCATCGGGTGTTGGAATTTCGTATCTTTTCTGCCCGGACTCAGAATCAGACGATTCTTGAGTCTAATTTTGTTCATTTTTCATTGTCCTTCCAATGGTGTGCACGGTGGCACCCTTTTTCAGTGAGAAATGACCATTTTGCCCTTAGTTCATCTCTTTTCGGGTTAGGCATTCTTGCTTTATTTGCTTGGCTCATTTGAGTTCCGTGGCTTCATGGAAAGTCATTTTGGGGCCTTAGGGATGACGTACATCTCTTGAGGTCATTTGGCTTCTTTCGCTTCCGTATTTCGGGTCCGTTATCGGGTCAACTTCTGGTTCATCACTAACGCACCGGGTTGAGAAATCTGGGTTGTTACAGGTTGTATCAGAGCTCCTAGGTTTGAATACCTTGGACGACGGGTTTTGGGTGCACATCATACTTATGTTGCCATGCTCTTTGTGTTTATTTGCTTCATGATAACATGTTTTGGTTTGATAACATGTTTATGTGCTTACATGCTACATGTAGTATGTCGTTTGTTTAACATGATTTAATTATTATGTAAAGAGCATGACATATGATGTATTCTATGCATAACTGTGTTGCATATTTGGCATGACACGAGATTGGTCATTGAGGCTCGAGTTGAGGTTGATGGTGATTGTAGTCACAGTTTCATGGTAGTGTAGGTTGTTGTCGACCTAACATTGGTTTTGAGGTAGGTGGTGAGTCACCTTTTGTTTAGGCTCTCATGAGGTGAGTCATTTAGCATTGCCGTAGTGCTAGATTTGTTGGTTTTGGGCAATGTTGGGGTTATGGACCTCTTAGGATCCTTGGTTGATCGGGATGATTCCTTTGGGATTGCAATTTTCGTGGGCGGGTACGTTTGTGGGCGGGTGCATGGCACTGTCATGCTACCGTACTGGCTAGCTACAAGTGTAGTTCAAATGGAATTAGGGTTGGTTTTCATTTTGATAGGCGTTGTTTTTTTGATCGATGATGATGATGGTTGTTTTGGAGATCATTCATGGTGATTGATTTGGTTGTTGTTGGCGTTGGGAAACGTGCTAGTTTTAAAAAACTTTTCGAGGGATTTAAATTTATAGATCTTGATTCATCACATAGAGACAAGTTTTATACAAAAATAAAACATGATGTATCATTCAATTAAAAGATTGAATACTTACATCAAGGTTTGAGTAAACCTTAGATCTCTCCTCTAAAGTGAATGTTCTCACTTATTGTAGATCCCTTTTGCTCGACACCTTTTCCATGGATCTCTATCTTCTTGGTAATTGTTTTGCCTTTAGGAATCACTCATAAGCCTCCATGAATGACCTTGGAAAACTAGGCTTGTGGGAGCCTCCATTAGATGAGAACACTAACCCTAATTTTCTAGAGAGAGAAAATATATTCCTTTTTCCTTCTCATAAAAATCACCCCCTAAAATATACATGACCATGTATATTTATAGGCAACATAACTACCCAAAGTGTCGGTCTAAGGATCCCGAAGAATCCGCCGAACAAATCAAAGTTATTATTAATTAATAAAAGAGTCTATAATTTTCTCATGCTTAAGAGTCAAATGCTATGACGGTGATAGGGAGCAATTGCATACGACGGCTCTCGTAATATATCTCAACCTAACGCGGATCCAGTTCAAGTCTTAATTAATTATGAGTCCATCCATAATTACTGACTATGAACAATTTATGATTACTATTTATATATCATGCATTGATTGCCATCACATACATATATATAAATATCTCTTGTAATCAAATGGACACTATCAATTCTATAATGAATCGAAATATAATACATTGAATTCACCAATTGTATAAAACATAAATATTTCAGAAACGTCAGGAACATATGTCACTTAATCCAAACAAGAATTTGCTATGCTAGGGCATATAAATCCCAATAGCTCCCACTTGCCCTTATAGCCAATTCAAATTGCACCTAACTCCAATGTTATCCAGATGATGATCAAAATTATTGATCAATGACACTTTTGATAATGGATCAACAAAGTTGTGTTCCAATGCAATGTTCTAGCTACAAGTACATTTTCTTGCTGGACAATATCATGTAGAACATGATACTTCCTATCAGTGTATTTTATTCATCTATGGAACCTTGGGTCATTGGTTTGGACTACTTCTGCACTATTGTCACAATATAGCTCGATAGGCAGACTAGTATGCTCCACAACCTCTAAATCAGTGAGATCAAACCAATAGGCTTATTTTGCCGCCTTTAAGGCTGCAATATATTCCACCTGCAGGTTTGAGTTAACAGTTAAAATCTGCTTGACAATCTACCAACTGATTTCCCTTCCATTAAGTGAACATACACTAAGTCATGAACCTCATAGTATCTACTTCTGATTGAAAATCAGAACTAGCATACCTGACTAGGACCATATCATCACATCCATAAATGAGTATGATATCATTGATTCTCCTTAGGTACTTAATGATATTTTTCACAACAGACCAGTTGTCAAGTCCAGTATTGGACTGATCTTTACTGACTATACCTACTATGTAGCAGATGTCCTGTTTGGTATAGACCATGGCATATATGAGACTCTTATATGCCGAAGCATATTGTTCCAGTCTCATTTGCTCAATCTCCTTTGATAGTCTTGAAAAACTACTTAGTAGAGAGAGCAATCCATATCAATAAAGCAAGAACTCATTCTTTGAGTTATGCATACCAAACCTGGTCAAAACTTTATCAATGTAGGATTATTAAGATAAGCCTATTTTCCTTTTAACCTGATCTTGCAAAAGCTTGATCCTAGGAATATAGGTTACATCTTGAAAATCCTTTATTTAAAAGTAATTAAACAACTACCTTTTTATTGATGACAAAACTTCCACGTCATTATAAATGAGTAGGATGTCATCAATATATATAGAATTAAAAAAAATAATGACATTCCCTTGTACACCCATGATTTCTTCACTAAGAAATCTTCTGGTGTCTTTTTGTAGATTAACTTGCCTTCCATAGGTATCACCCTACTAGAATGTTCTACAAGATCCCAGAATTTATTAGAATACATAGAGTCCAACTCTGATTTCATAGTAACTCGCCAAAACGATCTGTATCCATATCGGTTCACGCTTCCGTGTAGCTCACTGGGTTCAACTCATGTTTAACAGGGATGTCCATAATGATCTCACCTAAAAACATGATTCTATCGGATTGGATGATAATCCTCCCACTACATTAATGTACCGATGCAGGAATCTGTGTACTAGATGATGCTAACGCATCAATAGGGAATTCATATATTATTCTCAATCTCTATTATAATAAGTGTGTTCATATGTGGTACATCTGGTACTCATACCATATTCTCTAACACTATGCTACTAGGTATATGATTCATAATATGATTCTCCTATAGATAATCAGTGAGTGTAAACAATCAACTTTTATCATTGAGATCATAAAATAATCCGTCCTAGTGACCTTTAGAGTAGCTATCAAATCTATCATGCGTATGATCTGTTTCCAACTTACTTGTCCATATCAAGCGCACATGTGCAAGACTACCCCATATGTGCATGTGATTCAAACTAAAATTTAGTCAAAAACACAGCTCAACGGTATCCTTGAGACAGACTAAGATGGAATGCAGTTCATTATGCGCATCGATATCATTAACGCTAAACTCTTAAATGAAAGAGATAATGTGGCATAACTGATCATAGATCTAACCATGTTAAGCGGAATTCTGTTATTCCTATTTGTCACCTAAATGCATTTAGCGTCAATTGCGGAAAAACTGGTACACAACACCCTCATTGACCATATAGTCTTTGCACTATCCCAAGAAATACTCATTTCCTCAATCAGATCGAAGTATCTTGGTAAGTTTACCTAATCTGTGCTCCACATCAGTCTTGACCCTCTCGGAATATACCAAAAGTATAAGACTTGTGTCGTAACAGGTAAATTTATCCAAAACGTGAGTAATCTTGATTGGATGTTCATAAGACCACACGTGTCCTTGTGTACCGACTCCAATTGTTCTTTATGTCTATTTCATTTGGCTGATTAAGCCCTTAGAGTTATCTATCCTTCAAAACAGGATTCACAAGTTTGGTTTAGGCTCCTCTGCCTCACTAGGTAATAAACCTTCTTTGACCAATCTTTGAATCTCATTTTGATTGATTACAACCCAAAAATAGATACCAAAAAATACAATGAGTCAAGAATAACAAATTTTCTCTTAACATTCAATTTAGAGATGCAACATTAATTTCTACATCCTGCAAATCTTAAGAGTTTGTGATTATAGTATATTAACCATCTTTCAATGCACCAGAAGCAATCGCATATCTATTCAATTTTATAAAACCAGTTTTACAAAATAACGATCCAGTTTTTATAAACCACAAGTGAAACAAAAATTAGATAACGTCTAACCTCTGTGCATAAAGATAATTCTCTAATACTAATATCCTCATACTCTTTAATTTCAGATGTAATACTCCCACTGACTTAGCTACAACCTTGACATCAGGTCAAGTACAAATATATTCCATATCATCGAGGCTTCTGGATTCCTGAAATCCTTGCAATGAATTGCAAACATGTTTAGTGGCTCCAGAATCTATTCATCAGGAATTAATAGATACAACCACATAACATGGCTCAATGATTAAATATATATTTTCCTATGCCACGTCATTGCTTAGACAGTTTGTCCTTTAGTGTCTTAGTTAGCGACAAAAGAAACAGTTTTCTTTGCCCTCAACATACACTGCCTTATTCTCTTTAACCTTTTGGATACCCATGTTTTGTGCTAGCCTAGTCCTATTATCATCCTTCTTCTTTACTTTGCCCTTCCACTTGGGCGTAGAAGAAGATGGTATAGACTAGGTTAGATTGATAGGAATACTTATATTATTTGATTATCCTTTCATTTGTTACCAATTCTATTAGAATATTAGCGAGTATGAACTCAAACTGATTCCTTATTTAGTTTACTCTAAAAGAGTCGAACGAGTTTGGTAATAAGGCAATAATCATGTCAACTTGAAACTTACCACCCAAGTCAGCCCTATTGATCTCCAGTTAATTTTTTTTAAATAATAAACAATCATTTTCAAAATACAATTTCATACTGGAGTTCCTTAGGCTATCTTGATGCTATTCAAGTCTGACATAGTACTTTGGCATACTCTCTATCTAATCTCACCAAAACATCTTATTGACATTTAACATGATGCTTGAAGAAAATAAAATAATGTAAATGTTAGCTTTGGAGCGTATTCGAGGTAAACTCTAGAATATTGCACCAATTCATCTCATTTGCCTTATTTCACTTATTCAAAGCATTAATGTTCTCTTGGGTATCTTAAAGTAAAAGGATTAGGTTTAGGAGTAATAAATACGTTTGTACCCTTACGTTGTGAATAAAATATCTAAGTTCCTTTCCCAGTCAATATTAATGAGGTCGAGTTACATTGAATATGTAAGCAAGCAGATAAACTGGATTAGACATAATTAAATTGAATATAAATGCATTCATACAATATGCAAGGTGAATTATTAATACTATCATGCATATTTAAAATTAAAATGAGTTTGTTGACCACATAATATAATCAATCTCAATCGAACAAGAGATCATTATCATTATTGGTGAACAATCCCTTTTAATTAATGCGGGTCCCTCAACTCTATAGCATAATAAATCAACCAATCAATATGTCAATAACTTATCCTGTTGGAGGAGTTCATTATTACTATTGTAGAGATTCATTTGCTATTAGGTGAGCACTTCCTCTAAAATAATAATATGTGGGTCCCTTAACCACTGCATGAAAAATCAGATAACCAATACGCTAATAACTTATTCGGTTGGCGAAATTCATTATTGCTATTGGCGGGCAAATCCCATCATCTCCATATATCTTAAGACAATGCCTTGTCTATCTATATGGAATGATTCTCGATTATGTTTAGCCTTTCTAAAATCACCTAGTGTAGACCACTCCGTTGGGGAGCTAACACTATTGATTTTAGATTGAGTGTATAACGTTATTAAAGCTCTAATGAAAAATAAAACATTAAATATGTTGTCATTATAATCTAGACTCTTTAAATCATGCGTAGGGCCTTGTTTTTAAAGATCTAATTATAATGAACATTTAACATTTTTTATTTTCATGAGACAACCATTCTTGTAATATTAAGACTCTTCAAATCATGCGTGGGGCCTTATTTTTGAAGATCTAATTACAATGGTTTTAATAGCGAAGGCCATGGGGCAATATATAAAAATCCCCGCTCCCACTCAATTTTTAGTCATTAATAATTTGGGTTTTTAATTTACATGATATAATGCATGCAAAACGTCTTGATTTTAATCCCATTAAATTTAGAAAATATTTGGACTTTAAATGATTCACTAATATTTAGTTTGAAGCACACTTTAAAAATAATTTACAAAATAATTTTTCGTTTCCCAATAAGTGCCCTCAAATTAATTAGTAATCTCATCCAATTAATTTTCATAATTTAATTAATGTAAATCAAGACATTTAAATAAATATCATGGATCCAATGCATGAATAATAATTAATAATCAATTATCTATTCCATGCATCACATACATCAATAAATAATTAAACCACAGACAGAAACAATTTAAATGGCCAATGGATTTAGCTTTTAACATTTAATTGCTTTAAGTATTGCCCAAGGGTCCTCCATCCACTTGCAAACACCCGTAGGAGACAAGAACGCGCCTGAAGAAGCATAACAGTGCCTGGAACAAGCCCGAAGGACCCCACACGCGCTCCCATGCGCCTAGGGGAGCTGCCAGGTCAAGACACGCGCCCCACGCGCTTGCACGCGCCTGGGGAGTGTGGGAGCACCTCCACACGCCTGCACGTGCGCGTGGAAGAGGTTGACTTATGCTGGCGCATGCTTCTCATGCGCCAGCAAACTGATGACCCTAGCGCGTGCTCCTCACGCGCCAGGTGTATTATGTTGGTGCTGCACTTGATTGCAGCCCTTGATCAACGGTTGTGGATTTGGTTGCATGGTCCTGCGCTGCACCGGATCCCATCTCTTCCTCCGGTCCTGCCTCTTGCCGCCGGCGAGCCTCCGGTCACCGGAAAACCGCCGTTAATTCCAGAAAAATTAATAAAAATTTCCAGAAATTAAATTTAGGCCCTAAAAATTTCAGAAAATTTCCAGAAAATTTCTAAAAAATCCTAGAAAATTCCTGAAGCCTAATTTAACCCTCTTGGACCTTCTTGAAGCTTCATAGCATCCTTTGATGAAGATTACCTGGCTTTAAATAAATTTACAATTTGAAATACAATGGAAAAATTAAATTACATCATTGAACTTTCAAACGACTAAATCAAAGATAAAATTACATTCAATTAACCTATAAGCTTCATCCATGGCCTAAACACACATCATCATCCATTCACAATTATACATACATCAATATATATATATAATTTGGATCCATGATGATGATTTTGATAAAAACATGATCTCTAGTAATGAATCAAACCATGCTCTGATACCACTGTTGGGAAACGTGCTAGTTTTAAAAAACTTTTCGAGGGATTTAAATTCATAGATCTTGATTCATCACATGAGACAAGTTTTATGCAAAAATAAAACATGATGTATCATTCAATTAAAAGATTGAATACTTACATCAAGGTTTGAGTAAACCTTAGATCTCTCCTCGAAAGTGAATGTTCTCACTTATTGTAGATCCCTTTTGCTAGACACCTTTTCCATGGATCTCCATCTTCTTGGTAATTGTTTTGCCTTTAGGAATCACTCAAAAGCCACCATGAATGACCTTGGAAAACTAGGCTTGTGGGAGCCTCCATTAGATGAGAACACTAACCCTAATTTTCTAGAGAGAGAAAATATATTCCTTTTTCCTTCTCATAAAAATCACCCCCTAAAATATACATGACCATGTATATTTATAGGCAACATAAAAATAAAGAAAATGAAACAACAAATCCTTCTCCATCTCTAATTCATATGTCTCAAATCTAATATGATTCCAATATCAAGTTGGGCTATGAGTGAGAATCCATTGGGCCTATTATTTTATTGGCTACAATGAATTAATAATTGGCCCGGTCCATGGACCCAATTCAATTAATTCATAAATTAATTTCTACTCCACTAAAAGAAATTAATTGAACTCCAATTAAATAATAAATAACCTCTAAGTCAATATTGCACTTTGACCCCTCTATGCATAATTAGTTATCGGATAAATAAAGCCATCAATCCGACTACTTAATTAATATATTTATTTTGGTACCATTGATTATTTCTGGCTCGATCACAATAAAACATTTGTTTGACAAAAATAATAATTTAATAAATAAATATATAATAAATTATTTTGTCTAAAACCATACGAAGGCCTTCGAATTTACTTTGTGATCAACCATAATCAATACAAAATAAATACAAGTAACAATAATGCAAATATTGAAAATATAACCCTCTAACTATTAATCACATAACTACCCAAAGTGTCGGTCTAAGGATCCCGAAGTATCCGCCGAACAAATCAAAGTAATTATTAATTAATAAAAGAGTCTATAATTTTCTCATGCTTAAGAGTCAAATGCTATGACGGTGATAGGGAGCAATTGTATACGACGGCTCTCGCAATATATCTCAACCTAACGCGGATCCAGTTCAAGTCTTAATTAATTATGAGTCCATCCATAATTACTGACTATGAACAATTTATGATTACTATTTATATATCATGTATTGATTGCCATCACATACATATATATAAATATCTCTTGTAATCAAATGGACACTATCAATTCTATAATGAATCGAAATATAATACATTGAATTCACCAATTGTATAAAACATAAATATTTCAGAAACGTCAGGAACATATGTCACTTAATCCAAACAAGAATTTGCTATGCCAGGGCATATAAATCCCAACAGTTGGTATGGCAATAGTTGCCATTTTCTTTGAGTTCTCCTTACATGATGACGCTTTTGAGGTCAAGTCGATTGATAGATGCTTCGGGTAGAGAGAGCATTGCATTGTTAGTGTCACTTGTAGTGTCACCCTTAGATTCAGAGATGGATTGTAAGAGTCTTACCATTGTGGTAAGGGCTCACGTTTGTTTTAAGACAGGTTGTTGTTGCATTGGTTTTTGGAGTCAGTGTATGGCTAGGACTGGTCCTTTCTTTTTTCCTAGGCACTCTAGGACAGGATGTCCATAGGGTTTATTGTTGCATCACTTTTATTTTCTGCAGTTCCATTTACTACCATGTTAGTAGTATGATTTATGATATTGTGATGCATGAGTAGGTGGAGGTCTATCCACGTTTGCCTTCTTATTGTGTGGCAATGGCATGCCTTTCTTATATGCTTCGAGATGCCATGTTGTTATTGCGCTTTAATGACATGCTTTTGTGTTTATGTGGAGACGTGCAGCATGTGCTTTTGATTTTTATCTATGTAAGTAGATTTTCTTTCTGGTAGTTGTATTCCTTGTCATATGCATGACTTTCAGGTTTGGTTTTCTAATTCGTTTCCCTTGGGCGCATGTAGTCTGTATGCGGGTTTCCACAATGGTTTTGTGCTGGTTCGTGTTAGGGACTTCACAAGGAGTGAGTCTCTTCCCTCCGTTGCGTTGTGCACTGTTTTGGGGTTGGTTGGTCCATGAGGATCATCGTTGTTGTCTTGAGTCCTTGGTGAGGATTTGATAGATTTTGATTGACTTATTTCCATGTAGGGGGTGAAGTCGTTGACTTTGGTGTCTTTCATTTCAGAGATGGAGTCGTGGTGTTGTCCTTTTTAGGACTGGTGGTCCCCTTTTTTTCGTGTCTTCCCTTGGGGAGTTTTTGCCGTGGTTGTTGACAGTTGTGGTGCTCAAGTGAGTTGATTGGTGTGAGATCATTTTATGGAGACTTATGTCCATATCTTTGAGGATTGTTTGATTCGTGAGGTGAGCTCGATGCTCTTTTGAGAATGTCTTTTGGAGACTTGTTCCAGTTTTGGAGGCCTAGATGTGGTTGACTCTTAGGAGGAGTTTTGGAGGATCATTGTTGGATATGGCTTGCTTGTGGAGTTTTCTCATCCTAGTTATGACTAGGCATGGCCTTGAGGAATCGTAGGTCTAGTGGTTGTTTATAGATGGATCGAAATTGAGGAATTTTGATTTAGCTTGGTGTTGTCAAGTATGATTTTGAGAGACTCATTCTATGACCTTGGTTGTCAAGATTTTGATGTGTGTGCCACTTTGTGGACTTGTATTTCGAGGATCAAGTTATCCGTGATAGGGATTTTGATTCGATATTTGATTACGGTGAGTAGTCTTATAGTTAATCTATTTTAGGATGATATCTGGGATTTTGGAGATGCTGTTTTGCTTGTCATACTTTGGATTCCTAATTGATGTTGTTGATAGTAGTGTTTTGAGATGTTAAAATTGTTGGTCTTTTTGTATTGAGGATTTAAGGCCTTAAGCGTAGCGGTACCTATGGCATTGTTGTCAGAGTTTTGGGATTGGCCAGGATGGTCCGACCAGACATCTTTGGACCATATCTTAACTCTCACAAAATGTTGGTTTCCGTAGTGCTTTTAGTAATGATCATTTTTGACATTGAAGTCATTTGTATCGAGAGGTTTCATGGGTAGACCTAGTGGGGGCTGGTTATGAATTAGTGCCTTATACTGTCCTGCTACTGTACAAGTTATGCGTTGTGGGCGGGTGCTAGTTGCCGTCGATGCTACCTTACTGACGAGTAAGTGTGGGCGGGCACTAGGAATTGTCATTGCTACCACACATTTGAGTACGTCGTGGGTGGGTTCTGGTCACTATTCATACTGCCATGTCGTCTTTGTTTAGTACTTTGATTTGATTCATGGATATCTTGGAGTTTTGTTGGTGGTTGTTTTTGGTTCCTTATGATGGTTCGTCAGGAGGGGTGCTTTCGATTGTTGTCTTCCGTTCCCTCGTCTGGCCTTAAGTTCTGTATGTGAGTTTCAACTTGTGGTGTGGCCATGTGATCACTTTTCTTTTGAGGGGTTGTCCTGTCGTGAGCACGTGGGTGCGAATGACATGGGGTTGTACGTTGTCTTCAGTTTTGGGATTGCTTTCGTAGCATGTTATGAGGGATACTCAGAGATGTACTCCGTAGTTATCCTGGTTTCGTCTTTTTATTTTGTTGGGGCTAGATTTCCGGGACGAAATCCCTTTAAGGTGGGAAGGTTGTAATGACCCGGTCATTTTTCTTCCTTTTCTTTTCTCAGATTTTAACGGATATTTTTTTCCGTTGTCTTTTCCTTTTTGGGTTCGGTTTTTCATCACTTAATGTCGTCTCGAGTGCTCTGGAATGATTTCCGAGACTCTTTTCCTTGGATTGACAACTTCTTTTGGGGATTGTGTCATTTACATATTTTATTTTTCTGAACACTATTCACATTTTATCTTTTTCTCGTTTATCCTTTTTCCTTGCACAACCTCACTTTTTGTACTCGGATTTGATTCCGGTTTTGCATGCATTCATGATATTTGAGTTCCATGATAGTGGTATTTTTATTTTTCTAGAAAAGCATGTTGATTGCTTACTTCTTTCATAAAGGGGCATTAATGCATACTTTAGTGTAATTATTCTTAACTTGTGGGGTTTTAGTGTAATTAAATAAAGTAATTATTTTTCATCTTGGGGACCATTTTGTAATTAAAATTGGAAGATATTTTCAAAAAGGACCTTTATGCAATTTTTGAAAAGTGTGACAAGTGTCACACTCTCATTGGTCCACTTATTGACATTTGTGTGGAAACACTTTAATGCATTAGATGATGACATTTGGAGGGTGAGGATTCACCCACTTGTTGGCCTAGGATTGGTGTACTTGTTGGCTTGGATGGTTGACAAGTGTAGGTGTGGGATTAAGCCTAGGAAAGGGCCATGGATTGGTGACAAGTGTAGGTTTACAATTTAGTCTTGCAAATATCTTTGGGCCACTTTGGGATTATGGTTTTAAAGGAGGGTTTTTGTGCAATTGACCATAGATGTGTGTGTTGACCATGGTGTAAAAGCATATAGTGAGTGGAGGATTTCTATTTCCTCCACTCACACTTAACCACATTATTTCATTCTCTTCCTTACAAGAAAACCCTAGCCTCCATGGATGGAGCTTGAAGCATTAGGCATTGACCTTGATCTTTGAGGCACTTCCACTTACTTTAGACCATAAAGTTTGGAATACTTTTTGTTCCCCTCATCTTCCTCTTCAAAACCCTTGAAGGATCTAGCCTAACTCCTAGTTTTGGTTTGGTATCTAGAGATTCAATTCTCTAGTGAGGTATTGATCTATTATTTTGAACTATTTTTATGTCATTATTGAGTGTTTTACATGCATGGAAGAGAAGGACTTGTATTTTGCCCTTAAACTGTTTTAACTTGAAATAAATCTTGTTAAATTAAATATAGAATATGAAAATATACTCAATTATCTTTCATTTAGTTTTGGTTTCATGTAATTTGGATTTAAAATGAATTAGTTATGAATTTTTGAAGTTGCAAGCTAGTTGCTGGAAATTTGAAGGTTTTCCTTTTTGGTCTGTAAATGAATTTTTATATGGAGCTGTGGTACTTCAACTGCCTTGAAATTTTTACTAGAACTTCCCCCATGGGTTTTACACTACTCAGAATTTTTTCACGATTTTAGAGCATTTCTAAATTTTTTTAAAAATCCGAAACTATCTACAATCAATGTTTTTATTGCAGCTGGAAAACATATTTTTAGATGATTTATTTCACTAACCTTTTGACATTGGATCATGGCTTAAATTTTCAGTTTTACACTCTCATATGTTTACTTTCAAAATAAATTAGGTTTTCCCAATTTGGATGTCAAATTAATTTTTCGTTAATTTTCAAAGTTGGAAGCTACAGGCTGAAAATATGTTTTCTGGGCAGAATTTGTTTCAAAAGTTGTGGGTCAAAACTGTTTCAATTGGCACAATATTTTGTTAAACTAAATTGATATTATCAAATCACAGTGTTTAAGCTTTCATTAGGCTCTGGATTCATTCAATTTGGGTTAGAATTGAATTTTTTATGAATTTTACAAGTTGAAGGTAGCAGGCTGAAAAATCTGTTTTGCGGACCGAAAATTTGGGGCGATTTCATTTCGGTGGTAATTGGGATTTTCATTCCAATTGATGTAGAGAATGTTTTAGGATTATCTGTGTGTTGTATTGTGTGTTTGCCATGATTATACAACATATATGTATGCCTTGTATCAAATCTAGAAAGTTAGTAATTTTTATTTCTTTGTATAAGATTTAAAATTTATGATGATGTATAACTTTGATTTGAATTGTAACATGCTAGGAAATTATGCTTAGATATATTGGTTAACATATATTAAATTTGGATCATTTGATTCAGAATTACAACTTTTATTTAATATTTATCTTTAGTGAAAGTTTAATTCGCATGGTTGTATCAAGCATTAAATCAAGTTATAATGTGGTATTTAAATAGGCCTTGGCATGTTCTCTAACAGAGATTAAATTGAGGGCATTTGGAATTGTTTAAAAATCTTGAGGAAATTAATTAATTAGCTTGATTAATTTTGTTTTAAGTGTTTTAATCACTTAACTTGTCATTTGATGTTATATATATGATGACCATGACATGTCTTTCAATATATATTAAATTGAGGTTATTTGGATTAACTTGGAATTTAAAGAATTTAACTATTTATGTTTAAATAAATTCTACTTTATTACTCCATGGATTTAATTGCATTTTGGAAGTTGTTTCTATATTTAAATCATGGATTTGGATTTGATGTATGTTCACTTGATTACTTTTGAGTATTGGATAACATAGTTGTTACTTTTATATTCATGAGAATATGTTTTTCCTTATTGAATATATTGTTGCTATGTGTAAGGAATTGCACACTTTGTATTTGACATCTTACATGCCATAGTAGTTGTGAATTTTGAGCATGTGTTGTATAAGTTTCCAAAATTTGGATTGTGCATGGTAAATATTTGATATCTTGTATATAAATGTTGATATATATACGTTGTTGCACAATTTGTTAATTTTGGAAACTTGGGGATGTTGTTGTTTGGCTACGGCTAGGACTTGGTTCTAGTACGGGGGATTGCCCCTTTATATAGCCTAGTGCGCATATAGGGAGGTTACCCATGGGCTAGTAACCCTAAAGTAACTATGTTGTCGGTCTGATCCAGCGTGACATCCGAGTATCCACTTTGTTTGATTTCGTATTTAATTTCAAGTTGATAACTAGATGATATCGTAACTTGTTGTTCTTTATTTGATTTCCTATTTTGAGCTTAAGAAGTAGCTTTGTGAAAGCATGCTTCATGCGTTGTATTGGAAGTTTCATTGTTGGTTAAATTGCATTGATATCATAATTTGTGTTTTGATGTTCAAATGTAGTTTAAGAATGACCTTATAGATTCATTTTGAACATAGACGTTAGGTGGCATGACCCACACTTGTTGTTTTCGTATTTTGGATTTCAAGTTGAAGATTTTGAGAATCTATATCTTGTTGCCTTGTATAACATGTTTCCATGTTGTTTGAATTGCATGAACAATGTAACTATGATATAAATGATCTAGGTAGCTTAGGATGATCCCTGGGTCTCATCTTGACATAGACGTTAGGTGGCATGAGCCCCTTTAACATGTTTCACTATAAGGTGATAAAATTGTAAAATGCTAGGTCGATGCATGCTCATCTCCTACGAGTAGCTTTATGTTACTCACCCCTACGATACTGGGGCATATTTCAGGTACATGACTCAAGATTTGAAGATTCCATTGCTCCTTGGATGGCTTACAGTTTCTAAGTTTCTATTTTATGCAAGTGTTAGCATAAGATGCCTCTTTGCAGCCTTGTTTGTTTAAACTTGTATTCGTTGATTCGTATATGTAAAGTGTACATAAGTGCACTCTTTTCAATGTATTTAACATGTATGAGATTAGGCCGGAGGCCAATGACATATATCTCGTTTTCTATGCACTTTTATTTTCAAAGTTTATTATGAAAATATTGGAAAATGTTAAGTCATTGCTTCATAACTTTCGCATTGGGTGTTGGAATTTCATATCTTTTCTGCCCGGACTCAGAATCAGACGATTCTTGAGTCTAATTTTGTTCATTTTTTGTTGTCCTTCCAATGGTGTGCACGGTGGCTCTCTTTTCAGTGAGAAATGATCATTTTGCCCTTAGTTCATCTCTTTTCGGGTTAGGCATTCTTGCTTCATTTGCTTGGCTCATTTGAGTTCCGTGGCTTCATGGAGAGTCATTTTGGGGCCTTAGGGATGACGTACATCTCTTGAGGTCATTTGGCTTCTTTCGCTTTCGCATTTCGGGTCAACTTCCGATTCATCACTAACGCATCGGGTTGAGAAATCCGGGTCGTTACACTCTATGTGTCGTCAAACAAGGCTTCTAAGTGGTTTCACGACAAAATCAACAAGTGCATCATGAAAGTGTGACACTTGTGACACTTTCTGGAAATTACAAAAAGGTCCTTTTTGAAAATATCTTCTAAATTAAATTGCAAAATGGTCCCTTAGATGAAAAATAATTACTTTACATAATTACCCAAAAACCCCTCAAGTTGTGAATAATTACCAAAAGTCATGCATCTATGCCCTTTACAAGAAAAGTAAACATTTAACATACTTTTCTACAAAAGTAAAAATGTAGATATCATGGAAATGAAATATTATAGACGTATGTAAAAGCGGAATCAAATCCGAGCATAAAAAGTGAGGTTATGAAAGTAAAATGAAAAATTGGAAAAGGACGAAATAGGGAAAATGACGAAAAAAGAAAATTACCGAAAAAAGAAAAGAAGGAAAATGACGGGGTTATTACAATTCCGAAATGGTTTTATGGTGAGGCATAAGATTCAGAGGTGGGTAGACTTTTTGGCAGCCTTATATGCTTTCTATATAGACCATTGGTTTTCAGTTCCAGCACTCTATTGGAGTGTAATGATGAAGCTATACACAGATTATATCAGCAAGAGCCAGCCTAAGCGGGCTAAGTTCCTCCCCTTCGCCCACTTGATTACTCAAATTCTCAAGTACCAGCATTATCCTTTTCATCTATAGGAACAGCCTGAGACTAGGGTTTGCCACTATGGCAAGAATGACTAGAATAAGAGCTACAAAGTTCTTATTAAGAGTCTATAGGAGGAGGCAGTCTTGGCAGCCGAGGAGGCAAAGATGGAGAAGGAGGAGGAAACAGCAACAACAACAGATGCATCGGCGGCTGAGGGCACTTTCATAGACATTAACCTAGAGCAGCAGCCTCTAGAGGAGTCATCACATCACTCTCCAGCGGGGTCTCCATTACATTCTCAAGAGCAAAGTCAGGGTGAGCATCAGTTTCACTATCCTGCCATTCCTGACGCTCCAGCTTAAACACCTAGCTTGGGGGAACGTATCCAAACATTGGAGGATGCGGTTATCTCCCTTTGAGCAGATGTGGCCTCTCTCAGCACAGATGTGACTACTCTCCGTACGGACGTGCTGACTGCACTGCAGAGTCTTTCCAGAGATATCTGGGGTTCACGCCCTACTAGACCAACTTCTTTTACTTGATCTCTCTTTCTCATTATTATATATCTATGTTATTTAACTGCTATTTTGATACTGTTAGTCTATTTTTACGGCCAGTCTGTTGGCCCGATACTGTGATGTACACTATATTGTTTCTATTTCTATTTCTATGCATGATATTTTTGGATGTTAGATTATTTTATTGATATATCTATTATTGATTAACTTTGTTATCAAGTGCATCCCAGTGACTTCAGTGAGAGAGTGCTGTCCAAATTTTTCAGAACCACCCTTATTCCTCTCTCTTTATTTCATTTACTATCCCACTTGCACTAGCATGCCCATTATACACCATTATTATCCCATTTGTTATCTGATGAGGTTTTATCCCAGTGCCATCTTTTTAAGACCACAGTTAATCCCAAGTTTAGGGGGGTTATACCACCCATTTCGGATTCTTGTGTCCATGTCATTCTTTGCCATAGCTGCACTGGTATACTCTTTCATTTTTCTATTGTTCTCTTTGCACATTGAGGACACTGTGCCATTTAAGTTTACGGGTAATGTGTGTTCTTTGCTTCCATTTAATTCAAAATTTTGAGCATGACTTGTGTATTTGAGAGATTTTCTATGATTGGTCCATGTCTAGCTATGATTTTGATCTTTTGAGGACTATATTGCTTAAAATTTAAAAATTGCTTTACTTGAGAGTCTAATATTCCTTGTATGCTTTGAGGATGCTAATTAGGAGTAAATTTTTTGAAAGATTGATATCTTGCTTGCACTTGTGGTCCACATCATCCTGATTTTGTGTTTGTTTTGAGATTCACTCTAGAATTCTATACTAGCACAGGCGTACACTAGCATTCATTTGTGGGGTACATGCTTTGTTAATTAATGATTTGGTTATATCCCAATTGAACCTGTAGTACATTGAAAGCTTTCATTCTCGATAAAGGTGGATAACAAACTCTTTTCACTAAGTAGCCAAGATTCTAGCCTCATCAAGCATTGAATTTCTCACGCCAAAAGGTAGAGGGCCCAAACTCTAGGTTAATAACTTGAAAAAAAGAAAAGAAAAGAAAAAGTGAGAACTTCTCCCAAAAGTTAAGAAGTGGGAAATGATTAGATGGAGGTTGTTTTGATTTGTAGCCTAGTTGATTTGAGCTTATAAGTCCTTAGGGGTGTTTAAACACCTAATGCCTTAAAGCCATCCGGTTTGAGAGTCATTGACCTAACACTCAACCTCATGCATCGCTATAAAGATTTATAGATCAACACATTGCACTATGCATCCATCTTTGATCCTTAGGATTAAAAAAAAAAAAAAAAAAAAAAAAAATTGAGTGAAAAGAATAAGCGCACCTAGATGAATAAAGTTTTAATAAAAGGTCCATTCTTTATCTTGATGATCGGTATTAGATTTGTGCTAGTTTGAGGGTAAGGATGTGATCATTTCTTTAGTTGGCTTAGATAGCAACATATTTGATGCCGGTTCACTTAAAAATGATTCTAGAATTGTTTTGATTTGCATGATCATTATCTTGATGTGTGGAGGACCATACTTATTTACTTGTTGTTGAGATTTTGGGAGATTGCTTAGAAATGGTTGAAAAATTACATACTTGAGGTAGTTTTCTCCCAATACTTGTTTGGAATATTGGTGCCTCTTTTGTGAGAATGAGCTTAATGTTTATGGGTATCATTTCTGGAAACCCTCACGAGACTTCACTCGTCCACTAGGGGTAACCTAAGGGTTCAAAAGGCTTGTTGCATATGTGACGACCCTGGTTTTTAGGCCAGTGCGTCAGTGATGAACCGAAAGGATGATCCGATAACGGATCCGAAATGCGAAAGCGAAAATGGAAAACAAGACTCTAAGAAGTCAAAGTAACCTTCCATGAGGTCGTGGAACTCAATGAGAACTGATGCGGAAGCAAAAGGTCGAAAATATGACAAATAAGCCCCCAGGGGCAAAATAGTCATTTTACATAGAATGACGTCCCTAGAATGTAAATTATTCTCGAGATACATCCATGACTTTTTGTGAAGTCACGGAACTCAAAAGAATGTAGCGGACGCGAATTACAAGAAAATCAGACAAAAATAGCCTCAAGGGCAAAATGGTCATTTCCAAAAAATATAAAATTGGGTGCGACCGAGCACACTACTAGGAAGACAGCAAAAAAGTAATCAAGCTAGACTCAAGAATCACTTGATTCGGAGTCCGGATGGAAGAGAAAAGTTAAAACAAAGTTTTGACGTAGCTGCGGCCGTGAATAGTAACCTGGGCAAAATGCTGAAGTCGTGTGCCGTTTTGAGGTACTAAACGATATTTTATGGAAAAATACGAAGAAGAAACCCCCCTTAAAATAATTTTTCCAAGTCGACCATGTCAAAATAAAATTTTATTTTTGACGTGAAATCCCCGAAATGCCCTTACAACAGACTTTTTCAAATAGTGCAAACGCGCACAAGAAATCAGATTTGACGTGGGGTTTTTCGGGTCTGAGATGACATTTTCTAGAAAAATGTTGTGAAGAAACCCTTCCTAAAATCACGTTTTCTATATGACCATATCAAGACCGAAATTTATTTTTCAAAGGAAATTCTCGAAATGCCCCTAGATCAGTCTAGACCAAGAGGGTAAAAAGCTGCTAAATAAAAATTAGAAAGCTGAACTTTACGATGGATTTCCGGCACCAAGATGACATTTTCTGGAAAAACATGAAAAAGACATCCCCCCTAAAATCACGTTTTTTAAGTGGCCATGTCGAGACCGGAATTTAATTCCTGAAGGAAAATCCTAGAATGCCCTAAAATCAGATTATGCAAGAAAATTAAAAAATGATTCCATAGGAGGCTCAAATCACAAAGGAAAGGGTTTTTCTCAGAAACAATCATGCACACAAACGTAAATGATGATTTTGAGTGCGCATGAATGGTCCGTGGCTCCTAGAAATGGTCGATTCAAAATCCGACCCCCTGACGGCCAAAAAGGCAAAAATGAACTTGAAATGGAAAATATGGAAACCAAAATTAGGAAATGGTTTCAAATGACCATTTGCCCCTTGGCCACACTTCATACAAGATAATTGAGACTTAGTGGAGGTGCCGGAGCACACTTTACACCACCCGAATTGAAAATGAACCCTTAAAGGCTCGGATTTTACTATTTTAGCCCAAAAATGCAATAGGTGAAACAAGAATACAAAAGTGAAAACAAAATGGTGTTTGGCCCTTGGCCACACCTTATACATGGTAAATAAATGCTAAATAATAAATTTCATACACAATGCACCCTTCAGCGCATAAATGACATATTAAAACGCATGGTTTTCATAATATTTTCATTAAGGCAATTTCAACATTTATGAATATTCATGGATTTCAAATAAAGTTTGGCCATTGGCCACAAATTATATACATGGGATGAGAATCAAAAGTGTGCTTAGGCACACATTACAAGTTTAGAATCAAATATACACATTTGACAAATAAGGCTACAAATGGCATTTCAAGCCAACTTTTACAAGAATGGAACCTTCAAGTCTACAAATCATCCAAGTATGATGAGAATCTCAACCTTGATTCCTGTACCTGAAATATGCCCCAGTAACTTTGGGGTGAGTAACATAAAGCTACTCATAGGAAATAAGCATGTATCGACTTAACGTTTTACATGTTTGCATGATTTAAATATCGTGGTTCATTCCACCTAGCGTCTATGTCAAAGGTGGGACTCAGGGAGCATCCTAAGCTGCCTAAGATCATTTCTAGCATAAAACACATCATTCATGCAATTCAAACAACATAGGAGCATGCTATACAAAGCGACAAAATATATATTCTCAAAGTCATTAACTTGAAATCTAAAATGTGTAAACAACTAAATATAACTATTTAGCATAAATTGGAGTTTCTAGTACCACATGTCAAGACATAGATCCTCAAAGTAATCAACCTGAAATCTAGAAGTGTGTAAACGACTAAAGTGGGTCATGCCACCTAACGTCTATGTTCCAAATGAATCTATAGGATCATTCCTAAATCACATTTGAATAATATAGCATAGATGTACTTAACAACATCAAAATTTATAATGATTCATTAAAAATTATAAAACATGAATGTACTTAACCACATCAAAACATGTAATGATTCATTAGAAATCATAATGCCTGAATGTACTTAACAACATTAAATCAACAATAACCAAAACCACAAGTCACAATTAAACATTGGTTGTCAACTTGGAATTGAATATGAAAATAAATAGTGGAAGATTTGGACATCACGTCTCGGACTAAACCAAGAACAAATTGGTAATTCCGGGCATTAAACCGCTGGGAAGACCACCCTAGTGCGCACTATCTTAATGGGGAGAACTCATACCTCCCGCACTAGAGCCAAACTCTAGCCATATCACAGTAACAATGTCCCAAGACTCCAAAATAGATAAGTTAACAACTTATATACGAAATATATATATATCAGCATGAAACTACATTCCATGCACAAGTAGGTTGAAACCACACAATACATGCCCTAAATCCACAACTACTATAGGATGACAATGTCGAATCTTCAGAGCGCGATTCGTTACGCGCTATAATAACATCACATGTCGAATCTTCAGTGTGCGATTTATTACACGCTATAACAATATAATTCAATATTGAAACATAATCGCATAAGTCCATTACAAGTCTAAAATCATGCTTCAAACATAATATCAATGTTAAACACATGATTTAATCAATAATGCAATAGAAACAAAAATTAATTATATAACCTAATTAATTTCTCTAAGTTTCATATCTCAATGAAATGAACCCTAATTAATACATGTTAAACAACATAACTTATTCATTACATGAATCAAATCAAAAGCTTACTTAGGTCATTGGATCAATAGGATAGAATTTAATTAAAACATGATAATTAAATCCCTAAATTCTAAAACAATATCAAATGGTCCTAAATTAAAATATGCTAGTATACAAGCCCTAGTCATCACAAATATCAAGTTAAAAACTTAATTAGGCCAATGGAACCATTAAATGGATTTTAATTAATCATTTTAATTAAAATCTCTTCATTTTTATACTTATCCAAATTCTCTCAAATTAAAGTATGTTAAGGAACATGCCAAGACTTAATTTAAAAGCATATTATAAGTTCATTTCATGCAAGGTACATTCATGATAATTAAACTTTCACAAAAGATAATTATTAAATAAAAAGTACAATTCTTATTCAATTAATCCCAATTTAATATATGTTAACAAACATATCAAAGCATAATTTATCATCATGCCACAATTCAATTCTAAACTATATACATCCTTGTAAATTAAATTTCATACAAAGAAATAAATATTACTAATTTTCTAAATTTGATACAAGGCATGCAAACAAGTTGTATAATCATGGGAAACACTCAATACAACACATATATAATCTTAAAACATCCCCTACCTCAATTTGAGATGAAAATCTCAAAAGCCACCAAAATGAAACGGCTCCGAATCCGACAATACTTCGGGGTTTTGTCGGGGACAATGCCGTGAATATTAAACTCCAAAGAGGACCTACCAAAATCCTAACTTGAACTCAAACCCGAACTCAAAATTTACCAAAAATGGGTTCTAATAAGGGTGAAAGAAGCGCGGAGTCAAGACAAACATAAAACGCAAAGGCACTATGACTTTATAACAAAGGGAAGGAGGTTTAAATGAGAGAAGGGTGGAAGCCCCCCTTGGGCTTCCATGGAAGCTTTAGGTCATGCATGAAGAGAGCAGAAAGTGACTTTTCAATTTTATAACCCCCTATTTATAGTAAAACCCTAAAAGTGCCCAGAAAGGGCCCCGCTGGGTTCGGAAAAGTGAAATTTGAGCAGAGGTGCTCAAACGGTAAAACTTTGTGAATAAAAAAGATTTAAAATGAGAAAATATGAACAACAAAAGAAACGGCATCGAAAACCAAGTCCCGAGCAGAGAGATATGCCCCGAACAAGTTCGGCTGCAATTGGGGCCAGAAACCTTGAAACTGGAGAAAAACGATCAGAATGAAATTCTAAGAGTGCACGACTCAACGAAATGTGAAAATGAATCTTGTACGAGGATTCAGGGAATAACTTTCATTAATTGCACAATGGCCCCTCCAAAAAGTGAAAACTGCACTAATGACCTAGAATGAAAATATCTTCCAAAAATATTTTCTTTAAAACCCCTGAAATAAAATATCTTCAAAAGATATTTATGAAAAACACCCCAAGAAAAGAAAAAGATTCTGAAAAACTATGCATCCATGCCCCTACGGACACCGGGAACAACCAAAGTACTTTTCTGCAAAAGTAAAGATACGTATTTCGTGAAAACCACTTAGAATGAAGATACGTGAAGTTAAAAACCAACTCCGAACATAAGAAGTGTGGTTATGTCAACAAAGTGACAAACGGGGAAAAGACGAAATAGGGAAAAAGACGAAACAGGGAAAAGGACGAAAAGTGAATAGTGTCCAAAAAGTGAAAATGTGGAAATGACACGGTCCTCAAAGGAAGTTGTCAATTCAAAGAAAAGAGTCTCAGAAATCATTCCAGAGCACTCAAGATGACACTAAGTGACGAGAAACTGAACTCAGAAAAGAAAGAATCAACGGAAAAAAAATATCCGTGAAAATCTGAGGAAAAGGAAAGGAAGGAAAATGACTGGGTCATTACAGCATATGCTAAATGCAATCGTGTTCCCTACGAAAGTGGCGTTATCCATTTATTGATTTTTAGTTCATAGTTGTATAGTTGTTCATTTCTTTATTTCCTTTGTAGTTCATTGCTTGGGACTAGCAATATTTAAGTTTGGGGGTGTGATAAGTGCTGAAAAATGCGCATTTAAACCCCTTAAGCTTGAATGTTCTAGGACTTTATTCTATCTTATTTTCCCATTTTAGTCTAATTTCATGATATTTCCCCTTTTCAAGCACTTATCCCCAAAATAAGTCAATTCAGCTGAATTAGAGCATAAAAGATGCAATCTCAAGCTTAGTGGAAGAAAGGAGCAAAGTGGAAGCAAAGTGGTGGAAAACAACATTCTTTAATCGATCAAACCAAACTTCAATCGATCTCATAGTGATCGTTCCAACCATGCCAAGATGGATCGAGCCTCTTATCCTTATCCTTAGGAAATTTCCCTCTTTGATCGATCCAACATTACTTCGATCGATCGGACATTTTTGATCTTATCCCCACCTACCACTTTTGTCCTTTTCCCAAAATATCCCGAAAATATCTCAGCTTTGTCATTATTCCAAAAAGGTGCCGCCATAGCTCGATAGATCAAACCTCCTCAAGTGCAAGAAAAATAGAGTTCTAGCCAATTAAAAGGTGTGCTCGTGCTGCAATCATTTGGAGGTCCTAGTGCACAAGGTCTGACCATTGGTTGTGGCATTTGAGCTACCTATATAAGGATTTTGGGCCATTTTACAACATATACATTTTTAGAAAGGAACCATTACAAGAGAGGTGGGAGGAGTTTAGAGATTAGAGAGAGATACGCACCATTTGGGAGAGTTCTTCCACTCATATAGGGTTTCCATCAAGGAGAAGAAGATCATTCCTACCATGGAGATAGCCTTTGAGGGTTAGATGACTACATCAATGAGTGGCTAAACCATTCTTTTGGGGCTAGAGATAGCCCTAAGTATGCCTCCTAAACTTTGATGTTTTGTAATTAATGGGGATTTGTGTTGTATTTCTTATCTTGACATTTGATATATATATATAAATCTTGTTTTTACAACGATTTGTGTAGTTTAATACTTCTAATTGATCATTTCATTCTATTCATATGTCTATGTATGCTAGAATAGATGTTCATGTGTTTATCTCTAGGTTGTGTGACATTGATACATGTTTATGTGTGTTGATATCATGAATCTAGTGATGTTCAAGGCATGGTGCTTAAATGGAATACTCTTGATGTTTATTTGATGGTTTATACTTATTTCTAGATGGATTGTGCCACACCCTTAGTTTAATTAGTTTAATCTTCATATCACTAGCTTAGTTGTAGTGTAGTTGCCTTACTTTCTTAGATAGGTGGACAATCCATGCTTGTTGTTTGATGTTCCATACTTATGAATGCAAGTAGTATATTTCTCTAATTTGATGATGTGCATTGATTGTGGATTTAAAGGAAGGAATAATGGCTTAATTTGATATGTTATGCTAGTCACTAGTTTGGCTAGACAATGTAGACTTATTTAGTCACCCATGCTTGTTGAATCAATTAATGACACACACTTGTATTGCAACACATAATCCCCCTTTTTGATTAAACATTGAGTGTCTAGGAAGGTGATGTTTAGTGGTGACCTCTGAGTCCTAAGACCCGTCTATTATATTCTCTACATTTCTTTCTACTTCAATTGCTTTACTTTGTATCTATTTACCTTGCATTGTAGTTTAATTAACCAATCAAAACATCTTTGATCACTCGACCTATTAATCCAACGTTGATTTCCAAGCTAAATACACTCCATTTCCCTTGGGACGATCCTTACTCACCCTAGCTATATTTATAGTTAGAAGTGGTAGTGACAATCTCTAAATTTAAACTTGGCCACGCTACACTTTTCTTGCAACTAGTGTTTGGTTGACACCAATATGACTCTAAGTGAGTCATACAAGGTCAATAAGTCTAAATGGTTATTTGAGCCCATGCCACAAGGTTCTGGACACAAGAATAATGCTCTCACACAACTGGCCCTTCTTGGTTTAGAAGACTCTTGATAAGTGCTCAAATGTTGCACATTTTAGCACCTAAGTTAGGGTATTTTAGTCCATTCACCTATCTTACTTTCCCATTTTAGTTCTAATTTGTGTTTTTGTTTATTTTAGGTCAATAAGGTTCAAAGGCTAAAAAGAGCCTATTAGCCCCTTTTCGGAGTCAAGAAGAAAATCCAGAAAAAGTCATAAAAATTGCATTGGACAGTCTTCGATCGATTGAAGGAATTCCCAATCAATCGATAAGATCTTCGATCAATCGAAGTGAAGACAGTGCCAACTCAGTGGATAAGGTTGCCAGTTGTCAAGATATTTATGCCACGCCAGCTTCAATCGATCGAAGATACTGCTGGCAGTGAGCTGTTTTATTCCCAAGCGCACCCGAACTCCACCAAATTTTGTAGCTGCGAGATTTGCACCAATCAAAGGATAATTTCTAACTTGGCGACCACTTAAGGGATCTAGTATTTAAATGTAATTGAACCAATTGTATAGGGTTCCAAGTTTTTGTTCCAACTTTAGTTACACACTTTTGTATTCAATTAGTAAAGTTTCTTTCTCTAGACTAGGGTTTTTGGGAGCAAAGCAAAGATGAAGAAGATGATGCCTACATTAAAAAAGCCCTTGAGGGTTGGATGACAACAACTATGAGTGGCTAAATCCTTCTCTTAGGGCTAGAGATAACCCCTAGGCTTGCCTCCTAAACTTTAGAACTTTGTAATTTTTGGGGATTTTAGTTGTAATTGATGTTTTGACCTATAATTATATAAATTTTGTGTTTTTACATGATTTGTATAGATTAATTCTTCCAATTGATCTTTTATTTCTATTTATATGTCTATGTATGTTAGAATGAATGGTCATGTGCTTACACTTTATTTTATGAGTTTAATATATGTCTATGTGTGTTGGAATTATAAATCTAGTGATGGTCAAGGCATGGTGCTTAATTGATTATTCTTGTGGTTTATTTGATGGATTATTCTTATTTCTTGATGGATTGTGCTACCTCATTAGCTTAATTAGTTTAATTTCCTTGTCATTAATGTAATTGTAGTGAAGTTGCTTTAAATTCCTAGATAGGTAGACAATCCATACTTGTTGTTTGATGATCCATGCTTATGAATGCAAGTAGTACATTTCTCTAGATTTTTGTGTGTGTATTAATTATGGGTTTATTGAATGGTTAATGGCTTAATTTGATAGGTTGTGCTACTCACTAGATTGATTAGACAATGTATGCTTATTTTGCCATCCATGCTTGGTAATTCAATTAATGGAACACACGCTTAATTTACAACATGGAATCCCCCTAAATTGACAAATGCTAAATGTTTAGTTAGGTGAAGCTTAGTGGTGAACTCTATGCCCCAAGACTTCTCTCTCATTCTCTACACCTTAATCTTTAGATTGATCTTTAATTTGCATGTTTTTAATTAAATAATTAGCTTAATTTAACCAACTAAAACTCTCTTTGATCATTCGACTTACTAATCCAAATTCGATTTCGTAATACCTTACAAATCCCTTGGGACAATCCCTATTCACTCTTGCTACGTTAGTAGTAATAGTATAGTGGTTTTTATAAATTTAAATTTGACCAAAAAGGCTTTTCTTTAATCACACTCACATAATTTGGCATATGTGAGTGACGACACCACAAAACAACCCGTCAAATTTTGGCACTGTTGCCAGGGATTAGCAACGCTGTATTAGGAATTGAATCGGAATTAGTACTCTTTTGATCCTTGTTTTTATTTTATTTTATTTTGTTTTTCACTTTGTTACTCTTTGATTAGGTACTTGGAGCAAAAGAGAAATAAGCTAAGGGAGCCTCAAAGCAAGCTTAAAAAGAAAATAAGCTAAGTATAAAAAATTTAAATTGCAAAAGCAAAGCAAAAATGGCTTGAAAATTCTTAAAATTGCTTAAGAACCTTTGTGAGCGTTTCTAAACTCCTCTTGCTTAATTAATCATCGGCCTGGGTGGAGGCAATTTTATTTTATTGCTGATCATCGGCCCGTATGGAGGCAACTTAATTTCTTGTATTGTTGAAAGACATGGGAGTATGGGAACAATATATGTTTAGGTTTGTTAATTGATTTGTTATGGTGAAGGAGAAGTTATTGTGTTGTGGAGGAGAAGTGTATTTGCCCTTTGTTGTGTTTGTTGTTTACATTGACTTATTTTGTGCATGCATGGTCGTAGGTCTTTAAACCACCCTATTGTTCCTTTGAATCTTAATCTCGAGTCAATTGTGCGTAATCCAAGGGGTAGGGGTAATTCAAGTGAATCCATTGTATCAATGGACGATCATATTGAAGACCTTGGTTATGTAGACCAACGAGGCATGTTCATCCTATTGTGCAACAACATGATAATATGCACATTCCTCTTAATATGCCTAGACCTCTTGCTCCTCAACCTTAAGGCCAAGTTCCATTGGGAATGCCAAGGCCACTTTTTGTGCCACCTCCACCACTCATTGTCCAAGCTAATAATGGAGCTTATGTAAAGCCACCAATTACAAATGCTCCCATTGCTTTAAAAGATCACTATGTGCCTAATGAATATAATGCACCCACATGCATTCGTCTTCCTCCATTTAGAGCACATCATTATGAAATTAAACCACAAACCATCCAAATGCTCCCAAACTATTTTGGGCTAACCAATGAGGAACCATACAAGCATTTAGATGAATTTCTTAAAGTTTATTCCACCGTGCGTTATACAGACATGCCAGAAGAGGTATTAAGGCTTAAACTCTTTCCATTTACCCTAAAAGACAAATCAAAGTATTGGTTTAATAATTTGAGACCTCTTTCCATAACTTCTTGGGCAGAAATGCAACAAGAGTTTTTGAGGAAATATTATCCCATTTTCAAAACCAATGGCATGCGAACTTCTATTCCTGAGTTTTCATAAGGGGATGGGGAGATGTTACATGAGGCATGGGAACAATTGAATGACTTACTTAGGAAATGTCCTCATCACGACATTCCTAAATGCCAAATTTTCCAACATTTCTATGAAAGTTTGTCGAACACCCATAAAGGCATGGTTGATGCTTCAGTAGGAGGGTCTTATTTGGATAAGCATGAGGATGTTGTTTGGAGATTGTATGAAAACATGAGTGAAAACTCAATGCATCGATCATTGTCCTCTAGAAATGGTAGAAATTCCGTAGGAGGAAGGAAGAATTCGAGCTTATATCAAGTGGAGAATTCTAGTGACATAGTTATTGAGGTAAAGTCTTTAACTCAAAGGTTTGATCAATTTTTTATTAATCAAAATTCAGCTCATCAAGTGTCTTCCTCCCCTCATCATTATCATTCTAGTAAGTCTTGCATAACATATTCAAGTGTGCTACATACTACTTCCAATTGTCCCCATGGACATGTGTATAGTGAGCATCATGTACAAGTCAATGCCGTATTTGTGAATCGAGGGAATAATCCTTATGGAAAATCATTATAATCCTGGGTGGAGAAATCACCCCAATTTTTCTTGGAAAAGCCAAGGGGAAGGGTCAAATCCTCCCCAAGGTGGTTTTCAAGGGAAGTATGTTCCCCTACACTTGCAAGGTCATAATTCTCAAGGCTATCGTTCGCCTTATCAAGCTACCAATGTGAATTAATTTTTAAATTCTCAAGGTCCCAATTAACCATCTTATCCTCAAAGTCATCCTAGAAGTCCCACTTTTGAGGAAAAAGTTTTATCGGCTTTAGAACTTTGGAGGCCAACACTCAATTGCTTCATTCTCACTTACAATCAATTGCCAAGCTAGAAACCTAAGTAGGGTAAATAGCTAGCACATTGAATGCAAGAGAAAAAAGAAAAATGCCTCTTAATCCTGCACCTAAGCAAAAATTCGTAGTGGAGACAACTTCCCAACCGGAAGGTCCTTCACTTGAGCAAGTTAATGCGGTGACCACTTTGAGAAGTGGAAGGGTGATTGATAATCAAGTTAATGATTATAATGAAGGAAGTGAATCGATGCAACCTAGCGTTGACACCCGTCTCATTTCACATCCTATTCCTCTTTCACTTTGTAAAAAGGACCCTATTGTTGAGAATTCATCACCAAATGTTTTTGAAAAATCTTTTGAGCCAAATGCTCCATTTTCGGATGCTTTAAAAGCGTCCACATCTTTTGAAAGGCAATAAAGCAAGGTGAAAGAAATAATTGATGTGTTTTGGCAAGTCAAAATAAATCTTCCTCTCTTAGATGCCATTAGACAAATTCTGGCCTATGCAAAATTTTTAAAAGATTTATGCACTCTAAAGTGAAAGAACAAGAGCCAAGCACCAAATAAAGTTGTTTTCATGGAGCTAGTTAGCTCAATTTTGTAACACAACACTTTTCCCAAGTTCAAAAACCCTGGTTCACCTACTTCATCTTGCACCATAGGTGACCATGTCGTTAATCGGGCTTTTTTGGATTTTGGGGCAAGCAAGAATCTTCTTCCATACTCAGTATATGGTCAATTAGGTTTGGGCGACTTAAAGCCAACGTCGGTAGTTTTGCAACTAACCCGATCTATCAAAAAGCCCCAGGGTATAATTGAGGATGTTAACACAGAGCTGGTTGCCAATCCCTGTTATCCTTGGCCGTCCTTTCTTGGCTACCACCAATGCCAACATTAATTGTAGGACAGGGAAAATAAAGATTTCTTTTGGCCATATGAAGGTGAAGTTGAACATATTTAATCCAACCCCTAATTCAATGGACAAGTATGAAGAGATTCTTGTTGTAGAAAAAAGTTTTGAAAGAGAAGTTAAAAAAATTAAGTTATCTTCTCTTGTTGACAAATCAAATGTTTTAGCTTCAAATGTATCTTCAAAAGATGTCGTTTTGAACTCCAATGTTGAAAGGGCATGGAAGCCCAAAAATATTTTTGACCAAAATCCGTTAAGCATGCTTGATCCAAATCCAACAATTTCCATAGGGAATGATTCGTTGGGTGGGGTTCAAAGTTCATTTCACCCCATTGAGAAGGGGATGTTTAACAAAATTTTTGATCTGGGCTAAAAAAGCCCAACATCTTGTTAGAGACGTTAAACACTAGTCTTTCGTAGAGTTTTCCAACCCTATTCCTCCCTCATTTCTTCTTTTGGTATCTTTTGCGTCGTCTAGATATGTTTTGAGTTGATCATTCGAGTTTCTGAGTAGTTTTAAGCATTTTCTGCACTTTTCAGTGTTATCCACGATCGATTGAAGACTTATTTTGATCAATCGAATTCTGCTGAGCCCATTTTGCCTTGAAAACAGCTCTCGGGATCTCCCACTTTTGATCTATCGAGGTACCATTCAATCAAGCGAAGCCCTTAAATCAAACCTTTTCATCTTCTAGTTGATCAATCGAAACTGTTTCGATCGATCGAGGCATCATTTTGATCGATCGAGCACAAGGTACAATTCTTTTAATTCTCACTTTTGATGGATTGAGGTAAGTATTCGATTGATCGAAATGACGTATTTTCAAATTCTGAGAAAATTGCTTTAACCGTTGGCCTCCCAACCCTAATTTTTTTTTTTTTTTTTTATCTTTCTTTCTCTCTCCTCTCTCCTTTTTATCTTTCCCTTTTTCCTTCTTTTTCTTTCTTCTCATTCTCTCTCTTCCTCTATCACTCTCTCTTTCTCTCTTCCTGACTCCATCTCTTCCCTTTTCTCTACATCACCGAAACCACCACCATCCACCTCTCACCTCTCTATTCTCAGTCTGGTAACATCTAAGGAAGCCGCCGCAACGCCGGCGCGCCTTCTCTCAATCGAAAGCCACCGCCGTGGTTTCTCCATTAAATCTGGCGAAGCTCTTGGCTGAAACAGCCGAGCTCCCCATCTCCATTCTCTCTCTCGGTTGTTAATCTTTCTATTTCTTGTCTCCAACTAAAGGCTAAGGAGATCTTTCAACCATTGCCGGTAGAATTTCCGGCGACCTTCCATCTTCTCCGGTCACGGTTGGCCGGAATTTTTGAAGAATCTTCCTCTTTCTCTCAATGATTCATCTCCTCTAGTTTGATTTGGGTATGTTCTCAATTTTGAATTATTTTTGTTTTCAATTTTTATTTTTCATAATTTCCATTTTATTTTATTTTATCTATGTATATATGTTTGTTTATATTTGTGTTTAATTCTGGAAATCTAAAATTGAAAATACAAAAACATTTGGAAATTTTTAAAAAAATTATTATTAAAAAAGTAATATACATGAATTGAACTTTGACTGAAAGGGACTTTGGAATTTACTTATGCACTGTGATGTTGTTTAATGGAGGATTGGGCAAAAATTGAATGTATGGAGTTTGTGATGTTGTTGTGGAGTTGGGCAGAATTATGGGCTATGTCCCTTTATTGTGTTGAATGGAGTATGGGATTTAAAATGGTTGATGTATGGATGTTTAGAACTTGATTTTGATTATATATATGCATGCTATGTTGGACTTTGTTGAAAAAATATTTTGCTCCATATATATCATTTGAGAGGAACTAATGTTGAAATTTTTAGAAACATCTATGTGACGGCCCTGGTTTTTAGGCCAGCGCGTCATGTGATGAACTGAACGTAGATTCGATAACGAATCCAGAATGCAGAAGCAAGAAACAAGACAACGGTCTCCCAAGGCACAACATACCTCTATGACACTTTGATGACCTTCCATGAGGTCGTGGAACTCAATGAGAACTTATGTGAAAACAAAAGATAGGAAAAATAACAATTAAGCCCCTAGGGGCAAAATAGTCATTTATAAAACTATGGATTCAGGTGCCACTGAGCACACCGCTGGAAAGACAACGAAAAACTAATCAAGATGGACTCAAGAATCACATGATTCGGAGTCCGAACGAAGGAGAAATGGTAAGACGAAGAAAAACAAACACTTAAGGCTAAAAGGGTAAACTGGTAATTATCCATGAAGATTCGGGTTCAACCGAGCACACCGTTGGAAAGACAGCGAAAAATTAGTCAAGTTCAAAAAAAAAGTTCACTCGATTTGGAGTCCGGACAAGGGAGAAACATGGGTTTGAAGTTGAGACGTCACGGTGGCCCAACAAAGGCCATGGCAGCTCCATGCCCGCCCGGCGCCCATGCGCGCGCCCACCGGTGCCCCATGCGGCGTCCAAGGGCATGCATATACTGACAGCAAGAAAAAAAAAATGTGAGTTTCTAGAACTGAGACTTAAAATGGAGTCCGGAACGAGTTTTTCTGGAAAAACACGAAGAAGAAACCCCACCTAAAATCAAAATTCCTACCCGACAGCGTGGAAGGAAACAAGAAAAACACAATGTGAAATACCTGAAATGCCCCTAGATCAGAAGAGGTCAAGAGGGCCCAAAAAGATGTTACAGTGACTGTCCACATTTGAGATAAAAAACAGGCTACGAAACGATTTTTTTTGGAAAAACACAAAGAAGAAACCCCTCCCGGAATCAAATTTTCTACCTAGCAACATGAGAGAAAAGGAAAAAAAACTCGCTGTAAAATGCCCAAAATGCCCCTCCATAAAATCTGGTCATGAGGGTTAAAAAACTACTAAAATACAAAACAGAAAGCTGAACTTTGCGAGGGATTTCCGGTACCAAGATGACATTTTCTGGAAAAACACAAAGAAGAAACCCCCCCCCCCTCCAAAATCACGTTTTCTAAGTGACCATGTCAAGACCGGAATTTATTTCTGGAAGGAAAACCCCAAAATGCCTTAAAATTAGATTATACAATAAAAAATGCAAAATAAGTCCATAGGATGCTCAAATCACCAAGGATGAGGTTTTTCTTGAAAACAATCATGCACGTAAATGTAACTTACGTATTTGGACGTGCTACAATGGTCCACAGCTTAAAAATACCGCCGATGCAAAATCCGATCTCCCAACGGCCAAAAAGGCGAAAATGAACACGAAATGAGAAATTTGAAAACCAAAATTAACAAATGATTTCAAATTACCATTTGGCCCTTGGCCACACTTCGAACATGATTAATGAGACCCTATGGAAGAAAAAAAATAGAATTCCCACACCCGATGCAACCATGGTGAAACAATGACTTGTGATTTTTCAAGGTTTTCATAACATTTCATGAAATCAAGAATTACATAAGATGCAATATAAATGTCATTGGCCTCCGGCCTCATTTCATACAAGTCAAATACATTACAAAAGGTGTACTTATGTACACATTACATATATGGAATCAAAGATACAAGTTTTGACATATAAGGCTACAAAATGACATTTCATGCTAACATTTGCATGAAATGGAAATTTAAAAGCTACAAGTCATCCAAGGAATGATGAGCATCATGAACCAAGCCTTCATACCTGAAACAAATCCTTAGTAACTTCAGGGTGAGTAACATAAAGCTACTCATAGGAAATGAGCATGCATCGACCTAGCATTTTGTAAAATTATCACCTTAAGGTGAAACAAGTCAAAGGGGCGCATGCCACCTAACATCTATGTCAAGATGAGACTCAGGGAGCATCCTAAGCTACCTTAGATCATTTCTAGCATAAATCACATCATTCATGTAATTTAAATAACACAGCAACATGTTATACAAAGCAACAAGATATAGATTCTCAAAGTCCTCAACTTAAAATCTAAAACACGAAAACAACTAAAGTGGATCATACCACCTAACGTTTATGTTCTAAATGAATCTATAGGATTGTACCTAAACTACATTTGAACATCAAAACATAAATCACAATATCGATGCAATTTAACCAACATTGGAATTTTCAATACAACGCATAAAGCATGATTTTTCAAAGTTAATATCTTGAAACTCAAAATGGGAAATCAATTAAAAGACAACAAGTTATAATATCATCTAGTTATCAACTTGAAATAAAATGCGAAATAAAAAAAAGTGGATACTTGGACATTACGCCGGATCAGACCGACACCATAGTTACTTTAGGGTTACTAGTCCATAGGTAACCTCCCTATGTGCGCATTAGAGTATAGAGGGATAATCCCCCCATACTAGAACCATGTCCTAGCCGTAGTTAAACAACGACATCCCCAAGTTTCCAAAATCAATAAGTTATGCAACAACGTATATATCAATAGGAATATACAAGATAATCAACTATATACCAAGCACAATCAAATTTGGAAACACATACAATACATGCACTAAGTCCACAACTACTATGGCATGACAAATGTCGAATCTTCAGTGTGCGATTCGTTACACGCTATAACAATATATTTAAACATTGAAAACATAAACTCATGAATATAGTACAAGTCCAAAATTATGATTTAAACATATAACTAATGTTAAACACATGATTAAATTATTAACGTTATAGAAACAGAAATTAATTAAATAAACTAATTAATTTCTCTAAGTTTCAAATCTCAATCAAATGACCCATAATTAACACATGTTGAACAACATTGCATGGTCATTACATACATCCATTCAAAATCTTAATTAGGCCAATGGAACAACAAAGTAGAATTTAATTAAATCATGATAATTAAATCTCTAACTTCTAAAGCAACTTCAAATGGTCCCAAATTAATATATGCTAGTATACATGTCCTAGTCATCATCAATATCAAGTTAAAAACTTAATTAAACCAATGAAAGCTTTAAATAGATTTTAATTAATCCTTTTAATAAAAATCTCTAAATTTTCATACTCATCCAAATGCTCCAAAATTAAAGTATGTTAAAGAGCATGCCACCCTTCTTCTTTCAATTAAACCTCCTTCCTTTTGTTAAAAAGTCATAGTGCCTTCGTGTTTTATGCTTGTCTTGACTACGCGCATCTTTCCCCTTATTAGAATCCATTTTTGGCTATTTTTTGAGTTCGGGTTTAAGGTCAAGTTTGGATTTTGGTATGTCTTCTTTGGAGTTTAATGTTCACTATGTTGTCCCCGACATAACCTAGGAGTATCGTCGGATTCGGAGTACTTTTCTTTCGGTGGGGATTTGAGATTTTCATCTCAAATGGAGGTAGGGGGTGTTATAGGTTATTATTTTTGTTGTCTTGCATGCTATTGATACTTGTACAACTTGTATGCATGTTTTTGCTCATAATCTAGAATTTAATTTAATTATTTTCTATATTTAAGATTTAATTCTCATGATGATATTCAACTTAGATTTCCTCAACATAAAAATACAACATCACTAAAATAAATAAAAATACATCCTCAACACCATCTCTTCCATCTAAGCCCGAAACTAGAAATCCAACTTCATCCTCAGTACCTGAAACTATAGGAGGGTGAGACAGGGGAAGTCCCAGTAGGAAAACCATAACAAGAATTTTAAAGGGGTTTCATGAAAATCTGTCTCAAAAAATATATGTATATGCTTTAAACAAAATACATATAAGCAATTTTAACAAGATAACATTCACAAAATATTTGAGATAAAAATCACCCCAAATGATTCAAGGTATAAAAATCCCTACACTGTAAAAGAAATAATCATTACTGGATCATCTGAGCATTGAATTTTCGCCCCTCTGTGAAATCTCGAACCTCACTGTCTTTCCTCTAATTTCTATCTCAATTCTCAAATATTGCTTTCTCTATATCCTCACTTAGTGCATGTATTGTATGTGTTTCTAAATTTGGTTGTGCTTGGTAGATAGTTGATTATCTTGTATATTCCTATTGATATATACGTTGTTGCACAACTTGTTGATTTTGGAAACTTGGGGATGTCGTTGTTTGACTACAACTAGGACATCATTCTAGTACGGGGGATTGTCCCTCTATAGTCTAGTGCGCATATAGGGAGGTTACCCATGGGCTAGTAACCCTAAAGTAACTATGGTGTCCATCTGATCTGGCGTGATGTCCAAGTATCCACTTTGTTTAATTTTGCATTTTATTTCAAGTTGATAACTAGATGATATCGTAACTTGTTGTCTTTTAATTGATTACCCATTTTGAGTTTCAAGATGTTAACTTTGAGAAATCATGCTTTATGCGTTGTATTGGAAGTTCTAATGTTAGTTAAATTACATCGATATTGTGATTTATTTTTTGATGTTCAAATGTAGCTTAGGAACAATCCTATAGATTCATTTAGAACATAGACGTTAGGTGGCATGATCCACTTTAGTTGTTCTCGTGTTTTAGATTTCAAGTTGAGGACTTTGAGAATCTATATCTTGTTGCTTTGTATAACATGCTTCTATTTTGTTTAAATTGCATGAATGATGTGATTTATGCTAGAAATGATCTAAGGTAGCTTAGAATGCTCCCTGAGCCTCATCTTGACATAGATGTTAGGTGGCATGCGCCTTTTTGACTTGTTTCACCTTAAGGTGATAATTTTGTAAAATGCTAGGTCGATGCATGCTCATTTCTTACGAGTAGCTTTATGTTACTCACCCCGAAGTTACTGGGGATTTTTTTCAGGTACGAAGGCTTGGTTCATGATGCTCATCATTCCTTGGATGACTTGTAGCTTTTAAATTTCCATTTCATACAAATGTTAGCATGAAATGTCATTTTGTAGCCTTATATGTCAAAACTTGTATCTTTGATTCCATATATGTAATATGTACATAAGTACACCTTTTGTAACGTGTTTAACTTGTATGAGATGAGGCTGGAGGCCAATGACATATATATTGCATCTTATGTAATTCTTGATTTCACGAAATGTTATGAAACCTTAAAAAATTACAAGTCATTGTTTCACCATGATTGCATCAGGTTGTGGAATTCCATTTTTTTTCTTCCATACGGTCTCATTAATCATGTTCAAAGTGTGGCCAAGGGCCAAACAGTAATTTGAAATCATTTGTTAATTTTGGTTTTCAAATTTCCCATTTCGTGTTTATTTTCACCTTTTTGGCCGTTGGGAGGTTGGATTTTGCATCGGCGGTATTTTTAAGCCGTGGATCATTGTAGCACGTCCAAATAGGTAAGTTACGTTTGCATGCATGATCATTTTCAAGAAAAACCTCATCCTTGGTGATTTGAGCCTCCTATGGATTCATTTTGCATTTTTATTGTATAATATGATTTTAGGGCATTTTGGGGTTTTTCTTCGAGAAATAAGTTCCGGTCTTAATACGGTCACTTAGAAAATGTGATTTTTGGGGGGAGGGGGGGGTCTTTGTGTTTTTTCAAAAAAATTCATCTTGGTACCGGAAATCCCTCGCAAAGTTTAGCTTTCAGTTTTGTATTTTAGTAGCTTTTTAACCCTCATGACCAGATTTCATGGGGGGCATTTTGGGCATTTTACAGCGAGTTTTTTTTTATTTTCTCTCACATTGCTGGGTAGAAAATTTGATTTCAAGAGGGGTTTCTTCTTCGTGTTTTTCCAAAAAAATTCGTTTGGTAGCCCGTATTTGATCTCAGATGTGGACAGTCACTGTAGCATCTTTTTGGGCCCTTTTGACCTCTTCTGATCTAGGGGTATTTCGGGTATTTCACGTTGTGGTTTTTCGTTTCCTTTCACGTAGTTGGCTAGGAAACTTGATTTTAGGTAGGGTTTCTTCTTCATGTTTTTCTAGAAAAACTCGTTTCGGACTCCGTTTCAAGTCTCAGTTTTGGAAACTCAAATTTTTTTTCTTCTTGTTATCAGCATGTGCATGCCATTGGGCGCCGGGCGCGCATGGGGCTACCATGGCCTTCGTTGGGCCGCCGTGACATCTCAACTTCAAACCCATGTTTCTCCCTCGTCCGGACTCCAAATTGAGTGAAATTTTTTTTTGAACTTGACTAATTTTTCGCTGTCTTTCCAACGATGTGCTCAGTTGTACCCGGATCTTCCTGGATAAGTACCAGTTTACCCTTTTAGCCTTAAGTGTTTGTTTTTCTTTGTCTTGCCATTTCTCCTTCGTTTGGACTCCGAATCATATGATTCTTGAGTCCATCTTGATTAGTTTTTCATTATCTTTCCAGCGGTGTGCTCAGTGGCACCTGAATCCATAGTTTCAGAAAAGACTATTTTGCCCCTGGGGGCTTAATTGTTATTTTTTTGATCTTTTGCTTTCACGGAAGTTCTCATTGAGTTCCACGACCTCATAGAAGGTCATCAAAGTGTCTTAGTGGTGTGCTGTGCCTTGGGAGACCATTGTCTTGTTTCTTGCTTCCGCATTCTGGATTCGTTATCGGATGTATGTTCGATTCATCACAGGACGCGCTGGCCTAAAAACCATGGCCATCACAATATACTTGTGCTTTGTTTCTAAATCTCTACATGTAATTTGGTTATTTTGTGGAGTTGAAATATGAAAATTGGAAAGTAGACTTGAAAGTTTGAATTTAAAATTAGAATTAAAATGTGAACCTTGTGTTTTAATTTTCAATTTTAAAATGGGATTTGATAGAAAAGAATTGGATTGTTAAGTTTGAAGTTTGAATTGAAAAATGGGAATTGGGAAGGACTTTGAAGTAAATTTTTGAGTTGAGTTGATTATTAAAAATGGAAAGTTGAAATTTAAATTTTGAAAGGTGAAATTGTGAGTTATTGTCGAAGTTTCTTTACGGAGCATGAATTGATAAAAATGCAATTTGGAAATGGAAGTTGAACATTTGAATTAGAAATAAAATTGTTCTGAACTTGAAAGATTTATTGAAAACTTGTTTGATGTGCATTTTTGAATTGAAAAGTTGTGAGCATGCTCCCATTCTATTTCAATTGTTGTTCAAAGTCTAAAAATCCAAGGATGTTTGTTTTAAGTTGTTGAAATGCATGAATATTATGACTTGAGGTTGAAACTTGTGATTTTAAGTCTTGAAAATGTGAAGTCAAGTCTAAATGCATAAGTGTGAATTTAAATGGAACTTTTTGCAAGTTTTTGAACTTAAATTGATTAATGCTCATGGTTAAGGTGCTTATGTTGGCAAAATCTTCTAGAAATGTTGGAAATTTCATTTGTGAATAATTGTTGGGTGTCAAAACTTGAAAATGGATTTTTGAACTTTGTTTTTGAAATATGAAGTTGAGTTTCTTAATTCCTTCAAGTGTTGAATATTCAATGCATGATTCTTGTTATGATGCTTATCTCCCATGCATGTGAATGATTTAGGCCCCAAAATTTTCAAAAATTCCAAATTTAACCCAAAAGTGTTGAAATTTTTTGAAGTTGGCCAAAATGCCCTTCAATGAGTTGAACTTTGTTCCATTTGTTTTATTTCCTTCCAAATGCATGTTCGAAGTGCCATTAAGCATATTTGTACTCCATTCTTGATGTTTGCCATGAGGGGGCATAAGTTTGTTATCTTTTGAGCTAAGTTGTCATGAACTTGAACTTTTCTTGCAAAATGTGTTGAATTACCATTCTAAACCAAACTTTTTGAAGTCAAATGTTTCAAATGTTGCATTAAGCTTAAAAATTGTCAAATGTGATATTCTTTGAATAATTGTTGTACATTTTGGAATAATTGCAACTTGTTGCTTGTATATATACATTTTGCACACATTTTTGTCACATTGATGGTTTTGAAAGTTTGTGTGCCCTTTTGAATAAATTCTTGTTGCAATATCATACATTGATCTTTGGATAAGTTCAATATGCATATCATGGATATCATTGTTGTTATTTGGCCTTAGTAACCACTTGTGAGTTTAATTTGAATTTAAAAATGTCAATTGAAATAAGTTTGGGGGTATGTTGATTTGAACTTGGAAGGTTGTTCTTTAAAATGCCATTTGCTTGATTATATATACTTGTGATCCATTTTTTAAAAGCATGTAAGGGCTTGAGACCGAGGTTCTTTGCAGGTCATGATTCTGATCCAAAAGGGGTAAGTTTCTTGTTATTCTCATTCTTTACCATTCTTTGCTTCATTTAAACTTTAAAGGGGGTCGCGAGCCATAAGCGATCAATTTTCTGCTTTTATATTGCTTAGAGGGGGTCACGAGCCATGAGTAATCATAGGTTGTTGATTTTGTTGAAAATGGAGTACAGGATATTTCTGTGATTGGAATTTGACTTTGATTTTTGTGCATTATTCTTATACATGCTATATGGTTGCATACCATGTCCAGGATCATCTTTGAACTTGTGTATCATAACATGCCTATGATTGATATGTTTTGCAACCGTGCATTTCACTTTGTCTTTATTTCATAATATACATGCTTCTTGAATTCTAGGTTGACATTTGCCATGATCATTTTCTCCATGTCACCTTGCTTGCTCCATTGGTCTTAAATGTTGAATTTGTTGTCATTCTTGCTTAGGAATTGATATGATGTCATTTTAGGCTCTACTTGCTGTGAAATTGCAGAATCTTCTTAAGTTTTAGGTTTATGAACGCACGTTGCATACTTTATGCACATCACATCCTATACTTGACATTTTGATCTCATTCTTGTTTAAATGCTTTCAACCGTGATTTTTCTGCCTTCTATGCTATCATTGCATTGTTTTGCATATCTGAGATTGTTTATCGTGCCATGATCTATTCTTGTGTTGTTGAAGCATGTTTGAATTCCAAAATGTTGAAAAATGGTTTGAATGATATTCTTGAAGCTATCTTGATCACTTCTTGCGCAAACATGTTCTTATATGTCTTTTTTCTATTTCTACTTGATTCAGATATGCTTTATGTTTTCTTATCAGATACTTACCTCATTCTATACCTGTGCACTGATTAATATTTGTTGCTTTTGCAAATACAGCGTAGGCAAAAGACTCTTACCCAAAAGAGAGTAGCCAAAGCTACACAGCCTCCTCCATCTCTAGAGGAGGAATCTTCTTCATCTGAGGCTGAGGCTGCTGCATTTGCATCGGCGTCTTCTTCAGGGCCATCTTTTATGGATGCGCAGGGCCCTATTGTCAGGGCAGTGCCTAATCCCTACTTCTTAGGCAGGAAATTAGAGTCAGAGCAAAGATTTGATAGAGAGTTATTTGCCCAGTCTGAGCAGACCCAATGGTCTTTTTCTGAGCTCACCCGCAGGGGCATAGCTGCTATTATGACTCCGGTAGACACTATAGCTTATCTTTGGTTGGTTGCCTTATTTTTCCAGCACCTCCGGATGGATGAGTGACAAGCGTCGCTTGCATATGCCAAATTAATGTAATAGTGCGCTTCAAAGAAAGCCTTTTTGGTCAAGTTTAAATTTATAAAAACTACCACTACTACTACTACTACTAACGTAGCAAGAGTGAGTAGGGATCATCCCAAAAGATTTGCACGATACTACGAAATCAATATTGGATTAGTAGGTCGAATGATCAAAGAGGGGTTTGGTTGGTTGAATTAAGCTAATGATTCAATTAAAAACATGCAAATTAGGAATAATCTATAGATTAAGGTATGGAGAATGAGAGAAAAGTCTTGGGGCATAGAGTTCACCATTAAGCTCCACTTCACTAAACATTTAACATTTGTCAATTTAGGGGGATTCCATGTTGTAAATCAAGTGCGTATGCTATTAACTGAAATACTAAGCATGGATGACAAATTAAGCATAAATTGTCTAATCAATCTAGTGAGTAGCATAACTTATCAAATTAAGCCATTAACCATTCAATAAACCCACAATTAATGCAAATACAAAAATCTAGAGAAATGTACTACTTGCACTAATAAGCATGGATCATCAAACAACAAGAATGAATTGTCTACCTATCTAGGAATTTAAAGCAACTACAATACAACCAGACTAATGACAAGGAAATTAAACTAATTAAGCTAAGGAGGTAGCACAATCCATCAAGAAATAAACATAATCCATCAAACAAACCACAAGAGCAATCAATTAAGAACCATGCCTTGACCATCACTAGATTTATAATTCCAACACACAAAGACATGTATAAAACTCATAAAACCTAGTGTAAGCACATGATCATTCATTCTAGCATACATAGGCATATGAATATAAATAAAAGATCAATTGGAAGAATTAATCCATAAAAATCATGTAAAAACTCAAGCTCTATATATATTCTTGGTCAAAACATTATTTACAACATAAATCCCCAAAAACTACAAGTACTAAGTTTAGGAAGCAAGCCTAGGGGCAATCTCTAGCCCCAAGAGAGGGATTTAGCCACTTATGGTTGGTGTCATCCAACCCTCAAGGGCTTTCTTCAATGTAGGCACTATCTTCTTCCTCTTTACTTTCCTCCAAAAATCCTAATTCTTGTGAGAGAAAATATCTAATACTATGTCTAATCTTGTAACAACTAGAGGAGCTCTATACAAATTGGTTCATTTAATTTAAATACAAGTCTCTTTAAGTAGGTAACAAGTCATAAAATAAGCCTTTGACTGGTGCAAACTCGCAGCTACAAAAGTTGGTGGAGTTCGGCTGCGCTCAAGAATTAAAACAGCTCACTGCCAGTAGGGTCTTCGATCGATTGAAGCTTGCTTCGATCGATCGAAGATGACATGGCAAAGATATTTTGACAGCTGGCAACCTCATCCATTGAGTTGGCACTGCCTTCTTTTCGATCGATTGTAGATATCTTTGATAGATTAAGGCTTCCTTTGATCGATTGAAACTTGAACAATGCAATTTTTCTGACTTCTTTTAAATTTTGTTCTTAACTCCAAAAAGGAGTTTAAAGGCTCTTTTTATCCTGTTGAACCTTATTGACCTGAAATAGACAAAAACACAAATTAGAACTAAAACGGGAAAGTAAGATAGATGAATGGACTAAAATACCCTAACTTAGGTGCTAAAATGCATCACATTTGAGCACTTATCACACCCCAAACTTAGCTATTACTAGTCCCTAGTAATGAACTACAAAGAAAAGAAAGAAATGACCAACTATACAACTATGAACTAGAAAGCAATAAAAAGATTACGACACTTTTGTAGGGAACACGGTTGCATTTAGCATATGGAACAAGCCTTTTAAACCCCTAGGTTACCCCTAGTGGACGAGTGAAGTCTCGTGAGGGTTTCCAGAAATGATACCCACAAGCATTAAGCTTTTTCTCACTAAAGAAGTACCAACATACAAAACAAGTATTAGGAGAAGACTACCTCAAGTATGCAATTTTTCAACCATCTCTAAGCAACTCTCCAAAATTTCAACAACAAGCAAACAAATATGGTCCTCCACACATCAAGAAAATGATCATGCAAATCAAAACAACTCTAGAATCCTTTTTAAGTGAACCAGCATCAAATATGTTGTTATCTTAGCCAACTAAATAAATGGTCACAACCGGCCTCAAGCTAGCACACAAATGTAGTATCGATCATCAAGACAAGAATGAACCTTTTATTAAAGTTTTATTCTACTAGGTGTATTTATTCTTTTCACTCGATTTTTTTTTTTTTTTTTTTTTTTTTTTTTTTTTTTTTAGGATCAAAGATGGAAGCATAGTGCAATGTAGTGATCTCTTAAGCTTTCTAGAAGATTCATGAGGTGAGAGTTGGGTCAATGACTCCCAAACTGGACGGCTTTAGGGCATTAGATGTTGAAACACCCTTAAAGACTTACAAGCTCAAATTAACTAGGCTACAAATCAAAACAACCTCCATCTAATCATTTCCTACTCCTCACCTTTGGTAAGAAGTCCTCACTTTTTTTTTTTTTTTTAACCTACAGTTTGGGCCCTCTACCTTTCAGCGTGAGAAATTCAATGCTTGATGCGGCTAGAATCCCAGCTACTTAGTGAAAAGGGTTTGTTATCCACCTTTGTCAAGAATGAAAGCTTTCAAAGTACTACTAGCTCAATTGGGATATAACCAAATCAATAATCAACAAAGCATGTACCCCACAAATGAATGCTAGTGTGTGCCTGTGCTAGTGTAGAATTGTAGAGTGAATCTCAAAACAATCACAAGATCAAGATGATGTAGACCACAAATGCAAGCAAGATGTCAATCTTTCGAAAAATTTACTCCTAAATGGCATCCACAAGGCATACAATGAGTATTAAACTCTCAAGTCAAGCATTTTTTAAATTTGAAGTATCATAGTCCTCAAAAGATCAAAATCATAGCTAAAACTCTCAAATTATACTACATGTATAGAAACTAAGTGCGACATGTAAAACATGCTAACACACCCCCAAACTTAATATGTGCATTGTCCTTAATGTACCAAAAAAGTAACAGATAATGGAAAGAGTATACCAAATGGGTGTAGCAAATATGACCCAACAACGGAAGCTTAGAACTGGAAGGCGCACCCCCAAACTTATATTCCAAAAACCTGTTTGAAAATGGTCACACTAGCAATTCTGGCTCCAATTTCCTACCAGAGAAAGAGAGAGTAGGTATTGCTCTGATAATGGGACCCTGTGCCTCTATGAATGTGATAACCCAGATTTTTAAGAGTTAAAATTATATTTATTTCATGACTTTTTTGTTGTCGTAGTTGATTATTTAATTATTTTAAATTTAAGATTTAACTGATTGAGATTTAACGGGTCAGAATTGAATTGTTGTTGCATGATATATATATATATATATATATATATATATATATATATATATATATATTGATGGAAGGAAAGATGCACCTAGCTGCCGAATTGAGAGAAGAAATAAAGAAATTGTGTAGTGATTTTGGTGAGGGTCCCATTTGATGATATTAATAGGTTTGACGTTTATTGCATATTATACATATATATGTATTATGTGCTATGTTAGAATGATGAAGATAAGGGAGTAGTGACATCGGGAATGAAAGAAATGTATGAATTTATGAGTTTGTGGGACCCACAAGATGATATTTAAGTAAACAAATTTGGTTTTGTTACTTTATATACATATATGTATATATGTTGTCTGATGATCGGATGTAGGTGGCTGCCGAATATTTGAAAGATAAGAAAGGATAGTGATAATGATATTTGTAGGCCCACTAAGGAGACTTTGTGGGCTTATTTATTTTGGCCTTGGTTCATGCACGTGGCCTTATATAGTGAGCAGTTTGAGATTTTGTGTCTGTGGATTTGCCTTATATCTTGAATGTTTTATGCACTAGGTGATGATATACAGAGAAGGAAATTAGAGGTGACAGCATTAGAAAAATTGAGGAAAGTTAGAATTAAGGCAATTTTATGAAAAATTAGGGTTTAGAGGTCATATTTTGCATTGGGGTTATTTTGAGGCCATGGGCCATTGGGACACATCTTAAATGTCATTTTATGTTTGCGTGCATATTTATATTTCACAAAAACTCTTAAGTTTCAGTTTTGAACTTTTCATGGGGTGATTTATGAATTTATTTAGAAAATTCATGGATTAGGGTATGGTTTGAAGCTCCATTTCATTTTAGCATGTTATGTAGACTTGTATGAGGCTAGAAAGTGTTTTCAAACATGTCCCGGATCATTGGGAATACATACATAGCCTTAGAGTTGGACCGAACACCTTTTTTCACACTTGACAGTAACATTTCTTCTGTCAAAGGGTGCGTCGGCCAGCTGATAGCCAATTATCAGCCAGCTGACACATATTTGAGCAATTCCAGTAGCCTTTCTAGGGAAATTAGTTGTTTCGGCTGACTGATGAAGGGGGTTCGGCCAGCTGATGATGGAGGTTCGGCCGGCTGGTCCTTGCCGTCAGTCAACCGACCATCCCCGAAGCTTTTCCCTTTCTATTTTCCTTAGACAGCTTCCTTACACCGATTTCAGAAGGTAATATCTTCTTCATCTCTGATCCAAATCTGGTAGTTCTTAAGTTTAAATTCAATATCTTGAAGTTAGCTTTCCAATGGTTCCAACCACACACCAAAACTCTAACCGCAGTGAGACTTATTACAGTTTTAATCAGATAGGTTCATGGTATTTTTTAAACAGAGAATGCCACTTCGTTCCATTTTCATATCTTTTCCGTTCAGACTTCAAATCAGGCAATTCTTAAGTCTAAGTTCGTTCATTTTTTGTTGTCTTTCCAATGGTGTGCACGGTGGCACCCAATTTAGTTTGAAATGACCATTTTACCCTTGGTTCATTTCTTTTCGGGTTTGGAATCCTTGCTTCAGTATTTGACTCATTTGAGTTTCGTGGCTTCATGGAGAGTCATTTTGGTACCTTAGGGATGCTGTACATCTCTAGAGGCCATTTTATATCTTTCACTTTCGCATTTCGGATCCGTTATCGGGTCATCTTTGGTTTATCACTGACGCACTGGGTTTATAAAACTTGGGCCGTAACAAGTGGTATTAGAGCTCCTAGGTTTGAATACCTTAGGACGACGGGTGTTGGGTGCATATCATGCTTTTGTTTATCTACTTTGATATATTCACATGCCTTTGATAACATATTTTGGTGTTGTAACATGTTTTTGTGTTTCTTGATAACACGTTTGGTATTATGACATGTCTCTATGCTTATATGCTTATGTGGTTAAAAGCATCTTGTTTGACATGTATTCTTATTTTCTTAAGTACTTAGCCCTTGAAACAGATTTCTTTGATGGCTTTAGCAAAACTGTATGTTGCATGCATTGACGTGCTACTTGTTTGATGCATTCACTGAATGAGTTGCATTCAATCATAATAACTCGTGTTATTATTGATCTCATTTCCCTTTTTCACGCATATAGCATCACAGTCTTAACTCACGGAGGGTCTTCTCGTTAGGGCTCAGGTGAGCATAAGGTTGTAGTATCTGTCTGGCGAGATGAGACGTAGGCCACGGAGGCACCGTTCATCTCACTTTCTTTTGTTTCTTCGTGATGTAGTCATGGTGGTGTTAGAGGTACCGGTGTCATCTCTTAGGACTTCATGGTGGTCTTGATGTCAGGATGTCATTAAATCCTTTGTTTCTAGCATCATGGGACGATGAGTCAGGACTGACACGAGTTCTTCCTTGGGGAGTCGGGAGTTACTTTGTGAGCCTCAGGGCGAGGTTCTCGCGTATTATTTTCTTAGGATGATGGTTTCAAGATTTGAATAGGTGTGTTGACCTAGGATCCTTCTTGTGTTACCTTGGACAACTCTTACGAGCTATGGTTGGGATGTGAATGGTGTCATGTAATTAATTGCGTTACTCTCCCTTGTCTTTGGAGACTTGGGGCATTGTGTTAAGGTTCTAGTAGAATCCTGTAGAGTTCCCATCGAACTTATTGGCATCTTGGATTGGGTTTTCTTGCTGATGTCTTGTAACGGTTAGCATTGGAGTTATCCGTTTCATTGTTGTCTGGTTTCGTGTGGTGTCTTTTGAGAGGCATTCTATCCTTTTTTTTTGACCTTGTGAACTTGCTATTTGTATGATCACTTTTATATGTTTATGAGCCCCATTGTTTTCGGGCATGTCTTAGAAACATGTTTAGGATGTATGACTATGTGATAGGTGGTTTACCTATCACATAGGTGATTTATTTGGTTTACCTTATGTGTACTGTGCTCAGTACTAAGATGTTATTTAACTTATGTCATTTAATTTTATGAGTATCCACTATGTGAGTATCTAGTTTATACTACTTCATCTTTCCTACACTTATGTTGGGGTTTTGTGACCGTGGTTGTTGGGATATAGATGTGTGAGCTACGTAGTAGACTAGTGTTTTGAGATTTTAGTTGTCCACTATAGGGATTTTGACCCGTCTTATGTATGTAGCCTTACAGTAGGTCTACTTCAAATCTGTGCTTAGGTTTTCAGTTTTGTGGCTTCGATCCATTGGCTTGAGGGCACAGACTTGTCAGGTTGTGGATTCGGGACTGGTGTTGATGTTGTAGTGTTTTCAGATGTGGGGTGGGGGGGGGGGGGGGTCGTTAGTTACGCTAGCGTTAGGGATTTAAGGCCTTAAGCATAACGGTGCCAATAACATTGTTGTTAGAGTTTTGGGATTAGCTACCCCAACTCTCGCATATACCTGGTTCCCGTAGTGCTTTTGGTTATGATCATTTTGACATTGATGTCACTTGTATCAAAAAGTTTCTTTCTGGGTTGGGGTATGTTATGAACTAATGCCTTATACTATTATGCTACCTTACTGACGAGTAAGTGTGGACGAGTTCTGGTCATTGTTCGTACTGCCATGTCATTCTTGGTCATTTGTCTTGATTCAACTTGTCGTTGTCTTGGGGATTCTCTCGGTGATTGACATTAGGTTAATATGCCGATCTGTTTGGGAGGTGTCACTCAGTTCTTGGTTTTTGTGTTCTTTCGGATGATCTTCAGGCTTTTAGAGTTATCCTTTAGCACCTTATGATCTGTCCTTTGGTTTAACCTTACTTTGATCTTGTTTGGTTCTCTTTTGTCTGTTCTGGATTTCGGGGATGAAATCCCTTTAAGGAGGGTAGGTTGTAATGACCCAGTCATTTTCCTTCCTTTCATTTTTCTCAGATTTTACGGATATTTTTTTTTTCATTGTCTTTTCCTTTCTGAGTTCGGTTTCTCGTCACTTAGTGTCATCTCGAGTGCTCGGAAATGGTTTCTAAGACTCTTTCCTTTGGATTGACAACTTCCTTAAAGGACCACGTCATTTCCACATTTTCACTTTTTAGACACTATTCACTTTTCGTTCTTTTTCCCCGTTGATCACTTTTTGGCACAACCTCACTTTTTGCGTTCAGAGTTGGCTTTTGACTTCACGTATCTTCATTCTAAGTGGTTTCCACGAAATACGTATCTTCACTTTTGTAGAAAAGTACTCTAGTTTCTCCCGATGTCCACAAGGGCATAGATGCAAAGTTCTTCAAAAACATTTTCTTTTCTTGGGGTGGTTTTTGTAAATATCTTTTGAAGATATTTTATTTTAGGGGTTTTTAAGAAAATATTTTTGGAAGATATTTTCATTTTGGGTCATTAGTGCAGTTAACACTTTTTATAAGGACCATTGTGCAATTCATGAAAGTTATTGCAAAATGCCTCGTTTTGAGCCAGGATCCTCGTACGGGATTCATTTTCACTTTTCGTCAAGTCGCCTACTCTTAGAATTTCCTTCTGGTCATTTTTCCCCAGTTTCAGGGTTTATGGCCCCGGTTGCAGTCGAACTTGTTCGGGGCATATTTCTCTGCTCGGGACTCGGTTTTCGACGCCGTTTCTTTCGTTGTTCATATTTTCTCATTTTAGTTCTTTTTTGTTCATAGAGTTCTACCGTTTGAGCATGTTTGCACGAATTCCACTTTTCCAGGCTTGGCGGGACCCGTTCGGGACACTTTTAAGGTTTTCCTATAAATAAGGGTTGAAATAAGAAAAAGCTAACCTTTTCATCTTCTTCCTCCCTCTCTTGGCCAGCCATCCATGGCAGCCATGGCTGCCACCTTCTCTCTCGTCTTTTGAACCTCCTCCCTTTAGTGAAACGCCGTAGTGCCTTAGTGTTTAATGTTCGCCTTGGCGAGGCCTTCATTTCCAATCAATTAGATTTCCGTTTTGGCCATTTTTTTTAGTTCAGATTTAGAGCAAAGTTATGATTTTGGTATGTCCTCTTTGGAGTTTAATATTCACCGTGTTGTCCCCGACAAAATCCTGAAGTATCGTCGGATTCGGAGCGGTTTCATTTTGGTGGCTTTTGAGATTTTCATTTCAAATTGAGGTAGGGGATGTTATAGTTCATATTTTTGTTGTCTTGCATGCTATTGATACTTATACAACTTGTATGCATACTTTTGTTCATAATCTAGAAATTTAATTTAATTATTTTCTTTGTGTAAGATTTAATTCACATGGTTATATATGTGATAGAATTAAATTGTAGTATGCAATTAAATTAAGTTTTGATATGTTCATTAACATATAATAAATCGGGAGTATTTGAATAAGTATTGAAAGTTTTATTTAATCTTTCACTTATATGAAGATTTAATTCACATGGGTGTAACTAGCATGAAATTAACTTATGATGTGATATTAAATTAGGTATTACTATGTTCTTTAACATATGTAAATTTGGGGACATTTGGAATTGTTTAAAATTTAGAGAAAATTAATTAATTAGTTTAATTAATTTTATTTTAAGTGTTTAGTCACTTAATCAGAGTTTTAACTTGATATTGTTGATAATCATGCTATGTCCCTTAACATATGTTAAATTGAGGCTATTTGGAACTTATTTGAAATCTAGGGAATTTGATTATTTTTATTTATTTAAATTCTATCTAATTGTTCCATGTGTTAAATTATGTTTTAGAAGTTGTTCTATGTATAAATCATGGATTTAGACTTGTTGTGTTTTCACTTAATTATGTTTTAAGCATTGCATAAGATGGTTGTTATGTTTATATTCATGAGAATATGTTTCTAATATTGAATATATTCTTAACTTGTGAGTTATAGATTATATTAGCCTTGTAAACTTATTGCTACAATGTCATAGAATTAGTGTTTAAAGTTTACCATGGAAGCATGATTTAAATTGTTAAGTAGATGATATTGTATTGTACATTGTATCATAGTAAAGACTTGAAATTATATATATGCCATTTTAGACTTTGAACCCTAAGACATGGTTTGTGTTGTTTCAAATTACTTGTGCATGGAAGGTGGTTTCGTGCATCATTTAATTGTGTATAAGTTGTGAACTTACTTGTTGATTTTGGATTCTCTTGGGACATTGTTATAAATAACGTGGTTAGAGTTTAGCTCTAGTACGGGAGATAGAGAGCTTCCTATATTATAGTGCGCACTAGGGTGGTATTCCCAGCGGGTTGGTACCCGGAATAACCATTTAGGTCTTGGTTTACTCCGAGATTTGATGTTCAAGTTTTCTACTATTTGATTTTGCATTCAATTCCAAGTTGACAACCAATACTAAATTGTGACTTGTGATTTTAGTTATTAGCGATTTAATATTGTTAAGTACATTTATGCATTATAATTTTTAATGAGTCATTGCAATTTTAATGTTGTTAAGTATATTTATGCTAAAATATTCAAATATATCTTTGGAATGATCCTATAGATTCATTTGGAACATAGACGTTAAGTGGCATGATTCACTTTAGTTGTTTTCATATTTTAGATTTCAAGTTGATAACTTTGAGAATCTATATCTTGTTGTTTTGTATAACATGCTCCTATGTTGTTGGAATTGCATGAATGATATGATTTATGTTAGAAATGATTTGAGGTAGCTTAAGATGCTCCCTGAGTCTTATCTTTGATATAGACGCTAGGTGGCATGGACCGTATGTATTGATTCATATCAATTTAATGAACAGTAAAATGCTAGGTCTATGCATGCTCATCTCCTATGAGTAGCCTTAAGTTACTCACCCCAAAGTTACCGGGGACATTTTTCAGGCACAGGAATCAAGGTTAAGATTCTCGTTATGCTTGGATGAATTATGGACTTGAAGGTTTCCATTTTTGTAAAGGTTTGCTTGAAATGCTGCTTGTAGCCTTATATGTAAAAATGTGTATATTCGATTCCAAACATGTATTGTGTATCTAAGTACACGTGTCGATGCTTATTTTGTATGCATGAGATAAGGCAATGGGCCAACGACATTTAGTTTGTATTCTAACTTTCAAGGTTTTTGATGGAAATATTGAGAAATGTCAAGTTTTTGCTTCACCATGTGTGCATCGGGTGTGAGAATTCCATTCTTATTCTTTTATAGGCTCTCATTAACCATGTATGAGGTGTGGCCAAGGGCTAAACACCATTTTGCCTTAGGTTTTGCATTTTGGTTTCATTTTTTTCATTTTAAGGCAATTTTATGAAAAATTAGGGTTGAGAGGTCATATTTTGCATTGGGACTATTTTGAGGCCATGGGCCATTGGGACGCATCTTAAATGTCATTTTACGTTTGTGTGCACGTTTATATTTCACAAAAACTCTTAAGTTTTAGTTTTGAACTTTTCATGGGGTGATTTATGAATTTATATGGAAAATTCATGCATTGGGGTATGGTTTGAAACTCCCTTTCGTTTTAGCATGTTATGTAGGCTTGTATGAGGCTAGGAAGTGTTTCCAAACTTGTCCCGGATCATTGGGAATGCATGCATAGCCTTAAAGTTGGGACCAAGCACCTTTTTTCACACTTGACAGCAGAATGCTACTGTCAAAGGGTGCGTCGGCCAGCTGATAGCCAATTATTAGCCGGTTGACACATATTCGAGCAATTCCAATAGCCTTTCTAGGGAAATTAGTCGTTTTGGCCGTCTAATGAATGGGGTTCAGCCAGCTAGTAATGGAGGTTTGGCCGGCTGGTCCTTGCCGTCGGTCGATCGACCATCCCTGAAGCTTTCCCTTTCTATTTTCCTTAGACAACTTCATTACAACAACTTCAAAAGGTCATATCTCCTTCATCTCTAATCCAAATCAGGTCATTCTTAAGTCTAAATTCAAGAGCTTGAAGGTAGATTTCCAATGGTTCCAACCATATATCAAAACTCCAACCGTAGTGAGAGTTATTACAGTTTTAATCAGATAGGTTTGTGGTATCTCTTAAACGGAGAATGCCACTTCATTCCATTTTCATATCTTTTCCATCCGGACTCCGGATCAGGTAATTCTTGAGTCTAACTTTGTTCATTTTTGGTTGTCTTTCCAATATTTTGCACGTTGGCACCCATGTTAGTTTAAAATGAACATTTTACCCTTGGTTCATTTCTTTTCGGGTTTGGAATCCTTACTTCAGTATTTGACTCATTTGAGTTCCGTGGCTTCATGAAGAGTCATTTTGGTGCCTTAGGGATGATGGACATATCTGGAGACCATTTTTCATCTTTCGTTTCCACATTTTGGATCTGTCAAGTCATCTTTAGTTCATCACTGACGCACTGGGTTTATAAAACTTGGGCCATCACATCAGTTGTCTTGCAACTTGTGGATAGATCTATAAAACAACCTCGTGGTATCATTGAAGATGTACTCATCAACGTGGATAATTTTTACTTCCCGGTAAACTTTATGATTCTAGATATTGAACCAGTCCATAATCCAATAAAACATATTCCTTCGATCCTTGGTCGGCCCTTCTTAGCTACGGCTAATGCTTCAATTAATTGCCGAACTGAGGTGATGGATATTTCTTTTGGAAATATGAAGGTGAAACTTAACATCTTTAGTGCTTCTCAACATCCTCAAAGGAATATGAGTGTTTCTCTCTTAACATCATTAATGAAATGGTTGAAGAATCTCTCCTATTTATTTCAAGTCAAAATCCTCTTGAAAATTTCTTGGCTCATTTTGACTTTAAATTTTTTGATATTGATCAATCCATTCGTGAAGTCAACTCTTTGCTTGATGCCAATGCAATCTCAGACTTTCCTTCTTGGAAAGTGCCAAAGGAACCTCTTCCATTAATTTCCAGCACTCGTCCCATCCCTTCGCTGAAATCTCCACCTCAACTTGAGTTAATGTGACGACCATGGATTTTTCAACCCAGTGTGTCTTGTGATGACCCAAAGCAGATCCAGAATGCGGAAGCAAAACGAAAACAAGTCCATAGAGATGTAAGTTATCTCTAGGACACAAGAATAGACTTTCAAAGAGTTTCGAGGCTCAATGGAAGCAAAATGAAGATAAGGGTAACAAAACCCTACCAAAAGAAGGACCAAGGGTAAAATGGTCAAAGATAAGGGTATCAAAACCCTACCAAAAGAAGGACCAAGGGTAAAATGGTCATTTTATCCTAAGAGGAAGGAATTTAACTTCCAACATGTCAAATTATATCAAAAACATCCAAAAACATCCTTTGGTAACTTCACATGAAGTCCCAACGCCAAAGAAAGAGAAAACCCAAATGAACCCTATCTCGGTTCGAACTAAATCTGACACCCTCTCACTAAAATAAGGATATCTTGAGCTAGGAGAAGAATCTAAAGCTAAAATTAGTAGCATTGGAAATATTACTTTGACGCAGTCAATTTAGACTCAAGAACGGACCAATTTGGAGTTGAAACGAAGAAGTTACGACAGTTCAAAGTTGGAAGACCAAAGCTGAACCTGCAAAAAGGTTCTGGAGGACTTGAACTGGTTTAGCCCCCCTGGAACCAGTTTAACATGGGCAATACAAACACACCAGACCAAAAACACACCTTGAACTGGTTCAGCCCCTCTGAACCGGTTCAACTCAGGCAGAATTGAACCCAAACAGAATAAACAGTGAAATTACAGAAAAATGAGTTTAGAACGCGATTTTCGAGACCAAGATGACATTTTTCAGAAAAATGTTGTGAAGAAACCCCCTCCCCCCCCCCCCCCCCCCCCGCGGCCCCAAAATCACATTTTCTATGTGACGAAGTCGAAACCAAAAATTATTTCCCAAAGGAAATCCCCAAAATGCCCTTAAGCCGAATTTTTCAACAAAAATGTGAAATGAGTCCATACGAGGCTCATTTCACCAACGAAAGTTTTTCATGAAAATGATCATGCACAGAAACATAAATAGTGATTTTAAGAGCGTGGAAACGGTCCGCGGCTTTCGAAAATTGCCGAGTCAAAATCCGACCCCCCGACGGCCAAAAAGCGAAAATGAACTTGAAATGGAAATTTTGAAATCTAAAATTATGAAATGGTTTTAAAGGACCGTTTGGCCCTTGGCCACACTTCATACATGATTAATGAGACCCTATGAAAGAATGAAAATGGAATTTCCACACCCGATGCACCATGGTGAAACAATAACTTGTGATTTTTTTCAATGTTTTCATAATATTTCATGAAGTCAAAAGTTACATAACATGCAATATAAATGTCATTGGCCTCTGGCCTCATCTCACACAAGTCAAATACATTACAAAAGCTTTACTTATGCACATATTACATATATGGAATCAAATATACACATTTTGACATAAAAGGCTACAAGTGGCATTTCAAGCCAACCTTTACAAGAGTCATGAACAAGAATACACCTAAAGAACTTCAATTCATCGAAAAGTTACCGAGATATTGTGTATCCCAAACCAAGGCATCTGTTCCTGACAAATCACTCGGTAACTTTGGGGTGAGTAAACAAGTTTACTTGTGGGAATGAGCATGCATAGACTCGAATTTTTTTACAGATTTTTACATTAACTTGAAACAATTCAAAAGGATCATGCCACCTAACGTCTATGTCAAAGTGAGACTCAGGGATCATCCTAAGCTACTCATGCAATTGAAATGAGGTACACGACATACAAGCATACCAGTTCCAAGTGTACTAAACGAAGATGAAAAAGTGCGAGATAAGTATACAAAACACAGGTATACTAAATGAGATCGGAAACACACAAAGCAAGTATACAAGACACTAGTATACTAAAATGGAATCTAGATACAAGAAGCAAGTGTACAGTTTCAAGTATACTGAATGAGATCTAAATACACAAAGCAAGCATAATATCTATGGAATTAAACAAGGTAGGAATACTCCATGTAACACAACAGGGTTTAAATCTTCAAGAATACAACACTTGATATTTAAAGAGTGAATTCAAGGATAAAACATGATGTCTATGTAATTCAAGCAAGTTGGGTCATTCCATATAACACGAAAGGATTTTAAATTTTCAAGGAATTCAACACTTGAAATCTAAAGAGTGAAATTAATGACATAAAAAGGCTCTTAAGTCTTCAAGGGATAACACTTGAAACTGAAGGATGAAATCAATAACACGAAAAGAATTATATGTGAAATTAAGGATAGTGCATAATATCTATGCAATTAAACAAGGATGGAATCTTCCATACAACATGAAAGAGTCTTAAATCTTCAAGGAATACAACACTTGAAATATAAGGAGTGAAATCACGGATGAAGCATAAAATCTATGCAATGAAACAAGATTGGAGTATTTCACATAACACAACAAGTTTTAAATCTTCAAGGAATAACAACTTGAAATTTAAAGAGTGAAATCAACCAATGTGGATACTCGGATATTGCCTGGATTAAAATCGTACTCTCGGGATCACTTTAGGGCTACTAACCCATGGGTACCTTCCCCTAGTGCACACTATAGTATAGGGAGCTCTCTATCTCCCGTACTAGAACTAAGTCCTAGCCATGTCAATTCTTGATTGATATCCCGAGTCCCAAAATCAATAAGTCGTGAAAACAAGATACAATATATATATTCAATGCACTTAGCCAAGTACTATTCACAACCAGTCATGGAGGTCACACGAGGTATGCCCTTGACATTCAAGCTACGATGGCACATTAAATGTCATATAGGTAAATGTGCATGCCAACAAGTCAATTCATAACTTCAACTCGTAGAATCCTACCATGTGATCATATAGCAAGTCCCAAATCATAAGTTCGACGAGAGTTCAATATCAAAACATACATAACTCGATGGATGCATAAAAGGGAAATTTAATCAACTCAAGGGATTAAATTCTCAAGACTGCAAGGCAACTCTGAATATTCCAAGAATAAGACATGTCAAGGATCATGTCAAGAACAAGTTTAATATCAAGTTGTATCATTTCATACAAGATACAACCATGTGAATCAAATTCCATACAAAGGAGATGATTAAATATAAGTCTTAGAACTTATCCGATTATTCTCTATTTATTACACGTGAAAGAACTTGTCAAGGAAATCATGAATACCAAGTTAGAAACTTAATCAAGTCCATGGAACCATTGTTGTAAATATACCACTAGTATAAGATCAATGATTTAATTATTTATGTAACAACTCTTGAACAATTAAATCATTACAATGTAAGGGTGCAAGTTCATTAACCATATTAATGAAGCCAAGATACAATAAGTCATGATGCATGATAAAAAAAAAAAAAAGGCAAAAGCCCCATGAAATACAAGTCCAATCTATTAGAACACTAAGTAGAAATTAATTAACTTAATTAATTAATTTCTCTACAAATCAAAGTTGTCCAAAACTTCTCAAAATAATATATGTGAATGTCCATTCTATGGTGATTACAAATATCACATCAATTTCACAAAGTGAGCAAGATAACATCATGTGGAATTTAATTAATTTAAATTAATTAGATCTTTAAATTTCAAAAGTTACTCAAATGATCCCAAATAAATATGTAACAAGGATTAAGTCATGGCCATACCATATATCAAGTCCAAAATGAAATACAAGTAAGGTACAATTAAGTAGAATTTAAATCAAATTAAATTCATTAAATCTATAGATTTGAAAACTCATTCAAATGGCTTCAAATAATTATATAACAAAGATCAGGTCAAGGCCATACCATATATCAAGTCTAAAGTGAGTTATATGCAAGTTACAATTAATCATTAATTTCTCAAATTAATAAAAGACAAGCATACAACTTATATTTCATACAAAAGCTAGTAAAACTACTTGGAAAATAAACTATAACACCCCCTACCTTACTAGAGAAGAGTCTCTCTAGAATCCAAGGCAAATCAACACAAAATGGCAAACCCTTCAAGGGTTATGTGGAGGAGGATGAGGGGAACAAAAAGTATTCCCAAGGTTAAGCTTGGAAATCAATGGAAGGCTTCCAAAAATCAAAGTCAAAGCTTAAGGCTTTAAGCTTCATCCATGGAGGCTAGGGTTACAAGAGAGGGAGATGATGAAATCAAGTGTGACAGAATGTGAGTGGAGGAAATAATCCGCCACTCACTATGTGGTCTTACACTAAAGTCAACGCACACTAGTTTGGTTAATTGCACACAAACCCTTCTTTAAAACCATAATCCCAAAATGGCCCAAAAATAATTACAAGACTTTATTTGGAACATACACTTGTCACTCATCCAAGCATCCATTGTAGGCTTAATCCTAAGCCTACACTGTCAACCATACAAGCCAACAAGTGCACCTATCCTAGGTCAACAAGTGGTTGAATCTTCACCCTCCACATGTCATCATCCAACGTATCAAAGTGTCTCCACACAAATGTTAACAAGTGGACCAATAAGAATGTGACACTTGTCACACTTTTCGAAAATTACAAAAATGTCATTTTCAAAAATATCTTCCAAATTAAATTGTAAAATAGTCCCCAAGATGAACAATAATTACTTACAGTAATTATACAAGTAACCCCAAAAACAAGAAGTTTCCAAAGAAAGTGTGCATCCACCCCCTAAGGAAGAAAGTGCACTAATGGCATGCATTTCTAGGAAAGCAAAAATACACATGTCTAAGAAATCATATTTCATGAGTGCATGCAAAAATAGAAGCAAAACCGAACACAAAAAGTGAGGTTGTGCCAACAAAGTGACAAACGGGAAAACGACGAAAGGTGAATAGTGTCAAAAAATGAAAATGTGGAAATGACTTGGTCCTTAAAGGAAGTTGTCAATCCAAATGAAAGAGTCTCAAAAACCATTTCCAAGCACTCGAGACGACACCCAGTGATGAGAAACAGAACTCAGAAAGGAAAATTTAAATGAAAAAAATTTATCCATAAAATTTGAGAAAAAGAAAAGGAAGGAAAATGACCAGGTTATTACAACCTACCCTCCTTAAAGGAATTTCATCCCCAAAATTAGGAACATACCGGAACAAATAGAACAAGGACCGAACAAAAGGTCAAATCAAAGAACAGCTCATGAAACACTGAAGGATAACTCTAGAAGTCTCAAGATAAACTAAAGGAACACGAAACCATGAATTGAAATGACACCTCATATGAATCGGCATGTTAACTCAATGTCAACCACTGAAAGAATCCCAAGACAATGAAACATTGAAACATGATAAAAGAAGAGAGTGACAAGGCAGTACGAACAGTGACCAGAACCCGCCCACACTTACTCATCAGTAAGGTAGCGTGATAGTATAAGACACTAGTTCATAATATGCCCCCAACCAGGTCAACTCTGGAAAAAAAAAAAAAAAAAAAAAAAAAAAAAAAAAAAAAAAAGAAAAAACCTATCGATACGGATGACATCAATGTCGAAAACGATTATTACCAAAAGCACAACGAGAACCAGGCATCTGCAAGAGTTGGGGTAGCTAATCCCAAAACTCTAATAATAATGTCATTAACACCGTTACGCTTAAGGCCTTAGATCTATAGTGCAAGTAGAGCCAGCAGCTCCTACATTGCGAAACACCCATGACACTCCCTGACCACGTCGTGAAGTCACGAAGGAAAAAGAAATGAATTGGTACCTCCCTGGCCTGTGTCTCACTTCACTAGACAAGGACTGCGATTTTATGCTCACATGAGCCTTACTCGCATCAACCGTCAGACTAAGGTCTCGAAACACCCAACCAAGAAAACAGACAAGAAGGTTCCCGACATAGGTCCTTATAGGATGAATTTCTCCTATCCAAGGGAGAAACTCATGAAATAAGAATGCATCCAAGGGATACAATAGACCCAAAGAGATAATGTAAAAACCAAACATGAAAGTAAACAGCTAGCATACAATATAGCAACGGACTACCTACTCACACAAGTAGTAAAAATCACGTAAGACATGTCAGTGTATATAGGAGAAGAACATAAAACACGATGACATGCTGCATATAATCATGTCAAGATGAACAAGCGTATACAATGTACTCAGGCAAACAAACATATGCAACATGATAAAATAATAAGCAGGTACCATGTGCTAAGGTAAACAAGCATATATCATATGCTAAGATAGTCAAGGTAAGCTTCTAAGCAAGTTATCACATAAGTAAATAGATATATTATCAAGTCAAAATATGTCATCAAGAAGCACATAAGTACATGGTACGACAATACACGTGAATAAAAAATGTAAAGTATGCTGATATACGTCGTATATGGTCATACTAACATAAGCATGCAGACATGATATCACACCAGGACATGATAGCAACCAGACCATGTTATCAAGAAGCATATATACACATAAAGCATGCTTAACAAATAATAAATGTCTCAAAACACCCTAGCATGTGAACATGTTATCATACAAGACATGTTATCAAGATACAAATAACATATCAAAGCAAAACAACGTGAGCATGATATACACCCACAACCCATCATCCAAGGTATTCGAACTTGGACGTTCTGATACCACCTGTGACGACCCTGGATTTTTCAACCCAGTGTGTCCTGTGATGACCCAAAGCTGATCCAGAATGTGGAAGCAAAATGAAAACAAGTCCATAGAGATGTACGTTATCTGTAGGACACAAGAATGGACTTTCAAAGAGTTTCGAGACTCAATGGAAGCAAAACGAAGATAAAGGTATCAAAACCCTACCAAAAGAAGGACCAAGGGTAAAATAGTCATTTTACCCTAAGAGGAAGGAATTTAACTTCCAACAAGTCTAATGAGATCAAAAACATCCAAAAACATCATTTGGTAACTTCACATGAAGTCCCAAGGCCAAAGGAAGAGAAAACCCAAATGAACCCTATCTCGGTTCAAACCGAATCTAACACCCTCTCACTAAAACAAGGATATCTCGTGCTAAGAGAAGAATCTGAAGCTGAAATTGGTACCATTGGAAATATTACTTCAATACAGTCAATTTAGACTTTGGGAACAGACCAATTTGGAGTTGAAACGAAGAAGTTATGACAGTTCAAAGTTGGAAGACCAAAGGTGAACCTGCAAAAAGGTTCTGGAGGACTTTAACCGGTTCAGCCCCCCTTGAACCGATTCAACATGGGAATTACACATATGATAGACCAAAAACACACCTTGAATCGGTTCAACCCCTCTAAACCGGTTTAACTCAGGTAGAATTAAACCTAAACAGTAGAAATAGTGAAATTGTAGAAAAATGAGTTTGGAACATGGTTTTCAAGACCAAGATGACATTTTTCATAAAAATGTCATGAAAAAACTCCCCCGTAAATCACATTTTTTATGTGACAGAGTTGAAACCAGAAATAATTTCCCAAAGGAAATCCCCAAAATGCCCCTAAGCTAAATTTTTCAACAAAAATGTGAAATGAGTCCATAGGAGGCTCATTTCACCAACAAAAAGAGTTTTTCATGAAAGCAATCATGCACGCAAACATAAATAGTGATTTTAAGTACGCGGAAATGGTCTGCGGCTCCTAGAAATGGCCGAGTCAAAATTCGACCCCCCGACGGCCAAAAAGGTGAAAATGAACTTGTAATGGAAATTTTGAAATCTAAAATTATGAAATGGTTTCAAATGACCATTTAGTCCTTAGCCACACTTTATACATGATTAATGAGACTCTATGAAAGAATAAAAATGGAATTCCCACACCCGATGCACCCACGGTGAAATAATAACTTGTGATTTTTTTCAATGTTTTCATAATATTTCATAAAGTCAAAAGTTACATAAGATGCAATATAAATGTCATTGGCCTCTGGCCTCATCTCACACAAATCAAATACATTACAAAAGGTGTACTTATGTACACATTACATATATGCAATCAAATATACATATTTTGACATAAAAGGCTACAAGTGGTGATGAGCGCTAAAAAGTGCATATTTAAACCCCTTAAGCTTAGGCATTCTAGCACCTTTATATATCTTACTTTACCGTTTTAGATTGATTTCGTATTATTTCCATTTTCAGGCACTTATCCCATAAAAAAGCTAACTCAGCCAAATAAGAGCTTAATTGAATCAATTCTGGGATTAAACAAAGAAAGGAGCAAAGTGGAGAAAGAAGAAAGCAAATGAAGCCAAAGGTGGGAAGCAGCAAAGTTCGATCGATCCAACTTCAAGGTTCGATCGATCGAACAATGATTGATCTTAGCACTTCAAGATAGATCCAAGCCTTGGCCCAAAAGCATAAAGTCCAAAAGTTCGATCGATCCCACACCACCCTTCGATCGATCAAACACTTTTGTCCTTATTCAAATGATTGATCCTATCCACAGCTGTACCACCCACTAACCACTTTTGTCCTCTTCCCATAAATATCTCCCAAAATATCTCAGATTTGTCTTTTCCTAAAAAGCTCAACCAGTTGGATCGATCCAGCCTAAGTTCGATGGATCTCAGCCAGTTCGATCGATCCAAGTCCAAGGTTTGATCGATCGAACTTCCTCCAAGTGTGAAAAAGTTAAATTTCCATGTCATTGAAAGTTGTCCTTTATCCAATCATTAGGGAATATTGTATGCACGACCCCAGCTCATTTTGGGTGTCATTTTGACCTACCTATATAAGGATAAGGATTACTTTTTACAAAAGGAGCTAATATACAATTCTAGGGTTTATTCTCTTGGGGGAGCCAATATTATTTTCATATCATCTTTTGGAGAGCAAGCTTAGAAGAAGAGGAGGCTAGAGACATCGTTGGAGTTCTTCATCAACAAGGAGCTGATTTCTTCCATGGAGTTAGCCCTTGAGGGTTGGAGCAACATCACCATGAGTGGCTAGACATCTTCTTGGGGCTAGAGTTAGCCCTAAGCATGTTTTCTATATCTTAATCTTGTGTATTATTGAGGGATTAGTGTTGTAATACATGTTTTGACACTTTTATATATATAGATCTTGTTTATTCAATGATTTATGTGGTTTAATGCTTCCAATTGATCATTTCATTCTATCCATATGTCTATGTATACTAGAATAGATGTTTATGTGCTTGTCTCTAGATTTTGTGTTATTGATGCATGTCTATATGTATTGATGCTATAGATTTAGAGATTGTCAAAACATAGTGCTTAAAGGAATGCTCTTGTGATTCTCTTGATGATTCATACTTATTCCTTGATGGATTGTACCTCTCCCTTAGTTTATTTTTATGCTAATAGTGTAGATGTAGTGTAGTTGTAGTGTAGTGTTAAATGGGAGGACAATCTATGCTTGTTGTTTGATGATCCAAGCTTTTGAATACAAGAAGCATATGTCTCTATCCTTGTGTTGTATTTGGATTGTGAGCTTAATAAAAGGATTAATGACTTGTCTTGATCTATTATGCCTTTCACATGTTGTTTAGACAATATATGCTTCATTGCTTAGATATATTGTGCCTTTCACATGATGTTTAGATAATACATGCTTAACTAGTCATCCTTGCTTGTTGAATCAACCAAACACACACACATTTCAATATTGCAACACACCATTTGCCCTCATTAGTCACTTGTCAACGGTATAGAAATGCATTGCTTGGTGGTGATCTCTAAACCCCAAGATCTCTCTCTCTCTTACTTACTCTTAATTGCATTCTTTTGTTATCACTTAGTTGAATTTAGTTGCTCTATAATCAACCAACTAACCAATTGTTTGATCACTCGACCTACTAGCCCTAATAGCGATTCCACGACCTTGTTCGATCATCACAATCTGTGATACCCCCAGATTCCCGGATGCGGGTTGGCCAGGCCCATGCCCGATTACCCGAGGATATCAAACCAATTAGCAACAATCGAACACATAATACAATTAAGAAAAAAGGAATAAATAAATTGTTGAAAAGAAACTAGAATAATAATCCAAAAACCTCAGAATAAAATTTAATTAACAAATAATGATTCTGATACATCCTACTTCTCATTTTCTATTACAACTCGGGAATCCATCTAGTGGACCCCTAAAATATCTCACTGAACTCAAAAGATTAGAAATGAAACCCAAGTCTAAAATATGAAATAAAATCCTGGTCATCGGTGGAGTGAATGACTGTATCTGCTCAACACGATCCATCTCCAAGTCTGGAACTACCAAACACCTGTAAAAATAAGAGTGGGTCAGGCCCACATGCAAATTCTTCTCTAACTACAATCCAAACAGTGACTCGATACGCAGATACACCCTAGATATCTCAACAATAGCTATCTAGTCCATACATATAAATATATCCACACTAAGGGACATTCACTGGACTACGGTAGGGGTCTCAACCTGAATAGAAGGCAACATGCAAAAATGCACCCAAAGGTAGGCATGAGTACCTAGACCTAACAGGGTACACCTCAACCTACTATAGCCAGCTACGCATCCACTGCATATACACACCCTAACCAACGATTCTGAGACTCAAGCTCATTTCGTGGTACCATAAACATATATTTAAAATTCATTCATTTCCATCCATAGGAAATCCAATAAGTCGTTCAGCTTCTTCAGCTGCACAGATTTTAATATAAGGAGAATTATGTTTTTATAATTCGAACCCTTAATCCAAAATAGGTAGGACTGAGTTATTTTGAATCAATCAGTCCCTAGTATGCCACCGTCCCATACCGGTGCATACAATCCACACAATCCATATAATTGATTGAACAGATAAAACTGTTCACCAATTAAAATCCATAAGGTAAGAATTAGCGTTTTGAGCTAAACCATACCTAGTATGTCACCGTCCCATACCGGTGCATACAATCCTCCATATCCATGTAAATTACAACATATAAATAATTAATAAGTAATTTACAGTCCAAAACCAAATATCCAAATAACTGCAGAATAGTATATGCGATACTACAATATGTACAGTTCAAACCAATAATCCAATTAATTGTAGAATAATATATAAGAGTCCACAATTAACATCCAAAACCATGTAAATTACAACATATAATTAACAGTTTATCAATTTATAATCCAAAACCATCCTAAACAATTGCAGAAGAGTATTTAGTATTTCGACAATTTAAATCCAAGAGTTAAACAATATAGTTACAGGAAATAATTAATAATTCGGCAACTACCATCCAGAACATACATAGATCAAATCTAATATATCAATGACTCTATCAAGCATTAGAATAAATTCTATAATCATATTATAGTCCAATAAATCGCTACATTAATTTAAGCAATTTAATTCGTTCCATCCGATAACAGCGTACTAAGTTGTATACTTGTATTCTGTCTTATCTTTTAGCACAGAGCCATGCCCTATGCCCCAAGTCCAATTTATAAATTTAAAAGACTTCACTGTACTTTTAAGCTTAATTTAGAATCATTATATAGCACCCTAAGTTGTCAAATTAAAACTAGACAACAAATCTCCTTCCAGCCGTTAACCGTACGCACAGTTGTTAAATTAGCGCACTGTTAATTTCATTTACTTAGAGGTCAACCTTACTCAATTTGAGGACTTAATAACACTCAAAGCGAACCTTCTAATCCCTCTGTAAAACCCCAGGGTCAACAGAAACGTTCCCATGCTCCAACAGTATCCAAACAGTTCGTAGAAAAAAAATTCAGAAAACTACTATTTGAAAGAGCCTGCTCTAAATTCCAAGAGCAGGCTCTTTTTGAGCCTGCAGCCGGCTCTATAGAATTTAGAGCCGGCTCAATGAGTATGGGAGCCGGCTCCCACATCCATGGAGCCGGCTCCCACATCCATGGAGCCGGCTCTCACCTCCTTTGAGAGCCTCTGTCCCCGTTCTGCTCCGTTCTGACTTTCTGCTTCTTCTCTAGCATGTTTCTGCCCTTCAGTTGGTTTCAAAAAGTGATCCTAAGGGTCTTATTAATATCCACTAACATCCCAAAGGTTTGATTTTAACCATTTAAATCAATTACATAGATCAAATTTGCTACCGAACTAGACATGCTTTAGGGACAACACTGAAACTATTTTGCAACCACAGCTCCATTCCAACCCCTCTGTTCCTCAATAATACTAAACCTAAGGTCTTCTATCACCCCGTTAACATCCCCATGGTTCATTTATAGAAGATGGAAGCAAGTACAGTAACAAACATTATAACAGAACTTTATATGCTTTTAAGAACAAAACTGGGAGCAACTATACATGAACTGTAAACAGATTTGAATTTACGGCAAACAGATCATTCATATAACATATACTAAACATATAACTTCCAGTTATTGATTGATTAAACCCTAGAGATTATCTAGGTGCACAGAACACAAGCTAAAGAGAAGGAGAAAGAGAAGAACTTGCCTGTGATTTCAGTTATGAAATCCCAGCGTCGTCTCTAAGTTTCCGGCAACTACTAACTTCCTTCAAGCCTCCTATGGGTGTGATCTAATCCACCACAACCCTCCATTGACCCTCTCTGTTCTTATCCTTGGTAGCTCTTACAATTGCCTCTGTTCTCTCAACTCTCTCTCTGTTACGTTCTATTTTTACTGTGCCGTGAATAGGGTTCTTCCAAAATCCTTAGTGAAACTCATACACGTATATATATAGGCCTTTAGAAAACCCTAATTAAACTAGAGCTAAGGCAGAACCCTAATTAAACTAGAGTCGGCCCATAAACTTAAGTCACATACACGTTAAATACTTGTATGACGGCTCCAAGAAATCCTAACTGAAAACTGTTAATTCAACTTCTACTTAAGCACTTATTAAAGACAATTAAATAATTAACCAAATAAGGCATTTAAAATACAATTTAAAATAAAACAAACAATACAATAACTCAGATAACTACACAAACCATAATTCAAATAAAGAAAATAATTAACCAAATAAGGAAAAACAAATACACAAGTAACAATTTACAAATAATTAAATAAAACAAACAAAATACAACAATTACAAAATTAATAGAGAAAAATGCACATAGAATGAAATTTAAATCCCAATTTTATCCTTTTTAATTTTAGGGGTATTACATTCTTTACCCCTAACAAATGGAATTCCGTCCTCGGAATTGACGAAACCCTGAATTATTCTTATTAACATTCCATTGTGGATGCTGCTGTTGCGTAGGAGCTCCATTGAAATCCAAAACTTCCCAGAACCATCTACGGGTCCGACATAAAGGAAGCACAAAAATTATTCAACATATAAGTTGGATTGAGCAACTACTCATTTGTACCTACATTTGTTTATACAAGATAAAGATCCACATTCCTTCAAATTCCATAGCATAGACTGGCAAAACGTCTATGCATCCATCCTAGTGTTTTAGTAGCACCATCCCTGAAAAAGAATTTTAATACCTAACAACTGACCTTCCTCGACAACACACCTTGCTTCCCCCGCAAACCTCCTGGTGCCATCAAGATAAGAAATGAAGTAAACACTTCCAACTTCCCATAAAAACCTAGGATATCTATCCCAAGTATCTCCTCCATTATCAAATATACATTCTCGATCCAATCCCCCGTTGAGAGATATGAAGCACATCTATACCTCTGTTATCAGTACGATGTAGAACTAATACGAAATCCAAAAGTGAACATTATGAGAATTAGTCTTACTCCCATTGTAATTTAGGCAGTGACAAAAATCGCCAATGATCTCCGGTTATCTTTCTAACTGGGGCGACTCATTTAGATAGTTATATACATGTCTCTTTCTAAACCTAGTCACTAGAACGGACATTTGATGTCCTGATGTTCCGTATAACCGTCTGAGTGTACCAAGAAAAATTTCTACAAATTTTATATCTCAGTCACTCCGACAGTATTCACAGATGCGACAAATCCTCCTCTAGTACCTTATACTCTGTCTGAGTAAGGTAACACTGCCTCCAGGGTCAGCTCCGATATTTGAATTTGACCCCCTTAATTACCTTGGTAAAAGCAAGTGTCATTAGTGTATAAACTAAGACCCCAACTCCGAATGTAACAACTAACCGAAAACTCCTATCAGTTGTTTCGAGCGTCCTCATGCATGTTCCCTTCCACCAACCAGAACGTAACGCAAAGTGCAAATCACCACTTTGATGCATCTAAGTCATCTTGCAATCCCCTCTATTTATATGAACTGATATTTCACTAGTTCGAAATAAATAAGATTTGAGCTGATTTAATTTAGAAATTAACTCTCAACTAAATCTGTAATGATGCTCTATCATTTCCACCTCAGTATAGAAAAATGACTGCAAAGATTTAGTTATCTTTGATGATCCATCTTGACCATCTAATTTTTATTAGACTGGAAGAAAACCACGTTGTCCCTCCTCCTGACCCTCAAAAACTGCTCCAGACCGTGAGCGCACCATATTATCCGCCAGAATGAAGAAAGAACTAAGTGTTGTGAACCTTAGTCCCGACATCCTCCTCCCAGTCCGTCTACCAAAAGTACCATTAGTCTGGTACCACCAGCTTCCGTCTGCACCCAATACTTAATTTGGAGCATCGTTAAAACTAACCCTACAGTATGACCTTTTTCACGCACACTGTGCACCGCTTCCTGATGATAGGTGACCGGTCCCACCATCCTATCTTCGACACACCCTACCTTTGTATAATAAGTAGTGTCAATTTGACTCCTTGTCCTACTTCAAAAACTTATGAAACTTTTCCCATCCTCTATATAGTCATCAATGTCAAAGCAACAACTAATTGTTACAAATGAGGACCCTTAAAAAAAAAATTCACATTTTAAACAGTGTAGAAACTTTGGTTCCTCCTCCAAGTACATAACAGCAACTACTCCAAATGACACCCTCGAAAAATCATGTTCAGATTTCGAATAGACGCATAAAGCTTTAATCAGTCCATTATCCGTTCTCGGCGTCATTCTAACAAGTGCCTACCAGCCAGAAATCCTCCGTCCGAACCATAGTGGCATTACAGTGATCTTTACCTACCACAACCTCACAAATCCCCCGAAACATTCACAACCACCATTCTTATGGCGTTGCAAAAACAAATCCCTACCTAGCGTAGATCATATCCAACTACTCGGTGTAGATTATGTGATTCTTATTGGTAGCTAACTATCCCATCCCAAGTAACGTACCTTATTGACGCACATCCAAATCCAATAGATTGGCTAGGAGTTTGTGTCTCTACCCAATCATATGACCATTTATTTACAAATCCTAGCGTACATAGTGCTATTATCCATGTCATCAAAATAATAGTTGGTTGATCACATACTTGTGTCCCCAACACTCCATACTCCCAATCCAGACAAATTAACAAAATGAAACACGTAGCAACAAAATGAAACACATAATATCAAAATGCAACACAGAATAACAAAATCAAACACATAGATACAAACGAATACAACAAAACAACCAAAATAAAATTTCTAATTAAAACATCCTCCATTCCAGAGAAGAAAACCCCATTTGAACTCAAGTTCACAAATTATGTCACAAAAGTTCATCTCGTAGTTTCATTGGTAATCATCCAACCTTGAAACCTGTCTCTAACCATAGCTTTAAAAGCATCATTCTTTTGCCTAAGCAAATACCAAAGGGCTTAACACTCATCCTCCTTATACGCGGAATGCAACCCACTTATCGTGGCTTTACAAAGCAACTTAGAACGTCACAACCTAACCCCATACTCTCCAGACTGTGATATAAAATCACGTCTTCGTTCTGACAAGAACTCCATCCGATTCCCAAACTCTTAAAGAGAACTTTTCAATTAACTCTCAGAAACGATACGAAAATTCATCCATATGTAGATTAGTTCACACTAACGCTACCAGTATCATTCACTATACTACTGGTGAATGAGAGCACCCTCGTACGATTCTTCATCTTCAAGCTTCAATATCCCCTTTCTTGGAGACGCTGATATCTCCTCCCTTAGGATCCTCTTCAGAACCCTACTCTTCGCTTGTCTCTGTTTTGAAAACAACTGAAGTTGTGTTGATCCCGATAAGCGGTGACCTAACACCTACACCTTGATCCATTCTTGGCGTATACTTTCTAAGTAATGCCAACCTTGGAACAAAACCTTCGATCCTAGGTTCTGCTTCTGACAAAGAACTTGACATCATCCTCCTTTACTCCGTCGGGTTCGTATCGCTTTCACCCTGAACCCGATCCTGCTCCTAGTGTCAACCATTCCATAACTATGATATATAATTGACATCAGCTCCTCCTACCGAACCGTAACAAGAGTACAACGAATCCTAATATGGCTTTAAGTTTTTAAGAGACACACCACGGAAGTCTTATAACGAAAACACTCCTAAGGACACTAGAACCTAGAGTGCTCTGATACCAACTGTGATACCCCCAGATTCCCAGATGCGGGTTGGCCAAGCCCACGCCCGATTACCCGAGGATATCAAACCAATTAACAATAATCGAACACAGAATACAATTAAGAAAATAGGAATAAATAAATTGCAGAAAAGAAACTAGAATAATAATCCAAAAACCTCAGAATAAAATTTAATTAACAAAGAATGATTCTGATACATCCTACTTCTCCTTTTCTATTACAACTCGGGAATCCATCTAGTGGACCCCTAAAATATCTCACTGAACTCAAAAGATTGGAAATGAAACCCAAGTCTAAAATATGAAATAAAATCCTGGTCATCGGTGGAGTGAATGACTGTATCTGCTCAGCACGATCCAGCTCCAAGTCTGGAACTACCAAACACCTGTAAAAATAAGAGTGGGTTAGGCCCACATGCAAATTCTTCTCGAACTATAATCCAAACAGTGACTCGATACGCAGATACACCCTAGATATCTCAACAATAGCTATCTAGTCCATACATATAAATATATCCACACTAAGGGACATTCAATGGACTACGGTAGGGGTCTCAACCTGAATAGAAGGCAACATGTAAAAACGCACCCAAAGGTGGGCATGAGTACCTAGACCTAACAGGGTACACCTCAACCTACTATAGCCAGCGACGCATCCACTGCACATACGCACCCTAACCAACGAGTCTGAGACTCAAGCTCATTTCGTGGTACCATAAACATATATTTAAAATCCATTCATATCCATTCATAGGAAATCCAATAAGTTGTTCAGCTTCTTCAGCTGCATAGACTTTAATATAAGGAGAATTATGTTTTTATAATTCGAACCCTTAATCCAAAATAGGTAGGACTGAGTTATTTTGAATCAGTCAGTCCCTAGTATGCCACCGTCCCATACCGGTGCATATAATCCACACAATCCATATAATTGATTGAACAGATAAAACTGTTCACTAATTAAAATCCATAAGGTAGGAATTAACGTTTTGAGCTAAACCATACCTAGTATGTCACCGTCCCATACCGGTGCATACAATCCTCCATATCCATATAAATTACAACATATAAATAATTAGTAAGTAATTTACAGTCCAAAACCAAATATCCAAATAACTGCAGAATAGTATATGCGATACTACAATATGTACAGTTCAAACCAATAATCCAATTAATTGTAGAATAATATATAAGAGTCTACAATTAACATCCAAACCATGTAAATTACAACATATAATTAACAGTTTAGCAATTTAAAATCCAAAACCATCCTAAATAATTGCAGAAGAGTATTTAGTATTTCAGCAATTTAAATCCAAGAGTTAAACCATATAGTTGCAGGAAATAATTAATAATTCGGCAACTACCATCCAGAGCATACATAGATTAAATCTAATATATCAATGACTCTATCAAGCATTAGAATAAATTCTGTAATCATATTATAGTCCAATAAATCGCTACATTAATTTAAGCAATTTAATTCCTTCCATCCGGTAACAGCGTACTAAGTTGTATACTTGTATTCTGTCTTATCTTTTAGCACAGAGCCATGCCCTATGCCCCAAGTCCAATTTATAAATTTAAAAGACTTCACTATGATTTTAAGCTTAATTTAGAAACATTATATAGCACCCTAAGTTGTCAAATTAAAACTAGACAACAAATCTCCTTCCAGCCGTTAACTGTACGCACAGTTGTTAAATTAGCGCACTGTTAATTTCATTCACTTAGAGGTCAACCTTACTCAATTTAAGGACTTAATAACACTCAAGGCCAACCTTCTAATCCCTCTGTAAAACCCCAAAGTCAACAGAAACGTTTCCGTGCTCCAACAGTATCCAAACAGTTCGCAGAAAAAAAATTCAGAAAACTACTATTTGAAAGAGCCTGCTCTAAATTCCAAGAGCAGGCTCTTTTTGAGCCTGTAGCTGGCTCTATAGAATTTAGAGCCGGCTCAATGAGTATGGGAGCCGGCTCCCACATCCATGGAGCCAGCTCTCACCTCCTTTGAGAGCCTCTGTCCCCGTTCTGCTCCGTTCTGACTTTCTGCTTCTTCTCCAGCATATTTCTGCCCTTCAGTTTGTTTCAAAAACTGATCCTAAGGGTCTTATTAATATCCACTAACATCCCAAAGGTTTGATTTTAACCATTTAAATCAATTACATAGATCAACTTTGCTACCGAACTAGACATGCTTTAGGGACAACACTGAAACTATTTTGCAACCACAGCTCCATTCCAACCCCTCTGTTCCTCAATAATACTGAACCTAAGGTCTTCTATCACCCCATTAACATCCCCATGGTTCATTTATAGAAGATGGAAGCAAGTACAGTAACAAACATTACAACAGAACTTAATATGCTTTTAAGAACAAAACTGGGAGCAACCATACATGAACGGTAAATAGATTTGAATTTACGACAAACAGATCATTCATATAACATATACTAAATATATAACTTCTAGTTATTGATTGATTAAACCCTAGAGATTATCTAGGTGCACAGAACACGAGCCAAAGAGAAGGAGAAAGAGAAGAACTTGCCTGTGATTTCAGTTATGAAATCACTGCGTCGTCTCTAAGTTTCCGGCAACTACTAACTTCCTTCAAGCCTCCTATGGGTGTGATCCAATCCACCACAACCCTCCATTGACCCTCTCTGTTCTTGTCCTTGGTAGCTCTTACAATTGCCTCTGTTATCTCAATTCTCTCTCTGTTACGTTCTATTTTTACTGTGCCGTGAATAGGATTCTTCCAAAATCCTTAGTAAAACTCATACACGTATATATATAGGCCTTTAGAAAACCCTAATTAAACTAGAGCTAAGGCAAAACCCTAATTAAACTAGAGTCAGCCCATAAACTTAAGTCACATACACGTTAAATACTTGTATGACGGCTCCAAGAAACCCTAACTGAAAACTGTTAATTCAACTTCTAATTAAGCACTTATTAAAGACAATTAAATAATTAACCAAATAAGGCATTTAAAATACAATTTAAAATAAAACAAACAATACAATAACTCAGATAACTAAACAAACCATAATTTAAATAAAGAAAATAATTAATCAAATAAGGAAAAACAAATACACAAGTAACAATTTACAAATAATTAAATAAAACAAACAAAATACAACAATTACAAAATCAATAGACAAAAATGCACATAGAATGAAATTTAAATCCCAATTTTATCCTTTTTAATTTTAGGGGTATTACACAATCCCTTGGGATGATCCCTACTCGCCCTAGCTATATTTATAGTGAAAGGTAGTAGTGGCTTTTAAAAATGTCAAACTCTTGGCCCTCACCTTAATGCACACTTTTAAGCTTATAGTAGGACGACGACTCCATCAAGTGGCATTTCAAGCCAACCTTTACAAGAGTGATAAACTAGAATACACCTAAAGAACTTCAATTCATCGAAACGATCCCGGGATATTGTGCATCCCAAACAAAGGCATCCGTACCTGAAAAATCACCCGATAACTTTGGGGTGAGTAAACAAGTTTACTCGTAAGGAATGAGCATGCATAGACTCGATTTTTTTTTTTTTTTTTTTTCTTTTTATAGATTTTTACATTAACTTGAAACAATTCAAAAAGATCATGCAACCTAACGTCTATTTCAAAGTGAGACTCAGGGATCATCCTAAGCTACTCATGCAATTGAAATGAGATACACGACATACAAGCATTCCAGTTACAAGTGTACTAAATGAAGATGAAAACATGTGAGGTAAGTATACAAAACACAGGTATACTAAATGAGATCGGAAACACACAAAGCAAATATACAAGACACGAGTATACTAAATGGAATCTAAATACAAGAAGAAAGTGCACAGTTTCAAGTATACTGAATGAGATCTAAATACATGAAGCAAGCATAATATCTATACAATTAAACAAGGTAGGAATACTCCATGTAACACGACAAGGTTTAAATCTTCAAGAATACAACACTTGAAATTTAAAGAGTGAATTCAAGGATAAAACATGATGTCTATGTAATTCAAGCAAGTTGGGTCATTCCATATAACACGAAAGGATTTTCAATCTTCAAGGAGTGCAATACTTGAAATCTAAAGAGTGAAATCAATGACATAAAAAGTGTCTTAAGTCTTCAAGGGATAACACTTGAAACTTAAGGATGAAATCAATAACATGAAAAGAATAATACGTGTAATCAAGGATAGTACATAATATCGATGCAATTAAACAAGGATGGAATCTTCCATACAACACGAAAAGAGTCTTAAATCTTCAAGGAATACAACACTTGAAATTTAAGGAGTGAAATCACGGATGAAGCATAAAATCTATGCAATGAAACAAGATTGGAGTATTTCACATAACACAACAAGTTTTAAATTTTAAAGAAATAACAACTTGAAATTTAAAGAGTGACATCAACCAATGTGGATACTCGGATATCGCCCAGATTAAAACCATACTCTCGGAATCACTTTAGGGCTACTAACCCATGGGTACCTCCCCCTAGTGCGCACTATAGTGTTGGGAGCTCTCTTTCTCCCGTACTAGAACCAAGTCCTAGCCATGTCAATTCGTGATCGATATCCTAAGTCCCAAAATCAACAAGTCATGAAAATCAAGATACAATATATATATTCAATGCACTTAGCCAAGTACCATGCATAACAAGTCATGGAGGTCACACGAGGTATGCCTTAGGCATTCAAGCTACGATGGCACATTAAATGTCATATAGGTAAATGAGCATGCCAACAAGTCAATTCATAACTTCAAATCATAGAATCCTACAATTTGATCATATAGCAAGTCCCAAATCATAAGTTTGACAAGAGTTCACTAATAAAGCATACTTAACTCGATGGATGCATAAAAGGGAACTTTAATCAACTCAAGGGATTAAATTCTCAAAACTACAAGGCAACTCTGAATATTCCAAGAATAAGATATGTCATGGATCATGTCAAGGACAAGTTTAATATCAAGTTACAAGTTCATTTCATACAAGATACAACCATGTGAATCAAATTCCATACAAAGGAGATGATTAAATATAAGTCTCAGAACTTATCCGATTATTCTCTATTTAATACACGTGAAAGAACTTGTCAAGGAAATCATGAATACCAAGTTATAAACTTAATCAAGTCCATGGAACCATTGTTGTAACTATACCACTAGTATAAGATTAATGATTTAATTATTTATTTAACAACTCTTGAACAATTAAATCATTACAATGTAAGGGTGCAAGTTCATTAACCACATTAATGAAGCCAGGATACAATAAGTCATGATGCATGATAAAAAAAAAAGGCAAAAGCCCCATGAAATACAAGTCCAATCCATTAGAACACTAAGTAGAAATTAATTAACTTAATTAATTAATTTCTCTAGAAATCAAAGTTGTCCAAAAATTCTCAAAATAATATATGTGAATGTCCATTCCATGGTGATTTCAAATATCACATCAATTTCACAAAGTGAGTAAGATAACATCATGTGGAATTTAATTAATTTAAATTAATTAAATCTTTAAATTTCAAAAGTTACTCAAATGATCCCAAATAAATATGTAACAAGGATTAAGTTATGGCAAGTCCAAAATGGAATACAAGTAAGGTACAATTAAGTAGAATTTAAATCAAATTAAATTCATTAAATCTATAGATTTGAAAACTCATTTAAATGGCTCAAAATAATTATATAACAAAGATCGGGTTAAGGCCATACCATATATCAGGTCTAAAGTGAGTTATATGCAAGTTACAATTAATCATTAATTTCTCAAATTAATAAAAGACATGCATACAACTTATTTTTCATACAAAAGCAAGTAAAACTACTTGGAAAATAAACTATAACACCCCTTACCTCACTAGAGAAGAGTCTCTCTAGAATCCAAGGCAAATCAACACAAAATGGCAAACCCTTCAAGGGTTATGTAGAGGAGGATGAGGGGAACAAAAATATTCCCAAGTTTAAGCTTGGAAATCATTGGAAGGCTTCCAAAAATCAAGGTCAAAGCTAAAGGCTTTAAGCTTCATCCATGGAGGCTAGGGTTTTCATTACAAGAGAGGGAGATGATGAAATTAAGTGTGATAGAATGTGAGTGGAGGAAATAGAAATTCTCCACTCACTATGTGGTCTTACACCAAAGTCAACGCACACTAGTTTGGTCAATTGCAGAAAAACCCTTCTTTAAAACCATAATCCCAAAATGGCCCAAAAATAATTACAAGACTTAATTTGGAACATACATTTGTCACTCATCCAAGCATCCATTCTAGACTTGATCCTAAGCCTACACTTGTCAACCATTCAAGCCAACAAGTGCACTTATCCTAGGTCAACAAGTGGTTGAATCTCCACCCTCCACATGTCATCATCCAAGGTATCAAAGTGTCCCCACACAAATGTCAACAAGTGGACCAAAGAGAATGTGACACTTTTCACACTTTTCAAAAATTGCAAAAAGGTCATTTTTAAAAATATTTTCCAAATTAAATTGCAAAATGGTCCCCAAGATAAAAAATAATTACTTACAGTAATTCCCCAAGTAACCCCATAAACAAGAAGTTTCCAAAGAAAGTGTGCATCCACACCCCTAAGGAAGAAAGTGCACTAATGGCATGCATTTCTAGGAAAGCAAAAATACACATTTCTAAGAAATCATATATCATGAGTGCATGCAAAAGTGGAACCAAAACTGAACACGAAAAGTGAGGTTGTGCCAACAAAGTGACAAACAGGAAAAAAACGAAAGGTGAATAGTGTCAAAAAAACAAAAATGTGGAAATGACTTGGTCCTTCAAGGAAGTTGTCAATCCAAATGAAAGAGTCTCTGAAACCATTTTCAAGCACTCGAGACGACACCCAGTGATGAGAAACAGAACTCGGAAAGGAAAATTTAAACGAAAAAATTTATCTGTAAAATTTGAGAAAAAGGAAAGGAAGGAAAATGACCGGGTCATTACAGTTAAAGCCACTCCCAGTTAATCTCAAGTATGCTTTTCTTGGTGTGAACAAAACTCTTCCGGTCATCATTGCATCAGAACTTTCCAAAGACTAAGAAAATAGCCTTTTAGCGGTGCTACAAAAGCACAAAGAAGCTATTGGTTGGTCGGTGGCTGATTTAAAAGGAATTGACCCCTCCACTTGCATGCATCGTAATCTTTTGGAAGAGGATGCCAAACCTTACCGAGAGATGCTGCGTCGGTTGAATCCTAACATAAAGGAGGTTGTCATGAAAGAGGTAATCTAGCTATTAGATGCGGGGATCATCTACCCCATCTCGGATAACAAGTGGGTAAGCCCTACTCAAGTTGTTCCAAAAAAGTCTAGCCTCACCATTGTTGAAAATTTAGTGGGAGAACTTGTGCTACAACGCACCACCACTGGTTGGCGTGTGTGCATAGATTACCAGAAACTTAATTCTGCAACTAGGAAGGATCATTTTCCACTTCCATTCATTGATCAAATCCTAGAAAGGTTAGCTAGCCAAAGTTATTATTGTTTTCTTGATGGTTATTCTGGTTATAATCAAGTGGCTGTAGATCCTCAAGATCAAGAGAAGACCACCTTCATTTATCCTTTTGGAACTTTCGCTTATCGTCGCATGCCTTTTGGGTTGTGTAATGCGCCGGCCACTTTTTAGAGATGCATGATGTCTATATTTTCTGATATGGTTAAAAAAAATTCTTGAAGTATTCATGGATGATTTTTTCTGTCTTTGGATCTTCTTTTGCCTCTTGTCTCCATAATCTATCACTTATGCTTCAAAGATGTAAAGATACGAATATGATCTTATGTTAGGTGAAGAGCCACTTTATGGTACAAGAAGGGATTGTCTTGGGACACATTATCTCTAAAAGAGGGATTGAGGTCGATAAGGCAAAAGTTGAATTAATTCATAGCCTTTTTCCTCCCTCTTTGGTGAGATAAATTCGATCTTTTCTTGGCCACGCTAGCTTTTATCGCCACTTTATCAAGGATTTCAGCAAGATATCTTGGCCTTTATGCCATATTTTTGAAAATGACACTCATTTTAACTTTGATGAAGCATGTTTGGAAGCTTTTAAGAAGCTCCATTCACTACTCTCTTCTACCCCAATCATGAAACCACCTAATTGGTCTCTTCCCTTTGAGATCATGTGCGATGCATCCGATTATGCATTAGGTACTGTTTTAGGCCAGCGTGTTGATAAAACTTCTCATGTTATTTATTACACTAGCAAGACCCTCTCTGTGACGACCCTGGTTTTTAGGCCAGCATGTCCTGTGATGAACCGTAAGGATGATCCGATAACGGATCCGAATACGGAAGCGAAAACAGAAAACAAGACTCTAAGAAGTCAAAGTGACCTTCCATGAGGTCGTGGAACTCAACAAGAACTGATGCGGAAGCAAAAGATTGAAAATATGACAAATAAGCCCCTAGGGGCAAAATAGTCATTTTTGAAAACTGTAGATTCGGGTGCCACCGAGCACACCGTTGGAAGGACAACGAAAAAATAATCAAGATGGACTCAAAAATCGCATGATTCGGAGTCCGAACGAAGGAGAAACAGCATGACGAAGAAAAATGAGCACTTAAGGCAAAAGGGTAAACTGGTAATTATCCAGGAAGAACCAGGTGCAATCCAGCACACCGTTGGAAAGACAGCGAACAATTAGTCAAGTTAAAAAAAAATTCACTTGAATCGGAGTCCGGATGAAGGAGAAAAGCCCAAAAGAAGAATTGACGTCGCGGCGACCCGACGAGGGGGCCATGACAGCCCCCATGCGCACACCCATGCACGCCGCGCGCGCACTGGGCGCACACACGGCTGCCAGCAGGCCAAAAGCTACTATGTGTTTTTTTATTTAAAAAAAACAGAACAGAGGCTGAATTTGGAGGCCTAGATGATTTTTTTTGCAAAAACACAAAGAATAAACCCCCCTCCAAATTGAGTTTTCTACATGACACATGGAGAATTAAAAAAAAAACACAATGTAGAATGCCCAAAATGCCCCTCTATGAAATCTGGTCATGGAGGTCCAAAAAGTTGCTAAATTGAAAAACTGAGAGCTGAATTTCGTAAGTGATTTCCAATATCAAGACGACATTTTCTGGAAAAACACGGAAAAGAAACCCCCCCTAAAATCATGTTTTCTATTCAACCATGTTGAAAGAAGAAAATAAAACCATAGTGAAAAGTCTATAATGCCCCTAGATCAGAATATGCAAAAAAAATGCGAAATGAATTCACAAGAGGCTCAAATCACCAAGGATGAGGTTTTACCCGGAAACGACCTGGCACGCAAACGTAACTTACCTATTAGGACATGCTACAATGGTCCACAACTTAAAAATACCACCAATGCAAAATCCAACCCCCCAACGGGCAAAAAGGCAAAAATGGAACTTGGAATGAAAACTCGGAATCCAAAAATACAAAACAGGGTCAAATGACCGTTTGGCCCATGGCCACACTTCAAATATGATTTATAAGACCCTATGAAAGAATGAAAATGGAATTCTCACACCCGATGTAACTATGGTGAACCAATGACTTGCGATTTTTCAAGGTTTTCATAGTATTTTAAGAAATCAAAAGATACATAGGATACAATATACATGTCATTGGCCTCCGGCCTCATCTCATACATGTCAAATACATTGTAAAGAGTGTACTTATGTACACATTACATACATGGAATCAAAGAATACAAGTTTTACATATAAGTCTACAAACTGACATTTCATGCTAACATTTGCATGAAATGGAAACTTGAAAGCTACACGACATCCAAGGAATGCTAAGCATCACAAACCAAGTCTTCGTACCTGAAATATGCCCCAGTAACATAGGGGTGAGCAACATAAAGCTACTCGTAGGAGATGAGCATGCATCGACCTAGCATTTTACAATTTTATCACCTTAAGGTGAAACATGTCAAAGGGGCTCATGCCACCTAACGTCTATGTCAAAGTGAGACTCAGGGCGCATCCTAAGCTATCATGGAGCATAAGCAACAAGAATCATGATACATATACACATATGAAACAAGTCAAGGTTTAGATAATCCAAAGAACACGATAAGAAAGATACTTGAATACAGATTAACATGACAAGTTTACCATTTTCCATGAATCATATTATCTATGCAATTGAACATGGTTAGGGACAATCCATACAACACGACACGAAAACAATGGAATATAAGAATCACATTATCAATGCAATTTACATGATTGGAATTAAACCAATTAACACGATGAGAATTATACATGGAATCAAGAATAAGACATAATATCTATGCAAGTATACAAGGATGGAACATTCCATATAACATAACAATAAGTATGCTCGGACATATGTTAACAAGAATTACATTATCGATGTAATTAACATGACAATGAGTATGCTTGAAATCACGAATGGGGCATAATATCTATGCAATGAAACAAGATTGGAGCATTTCACATAACACGACAAGTTTAAATTTTCAAGGAATAGCAACTTGAAATTTAAAGACTGAAATCAACCAATGTGGAAACTCGGATATCGCCCGGATTAAAACCGTACTCTTGAGATCACTTTAGGGCTACTAACCCATGGGTACCTTTCCCCTAGTGCGCACTATAGTTGTAGGAGGACATTCCCTCGTACTAGAACCAAGTCCTAGCCATGTCAATTCTTGATCGATATCCCAAGTCCCAAAATCAACAAGTTGTGCAAGTCAAGATTGTATCAATTACAAGAAATGCATTAACCACGTTTCATGCATAACCAAGATTTTAGAACATACAAGTCATGCCCTAAGTACTCAACTATGATGGCATGTGAAATGTCAAGAAATCATAGTGTGCAACTATATAGACAACAACCATGATATATAGTGTTTGGAATTCATTGAAGAAAATATACCACAACTATACGATTTATGATTCAATTACCTTCTAAGCAATATATATGTAATTAAACCATTTCAAGACAAGTACATGTTCATTAAATACGTTAATGAAACCTAGATACAAGGGATCATGATTATATCGATGGGAGCATAAAAAGGGAACTTAATCTACTCAAGGGATCAAGTTATCAAGATTTTAAGGTAAGTTCAAGTGTTCTATAATAAGGCATGTCAAGGATCATGTCAAGGCCAAGTTCAATGTCAAGTTACAAGGTCATTTCATACAAGATGCAACCATGTGAATTAAGTTCCATACAAAGGAATTAATTAAATATAAGTTTCAAAACTTATCCGATTATTCTTGATTTGATACACGTGAAAGAACTTGTCAAGGAAATCATGAATACAAGGTTAGAAACTTAATCTAGCTCATGGAACCATTGAATGGATTTTAATTAATTCATTTAATTAAAATCTCTAGATTTTAAAAGTCATCCAAGTGACCTCAATTTAATGTATGTTATACAACATGTCAAGACTTGTTTTAAAAACATGATACAAGTGAATTACATGCAAGATACGACCATGAGTATTAAACTTTAATACTAGAAAAATAATAAATGATAGATTTCAAAACCTAATCAAATATTCTAGATTTAATATATATGAAACTAGATGACATGTACATCATGAATATCAAGTCGAAAATCAAATGGAGTGAATAGTACACTCGGGGCAAATTAATTAATCAATTAATTAAATATTCTCTAGATTTTTAAACAACTCCGATTACTCCCAATTTAATCTATGTTGATGAGCATGCTAGGGCCTAATATAATATGCTAACACATATTGATTTCAAGTTAGTTAAGGCCATGTGAATTAATCTTTCACTAAAGATAAATATTAAATAAAATCTTTAATACTTATTCAAATGTTCCAATTTTAATACACGACAATGAGCATATCAAGGGGCAATATAAAATCATGCTACATGTTTAAACCAAGTCATGAGCAACCGGGAAAATCAGATCCCGTAACAGAAAAATAAATAATAAAATCTCTAGGTTTTATATTTAATCATGCCAACAAGTCGTATAAGCATCACAAGCATGCTATATAACAATAATTTAAACCTAGAACATCCCCTACCTTAATTTGAGATGAAAATCTCAAATCCCCACCGAAACAAAAGTGCTCTGAATCCGACAATACCGAGAGGTGTTGTCGGGGACTACCCTGGGAACAAGAATCTGCAAGAAGCCCCATGAAAATCTCAACTTGACTCCAAACCCAAACTCGAAAAATCATCGAAAATGGATTCTAATAAGGGCATAAGATGCGCGGTGTCAAGACAAACATTAAACGTTAAGATGCGCGGCGTCAAGACAAACATTGAACGTTAAGGCCGAAGACTTTTCATCAAAGAAAAGTGAACCAAAAGAGGAGAGAGGAGATGGCAGCCATGGAAGGCTGTGGGATCTGGTCCAGAACGTGTGGGGAAGAAGAGGAAAATTCTATTTTAAATTTTCAAACCCCCTATTTATAGAAAATCACAAAAAGTGCACCGAAAGGGCCCCGCCGGGTCTAGAAAAGTGGATTTTGAGTAGATGCACTCAAACGGCAAAACTCCATGAACAAAAAAGATTCAAAATGAGAAAATATGAACAACAGAAGAAACGGCGTCGAAAACTGAGTCCCGAGCAGAAAGTTATGCCTCGAACAAGTTTGGCAGTAACTGGGTCTAGAAACTCTAAGAGTCCACGACTCGACGAAATGTGAAAATGAATCCCGTACGAGGATCTAGGCTCCAGATGAGACATTTTGCAATAACTTTCGTTAATCGCACAATGACCCCTACAAAAAGGGTTAACTGCGAAACTACCCCAAAATGAAAATATCTTCTAAAAGATATTTTCTTAGATACCCCTGAAATAAAATATCTTCAAAAGATATTTACGAAAAACACCCGAAGAAATGAAAAAGATTCTAAAGAATTGTGCATCCATGCCCCTGTGGGCACCGGGAGCAACTAGAGTACTTTCTTGCAAAAGTAAAGATACGTATTTTGAGGAAACCACTCAAGATGAAAGCACGTGAAGTCAAAAACCAACTCCGAGCATGAGAAGTGAGGTTGTGCCAAAAACTGACAAACGGAGATAAGACAGAATAGGGAAAAGGATGAAATAACGCATAGTGTCAAAAAACGAAAAATGTGAAAATGACTCGGTCCTCAAAGGAAGTTGTCAATCCACAGAAAAGAGTCTCAGGAACCAATTCTGAGCACTCAAGATGACACTAAGAGACACGAAACAGAATTCAAAAAAGAAAATTAAACGAAAAAAATTCATTCGTAAAATTTCTGGAAAAAGGAAAGGAAGGCAAATAACCTGGTCGTTACACTCTCAGATGCTCAATTGAATTATATAACAATTGAGAAAGAGTTGCTAGCAGTTGTCTATGCCTTGGATAAATTCCATTCATATCTTTATCTAAGCTCATTGTCTTCATGGATCATGCCACGTTGAGGCATCTACTTGTAAAGAAAGAGACCAAACCTCGACTCATTCATTGGATACTCTTACTCTAAGAGTTCAACATTGAGATTAAGGACAAGAAAGGAACTAACAATGTGGTCGCAGACCATCTCTCTAGGCTTCTTATTGAGAACACTTCTGATTTTTCTCCAGTTCATAATTCCTTTCCTAATGAGCAACTGTTTCAAATTTCTCATAGGTCGCCTCCTTGGTTTGTTGACATTGTCAACTATCTTGCAGTTGGAAAAATTCCATCTCAATGGTCTAAGCAAGAGAAAGACCAGTTCTTCGCTCAAATCAAAAATTTCTTTTGCGAAGACCCGGAACTGTTCAAATATTGCCCTGATCAAATAATCCGGAGATGTATTCCTGAATCTGATGTCTAAAATATTTTAAAATTCTACCACACTCTTGAATGTGGAGGACACTTCAGTGCCAAAAAGACTTCATCTAAAGTCCTTCAGAGTGGATTTTATTGGCCGTCATTATTCAGGGACGCTTACAATTTTTGTAAGTCTTGTACGCGATGTCAAAAGCTTGGGGCCATGTCTAAAAGGGACATGATGCCATTGAACTCAATTCTAATTATAATAATATTTGATGTTTGGGGAATAGATTTTATGGGACCATTTCCATCTTCTTATGGTTATGTTTATATTCTCCTAGCGGTGGATTATGTATCTAAATGGATAGAGGCTGAGGCAACCATAACCAATGACCACACTACAGTGGTCTAGTTCATTCAAAAGAACATATTCAGTAGGTTTGGTACACCTTGAGCACTCTTAAGTGATGGAGGATCTCATTTTTGCAATCGCTATCTTCGATCCGTCCTCCTTAAATACTCTGTCACTCACAAGGTTGCCACGCCTTACCATCCACAATCAAGTGGTCAAGTGGAAGTCTCAAATCGGAAAATCAAGCATATTCTTGAAAAGAAGGTTCAACCGGACTACAAAGATTGGTCATTATGACTAAACGATGCACTTTGGGCCTACCGAATTGCATTTAAGACACCAATTGGCATATCCCTATGCCGACTTGTTTATGGTAAGGCGTGTCAGCTCCCGGTTAAATTAGAGCATCGTGCCTTTTGGGCCATAAAAAGGTTCAATTTTAATCTTGATCAGGCCAACTCTAACCGAAGATTGCAGCTCAATGAGCTAGAAGAAATCTGGAATGAGGCTCATGAAAATGCCAAAATTTATAAAGCAAAGACTAAAGCATTCCATGACAAGTATATCATCAATAAGTCTTTTGCTTCGGGTCAAAAAGTTTGGCTTTTCAATTCTCAATTGCAACTCTTCTCTGGGAAGCTCCGTTCACGTTGGAAATGTCCTTTCCTAATCATTTTTGTCTTTCCCCATGGTGCAATTGAGTTGCAAAGCCCAAAGAATGGGAATCTTTTTAAAGTCAATGGCCAGCGACTTAAGCCTTACATTGACAATCTAGTTCCAGTCGGATATGTGGATTCCATCATCTTGACAGATCCAATTTATGAGGACTAGAGAGATTCCCATATCGTCTAGCTATCGATATTAAATTTAGCACTATAAGGAAGCAAATTCTTTCCTTTCCGAGCTTCCTTACTTTCTTGTTACTGTAAACCAAAAATCTCTACAAATGTCTGAATAGAAACTCCACTTTGCGTTCTTCAAGAATCATTTAAATTTCCATTTAAGTGGTCATAGTGTGTTGCTATAATCATACAAAGGTTTGGTAACATTTTTGGGCTTTTTCGAGCAACAATCCATCAAAGGAACTAGGCACATTTTGGGTCCAGAAGTAGAAACTCGCGTTCGGATGCCAAACATTGAAGCATCTCACGTTCGAATGCCACTTCTCGTGTCTGGATGCCAACCCCTAGAGATCTCGCGTCCGGATGCCACTTTCGGTGTCCGGACGCCAACCCATGCTACCTCTAGCGTCCGGATGCCAACCCTTGCATTCGGACGCTATGTCCCATATGACAACCCAGCGCACGCGTCCCACAGCAAAGCGCACATGTCTATAGTTTACGTCTGGATGGCATTCTTTGCGACTGGACGCGAAGGCCCATTTGGCAGACCCGAGCCCAACTTGGTTATTTAAATTTCATCCCCTTCATTATATTTGCAATTCCTTCATTCCATCTTCACACCCTACGCCTCCCATATTCTAACCCGACCTCCCACACCTTTTTAAACTTGTTTTTCAACTTCTCTATCTCCATTGTTCATTAAATCTTCCTCTTCCATCATCATCTTCCATTAAAGAAGGCAAAGCTTAAAATCTTCAAATTAAGGTAAGTTATTTTCTCTTCTATTCTTTGATTCTTGAATATTTCATGGAGATTAGAACTTAATTTTGTGGAAAATTGATCTATTAATTGAGGAATTTTATACTTTCATTCTAGATTCATGTTTTTTGGGTTCCAATGATTCTAATCTTCACAAGTGTTCTTTACTTTTCAGTCTTGCACACCACGTGTTCGACAAAAGTCTTGAACCCACTTCCTTCACTCAAATCGCCTCTTCTTCTGCTTTTAAGTGCCCTAGCACCTCCAAGGGGTCTTCTGAGGATGTTCTTACCCCGGATTGGACTGACTGGCCATTGAATATGAGACCAAATTCACAATTGAGCATGAATTTCAAGGCCATCCGAAAATAGTTTGGTTGGTTTTAGAGTTGAAAATTCGTGGTCTTGATAATTTATTTAAGCCGTGTACTCCTGTTTTCCTTCCGCGGATCGTCTGGCAATTTTATGCCAACATGTCACACTCTTACGCTGAGCCAAACATGATACGGACAATAATTGATGGCGCAGCTTTCACATTCACCATCAATGACATTGGCACTGGGATGGTCCTATGACTTCACCTTTTAATGATGAGAATGAGCCTATCTATGGTGTTTGCCTGGACACAATTACCTTACCGGACACTGTGCGTGAAATTTGTCATAACAACTTCGCACATCGTCGCACAACGAGCACTTACAAGTCCTATATTGGCACGAATTTAGTTTTTAGACTTTGTCCTTACTCAGAACGTCTTTCCGGTTGCTAGGCATCCAGAACGGAAGGGTGCTTTTCTGAATACCATCTATGCTGCGGAAAGGGGGTATTGGTTTTGTGTTCCACAGCTAATTTGGGATCAAATTCTGAAACTCTATTGTGAACTCATTGTGAAGCAAGTGGATAATGCTTTGACATGGGCATTTCCCTTTCCTTATTTGATCACAAAAATGCTAAAGAAAAAGGGACTCAAGGTGCGTCGAAGTGAGGAGAAGGAGGATGTGTATCAGTACAATCTCACTGAATGGAAGAAGAGCCACTCCCAATTGAAAAAGGGTAGACAGCTACGCATCGGTGATGAGTTTAATTAGGGTGATGTGGATGTTCCTTTGGAGGCTGAGCAAGATGACCCTGTACCTGCTGGTCCAATGCCACCTGTTATGACTGGAGTGGAGTATAACTCTCTCAGCACCCGGTTTGACACTCTTCAGTTGCAGGTCGGTACCATGGAGGGAACCATTACAGACTTTCGTAAGGAGACAAGAGAAGGACAACAGCTTTTGCAGGCAATGATGCAGTCACTTATTGACCATGTAGTGGCAGTCTGGGTCCATCGTCCTCCACTATAATGGAGGATTGAGCATTATGTTTCTCTTTAGTTTATCTAGTTCATGCTATTTATTTTTGCTTTGTGTGTTTTCAATAATTCTAGGTTTTAGGCCATGTTTGGCATGACAATTGTGGGTGCATTTTTTTATGTGAACATCTTTTGGTTTTCTTTCCCAGTTTTGAATAAAGCATAACATATTACTTCATATTTATATCTTTATATATGTCTATGCTTTTATGCTTGGTACCCAGTTTTTTGTGAACAGATTATCAGGTCTAAGTTTGGGGGAAAGAAGTTTAGCTTTCTCACTACGACTGGTTGCACTTGAGTTCCTATCTCGCACTCGGTAGTTTCTCTCCTTTTACACTTCTTTGCCTGTTTAATTTTTCTATACTTGTTTTAATACATTGAGGACAATGTATAATGTAAGTTTGGGGGTGTTGAGAGTTTCTATTCACATGCTTACTGTCATTGTTGAATATGATTGAGTTGTGTACAAATTGTTAAATTGTTTAAAAAAATACAAATAAAAAAACAAAATATAAAAAAATTGTATGTTTAAGCAAATGATTTTTGGTGGTATTGCAAATGAGTTTGGGGGAAGTCTATGTGATTAATATAATTTGTATGCTTATTTAGGATATCAATGAATGATTGAAAGTTGATAGTATAAGTGTTCAAATGAAAAAGGTCCATTGCATGATTTAAATGTTTTATTGTCGTGACCCGGGTTTTGATTCAACCCAGTGGGTCAGTGATGAACCGAGGATTGACCCGATAATGGATCCAGATGCGGAAACAAGAAACAAGACAATGGTCTTCCAAGGCATAACACACCTCTAAAACACTAAGATGACCCTCCATGAGGTCAAGGAACTCAAAATAAAAATGTGGGAGCAGAGGATAAACCTAGGTCTCTAGAGATACGAATAATCCTTAGGACACCAGAGTAACGTTCCATGAAGTCACAGAACTCAAGGAAATAACCGGAAGCGGAAACTAGGATGAGAAGGTCAAATGAAACCTTATGGCACCAATGACACCCAAGAGGACAATATCTAGTTCAAACTAGATCACGTATGCCATTAAATGGCTTAAACAAGATGAACAAGGTTAAGTGGGAGGCAATGAAACAAGGTTAACCTGTCTAGGCAACAAACCAAACCAACTCACAAGGAAGCTTCATTTCGGTCGACCGAAATGGAGCATCGGTCTGCCGAAATGAGCCGGGATAAAAGAGAAGAAAGTGCTCCCAGTTCGGTCGACCAAAGTGACAAACCGGTCGATCGGTTTGAGGCTCGAGATGAAAGATGGTGCTTCGGTCGACCGAAGTAGAGAACCGGTTGACCAAAATAAGCCTCTACAGTGAAAAAGGCTACTGGAGTTGGAGTTTTTGTTGCACAATTGAAACCAAAGGAGAATCGGTCGACCGAAATGGCTCGAGAATGTGCATATGAACCTGTTATGCATCAAAGTTGAAGAAAGGTCTCTAAGTCTTATTTGAAACCCCCATGGCATGATCAAACTTAATTATATGCTAATGTGTAATGAAGTGAACATACACGCAAGTGTAAGATGACATTTTAAACATGTTACAATAGCCTACGGCCCCATTACATTCCATTTACAAGATTTGACATGCCAAACCTCCAAAGTTGAAAAAGTTACATTTTTAAACAAAAGGTAGCGCCAAATGAGTACAAGTGCAAAAATAAACATGCTTGGCCCTTGGCCTCATGTTATACATGTTGAATACAATGAAAAGAGTGTACTTATGTACATATTACACAAATGGAATCAAAGAATACAAGTTTAATACAAAATGCTACAATAATGGCACTTCATGCTAACACTTGTATGAAATGGAAACTCGAAGCTACCAGCCATCTCAATGAACGATAACCATCACGAACCAAGTCTTCATACCTGAACAAATCCCCCAGTAACTTCGGGGTGAGTAAACAAGTTTAGAGAATGAGCATGCATCGACTCAATTTCTTTTAGATTTTTAGACTAACATGAAACAGTTCAAAAGGGTCATGCCACCTAACGTCTATGTTAAAGGTGAGACTCAGGGATCATCCTAAGCTACCTTAGAGTGTAAACAACAAGGATCATGATATACATACATATATGAAACAAATCAAAGTTGGGATAACCCAAGAAACAGGATAGGAAGGATACTTAAATATAAATCAACATGAATTGCATTATCAATACAATTAAGCAAGGTTTAGAACACTCTGTACAACACGACAAGAAAGGATACTTGAATACGAGCTAATAGGGATTACATTATTGATGTAATTAACATGATTGGGATATTTCAATTGATAAGACAAAAGAAATGCGTGAAATCAAGATCATGGCATAATATTAATGCAAGTAAACAAGATTGGAACATTCCAATTAGCAAGACAAAAGTAATACATTAAATCAAAAACAAGGCATAATATCTATGCAATTGAATAAGGATGGAACATTCCATGAAACACAAAAAGAGTTATACATAAGATCAAGAATAAGGCATAATATCTATGCAAGTAAATAAGATTTGAGCATTTCACATACACGAAAAGTTTAGATCTTCAAGGAATAGCAGCTTGAAATTTAAAGAGTGAAATCAACCAATATGGAAAGCTCGGATATCTCCTGGATTAAAACCGTACTCTTGAGATCACTTTAGGTCTACTAACCCATGGGTACCTTTCCCCTAGTGCGCACTATAGTGCAGAAGGACATTCCCCGTACTAGAATTAAGTCCTAGCCATGTCAATTCTTGATTGATGTCCCAAGTCCCAAAATCAACAAGTTGTGTAACCAAGATTGTATCAAAATACAAGAAATACATTAACCACATTTCATGCAAAACCAAGATTTTGGAATACACAAGTCATACCCTAAGTTCATCAACTATAATGGCATGTGAAATGTCAAGAAATCATAGTATACATCTATATAGACTAGAACCAAGATATATAGCACATGAAATCTATTGAAGTAAATATACCACAAGTATAAGATACATGATTCAATGACTCACTAAACAACAAATGTGTAATTAAACCATTCCAAGACAATATACATATTCATTAAGTACATTAATGAAACCTAGGTACAATGAGTCACAATGCTTGATAAAAGATGAAAGTACATGAAATACAAGTCTGATTTATAAGGTAACACGAGTTCAATATCAAAGCATGATTAACGAGATGGAAGTATATAAGAAAATTTAATCTACTTAAGGGATTAAATTGTCAAGATTACTAGAAAAGTTAAGGATCATGTCAAGGACAAGTTCAATATCAAGTTACATGTTCATTTCATACAAGACACGACCATGTGAATCAAGTTCTATACAAAGGAAATAATTAAATATAAGTTTCAAAACTTATCTGATTATTCTCATATTTATACATGTAAGGGAACTTGTAAAGGAAAGCATGAATGCTAAGTTAGAAACTTAATCAAGATAAAGGAGCCATTGAATGGATTTTAATTAATCCTTTTTGATAAAATCTCTAGGTTTTGAAATTCATCCAAATGATCTCAATTTAATGTATGTTATATAACATGTCAATACTTGATTTAAAAACATGATACAAGTGAATTATAAGCAAGACACGGCCATGAGTATTAAACTTTAATACTAGAAAAATAATAAATAAAAGGCTTCAAAACCTAATCAAATATTCTAGATTTAATATATGTGAAACTATATGACATGCATATCAAGAATATAAGTCAGAATTCCAATGGAGTGAATAGTACACTCAGAATAAATTAATTAATCAAATAAATTAACTATTACTAGATTTCAATACATCTCTAATTTCTCTCAAATTCAGCTATGTTGAAGTAGGCATGCTAGGGCCTAATATACTATGTTAACACACATTGATTTCAAGCTAGTTAAGGCCACATGAATTAATCTTTCACTTAAGATAAATATTAAATAAAAACTTCATTACTTATCCAAAAGCTCTCAATTTAATATATGTGAATGATCATGTCAAGGGATAATATTATATCATGCCACATGTTTAGACCAAGTTATGATCAACCTGGAAAATTAAATCTTACACAAAGAAATAATTAATTAAAGTTTCAAGATTTGATACAAAGATAAGTAAATGAGTTGTATATGCATCACAAACATGCAATATAGCAAGAAAATAAATTATAACACCCCCTACCTCAATTTGAGATGAAAATCTCAAAAGCCCACCGAAATAAAAGTGCCCCGAATCCGACGATACCGAAGGGTTTTGTCAGGGACAACACGATGAACAAGAATCCCCAAGAAGCCCCAAGAAAATCACAACTTGACTTCAAACCTGAACTCAACATTTGGTCAGAAATGGGTTCTAATAAGGGTGAAAGGTAGAGCACGACAAGGCGAACAACAAACGTTAAGGCCGAAGACTTTTCACTTAGGAAATCACGTGGAGGAGAAGAAGAAAAGGTGGCAGGCCCATGGGCATCCATGGCTACCGGCCAAGAGAGGAAGAAGAAGAAAAAAATCTGATTTTTCTTCTTTATGTCCCCTATTTATAGAAAATCTCAAAAAGTGCCCCGAAAACGCCCCACCGGGTCTTGAAAAGTGGAATTTGAGCAAACGTGCTCAAACGGAAAAACTCCGTGAACAAAAAAGATTCAAAATGAGAAAACAAGAACAACGGAAGAAACGGCTTTGAAAACCGAGTCCCAAGCAAAGAGATATACCCCAAACAAGTTTGGCGCAAACCGGGTTCAGAAACTCCGAAACTGGAGAAAAATGACCAGAAGGAAATTCTAGGGGTACACGACTAGACGAAATGTGAAAATAGATACTGTATGAGGATCCAGGCTCCAGACAAGGTATTTTTGCAATAACTTTCATTAATTGCACAATGGCCCCTCTAAAAAGTGAAAACTGCACTAATGACCCAGAATGAATATATCTTCCAAAAAAATTTTCTTAGATACCCCTAAAATAAAATATCTTCAAAAGATATTTATGAGAAAAGAAAAAGTTTCCAAAGAACTGTGCATTCATGCCCCTATGGACACCGGGAGCAACCAAAGTACTTTTCTGCAAAAGTAAAGATACGTATTTCATGGAAACCGCTTAGAATGAAGATATGTGAAGTCAAAAACCAACTCCGAGCACGAGAAGTGAGGTTGTACCAAAAAGTGACAAATTGGGAAAAGCCAAAATAGAGAAAAGGATGAAATAGGGAAAAAAACGAAAAATGAATAATGTTTGAAAAGTGAAAATGTGGAAATGACTCGATCATAAAAAGGAAGTTGTCAATCCAAACGAAGGAGTCTCAGAAACAATTTTCGAGCACTCGAGACGACACTATGAGATGAGAAACTGAACTCAGAAAAGAAATTTAAAAGAAAAAAATTTATCCGCAAAGTTTGAGAAAAAGGAAAGGGAGGAAAATGACCAGGTCATTACAACCTACCCTCCTTAAAGGAATTTCGTCCCCGAAATTAAGAACATACCGAAAGAGAACAGAACAAAGACCGAACACGAGGTCAAACCAAAGGACAGCTCATAAAGCGCTGAAAGACAACCTTAGAGATTTCAAGATCAACTAGGGGAACACGAAACCACAAACTGAGACAATACCTCATACGAATCGGCCTGTTAACTCAACGTCGACTACCGAAAGAATCCCAAGGCAACGAAACGTTGAAACACGATAAAAGAAGAGAGTGACAAGGCAATACGAACAGTGACCAAAATCCACCCACACTTACTCTTCAGTAAGGTAGCATAACAATATAAGGCACTAGTTCATAACATGCCCTGAACCAGGTCAACTCAGAAAAACCTATTGATACGGATGACATCGAATGATCATTACCAAAAGCACTACGAAATTCAAGCATCTGTGAGAGTTGGGGTAGCTAATCCCAACACTCCAACAACAATGTCACTGGCACCGTTACGCTTAAGGCCTTAGATCCACGTCGTGAAGCCATGAAGGAAAAGGAAATGAAATGGTACCTCCCTGGCCCACGTCTCACTCCTGCAAACAAGGACTACGATTCTACGCTCACATGAGCCTTACTTGCATCAACAAAACAGACTAAGGTCTCGAAACACTCAATCAAGAAAACAAACAAGAAGGTTTTCGACATGGGTCCTTATAGAATGAATTTCTCCTATCCGAGGAAGAACTTCGTAAACAAGAATGCATCTATGGGATACAACAGATCCTAAGAGACAAGCTGGGACAACATGCAATGTCTTAACCAAACATAAAAGTAAACAACTAGCATATAACATAGCAATGGACTATCTACTCACACAAGTAGCAAGATCACATAAAGTATGTCAGTGTATACAGGAAAAGAACATAAGGTATGACGATATGCTGCACATAATCATATCATGATGAATAAACGTATACAACATACTCAGGCAAACGAGCATATACTATATGCTAAGACAATCAAGATAAGCTTCTAAACAAGTTGCCACATAAGCAAATAGACATGTTATTAAATCAAGACTTGTTATCAAGAAGCATATAAGTACATGGTATGGCAATACACGTGAATTAAAAACGTAAGGTATGCCGACATATGTCGCACACGGTCATGCTAACATAAGCACGCAGACATGATATCACACTAGGACATGATTGCAACATAGACATGGTCTGGGTCCCATGTTATCAGGAAGCATATATATACACATAAAGCATGCTTAACAAATAATAGATGTCTCAAAACTCCGGAGCATGTGAACATGTTATCATTTAAGACATGTTATCAAACAAGACATGTTAGCAAGATACAAATGACATATCAGAGAAAAATAACGTCAGCATGATATGCACCCAAAACCTGTCGTCCAAGGTATTCAAACTCGGACGCTCTGATACCACTTGTCGTGACTCGGGTTTTGATTCAACTCGGTGGGTCAGTGACGAACCGAGGATTGACCCAATAATGGATCCAGATGCGGAAACAAGAAACAAGACAATGGTCTTCCAAGGCATAACACACCTCTAAGACATTAAGATGACCCTCCATTAAGATGGCACCAATGACACCCAAGAGGACAATATCTAGTTCAAACTAGATCACGTATGCCATTAAATGGCTTAAACAAGATAAACAAGGTCAAGTGGGAGGGAATGAAACAAGGTTAACCTATCTAGGCAACAAACCAAACCAACTCACAAGGCAGCTTCATTTCGGTCGACCAAAATGGAGCATCGGTCTACCGAAATGAGCCAGGAGAAAAGAGAAGAAAGAGCTCCCAGTTCGGTCGACCGAAGTGACAAACTGGTCGACCGGTTTGAGGCTTGAGATGAAAGATGGTGCTTCGGTCGACCAAAGTAGAGAACCGGTTGACCGAAATAAGCCTCTACAGTGAAAAAGGCTACTGGAGTTGGAGTTTTTGCTGAACAATTGAAACTAAAGGAGAATTAGTCGACCGAACTGGCATTTTGGTCGACCGAAATGGCTCGAGAATGTGCATATGAACCTGTTATGCATCAAAGTTGAAGAAAGGTCTCTAAATCTTATTTGAAACCCCTTTAGCATAATCAAACTTAATTATATGCTAATGTGTAATGAAGTAAACATACACGCAAGTGTAAGATGACATTTTAAACATGTTACAATGGCCTACGGCCCCATTACATTCCATTTACAAGATTTGACATGCCAAACCTCCAAAGTTGAAAAAGTTACATTTTTAAACAAAAGGTAGCGCCAAATGAGTACAAGTTCAAATATAAACATGCTTGGCCCTTGGCCTCATGTCATACGTGTTGAATACAATGAAAAGAGTGTACTTATGTACATATTACACAAATGGAATCAAAGAATACAAGTTTAATACAAAATGCTACAACAATGGCACTTCATGCTAACACTTGAATGAAATGGAAACTTGACGCTACAAGCCATCCCAATGAACGATAAGCATCAAGAACCAAGTCTTCATACCTGAACAAATCCCCCAATAAATTCTGGGTGAGTGAACAAGTTTAGAGAATGAGCATGCATCCACTCGATTTCTTTTAGATTTTTAGACTAACACGAAACAGTTCAAAAGGGTCATGCCACCTAACATCTATTTCAAAGGTGAGACTCAGGGATCATCCTAAGCTACCTTAGAGTGTAAACAACAAGGATCATGATATACATACATATATGAAACAAATTAAAGTTGGGATAACCCAAGAAACATGATATGAAGGATACTTAAATATATATCAACATGAATTGCATTATCAATACAATTAAGCAAGGTTTAGAACACTCTGTACAACACAACAAGAAATGATACTTGAATACGAGCTAATAGGGATTACATTATCGATGTAATTAACATAATTGGGATATTTTAATTGACAAGACAAGAGAAATGCATGAAATCAAGATTATGGCATAATATCTATGCAAGTAAACCAGATTGGAACATTCCAATTAGCAAGACAAGAGTAATACATTAAATCATGAACAAGGCATAATATCTATGCAATTGAACAAGGATGGAACATTCCATGAAACACGGAAAGAGTTATACATAAGATCAAGAACAAGGCATAATATCTATGCAAGTAAACAAGATTAGAGCATTTCACATACACAAAAAGTTTAAATCTTCAAGGAATAACAACTTGAAATTTAAAGAGTGAAATCAACCAATGTGGAAAACTTGGATATCGCCTGGATTAAAACCATACTCTTGAGATCACTTTAGGGCTACTAAGCCATTGGTACCTTTCCATTAGTGCGCACTATAGTGTAGGAGGACATTCCCCCATACTAGAATCAAGTCCTAGCTGTAATAACCCGGATTTTCACGGATTTTTTTTTCCATTGTCTTTCCTTTCTGAGTTTAGTTCCTCTTCGCTTAGTGTCGTCTCTAGTGCTCTGGACTGATTTACGAGACACTTTTCTGTGAATTGACAACTTCTTTTGAGGACCGAGTCGTTTCCACATTTTTCGTTTTTCGACACTATTCATTTTTCGTCCTTTTCCCTATTTTATCTTTTCCCCGTTTGACACTTTGTTGGTATAACCACACTTCTTGTGTTCGAAATTGGTTTTTGACTTTATGTATCTCCATCTTGAGTGGTTTCCAAGAAATACGTATCTTTGCTTCTGCAAGAAAATACTCTGGTTGCTCCAGGTGTCCATAGGGGCATGGATGCAAAGATCTTTGAAATTATTTTCTTTTCTTGGGGTGTTTTTTGTAAATATCTTTTGAAGATATTTTATTTCAAGGGTTTTTAAGAAAATATTTTTGGAAGATATTTTCATTCTGGGCCATTAGAGCAGTTTTCACTTTTTGGAGGGGCCATTGTGCAATTAATGAAAGTTATTACTAAATGCCAAGTTTTGAGCCTGGATCCTCGTACAGGATTCATTTTCACTTTTCGTCGAGTCGTGTACTTTTAGAAATTCCTTCTGGTCATTGTTTTCCAGTTTCAGGGTTTTTGGCCCTAGTTAGCGCCAAACTTATTTGGGGCATAACTTTTTGTTCAGGACTCAGTTTTTGACACCATTTCTTCTGTTGTTCATATTTTCTCATTTTGAATCTTTTTCGTTCACAAAGTTTTGTCATTTGAGCGCGTCTGCTCAAATTTCACTTTTTCAGATCCGGCGGGGCCTGTTCGGGGCACTTTTTGAGATTTCTATTAAAGGGGGGTGAGATATTTTATTTTTTCATCTTCCCCACTCTCTTGCACGACCTGAAGCTTCCATGGCAGCCCAAGGGAGGCTGCCACCTTCTCTTTCCTCTTTTGAGCTTCATTCCTTCGTCAGAATATAGAAAGGCCTTTGCGTTTAGTGTTCGTGTTGACTACGCGCTTCTTTCACCCTTATTAGAATCCATTTTTGACCATTCTTTGAGTTTGGGTTTGAAGTCAATTTGTGATTTTGATGGGACTTCCTTGGGGGTTATGTGCACGGTATAGTCCCCGACAAAACCTAGAAGTTTCATCGGATTCGGAGCGGTTTCCGTTTGGTGGCTTTTGAGATTTTCATCTCAAATTGAGGTAGGGGATGTTCTAGGCTTTTGTGTGTGTTGTATTGAGTGTTTAGCATGATTATACAACTTAATTTCATGCCTTGTATCAATTCTAGAAAATTAGTATTAATTATTTCTTTGTATGAAATTTAATTCACAAGGATGTGTATAACTTAGAATGGAATTGTGGCATGCTAGAAAATCATGTTTTAATATGTTTGTTAACATATATTAAATTGGGATTAATTGAATAAGAATTGCACTTTTTATTTAATATTTATCTTTGGTGAAAGATTAAATCCCATGACCATACTTTTCATGAAATGAACTTGTAATACGCTTTTAAATTAAGTCTTAGTATGTTTGTTAACATACTTTAATTTGAGAGTATTTGGACAAGTATGAAAATCTAGAGATTTTAAATTAAATGATTAATTAAAATCTATTTAATGGTTCCCTTGGCCCAATTAAGTTTTTTACTTGATAATCATGATGACTAGGACTTGTGTACGAGTATATATTAAATTGGGACCATTTGAAGTTGCTTTGAAATTTAAAAGTTTAATTATCATGATATAATTAAATTCTACCTTATTGTGCCATTGGCCTAATTGAGATTTTAGTGAATGTATGTATATACTATGCTATATTGTATAATATGCATTGATTAGGGGCTATTTGATTGAGATTTGAAAGTTAGGGAATTTAATTAGTTTATTTGATTAAATTCTGTTTCTATTGCTTTAATGATTAAATCCTGAAATTGGCATTGATAGTATGTTTGAAGTATGATTTTAGACTTGTAATAGATTTATAAATTATGTTTTCAATATTGGATTATATTGTTATAGCGTGTAGCGAATCACACACTGAAGATTCGACATGTGATGTTATTATAGAGCATAACGAATCGCGCTCTGAAGATTCGACATTGTCATCCTATAGTTGTTGTGGATTTAGAGCATGTGTTGTGTGGTTACAACCTACTTGTGCATGAAGGTCGTTTCGTGTACTATTTAATACGTATATAAGTTGTTTACTTATTTATTTTGGAGTTACTTGGGACATTGTTAAGCTGTGATGGCTAGGGTTTGGCTCTAGTACGGGGACAAGAGTCCTCTAAGTCAAAAGTTCGCACGTTGGGTAGGCTATATGGGGGTTAGTAGCTCCAAATTTGCCTTGTTTCAGCGAAAATCCAAGCTGTGATGTCCAAGTCTTCCACTATTTGATTTGGCATTCAATTCTAAGTTGACAACCAATGTTTAATTGTGACTTGTGGTTTTGGTAATTGGCGATTTGATGTTGTTAAGTACATCCACACTAAATTGATATATTTAGTTGATTTCACACTTTTAGATTACTAGTTGATAACCTAGAGAATCTATGTCTTGATGTGTGGTATTAGATATTCTAATTATGCTAAATTGTTATATTTAGTTGATATTGTATTTTAGACTTCAAATTGATAACCTTGAGAACCACTATGTTGTTGCTTTGTGTAAGCATGCTCCTATGTTGTTGCTTTGTGTAAGCATGACCCTATGTTGTTAAAATTGCATGAATGAGGTGATTGATGCTAGAAATGATCTTAGGTAGCTAAGATGCTCCCTGAATCTCACATTGACATAGACGTTAGGTGGAATGAACCACAATAATTAAATCATGCACTTGTAAAACTTTAGGTCGATGCATGCTCATTTCCTACGAGTAGCTTTATGTTACTCATCCCTACAATACTGGGTATATTTCAGGTACATGATACAAGATTGGAGATTGCAATTGCTGGGTGATGTAATACCCCGTATTTTATTAAAGAGTTTAGTTTATTTAAAACATTCAATTATGTGAGGATTTCTTTACTTATTATTGTGCATGCTACATTATTATATTAAGTTCATTTAAATGTGCATGTAAATTAATTGTGTATGTTCAAATAGTAAATTTATTTATTTAATTATGCATGTATTATTATTAATAATTTTATTTGTTGGTTATGCTTATATTAATCATTATTAGTTAATTAAAAGTATTATATTTGTGTTATAAAGTATTATAATGATATAATGTATTCTTATGTAATAATAATAATAATAATAATAATAATAATAATAATATAATAATAATAATTATAAAAGTTTTATTAATAATAATATTAGTAATATTAATATTAGTATTAAATCAATGTAATGATGAAAAATTAAATCTTAGGATAGGATTTATCTTAGGACATCTTACTTGACTTGGCTTGCTTGCCTTAAAGCCATATGGTTGGGAATGTGGTTAATTAAATACAAAATAGATATTTGTATTATTTATATTATATAATTTGTATATAAATTAGCTAGCCTACCTTAGAAGGAAAGAAAGGGAGTTAGAAATAAATTATAAATTCTAGTGAGCCATTGTAAGAGTGTGGAAAGGAAGAGAAAGAAAGAAAGGAGCTTGGACCGGTGTAGGGAATTTACTCGACTACGCGCAACCGGCGGATTTATTTTAAATCCAAAAAGGCAAGTTATTATCTACTTTTCCCCTTTGAATCCATAAATTAATTGTTTAGATTATTTAAATAATTATAGAGCTTAGAGATCATGCTAGGAAATTATTAAATTAATTTTTTTTATTTATTAAAGAAAGGAATTTTAATTATTAAAGGTGGTCAACAATTATTTTATGGCCTATGTAATCAAAATATAGCTAAAAATAATTATTATGGCCTTTGGGATTTTTTTTAGAATTTTTAGGAATTTTCCGGGGCTTTTCTGCAATTTCCGGCGAGCCTCCGGCAAGGATTCCGGCCACCGGCAGTGAAGAAGATGACCGGAGTGATCCAGTGTGATGCGGCGCATGGTAGGTTAGTGCGCGCGTGCATCCTGGCCATTAGTAGAGTCTGATTGATCCGGTGCATCGCGGTCCATGTTACCGCGGTACACCCGGATCCATGAGCACAGGATTGAGTGATGAGAGGGTGAGATGATTCAGTGTAGCGCACCCATAGTTGGATGATGCAACCACCGAATCAGGAGCCGCCGCGTCAGCAAGGTACAATTAGTGCGCGCGTGGCAGCGCGTGCGCGCGCGTGGAATGCTCCAGACGCGCGTGGGAGCGCGTGCGCGCGCGTGGCTGTTGCCAGACGCGCGTGGAGGCGGGTGGGAGAGTGGGAAAGCTTGGCGGCGCGTGTGGGGAGCTCTGAGAGGCGCGTGGGGGCGCGTGAAGGGCCTCTGCAGCTGCTGGAAAAGTCCAGAATACCCCTAGGGACTGTTTTGTCATTTCCACGACCTTCACTATACATTTTGGGGCCTCGGGTTGGCATTTTTAGAATTAACGGGACATTATATTATTATTTTATTTCTCGTCAACTATTATAATTGTCCGATTAATATTTCTAAATATTAATTGTATCAGTTAAAGTGCGAATCGCTAGTAAACATATGTAATTAATTTAACGACTATTAATGGTATTATTTTATTAAACTGTATTAACCATTAATGTTAAATTAATTAGTGCTTGGTTTTATTCATATAAATAACCCATTATATATTATGGAATATTTATACTGTTAATCGTATATAAACCATAATTATTATGCTGTGTGCATTTCAGGAAATAAATGGACTGTTTAATTATGTCACATTTATATTATATGGATGAGTTGCCATATAGAACCATGTGAGCTGGCTAATAAGTTTAGACTCATTTATACCTTATGCATTCGTTGTGATAGACAGATGTGTGGCTGTCGGGGTATGTGGTTTAATATTATTGGCATGTGTTGCCTAATTGACATACTCGGTATATTTATTAATATTGTTGGCATGTGTTGCCTAATTGATATGCTCAGTATATTCATCAGTACTTTGAGAGGTGTTATCACTGTGTAGTTCGTTATAGTCTGTGTTGTCAGTACCGTGCACCATGTATAATAGCTGATTTCCCGGGTAGGGAAAGGCGACACTTGACCACCTAGTGTGAGTTTAAGTGATCACCGTCTATTCTGGTTGAGGTCATGTTATACATCGGATAGTTCCCGTAGGATGTATACAGATATAGTACCGATTCATAATGATTAATTTATTTGATTCTCTGATTTGGGTCATAGTAGAGAGGACTTGCTCGTGGGGTTGACCCACCATTGTTGTTATTTCAGGATACGGTCAGTACCCGTTCCAAGGTTGAGGTTAGCAGTGTGGGACCACCATCCGAACTCATCTACTCTTACGATCCAGTTCAGGGTAGAAGTTTTACGTATTACTTCAGCTTCAGTTTTTATTTACTTTTGACGTTGAACTCTCAGGTTTATATTTAGGGATCCTTGACATAGGATTTCCAAGTTGTAATGGAGTACTGTATTTAAATAAAGGATGGATGGATGTTGTATTATTTAGTGCTCCTTTCCTGTTTAAATTCTTTTATTATCATCATTTTGTATTCCATGCTTGTATATTGCCAATTGTTTTTGATATCCCTCGTTTTTCGTGTATAAGCCTGATCAACTTATGCGTGGAAAATGTGGGGGTGTTACAGTTGGTATCAGAGCATTCCAGGTTCGAGTGTCTTAGGGATCTGTGATTACTATACTTCCGCGTTGTGTATTCTGATAATTAGAGCCTAAGTATTAGGGTTCTTTGTATTCTTTTAGTCGGTCCATTATAATGTACTGACGTTAGATTTTTCTGAATTTAAAAGAAGGATGTCTCGGCGTGGGACAAGGAATGCGAACCAGCATCGCAGTATTTCCCCAACTCAAAATGAGAATCAGGAATTTTCCCCTCAAGTTGCTGATATTATTGCACGAGCTGTAGCAGCAGGAGTAGCATCTGCTCTACGAAACCAGCAACCCCCTCTGATAGTACCTGTTCCTGAACCAGTGGCACAGCCAATGTCATGGGACAAAATTCGTCACTCGTTTATCAGAGGGAATCCACCGACATTTGCAGGGTCCACAGATGTCCTGTTAGCATATCAGTGGAAACAGGAGAGTGAGCGTCATCTTCGGATGGTAATCTGTACCGAAGTGCAGAAACAGATGCTGGCTACGTTTATGCTGATAGGCAATGCATTGCAGTGGTGGGAGTCTATTACTACTGTCGATGAGAGGACCAGATTGACTTATGCTGAATTTCAGACTCGCTTTGATGACAAGTATTTTCCTATGTCAGTAAGATCAGCGATGAAGACTGAATTTCTGGATCTGCAACAGGAGGATATGACTGTGGCTGAGTATGAACAGAAGTTCATTAATTTGTCATTATTTGCACCAGAGGAGGTCAATACGGAAGAAAAGAAGAGAGACCGCTTTGTGAAAGGGTTAATATGGCCGATTAAAGTGGTGATCATAGGTAGTCCTGCATATACTACTTATATCCAGGTGGTTAATGCCGCCTTACAGCACTGCCAGATGATGAGTGATTACCGGAAGTCCAAGGGAGATAAGCGGGCTAACCGAGACTACCAGACAGTGGAGAAAGGAAGCAGTAGTGGTACAAAGTCCAATGATCGGGGCAGATTTCAAGGACATCAACCTTGGAAGAAAAACAAAGGAAACCCAGATGTGCAGAGCGATGGAGTCCCTAATCAGGGTAGACAAGGTGGGGTACCTCAGACCGGACAGGAACAGTGGTCGGGAAATCAACAGAGAAGGCATGCAGGTCCTTTTACGGGACGTTGTTATCACTGTAGAGAGATTGGGCATCCGGCCAAGATGTGTCCCAAAGCTAAGCAGGGACAGTATGGGCAGCCGAGACCTAATCAGCCATTACCTCTACCGGCCCCACCGATGCCACGTGGGCAAGTTTAGAATGTTCCAGCACTTCCAGCACCACCATTTCCTCCGGGACAACCTCCACAGCAGTTGCATCATGGCAGAGTTTATAACTTCATGGCACATAATGCGCAGGCTCCTCAGGCTATTGAGGGTATGTTTTCTATATATGGTAGAACTGCTCGTATACTGTTTGACACTGGTGCATCACATTCTTTTGTGTCTAGATCTTTTGTTATCTTATCTGGGATGACGACTCAGTTATGTGACCAACCTCTTAATATTTATACACCATTGGGAGTTGGCGCAACTTTACGAGAGTGTAGCGGTGATATCCTTATAGATATGGGCCGGCTTCGATTTCTTGCAAATTTGTTAGTGTTAGATATGCATTCGTATGATGTTATACTTGGGATGGACTGGTTATCTCAGTACCATGCTCAGGTTAACTGTTACGAAAAGTCTATTGTATTTTCTATACCAGGACAGGAGATGTATCTTCTTGTTGTACCACAACCTGATAGAGGGCCTAGCACTTATTTATTCGTTCTTGAGGAAGACTCACAGGAAGCGACTGCGGTATCTCTTGACAGTATCCCGGTAGTACAGGAATTCCAGGATGTATTCCAGGAAATTCCAGGCTTGCCACCGAGTCGAGAGATAGACTTCGTCATTGATTTAGCTCCAGGCACTACGCCTATTGCTAAGGCGCCGTACAGAATGGCACCAGTGGAGATGCGAGAGTTGAAGGATCAAATTCAGCAGTTGCTCAGCCAGGGATTTATTCGTAGGAGTACTTCACCATGGGGAGCACCAGTACTGTTTGTAAAGAAGAAGGATGGATCTCTTCGTCTTTGTATTGATTACAGAGAACTGAACAAGGTCACGGTTCGCAACAAGTACCCGTTGCCCAGAATTGATGACCTGTTTGATCAATTGAAGGGAGCTACTTATTTCTCAAAGATCGATTTGAGGTCTGGTTATCATCAGCTACGAGTCAGAGAACAAGATGTTCCAAAGACAGCATTTCTCACGAGGTACGGATCTTATGAGTTTCGTGTTATGCCTTTCAGTTTAACGAATGCTCCAGCTGTCTTTATGGACTTGATGAATAGAGTATTCAGAGAATACTTAGATCAGTTTGTCATTGTTTTCATTGATGATATTCTGGTTTACTCTAAGTCAGAGAAGGACCATGCCAGACATTTACGCACAGTATTGCAGACACTTCGAGAACATCAGTTGTTTGCGAAGTTTGAGAAGTGTGAATTTTGGCAGAAAGAGGTCAAATTTCTGGGTCATGTAGTGTCAGAAGAAGGGTTAGCAGTAGATCCAGCCAAGGTTGCGGCCGTTATGGAGTGGGGACAGCCTACCTCACCGACAGAGATTCGCAGTTTTCTGGGATTGGCGGGGTATTATCGCAGGTTCATCCAGGGATTTTCCAAAATTGCGGGTCCACTTACTCATCTGACTAAGAAGAATGTACCATTTGTATGGGATGATTCTTGTCAGACTGCTTTTGCTGAATTGAAGAGTAAGTTAACTTCTGCACCTGTCTTAGCCACACCTCAGAGTGGAATCGAGTATTTAGTATTTACCGACGCTTCTCTGAAGGGTTTGGGTTGTGTGTTGATGCAAGAAGAGCGACCAGTTTCTTATGGGTCTAGGAAGCTTAAGCCGCATGAGCTTAATTACCCGACTCACGATCTAGAGCTCGCAGCAGTGGTTTTTGCCTTGCGTATTTGGAGACATTATCTTTTGGGGGAGACTTTTCGATTGTTTAGCGATCATAAAAGTCTACAGTATTTGTTCACACAGAGGGAACTAAATATGAGACAGCGCAGATGGTTGGAGTTCGTGAAAGACTATCACTTCTCTATACAGTATCATCCAGGGAAGGCGAATGTTGTAGCAGACGCACTCAGTCGCCGACCCTATGTCAGCCTTTCAGCTTTGTTTGCAACAGAGTGGGATGCTTTGAAGACTGTTGATGAGTTAGCAGACGCTTTTATGGCATGTGTGGTAGTAACTCCTTCTATCATTCATCAGGTCATTCAAGCGCAACTCTCAGATCAACAGTGTATTGATCGGGTTTCGGAGTTAGCCTCCGGAGATGTTCCTTTTTATTCTATAGGGACTGATGGAGGATTAAGGTACAAGGGACGTTTAATTGTGCCTTCAGCTGATAATTTGAGAAATGTTGTGATGAGAGAGACACACACTTCTCAGTTCTCTGTACATCCAGGGGGAGACAAGATGTATCAGGACATGAAACGCCAGTTTTGGTTGGCCGACATGAAAAGAGATATAGCTATCTTTGTCTCTAAATGTAACACCTGTCAGATGATTAAGATTGATCATCAGAGACCGCCAGGATCGTTACAGCCACTTCCCATACCAGAGTGGAAATGGGAGAGCATTTCCATGGACTTCATAGAGGGATTACCTACTTCACAGCATAATCACAACTCTATTTGGGTCATTGTTGATAGATTGACCAAGTCCGCTCATTTTCTGCCTGTTCGGTCAAACTTTACGTCAGAACAGTATGCTAAGCTGTATATTGCAGAAATGGTGAAACTTCATGGAGTACCATTGTCCATCGTATCAGATAAAGATCCGAAGTTTGTATCAGGATTTTGGAGGAGCTTTCAGCAGGCTTTGGGTACAGAACTTTATCTTAGCACTGCCTATCATCCTCAGACAGATGGACAGACTGAGCGAGTTAATCAGATTTTAGAAGACATGTTGCGGGCATGTGTTCTTGATTTTAAGGGCAATTGGGAGGAATATTTGCCGCTTTCAGAGTTTGCTTATAACAATAGTTATCAGAAAACTATTGGTATGGCACCATTTGAGGCTTTGTACGGTAGACCGTGTAGGTCTCCTGTCTGTTGGCTTGGAGTTGGTGAGAACAACTTTTTGGGTCCTGAATTTATTAAGGACACGTCAGAAAAGATCGTTATGATTAGGGATCGGATGCGTACAGCTCAAAGCAGACAGAAAAGTTATGCTGACCGTCGAACTCGTGCTTTGGAGTTTAAGGTTGGTGATCAGGTTTTGCTTAAGGTTTCTCCTATGAAGGGAGTAATGCGGTTTGGGTCAAAGGGTAAGTTATCGCCTCGGTTTGTGGGTCCTTTTATGATTACAGATCGGATTGGGGCAGTAGCTTATCGTCTGGCTCTACCAGATAATCTTCATAGGGTACATAATGTTTTTCATGTATCTATGCTGCGAAAATTTCTACGGGATGAAGATCGATACCAACACATTGATGTGGGTGAGATTGAGTTGCAACCCGATGCAACCTATTTAGAACAACCTTACTGTATTCTCGATCGTAGGAATCAGATACTGCGCACGAAGACTATTCCATTAGTACGTGTACAGTGGAGTCATCATAGTGCTACAGAGTCTACTTGGGAACGGGAAGATATTATCCGTGCCAAGTATCCAGAGCTTTTTAATACAGGTATGTACTGAATTTCGGGGACGAAATTCCGTTATTAGGGGGAGAGAATGTAATACCCCGTATTTTATTAAAGAGTTTAGTTTATTTAAAACATTCAATTATGTGAGAATTTCTTTACTTATTATTGTGCATGCTACATTATTATATTAAGTTCATTTAAATGTGCATGTAAATTAATTGTGTATGTTCATATAGTAAATTTATTTATTTAATTATGCATGTATTATTATTAATAATTTTATTTGTTGGTTATGCTTATATTAATCATTATTAGTTAATTAAAAGTATTATATTTGTGTTATAAAGTATTATAATGATATAATGTATTCTTATGTAATAAAAATAATAATAATAATAATAATAATAATAATAATAATAATAATATAATAATAATAATTATAAAAGTTTTATTAATAATAATATTAGTAATATTAATATTAGTATTAAATCAATGTAATGATGAAAAATTAAATCTTAGGATAGGATTTATCTTAGGACATCTTACTTGACTTGGCTTGCTTTCCTTAAAGCCATATGGTTGGGAATGTGGTTAATTAAATACAAAATAGATATTTGTATTATTTATATTATATAATTTGTATATAAATTAGCTAGCCTACCTTAGAAGGAAAGAAAGGGAGTTAGAAATAAATTATAAATTCTAGTGAGCCATTGTAAGAGTGTGGAAATGAAGAGAAAGAAAGAAAGGAGCTTGGACCGGTGTAGGGAATTTACCCGACTACGCGCAACCGGCGGATTTATTTTAAATCCAAAAAGGCAAGTTATTATCTACTTTTCCCCTTTGAATCCATAAATTAATTGTTTAGATTATTTAAATAATTATAGAGCTTAGAGATCATGCTAGGAAATTATTAAATTAATTTTTTTTATTTATTAAAGAAAGGAATTTTAATTATTAAAGGTGGTCAACAATTATTTTATGGCCTATGTAATCAAAATATAGCTAAAAATAATTATTATGGCCTTTGGGATTTTTTTTAGAATTTTTAGGAATTTTCCGGGGCTTTTCTGCAATTTTCGGCGAGCCTCCGGCAAGGATTCCGGCCACCGGCAGTGAAGAAGATGACCGGAGTGATCCGGTGTGATGCGGCGCATGGTAGGTTAGTGCGCGCCTGCATCCTGGCCATTAGTAGAGTCTGATTGATCCGGTGCATCGCGGTCCATGTTACCGCGGTACACCCGGATCCATGAGCACAGGATTGAGTGATGAGAGGGTGAGATGATTCAGTGTAGCGCACCCATAGTAAGATGATGCAACCACCGAATCAGGAGCCGCCGCGTCAGCAAGGTACAATTAGTGCGCGCGTGGCAGCGCGTGCGCGCGTGTGGAATGCTCCAGACGCGCGTGGGAGCGCGTGCGCGCGCGTGGCTGATGCCAGACGCGCGTGGAGGCGGGTGGGAGAGTGGGAAAGCTTGGCGGCGCGTGTGGGGAGCTCTGAGAGGCGCGTGGGGGCACGTGAAGGGCCTCTGCAGCTGCTGGAAAAGTCCAGAATACCCCTAGGGACTGTTTTGTCATTTCCAGGACCTTCACTATACATTTTGGGGCCTCGGGTTGGCATTTTTAGAATTAACGGGACATTATATTATTATTTTATTTCTCGTCAACTATTATAATTGTCCGATTAATATTTCTAATATTAATTGTATCAGTTAAAGTGCGAATCGCTAGTAAACATATGTAATTAATTTAACGACTATTAATGGTATTATTTTATTAAACTGTATTAACCATTAATGTTAAATTAATTAGTGCTTGGTTTTATTCATATAAATAACCCATTATATATTATGGAATATTTATACTGTTAATCGTATATAAACCATAATTATTATGCTGTGTGCATTTCAGGAAATAAATGGACTGTTTAATTATGTCACATTTATATTATATGGATGAGTTGCCATATAGAACCATGTGAGCTGGCTAATAAGTTTAGACTCATTTATACCTTATGCATTCGTTGCGATAGACAGATGTGTGGCTGTCGGGGTATGTGGTTTAATATTATTGGCATGTGTTGCCTAATTGACATACTCGGTATATTTATTAATATTGTTGGCATGTGTTGCCTAATTGATATGCTCAGTATATTCATCAGTACTTTGAGAGGTGTTATCACTGTGTAGTTCGTTATAGTCTGTGTTGTCAGTACCGTGCACCATGTATAATAGATGATTTCCCGGGTAGGGAAAGGCGACACTTGACCACCTAGTGTGAGTCTAAGTGATCACCGTCTATTCTGGTTGAGGTCATGTTATACATCGGATAGTTCCCGTAGGATGTATACAGATATAGTACCGATTCATAATGATTAATTTATTTGATTCTCTGATTTGGGTCATAGTAGAGAGGACTTGCTCGTGGGGTTGACCCACCATTGTTGTTATTTCAGGATACGGTCAGTACCCGTTCCAAGGTTGAGGTTAGCAGTGTGGGACCACCATCCGAACTCATCTACTCTTACGATCCAGTTCAGGGTAGAAGTTTTACGTATTACTTCAGCTTCAGTTTTTATTTACTTTTGACGTTGAACTCTCAGGTTTATATTTAGGGATCCTTGACATAGGATTTCCAAGTTGTAATGGAGTACTGTATTTAAATAAAGGATGGATGGATGTTGTATTATTTAGTGCTCCTTTCCTGTCTAAATTCTTTTATTATCATCATTTTGTATTCCATGCTTGTATATTGCCAATTGTTTTTGATATCCCTCGTTTTTCGTGTATAAGCCTGATCAACTTATGCGTGGAAAATGTGGGGGTGTTACAGGTGATTTGTTGAGTTGAGCTTCTTTAGAAGCAGTCTTCTTCACATGCAAGTGTTAGCATGTTCATGATTTGTCTATGAAATGTAATTTTTCTAACTTGGAGGTTTGACATGTGAAATGTTGTAAATGTATTGTAATGAGGCCATAGACCATTGTAGCACATCTATTTTATCATATTACATACACTTGCATGCTCACTTTGGCAAACAATACCTTCCTTGATGAAACAAAAACTCTAAGTAGCATTTTTAGGGATTTTTACCCTATTCTGTTCCAGGGGCATTTCGGGTATTTCACAATGCATTTTTTTCATTTTTCCCACGCGTCATGTAGAAAACTCAATTTTGAGAGGGGGTTTCTTCTTTGTGTTTTTCTAGAAAACATCAACTTGGCCCTCAAAAATCAATATTTTTCCGGAAAATCCTTGCTGCCAGGTTTTGCAAATTTTTAGTAGAAATGTAGTTGGTACTATTCATCGACTTTTTTTTTTAAAATTGTCACGACAGATCCGAAACTTCCGGAGGTCTTGTGGGTGCATTTTAAGATTGCATTTTTAATTTAGGCAATTCAAAAACCTCCCGAAGCCCTACTTCCAAAACTTTGGTAGTAGCTCGGATTAGTTTTTTTCCTCTTGACCTGATTTTCTTGGGGGCATTCTGGGCATTTTACAATGTATTTTTTTTGTGTCCATCCATGATCGGGGTAGGAAACTTTATTTTAGGGGGGGTTTCTTCTTTGAGTTTTTCCAAAAAAAGTCCGTTTAGATGCCCGTTTTTACTCTCAGTTGCAGCAATGGTGGGTTGTCCTCGTCGGGCCGCCACGACATCATTTTTGTTTTTGACCTTTCTACCCCGTCCGGACTCCAAATTGAGTAAAAAAAATTTTAAACTTGACTAATTTGTCATTGTCTTTCCTGAGGTGTGCTCGATAGCACCTGAATCCAGTTTTTACAAAATGACCATTTTGCCCCTAGGTTCTTTTTGTTCGTTTTTGAAACGACACTTCTGCATTTGTTTCCTTTGGGTTCCATGACCTCATTGAGGGTCACATTGGTGTCTTAGAGACACATCGTATCTCTAGAGACCGTTGTTTTACCTTTCGCTTCTGCATTTCGGATCCATTATCGGGTCATCTTTTGGTTATCACTGACGCACCGGGTTTACAAAACTTAGGCCGTCACAAGTGGTATCCGAGCTCCTAGGTTCAAAAACCATAGGACGATGGGTTTTGGGTGCATATCATGCTTTTGTTGCCATGCTTTATGTGTTTATATGCTTTATGATAACATGTTTTGATTGATAACATGTTTATGTGCTTACGTGCTACATGTTGTATGCCGTTCGTTTAGCATTATTTTATTCTAATGTAAAAAGTATGACATGTGAGGTATGCTAGATTAGAATTGTATATGCATAATTATGTTGTATATTTGGCATGACACGGGATTGGTCATTGAGGCACGAGTTGAGGTTGATGGTGATTATAGTCACAGTTTCGTGGTAGTATAAGTTGTTATCGACCTAGTATTGGTTTTAAGGTTGGTGGATGGTCTCCTTTTGTTTAGGCTCTCATGAGATGAGTTGTTTGGCATTACTATAGTGCTGGATTTGTTGGTTTGGGGCCATTATGAGGTTATAAACCTCTTAGGATCCTTGATTGTTCAAGATGATTCCTCTGGAACTTGCATTTTTTGTGGGCGGGTACATTGTGGGCTGGTGCATGGCACTGTCATGCTACCGTACTGGCATGCTACATGTGCAGTTCGGATGGAATCAGTGTCGATTTTGTTTTGATAGGCGTTGTCCTTTTGATTGATGATGATGGTGTTTGTTTTGGGGATCAATCGTGGTGATTGATTTGGTTGTTGTTGGCATGGCTATAGTTTCCATTTTCTTTGGAGTTCTCCTTGAGTGATGACGCTTTTGGGATTAAGTCGATTGATTGATGTTTCGGGTAGACAGAGCATTGCATTGTTAGCGTCACTTGTAGTGTCACCTCTAGACTTGGAGTTAGATTGTTAGAGTCTTACCATTGTGTTAAGGACTCACATTTGTTTTGAGATAGGTTGATGTTGTATTGGTTTTTGGAGACAGTTTATGGCTAGGACTGGTCCTTCCTTTTGCTTAGACACTCTAGGACACGATGTCCATAGGGTTCATTGTTATATCATTTTATCTTTTGCAGTTTCGTTTACTACCATGTTAGTAGTATGATTTATGATGTTGTGATGCATGAGTAGATGGAAGTGTATCCACATTTGCCTTCTTGTTGTGTGGCATTAGCATGCCTTCCTTATATGCTTAGAGATGCCATACTGTTATTATGCTTTAATGACATGCTTTTGTGCTTACGTGGAGACGTGTTGCATGTACCTTTGATTTTTATCTATGTGAGTAGATTTCTTTCTGGTAGTTGCATTCCTTGTCACATGCATGACTTCCAGGTTTAGGTTCCCTTTTGTTTCTCCTTAGTCGCACGTAGTGTGTATGTGGGTTTTCGTAAGAGTTTCGTTATGAGATTCCTTGTAGAGAAGTTGTCATATTTGTTCCATCTTGAGCTATCCACTTCCCTAAGGTGGGAAGGATGCTCCATTTTCGTGTTTGTCATATCGACACTTGTAGGAGGATAGGGTTTCTTCTCTTTTCTTAGTTCGTGTTAAGGACTTTACAAGGAGTGAGTCTCTTTTTTTCGTTGCGTTGTGCACAGTTATTGGTTGGTTGTTCCGTGAGGATCACCATTGTTGTTTTGAGACCTTGGAGAGGATTTGATGGATTTTGGTTGACTTACTTCCATGTAGGGGGTGAAGTCTTTGACCTTATTGTCTTTCATTTTAGTGATGGGGTTGTGGTATTATCCTTTTTGGGACTGGTAGTTCCCTTTCTTTCGTGTCTTCCTTGGGGAGTTTTTGATGTGGTTGTTGATGGAATTGTAGTGCTCGGAGTGAGTTGATTGGCGTGAGATCATTTTATGGGGACTTGTGTCCATATCATTAAGGATTTGTTTGATTATGAGGTGAGCTCGATGCTCTTTTGAGAATGTCTTTTAGAGACTTGTTTCCGTTTTGGAGGTCTGGATGTGGTTAACTTTTAGGAGGAGTTTTGGAGGATCGCTGTTGGATATGGCTTGTTGTGGAGTTTCTCGTCCTAGTTATAACTAGCCATGGTTTTGAGGAATCGTAGTTCCAGTGGTTATTTATGGATCGATAGAAATTGAGGAATTTTGATTTAGCTTGGTGTTGCCAAGCATGGTTTTGAGAGATTCATCTTGTGACCTTAGTTGTTGGCATTTTGATGTGTATGCCACTTAGTGGATTTATATTTTGAGGATTTAGTTATCCGTCATAGGGATGTGGATCTGATGTTTGATTACGGTGTAGTCTTGTAGTTGATCTGTTTCAGGGAGATGTGAAGGACTTTCGATGAAATGTCTTATTGTGAGGTTCGTTTTGATTTCTATAGGCGTTGATTTGCTTGTCAGGTTTTGGATTCCTGATTAATGTTGTTAATAGGGGTATTTTGAGACATTGGAAATGTTAGTTTTGTTGTATTGAGGATTTAAGGCCTTAAGCATAGTAGTACCTATGGCATTGTTGTTAGAGTTTTGGGATTGGCTAGGATGGTCTGGCCAGACATCGTTGGACTATATCTCAACTCTCACAAAATGTTGGTCTTCGTAGTGCTTTTGGCAATGATCATTTTTGACATTGATGTCATTTGTATCGAGAGGTTTCATGGGTAGACCTAGTGGGGGGTAGGTTATGAATTAGTGCCTTATACTACCATGCTACCGTACAAAGTTGTGTGTTGTGGGCTAGTACTAGTTGCCGTCGATGCTACCTTACTGACGAGTAAGTGTGGGCGGGCACTAGGCACTGTTATTGCTACCACACATTTGAGTACGTTGTGGGCGGGTTCTGGTCGCTATTCGTACTGCCGCATCGTCTTGTTTGGTACCCTGATATGATACATGGTTATCTTGGAGATCTTTTGGTGGTCATTGTTGGATTGGTATGATGGTTCATCTAGAGGGATGTTTACGGTTGTTGTCTTTCGTTCCTTTGTCTCACCTTGGGTCTGTGTGTGAGTTCCGACTTGTTGGGTGGCCATTTAGTCACTTTTCTTTTAAGAGGTTGTCCTGTCATTAGCACGTGGGTGCGAATGACATTGGTTTATGCGTTGTCTTTCAGCTTTGGGATTGCTTTTGTATCACGTTGTGTGGGATACTTGGAGATGTACTCCGTAGTAATCCTGGTTTTGCCTTTTTGTTTTGGTTAGGGCTGAATTTCGGGGACGAAATCCCTTTAAGGTGGGAAGGTTGTAATGACCCAGATTTTCACAAATATTTTTTTTCCATTGTCTTTCCTTTCTGAGTTCAGTTCCTCTTCGCTTAGTGTCATCTAGAGTGCTCTGGAGTGATTTCTGAGACTCTTTTCTGTGGATTGACAACTTTCTTTGAGGACCAAGTCGTTTCCACATTTTTCGTTTTTTGACACTATTCGCTTTTCGTCCATTTCCCTGTTTGACACTTTGTTGGCATAACCACACTTCTTGTGTTCGAAGTTGGTTTTTGACTTCATGTATCTCCATCTTGAGTGGTTTCCACGAAATACGTATCTTTACTTTTGCAAGAAAGTACTCTGGTTGCTCCCGGTGTCCATAAGGGCATGGATGCAAAGTTCTTTGAAATTATTTTCTTTTCTTGGGGTGTTTTCATAAATATCTTTTGAAGATATTTTATTTCAGGGGTTTTTAAGAAAATATTTTTGGAAAATATTTTCATTCTGGGTCATTAGGGCAGTTTTCACTTTTTGGAGGGGCCATTGTGCAATTAATGAAAGTTATTGCTAAATGCCTTGTTTTGAGCCTGGATCCTCGTACAGGATTCATTTTCACTTTTCGTTGAGTCGTGTACTCTTAGAAATTCCTTCTGGTCATTGTTTTCTAGTTTCAGGGTTTCTGGCCCCAATTAGCACCAACCTTGTTTGGGGTATAACTTTCTGTTCGGAACTCAATTTTTGACACCGTTTCTTCCGTTGCTCATATTTTCTCATTTTGAATCTTTTTCGTTCACAGAGTTTTGTCATTTGAGCGCGTTTGCTCAAATTTCACTTTTTTGGACCCGGCGGGGCCCGTTCGGGGCACTTTTTTGAGATTTCTATAAAAGGGGGGTGAGATATTTTATTTTTTCATCTTCCCCACTCTCTTGCACGACCTGAAGCTTCCATGGCAGCCCAAGGGTGGCTGCCACCTTCTCTCTCCTCTTTTGAGCTTCATTCCTTCGTCAGAACATAGAAGGGCCTTTGCGTTTAGTGTTCGTGTTGACTACGCGGTTCTTTCACCCTTATTAGAACCCATTTCTGACCATTCTTTGAGTTTGGGTTTGAAGTCAAGTTGTGATTTTGATGGGGCTTCCTTGGGGGTTATGTGCACGGTGTAGTCCCCGACAAAACCTAGAAGTTTCGTCGGATTCGGAGCGGTTTCCATTTGGTGGCTTTTGAGATTTTCATCTCAAATTGAGGTAGGGGATGTTCTAGGCTTTTGTGTGTATTGTATTGAGTGTTTAGCATGATTATACAACTTAATTTCATGCCTTGTATCAATTCTAGAAAATTAGTATTAATTATTTCTTTGTATGAAATTTAATTCATAAGGATGTGTATAACTTAGAATGGAATTGTGGCATGCTAGAAAATCATGTTTTAATATGTTTGTTAACATATATTAAATTGGGATTAATTGAATAAGAATTGCACTTTTTATTTAATACTTATCTTTGATGAAAGATTAAATCCCATGGCCATACTTTTCATGAAATAAACTTGTAGTATGCTTTTAAATTAAGTCTTAGCATGTTTGTTAACATACTTTAATTTGAGAGTATTTGGACAAGTATGAAAATCTAGAGATTTTAAATTAAATGATTAATTAAAATCTATTTAATGGTTCCCTTGGCCCAATTAAGTTTTTTACTTGATAATCATGATGACTAGGACTTGTGTACTAGTATATATTAAATTGGGACCATTCGAAGTTGCTTTGAAATTTAGAAGTTTAATTATCATGATATAATTAAATTCTACCTTGTTGTGCCACTGGCCTAATTGAGATTTTAGTGAATGTATGTATATACTATGCTATATTATATAATATGCATTGATTATGGGCCATTTGATTGAGTTTTAAAAGTTAGGGAATTTAATTAGTTTATTTGATCAAATTCCGTTTCTATTGCTTTAATGATTAAATCTTGAAATTGGCATTGATAGTATGTTTGAAGTATGATTTTAGACTTGTAATAGATTTATAAATTATGGTTTCAATATTGGCTTATATTATTATAGCGTGTAGCGAACCGCACACTGAAAATTCGACATGTGATGTTATTATAGCGCGTAACGAATCGCGCTCTGAAGATTCGACATTGTCATCCTATAGTTGTTGTGGATTTAGAGCATGTGTTGTGTGGTTACAACCTACTTGTGTATGAAAGTAGTTTCGTGGACTATTTGATACGTATATAAGTTGTTAACTTATTTATTTTGGAGTTGCTTGGAACATTGTTAAGCTGTGATGGCTAAGGTTTGGCTCTAGGACAAGGACAAGAGTCCTATAAGTCAAAAGTTAGCGCGTTGGGTAGGCTGCCTGGGGGTTAGTAGCTCCAAATTAGCCCTATAAAGTTCGCGCGTTGGGTAGGCTGCCTGGGGGTTAGTAGCTCCAAATTTGCCTTGTCTCGGCGGAAATCTGAGCTGCGATGTCCAAGTCTTCCACTATTTGATTTCGCATTCAATTCCAAGTTGACAACTAATGTTTAATTGTGACTTGTGGTTTTGGTAATTGGCGATTTGATGTTGTTAAGTACATCCATACTAAATTGATATATTTAGTTGATTTCACACTTTTAGATTGCTAGTTGATAACCTAGAGAATCTATGTCTTGATGTGTGGTATTAGATATTCTAATTATGCTAAATTGTTATATTTAGTTGATGTTATATTTTAGACTTCAAGTTGATAACCTAGAGAACCACTATGTTGTTGCTTAGTGTAAGTATGCTCCTATGTTGTTGCTTTATGTAAGCATGACCCTATGTTGCTAAAATTTCATGAATGATGTGATTGATGCTAGAAATGATCTTAGGTAGCTAGGATGCTCCCTGAGTCTCACCTTGACATAGACGTTAGGTGGAACGAACCACAATAATTAAATCATGCAACTTGTAAAACTTTAGGTCGATGCATGCTCATTTCCTACGAGTAGCTTTATATTACTCACCCCTACGATACTGGGGCATATTTCAGGTACAGGATACAAGATTAGAGATTGCAATTTCTTGGGTGATTTGTTGAGTTGAGCTTCTTTAAAAGCAATCTTCTTCACATGCAAGTGTTAGCATGTTCATGGTTTGTCTATGAAATGTAATTTTTCTAACTAGGAGGTTTGACATGTCAAATGTTGTAAATGTATTATAATGAGGCCATAGGCCATTGTAGCACATCTATTTTATCATATTACATATACTTGCATGCTCACTTTGGCAAGCAATACCTTCCTTGATGAAACAAAAACTCTAAGTAGCATTTTTAGGGAGTTTTACCCTATTCTGTTCCAGGGGAATTTTGGGTATTTCAAAATACGTTTTTTTCATTTTTCCTCACAAGTCACGTAGAAAACTCAATTTTGAGACGGTTTCTTCTTTGTGTTTTTTCAGAAAACATCATCTTTACCCTAAAAAATCAATATTTTTTCGAAATATCCTTGCTGCCAGGTTTTGCAAATTTTTAGTACAAATGTAGTTGGTACTATTCATCGACTTTTTTTTTTTAAAATCGTCACAACCGATCTGAAACTTCCGGAGGTCTTGTGGGTGCATTTTAAGATTGCATTTTTAATTTAGGCAATTTAAAAACCTCCCGAAACCCTATTTCCAAAACTTGGGCAGTAGCTCGGATTAGTTTTTTTCCTCTTGACCTGATTTTCTTGTGGGCATTCTGGATATTTTACAATGCATTTTTTTTTGTTTTCGTCCATGATTGGGGTAGGAAACTTCATTTTGGGGGGGGGGGGGGGGGGGGGGGGGTTTCTTCTTTGAGTTTTTCCAAAAAAATCCGTTTAGATGCCCGTTTTTACTCTCAGTTACAGCAGTGGTGGGTTGTCCTCGTCGGGCCGCCATGACATCATTTTTGTTTTTGACCTTTCTCCCCCGTCCGGACTCCAAATTGAGTAAACTTTTTTTTGAACTTTACTAATTTGTTATTGTCTTTCCAGCAGTGTGCTCGATAGCACCTGAATCCACTTTTTACAAAATAACCATTTTGCCCCTAGGTTCTTTTGTCCGTTCTTGAAACGACACTTCTGCATTTGTTTCCTTTTGGTTCCGTAACCTCATTGAGGGTCACATTGGTGTCTTAGAGACGCATTGTATCTCTAGAGACCGTTGTTTCACCTTTCGCTTCCGCATTTTGGATCCATTATCGGGTCATCTTTTGGTCATCACTGACGCACCGGGTTCACAAAACTTGGGCCGTCACACTAGCCATGTCAATTCTTGATTGATATCCCAAGTCCCAAAATCAACAAGTTGTGCAACCAAGATTGTATCAAAATACAAGAAATGCATTAACCACGTTTCATGCGCAACCAAAATTTTGGAACACACAAGTCATGCCCTAAGTTCATCAACTATAATGGCATGTGAAATGTCACGAAATCATAGTATACATCTATATAAACTAGAACTAAGATATATAGCACATGAAATCTATTGAAGTAAATATACCACAAGTATAAGATACATGATTCAATTACTCACTAAACTACACATGTGTAATTAAACCATTCCAAGACAATGTGCATGTTCATTAAGTACATTAATGAAACCTAGGTACAAGAAGTCACAATGCTTGATAAAAAGATAAAAGTACATGAAATACAAGTCCGATTCATAAGGTAACACGAGTTCAATATCAAAACATGATTAACGAGATATAAGTATATAAGAAAATTTAATCTACTTAAGGGATTAAATTGTCAAGATTACTAGACAAGTCAAGGATCATGTCAAGGACAAGTTCAATATCAAGTTACATTTTCATTTCATACATTACACGACCATGTGAATCAAGTTCCATACAAAGGAAATAATTAAATATAAGTTTCAAAACTTATCCGATTATGCTCATATTTATACATGTGAGGGAACTTGTAAAGGAAAGCATGAATGCTAAGTTAGAAACTTAATCAAGACAAAGGAGCCATTAAATGGATTTTAATTAATCCTTTTTGATAAAATCTCTTGGTTTTGAAATTCATCCAAATGATTTCAATTTAATGTATGTTATACAACATGTCAATACTTGATTTAAAAACATGATACAAGTGAATTATAAGCAAGACACGGCCATGAGTATTAAACTTTAATACTAGAAAAATAATAAATGAAAGGCTTCAAAACCTAATCAAATATTCTAGATTTAATATATATGAAACTATATGACATGCATATCAAGAATATAAGTCAGAATTCCAATGGAGTGAATAGTACACTCGGAATAAATTAATTAATCAAATAAATTAACTATTACTAGATTTCAAAACATCTCTAATTTCTCTCAAATTCATCTATGTTGAAGAGCATGCTAGGGCCTAATATAATATGCTAACACACATTGATTTCAAGCTAGTTAAGCCCACATGAATTAATCTTTCACTTAAGATAAATATTAAATAAAAACTTCATTACTTATCCAAAAGCTCTCAATTTAATATATTCAATGATCATATCAAGGGATAATATTCTATCATGCCATATGTTTAAACCAAGTTATGATCAACCGGGAAAATTAAATCTTACACAAAGAAATAATTAATTAAAGTTTCTAGATTTGATACAAAGATATGTAAATGAGTTGTATATGCATCACAAACATGCAATATAGCAAGAAAATAAATTATAACACCCCCTACCTCAATCTTAGATGAAAATCTCAAAGGCCCACCGAAATAAAAGTGCTCCGAATCCGACGATACCGAAGGGTTTTGTCGAGGACAACACGATGAACAAGAAGCCCCCTGAAAATCATAACTTGACTTCAAACCCGAACTCAAAATTTGGTCAGAAATGGGTTCTAGTAAGGGTGAAAGGTAGAGCACGACGAGGCGAACAACAAACGTTAAGGCCGAAGACTTTTCACTTAGGAAATCACGTGGAGGAGAAGAAGAAAAGGTGGCAGGCCCATGGGCATCCATGGCTACCGGCCAAGAGAGGAAGAAGAAGAAGAAAATCTGATTTTTCTTCTTTAAGTCCCCTATTTATATATAATCTCAAAAAGTGCCCCGAAAGGGCCCTGCCGGGTCTGGAAAAGTGGAATTTGAGCAAACGTGCTCAAACGGCAAAACTCCGTGAACGAAAAAGATTCAAAATGAGAAAACATGAACAACAGAAGAAATAGCTTTGAAAACTGAGTCCCAAACAAAGAGATATACCCCGAACAAGTTTGGCGCAAATCGGGTTCAGAAACTCCGAAACTGGAGAAAAATGACCAGAAGGAAATTCTAAGGGTACACGACTCGACAAAATGTGAAAATAGATACCGTATAAGGATCCAGCCTCCAGACAAGGTATTTTTGTAATAACTTTCATTAATTGCACAATGGCCCCTCCAAAAAGTAAAAATTGCACTAATGACCCAGAATGAATTTATCTTCCAAAAATATTTACTTAGATACCCCCTAAATAAAATATCTTCAAAAGATATTTATGAAAAACACCCCAGGAAAAGAAAAAGTTTCCAAAGAACTGTGCATTCATTGCCCTATGGACACCGGGAGCAAACAGAGTACTTTTCTGCAAAAGTAAAGATACGTATTTCGTGGAAACCACTTAGAATGAAGATATGTGAAGTCAAAAACCAACTCCAAGCACGAGAAGTGAGGTTGTGCCAAAAAGTGACAAATTGGGAAAAGACGAAATAGAGAAAAGGACGAAATAGGGAAAAAGACGAAAAGTGAATAGTGTTCGAAAAGTGAAAATGTGGAAATGACTCGATCCTCAAAGGAAGTTGTCAATCTAAATGAAAGAGTCTCAGAAACAATTTTCGAGCACTTGAGACGACACTATGAGATAAGAAACTAAACTCAGAAAAGAAATTTAAACGAAAAAAATTTATACACAAAATTTAAGAAAAAGGAAAGGGAGGAAAATGACCAGGTCATTACAACTTACCCTCCTTAAAAGAATTTCGTCCCTGAAATTAGGAACATACCGGAAGAGAACAGAACAAAGACCGAACACGAGGTCAAACCAAAGGACAGCTCATAAAGCGCTGAAAGACAACCTTAGAGATTTCAAGATCAACTAGGGGAACGCGAAACCACAAACTGAGACAATACCTCAGATGAATCGGCCTGTCAACTCAACGTCGACTACCGAGAGAATCCCAAGACAACGAAACGTTGAAACATGATAAAAGAAGAGAGTGACTAGGCAGTACGAACAGTGACCAAAACCCACCCACACTTACACTTCAGCAAGGTAGCATGACAGTATAAGGCACTAGTTCATAACATGCCCCAAACTAGGTCAACTCAGAAAAACCTATTGATACGGATGACATCGAATGATCATTACCAAAAGCACTACGAGAACCAGGCATCTGTGAAAGTTGGGGTAGCTAATCCCAAAACTCCAACAACAATGTCACTGGCATCGTTATGCTTAAGGCCTTAGATCCACGTCGTGAAGCCATGAAGGAAAAGGAAATGAAACGGTGCCTCCCTAGCCCACGTCTCACTCCTGTAGATAAGGACTACAATTCTACGCTCACATGAGCCTTACTCACATCAACAAAACAGACTAAGGTCTCGAAACACTCAATCAAGAAAACAGACAAGAAGGTTTTTGACATGGGTCCTTATAGAATGAATTTCTCTTATCCGAGGAAAAACTTCATAAACAAGAATGCATCTAAGGGATACAACAGATCCTAAGAGACAAGCTGGGACAACATGCAATTTCTAAACTAGACATAAAAGTAAACAACTAGCATGCAACATAGCAACGGACTATCTACTCACACAAGTAGCAAGATCACATAAAGTATGTCAGTGTATACAGGAAAAGAACATAAGGTATGACGATATGCTGCACATAATCATATCATGATGAATAAATGTATACAACGTACTCCGGCAGACGAGCATATACTATATGCTAAGATAATCAAGATAAGCTTCTAAACAAGTTGCCACATAAGCAAATAGACATGTTATTAAATCAAGACTTGTTATCAAGAAGCATGTAAGTACATGGTATGGCAATACACGTGAATTAAAAACGTAAGGTATATCGACATATGTCGTACACGGTCATGCTAACATAAGCACGCAGACATGAAATCACACTAGGACATGATAGCAACACAGACATGGTCTGGGTCCCATGTTATCAAGATGCATATATATACACATAAAGCATGCTTAACAAATAATAGATGTCTCAAAACACCGGAGCATGTGAACATGTTATCATATAAGATATGTTATCATATAAGACATGTTAGCACGATACAAATGACATATCAAAGAAAAATAATGTGAGCATGATATACACCCAAAACGCGTCGTCCACGGTATTCAAACTCGGACGCTCTGATACCACTTGTCGTGACCCGGGTTTTGATTCAACCCGGTGGGTCAGTGATGAACCGAGAATTGACCCGATAACGGATCCAGATGCGGAAACAAGAAACAAGACAATGGTCTTCCAAGGCATAACACTCCTCTAAGACACTAAGATGACCCTCCATGAGGTAAAGGAACTCAAAGGAAATAAAAACGTGGGAGCAGAGGATAAACCTAGGTCTCTAGAGATAACAACCATCGCTAGGACACCAAAGTGATGTTCCATAAAGTCACGGAACTCAAGGAAATAACCGGTAGCGGAGACTAGGATGAGAAGGTCAAATGATACCTTATGGCACCAATGACACCCAAGAGGACAATATCTAGTTCAAACTAGATCACGTACGCCATTAAATGGCTTAAACAAAATGAACAAGGTCAAGTAGGAGGGAATGAAATAAGGTTAACCTGTCTAGGCAACAAACCAAACCAACTCACAAGGCAGCTCCATTTCGGTTGACCGAAATAGAGCATCGGTCTGCCGAAATGAGCCAGGAGAAAAGAGAAGAAAGAGCTCCCAGTTCGGTCGACCGAAGTGACAAACTGGTTGACCGGTTTAAGGCTCGAGATGAAAGATGGTGCTTCGGTCGACCAAAGTAGAGAACCGGTTGACCGAAATAAGCCTCTACAGTGAAAAAGGCTACTGGAGTTGGAGTTTTTGCTGAACAATTGAAACCAAAGGAGAATCAGTCGACCAAATTGGCATTTCGGTCGACCGAAATGGCTCGAGAATGTGCATATGAACCTGTTACGCATCAAAGTTGAAGAAAGGTCTCTAAGTCTTATTTGAAACCCACCGAAATGGCTCGAGAATGTGCATATGAACCTGTTATGCATCAAAGTTGAAGAAAGGTCTTTAAGTCTTATTTGAAACCCCCATGGCATGATCAAACTTAATTATTTGCTAATGTGTAATGAAGTGAACATACACGCAAGTGTAAGATGACATTTTAAACATGTTACAATGCCCTACGGCCCCATTACATTCCATTTACAAGATTTGACATGCCAAACCTCCAAAGTTAAAAAAGTTACATTTTTAAACTAAAGGTAGCGCCAAATGAGTACAAGTGCAAATATAAACATGCTTGGCCCTTGGCCTCATGTCTTACATGTTGAATACAATGAAAAAAGTGTACTTATGTACATATTACACAAATGGAATCAAAGAATACAAGTTTAATACAAAATGCTACAACAATGGCACTTTATCCTAACATTTGTATGAAATGGAAACTCGAAGCTACAAGCCATCCCAATGAACGATAAGCATCACGAACCAAGTCTTCATACCTAAACAAATCCCCCAGTAACTTCGGGGTGAGTAAACAAGTTTAGAGAATGAGCATGCATCGACTCAATTTCTTTTAGATTTTTAGACTAACACGAAACAGTTCAAAAGGGTCATGCCACCTAACGTCTATGTCAAAGGTGAGACTCAGGGATCATCCTAAGCTACCTTAGAGTGTAAACAACAAGGATCATGATATACATACATATATAAAACAAATCAAAGTTGGGATAACCCAAGAAACATGATAGGAAGGATACTTAAATATAGATCAACATAAATTGCATTATCAATACAATTAAGCAAGGTTTAGAACACTCTATACAACACGACAAGAAAGGATACTTGAATACGAGCTAACAGGGATTACATTATCGATGTAATTAACATGATTGAGATATTTCAATTGACAAGACTAGAGAAATGCATGAAATCAAGATCATGGCATAATATCTGTGACGGCCCAAGTTTTTCAACCCGGTGCGTCAGTGATGAACTGAAAAATGACCCAATAACGGATCCAAAATATGGAAGCAAAAGACAAACAATGGTCTCTAGAAATACAACATGACTCTAAGACACCATTGTGACCCTCAACGAGGTCACGGGACCCAAAGGAATAAAATGCGGAAACAACATTTCAAAAACGGACAAGAATGCACCTAGGGGAAAAATCGTCATTTCTAGCTTAAAAGTGGGTGCCACTGAGCACACCGTTGGAAAGACAACGAAAAATCAATGAACTTAGACTCAAAAATCGCTTGATTCGGAGTCCGGATGAAGAAGATACAGCTTACGAAAGAAGAAGGGGCAAAATGGTCAAAAAGGGGCAACCAAGAACATCTAACCGGTTAGGAGACCTTCCTAACCAGTTAGGAAGCCAAAAATAGTGAAAAAAATGCTGCCCACACTCATCTAACCAGTTACGAAACCCCTCGTAACCGTTTAGATGTGAAGGGGCAGTAAGGGTGCGACCCAAAAATCTGGCAGCAGGGGTTTTTCCGGAAAAAATGAAAATTTGAGTGCCTAGATGACATTTTCTGGAAAAACACAAAGAAGAAATCCCTCTCAAAATCAAGTTTTCTACGTGACTCACAAGGAAAATTGAAAAATATGTAATTTGAAATGCCCAAAATGCCCTCCCAAGAAAACTGGTACAGAGGGTCCAAAAAGCTGCTAAATTTGAAAACTGAGAGCTGAACTTCGGATGCGATTTCCGATGCCAAGATGGCATTTTCTGAAATAACACGAAAAAGAATCCCGCTCTAAAATCATATTTTCTAATCAACCATATAAAGAACGGAATTTATTTCCCAAAGAAAATTCCCAAAATACCCTTAGGTCAGAATATGCAACAAAAGTGAAAAATGAGTCCGTAAGAGGCTCAATTCACCAAAGAAGAATCCTTGCCCGGAAACAACCATGCACGCAAACGTAACTTACCTAGTAAGACATGCTACAATGGTCCATGGCCCAAAAATATGGCCGATACAAAATATGAACCCCCAACGGCCAAAATGCCAAAAATGTAATTTGGAATGAAAACTTGGAATTCAAAACTATGAAATGGTTTCAAAATACCATTTGGCCCTTGGCCACACTTCATACATGATGAATGAATGCTAATGGAAGAATCAAAATGGAATTCCCACACCCAATGCAAACATGGTGAATCAAAAACTCAATATTTTATAATACTTTCGTAATATTCCATGAAGTCAAAATTTACATAGGATACAATTTACATGCCATTGGCCTCCGGCCTCATCTCATACATGTCAAATACATCATAAAGAGTGTACTCATGTACACATTACATATAAGGAATCAAATGTACACATGTTGACATATAAGACTATAATTGGCATTCCAAGCCAACCTTCACAAAAATGGAAGTCTCCAAGTCCACAAACCATCCAAGCATAATGAAGACCTCAACTTTGATTCTTGTACCTGGTCTCTACTGCGCTGCGCTCTCGACTGAAACTTTGTTAAAGAGATCCCCTGGCACGGAGAGTCAAGGCGCGGTTAGGCGCTTACGCTTAGCGGGGGAGGCTCAGCCACAATAAGCAGCTTGGTAACCCGCAAAGGATGACCTTCTCTGAAGCGATATCACCGAAGAGTTGGCAGCTGATCCTAGATAGAAATAAGGTCTATCTAGTCTATATGGGCTCTTCCGTGGCTTGTTCGTTTGTGTGTTTCGGATTTTGCAAGGCATCTCTCCGAGACTTGCCTAGAATATGCCCCAGTATCGTAGGGGTGAGTAACATAAAGCAACTCGTAGGAAATGAGCATGCATCGACCTACGTTTTACAAGTTAGCATGATTTAATCATTGTGGTTCATTCCACCTAACGTCTATGTCAAAGGTGAGACTCAAGGAGTATCCTAGCTACCTAAGATCATTTCTAGCATCAATCACCTCATTCATGCAATTTTAGCAACATTGGTTCATGCTTACACAAAACAACAACATAGGAGCATGTTTACACAAGTAACAACATATCGATTCTCAAGGTTATCAACTTGAAGTCTAAAATGCAACATCAACTAAATATAACAATTTAGCATAATTAGAATATCTAATACCACACATCAAGACATAGATTCTCTAAGTTAATAACTAGAAATCTAAAAGTGTGAAATCAACTAAATATAGCAATTTAGTATAGATGTACTTAACAACATCAAAATCGCCAATAGCCAAAACCACAAGTTAACAAGGTAAATATGATAGTCAACTTGGAATTGAATGCGAAAACAAATAGTGGGAGACTTGGACATCACAGCTCGGATTTCCGCCGAGACAAGGTAAATTTGGAGCTACTAACCCCCAGGCATGCTACCTAACGCGCGAACTTTATAGGGCTAATTTGGAGCTACTAACCCCCAGGCAGCCTACCCAACGCGCGAACTTTTGACTTAGAGGACTCTTGTCCCTGTACTAGAGCCAAACCCTAGCCATCACAGCTTAACAACGTCCCAAGCAACTCCAAAATAAATAAGTTAACAACTTATACACATTACTACTACATAGTAACAAGTTAGCAATATAACTCTCAATTGTGCATAAGAAGCATTTCACATCCATAATGCTACGAAATCACAAGCCAATAATATATTTATATTAGAAACATACTCTCATGAATATAAACTTAACAACAATGCTCTTTAATGCATATAAGACAATCTAGTGAATACATCACAAGTCTAAATCCATGCTCTTAAAATAGAAACAACTTCCAAAACATGATTAGATCTATGGATACACAAGATAGAATTTAATTACATCAAAATAATTAAACTCTCTAGATTTCAAATCATTTCCAGTTGGCCCCAATTTAATATATGTTAATAGACATATCATGGTCATTACATATATTCACACACAAGCTTAATTAGGCCCATGAAACCACCAAAATAGATTTTAATTAATTCCCTTAATTAAAGTCTCTAGATTTCTAAACTCAACCAAATGCTCTCAAATTAAAGTATGTTAACAAACATGTCAAAACATAATTTAGAAGCATTACACAACTCAATTCCATGCACGGTATGGCCATGAACTTAAATCTTTCACAAAAGATAAATATTAATTAAAAAGAGCAATTCTTATTTAATTAATTCCAATTCAAAACTAAGTTTCTCATCATCATAAAAATTAAATCTTATACAAAGAATTAAATATTTCAAATTTCCTAGATTTGATACAAGGCACGCATATAGGTTGTATAAACATGGAAAATACGCAATACAACACATATAAAATCCTAAAACATTCCCTACCTCCATTTGAGATGAAATCTCAAATCCCCACCAAAATAAATCGGCTCCGAATCTGACGAAACTCCTAGGTTTTGTCGGGGACAACACCACGACCATGAATCCCAAGGAAACCCCATCAAAAACACAACTTGACTTCAAACCCGAACTCAAGAAATGGCCAAAATGAGATTCCAGTCGGTTGGAATCGAAGGCCTCGCCGATGGGAGCAATAAACACAAAGGCATCGCCACTTTTTAATGAAGGGAAGAAGTCCAAAAGAGGAGAGAGAAGATGGCAATCATGGATGGAGCTTGGACCGGCCATGAGAGAGGAAAGAGAGAAAAATCTGATTTTTCTTTTTAAGACCTCCTATTTATAGAAAAACTCAAAAAGTGCCCCGAACGGGCACTGCCGAGTCCGAGAAAGTGGAATTCATGCAGACGCACTCAAATGGAAAAAATCTATGAACAAAAAAGATTCCAAATGAGAAAATATGAATAACGGAAGAAACAGCGTCGAAAACTGAATCCCGAGCAGAGAGTTATGCCCAAAACAAGTTTGGCGCAAACTAGGGCAAAAAACCCTGAAATTGGAAAACATCGTCCAGGAGGAAATTCTAAGAGTCCACGACTCGACGAAATGTGAAAATGAATCCCGTACGAGGATCCAGGCTCAAAACAAGGCATTGACCAATAACTTTCATTAATTGCACAATGACCCCTTCAAAAAGTGAAAACTGCAAAATTGCCCCAGAATGAAAATATCTTCCAAGATATTTTCTTAGATACCCCTGAAATAAAATATTTTCAAAAGATATTTATGAAAAACACCCCAAGAAGAGAAAAAATTTCCAAAGAACTTTGCATTTATGCCCCTATGGACATTGGGAGCAACCAGAGTACTTTCTCACGAAAGTAAAGATACGTATCTCATAGAAATCATTGACAATGAAGATACGCGAAGTCAGAAACCAACTCCGAACACAAGAAGCGTGGTTACGCAAACAGAGTGAAAAACGAGGAAAAGACGAAATAAGAAAAAAGACAAAATAGGGAAAAGACAAAAAGTGAATAGTGTCGAAAAACGAAAGGTGCGGAACTGACTCGGTCCTCAAAGGAAGTTGTCAATCCACAGAAAAGAGTCTCGGAAATCACTCCAGAGCACTCGAGACGACACTAATCGACAAGAAACCAAACTCAGAAGGGAAAAGACAACGGAAAAAATTTATCCGAAAAATCCGGGTCATTACAATATCTATGCAAGTAAACAAGATTGGAACATTCCAATTAGCAAGATAAGAGTAATACATTAAATCAAGAACAAGGCATAATATCTATGCAATTGAACAAGGATGGAACATTCCATGAAACACAAAAAGAGTTATACATAAGATCAAGAACAAGGTATAATATCTATGCAAGTAAACAAGATTAGAGCATTTCACATACACGAAAAGTTTAAATCTTCAAGAAATAACAACTTGAAATTTAAAGAATGAAATCAACCAATGTGTAAAACTCGGATATCGCCTGGATTAAAACCGTACGCTTGAGATCACTTTAGGGCTATTAACCCATGGGTACCTTTCCCCTTGTGCGCACTACAGTGTAGGAGGACATACCCCCGTACTAGAACCAAGTCCTAGCCATGTCAATTCTTGATTGATATCCCAAGTCCCAAAATCAACAAGTTGTGCAACCAAGATTGTATCAAAATACAAGAAATGCATTAACCACGTTTCATGCGCAACTAAGATTTTGGAACACACGAGTCATGCCCTAAGTTCATCAACTATAATGGCATGTAAAATGTCAAGAAATTATAGTATACATCTAATAGACTAGAACCAAGATATATAGCACATGAAATCTATTGAAGTAAATATACCACAAGTATAAGATACATGATTCAATTACTCACTAAACAACACATGTGTAATTAAACCATTCCAAGACAATGTGCATGTTCATTAAGTACATTAATGAAACCTAGGTACAAGAAGTCACAATGCTTGATAAAAGATGAAAGTACATGAAATACAAGTCCGATTCATAAGGTAACACGAGTTCAATATCAAAGCATAATTAACGAGATGGAAGTATATAAGAAAATTTAATCTACTTAAGGGATTAAATTGTCAAGATTACTAGAAAAGTCAAGGATCATGTCAGGGACAAGTTCAATATCAAGTTACATGTTCATTTCATACAAGACACGACCATGTGAATCAAGTTCCATACAAAGGAAATAATTAAATATAAGTTTCAAAACTTATCTGATTATTCTCATATTTATACATGTGAGGGAACTTGTAAAGGAAAGCATGAATGCTAAGTTAGAAACTTAATCAAGACAAAGGAGCCATTGAATGGATTTTAATTAATCATTTTTGATAAAATCTCTAGGTTTTGAAATTCATCCAAATGATCTCAATTTAATGTATGTTATACAACATGTCAATACTTGATTTAAAAACATGATACAAGTGAATTATAAGCAAGACACGGCCATGAGTATTAAACTTTAATACTAGAAAAATAATAAATGAAAGACTTCAAAACCTAATCAAATATTCTAGATTTAATATATGTGAAACTATATGACATGCATATCAAGAATATAAGTCGGAATTCCAATGGAGTGAATAGTACACTCGGAATAAATTAATTAATTAAATAAATTAACTATTACTAGATTTCAAAACATCTCTGATTTCTCTCAAATTCATCTATGTTGAAGAGCACTAGGGCCTAATATAATATGCTAATACACATTGATTTCAAGCTAGTTAAGGCCACATGAATTAATCTTTCACTTAAGATAAATATTAAATAAAAACTTCATTACTTATCCAAAAGCTCTCAATTTAATATATGTCAATGATCATGTCAAGGGATAATATTCTATCATGCCATATGTTTAAACCAAGTTATGATCAACCGGGAAAATTAAATCTTACACAAAGAAATAATTAATTAAAGTTTTGGGATATGACCACCATTTTCTACAACTTTCCATAAATCAATATCAATACTTTTTAGAAATGCCCTCATTCTAATTTTCCAATAGATATAATCATTTCCATCAAAACAAGGAGGTTTAACATTGGATTGTCCTTCTAAGTGGGTGATACTACCATTGTTGGCCATGATCGTACTCTAAGACGATTAAGTCCTTTAAATAGAGTTAGGCTCTGATACCAATTGTTTCCCAAGTATTGACTCTAGAGGGGGGGTGAATAGAGTCAATGACAAACAATGGATAATTTTTGTAATATTAGAAAAATAATTTCAAACAAAGTACTTAACACAATTGTTCAATTATAAAGATATGAAATAAGCAATTAAATAGCATAATTATAAGAGAGATAAGGGAAGAGAAATTGCAAATATTGACTCGGTGATTTTAGCGAGGTTCGGAAACTCGTACTCCTCGGCTCAAGACTCCTCTTGAGACTTCCCAATCCACTATGGCTTCTCCTTATGGGTGGAAAGCAAACCTTTACATGAAGCAAGACCTTGCTTCTTTTCCTTGCTAAGAGAACAACCTTCTCTTAGTCTTCCTTTGGGTCTCACCAACCCGGTGGGTCAATCCAACCCTTATAATAGATAGTAGCAAGAACAATGAAGTACAATAGATCTCTCAAAGATAGTAGTACAATTTTCAGCTCACAACTAGAGTATTGATGAATATAAATGAAGCTCAAACTCTATAAATGAAATAAATGAGAGAAGATGAAATATGAGAAGAATATAAGATCTTATGAATTCAATAGAATCTCTCAAGTGTATAATAGAGCACAAACTCTAAGAAGATTAAAGCAAGAGCAAAAGCCCTTTTAATCTTTGCTAGAATCTGTCAAGATAGAATAAGCGTGAATGAGAGAGATGAAGAGAAGATTTGAGAACAAAAGCTTTCTTTAATGCAATGTGAAGGCTTTCAAATGATGTCTCTTAATTATTAAGACATTCCCCACTCTATTTATAGAGTTTGCAAGCTCAATATAGCCGTTAGGAGTTGAATGCACAAAGGTCGAGGAAAATAGAGCCGTTGCAGTTTGAAATCTGCAGATCCGATAAGAACCGGTTCACGTATGGCATAAACCGGTTGACGTATGGCACAAACCGATCGATGTATACTACAAACCGGTCGACGTATGTTATGTTTTTGAAATTTCAGTATTGCCTAGATACCGGTCGACGTATGCATCAAACTGGTCGGCGTATGCATCAAACCAGTTGACATATATGAGCTCCTCCTTGAATTTTGCTACTGCCTAGATACCGGTTGACAGTTGCATCAAACCAGTCGACGTATGCATTAACTTTTTTAACAGATGACAGCTTATGCATAGGACTTTCAGTACAGGACATCTGCACATAGCTTATTTCCATTGAAAACATTTAAGTAAACGTTACTTCAAGTTTACAATGTAAATAAGGAAGTACCCCCCATTTGGATTCAATAAAAAATACTAAAAAATTGAAATCCAACTAAATCAAAATGTAGAAATTTAGTTTTAGTACAAATTTGGATTTCCGATAGTTTTGGTAAAAATGAATCCTTATGTAGACCAATGTAGACTTGGTCAAAAATTCTGATAAAATTAGTTTAGGCTAGTTGAAATATAAAGAGTTATTACCGGGAAAAATTATTTTGAAATAATCATTATTTTAAAAATCCATTTTTCACACTTAGCCAAAAACACAGTTTTTCATGATGTGCATTCTGGGGTCCTAATGTCCGTTACCAACTCATGATAATAAAGGCTTCTCATGCCTTAATTGTTGACCAATATAAATTTTATGATTGATGTGCATAGTCTTAGCATTTCTAGCACAAGTGATGAGTTCTTTCAAAACTTATGCAAGCTTCAACTAACTCACTCTTTAGCAAAGACTCCATATGTCAATTGTATATAGATGAAGTGCATAGTCAATTGCTAATGGATATAGGAGCATACGAATGATGATATGATATGCATGGTCCTATAGAGATGAGCTTCAAATGGATTCATAAATACTTTGACATTGAATCCTAAACACTCACCATCCTATCTACCCTTTTCTTCACGCTTTGTCCATGATCGTGTAGGCTTTTAGGTAGACTTGTTTTCTTCCTTTCTTTGAGTTGCTTTCTTGCTCGTTGTAGTCCAAGCTATCTTTGGATGGACTTTGTATTTGGTTCCTTGCAACTTCATGTCTTCATTGTATCCATTTCTTTCCTTGATGTGATCTTGAATAATGGAATACTTTGAATGATCTTTAGTGCTTCACTGAGGTCATTCTTTGAATGTAAATAATCTATATAACACTCAATGTAAACATTAATCCTTAAACACCATTAATGGTTTGTTATCATCAAAACAACTAGATTGTCCTTGGATGAAATTCTTAAGGTCAACAATCTCCCCCTTTTTGATGATGACAAAACATTGATGTGTTCTTAAGCAAGTGGAGTAGCATTTGAAAAATGCTCCCCCTATCAAAGTGAATTCATTGAACATAATGTTATAAAACAATATGCTTGATATATCATAAATCATTTTATCCATAAACATGCATTTAAGATCATTTTACACATCATATATCTCTCCCCCTTTGTCATCTCAAAAAGATGGGACGCCTAAACAACTTCATTAAGCATTTAGCATTTAGTATAGTGAAGCAATGAAAGCATGAGTTCAATACATCATTAAGGTTCATGGCATATACAAAAGTATACATAAAACATAAACCCAAGATGAAATATAATAGTTCGTAACAAAAAATGAAGCAAGGATTAGAGTAAGCCAAAAGGCAAAAACCTTTGTAGAGGCAAATCTAAAAAGTTAAGTGTGCTTCAATCCTAATATATTTTTCCCATTTGATGTATTCAATAAAGAGGGAAAAATTTTCAAAGTTATGAAAGCTTATAAGAATGGAATATAATGACTAAAAAGTCATTTTAAGGCATGTTTTGACAATATACAAGATAAGTCAATTAAGCTAAGCAAATCATGTGATATTCCTTCACAAGAGATTACTAATAATCTCCCTCTATCAATATGCTTCCATTTACATATTATATTATTCAATGATTATGCAACTAATTGAATAATGAAGCAATGATAGGTGAAGTATGCTTAAGATATATCATGAAACAAGTCATACTTAAAAACCCTTAATTCATTAATGGGAATGATAAGATGTATTATTTGAAGATCATGGATTTCCCAAAAGTATATAAGCCAATAAAGAGATATAATTATAACACATAGGAGCAAGTATGGCTAAAATCATAAAAAAAAAATGTGGTCTTGATACCAAAATAACTTCTTTAAGAGATGTGGTGAGAGATTGGCGACATGAATTTTCATGTGGATGAGCTAACTATCTCTTCTAGATGCATTCTATAAGAAGTGATGTAAAAACATCACATGAAGTTCTAAAGTGCTAAAAATGAATATATTAAAATAGTATAGCACTTGTGATATCACATTAGTTATCTAAACTAGAACATAGTATCCTTTGAATGTCATATTCCCAAGACTAAAGAGTCAAATAGATATATGAAATTTAAGTTCATGACACTTGAGGAGTTTAAACTCTAGAAGAAATCATGTTTACTCATCATGCTAATTTCAATTTATTTTTCATGCTAGAGGTAAGCTTCTTTGCACAAATCATAAATGTTGATCCAATGATAGTATATATAATCAATTAACATATTTTCATGAATGGTTTTGAAAACACATATATATCAATTTAGTCAAAAACCATCAATCTTGAGAAAATCACTAAGCCTTTCAAAGAGAGCTCTAGGTGCTTATTTTAATCACATAAGGCGAAAGATAATTTTAAACATATAGTTCAAAATTTTATACATTTCAATTGCGGGTGATTTTTCTTCATAGACTTTAAAAATGAAGTCAATTAAAAATCATTTCATACAAAAACATGTAATATTTTTATTGCTTCAATTGAAAGTCATATTTGCACAAAGACATGTATTCAATTTCTTCTTTTTGGTGTAACCTTTGGGAGTAGTCTAGCTTAGTTACAAATGATACCTCAAGATACTTATCATAATGAGATTACACGGTAAAGGAATATGGTTAAAAGTATATCAACTTTTAAGAAAGAATTAATTCTTTTAATTTGCACAATAGAGTGTTCACTAATGAATGATCAATTTGATGGTAGTGAACAATTCTTCAATTCTTAAGAAGGTATCATAAATTCTCATTCTTCATTTTCATGAGATGGCTCTTCCAATGAGATTAAGTTTTCAAGTGAGGACTCATTTGATTTTTCATTACCTTAAGTCTATCTAAACATTTTCGAGATTAATAACCTCATTTTCTATATGCATAAAAGTGACACAATAAAATAGATAAAGCATTTAAGATCACAAAAGCATATAGATGATGTTTTAGACATTGCTACTTTGATAGATTTGATAAGGTTTAAATGAAATAGCATTAATGGCCTTCATGAGATAGTGTATGCTTTCCTTTGATGGCATATCTTCCAAAAAATAAATCTTTCACAAAGATTGGCATAGTTAATCTAAAGATTATTTGAAAGATAGAGTAACATTTCATGTTATCATGTTCATAATTCATATGCCAAAACAAACTACTTTCATGCAAAATTATCAAAATCTATAACATAGACATTTTTACATCTATTAGCAACAAGTAACATATTAAGAATGTCATGCTTAAAATTTCACGATTGAATTCTTCATATAAAAGCACATCAACTCGGAAAACCTATTGATACGAAGACATCAATGTCGAAAATGATCATTACCAAAAGCACTTCGGGAACTAGGCATCAGCGAGAGTTGGGGTAGTTAATCCCAAAACTCTGACAATAATGTCATAGGCACCGCTACACTTAAGGCTTTAAATCCACAGTGCAAGTAAAGCTAGCAGCTCCTACATTGCAAAACACCCATGACACTCCTCGAGCACATCGTAAAGCTACGAAGGAAAAGGAAATAAAACAGTGCCTCCCTGGCCGCGTATCACTCCACCAAACAAGGACTGCGATTCTGTGCTCACATGAGCTTTACTCGCATCAACCATCAAACTAAGGTCTTGAAACATCCAACCAACAAAACAGACAAGCAGGTTCCCAACATGGGTCTTTACAGAATGAATTTCTCCTATCCAAGGAAGAACTTCGTAAAACAAGAATGCACCTAAGGGATACAACAGACTCTAAGTGACAATGTCAAAACCAGATATGAAAGTAAACAGCTAGCATGCAATATAGCAATGGACTATCTACTCACACAAGTAGTAAGGTCACATAAGACATGTCAGTGTATACAGGAGAAGAACGTAAAGTATGACGATATGCTGCATATAATTATATTAAGATGAACAAGCGTATGGAATGTACTCAGACAGACGAGCATATATTATATGCTAAGATAACAAGTATACACCATGTGCTAAGGCAAATGAGCATATACCATACGCTAAGACAGTCAAGATAAGCTTCTAAACAAGTTGCCACATAAGCAAACATACATGTTATCAAATCAAAACATGTTATCAAGAAGCACGTAAGTACATGGTACGATAATACACGTGAATGAAAAGCGTAAGGTATGCCGACATACGTCGCATACGGTCATGCTAACATAAACACGCAGACATGATATCACACTAGGACATGATAGTAACTCAGACCATGTTATCAAGAAGTATATATCATAAAGCATGCTTAACAAGTAATAGATATCTCAAAACACCTAAGCATGTGAACATGTTATCATACAAGACATGTTATCAAAATATAAATGACATATCAAAGTAAAACAACGTGAGCATGATATGCACCCAAAACTCGTCGTCCAAGGTATTCAAACCCGAACGCTCTGATACCACCTGTGACGGCCCTAGTTTTTCAAGCCAGTGCGTCCTGTAATGAACCGAAGATTGACCCGATAGCGGATTCAGATGCGGAAGCAAGAAACAAGACAACGGTCTCCAAGGTACAACACACCTCTAAGACACTTTAATGACCTTCCATGAGGTCGTGGAACTCAATGAGAACTGATGCGGAAGCAAAAGATCGGAAAAAAAATAACAATTAAGCCTCCAGGGGCAAAATAATTATTTTACATGGAAATGACGTCCCTAGAATGTATATCATTCCTGAGACACATTCGTGACTTCCCATGAAGTCATGGAACTCAAAAGAAAGTAATGGAAGCGGAAAACAAAAAAAACGGAACAAAAATAGCCCCAAGGGCAAAATAGTCATTTTTTAAAATGTAGATTCGGGTGCCACCGAGCACGCTGCTGGAAAGATAACTAAAAACTAATCAAGATGGACTCAAGAATCGCATGATTCAGAGTCCGAACAAAGGAGAAATGGCATAACGAAGAAAAATGAGCACTTAAGGCTAAAAGGGTAAACTGGTAATTATTTAGGAAGATTCGGGTGCAACCGAGCAAACCGTTGGAAAGACAGTGAAAAATTAGTCAAGTTAAAAAAAAAATTCACGTGATTTAGAGTCCGGACAGAGGAGAACGAGCGAAAACAAAATCAACGTCACGACGTCGAGACGAGGCACTGGGAACACCCCACAAGCATCCCACGAGCATCCTGACATGCACCATGACATACCAGGGGAAGAAAAGATTCAGCAAGAACTGAGAGCCGAAACGAGGTCCGAAACAAACTTTTCTGGAAAAACACGAAAAAGAAACCCCCCCTAAAATCGAGTTTTCTATCCGACATAGTGGAAGGAAACGAAAAAAAAAAAAAAAAACACACTGTGAAATACCTAAAATGCCCCTAGATCAGAAGAGGTCAAGAGGGCTAAAAGCTGCTACACTAACTGTCCACATCTGAGAGTAGAAACGAGCTATCAAACGAATTTTTCTGGAAAAATATGAAAAAGAAACCCCCCCTAAAATTGAGTTTTCTACCCTAAAATATAGAAGAAAATGAAGAAAAAATATTGCAAAATACCCGGAATGCCCCTAGATTAGAAAAGGGCAAAAAAAAAAAAAACTGATGCCTTATGGAATTTCTGAATCTGTCAACAACTAAGAGCAAAAATGAGATAGTAGATGAATTTTTCTGGAAAAACGTAAAATAAAAACCCCTCCCGAAATCAAATTTTCTACCTGGCTACGCCAAAGAAAATGAAAAAAAAAAATCCACTGTGAATTGGCCAAAATGCCCTTAGATCATAAAAGAGTTAAAAACTCAAAAAATGCAACTTTGCACCAAGTATGCATTTGATCCTAAATGTATTTCTAATTTGAAACAAATGTGCACGCAAGTGTAATAAATGATTCTAAGCGCGTGGGAATGGTCCGCGGCTCCTGAGAAGGCCCGACTCAAAATTGGACCCCCCGACGGCCAAAAATGATAAAAATGAACTTGGAATCAGAATTTTTAAAACCAAAAATGTGAAATGGTATCAAATTACCATTTGGCACTTGGCCACACTTCATAGATGATTAATGAGACCTTATGGAAGAATAAAAATGGAATTCCCACACCTGATGCAACCATGGTGAGACAATGACTTGTGATTTTTCAATATTTTCATAGTATTTCATATAGTCAAGAATTACTTAAGATGCAATATAAATGTCATTGGCCTTCGGCCTCATCTCATACAAGTCAAATACATCGTAAAAGGTGTACTTACGTACATATTACATATATGGAATCAAGGATACAAGTTTTGACATATAAGGCTACAAAATGACATTTCATGCTAACATTTGCATGAAATTGTAACTTAAAAGCTACAAGTCATCTAAGGAATGATGAGCATCACGAACTAAGTCTTCGTACCTGAAAAATGCCCCGGTAACTTTGGGGTGAGTAACGTAAAGCTACTCATAAGAGATGAGCAGCATAGACCTAACATTTTACAATATTATCACCTTAAGGTGAAACATGAAAAAGGGGCTCATGCCACCTAACGTCTATGTCAAAGTGAGACTCAGGGAGCATCCTAAGCTACCTTAGAGTATTTCTAGCATAAACCACATCATTCATGCAATTTAAACAACATAGAAGTACATAGTGTAACGCAACAAGACATAGGTATCCAAAGTTATCAACTTTTAACCTAAAATGCGATAACTACTGAAAAGGTTCATACCACCTAGAATCTAAGTCAAGATGCTTATATAGGATCATTCCTAAGTCATATAAACATGAAGCAACATGAACCACGATGTCTATGAAATTGGACAAGGTTGGGACATTCCATACAACATGATAAGATTTAAATATTCAAGAAATACTACTTGAAACTTAAAGAGGGAAATCAAGAGCAAAGCATGATGTCCATGTAATTTAAACAAGGTTAGAATATTCCATATAACACAAAAAGGTTTTAAATCCTCAAGGAATACAACACTTGAAATTTAAAGAATGAAATCAAGGCAAAGCAAAAAGTCTATGCAATTAAACAAGGTTAGAATATTCCATATGACACGAAAAGGTTTTAAATCTTCAAGGAATACAACACTTGAAATTTAAAGACTGGAATCAAAGATAAAGCATAAAATCTATGCAACGAAATAAGGTTGGAATATTCCATAAAACACGACAAGATCTTATAACTTCAAGAGACAACACTTGAAATCTAAGGGTTTAAATCAAACAATGTGGATACTTAGTTATCGCTTAGATTAAAACCGAACTCTAGGAATCACTTTAGGGCTACTAATCCATGGGTACCTTCCCCTAGTGCACACTAAAAGATAGGGAGCTCTTAATATCTCCCGTATTAGAACCAAGTCCAGCCATGTCAAATCTTGATTAATATCACCAAGTTTCCAAAATCAACAAGTTGTGCAAGTCAAGATAGTATCAAGATACAAGTAATACATTAAACACATTTCATGCACAACCAAGATTTTGGAAACACACAAGTTATGCCCTAAGTTCCCAACTATGATGGCATGTGAAATGTCAAGAAATCATAGTATGCATTTACATAGACTACAAACTAGGATTTAAAATACAAGGAATCCATTGATGTAAATATACAACAAGTATATGATTAATGATTTAATTATTTACTAAGCAATACATGGATAATTAAATCATTCTAAGACAATTGTGCTAGTTCATTAAACACATTAATGGAGTCAAGTTACAAGACTTCTAGATACATGATAAAAAGCTAAAAGCCTCATGAAATACAAGGTACAACCATGTGAATTGAGTTCCATACAAAGAAAATAATTAAATATAAGTTTCAAAACTTATCCGATTATTCTCAATTTGATACACGTGAAGTAACTTGTCAAGGAAATCATGAATACCAAGTTAGAAACTTAATCAAGCTCATGGAACCATTGAATAGGTTTTAATTAATTCTTTTAATTAAAATCTCTAGATTTTAAAACTCATCCAAATGCTCTAAAATTAAAGTATGTTATATGACATGTCAAGACTTGATTTAATAGCCTTATACAAGTGATTTCCATGCAAGCTACAACCATGATAATTAAACCTTCATACAAGAAAAATAATAAATGAAATGTTTCAAAATCTTATCAAATATTCCCGATTTAATATATGTGAAAGTATATGGCATGCACAACAATAATATCAAGTCGAAAATCCAATGGAGTGAACAGTACACTAGGAATAAATTAATTATCTCTAGATTTTAAAACACCTCCGATTACTCTCAAATTTACATATGTTAAGAGTATGCTAGGGCCTAATATAATATGATAACACATATTGATTTCAAGTTAGATAAAGCCACATGAATTAAAATTTTCATTCAAGAACAATATTAAATAAAAGCTTCAATACTTGTCCAAATGCTCTCAATTTAATATATCTCAATAATCATATCAAGGTGTAATATAATATCATGTCACATGTTTAAACCAAGCTATAACCAACCGGAAAAATTAAATCTCACACAAGAAAAATAAATAATAAAATTTTTAGATTTAATACATAGACATGTAAATGAGTTATATAAGCATCAATAGCATGCAATACATCAAGAATATAAACTATAACACCCCCTACCTCAATTTGAGATGAAAATCTCAATTCCCCACCGAAAGAAAAGTGCTTCGAATCCGACGATACCGAGGGTTATGTTCGGGACAATGAGAGGAACAATTTTAACCTTTGAGGTAACATGAAAATCCAAACCCAAACTCAAAAGTGGTCGGAAATGGATTCTAATAAGGGGGAAAGGTAGAGCACGATGAGGCCACGATAAACGTTAAGGCGGAAGACATTTTACCAAAGAAATCAAGTGGAGGAGAAGAAGAAAGGGTGGCAGCCCCTTAGGCAGCCATGGCTGCCGGCCATGAAGTGAAGAAGAAGGCTGAAAAATCAAAAACTGCCCTGAATGGGCCCCGACGGGTCCAGAAAAGTGGAATTTCTCCGTGAACGAAAAAGAACCGAAATGAAAAAAAAATGAACAATGGAGGAAACAACGTCAAAAACTGGGTCTCGAGCAGAGTGATATGCCCTGAACAAGTTCGACGGCAAACGGGGTTAGAAATCCCTGAAACTGGGGAAAACAACCGGGAAAAAATTTTAAGAGTACACGACTCGACGAAATGTGAAAATGAATCCCGTACAAGGATCCAGGCTCAAAATGAGGTATTTTGCAATAACTTTCGTTAATTGCACAATGGCCCCTCCAAAAAGGGTTAACTGCACTAATGACCCAGAATAAAAATATCGTCCAAAAATATTTTCTTAAAAACCCCTGAAATAAAATATCTTCAAAAGATATTTATGAAAAACACCCCAAGAAAAGAAAAAGATTCTGAAGAACTGTTCATCCATGCCCCTATGGAAACCAAGGACAACCAGAGTACTTTTCTACAAAAGTAAAGATACGTATTTCGTGAAAACCAATTAGAATGAAGATACATGAAGTTAGAAATCAACTCTAAGCACGAAAAGTGAAGTTGTGCCAAAAAGTGACCATCGGGGAAAAGACGAAAGTGAATAGTGTATGGAGAAAAAGACGAGAAGTGAATAGTGTCAAAAAAACAAAAATGTGGAAATGACATGGTCCTTAAAGTAAGTTGTCAATCTAGATGAAAAAGTCTTAAAAACCATTTCCAAGCACTCAAGACGACACCAAGTGACAGAGAAACAGAACTCAGAAAAGAAAATTAAACAGAAAAAATTTATCCATAAGATTTGAGAAAAAGGAAAGAAGGGAAAATGACTTGGTCATTACAGATTTAGGCTCAAATTTCCCTAGATTATCTTTATCATTAAGTACAAAGCATTTACATCCGAAAACTTTAAAATAACCAATGTTTGGCTTCCTTTTGTTCCAGAGTTCGTAAGGAGTTTTGTTGAGAAGTTTTCTAATAATGACTCTATTAATGACAGAGCATGAGGTTCTAATGGCTTCAGCCCATAGAGATCTAGGAGACTTATGTTCAGTTAACATAGTTCTAACCATTTCTTAAAGAGACCTATTCTTTCTTTCAACAACTCCATTTTGTTGAGGAATTTTAGGAGCTGAAAGATTATGATTGTATCCATTTTCATCACAAAATCTTTTAATATCTTGATTTTCAAATTCTCTTCCTCTATCACTTCTAATGGACTTAATCTTGCATTCCTTTTCATTTTCATTTTCAACTCTTTTATAAAATTTAGAGAAAATAGTGTGAGTTTCATTTTTGTGTGAGAGAAAAAATACCCAACTGAATCTAGAGAAATCATCAACAATGACAAATGCATAGAGTTTACCACCAAGAATAATTATTCTTTCTGGACCAAATAGGTCCATATGAATTAATTCAAGTGGTCTTGATGATGTTATATCCTTTTTCCTTTTGAATGAATACTAAATTTGCTTACCAATTTGGCATGCATTACAAGTTTTATCTTTGGCAAAATAAGTCTTTGGGAGGCCTTTGACTAACTCATTTTTAGATAACTTTGAAATTAGATCCATGCTAGCATGACCTAACCTTCTATGCCACAACTAACTATTTTCATTTGAAAATATAAGGCACTTAACATCTTGATCATGCAATTCACATAAAAGCAAATTATAAACATTTCAATTTCTAAGAGCATGAAACACTTCACTATTATCCTTTTTAACAATGCATTTATCTGATTTAAATAGCACATCATATCCTTTATCACATAGTTGACTAATACTAAGCAAGTTATGTTTTAAACCTTGGACAAGTAACACATCATCAATAGATAGGAAAGAAGAGATACCAATCAATCCAATGCCAATGACCTTGCCTTTTGAGTTGTCTCCAAACTTGACGCTTCCTCCTTTGTGAGGCTTGTGACAGCCCAAGTTTTTCAACCCGATGCATCAGTGATGAACCGAAAGATGACCCGATAACGGATCTGAAATGCAGAAGAAAAAGACAAAACAACGGTCTCTAGAGACACAACGCATCCCTAAGACACCAATGTGACACTCAATGAGGTCGCAGAACCCAAGGGAAACAAATGCTGAAGCAAGATTTCAAAAACGGACAAGAATGGACCTAGGGGTAAAAATGTCATTTCCAGCTTAAAAGTAGGTGCCACTGAGCACACCATTGGAAAGAAAATGAAAAATTAATGAACTTAGACTCAAAAATCACTTGATTTGGAGTCCAGATGAAGAAGATATGGCTAACGGAAGAAGAAGGGGCAAAACGGTCAAAAATAGCAAACCCTAGGTCATCTAACCAGTTACCAAGCCTTCCTAACCGATTAGGAGACCAAAATTCTCGACCAAGACACTGCCCATTCACATGTAACCGGTTACCAAACTCCTCCTAACCATTTACATGTGAAGGAGGCATAATGGGCAGCAAGAAATCCTGGCAATAGGGGTTTTTCCCGAAAAAATGGAAATTTGAGGGCCTTGATGACATTTTCTGGAAAAACACAAAGAAGAAATCCCCCTCAAAATTAAGTTTTCTACATGACTCTCAAGGAAAATCAAAAAATACGAACTATGAAATGCCCAAAATGCCCTCCCAAGAAAACTGGTCCAGAGGGTCCAAAAAGCTGCTAAATGGAAAAACAGAAGCTGAACTTTGCGATCGATTTCCGATATCAAGTTGGCATTTTCTGGAAAAATACAAAGAAGAAACCCCCACTAAAATCACATTTTTTAAGTGACCATATGAAGAACGGAATTTATTTCCCAAAGAAAATTCCTAAAATACCCTTAGGTCAGAATATGCAACAAAAGTGTAAAATGAGTCCGTAGGAGTTTCATTTCACCAAAGAAGAAGTTTTGCCCCGAAATGACCATACACGCAAACGTAACTTTCCTAATATGATGTGCTACAATGTTCCATGGCTCAAAAATATGGCCGATACAAAATATGACCCCCTAACGGCCAAAACGCCAAAAACAAAGTTTGGAACGAAAACTTGGAATTTAAAATCATGAGATGGTTTCAAAATGCCGTTTGGACTTTGGCCACACCTCATATAAGTTAAATGAATTCTAGATAACGAATTTCATACACAATACACGCTTCGGTGCAAAGTAGAATACTAAAACGCATGAATTTCATATAATCTCATTAAAGGCAAAAATCAACATCCATAACATAAATGTGATTCTAAAAGAAGATTGGCCCTTGGCCTCATATCATATACATAAAATGAAAATCAAAAGTGTGCTTAGGCACACATTACAAGCTTAGAATCAAATATACACATTTAACAAATAAAGCTACAAAGGCATTTCAAGCCAATATTCACAAAATGGAAATCTTCAAGTCCACAAGTCATCCAAGCATAATAAAGACCTCAACTTTGATTCTTATACCTAAAATATGCCCCAGTATCGTAGGGGTGAGTAACATAAAGCTACTGGTAGAAAATGAGCATGTATTGACCTACATTTTACAAGTTTGCATGATTTAATTATTGTGGTTCATTCCACCTAACGTCTATGTCAAAGGTGAGACTCAGGGAGCATCCTAGCTACCTAAGATCATTTCTAGCATCAATCACCTCATTCATGCAATTTTAGCAGCATAAGGTCATGCTTATACAAGGCAACAACATAGGAGTATGCTTACACAAAGCAACAACATAGGAGCATACTTACACAAAGCAACAACATAGGCGCATGCTTACACAAAGCAACAACATAGGAGCATGCTTACACAAAGCAACAACATAGGAGCATGCTTACACAAAGCAACAACATAGGCGCATGCTTACACAAAGCAACAACATATAGATTCTCAAGGTTATCAACTTGAAGTCTAAAATGCAACATCAACTAAATATAATAATTTAGCATAATTAGAATATCTAATACCACACATCAAGACATAGATTCTCTAGGTTATCAACTAAAAATCTAAAAGTGTGAAATCAACTAAATATATCAATTTAGTATGAATGTACTTAACAACATCAAATCGCCAATAGCCAAAACCGCAAGTCAACAAGGTAAACAAGATTGTCAACTTGGAATTGAATGCGAAAACAAAAAAATGGAAGACTTTGACATCACGCTCGGAATTCTGCCGAGACCTTAATGGTTATTCCGGGCACTAACCCATAGGGAAGACCACCCTAAGTGCGCACTATCTCAATGACTTAGAGGACTCACGTCCCCGTACTAGAGCCAAACCCTAGCCATCTTAAATCAACAATGTCCCAAGATTCCAAAATAAGCTAAATAAGTTCACAACTTATACATATTACTACTATATAGTAACAAGTTAGCAATATAACTCTCAATTGTGCATAATAAGCATTTCATATTCATAATGCTATGAAATCACAAGTCAACAATATATATTCATATTAGAAACATATTCTTATGAATATAAATTTAACAATAATGCTCTTCAATGCATATAACACAATCAAGTGAATACATCACAACTCTAAATCCATGCTCTTAAAATGGAAACAACTTCTAAAACATTATTAGATCCATGGATAAACAAGATAGAATTTAATTACATCAAAATAATTAAACTCTCTAGATTTCAAATCATTTCCAAATGGCCTCAATTTAATATATGATAAAAGACATATCATAGTCATTACATATATTCACACAAAAGCTTAATTAAGCCCACGAAACCATAAAAATAGATTTTAATTAATTCTCTTAATTAAAGTCTCTAGATTTCCAAACTCAACCAAATGCTCTCAAATTAAAGTATGTTAAAAAACATGCCATGACTTAATTTAAAAGCATATTACAACTCAATTTCATGTAAGGTACGGCCATGAACTTTAATCTTTTACAAAAGATAATTATTAATTAAAAAGAGCAATTCTTATTTAATTAATTCCAATTTAATATATGTTAACCAACATATTAAAACAAGAGTTTCTACCATGCCACAATTCAAATCCAAATTTCTCATCATCATGAAAATTAAATCTTATACAAAGAATTAAATATTTTAAATTTCTTAGATTTGATACAAGGCATGCATATAGGTTGTACAAAAATGGAAAACACACAATACAACACATATAAAATCCTAAAACATTCCCTACCTCCATTTGAGATAAAATCTCAAATCCCCACCAAAATAAATCGGCTCCGAATCCAACGAAACTCCTAAGTTTTGTCGGGGACAGCACCACGAACATGAATCCAAAGGAAGCCCCATCAAAAACACAACTTGAATTCAAACCCGAACTCAAGAAATGGCCAAAACGAGATTCCAATCGGTTGGAATCGAAGGCCTCACCGAGGGGAATAATAAACATAAAGGCATCACCACTTTTTAGTGAGGGGAGGAAGTTCAAAAGAAGAGAGAGAAGATGGCAGCCATGGCTGCCATGAGATCCGGCCAAGAGAGGGGAGAGAGAGTGTGAAATCTGATTTTTCACTTAAAGACCCCCTATTTATAGAAAAACTCAAAAAGTGCCCCAAACGGGCCCCGCCAGGTCCGAAAAAGTGAAATTTGAGCAGACATGCTCAAACGGCAAAATTCTGTGAATGAAAAAGATTCCAAATCAGAAAATATGAATAACAGAAGAAACGGCGTTAAAAACTGAGTCCCGAGCAGAAAGTTATGCCCAAAACAAGTTTAGCGCAAACTAAGGCCAAAAACCCTGAAACTGGAAAACATCATCCAGGAGGAAATTCTAAGAGTCCATGACTCGACCAAATGTGAAAATGAATCCCATACGAGGATTTAGGCTCAAAACAAGGCATTGAGCAATAACTTTCATTAATTGCACAATGGCCCTTCCAAAAAGTGAAAACTACGAAACTGCCCTAGAATGAAAAAGATATTTTCTTAGATACCCCTGAAATAAAATATCTTCAAAAGATATTTATGAAAAACACCCCAAGAAAAGAAAAAGTTTTCAAAGAACTTTGCATTTATGCCCCTATGGGCACCGGGAGCAACCAGAGTACTTTCTTATGAAAGTAAGGATACGTATCTCATAGAAATCATTCAGAATGAAGATACGTGAAGTCAGAAACCAATTCCGAACACAAGAAGTGTGGTTACGCAAACAGAGTGACAAATGAGGAAAAGACGAAATAGGAAAAAAGACAAAATAGGGAAAAGACAAAAAGTGAATAGTGTCAAAAAACGAAAAATGCGGAATTGACTCGGTCTTAAAAGGAAGTTGTCAATCCATAGAAAAGAGTCTCAGAGATCACTCCAAAGCACTCAAGATGACACTAAGTGACATGAAACTGAACTTAGAAAGGAAAAGACAACCAAAAAAATTTATCCGAAAAATCTGGGTCATTACAAGGCTTGATAGAGAGAAATTTTGAGCGATCTCCCGTCATATGTCTTGGGCAACCACTATCAAGGAACCACTTTGTAACGACCCTGGATTTTTCAACGCAGTATCTTCGGTGATAAACCGAAAGAATGACCCGATGATGGATCCGAAATGCGGAAGCGAAAGAAGCTAAATGGCCACTAGAGATGCACGTCATCCCTAAGGCACCGAAATGACTCCCCATGAATGAGTTTTTCATAAAAAAAATTCATAAAATCATCTAAAAATAGTTCCAAGGTTGGAACTTAAGAGTTTTGTGAAATGTGGACATGCACGCAAACGTAAAAAGACATTTAAGACGCGTCACAATGGTCCGCGGCCTCAAAATGTCCTCAATGCAAAATATGACCTCCCAATGGCCAAAAATGCCAAAAAATGAAATAAATGGTACCAAAATGCAAAACCTAGAACAAAATGGTGTTTGGCCCTTGGCCACACCTCAAACATGATCATAGAAACTCTATGAAGGAAAAGAATGGAATTCCCACACTCGGTGCAAAAGCTATGAAGTAATGACTTAACATTTTACAATTTTTCATAAATAATCTTAAAAATGAAAGTGTATAGAATACAATTTACATGTCATTGGCCTCCGGCCTCAACTCATACATGCCAAATACATTGAAAAGAGTGTACTTATGTACACATTACATATATGGAATCAAAAATAAAAGTTTGATACACAAGTGTATAAAAATGACCTTTCATGCTAACATTTTCATAAAAATGATACTTCAAGTCTACGAAATTTCCATGGCTTAGTGTGCATCCCAAATCAAGGTCCCTGTACCTGAAAAATGTCCCCACTACGTGGGTGAGTAACATAAAGCTACTCGTAGGAGATGAGCATGCATCGACCTAGCATTTTACAAAATTATCACCTTAAGGTGAAACATGTTAAAGGGTTCATGCCACTTAACGTCTATGTCAAAATGAGACTCAGGGAGCATCCTAAGCTACCTTAGATCATTACTAGCATAATTTACATCATCCATGCAATTTAAATAATACAAGGGCATGTTATACATAAAATCTAGATATAGATTCTCAGAGTCCTCAACTTGAAGTCTAAAACACGAAAGCAACTAAAGTGAGTCATGCCACCTAACGTCTATGTCAAAATCAGACTCAGGGAGCATCCTAAGCTACATTTGAATATCAAAACATAAATCACAAATCACAATATAGATGCCATTAACCAACATTGGAACTTCCAATATAACGCATAAAGCATGGTTTCTCAAAGTAAACATCTTGAAACTTAAAACGAGAAAAACAAATAAGAAACAACAAGTCATAACATCATCTAGTTATCAACTTGAAATGAAATGCGAAATCAAACAAAGTAGATACTCGGACGTCATGCCAGATTAGACCGACAACATAGTTACTTTAGGGTTACTAGCCCATGGATAACCTCCCTATATGCGCACTAGACTATAGAGGGACAATCCCCCGTACTAGAACCATATCCTAGCCGTAGTCAAACAACGACATCCCCAAGTTTCCAAAATCAACAAGTTATGTAACAACACATATATCGACATGTATATACAAGATAATCAACTATCTACCATGCACAACCAAATTTGGAAACACATACAATACATGCTCTAAATCTACATCTACTATGGCATGACAAATGACGAATCTTCAGTGTGCGACTCGTTACACACTATAACAATATATTTCAACGTTGAAAACATAAACTCATGAATCTAACATAACAACAGTCTAGTTCAATGCTTAAACTATAACCATTTGAATCCACAACAACTCCAAATCCATGATTTAAACTTAGGAACAACTTCCAAAATATAATTAAATCCATAGAACAATTATATAGAATTTAATTAAATTCTCTAGATTTCAATTCAATTCTAAATGGCTTCAAATTAATACACGTCAAAGATCACATTGTGGTCATTACATATGTCATATCAATACTTTAATTTAAGCCATGAATAGTAAAACAAAATTTAATTAAATATAAATAATTAAATCCCTAGATTTCAACATTCATCAAAATATCCCAAATTTAATATATAACAAAGATTAATTCATGATAATCACTAATATCAAGTCAAAAGCTTAATTACATCTATGGAGTAATTAAATATAATTTAATTACATAAAATTTAAATGATTCTCTAGATTTCAAAACAACTCTAAAAGTTCCCAAATTAATATATAACATAGATTAAAACAAGGCCTAATCAAATATCAAGTCCTTAATTAATTCTTCATCATATACAACCATGTGAATTAATTTTTTACTAATGAATAATTAAATAAAATCCTAAATTCCATACAAAAACATGGTATACACATTAAAAATGATAAATCACATAGCACATAAGCCTATAAACATCTCCTACCTCCAAATGCATTCCCGGCCAGAAAGTCAACGCTGGTCAACGCCGGTCAACTCCGGTCAACGCCGGTCAACTCCGGTCAACACCGGTCAACTCCGGTCAACACCGGTCAACTCCAATCTATGAATGGAAAACTGTTTAGTGGGAATGTGGCCGATGCTGAGGAGATCATTCTGCCCTAAAGGACTCACTCCAGAATCCAGCTACAAATGGTTCAAAGCCCCCATTGAAATTCATAGATTCAAACCTTCAAAAATTCTTAAAATATTGTACATACCTCCAAAAATTAATTCCTTTGAGTATGATGTAGAGACTGATGAGGGGAACGTTTTCCGTCAAGGAACTAAGTCTGGAAGACCAGCCGATCAGCCAGAAAATGGAAGGGAAGCTTGAAGGCAAAAAAAAAAATAAAAAGAAATGTATTTGGGAGAGAAGAGAGAGCCACGGCTGAAGAGGGAAACAAGTCTGGAAAAAATAGAAAATTTTCTATTTTTGGTCCTATTTATAATTCCCAATTTTCAGTAATCGCGAACTTGCCCCAAAACTTTACAAAATTGCAAAAAGGCCCCAAAACGCCTTGAATAGTGAAAATTTCAGAAACATGCTCAAACAGAAAAACACCGTGAATAAAAAAGAACCAAAATGAGAAAATATGAACAACGGAAGAAACGGCGTCGAAAACCGAGTCCCGAGCAGAGAGATATGCTCCGAACAAGTTCGGCGGCAACTGGGGCCAGAAACCCTGAAATTGGAGAAAAATGAGCAGAAGGAAATTCTAAGAGTACATGACTCGACGAAATGTGAAAATGAATCCCATACGAGGATCTAGGCTCCAGACGAGGTATTTTGCAATAACTTTCGTTAATTACACAATGGCCTTTATAAAAGGGTTAACTGCGAAACTGCCCCAGAATGAAAATATCTTCCAAAAGATATTTTCTTAAATACCCCTGAAATAAAATATCTTCAAAAGATATTTATAAAAAATACCCCAAGAAAAGAAAAAGATTCTGAAAAATTATGCATCCATGTCCCTATAGGCACTAGGAGAAACCAAAGTACTTTTCTACAAAAGTGAAGATACGTATTTCGAGGAAACCACTTAAGATGAAGGCACATGAAGTCGAAAGTCAACTCCGAGCCCGTAAAGTGAGGTTATGCAAAACAAGTGACAAACGGGGAAAAGACAAAACAGGGAAAAGGACGAAATAGGGAAAAGGACAAAAAGTGAGTAGTATTGAAAAAAAAAATGTGGAAATGACTCGGTCCCTAAAAGAAGTTGTCAATCCAAAGGAAAAAGTCTCAGAAACCATTTCCGAGCACTTGAGACGACACTAAGAGGCGGGAAATCGAACCCAAAAAGGAAAAGACAACAGAAAAAATTTATCCGCAAAATTTGAAGAAAGGAAAAGAAATGAAAATGACCGGGTCATTACACACTTGTCCTTAGATGATGATGAAGTCTTGTAATGACCCGATCATTTTCCTCCTTTTCTTTTTTCTCAAATTTTACGAATAAATTTTTTTTCATTTAATTTTCTTTTCTGAGTTCTGTTTCTCGATGCTTAGTGTCATCTTGAGTGCTCAGAAATGTTTTCCGAGACTCTGTCCCTTGGATTGATAACTTCCTTTAAGGACCAAGTCATTTTCACTTTTTGGACACTATTCACTTTTTGTCATTTTCCCTATTTTGTCTTTTCCCCGTTTGTCACTTATTGGCACGACCTCACTTTTCGTGCTCAGAGTTGGTTTTTAACTTCACGTATCTTTATTCAAAGTGGTTTCCACGAAATACGTATCTTTATTTTTGCAGTAAAGTACTCTAGTTGCTCCCCGTGTCCATAGGGGTATGTATGGATGCATAGTTTTTCAGAGACTTTTTTTTTTCTTGGGGTGTTTTTCATAAATATCTTTTGAAGATATTTTATTTCAAGGATTTTTAAGAAATATTTTTGGAAGATATTTTCATTCTGAGTCATTAGTGCAGTTTTCACTTCTTGGAGAGGCCATTATACTATTAATGAAAATTATTGCAAAAATGCCTCGTTTTGAGTCTGGATCCTCGTACGAGATTCATTTTCACATTTCATCAAGTTATGTGCTCTTAGAATTTTCTTCTGGTCATTTTTCTCCAGTTTTAGGGTTTCTGGCCCCATTTGCCGCCAAACTTGTTTAGGGTATATCTCTTTGCTCGGGACTCAATTTTTGACGTCGTTTATTCCGTTATTTATATTTTCTCATTTCGGTTCTTTTTTGTTCATGGAGTTTTGTCGTTTAAGGGCGTTTGCTCAAATTTCACTTTTCCGGACAAGGCAGGGCCGTTTCTGAGCACTTTTAGGGTTTTCCTATAAATAGGGGGTTATAAAATTTAAAAGTCATCTTCCCCTCTCTTCATACACGACCAATAGCTTCCATGACAGCCCAAGGTGCTGACACCCTTCTTCCCTCAATTAAACCTTCTTCCTTTTGTTAAAAAGTCATAGTGCCTTTGCGTTTTGTGTTTGTCTTGACTACGCGCATCTTTCCCCCTTATCAGAACCCGTTTTTGGCCAATTTTTGAGTTCGGGTTTGAGGTCAAGTTAGGATTTTGGTAGGTTCTCTTTGGAGTTTAATGTTCACAGCGTTGTCCCCAACAAAACCTTGAAATATTGTCGGATTCGGAACCGTTTCATTTTGGTGGCTTTTGAGATTTTCATCTCAAATTGAGGTAGGGGATGTCTTAGGCTTTTATTTATGTTGTATTGATGATTTTATAAGCTTATACCACTTGTATGCATGTTTTGTATTAATCCTAGAATTTATTTTAATTATTTTCCTTGTATAGTATTTAATTCTCAAGGATGTGTATAACTTCGAATTAAAGTATATCATGCTAGTAAATTTGGCCTTGGTATAGTTGTTGACATATATTAAATTTGGGTCATTTGAATAAGAATTGCAACTTTTATTTAATATTTTTCTTTTGTGAAAGATAAATTCCCATCGCCGTACCTTGCATGAAATTAACTTATGATAGGCTATTAAATTAAGTCTTGGCATGCACTTTAACATACTTTAATTTTGGAGCATTTAGATGTGTATGAAAATCTAGAGATTTTAATTAAAAGAATTAATTAAAATCAATTTAAGGGTTCTATTAGCTTAATTGTGTTTTAAACTTTATATTTGGAATGGCTAGGACTTATTTACTAGCTAATTTGGGACCATTTAAAGTTGTTTTAGAAGTTAGAGATTTGAATATCATGATTTAATTAAATTCTACTTTGTTGTTCCATTGGCCTAATTAAGATTTTGAACAAATGTATGTAATGACCATGCAATGCTGTTTAACATGTGTTAATTAAGGGTCATTTGATTGAGATTTGAAACTTAGAGAAATTAATTAGTTTATTTAATTAATTTCTATTTTTATTGTGTTAATGATAATCATGTGTTTGCCATTGGTTATATGTTTAAATCATGATTTTGGACTTGCATTAGATTCATGAGTTTATGTTTTCAATGTTGAAATATATTGTTATAACGTGTAACGAATCGCACACTGAAGATTCAACATTTGTCATGCCATAGTAGTTGTGGACTTAGTACATACATTGTATATGTTTCCAAATTTGGTTGTGCTTGGTAGATAGTTCATTATCTTGTATATTCCTATTGATATATACATTGTTGGATAACTTGTTGATTTTGGAAACTTGGGGATGTCGTTGTTTGATTATGGCTAGGACATGGTTTTTAGTACAGGGGATTGTCCCTCTACAGTCTGGTGCGCACATAGGGAGGTTACCCATGGGCTAGTAACCCTAACGTAACTATGGTGTCGGTCTGATCTGGCATGATGTCCAAGTATTCACTTTGTTTGATTTCGCATTTCGTTTCAAGTTGATAACTAGATGATATCGTAACTTGTTGTTCTTTAATTGATTTCCCGTTTTGAGTTTCAAGATGTTAACTTAGTGGAATCATGCTTTATGCATTGTATTGGAAGTTCCAATGTTATTTAAATTGCATAAATGATGTGATTTATGTTAGAAATGATTTAAGGTAGCTTAGGATTCTCCCCGAGTCTCATCTTGACATAGACGTTAGGTGGTATGATCCCCTTTAACTTGTTTCACCTTAAGGTGATAATTTTGTAAAATGCTAGGTCGATGCATGCTCATGTCCTACGAGTAACTTTATGTTACTCACCATAAAGTTACTAGGGATTTGTTTTAGGTACAAAGGCTTGGTTCGTGATGCTTATCATTCCTTGGATGACTTGTAACTTTTAAGTTTCCATTTCATGCAAATGTTAGCATGAAATGTCAATTTGTAGCCTTATATGTCTAAACTTATATCTTCGATTCCATGTATGTAATATGTACATAAGTACACCTTTTACGATGTATTTGACTTATGTGAGATGAGGCCAGAGGCTAACGACATGTATTTTATATCTTATGTAATTTTTTGACTTCATGAAATATTATGAAAATATTGAAAAATGTTGAGTTATTGCTTCACCATGGTTGCATCGGGTATAGGAATTCCATTTTTATTCTTTCATAAGGTCTCATTAATCATGTATGAAGTATGGCCAAGGGCCAAATGGTAATTTGAAGCCATTTCATAATTCTGGATTTCAAAATTTCCATTTCAAGTTCATTTTTGCCTTTTTGGCCTTTGGGGGGTCGGATTTTGTATCAGCGGTATTTTTAAGCCTCGACCATTGTAGCACGTCCTAATAGGTAAGTTATATTTGTGTGCATGATCATTTTCAAGAAAAACCTCATCCTTGGTGATTTGAGCCTCCTATGGACTCATTTTACATTTTTATTGCATAATCTGATTTTAGGGCATTTTGGGGTTTTTCTTTGAGAAATGAATTCCGGTCTTCACATGGTTACTTAGAAAACGTGATTTTAAGAGGGGTTTCTTTTTTGTATTTTTCCAGAAAATGTCATCTTGGTACTGGAAATCCCTCGCAAATTTCAGCTTTCTATTTTGCATTTTTAGCAGCTTTTTAACCCTCATGACCTGAATCATGTGATTCTTGAGACTATCTTAATTAGTTTTTCATTATTTTCCAGAGGTGTGCTCGGTGGCATCCGAATCCATAGTTTCAAAAAATTACCATTTTTGTAATGACCCGGTCATTTTTCTTCCTTTTCTTTTTCTTAGATTTTAACGGATATTTTTTTTTTTCCCGTTGTCTTTTCCTTTTTGGGTTCGATTTTTCATCACTTGATGTCGTCTCGAGTGCTCTGAAATGATTTCCGAGACTCTTTTCCTTGGATTGACAACTTCCTTTGGGGATTGTGTCATTTCCATATTTTATTTTTCCGAACACTATTCACATTTTGTCTTTTTCTCGTTTATCCTTTTTCCTTTTACAACCTCACTTTTTGTACTTGGATTTGATTCCAGTTTTGCATGCATTCATGATATTTGATTTCCAAGATAGAGGTATTTTTACTTTTCTAGAAAGGCATGTTGATTGCTTACTAGTGGCATTAATGCATACTTTAGTGTAATTCTTCTTAACTTGTGGCGTTTTCGTGTAATTAAATAAAGTAATTATTTTTTATCTTGGGGACCATTTTGCAATTAAATTTGGAAGATATTTTCAAAAATGACCTTTTTGCAATTTTTGAAAAGTGTGACAAGTGTCACACTCTCATTGGTCCACTTGTTGACATTTGTGTGGAAATACTTTGATGTATTGGATGATGACATTTGGAGGGTGAGGATTCACCCACTTGTTGGCCTAGGATTGGTGCACTTGTTGGCTTGAATGGTTGACAAGTGTAGGTGTGAGATTAAGCCTAGGAAGGAGCCATGGATTGGTGACAAGTGTAGGTTCACAATTTAGTCTTGCAAATATCTTTGGGCCACTTTAGGATTATTGTTTTAAAGGAGGGTTTTTGTGCAATTAACCATAGATGTGTGTGTTGACCATGGTGTAGGATCACATAGTGAGTAGAGGATTTCTATTTCCTCCACTCACACATTTTCACATTTTCATCTCTTTCTTCCTCACCACAAAACCCTAGCCTCCATGGATGAAGCTTGAAGCTTTAGGCATTGACCTTGATCTTTGAGGCCATTCCACTTACTTTAGACCATAAAGCTTGGAATACTTTTTGTTCCCCTCATCCTCCTCTTCAAAACCCTTGAAGGATCTAGCCTAACTCCTAGTTTTACTTTGGTATCTAGAGATTCAATTCTCTAGTGAGGTATTGATCTATTATTTTGAAGTATTTTTATGTCATTATTGAGAGTTTTACATGCATAGAAGAGAAGGACTTGTATTCTACCCTTAAATTGTTTTAACTTGAAATAAATCTTGTCAAATTAAATATATAACATTAAAATATAATCAATTAGCTTCCAATTAGTTTTGGTTTCATGTAATTTGGATTTAAAATGAATTAGTTATGAATTTTTGAAGTTGCAAGCTAGTTGCTGGAAATTTAAATCTTTTCTTATCCGGTCGGGAAATGAATTTTTATATGGGGCTATGGTACTTCAACTACCTTGAAATTTTTACTGAAACTTTCCCCACAGATTTTACACTACTCAGAATTTTTTCACGATTTTATAGCATTTCTAAATTGTTTTTAAAATCCGAGACTCTCTGTTGTCCATTTTTTATTGCAGCTGGAAAATATATTTTTAGATGATTTATTTCACTAACCTTTTGACATTGGATTATGGCTTCAATTTTCAGTTTTACACTCTCATATGTTTACTTTCAAAATAAATTAGGTTTGCCCAATTTGGATGTCAAATGAATTTTTCATGAATTTTCAAAGTTGGAAGTTATAGGCTGAAAATGTGTTTTTTGGGCAAAATTTGTTTCAAAGTTGTGAGTCAAAACTGTTTTAATTGAGAAAATATTTTGTTAAACTAAATTGATATTATCCAATTACAGTGTTTAAGATTTCATTGAGCTTTGGATTCATTCAATTTGGATTAGAATTGAATTTTTTATGAATTTCCCAAATTGAAGGTAACAAGCTGAAATATCTGTCTTGCAGACCAAAAATTTGGGGCGATTTCATTTCGGTGGTAATTGGGATTTTCATTCCAATTGAGGTAGGAAATATTTTAGGATTTATATGTGTTGTATTGAGTGTTTCTCATGATTATACAACTTATATGTATGCCTTGTATCAAATTTAGAAAGTTAGTAATTTTTATTTCTTTGTATAAGATTTAAAATTCATGATGATATATAACTTTGATTTGAATTGTGGCATGCTAAAAAATCATGTTTTAATATGTTTATTAACATATATTAAATTGGTATTGATTGAATAAAAATTACATATTTTATTTAATATTTATCTTTTGTGAAAGATTAAATCCCATGGCCGTACCTTGCATGAAATTGACTTGTGATATGCTTTTCAATTATGTTTCGGCATGTTGTTTAACATACTTTAATTTAAGAGCATTTGGACAAGTATGAAAATCTAGAGATTTTAATTAAAATGATTAATTAAAATCTAATTAAGGGTTCCATTGGCCTAATTAAGTGTTTCACTTGATATTTGTGATAACTATGACTTATGTTCTAACATATGTTAATTTGGAACCATTTGATGTTATTTTAGAAGTTAGGGATTTGATTATCATGATTTAATTAAATTTCACTTTATTGTTCTTATGGCTTAATCGAGTTTTGATGTGGTGTATGTAATGATCATGCTATATTGTTTATCATGTATTAATTGGAGGCCATTTGATTGAGATTTGAAACCTATGGAATTTAATTAGTTTATTGATTAAATTCCGTTTCTATTGTATTATTGATTAACTCATGTATTTGACATTTGACATTGATAGTATGTTTAAAGCATGACTTTTGACTTATAATGAATTTATGAGTTTATGTTTTCAATACTAGGTTATATTGTTATAGCGTGTAACGAATCGCACTCTGAAGATTCGACATTGTCATCCTATAGTAGTTGTGGATTTAGAGCATGTATTGTGTGGTTACAATCTACTTGTGCATGGAAGGTGACTTCGTGCATTATATAAATCATGTATAAGTTGTGAACTTATTTGGCTTATTTTGGAATCACTTGGGACATTGTTTTGTCAGATGGCTAGAGTTTGGCTCTAATACGGGGACGTGAGTCCTCTAACTCAAAAGTTTGCGCGTTGGGTAGGCTGCCTGGGGGTTAGTAGCTCCAAATTAGCCCTAAGAAGTTCGCGCATTGGGTAGGCTGCCTGGGGGTTAGTAGCTCCAAATTTGCCTTGTCTCGGCGGAAATCCGAGCTTTGATGTCCAAGTCTTCCACTATTTGTTTTCGCATTCAATTCGAAGTTTGCAATCATGTTTATATTGTGACTTGTGGTTTTGGCAATCGGCGATTTGATGCTGTTAAGTACATCTATACTAAATTGTTATATTTAGTTAATTTCACACTTTTAGATTTCTAGTTGATAACTTAGAGAATCTATGTCTTGATGTGTGGTATTGGATATTCTAATTATACTAGATTGCTATATTTAGTTGATTTAGCATTTAGATTTCAAGTTGATAACTTTGAGAATCTTTATCTAGTTGTTTTGTGTAAGCATGTTTCTATCTAGTTGCTTTGTGTAGGCATGTTATATCTTGTTGCTATGTGTAGCATGCTTTTGTGTTGTTGAATTTGCATAAAGGATGTGTTTTATGCTAGAAATGATCTAGGTAGCTTAGGATGCTTCCGGAGTCTCATCTCGACATAGACATTAGGTGGCATGAGCCCCTTTAACATGTTTCACCTTAAGGTGATAAAATTGTAAAACGTTAGGTCAATGCATGCTCATTTCCTATAAGTAGCTTTATGTTGCTCACCCCAAAGTTACTGGGGCATATTTCAGGCACAGGATACAGGATTGGAGATTTGCACTTGCTTTGGTGATTTGCAGAATTGAAGTTTCTTTAGAAGCATTCTTGTTCACATGCAAGTGTTAGTATGTTTAAGTTTTGCCTATGAAATGTAATTTTTCCAACTTAGAGGTTTGAGATGTTAAATGTTGTAAATGAATTGTAATAAGGCCATAGGCCATTTCAGCATATTTAAAATGTTGTTTTACACTTGCATGTATGTTCACATCATCACACACTTGCATATAATTAAGTTTGATTATGCAATGGGGGATTCAAGTGAGGCTTAAAGTTTCTTTTTTTCAGTTTTGGTGTACGTGGTCTAGTTTGAACTAGATTTTGTCCCTTTGATTGTCATTGGTGCCATAGGGTACCATTTGACCCTTTTCATGTTAGCTTTTGCTTCCACATTTCAGATCTATTTTGGGTCATCACAGGACGCACTGGGTTGAAAAATCTAGGGTCGTCACAGGTGGTATCTGAGCTCCTAGGTTCAAAAACCTTAGGACGACGGGTTTTGGGTGCATATCATGCTCTATGTGTTTATATGCTTTATGATAACATGTTTTAGTTGATAACATGTTTATGTGCTTACGTGCTACATGTTGTATGCCGTTTGTTTAGCATTATTTTATTTTAATGTAAAGAGTATGACATGTGACGTATGCTAGATTAGAATTGTATATGCATAATTGTGTTGCATATTTGGCATGACATGGGATTGGTCATTGAGGCACGAGTTGAGGTTGATGGTGATTGTAGTCATAGTTTCATGGTAGTATAGGTTATTATCGACCTAGTATTGGTTTTGAGGTAGGTGGATGGTCACCTTTTGTTTAGGCTCTTATGAGGTGAGTCATTTAACATTGCCGTAGTGCTAGATTTGTTAGTTTTGGGCCATGTTGGGGTTATGGACCTCTTAGGATCCTTGGTTGATTGGGATGGTTCCTCTGGGATTGCAATTTTCGTGGGCGGGTACGTTTGTGGGCGGGTACATGACACTATCATGCTACCATATTGGCTAGCTACAAGTGTAGTTCAGATGGAATCAGGGTTGGTTTTTGTTTTGATAGGCGTTATCCTTTTGATCGATGACGATGCTGGTTGTTTTGGAGATCATTCGTGGTGATTGATTTGGTTGTTGTTGGTATGGCTATAGTTGCCATTTTCTTTGAGTTCTCCTTGCGCGATGACGCTTTTGGGATCAAGTCGATTGATAGATGTTTCGGGTAGAGAGAGCATTGCATTGTTAGTGTCACTTGTAGTGTCACCCTTAGATTCAGAGATGGATTATAAGTGTCTTACCATTGTGGTAAGGGCTCACGTTTGTTTTGAGATAGGTTATTTTTGCATTGGTTTTTGGAGTCAGTGTATGGCTAAGACTGGTCCTTCTTTTTTACCTAGGCACTCTAGGACACGATGTCCATAGGGTTTATTGTTGCATCACTTTTATTTTCTGCAGTTTCATTTACTAACATGTTAGTAGTATGATTTATGATATTGTGATGCATGAGTAGGTGGAGGTCTATCCACATTTGCCTTCTTGTTGTGTGGCAATAGCATGCCTTTCTTATATGCTTCGAGATGCCATGTTGTTACTACGCTTTAATGACATGCTTTTGTGTTTATGTGGAGACGTGCAACATGTGTTTTTGATTTTCATCTATGTGAGTAGATTTTCTTTCTGGTAGTTGCATTCCTTATCATATGCATGACTTCTAGGTTTGGTTTTCCCATTAGTTTCCCTTAGTTGCACGTAGTCTGTATGTGGGTTTCCACAATGGTTTTGTGTTGGTTCGTGTTAGGGACTTCACAAGGAATGAGTCTCTTCCCTCCGTTGCGTTGTGCACTGTTTTGGGGTTGGTTGGTCCATGAGGATCACTGTCGTTGTCTTGAGTCCTTGGTGAGGATTTGATAGATTTTGGTCAACTTACTTCCATGTAGGGGGTGAAGTTTTTGACCTTGTTGTCTTTCATTTCAGAGATGGAGTCGTGGTGTTGTCCTTTTTAGGACTAGTGGTCCCCTTTCTTTTGTATCTTCCCTTGGGGAGTTCCTGCCGTGGTTGTTGACGGTTGTGGTGCTCAAAGTGAGTTGATTGGTGTGAGATCATTTTACAAAGACTTATGTCCATATCTTTGAGGATTGTTTGATTCGTGAGGTGAGCTCGATGCTCTTTTGAGAATGTCTTTTGGAGACTTGTTCCAGTTTTGGAGGCTTGGATGTGGTTGACTCTTAGGAGGAGTTTTGGAGGATCGTTGTTGGATATGGCTTGCTTGTGGAGTTTTCTCATCCTAGTTATGACTAGGCATGGCCTTGAGGAATCGTAGTTCCAGTGATTGTTTATGGATGGATCGAAATTGAGGAATTTTGATTTAGCTTGGTGTTGTCAAGTACGATTTTGAGAGACTTGTTCTATGACCTTGGTTGAAAATATTTTGGTATGTGTGCCACTTCGTGGACTTGTATTTCGAGGATCTAGTTATCCGTGATAGGGATTTTGATCCGATGTTTGATTAAGGTGAGTAGTCTTACAGTTGATCTATTTTAGGATGATATCTGGGATTTTAGAGATGCTGTTTTGCTTGTCAGACTTTGGATTCATAATTGATGTTGTTGATAGAGGTGTGTTGAGATGTTAAAATTGTTGGTCTTTTTGTATTGAGGATTTAAGGCCTTAAGCGTAGCAGTACCTATGGCATTGTTGTCAGAGTTTTGGGATTGGCCAGGATGGTCCGGCCGGACATCTTTGGACCATATCTCAACTCTCACAAAATGTTGGTTTCCGTAGTGCTTTTGGTAATGATCATTTTTGACATTGACGTCATTTGTATCGAAAGGTTTCATGGGTAGACCTAGTGGGGGCAGGTTATGAATTGGTGCCTTATACTGTCATGCTACCGTATAAGTTGTGTGCTGTGGGCGGGTGCTAGTTACCGTCGATGCTACCTTACTGAAGAGTAAGTGTGGGCGGGCACTAGGAATTGTCTTTGCTACCACACATTTGAGTACATCGTGGGCGGGTTCTGGTCGCTATTCGTACTGCCATGTCATTTTTGTTTAGTACTTTGATTTGATTCATGGATATCTTGGAGTTCTGTTAGTGGTTGTTTTTGGTTCCTTATGATGGTTCGTCAGGAGGGGTGCTTTCAATTGTTGTCTTCCATTCCCTTGTCTGGCCTTAAGTTCTATGTTTGAGTTTCGACTTGTGGTGTGGCCATGTGATCACTTTTCTTTTAAGGGGTTGTCCTGTCGTGAGCACGTGGGTGCGAATGACATGGGGTTGTATGTTGTCTTCAGTTTTGTGATTGCTTGCATAGCATGCTGTGAGGGATACTCAGAGATGTACTCCGTAATTATCCTGGTTGCGCCTTTTTGTTTTGGTGGGGCTGGATTTCGGGGACGAAATCCCTTTAAGGTGAGAAGGTTGTAATGACCCGGTCATTTTTCTTCCTTTTCTTTTTCTTAGATTTTAACGGATATTTTTTTTTTCCATTGTCTTTTCCTTTTTGGGGTTCAATTTTTCATCACTTGATGTCGTCTCGAGTGCTCTGGAATGATTTCCGAGACTCTTTTCCTTGGGTTGACAACTTCCTTTGGGGATTGTGTCATTTCCATATTTTATTTTTCCGAACACTATTCACATTTTGTCTTTTTCTCGTTTATCTTTTTTCCTTTCACAACCTCACTTTTTGTGCTCAGATTTGATTCCGGTTTTGCATGCATTCATGATATTTGATTTCCAAGATAGTGGTATTTTTACTTTTCTAGAAAAGCATGTTAATTGCTTACTTCCTTCATAAAGGGGCATTAATGCATACTTTAGTGTAATTCTTCTTAACTTGTGGCGTTTTAGTGTAATTAAATAAAGTAATTATTTTTTATCTTGGGGACCGTTTTGCAATTAAATTTGGAAGATATTTTCAAAAATGACCTTTTTGCAATTTTTGAAAAGTGTGACAAGTGTCACACTCTCATTGGTCCACTTGTTGACATTTGTGTGGAAACACTTTGATGCATTGGATGATGACATTTAGAGGGTGAGGATTCACCTACTTATTAGCCTAGGATTGGTGCACTTGTTGGCTTGGATGGTTGACAAGTGTAGGTGTGGGATTAAGCCTAGGAAGGAGCCATGGATTGGTGACAAGTGTAGGTTCACAATTTAGTCTTCCAAATATCTTTGGGCCACTTTAGGATTACGGTTTTAAAGGAGGGTTTTTGTGCAATTGACCATAGATATGTGTGTTGACCATGGTGTAGGATCACATAGTGAGTGGAGGATTTCTATTTCCTCCACTCACACATTTTCACATTTTCATCTCTTTCTTCCTCACCACAAAACCCTAGCCTCCATGGATGAAACTTGAAGCTTTGGGCATTGACCTTGATCTTTGAGGCCCTTCCACTTACTTTAGACCATAAAGCTTGGAATACTTTTTGTTCCCCTCATCCTCCTCTTTAAAACCCTTGAAGGATCTAGCCTAACTCCTAGTTTTGCTTTGGTATCTAGAGATTCAATTCTCTAGTGAGGTATTGATCTATTATTTTAAAGTATTTTTATGTCATTATTGAGAGTTTTACATGCATAGAAGAGAAGGACTTGTATTCTGCCCTTAAATTGTTTTAACTTGAAATAAATCTTGTCAAATTAAATATATAACATTAAAATATAATCAATTAGCTTCCAATTAGTTTTGGTTTCATGTAATTTGGATTTAAAATGAATTAGTTATGAATTTTTGAAGTTGCAAGCTAGTTGCTGGAAATTTAAATCTTTTCTTATCCGGTCGGGAAACAAATTTTTATATGGGGCTGGGGTATTTCAATTACCTTGAAATTTTTACTGAAACTTTCCCCGTGGATTTTACACTACTCAGAATTTTTTCACGATTTTATAGCATTTCTAAATTGTTTTTAAAATCTGAGACTCTCTGTTATCCATTTTTTATTGCAGCTGGAAAACATATTTTTAGATGATTTATTTCACTAACCTTTTGACATTGGATTATGGCTTAAATTTTCAATTTCACACTCTCATATGTTTACTTCCAAAATAAATTAGGTTTGCCCAATTTAGATGTCAAATGAATTTTTTATGAATTTTCAAAGTTGGAAATTATAGGCTGAAAATGTGTTTTCTAGGCAAAATTTGTTTCAAAGTCGTAGGTCAAAACTGTTTCAATTGAGAAAATATTTTGTTAAACTAAATTGATATTATCCAATTACAGTTTTTAAGCTTTCATTGGCCTTTGGATTCATTCAATTTGGATTAGAATTGAATTATTTATGAATTTCCCAAGTTGGAGGTAACAAGCTGAAATATCTGTCTTGCGGACCAAAAATTTGGGGCGATTTCATTTCGGTGGTAATTGGGATTTTCATTCCAATTGAGTTAGGAAATGTTTTAGGATTTATATGTGTTGTATTGAGTATTTCTCATGATTATACAACTTATATGTATGCCTTATATCAAATTTAGAAAGTTAGTAATTTTTATTTCTTTGTATAAGATTTAAAATTCATGATGATATATAACTTTGATTTGAATTGTGGCATGCTAGAAAATCATATTTTAATATGTTTGTTAACATATATTAAATTGGTATTGATTGAATAAAAATTACATATTTTATTTAATATTTATCTTTTGTGAAAGATTAAATCTCAGGGTCGTACCTTGCATGAAATTGACTTATGATATGATTTTAAATTATGTTTCGGCATGTTGTTTAACATACTCTAATTTGAGAGCATTTGGACAAGTATGAAAATCTAGAGATTTTAATTAAAATAATTAATTAAAATCTAATTAAGGGTTACATTGGCCTAATTAAGTGTTTAACTTGATATTTGTGATAACTATGACTTATGTTCTAACATATGTTAATTTGGAACCATTTGATATTATTTTAGAAGTTAGGGATTTGATTATCATGATTTAATTAAATTTCACTTTATTGTTCTTATGGCTTAATCGAGTTTTGATGTGGTGTATGTAATGACCATGCTATATTGTTTATCATGTATTAATTGGAGGCCATTTGATTGGGATTTGAAACCTAGGGAATTTAATTAGTTTATTGATTAAATTCCGTTTCTATTGTATTATTGATTAACTCATGTATTTGACATTGATAGTATGTTTAAAGCATGACTTTTGACTTATAATGAATTTATGAGTTTATGTTTTCAATATTGGGTTATATTGTTATAGCGTGTAACGAATCGCACTCTGAAGATTCAACATTGTCATCCTATAGTAGTTGTGGATTTAGAGCATGTATTGTGTGGTTACAATCTACTTGTGCATGGAAGGTGACTTTGTGCATTATATAAATCATGTATAAGTTGTGAACTTATTTGGCTTATTTTGGAATCACTTGGGACATTGTTTTGTCAGATGGCTAGAGTTTGGCTCTAATACAGGGACGTGAGTCCTCTAACTCAAAAGTTTGCGCGTTGGGTAGGCTGCCTGGGGGTTAGTAGCTCCAAATTTACCTTGTCTCGGCGGAAATCCGAGCTTTGATGTCTAAGTCTTCCACTATTTGTTTTCGCATTCAATTCCAAGTTTGCAATCATATTTATATTGTGACTTGTGGTTTTGGCAATCGGCGATTTGATGTTATTAAGTACATCTATACTAAATTGTTATATTTAGTTGATTTCACACTTTTAGATTTCTAGTTGATAACTTAGAGAATCTATGTCTTGATGTGTGGTATTGGATATTCTAATTATACTAGATTGCTATATTTAGTTGATTTAGCATTTAGATTTCAAGTTGATAACTTTGAGAATCTATATCTAGTTGTTTTGTGTAAGCATGTTTCTATCTAGTTGCTTTGTGTAAACATGTTATATCTTGTTGCTATGTGTAGCATGCTCTTGTGTTGTTGAATTTGCATAAAGGATGTGTTTTATGCTAGAATTGATTTAGGATAGCTTAGGATGCTTCCGGAATCTCATCTCAATATAGACGTTAGGTGGCATGAGCCCCTTTAACATGTTTCACCTTAAGGTGATAAAATTGTAAAACGTTAGGTCGATGCATGCTCATTTCCTACGAGTAGCTTTATGTTGCTCACCCCAAAGTTACTGGGGTATATTTTAGGCACAGGATACAGGATTGGAGATTTGCACTTGCTTTGGTGATTTGCAGAATTGAAGTTTCTTTAGAAGCATTCTTGTTCACATGCAAGTGTTAGCATGTTTAAGTTTTGCCTATGAAATGTAATTTTTCCAACTTAGAGGTTTGAGATGTTAAATGTTGTAAATGAATTGTAATAAGGCCATAAGCCATTTCAGCATATTTGAAATGTTGTTTTACACTTGCGTGTATGTTCACATCATCACACACTTGCATATAATTAAGTTTGATTATGCAATGGGGGATTCAAGTGAGGCTTAAAGTTTCTTTTTTTCAGTTTTAGTGTACGTGGTCTAGTTTGAACTAGATTTTGTCCCTTTGATTGTCATTGGTGCCATAGGGTACCATTTGACCCTTTTTCATGTTAGCTTTTGCTTCTGCATTTCAGATCCGTTTTGGGTCATCACAGGACGCACCAGGTTGAAAAATCTAGGGTTGTCATAATTTTGCCCCTGGGGGCTTATTTGTCATATTTTCGATTTTTTGCTTCCGCATCAGTTCTCATTGAGTTCCACGACCTCATGGAAGGTCACTTTGACTTCTCAGAGTCTTGTTTTCTGTTTTCACTTTCGCATTTTGGATCTTTTACCAGATCATCCTTTCGATTCATCACTGACACACTAGCCTAAAAACCAGGGTCGTCACAAGTGGTATCAGAGCTCCTAGGTTTGAATACCTTGGACGACGGGTTTTGGGTGCATATCACGTTTTTGTTTCTATGTTATATGTGTGTATATGCTATTTGTTAACATGATTCGGTATTATAACATGTTTATTTGTTTCTTAATTGTTTAAACAGCTTTCTTTGATTGCTTTAGCATGACCGCATGTTGCATACCCTGTCTTGCTTTGTGTTTGGTACATTCATAGTGTGAGTTGCATTCGATCATAATAACTCGTGTTATTATTGATCTCATTTCCTTTCCACACATATAGCATCACAGTCTTGACTCGCAGAGAGTCTTCTTGTTAGAGCTTAGGTGAGCGTAGGGTTGTAGTATCCGTCTGGCGAGATGAGACGTAGGCCACGAAGGCACCGTTTCGTCTCATTTTCTTTTGTCTTTTTGTGATGCGGTCATGGTGGTGTTGGAGGTGTCGGTGTCATCTCTTAGGACTTCATAGTGTTCTTGACATCATGATGTCATTGAGGTCATTGTTTCTAATGTCATGAGACGATGAGTCAGGACTGACTCGAATCCTTCCTTAGGGAGTTGGGAAGTTGCCTTGTGAGCCTCAGGGCGAGGTTCTTGTGTCTTGTCTTCTTAGGGTGATGGTTTTGGGATTTAGATGGGTGTGTTGACCTTGGATCCTTCTTGTGTTGCTTTGGTTAGCTCTTATGGGCTACGGTTGGGATATGAGTGGTTTCGTGTAATTAATTGCGTTAGTGCAATTAATTACTCTCCCTTGTCATTGGAGACTTGGGGCGTTGTGTTAGGGTTCTGGTAAAATCCTATAGAATTCCTATCGAACTTGTTGGCATCTTGGTTTGTGGTTTTTCTTGTTGATGTCTCGTAACGGTTAGCCTTGGGGCTGTCCATTTCGTTGTTGCCTTGTTTCGTGTAGTATTGGGATTCCATCAGGGTATAAGCTGGTCTTAGGAAAGACGTGTTGACTCTATGTTTAGGAGACCTTAGTGGTCATTAGGGGGAATGATTCCTTTCCTCTTAGTGAGAGATTAGACTCATCCAGGTTTTGTGTTACCTTTTCTGAGAGATTGTTCCTTTTGAGAGGTATTCCATTTATTTCTTTTGATTTTACGAACTTGCCATTTGTATGATCACTTTTATATGTTTATGAGCCCCATTGTTTTCGGGCATGCCTTAGAAATATGTTTAGGATTTATGACTATGTGGTTGTTATATGAGGATGTATATGATACGTTGCTTATATAGTATCTGTTTACCATGTTTATGCCGTTGGTGGGGTATAGCACGTCGCTATTTATTTGACCCCTATGTGATAGGTGGTTTATTTGGTTTACCTTATGTGTACTGTGTGTTTAGTACTATGATATTATTTGATTTATGTCATTTAATTTTTGCGAGTATGCACTATGTGAGTAGTTGGTTTATACTGTTTCATCTTTCCTGCACTTATGTTGGGTTTTGTGACCTTGGTTGTTGGGATAGAGATGTGTGAGCTATGTTGTAGACTTGCATTTTGAGATTTTAGTTGTCCACTATAGGGATTTTGACCCAGCGTTTTGTCTTCTGTATGTAGCTTTAGGGTAGGTCTACTTTAGATCAGTACATAGGTTTTTTATTTTGTGGGTCAAATCCATTGGCTTGAGGGCACAGATTCATCAGGCTGTGGATTCGGGACTCGTGCTGTTGTTGTTGCATTTTCAGATGTGGGGGTTGTTGGTTACATCAGCGTTAGGGATTTAAGGCCTTAAGCGTAACAGTACTAATGACATTATTGTTAGAGTTTTGGGATTAGCTACCCTAACTCTCGCAGATGCTTGGTTTTTGTAGTGCTTTTGGTAATGATCATTTCCGACATTGATGTCATTTGTATCGAAAAGTTTCTTTCTGAGTTTATCTGTTGTGGCCATGTTATGAACTAGTACCTTATATTGTAATGCTACCTTACTGACGAGAAAGTGTGGGCGGGTTCTAGTTGTTGTTCGTACTGCCATGTCATTCTTAGCCATCTGTTTTGATCCAACTTGTCGTTGTCTTGGGATTCTTTCGGTTATTAACATTGAGTTAATATACCGATTCGTTCGGGGAGTTGTCTCTCAGTTCTTGGTTTTCATTTTCCTTCGGATGATCTTCAGGCTTTTGGAGTTGCCCTTTAACACCTTATGGTCCGTTCTTTAGTTTGACCTTGCATTCAGTCTTAGTTCAGTTCTCCTCAGATGTTCCTAATTTCGGGGACGAAATTTCTTTAAGGAGGGTAGGTTGTAATGACTTAGTCATTTTCCTCCCTTTCCTTTTTCTCAAATTTTACGGATAAATTTTTTTTCATTTAATTTTCTTTTCCGAGTTCTATTTCTCGACGCTTAGTGTCGTCTCGAGTGCTCAGAATTGGTTTCTGAGACTCTTTTCCTTGGATTGATAACTTCCTTTAAGGACCAAGTCATTTCCACATTTTCACTTTTTGAACACTATTCACTTTTCGTCCTTTTCCTTATTTTGTCTTTTCCCCGTTTGTCACTTTTTGGCACAACCTCACTTTCTGTGCTCAGAGTTGATTTTTAACTTCATGTATCTTCATTCTAAGTGGTTTCCATGAAACACATATTTTTACTTTTGCAGTAAAGTACTCTGGTTGCTCCCGGTGTCCAAAGGGGTTTGGATACATAGTTTTTCAGAATCTTTTTCTTTTCTTCGGGTATTTTTCATAAATATCTTTTGAAGATATTTTATTTCAGGGGTTTTTAAGAAAAAAAATTTGGAAGATATTTTCATTCTGGGCCATTAGTGCAATTTTCACTTCTTGGAAGAGCCATTGTGCAATTAATTAAAGTTATTGCAAAAATGCCTTATTTTGAGCCTAGATCCTCATACGGGATTCATTTTCATATTTCGTCAAGTTTTGTGCTCTTAGAATTTCCTTCTGGTCGTTTTTCTCCAGTTTTAGGGTTTCTGGCCCTAGTTGCCGCCAAACTTGTTCGGGGCATATCTCCCTGCTCGGGACTCAGTTTTCAATGTTGTTTCTTCTGTTGTTCATATTTTCTTATTTTGATCCTTTTTTACTCATGGAGTTTTGTTGTTTGAGCGCGTCTCCTCAAATTCTACTTATCGAGACACGGCGAGGCCTTTGGGGCACTTTTAGGGTTTTCCTATAAATAGGGGCTTATAAAATTAAAAAGTCATCTTCCCTTCTCTTCATGCACGACCAAAAGCTTCCATGGTAGCCCAAGGGGGGCTATCACCCTTCTTCTCTCAATTAAACCTTCTTCCTTTTGTTAAAAAGTCATAGTGCCTTTGCGTTTTGTGTTTGTCTTGATTACGCGCATCTTTCCCCCTTATCAGAACCCATTTTTGGTCAATTTTTGAGTTCGGGTTTGAGATCAAGTTAGGATTTTGGTAGGTCCTCTTTGGAGTTTAATGTTCACGATGTTGTCCCCAACAAAACCCCGAAATATTGTCGGATTTGGAGCCGTTTCATTTTGGTGGCTTTTGAGATTTTCATCTCAAATTGAGGTAGGGGATGTCTTAGGCTTTTATTTATGTTGTATTGATGATTTTATAAGCTTATACCACTTGTATGCATGTTTTGTATTAATCCTAGAATTTAATTTAATTATTTTCCTTGTATAGGATTTAATTCTCAAGGATGTGTATAACTTAGAATTAAAGTATAGCATGCTAGTAAATTTGGCCTAGGTATGGTTGTTGACATATATTAAATTTGGGTCATTTGAATAAGAATTGCAACTTTTATTTAATATTTTTCTATTGTAAAAGATAAATTCCCATGGCCGTTCCTTGCATGAAATTAACTTGTGATAGGCTATTAAATTAAGTCTTGGCATGCTCTTTAACATACTTTAATTTTGGAGCATTTGGATGTGTATGAAAATCTAAAGACTTTAATTAAAAGAACTAATTAAAATCAATTTAAGGGTTCCATTGGCTTAATTGTGTTTTAAACTTGATATTTGGAATGACTAGGACTTGTTTACTAGCATATATTAATTTGGGACCATTTGAAATTGCTATAGAAGTTAGAGATTTAGTTATTATGATTTAATTAAATTCTACTTTGTTATTCCATTGGCCTAATTAAGATTTTGAACAGATGTATGTAATGACCATGCAATGTTGTTTAACATGTGTTAATTAGGGGTCATTTGATTGAGATTTGAAACTTAGAGAAATTAATTAGTTTATTTAATTAATTTTCGTTTCTATAGCGTTAATGATTTAATCATGTGTTTAACATTGGTTATATGTTTAAATCATGATTTTGGACTTGCATTAGATTCATGAGTTTATGTTTTCAATGTTGAAATATATTGTTATAACGTGTAACAAATCGCACACTGAAGATTCGACATTTGTCATGCCATAGTAGTTGTGGACTTAGTACATATATTATATGTGTTTCCAAATTTGGTTGTGCTTGGTAGATAGTTGATTATCTTGTATATTCCTATTGATATATACGTTATTACATAACTTGTTGATTTTGGAAACTTGGAGATGTCGTTGTTTGACTATGGCTAGGACATGGTTCTAGTACAGAGGATTGTCCCTCTACAGTCTAGTGTGCACATAGGGAGGTTACCCATGGGCTAGTAACCCTAACGTAACTATGGTGTCGGTCTGATCCGGCGTGATGTCCAAGTATTCACTTTGTTTGATTTCGCATTTCGTTTCAAGTTGATGACTAGATGATATCGTAACTTGTTGTTCTTTAATTGATTTCCCGTTTTGAGTTTCAAGATGTTAACTTAGTGGAATCATGCTTTATGCATTGTATTGGAAGTTCCAATGTTTTTTAAATTGCATGAATGATGTGATTTATGCTAGAAATGATTTAAGGTAGCTTAGGATTCTCCCCGAGTCTCATCTTGACATAGACGTTAGGTGGCATGAGCCCCTTTAACTTGTTTCACCTTAAGGTGATAATTTTGTAAAATGTTAGGTCGATGCATGCTCATTTCCTACGAGTAGCTTTATGTTACTCACCCCAAAGTTACTGGGGATTTGTTTCAGGTTCAAAGGCTTGGTTCATAATACTCATCATTCCTTAGCTGACTTGTAGCTTTTAAGTTTCCATTTCATGCAAATGTTAGCATGAAATGTCATTTTGTAGCCTTATATGTCTAAACTTGTATCTTCGATTCCATATATGTAATGTGTATATAAGTACACCCTTTACAATGTATTTGACTTGTGTGAAATGAGGTCGGAGGCTAACGACATGTATTTTGTATCTTATGTAATTTTTTGCTTCATGAAATATTTTGAAAATATTGAAAAATGTTGAGTTATTATTTCACCTTGGTTGCATCGGGTGTGGGAATTCCATTTTTATTCTTTCATAGAGTCTCATTAATCATGTATGAAGTGTAGCCAAGGGCCAAACGGTAATTTGAAGCCATTTCATAATTCTGGATTTCAAAATTTCCATTTCAAATTCATTTTCACCTTTTTGGCCGTTGGGGGTTTGGATTTTGTATCAGTGATATTTTTAAGCCATGGACCATTATAGCAAGTCCTAATAGGTAAGTTACATTTGCGTGCATGTTCATTTTCAAGAAAAACCTCATCATTGGTGATTTGAGCCTCCTATGGACTCATTTTACATTTTTATTGCATAATATGATTTTAGGGCATTTTGGGGTTTTTCTTTGAGAAATGAATTCCGGTCTTCACATGGTCACTTAGAAAACGTGATTTGGGGGGGGGGGGGGGGGGGTTTCTTCTTTGTGTTTTTCTAGAAAATATCATCTTGGTATTGGAAATCCCTCGTAAATTTCAGCTTTTTGTTTTGCATTTTTAGCAACTTTTTAATCCTCATGACCTGATTTCATGGAGGGGCATTTTAGGCATTTTATAGTGAGTTTTTTTTTATTTTTATTTTATCCAATGTTTCTAAGTAGAAAATTTGATTTCGGTAGGGGTTTCTTTTTTGTGTTTTTCTAGAAAAATTCGTTTGGTAGCCCGTTTTTTATCTCAGATGTGGACAGTCACATGACCTAACCTTCTAAGTAGAAAATTTGATTTCGCATCTTTTTCGATTCCTTCTATGTAGTCAGGTAGAAAACTCGTGCCAGGACTTAAGGGATCGAGCACCTTTTCAAACGGCTCGAGCACCATGAAGGAAGGATCGAGCACTGTTAAAGAAGAAATCCAAAAATATTCTAAGTGTTGATGAAAAAGATGCTTGAAAAGATTTGAAGAAATTTGGCTAAGTATAAATATTAGGGCTCAAGCCCTCTACTTGAAAGCTCGAACCCTGTTCCAAAAAGCTCTATACTAAGCTTCTAAGCTTGAGCCCTTGATGACAAGTTAGACTTTTTAGATGCGAGATTTGTCTTCTTTAAGTCTTATTTCATATAATATGGGCCCAGATGATACTAAAAGACCTTAAAGCCCGTTAGAACCTTAATAGAAGTTAATTCTTCTATAAAAGAAAGCACAAGGCCACAGAAAAACTCTCTCAATTCATTCTGAATTCTCTCATATTGTGGTGGTGACTTTTAGGGTTTCTATAGTGCTAGAAGGTGAAGATCCTGAGAAGAGAAGTGCAGTCCGTGATGATGAAGACCACAATAACACAGATGATATCTTGCGTTGTTATAAGTAACTAATTCCTCTCTTAGAGTATTGATGTAACTCGATCTAAGTACTATGGTTTGATTGTTCTAACTTTGGGAATTTAATGATTTATATATTTTTATTGCATGATTATGAGCAATTGAGTCACATCAATTGGTATTTTAACAAAATAATAGTTTTTGAGTAATTATTACCTTATCTTAGATATAATTGTTCTTAAATTATTCTCAACCCATTATTAATGGACGAGATGGCGGCATAAGGCTTCTTGACATTAATAATGGAGATCATGCAATGGTGTTCCAACATTTTTCATGAATTAATATTTTCATAGGCTATGCTTAGGAAAGATGAATTATACTGCAAAATTAGTTAGAAGTAGTTAGAAGTAAGTAGGTGGATAGTTCATGCTAACCGCAAATAGGTTATAGTTAATTGAAATTCATGAAACATCTTTCTTTAAAACCGAATTAAATGAATGGTATTGAGTTTAATTCATATGATATATAAATTGTTGGAATCCCAAGGTTGAACAGTTGACCATAGTACAAGGTTCCTGGTGAAGTCAAGCCCTAAGGCTCTTTCTCTTTGATCTCTTTACCTTAAATTAGTTTAATTTTATTTTCTGTTCGTGACAAACAACCAATCAAAACATTTTTTATCTCTAAATCAAAATCAGACTAATTGGAAATAAAACGGTAAACACTCATCTCTATATGGGATCAACACTCTCTATATAGTCCTATCCTATAAAGATTCGTACTATTGCTAGTGGTATATTTTGACACACATTAATTTTTGGTGCCGTTGCCAGGGACATTTGTGTTTATTGTTATTTTTAGTTAGTTTGTTTTGGTTTATAAGTCTTAGGACTTTTTGATATCTCATATTTTTTTCTTTTTTCTTTTCAAGTGCAGGAAATTAGCAGCGAGGACGAAGACGCCTGAGGAAAAGATGCTCCGGTTTCCAGACCTTTTGTGAGTTTTTGCTGTTTTCTTTACTTGATATTTTTATTTTGGTTACTACTTGTGTAATTGGATTCAGTGCATGTTAGGTCGTCATTCTTTATTAGAACCAATAATTTTGTATGACCCTGAAATAGAGAAAACTATTAATTAAATTAGAAGACTTAAAAAGAATTCGAATTTGTTAAGGAATTCATCTATACATAACATGGCTGATGATACTAATTGTCACGCCCCGAATTCCACGACTCGGGTCACGAAGAAAAAAATAATAATAATAATAGATAAATAAATAAATAATTATATTCACTTTAGTAAATAAATAATTAATTGGAGAAAACTGGTGTCATCCACCACATAAATAATAATAATAATAATAATAGTTTCATAAAATAAATAATAGCATGATTAATTAACCATTTATATTAGACTATCCAAATGAACCCACATGTACACAACTTAAACAATAATTGTTCAATCCCACTATATAAGTGATGGCCACCATGGCCTCATTACAATCCATAAGGTGAGAAATAATGTTAAGGGATTACATGAGCAAAGATATGAGAGGAAATTCCATAAGAACTCCAAAAGATAGATGGGTGAGTTCCTACATCATTTCCCTCCTCCAAAAGAATATTACAAACATGTCATCAAATATAATATCCAAAATACACTATATGTCAAAATATAAGTCCAAAAGTAAGCTACACAATAGATGTCACAATTATCACAAGTAGCTCAAAAATGTTGTCAAGAACCCAATCAAGCTAGGGATGAGGAACCTCCTCTTGGGCAATGCCCTTTCCTGAAAAATATAAGAATCAACAGGGTGAGCAACGAATTGCTCCGTAGGAATGTCTCATGAATATAAACTAGGTTTCTCAAAATTCTACAAACATTGCATGGTCATACAATACAAGGAACATGCTCCCAAACGTCTAGTCTCAAGGGAAACCTAAATAAGATCATCCTAATCTAGCATAAATAATATTAATTCATTCATCAAGACAAACATAAATAATATAGTGTAATGTACATAAATTCACAAGTTGCGATAACACATAAATGCCAACTTGAAAATAAAAGTCGAAATCAATTAACGGGATAACTCGAAACATACCCACACTCCCGGTCACATAGCCATGCTATGTGCCTAAATAAAAATAGTCGTTTTCGGATTACTAGTCCACCGGAAACTAACCGATTGGCCAATATAAAGTGGGGAAACTCATGCTTCACCCGCGAGCGCCGAGCCCTCGCATTCTCAAAGTAACAATCCCCGAGTATCTCCTAAAATCAACAAACAAGTCCATAAAATAATCCATATACCATGATATGCCCAAATTGCACTTCACATGCGCACATAAATTATACTAATCACATAATCCATGTCTTATGGTCCAAATCACTATAATGGCATACTCTTTGATGCAATGTCAACAAATTGGGTATTTTAAAGTCATTTAAATTCATATTATCATTATATCAAATTTCAAGTGTGTAAAAGTTTAACATTATCATAGAAATATACATCTTCAAAATTAACCTTTACAAAATAAAAAATACATGATAATTCCATGAATAAACACAAAATATAAGGCACTTTAATTACAAGATATTATACACATTAAGATCTAGGACTTTAATTAACATCCATAATATCAACAATGGAACAAATAACATATTACACATGAAAATTGATATAAAAATTTAATAAAACATTATGGACATGCAATTAAATCATTATATAAGCTCTCTAATTAAACCCACACACACAAGTATATGCATAACTCGCACAATGGTTATAAAATTCTAAGTACTCCTAGGTTATAAGCACAATACACCCCTACCTCAAGCTAGGAGCAAACCCTAGCTACTCCAAAAGAAAAATGTGCTCCAAATCAAAAATTGAATGAGGGGGTTTGTTCCCCTCGTAGTCCCCGTCAATTATCCTTCTATGCAAGCTCAAAATCTCAAAGGTTGGGGGTGAAATGGTAGAGAAATGGTTGAAGTAAAATGAAAAATAAAAGAATGGGAGAGAGAAGAAAGTGTGTCGGTGAAGTAGGACAGTGAGAGGATTTTTGGGCTTTTATTCCACTTTCTCTCTCTATACAAACACACATATACATATCACACACATTTCCATCCACACATATCTTACCCACTATTCAACCTAGGCCCCATAACAAAACAAAATGCAATAAAATAAAATAAAATAAAAAGGAAGAAAATAAAAATAAGACTTGGTCATCACACTAATACACAAAATGGGGAACATGTGCTTTTGGCACATGTTCCTCTACCAGAACCACAATTGAGGGATTACTTCATTCCCACTTCATATACATCCCCTTTATACTTTCAATTCCCGAACTCTGATGCAACCCACTTTGAGATCAAGCCTGCTATGATCCAAATGTGGTGCGTCACTAATCAACCAATGCTCGGTGTGTGATGAAATGTTGCCAAGTTTAAATTTGTAAAATGCCACTGCTACTACTAACTACTAATATAGCAAGAGTGAGTAGGGATCGTCCCAAGGGAAAAACAAGGTATTTCAGAATCAATGTTGGATTAGTAGGTCGAATGATCAAAAGAGGGTTTTGTTCGTTGAGTTATACTACAATTTAAGCTAAAGTAATGCAATGTAAAACAACTAAACAAATGAGGTGTAAAGAATAAGAAAGGATTCTTGGGACATAGAGTTCACCACTAAGCCTTGCCTTCTTAGACATTCAATATTTAATAAATTAGGGGGATTATATGTTGTAAAAGAAGTGTATTCTATTAATTGAAATATTAAACTTGGATGGCCAAGTGAGTATATTGTCTAATCAATTTAGTGAATAGCACAATATATCAAATTAAGCCATTAATCCTTCCATAAGCCCACAATTAATGCACATTCAAGAATTTAGAGAAATATACTACTTGTACTCATAAGCATGGATCATCAAACAACAAGAATGGATTGTCCACCTATCTAGGAAATTAAAGCAATTACACTACAACTATGATAATGACATGAAAATTAAACTAATTAAACTAAGGATGTGACACAATCTATCAAGAAGTAAGTATAAACCATCAAATAAACCATAAAAGTAATCCATTAAGCACCATGTCTTAACCAAAACTAGACCTATTATTTTAATACACATAGACATGCATCAAATGTAAAGAATAAAGTGTAAAACATATGACCACTCATTCTAACATACGTAGATATATTAATAGAATTAAAAGATCATTTGGAAGTATTAAACTACACAAATCATGTAGAAACAAGATTTATACAAATATGAGGTCAAAACAAGAATTATAACACAAATCCCCACTAATTACAAAGCATCAAAGTCTAGGAGGCATGCTTAGGGTTATCTTTAGCCCCAAGAGAATAGTCTAGACACTCATGGTTGTTGTCATCCAGCCCTCAAGGGCTCTCTTCATGGTTGAATCCATCTTCCTCCCTTGGTGTTCTTGGTAGAAACCCTAGAAGAGTGGAAGAACCTTCCCAAAATGTATTTTTTTTCTCTCTAATCTCTAGCCAATTATCTTTCTAACTAACCAACCTCTCTACTAAAAATAGCCAAATTCCTTATATAGGTAGCTCAAATGTCACACCCAGTAATTAGACTGATGAGCGCTGAATATTGTATATTCGAACCCCTAAATACGCATATGTTAAGACCTAAAGTGATACATCTATCCTGTTTTATAATTAATTATGTTTATTTTATGTTTTCAGGTGTTTTCTTAAAGAAGCAGTTAAAATCGGGCTTTTATGATAAAAAGAATGATAATGAAGTTTACTGCGTCATTGCCTATCATCCGAAGCAAGCCGAGAGTCAAAATGGTGAATTTTGAAAGAGTTCAAGTTTAGAAGCTCGAGCCTCAAGTCTATGACTCAAGCACAACAGATAAAAACGAGAAATTCCACCAAGGTATGAAAGCTCGAGCCTTTGCCTAAGAGCTCAAGCACATAATGTGTTGGAATTGAAAAATTGATCCAGGACCTTGTGCCAAGCCTCAAGGGATTGAGCACTAACACCTAGAGCTTGAGCCCACAGCCTTAGAGCTCGAGCTCAACACCTTGGGATTGAAAACCATGAAGAAAGGATCGAACACCATCAATAAAAAGACTTTTCGGATAAATTTTGCTCCCAGAGCTCGAGCCTAAGCTTCAAAGCTCGAGCCTAACTTAGAAAGCTCGAGCACAACCATTCAGGGCTCGAGAATTGCTAAAAACTCTGGACCTACTTCAATATTTTAGACATAACTTTTAACTCAAAACTCCAAATTGAGCAAATTAAGCAGTTCTAGAAAGACAACTCGAAGCTCGATGTTTTTATGTCTAATAGCCATCTCAAGATTCGAACTCTAACTATGTCAAAATTGCGTTACAACGTCAGAACAAGTTGCTGACAGGTTAAGCTCGAGCCCTGACTCCAGAGCTCGAGCTCTGGCATCCTGAAGGTTAAAAATACATGCGGGAGTTACCCAAAATCATCCCTCTTTGTTTCCTTATGGGCCCAATTGTTACCAAAAGCTGTAAAACCAATCTAAAGAGGCTTGGGACTTATTCTCCACTATAAAAGAACATGTGACGGCCCTGGTTTTAAGGTCAGTGTGTCCTATAATAAACTGAACGTAGGTCCAATAATAAATCCAGAATGTGGAAGCAAAAGGTAAAATAACAGTCTCTAGAGATACTACATGTTTATAAAAAAACAATGTGATCCTCAATGAGGTCACGAAACCCAAAGAAAACGAATGCGGAAACATCTCAAAAAGGGACAAGAATGAACCTAGGGGCAAAATGGTCATTTAAAATTGAAATGGGTGCCACTGTGCACACCATTGGAAAGACAACGAAAAGTTAACAAAAATAGACTCAAGAACCACCAAATTCGGAGTCTGGACGGAAAACATATGAAATTTAAAACGAAGTAGAATTATCCGATTGGGAGATACTACAACCCTATCTCACTAAAACTGCGATAACTCTCACTACAGTTGGAGTTTTGGTATGTGGTTGGTACCATTGGAAAGCTAACTTCAAGCTCTTGAAATTAGTCTCAAGAATAACCTTATTTAGATTATAAATGAAGAAGTTATGGTTCTATGAAATTGATATAACAAAGCTGCCCAAGAAAAATCAAAGGGGGAAGGTTCTAAAGAGGATCGGTCGACCGACGGCAAGAGTCAGCCGGCCAAAACTCCATCATTAGCCGGCCGAAATGACTCTTTTCCCTAAAATGGCTACTGGAATTGATCTCGAGCATGTGTTAGCCGGCTGATGGCTCTCATCAACCGACCAACGTTGCAAACAACAGCAAAAGCTGCTACTGCAATGCATGGGAAAGGTGCTCGGTCGATCCTAAGGCTTCATATGCATTTTATATGATCTGAACAAGTTTTAAAAATGTTCCCTAGCCTCATGCAAGCATCCAAAACATGCCAAACCAAAAGGAAACTTGAAACTTGCTCTCATGCATGAAATTTGCATGAAAATTCATAAAATCACCCCAAAATAGTTCAAAAGTCAGAACTTAAGAGTTTTGTGAAATGTAAACATGCTCGCATGCGTAAAATGATAAAGTAGATGCGCTACAATGGCCTACGGCCTCGTGACATGTCATATGCAAAATATGACCCCTCAATGCATGAAATCCCATAAATCCCTTAAACAAACAATGAAGTTCAACTAGCATACATGTCATATAATTGTTCTTGGCCGTTGGCCTCATTGCATATACCTTCAAAGAGTATTAAAAGGTGCACTTAAGTGCACGTTACATGGCTTGAATAACAAATACATGTCTTAATATAATAAACCAAAATAAAGCAAGATATGCTAACAAGTGCATACTCTAAAAAATAAAAATATTCTAAGTAGTCAAGTAAGCCTAAGAGTGTTGTGTATCCCACAAGAACATTTCTTTACCTGAAAAACACCCGGTATCTTTGGGGTGAGTAAACAAGTTTACTCGTAAGGAATGAGCATGCATAAACTTATCTTTATATAACTTTACAATTCATTATAATTTAATCCAAAATGTTTAACTGACATTGGAACTTCTAACAAAATGCAATAAGATGCAAACTCACAAAGTTATCAATTTGGAATTTAAATGCAAAATCAAACCAAAGTGGATACTTGGACATCACGCTGGATCAAACTGACACCATAGTTACTTTAGGGTTACTAGCCCAAGGATAACCTCCCCATGTGCGCACTAGACTTGTAGGGGGCATTCCCCCGTACTAGAACCATGCCCTACCCGTAGTCATAACAACGACATCCCAAGTTTCCAAAATCAAGAAATCGTGCAACAACGTATATATATTACCACAAACATATATATACAATGTAAAACCATCTACCATGCACAAATCAATTTTTGAAAACACAATACATGCTCTAATTCACAACTACAATGGCATGAAATTTATTGAATAATCATTATGCGACTTATCACACTTCATAACAATATTATTCAATAATAAGAACATAATTTCATAAGTATTATACAAGTTTAAAGTCAAGATATAACCATGTAATCCATATGAAATTCATCCTCAAATCATTAGTACAACAAGGATAGAATTTAATTTAATAAAATAACTAATTTCTCTAGATTTCATTTCTCATCCAAACATGCTCAATTTAATATATGTTCAAGAACCTATCATGATCATTACATATATCACCTCAAAACTTAATTTAAATCATAAGAACATATAAATGAAAATTAATTAAATTAATTAATTAATTTCTCTAGATTTCAAAACAATCATAAATAACTTTAAATTGATACAAGTTATGAATCAAGTCATGGTCTTTCCAAAAATCATGTGTTAGCTTAACTTCATGCAAGATACCATTAACTATTAACTTAAAATTTTAGATTAAAGATATGTATTCCATTTGTATCAAGTTATAAGGTATATAAAACATCAAAAACATAACTTAGAACCCCCCCAACCTCAATAGAGAATTGAATCTCTATAAACCAAGGCAACCAAGCTTAAAATGGAAAACCAAACTAGGGTTTTGTAGAGGAGAATGAGAGGATGCTAAAGTATTCCAAGCTTAAAGGTCTAAGGTGTGGTGAAGGAGGCCAAAATGAAGCAATAAGCTTTAAACCAAGTTTTCCTTCAATGGTGGCTAGGTTAGAGTTTGAGAGGAAAGAGATAAAATGAAATAAAAGTGTAAACCCTAAACTAAATGTGGTGGAATCCTACACTCACTATGTGTTCTTACACTACCTCTCACACACAATGTGATGAGCGCTGAAAAATACACTTTTAAACCCCTTAAGCTTGAGTATTCTAGGACCTTTATCTATCTTATTTACTCGTTTTAGTACTTGTTTGTGTTTTTGTCTATTTAAGGTCAATAATATTAAAATGGGCTAAAAATGGTTTCTTAAGGCCTTTTTGGAGTCAAACTAAGTCTTGGAGAGGATTCAGAGCAAAAGGAGGCTGATTTGGAGCAAAAAGAGGCTGATCCTGAAAAGCTGCCAAGTGAGATCGATCGTGAGATCGATCAAAAAGTGAGATCGATCAAAGTTGGATCGATCGAAAATCAAAGTTGGATCGATCGAACTTTTCTCTGATTGATCGAACTTTTTCTCTGATCGATCGAACTTTTGCTGGCAGCGAGCTGTCTTATTCCTGTGCGTGCCCAAAAGTCCACCTACCACATAGTACGGGATTAGATATTTTTGGGGCTATATTCCTGACTTAGTGACTAAGAAAAGGACCTTCTATATAAAGGGAAGAGACCCATTTGTAAATAACCTTTTTATTAATTTACTTTTACATTGTAATTTTAATTTCTCTCTATAGAAAAGTTAGAAATTAAGGTTAGAAGAAAAGAGAGAAGTGGAGGCACATCTCAAGATCCATCTCTAGACCTTTCTCTCTCCATCTCTGGAGCTTCAAAGAAGAAGAAGAAGAAGAAGAGTAAGAAGAAGATGGAGCCATATTTGGAGCTTGATTCCATGACCACATCTACCTCCTCCATGATTAGCTAGATCTACACTTAGGGCTTGGATGAGCCCTAAGTCTTGTGTAATATAAACCCTTGTATTTCTATTTTTAGGGATTTATATATATTGTTGTGATTAGTGCTCTAGCCTTGTGAATTTAATGAATCTTGGTATATTTCTATAATTTCTATAGTTTAATTCTTCCTATTAATTCTCTAGTTTGCTTACATATCTATGTGTGATTAAATTAGGAATTATTTCTTGCATGATTCATATGGATTAATTATTTGATTCTCTATTTGATTACATGTTATCTTATATGTGATTATTTGGGAATTAATCTCTACACTAGATTCTCTATGTTGGTTGCATGTCTATGTGTGATTAATTAAGGATTTTGTGATGGCTAGACATGGGTTTTCATTTTATGGGTTTGTCAATTAATTTGATGGTTTATACTTATGCTTGATGGGTTGTTCTACAATTTAATTCATGCTTGTAGGTAGGTAGACAATCTATGCTTGCTTAGATATTCTATGGCTTATTATTACAAATTCCATGATTCTCTAGATTGATGTGTGCTACAATTGTTGCTACTTAGATGGGTCATGCTTAAAATTGATGGGTTGGGCTACATTTAGTTTAGGTAGACAATTCATACATAAATTAGATGGTCCATGCTTAATATTGCAAATTCCATGATTCTCTAGATTGATGTGTGCTACAATTGTTGCTACTTAGATGGGTCATGCTTAAAATTGATGGGTTGTGCTGCACTTAGTTTAGGTAGACAATTCATACATAAATTAGATGGTCCATGCTTAATATTGCAAATTCCATGATTCTCTAGATTGATGTGTGCTACAATTGTTGCTACTTAGATGGGTCATGCTTAAAATTGATGGGTTGTGCTACACTTAGTTTAGGTAGACAATTTATACATAAATTAGATGGTCCATGCATAATATTGCAATTGGTAGTCACATTTTGTTCACAACAATGTATTCCCCATTAATGGAAAACAAGTGGTTAATTACATGAGCTTAGTGGTGATTCCAACACCCTAAGACCTCTCTTCAGACCTTTTAAATCCCTATCTTTAACTAGTTTACTTTACTTGCATTTTAATTTCATTGCACCTTAGTTTAATCAAACCAATCTCTCTCTTTGCAATCTTGTGATACATTAGAGTTGAAGTTAAATTCCAACACGTATAATCCCTTGGGACGATCCCTACTCACTCTTGCTACTTTAGTATTCGTGTTGGTAGTGGTTTTTATAACTTTAAACTTGACCCAAAAGACTTTTCTTGAACCGCACATTCACTACATCAATTTGGCGTGTAGGAGCGGCCTCGTCACAATACAAGACCAAATGTGAAGCCTACACTTGTCACTAATCTATGACTCCTTCCTAGGCTTAATCCTAAGCCTACACTTGTTAACCATCCAAGCCAATAAGTGGTCCAATCCTAAGCCAACAAATTGGTGAATCTTAACCCTCCATGTGTCAAGAGATTAAGCTTCTAAGTGGTTCCACCATAATGTCAACAAGTGGTTCCATATCCAAAAATTGCAAAAAGGTCCTTTTCTAAAATATCTTCCAAATTAAATTGCAAAATGATCCCTAAGACAAAAAATAATTACTTTTTTTAATTACACTAAGAACCCAAAAGTCAAGAATATTTTCAAGAAATTATGCATCCATGTCTTTTACAAGAAAAGTAAACATCGAGAATGCTTTTCTATAAAAGTAAAAATACAACTATGTTGGAAATTAAATAACATGAATGCATACAAAGCCAGGATCAAATCCGAGCACAAAAAGTGAGATTATGCAAGGAAAAATGGCAAACGAGAAAAGGACGAAATAGGGAAAAAGACGAAAAAAGAAATTACCGAAAAAAAAAGGAAGGAAAATGACTGGGTCATTACAACCTACCCTCCTTAAAAAGGATTTCGTCCCTGAAATTGTGTCTTACCTAAAAGAGAGAACAAATGGGGATACCGAGAGTGAACCTCCAATTCAAGTTCCCAGGTAGCCTCCTCAATGCCGTGGTGTCTTCACTGGACCTTGACCAATGGAATGGTCTTGGTCCGCAAGACCTGTTCCCATGAATCAAGAATTTAGACCAAACCTTACTCGTAGGTCACGTCCTCATCAACAACCACCTCAGTCCACCGCAGAACATGCGATGGGTCTGGCTCGTACTTCCTCAGCATAGAAATATGAAAGACGTCGTGAACCCTATCCAGGTCTGGCAGTAATGCCAAACGATAAGCAACTTCACCGACGCGCTCCAAAATCTCAAATGGTCTAATAAACCTAGGAGATAACTTACCAGTCTGTCAAAATCTCAGAAGCCCCTTGCGCAGAGAAATCTTAAGAAAGACATGGTACCTTACCTTAAAAGACAAGGATTGCAACCTCCTGTCAGCATAACTCTTTTGTCTGCTCTGTGCGGTAGCCAACTGCTGCCGAATAAACTTAATTTTCTCTGCAGTCTTAATGACAATGTTAGGACCCAAGGCAACAGTGTCACTGACCTCGGTCTAATAAACTGGAGATCTGCAAGTTCTGCCATACATTGCCTCAAAAGGTGCTATGCCAATACTGGTCTGGTAACTGTTGTTACAGGCAAACTCAGCCAAGGGTAAGTAGTCCTCCCAACTAGCCCCGAAATCCAAGATACAAGCCCGTAACATATACTCTAATATCTAAATGGTGCGCTCAGACTGACCATCAGTCTAAGGATGGAATAACGTACTAAAATGAAGCCTCGTATCAAGAGCCTCCTGAAAACTCTGCCAAAAGTGAGACGTAAACTGCGGATTTCTCTAGATTTCATTTCTCATCCAAACATGCTCAATTTAATATATGTTCAAGAAACTATCATGATCATTACATATATCACCTCAAAACTTAATTTAAATCATAAGAACATATAAATGAAAATTAATTAAATTAATTAATTAATTTCTCTAGATTTTAAAAGAACCCAAAATGACTTCAAATTAATACAAGTTATGAATCAAGTCATGGCCTTTCCAAAAATCATGTGTTAGCTTCACTTCATGCAAGATACCATTAACTATTAACTTAAAAATTTAGATTAAAGACATGTATTCCATTTGTACCAAGTTATAAGGTATATAAAACATCAAAAACATAACTTAGAACACCCCCTACCTCAATAGAGAATTGAATCTATATAAACCAAGGCAGCCAACCTTAAAATAGAAAACTAAACTAGGGTTTTGTAGAGGAGAGTGAGAGGAAGCTATAGTATTCCAAGCTTAAAGGTCTAAGGTGAGTGGAAGGAGGCCAAAATGAACCAATAAGCTTTAAACCAAGCTTTCCTTCAATGGTGGCTGGGTTAGGGTTTGAGAGGAAAGAGATAAAATGAAATAAAAGTGTAAACCCTAAACTAAATGTGGTGGAATCCTACACTCACTATGTGTTCTTACACTACCTCTCACACACACAATGCAAGACCAAATGTGAAGCGTACACTTGTCACTAATCTAAGACTCCTTCCTAGGCTTAATCCTAAGCCTACATTTGTCAACCATCCAAGCCAACAAGTGGTCCAATCCTAGGCCAACAAATGGGTGAATCTTCACCCTCCATGTGTCAAGAGATTAAGCTTCTAAGTGGTTCCACCATAATGTCAACAAGTGGTTTCATAGGAATGTGACACTTGTCACACTTTTCAAAAATTGCATAGAGGTCCTTTTCTAAAATATCTTCCAAATTAATTGCAAAATGGTCCCTAAGATGAAAAATAATTACTTTATTTAATTACACTAAGACCCCAAAAGTCAAGAATATTACCAAGAAATGATGCATCCTTGCCCTTTACAAGAAAAGTAAACATCGAGCATGCTTTTCTACAAAAGTAAAAATACAACTATGCTGGAAATTAAATAATATGAATGCATGCAAAGCCGAAATCAAATTCGAGCACAAAAAGTGAGGTTATGCAAGGAAAAATGGTAAATGAGAAAAGGACGAAATAGGGAAAAAGACGAAAAAAAAATTACCAAAAAAAAAAAAAGGAAAGAAAATGACTGGGTCATTACAGAACAGGATAAGACACATTAAGGGGATCAATCCATCAATCTCTCTCTCCCGGCAGCTTTTAGGATTTTAAAGAAGAAGATCCAAAAAGAGTTTTGGAGGTCCATAGCGATGAAAACCACAACAACACGGATGATATCTTGTGTCGTTATGAGTAGTTAATTCCTTTCTTAGGGTATTAATGTAGCCTGAATCTGAATACTATGGTTTGATTGTTCTGTACTTTGGAAATTTAATATGAAATACGTGTCTTTACTTTTGTAGAAAAGTACTCTAGTTGCTCATTATGTCTATAGGGGCATGGATGCAAAATTTCTTCGAAAACATTCTTCTTTCTTGGGGTATTTTTCATAAGTATATTTGGGAGATAGTTTATTTTAGGGGTTTCTAAAAAAATATTTTTGAAAGATATTTTCATTCTGGGCAGTTTCGTAGTTTTCCCTTTTTGTTGGGGCCATTGTGCAATTAATGAAAGTTTTTACAAAATGCCTCGTTTTGAGCCTGGATCCTCGTATGGGATTCATTTTCACTTTTTGTTGAGTCACGTACTCTTAGAATAGTCTTCTGATCGTTTTCCCCAATTTTAAGATTTCTGACCCCGATTGCCGTCGAACTTGTTCGGGGTATATCTTTCTGCACGGGATTCAGATTTTGACGCCATTTCTTTTGTTATTCATTTTTTCTCATTTCAGTCATTTTTTCATAGTGTTTTACCATTTGAGCGCCTCTAAGCAAATTCTACATTTTCGGACCCGGTGGGAACCGTTCGGGGCACTTTTAGGGTTTTTCTATAAATAGGGGGACTTAAAATGAAAAGTCAACATTTTTCATCATCTTCTCCCTCTCTTGGCCAGCAGCCATGGCAGCCCATGGGGTTTCCACCCTTCTTTCTTTTTTTTTCGGCCACTTCCCTCTTGTATTTTGCTGTGATGCCTTAGTGTTTATTGTAGGCCTTGGCGAGGCGGTCATTTCCCCCTTATTAGAATCCATTTTCGACCATTTTTGAGTTCGGGTTTAGATTTTGGTGGTACCTCAAAGATGATAGTTGCTTCCCTCGTTGTCCCCGACATAACCTCGAAGTATCGTCGAATTCGAGGCGATTTTTTTTTGGTGGCCTTTAATATTTTTATCTCAAATTGAGGTAGGGGATGTTATAGGTTTATATTTTTGTCGTCTTGAATGTTTTTCAAGCTTATACAACTAGAATGCATGCTTTTGTTCATAATCTAGAATTTAATTTAATTATTTTCTTTTTATAAGATTTAATTCACATAATTGTATATGTAATGGAATTAAATTGTGGCATGCTATTAAATTAGGCCTTGATATGTTTATTAATATATATTAAATTGATAACATTTGAATAAGTATTGAGACTTTTATTTAATTATTTTCTTGCATAAAAATTTAATTCACATGGTTGTATCTAGCATAGAATTGACTTGTAATGTGATATTAAATTAGGCCTTGGTATAATCTTCAACATATGTGAATTTGAGAATATTTGGAGTTGTTTTAAAACTCTAGAGAAAATTAATTAATTAGTATTTTAAATGTTCTATTCACTTACGTGAATTTCTATTTTGATATTGGTAATGGCCTTGATAGCTTCTTTAATATATATTAAATTAAGAATATTCGGATAAGTTTTGAAATCTAGAGATTGTAATTAAATTAATTAATTAAAATCTATTTAATGGTTCTTTTGATATAATCAAATATTTGAGTAAATATAACTTGTGTAGAGAAGTTATTTAATTTAGTAGATTACTAAATTCTTGTGATTTCATAGTATTATGAATATAGAATGCTTATTGTGCATTATTGGAAGTTAAATTGCTAACTTGTTACTATGTAGAAGTAATATGAGATTCTTGCGAATTATTAATAGTATTAGCCTTGTAAACTTCTTGCTACAAAGTCGTAGAATTAGTGTTTAAAGTTTACCATGGAGGCATAATTTAAATTGTTAAGTAGATGATATTGTGTTGTACATTATATCATAGTAAAGATTTGACATTATATATGCTATTTTAGAATTGAAACCCTAAGATATGGATTGTGTGGTTTCAACCTACTTGTGCATAGAAAGTGGTTTCATGCATTGTTTATTTGCATAAAAGTTGTGAACTTATTTATTAATTTTTGAGTCACTTAGGACATTGTTACAAAGACATGGCTAGAGTTTGGTTCTAGTGCGGGAGGTACGAGTTCTCCCTATTTTATAGTGCGCACTAGGGTAGTATTCCCAACGGGTTATTGCCCGGAATAACCGTTTAGGTCTCAGTTTTACTCTGGGATTTGATGTCCAAGTCTTCCACTATTTGATTTTACTTTTAGTGGTTTTGGTTATTGGCGATTTAATATTGTTAAGCACATTTATGCATTATGATTTTTAATGAATCATCGCAGTTTTAATGTTGTTAAGTACATTTATGCTATAATGTTCAAATGTAGCTTAGGAATAATCATATAGATTCATTTGGAACATAGACGTTAGGTGGCATGACCCACTTTAGTTGTTTTTGCATTTTAGATTTCAAGTTGATAACTTTGATAATCTATATATTGTTGCGTTATACCGTATGCTCCTGTTGTAATGACTCGGTCATTTTCATTCATTTCATTTTCTCATATTTTCACGGATATTTTTTTTTCCGTTGATCTTTCCCTTTCTGAGTTCGGTTTCTCGTCACTTAGTGTCATCTTGAGTGATCGGGGATGGCTTCCGAGACTCTTTTTCCTGGATTGATGACTTCCTTTAAGGACCGAGTCATTTTCACATTTTCACTTTTGTGACACTATTCACTTTTCGTCTTTTCTCGGTTGTCACTTTGTTGGCATAACCTCACTTTTTGTGTTCGGATCTGATTCCGGTTTTGCATGCATCCACGATATTAATATTCCATACTATGTGTAGTTTTACTTTTGTAGAATAGCATGCTAGTTGTGTACTTTCTTCCTTAGGGGTGTGGATGCACACTTCTTTGGAATTTTCCTTTCTTTTGGGGTCATTTGTGTAATTACTGTAAAGTAATTATTTTTTGTCTTAGGGACCATTTTACAATTTAATTTGGAAGATATTTCCAAAAAGGACCTTTTTGCAATTTCTAAAAAAGTGTGACAAGTGTCACACTCTCAATGGTCCACTTGTTGACATTTGTGTGGAAACACTTTGAGGCCTTGGATGAGGACATGTAGAGGGTGGAGATTTAACCACTTGTTGACCTAGGATAGGTACACTTGTTGGCTTAGATGGTTGACAAGTGTAGGCTTGGGATTAAGCCTACAATGGATGCTTGGATGAGTGACAAGTGTATGCTCCAAATTAAGTCTCGCAATTAATTTTTGGGCCACTTTGGGATTATGGTTTTAAAGAAGGGTTTTTGTGTAATTGACCATAGATGTGTGTGTTGACCATGGTATAGGATCACCTAATGAGTGGAGGATTTCTAATTCCTCAACTCACACTTTTTCACATTATGTCATTAGCTTCCACACCACAAACCCTAGCCTCCATGGATGGATCTTAAAGCCTTAAGCTTTGACCTTGATTTTTGAGAGCATTCCATTGATTTCCAAGCTTAACCTTTGGAATACTTTTTGTTCCCCTCATCCTTCTCTTCATAACCCTTGAAGGGTTTTCCATCTTATGTTGATTTGCCTTAGATTCTAGAGAGACACTTCTCTAGTGAGGTAGGGGGTGTTATAATTTATTTTCTAACTTGTTTTACTTGCTCTTGTACGAAATATAAGTTGTATGCATGACTTTTGTTAAATTGAGAAATTAGAGATTTATCATAGCTTACATATAACTCATTTTAGACTTGGTAAATGGCATGGCCATGAGTTGATCTTTGTTATATATTAAATTGGGAAGATTTAAATGAGTTTTCAAATCTAGAGATTTAATGAATTTAATTTGATTTAAATTCTAGTTAATTGTGTTTTGCTTGTATTCCATTTTAGACTTGATATATGGTTTGACTATAACTTAGTGTTTGCTATATATTAATTTGGGGCCATTTGAATAACTTTTGAAATCTAGAGATTTAATTGATTTAAATTAATTAAATTCTACATGATGGTATCTTGCTCTCTTTGCACTTTTGATTTGATATATGTAATGACCATAATATGCTGTTTAACATATATTAATTTGAGGCTAATTGGAATTGATTTTAAATCTAGAGAATTTAATTATTTTATTTAATTAAATTCTATCTAATTGTTCCATGGATTTAATTATGTTGTAGAAGTTAATTTTATGTATAAATCATGGATTTGGACTTATTGTATATTCACTTGGTTGTGTTTTGAGCATTGGATAACATTATTGTTATAATTATATTCATGAGAATGTGTTTTCTTTATGGAATATATTGTTGACTTGTGTAATGAATTGCACACTTTGTATTTGACATTATATATGCCATCTTAGAATTTAAACTCTAAGGCATGGATTGTGTGGTTTCAACCTACGTGTGCATGGAAGGTGGTTTCGTGCATTATATAAAGTATGTATAAGTTGTGAACTTATTTTGTTTATTTTGGAGTATTAGGACATTGTTACAAGTGATATGGCTAGAGTTTGGCTCTAGTACGGGAGGTATGAGTTCTCCCCGATTGAGATAGTGCGCACTAGGGTGGTCTTCCCAGCGGGTTAATGCCCGGAATAACCATTTTGATCTTGGTTTAGTCCGAGACATGATGTCCAAGTTTTCCACTATTTGATTTCGCATTCAATTCCAAGTTGACAATCATGTTTAATTGTGACTTGTGGTTTTGGCTATTGGAGAATTGATATTGTTAAGTACATCTATGCTAAATTGTTATATTTAGTTGTTTTTCGTACTTTTAGATTTCAAGTTGATAACCTTGAGAATCTATATCTTGTTGCTTTGTATAGCATGTTCTTATGTTGTTTGGAATTGCATGTATGATGTGATTTATGCTAGAAATGTTCAAATGTAGCTTTGGAATGATCCTATAGATCCATTTGGAACATAGACATTAGATGGCATGACCCACTTTTGTCGTTTTCATATTTTAGATTTCAAGTTGATAACCTTGAGAATCTATATCTTGTTGCTTTGTATCGCATGTCCTTATGTTGTTTGGAATTGCATGACGGGTGTGAATTATGCTAGAAAATGAGCTAAGGTAGCTTAGGATGCTCCCTGAGTCTCACATTCGACGTAGACGTTAGGTGGCATGATCCTTTTGAACTGTTTCATGTTAGTCTAAAAATCTCTAAAGAAATCGAGTCTATGCATGCTCATTCTCTACGAGTAAACTTGTTTACGCACCCTGAAGTTACTGGGGGGTTGTTTCAGGTATGAAACTTGGTGCGTGATGTTCATCATTGCTTGGATGATAGTTGACTTGAAGGCTTTAATTTTTGTAAAGGTTGGCTTGAAATGCCATTTGTAGCCTTAGTTGTCAAAATGTGTATATTAAATTCCATATATGTAATGTCTACATGAGTACACTCTTTACAATGATTTGACATGTAGGAGATAAGGCGAGGCCAATGACATGTATTTTGTATCCTATGTAATTTATGACTTCATGAAATTTTGAAAAATGTAAAGTTATTGTTTCACCATGTTTGCATCGAGTGTGGGAATTCCATTTTGATTCTTCCGTAGGATCTCATTAGTCATGTATGAAGTATGGCCAAGGGTCAAACGGTAATTTGAAACCATTTCATGATTTTGGTTTTCATTTTTTTTATTTCAAGTTCATTTTTGCCTTTTTGGCCGTCGGGGGGTCGAATTTTGACTCGGCCATTCCCGGGAGCCACGGATCATTCCCACGCGTTCTAAATTACTATTTATGTTTGCGTGCATGATCGTTTTCATGAAAAACCCTTTCGTTTGTGTTTTGAGCCTCCTATAGACTCATTTCACCCATTTGTTAAAAAATATGAACTTAAGGGCATTTTGGGAATTTTCTTTGGAAAATAAATTCCATTCTCGACTCCATCACATAGAAAATGTGATTTTAGGGAAAGTTTCCTCTTTGTGTTTTTCCAAAAAATGTCATCTTGACCTCATAAACCGCGCTCCAAGTTCAATTTTCTACTAAAAACATTGTTTCTACATTTTTGGAGGTTCCAGCCCACGCCACTGCCGCATTTGGTGGGCCCCCATAGCTTTTGGGCGGGTACCCATGGGTTTCTACCACAATTAGCTGGCCCCCGCAGCTTTTGGGTGGGCGCCCGCGAGTACTGTTCCTGCTCCAGACACCTTTCTTCAACGGGCCATATCTCACTCGTTTTAACTCTGAATTGGTCCGTTCTTGAGTCTAAACTGACCGTGTCAAAATAAGCTTTCCAATGGTACCAATTAGAGCTTTAGATTACATTTTTAACTCAAGTTATTCATGTTTTAGTAAGGTAGTGTTAGAATTTGGTTCAACCGGGATAAGGTTTTCCTTCCTTCGATTTCGGGACTTGATATCTTTTCCGTCTGGACTCCGAATCAGGTGATTCTTGAGTCTAAATTCATTAATTTTTCATTTTCTTTCCAATGGTACCAGTTTTAGTTTCATGTTTTTCTCCTAGCTCAGGATATCCTTATTTTAGTGAGAGGGTGTCGGATTTGGTTTGAACCGGGATAGGGTTCATCTGGGATTTCTCTTCCTTTGGCCTTGGGACTTCATGTGAAGTTACCAAAGGATGTTTTAGGATGTTTTAGATCTAATTTGACTTGTTGAAAGTTAAATTCCTTCCTCTTAGGGTAAAATGACCATTTTACCCAAGTTTTTCAACCCGATGCGTCAGTGATGAACTGAAAGTTGATCCGGTAACGGATCCGAAATGCAGAAGCAAAAGATAAACTAAAGTATTTAAAGATATAGACCATCTCTAAGACACCAATATGACCTTTCATGAGATCATGAGACTTAAAGAGAGCAAAAGCGGAAACAAAGGTAAAAAAAGGACAAAATTCGTTATCAAAAGGGCAAAATGGTCAATTAACAATTAAAGAGAGAAACTTGTCTCTAAACAAGTCAAAAAAAGGTTAATAAAACCTAATTTAATCATTTCACAATGTTCCAAGAGGTTCTAAGAACATTGGATAAGAATCCCACAAAAATTTAAGCAAAAATTGACACCCTCTCACTAAAACATGAATAACTCTCACTGTGATTTGAATCTGAGAATGGCATTGATAGCATTGGAAAGCTGACTCAAATTCTATGAATTTAGGCTCAAGAATCACCCCATTTGGGTTAGAAATGAAGAAGTTATGGCCATTTGAAGTTGGAACAACAGTGCTGAAACTGAACTGAAGAGCTGCGCAAATGAGATTTATTTCGGTCGACCGAAATAGAGGTAGGGTGAGTTTTGGTCGACTGAAACTCATAGAAACATTTCTAAAGGCAGGTTTTTGAGGGTTGCATGGTTCGGTAGGACGAAATAGGTCATCGGTCGACCGAACTGGAGTTTCGGTCGATCGAACTAGAGTTTCGATACTCCTCGAAATGGTGCTGAAACTCCTGTTATGAGTAAGAATTGTTGAGACTTCACCCATGCCTCAAACTCCAACATGAAATTGGTCCAAAACACAAGATTTTAAGCTATATAAGCATGCCAACAAGTGAAATTTACATATTGAGATATGTTACAATGGCCAAATGTCCTCATTACATAACATTTACAAAATTTGACATATCAAACCTCCAAGTTAGAAAAATTACATTTCAAAGGTAAAACTTGGAATTTAAATGCATACACTTAGACTTAAAAGTTAGTGGCCCTTGGCCTCATATCATACACATCAAATAGGTCTCAATTGGTGTGTCTAAGTACACTTTACATGTCATAAAGCAAAAATGGCATATTGAGCCCAACTAAATATTACAACAATAAGAGTAAAACTTAAACATGCTAACACTTGCATGGAAACAAGAATACTTTAAAAGAAACTTCAAATCTCCAAATCACCCAAGGCACATGCAAATCTCCAATCTTGAGTCCTGTACCTGAACAAATCCCCCAGTAACTTCAAGGTGAGTAAACAAGTTTACTCGTAGAGAATGAGCATGCATCGACTCGATTTCTTTATAGATTTTTATAACAACATGAAATTCAAAAAGGTCATGCAACCTAACGTCTATGTCAAATGTGAGACTCAGGGAGCATCCTAAGCTACCTTAAATCATTTCTAGCATAAATCACATCTTTCATGCCATTTCAACAACATAGGAGCATGCTATACAAAGCAACAAGTTATAAATTCTCAAGGTTACCATCTTAAATTCTAAAATGCAATAACAACTAAATATAACAATTTAGTATACTTAGAATTTCTAATACGACACCTCAAGACATAGATTCTCTAAGTTATCAACTCGAAATCTAAAAGTGTGCAAACAACTAAATATAGCAATTTAGTATGGATGTACTTATCAACATCAAATCGCCAATAGCCAAAACCACAAGTCACAATTAAACATGATTGTCAACTTGAAATTGAATGCGAAATCAAATAGTGGAAGACTTGGACATCTAAGCTCGGAATTCTGCTGAGACCTCAATGGTTATTTCGGGCATTAACCCGCAGGGAAGACCACCCTAAGTGCGCACTATCTCAATTGGGGAGAACTTATACCTCCCGCACTAGAGCCAAACTGTAGCCATGTCACTTGTAACAACAATGTCCCAAGACTCCAAAATAATCCAACTAAGTTCACAACTTATACATAATTTATATAATGCATGAAAACACCTTCCATGCGTAAATAGGTTGAAACCACACAATCCATGCCTTAGAGTTTCAATTCTAAAATGACATACATAATGTCAATTACAAAGTGTGCAAATCATTACACAAGGCAATAATATATTCCATAAAGAAAACATGTTCTCATGAATATAAATTTTACAACAATGTTCTCAATGTTTAAAACATAACCAAGTGACTACACAACAAGTCCAAATCAATGATTTAAATATAGAAACAACTTCTACAACATAATTGAAATCCATGGAGCAATGCGATAGAATTTAATTAAATCATAATAATTAAATCTCTATTTTTCCAAATCAACTCTAAATGATCCCAAATCAATATATGCTAGTACACAAGTCCTACTCATCACAAATATCAAGTTAAAACACAAGTAAGCCAATGGAGCCTTTGAAATAGATTTTAATTAATACTTTTAATCAAAATCTCTAGATTTTCATACTCATCCAAATGCTCTCAAATTAAAGTATGTTAAAGAACATGCCAAAACTTAATTTAAAAGCATATCACAACTTAATTTCATGCAAGGTACGACCTTGATAATTAATCTTTCACAAAAGAAAAATATTAAATAAAAGTTTCAATTCTCTTCCAAATAATCCAAATTTAATATATGTTAACAACCATATCAAGGCATAATTTTCTAGCATGCCACAATTTAATTCTAAGTTATACATCATCATGAGAATTAAATCTTAACCATAGAAAATAATTAAATTAAATTCTAAATTATGAACAAAAGCATGCATACAAGTTGTATAAGCATCAAAAATATGCAAGACAACCAAAATATGAAATTATAACACCTCCTACCTCCATTTGAGATGAAATCTCAAATCCCCACCAAAACTAAACCGCTTCGAATCTGACGAAACTTCTAGGTTTTGTCGGGGACAACACGATCTACATGAACCCCCAAGAAGCCCCATCAAAATCACAACTTAACTTCAAACCCGAACTCAAGAAATGGCCAAAAATGAATTCTAATAAGGGTGAAAGATAGAGCACGACGAGGGAAACAATAATTGTTAAGGCCGAAGACTTTTCACTTAGGAAAAGTGAATCAAAGGAGGAGAGAGAAAGTGGCAGCTCCATGGGCATCCATGGCTGCTGGCCAAGAGAGGAAAAAGAAGAGAAAAATCTGATTTTTCTTCTTTAAGTCCCCTATTTATAGAAAATCTCAAAAAGTGCCCCAAAAGGGCCCCGCCAGGTCTGGAAAAGTGGAATTTGAGCATACGCACTCAAACAGCAAAACTCTGTGAATGAAAAAGATTCAAAATGAGAAAATATGAATAACAGAAGAAACGGCATCAAAAATTTAGTCCCAAGCAGAAAGATACGTACCAAACAAGTTCAGCGCAAACCGGGTTCAGAAACCCTGAAACTGGAGAAAAACAACCAGAAGGAATTTTCATGAGTACGCAACTCGACAAAAAGTGAAAATAAATTCCGTATGAGGATCCAGGCTCAAAACAAGTCATTTAGCAATAACTTTCATTAATCGCACAATGACCCCTCCAAAAAGTGAAAACTGCACTAATGGCCCAAAATGAAAATATCTTCCAAAAATATTTTCTTAGAAACCCCTGAAATAAAATATCTTCAAAAGATATTTACGAAAAATACCCCAAGGAAAGAAAATAATTCCAAAGAACTATGCATTCATGCCTCTATGAACACCGGGAGCAACCAAAGTACTTTCTTACAAAAGTAAAGAAACGTATTTCGTGGAAACCACTTAGAATAAAGATATGTGAAGTCAAAAACTAACTTCGAACACAAGAAGTGAGGTTATGCCAACAAAGTGACAAACGGGGAAATGACAAAATAGGAAAAATGACGAAATAGGGAAAAAGACGAAATAGTGAATAGTGTCAAAAAACGAAAAATGTGGAATTGACTCGGTCCTCAAAGGAAGTTGTCAATCCAAAGAAAAGAGTCTCAGAACTCACTCCAGAGCACTCGAGGCGACACTAAGCGACAAGGAACTGAACTTAGAAGGGAAAAGATCAACGGAAAAAAAATATCCGTGAAAAATCTGAGAAAAGAAAGGAAGGAAAAAGACCGGGTCATTACAGAATGGCTCATTTTCCTTATATAGGTAGGTTAAAATGTCACACCCAATAGTCTTAGCTCGCACAACAATATTGCACCATGAGCCAACCTTTAATGGCTTGAGGAAGTTCGATCGATCGAACTTGTGGTGAGATCGATCGAACATAGCTTAGATCTATCAAACTTTGGCTGGATCGATCCTCCCATGGCGGTGCCTTTTTAGATAAGGACAGATCTGAGATATTTTGGGGAAAGAGACAAAAGTGGTAGGTGGGGTGGTACAACAGGATAAGATGGAATCTTTTCGATCAATCTGAGAATTGTTGGATCGATCGAACTTTGTGGGATCTTTGGATAAGGACAAAAGAGCATGGATCCATCTTGAAATGTTTAGATCGATGAACTTTCAATCGATCGAAATGTACTTATGATCGATCGAACCTGCTGAATCCCATACTTTGCTTCAATCCGCTTCCACTTTGCTTATTTCTTCCATCCAGCTTAAGTTAGCTTCTTTTAAGCTCTTATTTGGCTGAATTAGCTTATTTTGGGATAAGCACCTAAAAAGGGCAATAACACAAAATTAGTCTAAAACGGGAAAGTAAGATAGATAAAAGTCCTAGAATACCTAAGCTTAAGGGTTTAACTGTGCACTTTTCAGTGCTCATCACACCCCCAAACTTAAATATTGCTAGTCCCTAGCAATGAACTACAAAGTAACGGAATGAAATGAACAACTATACAACTATGAACTAGAAAGCAATAAATGGATAACGCCACTTTCGTAGGGAACACGATTACATTTAGCATATGCAACAAGCCTTTTAAACCCTTAAGTTACCCCTAGTGGATGAGTGAAGTCTCGTGAGGGTTTCCAGAAATGATACCCACAAACATTAAGCTCATTCTCACAAAAGAGACACCAATATTGCAAACAAGCATTGGGAGAAAACTACTTCAAGTATGCAATTTTTTAACTCTTTCCAAGCAATCTCCCAAAATTTCAACATCAAGCAAGCAAGTATGGTCCTCCACACATCAAGAAAATGATTATGGAAATCAAAACAACACTAGAATCCTTTTGAGTGGACCGGCATCAAGTATGTTGCTATCTAAGCCAACTAAAGAAATGATCACATCTTTACCCTCAAACTAGCACATAAATCTAGTACTGATCATCAAGACAAAGAGTGGACCTTTTATTAAAGCTTTATTAAACTAGGTGCGCTTATTCTTTTCACTCGATTTTTTTATTATTATTATTATTTTTTTCTAATCCTAAGGATCAGAGATGGAAGGATAGTGCAATGTGTTGATCTATTAAGCTTTCTAGCGATCCATGAGGTCGAGCGTTAAGTCAATGACTCCCAAACCAGACGGCTTTAGGGCACTAGGTGTTCAAACACCCTTAAGGACTTACAAGCTCAAATCAACTAGGCTACAAATCAAAACAACCTCCATCTAATCATTTCCCACTTCTCACCTTTTGCGAGAAGTCCTCACTTTTTTATTGCTTTTGTAACTTCTTCTTCTTCTTTTTTTTATCTTTTTTTTTTTTTTTTTTTTTTTAGTAGCAAGTTCAATTATTAACCTAGAGTTTGGGCCCTTCACCTTTCGGCGCGAGAAATTCAGTGCTTGATGAGGCTAGAATCCCAGCTACTCAATAAAAAGGGTTTGTTATCCACTTTTATCAAGATGAAAGCTTTCAATGCACTACTAGCTCAATTGGGATATAACAAATTCAATAATCAACAAAGCATGTACCCCACAAATGAATGCTAGTGTGCGTCTGTGCTAGTTTAGAATCCTAGAGTGAATCTCAAAATAATCACAAAATCAGGATAATATGGACCACAAGTGCAAGCATGATATCAATCTTTCGAATAATTTACTCCTAAATGGCATCCACAAGGCATACAAGGAGTATTGGACTCTTAAGTCAATCAATTTTTAAATTTTAAGCAATATAGTCCTCAAAAGATCAAAATCATAGCTAGTTATGGACCAATCATAGAAAATTCTTCAAATACACAAGTCATGCTTAAAATTTTGAATTGAAAGCAAATACTGAAATTAACACCATTACCCCCCCCCCCCCAAACTTAAATAGTATAGTGTCTTCAATGTGCAAAGAGAACAAAGGGAAGAGTATACCAGTGCAGCTAAGTAAAGAATGGTCGGGACACAAGTATCCAAAGTGGGTGGTATAACCCCCCAAACTTGGGATCAACTGTGGTCCTGAAAAGATGGCACTGGATAAAAGTTCATTAAACAACACAAGGGATAATAATAGTGCACAGTGGACATGCACGTGTAAATGGGATAAGAAATTGAAGTAAAGAGAGAGGAAAAAGGTGGTCTTGAAAAATTCGGGCAGCACTCTCTCACTGAAGTCACTGGGATGTACTTGATAAATGGAGTCAATCACAAACAGATATATCAATATAAAATCCAGACATCCAAAAATATCATGTATAATATAGAAAATGGAAATAGTATATATAGTATATCACAGGAATAGGGCCGACAGACTGGCCTCAAAAATATAATATAACAGTATCAAAATAGCAGTCTAATATCACAGATATGGATAAAAATGAAAGAAAAGTAGAGAGATCAGGCAGAGGATGTAGGGCGGGTGGGGCGTGATCCCCAAATATCTCTGGATATGCCCTGCAGCGCAGCTAGAACGTCTGAGCGGAGAAATGCCACATCTGTGCTGAGGGAAACGACGTCTGCTCTGAGAGAGACAATATCTACCGGGAGAGAGACAACCTCACCCTCCAATGTCTGGAAATGCTCTCCTAGGCCAGGTGTCTGAGCTAGAGCCTCAGGTATGACTAGATTATGAAACTGCGGTATGTCCTGAGTCTGCTCCTGAGAATGAACTGGCAACCCTGCCGGAGAGTGATGCGGGAGCTCCTCTGCTGGTGGCTCTCACTCTAAATCAATATCCATATGCTTATCAGCAACCACTGGTGGGTCTGTTGGATTGGCTGTTGTTGCTGCAGTTGCTGCCTGCTCCATTTCCTCTATCTCAAACTCCTCAGCTGCTAAAACTGCCTCCTCGCGCAAACTCTTGATAAGAGCATTATAGCTCTTATCCCAATCCTACTTGCCAAAGTGGCAAGCTTCTATCTCTGGACGCTCATCCGTACGAATAGGATAGCGTTGATCTCTAAGGATCTGAGTGATCAAATGGCCAAATGGTTAAAAAAGTAGCTCGCATGGGCTTGGCCTTGCTAATGTACGTGGAATATAACTTCATTATGACACACCAGTAAAGTGCCAGCATAGAAACCTAGTGGCCTGTGTAGAATCCATATAAAGTAACTAGAAAATCAGACCGCCTCTGGATCTTATGGCCTGCCATAAATACGTTTCGGTATAGGACCGAATCGTAGAACCAAAGCTCATCAGGCAGATAAGTCCGAGTGGCGAAAAGCTCGCCATCTGCATAGTGGCCTGTGAGTGCCATAGCTATGTCTGTGTAAGAAGGCCTCCTCTCCAAAATAGGATAATGAACATTGGGAGGGCAGACATGGGGACATCGGGATGATCTCGCTAGAATATCAACTATGATCTGAATAGGGTAACCATCGATAGTGGTCTGCTTTGATAAGTTACCCGGTTCGGACAGAGATGCTGGTAGAATAACTGAACAAGCCGCGGATAAACTGGATAAGTGACTAGGGCAAATATAGCTGAAAGACCCCTCCGATCAAGATCATCGTAAACTGGCCGGGTCAGTCTATACTAGGAGAAGAAAGAAATGTCAAACACTGACTCATGTAACACCTGAAAGCATAAGTATCTCCTGTCAGGTCTCTCGGGGACCAGGTCTGGCTGTACCGGTGGTGGTGAAGGAGATGGTACATGCTCAGCCTCAGCTGAAGAAGATGATGCGGCAGCCGAAGACTGTAGTCTAGAGTCAGCGGATGGGGACTGAGCTGTATCTGCCTCTGACTGGTCTTGTATCTGCCCTGGCTCTGGCTTAGGAATGGGGTCCTGGACGTGAGATGGGCCTGCCTGGTTGTCTAATCTCCACCTGACTCTGTGATGATAATGTCCACGGGCAACAGTCTTGACCCTAGCCATGGCTTGCAAAATAAAAGGAAAACTTGCAGAATAAGTCAGTAGCTGAATAAGGAAATAAGGCATAGCATATAGAAACATGTATGTCAAATAAGATAGATAAAACAGAATAAAGGACATGAATCTATGTAAGTCATGACAAATAAATGACATTAAGTGACTCATGCTTAGACAGTATAAGTATAGAATGCATCCAATGTGGAAAACACAGGCATTGGGCATGTATGAGATAGCATGAAACACAAGAGATGGTGTGTGAAGTGTGTGATGCAAATCTGTAAAGTTCGATCGATCACAAAAATGTGAGATCGATATAAGTTCGATCGATCTTGAATAAGTGAGATCAATCTATTACAGATTGATTTGAGAAAAAGTTCGATCGATCAAATTGTGAGGTGAAATTCAAAAAGTCACATATCTGTGATGTGGATGGCACGGGGGCCTCATAAGCAAGCTCGTGGGCCCCTCTGCACAACAAATCAACAAACATGGTCACTTGATTAGGCCCGTGATCTCCAAAATCAAAAATTAAAACCAAAAATATAAAACCGATAGATACACATATATATACAGAGCTTCAAAGCTTCATCAATGGCTATAATCATCATCATCATCATAAATCTAACATGGAAAGTAGTGATGGCATCAAAATAAAGCTTCGAAATCAAAAAGGGATCTAGGATCTTACCCCAACCGAGAGAGAAGATGAGATGCGAATGAAATCCAAGATCCGGGATGAGATGAAGTCGCCGGAGGGTTCACCGGAGATGGAAGAGAAGGTTTACAGTGGCGGTGGGCTCTAGGGTTTGAAGATCGATTTCTTTGAAATTGATCGAATGACCCTAGGTTCGATTTTTAAAAACATTTCCTTTTCAGTTCAATCAATCAAACTGAATCCTCAGATCGATCGAACTGGAATCGATCTCTCCTTTTAAATGACAAAATTATTTTTGAAATTTTTGGATTTTTCTGAATTAAAAATAATTAAAAATTAAAACTATTTTTGAATTTTGGAAAATTAAAATTTAAAAAGAAAAAATTTAAAAATTAGAAATTAAAAATCAAAAATGTTTTTTGGATTTTGTTTGGAAAATGAATAAAATAAATGAAAAATTAAAAATGGAAAATTGAAAATATTTAAGTTTTTCAAAAAAAAAAAAAAAAAAAAAAACAAAATAAAATAAAAGAAACAAAAATATTTTTGTATTTTTGACAATTTTTCTTCTTCTTTTTTTTTTTAATTCGAAACAAAAGTCAAAGTCAAAGTCCAAATAGTAAATCAAAGAACAGAGATCGATTTCTCCAAGATCGATCTTAGAAGTACTCCAATCGATCGAACATGTAAAAATCTGCAGACATGTTCGAACAACGGGACAGAGAGGTCTTTAGATGCAGGTTCAAAATTTTTTAAAGTGTCGAGACTGCAGATCGATCCAAGATGAATCTGGATCGATCGAATATTTTTTCGATCAATCAGACAGAGAGCTGAAATATGCAGGTTTTCTTCGAACGATTGGACAGAAAGATGATTGGATGCAGGTATGGAGTTTGATCGATCGAACATCTTTTGAGATCGATCGAACAGGAACAAAATGTCTATTTTCAACATGGAAGTGCATGAAATCCTAATCATAGTTCCTAGCAATGTATATGAACCTAAAGCAAATATCTAGACTTCGCAACAAATGAAATTTAAAATAGAAATGAGGGAAGAATAGGGTTGTGACACCCTACGAAATGTACAAGTCTTTAACGTCTCTAGCAAGACGTTGTGCTCTTTTAGCCCGGATCAAAGATCTTGTAGTGCATCCCCTCCTTAATAGGGTGATAAGTACTTTACACTCCACCCAACAAATGGTTCCCTAGAGAACTTGTTGGATTAGGCTCAAAGGAACTTGTTGGTCCTTTTTCAATGTGATCTTTGGGCTTCCATGCCCTTCCAAAATAAGATTTTGAACTTTTTTTGAATTCGGGGTTGAAGATAACCCTTATGAAATTTTGGTTTCAAGCAAAGACTCTATTCCTTCACATTTATTAGCATGATATTTCTCTACAACATTCACTTCTTTATGCTTGTCAAATGAATTCGGGGTTGGATCGAAGATATTCAACTTCACCTTTATGTGGCCAAATGAGATCTTCATTATCCCCATCCTACAAATAATGTTGGCATTTGTGGTTGCCAAGAAAGGACGGCCAAGGATAACGAGAATTTGGCTCTTAGGATTCGGGACCGGTTCCGTGTCAATGACAATGAAATCAACGGGGAAGAAAAAATTATCAATCTTAATCAATACGTCCTCAATAATACCCCTAGGCTTTTTGATGGATCGGTTGGCAAGTTGCAAAACCACCGACGTTGGTTTCAAGTCTCCTAAGCCTAATTTGACATATATCGAGTATGGAAGAAGATTAACACTTGTTCCTAAGTCTAAAAGAGCCCGATTAATGACATGGTCACCAATGACACAAGATGTAGTAGGTGAACCGGGGTCTTTGAACTTTGGAAGAGTGTTATGTTGCAAAATAGAGCTCACTTGCTCGGTTAAAACCACTTTCCTAGGTGCTTGGCTTTTGTTCTTCCTCTTTTGGGTGCAAAGATCATTTAAAAACTTGCCATAAGCCGAAATTTGCTTGATTGCATCCAAAAGTGGAAGGTTAACCTTCACTTGCCTAAATACATCAATGATTTCATTTATCTTTGTCTTTTGCTTGTCAAGATAAATGGATCCTTTCAAGGCATCCGGAAATGGAGCTCTTGGCTCAAAAACTTTTTCAAAATCCTTCTTTAAAACATCATCAACACAAGAATTTTTCAAATCATTTTTCAAATCATGCTTTGATTCATTTTTTAAATCAGTTTTGAACTCACTTTTTGACACTTTCTCATTTAAATGATCATGTATATGCAATGAAGGAGGAATAAAATGTGAAACGGGATGGGTATCAACTTTAGGTTGCACCGGTTCACTCTCTTCATTGGACACGCCTACTTGGTTGTCAATGATTCTCCCACTTCTCAAGGTTGTCACCGCATTGACATGCTCTATTATAGGACTTTCCGATGAGGAATGAGTCTCCACAATACATTGTTGCTTTGGTGGGGCATTCAAAGGCATTTTCCCTTTCTCTCTAGTATTTAAAGTACTAGCTATTTGCCCTACTTGGGTTTCTAACTTAGCAATGGATTGAGAATGAAAATGAAGCAATTAAGTGTTCGCCTCTAGAGTGCCTAGAGCGGTCAAAACTTTCTCTTCAAAAGCGGGACTCCTAGAATTTCTTTGAGAATATGATGGTTGATTAGGAAAATAAGAATTAGAAAATTGATTACCATGGGATTGAAATGATGATCTAAAACCTTGGGAACCTTGGCCTTTCATTGGTGGCGGAACATGCTTCCCTTGAAAACCACCTTCAGGAGGGTTTAAGCCTTCCCCTTGGCTTTTCCAAGAAAAGTTCGGATGGTTCCTCTAACTAGGATTGTAATGATTGCCGTAGGGATTATTCCCTTAGTTAGCAAAAATAGCATTGTCTTGCTCATGGTTGTCATTTTGCACATATCCATGGGGACAATTAGAAGTAGAATGCAAGACACTTGAACAAGTCATACATGATTCATTAAATGCATAATGATGAACATGATTAGGGGCGGAAGGCATTTGATTCGCCGAGTTTTGGTTAATCAAGAATTGATCAAACCTTTGAGATAAGGATTTCATCTCGGCGGCTTATCATTGGAGTTGTCAACTTGATACAAGCCAACATTCTTCCTTCCTCCTAGATTTCTACCATTTTTAGAAGATAAGGACCTATGCATGGAATTTTTACTCATACTTTCATACAATTGCCACACATCATTTTCATGCTTGTCAAGATAAGAACCACCCATTGATGCATCCACCATACCCTTGTGATTATCCGGTAAACTTTCAAAGAAATATTGAACTAGTTGCCACTTAGGTATGTCATAATGTGGGCATTTTCTTAGCAAATCATTAAACCTTTCCCATGCCTTATGAAATATTTCCCCATCCCCTTGAGAAAATTCTCTAATGGAAGTTCTCATGGCATTGGTCTTAGAAAACAGATAGTACTTTTTCAAGAACTCTTGTTGCATTTCTGCCCAAGAAGTTATTGAAAAAGGCCTAAGATTGTTGAACCAATATTTTGCCTTGTCTTTAAGGGTACAAGAAAAAAGTTTAAGCCTTAACACTTCTTCCGGCATGTCCGTGTATTTCGCGGTGGAACACACTTCAAGAAACTCATTTAAATGCTTATAAGGTTCTTTACTTGGAAGTCCATGATAATTTGGAAGCATTTAAATAGTTTGTGGTTTAATTTCATAGTGATGTGCTCTAAATGAAGGCAATTGAATGCAAGTGGGTGCATTATATTCATTAGGCACATAATGGTTTCTCAATGCAATGGGAGGATTCACAATCGGTGGTGCTACACGAACACCTTGATTAACTTGAACTATGGGGGGTTGTGGAGCAAATATTGGCCTAGGCATTCCCAATGGAACTTGGCCTTGTTGTTATTGGTGAATGAATGGTCTAGGCATGCCTAATGGTACTTGAATATTTTCATGATACACATTAGGGTGGAGGTTGCCTTGTTGGTCTATGTGACCAAGGTCCTCCACATGGTCGTCATTCAAATCCTCCATTGGTGAAATGGAGTGATGAGAACTACCCCTTCCCCTAGAATTACAAACAACCGATTCAAGATGCAAATTAGGAGGGACAAGAGTAGGATTCAATGACCTACGACCATGCATACACTAGAAAAGCAAATAACAAGTAAGTAACAATCACTTCGCCCCCGCAACAATTAAATCAACAAATCTCCACATTCAATGATCCCATACTCCCATGCTTAAACAACATGCAAAGAAAAGTAAATTGCCTCCACGCGAGCTCACGATTTATCTAAGAAATGGAAAGCAAGCCTCCGTGGGGGCCGACGATTTAACTAGAGCTTGAGTTAGAAAGATCTCACAAAGGGTCCTTAAGCAACTTCAATTGATTTTCAACTTCCAAACTTTGCTATTCTTTGCATTTTTTTTAAATTTTTAGTCCTTTTTGTACTTAGCTTAGCTCCTTGCTTTGAAGTCTCCTTTGCTTAACCTCCTTGCTCAATTTCACCTAGTCAAATAAGAATAAACACAATAAGTAACCAAAAATAAAAATAAAGTAAAGACATGATCAAAAGAGTACTAATCCCTAAATGTTTCCAAAACACGGCATTGCCAATTTAATCCCCAGCAACGGCGCCAAAAACTTGGTGTTGCCATCGCACCAACGCTTAAAAGATGTTCAAAAAGTAGTGAATGTACAATGTGGCCAAGTTTTAAATTTATAAATGCCACTACTACCTTTAACTAAAAATATAGCTAGGGTGAATAGGGATCATCCCAAGGGATTAAGGGTGCACTAGTAGTGGAAACAAGGGTTAGGGTTAATAGGTCGAGTGATCAAAGGTAGGTTGTTTGGTTGATTAAACTACAACTAAGATTAAACAAGATCAATGTCAAGCAAGTAATTAAAGGATAGAGAAAACAAGAGAGAGAGTTCTTGGAACTTAGAGATCACCACTAAGCATCACTTTTCTCTATACTCAATTCAGAATTAATGAAGGGAAGCATATGTTGCAACAAGAGTGAGTGTGTGTGGTTGTTTCAACAAACATGGATGACCAATTAAGTGTATATTGTCTAGACAACACAATGAATAGCACAATATATCAAAGTAAGCCATTAATCCTTCTTTAAGCTCACAATCTAAACACATCACAAAATTGAGCAATATACTATTTGCATTCATAAGTATGAAACATCAAACAACAAGCATGGATTGCCCTCCCATTTAATAACTAAGGTAACTAACATCTAAGCTAATGACATGAAAATTAAACTAATTAGACTAAGGGAGAGGCACAATCCATCAAGAAATGAGTATGAACCATCAAATAAACCACAAAAGCATTCTATTAAGCACTGTGTCTTAACAATCTCTAGATCTATAGCATTAATACACATAGACATGCATTAACAACACAAGAAATAGAGATAAACACATGAACATCTATTCTAGCATACATAGACATATGGATAGAATGAAATGGTCACTTGGAAGAATTAAACCACACAAATCATTGAATAAACAAGATCTATGTATATAAAGATGTCAAAACATGTATTACAACACAAATCCCTTCAAAAATACATGAATCAAGACAAAGAAAGCATGCTTAGGGCTAACTCTAGCCCCAAGAAGATGTCTAGCCACTCATGAATGGTGTCCTCCAACCCTCAAGGGCTATCTCATGGTAGAAATGCTCCTCTTCTTGAAGTAGATGGAAAACCTCTCAAGAATGTCTCTAGCCTCCTCTCCAAGAATATGTTATACAATATGTAAGTTATGTCAAGTATGCTCTCAAGAATGGCTCATATTCCTTATATAGGTAGGTTAAAATGTCACACCCAATAGTCTGGGCTCGCACATCAATATTCCTCCAATGATTGCACCATAAGCCAACCTTTAATGAGCTGGATTTTGTCTTTTTTCGAGTTTGAGGAAGTTCGATCGATCGAACTTGTGGTGAGATCGATCGAACATAGCTGAGATCTATTAAACTTTGGCTGGATCGATCCTCCCATGGCGGCGCCTTTTTGGATAAGGACAGATTTAAGATATTTTGGGGAAAGAGACAAAAGTGGTGGGTGGGGTGGTACAACAGGATAAGATGGAATCTTTTCAATCGATCTGAGAATTATTGGATCGATCAAACTTTGTGGTATCTTTGGATAAAGACAAAAGAGCTTAGATCCATCTTGAAATATCTAAATCAATGAACTTTCGATTGATCGAAAAATACTTGTGATCGATCAAACCTGCTGAATCCCATACTTTGCTTCAATCTGCTTCCACTTTGCTCATTTCTTCCATCCAACTTGAGTTAGCTTCTTTTAAGCTCTTATTTGGCTGAATTACTTATTTTAGGGATAAGCACCTAAAAAGGGCAATAACATGAAATTAGTCTAAAACGGGAAAGTAAGATAGATAAAGGTCCTAGAATACCTAAGCTTAAGGGGTTTAAATGCGCACTTTTTAGCGCTCACCAATCCACTTATATCAAACTCTTTCAACAGCCTAGATCAGCGTATGCACCATCATTCCATGCGCCATCCCACACTGAATTACAACCCAATTGTTGCGCCACTCCTACAGACACCTCCAGTGTGTATATATGTATAAATAATATATATATATATATATATATATATATATTTCCAATAAATATATAAAAATAAATTCTAATAAATTCCCAAAAATACCAGAAAAATTCTAAAAAATTTAAGAAAAATTCCAAAAATTCCGGAAACCATAAATAACCATCTTAGGTCATAAATCAACCTATAAATTGATTTAAAATATACACAACACCTATATATTACAATTAAATCTTAAAACTCCAAAAATATTTAATAATAATATTTCATGTTTTTAACTATTCTGATTAAATCCTGATTTAATCAAACAAAATTAATTTAATGTATTTGATTAATCCGCTCTAACCATGATTTAAATTAATAAATTTAATCTAAAGCACTGATACTCAAGGTGAAATACTTATGAGTTCTAAAAGGAAAAATAGAGAAAACTCGCCTGAAGGTTTCTAAACGAAACCGACGCTTCAAGCATTGATCGTCTCTTCCAAATCCGACGTCCTCTTTTTTTAGATCCAGCTTCCTCCTTGTCAATATTCTCTTCTTCTCTCTCTCTACCTTTCTTATTTTCTAACGTAAAAAACTTTCAATAATAAAACCTTATGTGTATATTTATACACATTAATTACCCTAATCATATTCCTACTCAGATTACCAAATAAAAATAATTATTATTATCTTTAAATAATATATATATATATATATATATATAATATAAGCAAGTACAAGCTAGAGAGAGAGAAGAAGCTAACCAAAGCCCTTGAAGTTGCAAACCATTATATAATATATAAGCTAACCAAAGCCCATGGGATACTTGGAATATACCCAAGGTTCCCATTAGGGATATTTACAAATCCTTGACTTTCAACCTCAAAATAGGATACTCCATCAAAACTGTTGAACAAACTATTTCTCTCAAAAACCCTTTTGAAGTCATCCAACTTTGAACGACTTTAAGTTTGTATATTGTATAAATTTCAATATTTCGTTGATTATTTAACCGTTTTAATATTTTGTTTCTATCATAGCCCACTATTAGTAATTTATCCTGGGTGCTTATGGTATTAGATTTCCCTCACACAAACTGTTCAAAAGCCCCTTCCAGAAAATCATTTTCAGGGACACCTATAAGATATCCAAACCTCGTTGGAGTTAAAAACAAAGAAGTTGCAAACCCAGTTTACCAGGACAACGTTAGCATACAGACTGAAGAAGAAGACATCCCTCCTCTTCGCCGCAATTCTTTACCTACCAAAACTGGTCCTCAAAACAAAGATCTTCAAGACCCTCCTCTAACCGAAGATCATCAAGATTCTCCTCTATCCCCAAACCATTCTCAGTTTGAAGATCCAAATCATCAAATCCATCAGCTCTATATGATAGAAAAGGTTTATGAGATCGATAAAGACTTCTATTCTACGATCAATAATTCCAAGAGACAATGGTATTTTGAAACCTTTTCTGTTCAAAAAACCCTCCTTATTAGAGAAGAGTGGTATACTTTCTGTATACACCACAAATTATCTGCCCCTTTCTTCACATGGTTTGAAAAGTATTCTCTTGACAACAATATTGATTTTCCTTTCTCAACAATCAAATCCTTAAATGTCGCAACCAAATTCACCACTACCTGACAAACATCCCGAGGTGATGCCATTGAAGCCATCCATCCCCCAGCTGAAGCAATCGAATTCAAAACGAAGGTAGCAGGAACTGTCACTCTCACTGCTTCCCCTTTCAAAACAAAGGCCTTAGCCGTTGATAATACTCCATCCACGACTCGCGATATCCGAAGCATCATGGAACAAAATAATTACATAAACTAGCACCTCCAGACACTCGACGCTCAACTTTCTTGTGTTGAAACTTTGCCTCAAAAAGATCAAATCATCCCTATCTAGTCAGATAATGCTCCCTTTTCATACCCCATGAAATTCCACTACATTTGTCTAAACAATTATCCAAGCGCAATGCCATTAAAGAAGACAGGACAAAATTAAATGTATCAAAACCCTTATGGCTTCCAAAGTTACAATTCCTGATACGCCATATCGACTTACCAGAAACATCAATACATCAATACTTTATACCAAGATATTGGTACTGATACTGAGGTTGGTGAAATTATAGAAATCTTCCAGGACCAGCACATTAATGCTTTAGAACCAACCTCTTCTAGAAACTATTATCCTAGACCTACTTTCCCAGACCTCCGGATCAAAGAAAGAGGCCAGTTCTCCCAAGCTGCATATCATCGTGGAACCATTTATGAATGGAACGTAGATGGCAAAACTGAGTATCACATCCTCAATACCCTTCAAGAGATGACAATGGTCAGTACTGCTTACAAGTCCAAAAATGACTCATCCGATCATGCTATAGCTCAACTCTTAGTAGGAGGTTTTATAGGACAACTCAAAGGATAGTGGGACAACATCCTTACTCCTGATAAATGTCATGTCATTCTTCACTCTGTCAAAACCACTCCCGAAGGAACAACAATTAAAACAAAAGAAGGTGAAGATATAGAAGATGCAATGGCTACACTCATTTTCTCCATCGCTAAACAATTCCTTGGGGACTTCTCAATTGTTAGAGACAAAACCTCAGAGATTTTAGCCAACTTTAGGTGCCGCAAACTCCAGGATTTTCGATGGTATAAAGACATTTTCCTTTCAAAGGTTCTCACCTGGACCGATTGTAACCAAGCCTTTTGGAAAGAAAAGTTCATTGCTGGACTCCTAAATCTCTTTGCTGAAAGAATCCGTAAGCATTTTAGATCAAAACACAATGGCTATATTCCTTATGATTCCCTTACCTACGGCGACATCATCAACACCATCACGGCTGAAGGAATAGCCCTCGGTACAGATTTCAAACTCCAACAGCAAATTAAGTATGAGAATGCCACTAGCAGAAAAGAAATAGGATCTTTCTGCCAACAATTCGGCTTTGAAAACCTAAGCCCTCCTTCCAAATGAAAAAGTCATAATCACTACAAAAAGCCTTTCTCAAAGAGATATGACAACAGATCACAGTACAACAAGAACAAACCCTCTTTTGCCAATAAATACCTTTCTTTAGAGAAAAACAAACAGAGACATGTCCCTTCTCCAAAACATTTTCAAAAGAAGCCGGTCACTTCAAAAGCAGCAATAAAATGCTTCAAGTGTGGCAAGTTGGGTCACTACAAACGTGATTGCAGAACCAAACAAAAACTCAATGAGCTTGATCTCCCTGAAACTGTCAGAAGCCAACTGATGTAAATTCTTTTAAACTCTTCAGATGAAGAATCCGAACATGATATCAATGGTATTCAAGAGGATGATTATCATGCAGATACAGATTCTGATTCTAATTCTTCCAACCCATCTTAGGATGACCAACCTATCAAAACCAAATGCATTTGTATGATTACCAAGGATCAAGAATTCATGTTGGAACTCATTGATAAGATTGAGGATCTTAATCAACGCAAAGAATGCCTAATCAAATTCACCAACAGCATTGGCCAAAGGAATGACAAGATTCCCGCTATTATACCAAACACTTACAACCTTACTGATATCTTTGAATGATTTGGTACACAGCCCCAGATGCCAATTACGATTCAAGACCTCCATAAAGAAATTAAACAAACCAAGCAAGAGATTTCGATCCTAAAGCAAAAGGGTAAAGCTTTGAAAGATTCCACTACTCATGATATTCTTACCCTCAGAAGCCAAATCCTTTTTCAACAATCCCAGATAGATGCCCTACTACCTAAGTCCTCCTCAAAACTTGAACAGCAAGTTTCTGAAAATCTTACTAAGGACAATGAGACCTACATCAACCTTTTGACCCAAATAACATTCCAAAAATGGCATGTTAATCTAAAAATTGTCATCAACAAAGACTTTACCATTCATATAGTTGCCCTCATTGACTCTGGTGCTAATCTCAATTGTATTAATGAAGGACTTTTCCCTATGAAATACTTTAAGAAAACTAAAGAATGACTTCAAGGTGCTAATGGTTCGCGACTCACTATTCAGTACAATCTAACCAAAGCCCCTGTTTGTAATCAGGGTCTTTGTATTAAGACACCTTTCATCCTTGTCAAAGACCTCAATACCCCTGTTATTTTAAGGACTCCATTCATTTCTCTTCTTTACCCATTCAAAGTTGATAGCCAGGGCATTTCAACAACTCTGGTCAAACAGGAAATTTGCTTTCCTTTTGCCCATCCTATAGACACCAAGGATCTCAATACCATCAGGGATTCTTATGTTACTCAAATCCCAACTGTCAACAGGATTGAAAGCAAAAAGAAGCATTTAGATTTTCTAAAATAAGAACTGACCTTCAAACAGATTGATGAATGGCTCAGTCACAAAAGTCTCTAAGACTTTATTCAAAGGTTCAGATCGAAACTTGAAAGTCAAGTTTGCTCCGATCTCCCAAATGCTTTCTGGCACAGACGACAGCACATTGTTGAATTACCTTATGTAAAATATTTCAATGAAAAGGATATCCCTACCAAAGCCCATCCTAGCCAAATGAATCAAGAACTTCTTGATTACTGCATGAAAGAAGTCCAGGAATTATTAAGCAAATCCCTCATCCGAAAAAGCCGTTCCCCATAGAGCTGTGCTGCTTTCTATGTCCAAAAGAATGCTGAAATAGAAAGAGGTGTTCCCAGATTAGTCATTAATTACAAGCCCCTCAATGAAGTCCTTCAATGGATCAGATATCCCCTACCCAATAAAAAGGACCTAATCCAACGTTTAGTTCGTGCAACGGTTTTCTCAAAATTCGATCTCAAGTTAGGATTCTAGCAAATCAAAATTACTGAAAAAGATAGATACAAAACAGCTTTCACGGTTCCTTTTGGCAATTACGAATGGAATGTTATGCCTTTTGGGTTGAAAAATGCCCCTTCAGAATTTCAAAAAATCATGAATGATATTTTTATTCATCTTACGAATTTTTCAATTGTTTATATCGATGACATACTAATATTTTCTTCCTCCATAGATACACATTGGAAACATCTCAATACATTTGCTCAAACCATCAAGCATAATGGATTAGTCCTTTCTTTATCAAAGTTAATCTTGTTTCAAACCAGGATCAGGTTCCTAGGTTTTCAGATCCACCAAGGAACTGTCATCCCAATCAACAGATCCATCCAATTTACTGACAAATTCCCTGATGAAATTAAAGACAAAACCCAGCTTCAAAGATTTTTAAGGTGCCTAAATTATCTTTCTGAGTTCTTCAAGGATCTTTCCCTTCTTTATGCTCCATTACGCCAAAGACTAAAAAAGTCCCCTCCACCATGGTCCAATGAGCATACATGAACAGTCAGAATCCTTAAAAGCAAAGTAAAAAACCTCCCTTGCCTATCTATTGCTGATCTAGAAGCCTTCAAAATTGTGGAAACTGATGCCTCTGAATTAGGATATAGAGGTATACTTAAACAAAAGACAGGTGGCAAGGAATAACTAGTCCAATTTGCCTCTGGCACATGGAACCAAGCACAACACAATTACTCTATAGTCAAAAAGGAAATTTTATCTATAGTTTTATGCATTTCAAAATTTCAAAGTGATTTACTAAATCAAAAATTTTTTGTCCGTGTTGATTACCATTCTACAAAAACTGTTTTAAAGAAAGGTGTTCATAACATAGCTTCAAAACAAATTTTTGCCCAATGGCAAGCTATTCTTTCTGTATTTGACTTTGATATTGAATATACAAAAGGAGAAAACAATTCTCTTCCTGATTTTCTCACCAGAGAATTTTTGCAAGGAAAAACAGGAGCTTAAGGGCGGTCACCATGCCTCCCAAAACAGGTAGAGGAGCCTCAGTTGCAAGCACAAAACCCCACAAAACAAAATATGCCTATGCACAATCATCCTCTTCTGAAACCCCTCTAAAATTAAGCTGGTATGATAAAGTCGAGGAAGATGAAGAAGCAATGTGTGCTAGTCAATTTCCATTAAATACAAACCAGTTTTCAGCACTAACCAAAATTCCCCAACATGTCATAGACATGTCCCCGATCCAATATGACCCCATCCAAACATACTTAGAATCCCAACATCCAGTTTTCCCTCCCCTGCAAAAATCTTATGTTGCAATTTCTTCAGCATCAGACAAACAAATTTCCTCAAGAACTGTTACGCAACAAGTGGTGGTTAATAATCCCACTCTCAAAAAATCTCATTATTTTCAAAAACCAAATTCATCAACCATTTGTGTGGTTGAAAAAGAACTTTTTAACCAAAACCCAATTTTACTTTCTCAAAATCATTTTGTCAAAGGTTTTCAATATCCTATATTAGATTTTCAAAAACTCAAAATTTTTATGAGTTTATTTTAGTGGATATTGATTCTATCAAAATTCAAACTCATTCAAAACCAGGTGATGAGTCTTTCATTTCTCACACCACTTATACAATTCAAAAAGTCCTTACTGCAACAACCTAAGGTAAAAACATCAATGCTCCGAGGCAATTTTCTCAACCTCGCAATCCTCAAACTTTTAGTTACTGTGACTGTCAGGATGCCTGGTACAATACCTTTTATTTCCAAAATCAGGATTATAGCCATTCCTGTCTTATCCTTTTCCAAAAGAATTTCAATCTAAATGTCCCTAAATGGTTCATTGACTGGTGGCATATGTTTGGTCCCTGCAAAGAAATTATCCCTGATTCTGTGTCCAAGGGATTTTCAATCTTCCAAGCAAAATTCCAAGCTCCTTCTGAGCTTTCAGAATTTCCCAAATCATTCTTATTTTTGCAAATTTCGCATTGTCATGGATAGTTCTATGGCAATTCCAAACCCTTAATTCTCCTTCTAATCTTCCTCTTCTAGGAAGAATTTTCAAAGTTAAATGGTGGGACCAATTCTCCATCAAGGATGTTACTCCAGAAGTAATTTTTGAATGGTTCTCGAAGCATCCTGCAATCTCATGTTCTGGTTTAGGAGAATCTTCAGCTTTCCTCCTGTCCAAAAGCCAGACCCAAGCAAGGCTTTCTTCAGCAAAATCCAAAGATGAGTATGAAGCATTCCTTATGGAAGCTTTAGCCCAAGTCAATCCCATAGCATTCTCAAGAATGGGCTCCAACAGAAATGAAGGCTCAAATTCATTCCATGGCTCCCAAACAGATCTGGCCCAAACCAATGACAAGGCCCAGGCCAATGAAGATGACTGTTTTGGTATTTTTACTTAATAGCTCCAGTGACAAAATTTTCAAAGAATCATCATTTCCTTTCAAAAAAGTTTCAAACTTCGGTCATTCAATGTCGCCGCATAGCGAACAAAAAAAAAATCCACAGTTAAAATATTTATTCAACAGTTCTCTATTTTAAGGCTTCTAGCACCTTTTGGTGCTCATGACAGACAAGCGTTTCAGAAAAGGAATCCAAGGCAAGTCAGCAGCCATCACCTCAATTCAGCCTTTCAGGCTTTGCACATGGCCTCTAACATTATTCAGCAGCCATCACCTCAATTCAGCCTTCCAGGCTTTGCACATGGCCTCCAGCTACATCCTTATCCCCAAGGAATCCAAAGCTCCCCAAAGCTCCTTCGAGGCCTTATAAATAGCAGCTCCTCAAGACATTGAAGGCAGGCTAGAACCAAGTTCAGTTCATAGTTTCATTTCAAAAGTTCTCAGTTCAAATTATAATATTTAAGTTTGAGTTTTAGTTTTACTTTATCCAAGGAGCTCAGCTCAGAACAAAGTATTGTATTCAAAGATCAAAGTCACAAAGAAGGGATTAGATTTTCATGGGCTTTGGTTAGCTTGTACTGAACAGTGAGTCTCCAAGACTTTAGATTATATATAAATTTATATAAATGGTGATTAAGCCTATTTAACCTTTCTACATTTCTATTTCTGGACCTGGATCCTGTTTAGGCTAGGTGTGCCGCTTTGGGTTGGTCAGACAAACGGTCATTTAGGTAAGGTTCAATGAGTTTTTTCAACTGAAGCATGTCTTCAGCATCGTCAGCTCCTCTAGGAGGAAGAATGATAGTTAACCAAGAAGAACAGCACATTGATAGTGGTCAGAATAGTCAATGGGATACTTGAAATATACCCAAGGTTCCCATTAGGGATATTTACAAATCCTCGACTTTCAACCTCAAAATAGGATACTCAATCAAAACAGTTGAACAAACTATTTCTCTCAAAAACCCTTTTGAAGTCATCCAACTTTTACAAAAAAGAGCCATAGTAGAACACAAGAAGAAGTACAAATTCTTACATATAGGGCTTGTCGAAATTGCAGTTAAACCTCTTACCTCGAGAGGACTTAACACTGCCATCATGCTTACTCTCAGGGATTGTAGGCATCTCAATTTTGAAATTTCTTCGTTAGGAGTTTACCAAACTAGCCTTTTTAATGGCCCACAATACTTCAACTATTTTCCAAATTACTCAGTAGCTCTTGATGACCCAACAATCCTCCATACTTTAACCCTCAATGTCTTAAGTATTGGTTATAAAATGATGGATGGAGCTACAGCTTTCAATGTTGTTTATAGAGTCCATTACAAAATCTATACTACTCAAGTTAGCCCCTCATGTTCTTCGTGAATCTCCCAAAGGCGAAACCCTTCTTCTCCATGCTAGTAACGAAAATTCCCACCCTTATGTTCGAAAAACCATCACTTGGAATGAAGTCACCTTCCCGGAAGAATGGACTCTCGAGCGTGCAGCTCCTCCTTCAAAGATTTAGAATAAAAGGTTAGAACAAATATCTCAATTTTCTGACAAAATGGTAAAGGTTAGATTTAATTCTAACAGGCCCAATAGACTTTCTATCCAAGAAATAGAAAGACCTAGATCATCTTTTTCTCATGCTTCTTTCCCTCACACAAACTATTCAAAAGCCCCTTCCAGAAAATCATTTTCAGGGACACACATAAGATATCCAAACCTCGTTGGAGTTAAAAATGAAGAAGTTGCAAACCCAGTTTACCAGGACAATATTAGTATATAGACTGAAGAAGAAGACATCCCTCCTCTTCCCCGCAATTCTTTACCTACCAAAACTGGTCCTTAAAACAAAGATCTTCAAGACCCTCCTCTAACTGAAGATCATCAAGATTCTCCTCCATCCCCAAACCATTCTCAATTTGAAGATCCAGATCATCAGATCCATCAGTTCTACATGATAGACTAGGTTTATGAGATCAATAAAGACTTCCTGCACAAAGACTTCTATTCTATAATCAATAATTCCAAGAGACAATGGTATTTTGAAACCTTTTCTGTTCAAAAAACCCTCCTTATTAGAGAAGAGTGGTATATTTTCTATATACACCACAAATTCTCTGCCCCTTTCTTCACATAGTTTGAAAAGTACTGTCTTGACAACAATATTAATTTTCCTTTCCCAACAATCAAATCCTTAAATGTCGCAACCAAATTCACCACTACCTGGCAAACATACTAAGGTGATGCCATTGAAGCCATCCATCCCCTAGCTGAAGCAATCGAATTCAAGATAAAGGAAGCAAGAACTGTCACTCTCACTACTTCCCCTTTCAAAATAAAGTTATAGCCGCTGATAATACTCCATCCACGACTTGTGATGTCCGAAGCATCATAGAACAAAATAATTACACAAACCAGGACCTCCAAACACTCGGTGCTCAGCTTTCTCATGTTGAAACTTTGCTTCAAAAAGATCAAATCATCCCTATCCAGTCAAATAATGCTCCCCCTTTCATATCCCATGAAATTCCACTACATTTGTCTAAATAATTATCCAAGCGTAGTGCCATTAAAGAAGCACAGGACAGAATTAAATGTATCGAATCCCTTATGGCTTCCACAGCTACGATTCCTGATACGCCAGATCGACTTACTAGAAACATCAATACTCTAGACCAAGAAATTGGTACTGATACTGAGGTTGATGAAATTACAGAAATCTTCCAGAACCAGCACATTAATGCTTTAAAACTAACCTCTTCTAGAAACTATTATCCTAGACCTACTTTCCCATACCTCCAGATTGAAGAAAGAGGCCAGTTCTCCTAAGCTGCTTATCATGGTGGAACCATTTATGAATGGAACATAGATGGCAAAACTGAGTATCACATAGAGACTTCAAGAAACTGCAGGCACAGTAGCAGAGGCAGCAGCAGCAGGCGATATCCCAGAAGATGACATAGCTGATAGATCTCCTTCCAGACAGAGATGTCGCATTACTACTTCCGGTTCTACCTCCCAGCCAGATGTACCTAGTGCATCTCAGCAGACTGGCCCTTCACATGCTCCTTCTCCTGAGCCGTAAGCCCATACCAACACTAATTTTAGCTACAAATCAAAGGTAGCTCAGTTGCATACAGATTTCATATCTTTCAGAGCTGATATGACTGGGTGTCATGAGGATATCACGAGGAGGCATGATGACCTGGTGAGGAGACACGACAATCGGGTGGGGAGATATGATGACTTAGTTCGGAGATCCGATGCGCTGCGAGATGAAATAGTTGAGGTGAGACATGAGCTTGGAGCTTTGAGGGCCGACCTTACCACTTCGCTCACTCGCCACAGCACCGAGATGTCTACCATGCTGCAGTATATTGCCAACATGCTTACCCCTAATCCTACCGTCTGATCCCATTTTCTCTCTCTCATACTCATTATCTATATTGCTATGATTGTGATATTTTTGCACTATTTGGATATTTGCACTGGTTTCTGGATATTTGTTCTTGGATATTTCTGGATATTTTGCTTCACTGTATATTTGATCTTGCACTTATTTTCTATATATGGATTTTTGGATCTTTGATATTAGTTTTGGTCATCCTATGTTATATCTTGCTATATGCCACAATTTTTGCCCAGTTCTCAGTATCACTTCTCATTTATATCATTGATGCATATGCTTTGACGATTGTTAGTGTGATCCATTTTTAGACAGGTGTCCCGAATCAAAGTTTGGGGGTGCGCCTAACTAAACTTCCGTTGCCGGGTCCCTTTTGCTTCACCCATTTGGTATACTCTTTCCATTATCTGTTGCTTCTTTGTACATTGAGGACAATGTACAGATTAAGTTTGAGGGTGTATTAGCATATCTTACATATCGCACTTGATTTCTATACATGTGATATGATTTGAGAGTCTTAGGCTATGATTTTGATCTTTTGAGGACCATGATACTTAGAATTTAAAAATTGCTTGACTTGAGAGTCCAATACTCCTTATATGCCTTGTGGATGCCATTTAGGAGTACATTTTTTGAAAGATTGATATCTTGCTTGCATTTGTGGTCCACATCATCCTGATTTTGTGATTATTTTGAGATTCACTCTAGGATTCTACACTAGTACAGGCGCACACTAGCATTCATTTGTGGGGTACATGCTTAGTTGATTATTGATTTGGTTATATCCCAATTGAGCTAGTAGTGCATTGAAAGCTTTCATCTTGACAAAAGTGGATAACAAACCCTTTTCATTAAGTAGCCGGGATTCTAGTCACATCAAGCACTGAATTTTTTAGCCGAAAGGTAGAGGACCCAAACTCTAGGTTAATAATTGAATGTTAAAAAAATAAAAATAAATAAAAAAAGAAAAAAAGAAAGAAAAAGTTACAAAAGCAATAAAAAAAAGTGAGGACTTCTCCCAAAAGGTGAGAAGTGGGAAATGATTAGATAGAAGTTGTTTTGATTTGTAACCTAGTCGATTTGAGGGTGTTTAAACACCTAATGCCCTAAAGTCGTCCGGTTTGGGAGTCATTGACCTAACGGTCGACCTCATGAATCGCTAGAAAGCTTAATAGATTAACACATTGCACCATGCTTCCATCTTTAATCCTTAGGATAGTTAAAAAAAAAAAAAAAAAAAAAAAAAGAATAAGTGCACCTAGTTGAATAAAGCTTTAATAAAAGGTTCACTCTTTATTTTGATGATCGGGACTAGATTTGTGTGCTAGTTTGAGGGTAAGAATGTAATCATTTCTTTAGTTGGCTTAGATAGCAACATATTTGATGCCGGTTCACTCAAAAGGATTCTAGAGTTGTTTTGATTTGTATGATCATTTTCTTGATGTTTGGAGGACTATACTTACTTGCTTAGTGTTGAGATTTTAGGAGATTACTTGGAAAGGGTTGAAAAATTGCATACTTAGTTTTCTCCTAATGCTTGTTTTGTATATTGGTGCCTCTCTTGTGAGAAAGAGCTCAATGTTTGTGGGTATCATTTCTGGAAACCCTCATGAGACTTCACTCGTCCACTAAGGGTAACCTAGGGGTTTAAAAGGCTTGTTGTATACGCTAAATGCAATCGTGTTCCCTACAAAAGTGGTGCTATCCTTTCATTGCTTTCTAGTTCATAGATGTATAGTTGTTTATGTCTTTCTTTTCCTTGTAGTTCATTGCTAGGGACTAGCAATATTTAAGTTTGGGGGTGTGATGAGTGCTCAAATGTGACGCATTTTAGCACCTAAGATAGGGTATTTTAGTCCATTCATCTATCTTACTTTCATGTCTTAGATACTTATTTGTGTTATTGCCTATTTCAGGTGAATAATGTTCAAACAGGCTAACAAAAGCCATTTAGGCCATTTTTGGAGCTAAGGAGCAAAGTTGGAAAGAAGCCAAGAAAAATGTACCAAGGGAACTTCTATCGATCAAAGGGAAGTCCCGATCGATCGAAGTGGTCTTCAATCGATCAAAACAAGGCGGTGCCAGCTCATCCAATTGGATCAAGCCTAGAAGATATTTTCAAGCCACGTCAGCTTTGATCGATCGAAGTTAAGTGTTTGATCGATCGAAATTGATCGAAAATACTGCTGGCAGTGAGCTGTCTAATTCCTTAGCGCGCCGATTTCTACCTACCGTGCATAGTTGTGAATTTCCTCCAATCAGAGACTATTATTCTGACTTGGTCCTTACTCAAAGGGGTGTGTAATTGATCTATTGAACATAATTGTAATAGATAGAGATATTACCAATTATAGAATAGATAATTTTTCTCTCTAAAACTAGGGTTTTGGAGAAAAAAAACAAGGATAAAAATGATGATGCTAACCTCCAAGCTAGCCCTTGAGGGTTCCATGACCACTACAATGAATGGCTAAATCCTTCTCTTGGGGCTAGAGATAGCCCCTAGGCTTGCTTCTTAAACCTAGCTTTTGTGTATTTTTGGGGATTTTAGTTGTAATAAATGTTTTGACCTTGAATAAATATAGATATTGTGTTTTCTACTTGATTTGTATGGATTAATGCTTTTAATTGATCATTTGGCTCTAGTCATATGTCTATGTATGCTAGAATTGATGTTCATGTTTTTATCTCTAGATTTAATGAAGTTGATGCATGTCTATGTGTGTTGATGATGTTGATCTAGTGATGGTCAAGGCATGGTGTTTAATGGAACACTTTTGTGATTTATTTGATGGCTCACACTTGTTTCTTGATGGATTGTATCACATCTATAGTTTAATTAGTTTAATTTCATGTTTCTAGCCTAGTTGTAATGTAATTGCTTTAATTTCTTAAGTAGGTGAACAATCTATTCTTATTTCTTGATATTCCATACTTATAAATGCAAAGAGTGCATATCTCTAGATATTTGTGTGTGCATTAATTGTGGTTTAATTGAATGGATATTGGTCTCATTTGATAGGTTATGCTATTAATTAAAATTGAATAGGCAATTTATACTTATTTGTTATCCATGCTTAGTTTTAATTGATGTCACACACATACAAGTTACAATTTAAATTTCCCCATTAATGTATAATTGCTAGTGGTGATGAAGTGAAGCTTAGTGGTGACTCTAAGTCCCAAGACCTCTCTCTTTTCCCTACTTTCTAGATTGCTCTTTTCACTTGCATTAATCTTTAAATTGCATTGTAATTTAATTAAACAATCACCAATCAATCTTTGATCATTCAACCTATTAATCCAACATTAGTTTCCATCACAAATACGCTTCCAATCCCTTGGGACGATCCCTACTCACTCTAGCTATATTTTTAGTTGGAAGTGGTAGTGGCATTTTCTAAATTTAAACTTGGCCACACTACACACTTTTGCATGCTTTGGTTGGAGACACACCAACTCCCCTTAAGGAGGTAGGAGGAGGCAATTTAGAGATCAAATCTACTTTGACTCTATCAACTTCAATACCTCTCTCTGAAATGATATGGTCTAAAACAATCTTCTCTTGAACCATAAAATGGCTCTTCTCCCAACTAAGAATAAGATTAGTTTCCCTACAACGCTGAAGCACTAGGGACAGATGTTGGAGACAGTTTTCGAATGTGGACCCGTAAATAGAGAAGTCATCCATAAAAACCTCGAGAAACTTTTCAACCATATCCAAAAAGATAGACATCATATACCTTTGGAATGTTGCTGGCGCATTACACAATCCAAAAGACATCCGTCTATTTGCAAATGTACCGAATGGACAAGTGAAAGTAGTTTTCTCTTGATCCTTAGGATCAATGGCTACCTGATTATAGCCGGAATATCCATCTAAGAAGTAATAATAGCTCTAGCTAGTCAACCACTCTAGGATCTGATCAATGAATGGTAATGGAAAATGATCCTTTCTAGTAGCGGAGTTGAGTTTATACACACGACATCCAGTGGTGGTGCGTTATAGAACTAATTCTCCCTCAGAATTCTCAACTACTGTAATACATGACTTTTTAGGTACTACCTGAGTAGGACTCACCCACTTACTATCAGAGATGGGATAGATTATTCCCGCATCAAGCAACTTCACAACATCCTTCATAAACACCTCCTTCATATTAGGATTCAATCTTCTTTAGAGTTCTCGAGATGTATGGGAATCTTCCTCCAAATGAATCTGATGTATGCAAATTGCGGGACTAATTCCTTTTAAATCAGCCACACTCCACCGAATAGCCTCTTTATTTTGCTCAAGAACTTTTAAGAGACTACTTTCTTGGTAACTTATAAGATTGGAAGCAATGATCACTGGGAGGGTGTCATTTAAACCCAAGAAAGCATACTTGAGCTTGTCCGGTAGTGGCTTAAGCTCAAGCTTAGGTGGAGACTCTAAGAAAGGAGTAAGCGGAGTACTAGAGAGTGGAGGAAGAGGCTCTAGTCTAGAATTCCATGGAGGAAAATCTGTGATAGGAGTGGAGTTGAGTAATGAATTCACTTCAGCTATTGAAGATTCAATATGAAAGTCTTTATAATTGAAGTGATTTAGACAAGCTTCTAAAGGATCCTTAGATAAAATAGTTGGGAATGATTCCTAGACCAACTCATCAATAACATTAAGGAAGAAGCATTCACTTTCATCGTGGGGATGATGAATAGTATTAAAGATATTCAGCTTAACTTCCATATTCCCAAAAGATAAATCCATGGCTCCAGTCCTACAGTTAATGCAAGTATTCGCTGTGGCTAGAAAAGGACGCCCAAGAATGACTGGAATATACTTTTTGGAATAGTGGACCGGTTCTGTATCAATAACTAAGAAATCGACCAGAAAAAAGAACTTATCCACTTTTATGAGTACATCTTCAACAATACCTCGTGGTTATCTGACAAAACAGTCAACAAGCTGTAGAACAACCGATGTAGGTTTTAACTCTCCCAAACCTAACTTCTCATATACCAAGTAAGGAATAAGATTCACACTAGCTCCAAGATCAAGAAATGCTCGCTCTATCATATTGTTTCCCATGATGCAAGAAATTGTAGGAGCACCAGGATCTTTAACCTTTAGAAGAGTGTTGTACTTAAGAATAGCACTAACTTACTCGGTGAGACAAATTTGCTTAGGAACTTGGCTTTTGGATTTTCTCTTGAGAGTACACAAGTTCTTTAAAAATTTGAAGTATGCTGGAATCTGCTTTATAGCATCAAGCAAAGGAAGATTGATTTTGACCTGTTTAAAGACTTCCATCATATCTTGGATTTTCTCCCCTTGCTTACCAAAGTAGGAGGGTTCCTTAAGACGTTCATGATAAGGCATTCTTGGTTTATAAGTTGTCTCAAGGTTGGGAGCAGATGAAGAAGTGACTCCATCTTCAACTCCTATTGTGGTTTGTGAAATAGAGTTTGAGGAAACATCCCTGGGATGTGGATTATGAATGATAGGAACAATGGGAACCCTAAGCCTTTCTTTTTCTTCCTGTCCTTTTTTAACTTAATTATCAACCACTTTACCACTCCTCAATGTAGTAATAACCTGAACTTGTTCATAATGAATACCTAAGGAATTGGTTTCATCAATCATGTAAGTCTGCCCTTTCAGGTTGGCTACTGGCTGACTAGGCAATTTTCCATCCTCTCTCCGAGATAGAGTACTCACTATTTGCACAACTTGTGCCTCTAGCTTTACTATAGCTTATGAATGAGAATTAAGAAGTTAGGTATTGGCTTTAAGATTAACAAGAGTATTGAGTACTTGATCCTCAAAAGAAGAATTTCTAGGTGGAAGATTAGGAGTTTTAGTGGGTTGATTCTTGAACTGTGGTGGACGATAAATAGCAGATTGATTGAAAGAGTTATTTTGTGGCAGAGGGTTGGATGAATTTTGGTATTGTCCCTATGATTGTGGAACAATGGCTCCTTGACTTTGATTACGCCATGATTGATTTGGATGATCTCTCCAGCCAAGATTATATGTAGAAGCAAATGGATTGTAAGCTGGTCTAGAGAATGCAGTATTCACTTGCTCCTGTGGGATCTCAGATGATTGTCCCATCATAGGGCAAGTATCAGCAAAATGGGAAGGATTAGCATAGATTGAACAAACTTCCTTTGGCAAGGCAGTTTGTGGATTAGCAACAAGAACATAGCCAGATGATTAAACTTTATCAAACCTACGGTTCAATGCTTCTATTTGAGCGGCTAACTCACTAGATTTGTCTACCTCATAGAGTTTTTCAACCTCATGTATTCCAGGTGAAGACCTAGACCTAGAGGAAGAAGCATGTTATAATTAATTTTCACTTAGGGCCTCAGATAGTTCCCAAGCGTCAGCCAGACTCTTACGTAGAAAAGCTCCATTACTGGGTGCATCAACCATGTTCCTATGAGAATCAAAAAGACCATCATAGAAAATCTGTACTAAATGCCATTTAATAATATCATGGTGTGGACACTTTCTTAGAAGATCATTATATCTTTCCCATGAGTCATGGAACTATTTTCTCAGGATTTGGGAAAACGTCATGATTTCTCTTCTCATTTGAGAGGTTTTACCCACTGTGTAATACTTTTTCAAAAACTCTTGTTGCAACATATCCTATGTAGATATGGAATTTGTTGGAAGGGACTGCAACCAAGTTCTTGCTTTGTCCTTGAGAGAGAATTGGAAAATTTGCATCCTGAATGAATTATTGGTAAGAGTAGTCAACTTGGTAGTCGAACACAATTCCAAAAATACATCCAAGTAAGTATAAGGATCCTCTATTGCAAACCCATGGAAAGTAGGAAACATTTGGATCATAGCAGGCTTGATCTGATAATGTGTTGCATCAGCATCAGGAAATACAAAGCACGAATGGGAAGTGTATATGGTTAAAAAAAAATGATCCCTCAATTATGGTTGTAGAGGAACAGGTGCTCTTAGCCATCCATTACCATTACCATTACCATTACCATTGCCATTACCCGGTGCATCACGATTATTAGTTATGTTATTAGAGGAACTTCCTATTGAATTTAAATTCTTTTTAAGTTTTCTTAATTAACTAAGAGTTTTCTCTATTTCAAGATCATGCACTAAAGGTTCTGACTGAGTATGACGAGTTAACATGCATTAAGTCCACTAACCCTAATAGTAACAAAAATAAAATTTCCAAGCAAGAGAAAACAGCAAAAACTTACAAAAGGTTTTATAAATCAGAGCTTTTTATCCCTTACGCGTCTTTGTTCTCAATGCTACTTTCCTGCACTTGAAAAGAAAAGGAATTAAGGTGAGATATCAGAAAGTCCGAAGATTGGTAAACCAAAGATAATAAACTAATTAAAAACCAAGTAAATAAATAAATCTCCCCAGCAGCGATGTCAAAAATTTTGTGTTGTTTTTATTTCCAATAATAAATAACCACTTGCAATAGCACAAATCCTTATAGGATAGTACTATATAGAGGGTATCGAACCCACAGGAAGATGAGTGTATTTCATTTTGCTTTTAACTAATTTTTCTTGGTTTACAAGTAACTGGTTAATTTAATTGATTGGTTGTCACAATTATAAACTGAAATTATACTAAAGTGATCAGAGAGAGATCTTAGGACTTTGACTTCACCACAACCTTCATACTATGGTTAACTATTTTAACTCTGGGGATTTAACAAATTATATTTCAAATGAATTAAACTCAATAACATTTGTTCAATTCGGTTTTTAAAGAAAGATGTTTTATAAATTACAGTTAACTATAACCTATCCACGGTTAGCATAGACTATCCACCTACCTTCTTTAACTATTTTAACTAATTTTGTAAACAATCCATCTTTCCTAAGCATAGACTATAAAAACATTCAGTTATAAAAAACATTGGAATGCCATTACATGACCTCCATTCTTATTGTTACCCAAGAATTGACTCTAGAGGGGGGTTGAATAGAGTCGAGGGCTAATTTTCACAATTTATAGATTTATAATTTCTAATCAACAACTTAAGCAATTATGTAATAATGAAAGTAAACAATTAATATCACAATTGTAAAAGAGATAAGGGAAGAGAAAATTACAAACAATAACTCGGTGATTTTAGCGAGGTTCGGAAACTCCTATTCCTCGGCTCAAGAATCCTCTTAAGACTTCCCAATCCACTAGTGCACCTCCTTACCGGTGGAGAGCAAACCTTTACAAGAAGTAACTCCTTGTTTCACCTTGCTAAGAGAATAACCTCTCTTAATCTTCCTTTGGGTCACACCAACCCTTACAAACTGAAGCTAGCTTGCTTCTTCTTCTTTGGGCCACACCAGCCCTTACAAATGAATATAAGATTTATTGCATAAAAATATATCTCTCAAAGATTGATATGCGAATCAAGGCTCACAACTAGAGTAGATATTAATATAAATGAAGCTCAATACTCTATGAATGATAGAGAATGATATAAGTGAAGAATATAAGCTCTTATAATCTCTCAAATGTATGATAGAGCACAAATTCTATAAAATTTCAAGCAAGAGCAAAAGCCCTTTGAATGCTTAATTGAATCTCTCAAAATAGTATATGAGTGAATGAGAAAGATGAGGAGAAAATGTGAGAATAAAAGCTCTCTTTAATGTAATATAATGCCTCTCAAATGGTTTAATTTTCTCTAGACATTCCATTGCTATTTATAGAGGATTTAGGAGCTGAATAATGATGCAAAAGGTGGACAACAGAAAGCATAAGACAAAAGAGCCGTTGGATTTGAATTTTCCAGAAGGAGCAGGCTCTGTCTTGAAGGGAGTCAGCTCCCCTTGCTCTGCCATGGCATGAAGCCTGCTCCCTACCTTTAAGAGCCTGCTCCCTAATCATTGAGCTGGCTCCCTTGCTGGGAGTTGCATTTTTTGTAGAAAAATGGCTACTCGAATGTCAAGAGCCGGTTCTACTTGAATGGAGTCGGCTCCATTGATGGGCAAAACTTCAAATGGATATAACTCAGTCCATTTAACTCCAAATGAGGTGAAATTTAAATCTAAATTTGTTACCTTGAAGTCAGCTTTCTAATACCACTGGCCTCACTCAAAACTTCCAACCATAGAAATAGTTATGCCTATTTTAGTGCAACCTGGTCAGAAATTTCACAAACCAGAAATATGCATCTTGTGATGGTTATATCTCACTCAATTCAAATCTAATTTAGGTTCAATTTGAGTCTAAAACCAAAGGCTTGAAGTCATCTTTCCAATGCCACTGGCCTTACTTAAAAAAAACAACTACAAAAATAGTTATAGCAGTTTTAGTACAGGCTAGTCTGAAATTTTTCTGGGCTGAAAATTACTTTTTATAAGATAGCCATCTTTCTTGCACCTAGGACTTTAATGTATGGTTCAATTTAGTTTAAGTCCAGTTTCTAAGAGTCTAGGGACATATAAGGATGATAAATTTCAAGTGCATTGTGTCCTAGAGTCATGTACCAATTCATGGTAACAAAGGCTTTAAAGATGAAAGATTAAGTTCAATGCCTTACTTTTACTTTCTAGAGACCAAAATAAATCTTATGATTAATGTGCATGGTCCTAGCATTTCTAGCTTAAGTTGTGAGTTTTTTCAAAGCTTATACAAGCTTGAACTAACTCTTTCTTAGCAAAGACTTCATATGTCAATATATATGAATGAAATGCATAGTTTATTGCTAATGGATATAGGAGCATATGAATGATGTATAATATGCATGGTCCTACAGAGATGAGCTTCAAATGTATTAATAAACACTTTAACATTGAATCTTAAGCTTTCACCATCCTATCTACCCTTTTATTCATTCTTTGAACATGATAGTTTAGTCTTTGAGGTATTCTTACTTTCTTTCTTCCTTTGAGTTGCTTTCTTGCTCATTGTAGTCCAAGTTATCTTTGGATGGACATTGCATTTTGTTCCTTGCAACTTTAACTCTTCTTTGTATCTATTTCTTTCATTGATGTGATCTTGAATAATGGAATACTTGGAATGATCTTTATAGCTTCATTGAGGTCATTCTTTGAATGTGAATAATCTATATAACACTCAATGTAAACATTAGTCGTTAAACACCATTAATGGTTTGTTATCATCAAAACAACTAGATTATCCTTGGATGGAATCCTTAAGGTCAACACTTATGTCCGGCAGGGCTCTGCCAGATACCGTCCAATAAGAATTGGTTAAGAATAGATTACAAACAGTTATATCTTAGACAAGGTAATAACAATTCGAAAAATATTTAAAACATTAAAATCCAATTGAGTTGTCTCAATTGCTCATAATCATGTAATTAGAAATATAATATATATTAAAAATATCCCAGAATTAAAACAATCAAACCATAGTACTTCAATCGGGTTACATCAGTGACCTAAGAGATGAATTAGCTACTCATGACGATGCCGAATATCATCTGTGTTGTGGTCATATTCATCGTCACGGACGGCACTTCTCTTCTCAGGATCTTCACCTTCTATGGTTATGGAAACCCTAAAAGCCGCCACTACAATATCAACCTTCATAATAATATTAGAAAAAATGGACTTCTTCTATCAAGGCCTGTGCCTTCTTTTATAGAAGAAAATAAAGGTTTTTGGTGGGCTTTTAGGTCTTCTTGCCCATCTAGAGTGAAATACGACTTAGAAAAGTGTTGATGTGGTTTGCTCTTTAAATGATAAATACAGTCTTGTGGCTAAATGGTATCACCTATCTTGAGGTTTGTTCTTGTATACAAGGCTGAAGGCATTGAAGTATGATATCTATTTCTCACATGGGCATCTTAGTCTTTCTATACATGGGAGCAATCTTATTACACTTGTCTTTGATACTACATTGCACTACAAATAATATATTAAGGGTTGAATTGCAAATTTAATGGATGCAGCAAGCAACATCTGGTTAAAGTGACAAATGTCAACTGTGAAGGGCAATTATATAATCTCAGCTACATCCTCTGAGGTCTTTTGATAAATATAATCTGCAGTGTATGATTGGAAACATTTTCTAAAGGTGCATTGTATTTTTGTTTTAGAAAAATATATTGAATATCATCATTTAGCTTGTATACACAAAGTATATCATCCCAGGGCAATTCTGGTACTTCATTGATATCTCAAGGCTGCTAAAGGACTCACAGCAATGTGCCACGTGCACAATGGTCCTAGTGAGAGAATGATATGCACAGAAATACAATTCTTAGCTATATATTTCAACATTGTACATTGACCTTTGAGGGCTGTAGAAAAATTTGTTGTTGTGTCACAAGCTAGGGTTGTACAAGGGTTGTTTGGTCCATTCATGGTATATAATTTTTGTATATATCCCTATCTATGATTGGCTTAAAGATGAATATTCTTATTTACACTAGGGCAGCAAATTCAGTGTATAAATATACTGTTATAAAGTAGTAGCAGTGTGTGCACCTGAGAGAGCCTAAAATGTGTCTTTGAGCTGAAAAATGAAGAAGGTCTCGACAGCTAAGATGTTGAGAGAATTTCAAAGAGAATATGTGAGGTTCTAAGCTGAATTTAATCTCTGAATTCTTCAAGAGATGTACACTGAATCACTGAAGTATTAAAGATCTTGTATTGCTGTTTTTCTGATGCAAGAAGAGGGCTGTGGAGGTTCAAAAATTGTTGTAGAGGTTTCTGGGGTTTGAAAAAGGCCCAAACAAGTGTGTTTGAGGTTTTTACAACTGTAGAAGGTGCTCACTTGTACAAGGTTGAGCTGAAGTAAGATTTCACATCTCAAACTTTCATTTAACATGTTTTTCTAGTTTAGCCTTTCAATCTGAGTATATAGTGCTTATAGCTTGTTGTGAGCCACTTGAAAATCATTTTAGCAAGTTTCTATACTTGATTAAAGGCTCTTAAAGTTCAGAAATTACCAAAAATATAACCAACCTTGTTTTTGGCTTTATAAACCTCACTTGTTAGGGTTTTAGGCTTAATAACTGATATTGCTTTAATTATGAGGAATCTATAAGATAACTTGTAGTGTATATTGTGAAAATCATCAAAGCAAGTATATATATCTGATTTAAGATTGAAGGAAGTGAATCAAGGCCTATGTAAACACGAATTTACAGAATTAACCCTAACTAGCAAGTTTCTGCAGAATTTGATTGTGAACAGATTTTTGGGCTGAATTTGATATACAGTTTGATGTGCTTAACATCTAAATCTCAGTACCCAGATGAAACAAGTATATGAGAACCTTGTTCAGGCCTGAGACCATGTAGAATACCATTTATACCCTCAGAGAAGAAGCATCACAGTAGCATCAGAACTGAACCTGCAATGAGCTATTCATTACTGATTTTATGCTTTATATTTCTAATCTTGCAGTGCTAAATAAGAACAATAATTGTGCAAGTATATTATGATTATATGAAGCTATGGGAACCTAAATTAGCTCAAGTATCAGGTGATTTGACAGATTTACCCCTGCTAGTTTGAAGACTAAGGTTTAATGTGTTCCCAGCCTTTTGTGATCTGAGATTGTCTTATCTTGGTCTATTCACTGTTTCAATCTATTGAGCATGTTTGTCTAAAGATATAAAGGCTGTGGAAATAGAAGAAGGGTCAGAATTGAAGCTTATCAGTAAAGTGACATATTTACCCTTGAAGAGGGTTTGAAGCCTTGAGAGCAGCAATCTGGTTTGTACTCACTATTTGTGATCCTAGATTGATTTGAACAATCTTATTTGGCTAAGACAAGATAAAGGGAACCTAGTGTGTACTTCAGGTGAAGCTGCATTGTGCTGTGGGAGGACTAACTAACTGATTGCAGTGGATAAAAGCGAGGATTTCACTTTGTTCTCACTTAAGGCTGTGTATTGCATTCCTACATTGTGTTGCAGCTTAAGTGAATTGTACTTGGTGTATTAACACTTTATTGTAAATGGTAATGGGGTTATAATACCTCATCCCATTGTTGATTATGCTATTTAGAGCTTTAGAGTCCAAGCAAGGTTGCTTAGGACAGAGAGAGTGCATGTGTGCATATCGGTGAGCTAGTGTGTGAGTATTTGTTGTGAAAACTAGTGTCTTGACTGGTACAAGGTGTGTACAGAGAGTGAGACAGCTAAGTGTGTAACAAATTACTTGCAGCTAGTGGATGATTTATTGGCTAAGGCCAAGAACCAAGGTTTTTCCCTATTGAGAGGGTTTCCTTGCATATCCTGTGTTATGTGCTTGATTAGTGTATGATTGGTTTTCTTTTTTATTGAAGAAAAAGTTTAAACAGACTAATTCACCCCCCTATTGGTCTAACAAAAAGAATAATCTCCGTAACTTTAAATCTGATCTGTCTTGGAAGGCTTGAGTTTAAGAAGTAGAGCTCAAGCTTTCTAGAATTATTACTCGAGCTTCAAAGGATGGTGCTTAATCTTCACTTTTGTACTTAGTCAAATTTCTTCAACTATTTTCCGAAACGTCTTTTCCTTCCACACTTAGAATATTTTGGGGTTCTCTTCTTTTAACATTGCTCTATCCAAGCTTCATAGGGCTCGAGCTTTAGGTACTCAAGGCTCGAGCTTAGGATGATGGTGCTCGATCCTTAAGGTCTGGCACGAGGCCTTGGAAGCTTGGTTTTCTTTTAAAATCAACTCTTCAAATTTCGACGCCTTATGCTAGAGCTTGAGGGCCAAGGCTCGAGTACCCTAAGGTAAGGCTCGAGCACCAGTGAGTAAGGCTCGAGCTCTGAAGGTACAAGGCTCAAGCTTCAATGCCTTGTTGATTTTTCTTCTTTTTCTTACAAAGCTCGAGCCTCAGGACTTAGGCTCTAGCTATGGTACTTGAATTCTTCCAAACCTCACCATTTAAGATCTCGGCTTGCTTTGAATGACCGGCAATGACTCTGTAAGCTTTGATACCAGTCGTTTCATCATAACGTCTCAGTTTTAATCGATTCTCTGGGAAAGTACCTATAAACACACAATAAACATAAATTAGTCTAATAATGGATAGAAATGTCACTTTAGGCCTTAACATACGTATATTTAGGGGCTCGAATATGTAATATTCAGCGTTCATCATCCTCTACGAGTGTATCATCAGAACATTACAGCTGAGTTGGATCTCTATACTTTAAACAAATCCAAGATAACTCGGGAGAATGCTAGAAAGGTAGAAGAAGGCTTAGTTGCAACTTCATCTCGCATTCTAGATTCTGACAAGCTCTTTACTACCAAAGGAAACTTTTCTAAGGATGATACAAACCTATTCTATGCCTCCATCTTTCAGAGAAATCGTGTTATATTGGACAGAGTCTTGGATGAACTAAGAGATCTCAGGGCAAAGGTGAAGATGCTTAGAGAGTAGCAGACATGTAGTTCTACAGAGGACGTTTATAGACCCGCATCTCCACAGACATCTGAGAGAGCTGATGATGAAGAAGAGGAGAATGACGATGATAATAAGGTTGATGGTTTTGATGATGGAGATGATGGTGATGATGTCGTGACCACTACAATTCCTTTTAATAAAGATGACATGTACGATTGATTTCAAAATATTTTTCTTTTTTTTGGGATTATCATCAGTTGTTTTGGGATTTTTTTTTTTTATATTGTTTTGTTCGTGATGTGTGTTTACATGTTTATACATAGTCACATGCATCATGTTATTCACTGATATCGTCAATATGCTTTAATTCCTTTTGACATCAATGATATGCTCTAATCTAATTCCTTTTGCAATATGCTTCCTGTGATTTTCTATGTGTTTAAAGTTCTACCTTGGTTAATTTGTTCCAAAAAGGGGGAGATATAATTGATACATTCATGGGTAGTTTAATAACTACGAGGGAGATTTTTGTTTTGTATCTTCTCTATTAAGATTTCACTGGTAGTTTTGCTTCCTTAATGTGCAGAAAACAGGTTGAAAAACAATTCAATGTGACAATCAAGAGAGGTTGTAAAAAAAAGAGTTCAAGGAAAAATTCCGTGTTTATTTTTTTTAACAAATTGTAATCTTGTTTTTTTGCTTGGGTAGATCATAATTTGTTTTTAGGGTTTTGTCACGAAATTGCCAATGGGGAAGATTGTGCGATGTACATTTTGTAATTGGCTAATATCGTTGTCAAAACAAGTCCGATCGACTTTTAATTCTGAGTTCAAAATTCAAGTTTAAGATTAGAAGCGGAATTGAAGAGTTGTTCGTGATCTGGCGACTTTGAAAAAGATAAGAACAACACCTTGGGAAGTTTAGTTAAAAGGAAAGAACACTTACATGCATTGCATGTTTTCAAAAAAAGTGTTACCAAAATTTTTCTAAGTGTAAAAGCTTTCAAGTTCAGGTCTGGCCAACTTGAACCGTGATAAGTGCCGAAATATGCACATTTCGTCCTTTATTCTTATGATTGTTAACACTTTAGCTCTATCTTTACTCATTGCTTAGTACTTATTTATGTTATTGCCTATTTCAGGTTGTTGCACCAAAAAAAGGGTTCATTCCAGTACATTAAAGTCTTTTTGGAGTCAAATAAAATGTAGTGAAGGAAGAAAGCTCCAAAAATAGCCAATTTAAAAATCACGATCGATCTTGTAAGTATACGATTGATCCTGAAAATCTACAATCGATCTTGAATAAGTCACGAACAGTCATAATTGACATGGATCAAGATCGATCCTGGTAAAAATACAATCGATTGTATGGAATTCACGATCAATCGTGCATCATGAAAAGTCATTTAAGTGCTCGTTTTTGTAATATTTCTATTTTTCACCATTTTTCATTTTCTGGAATTTCTGATTTTCTGAGAGTATTTTCGTCTTTTCTTGTTTTACGTGCCACACACCGTGGGGTGTGCCAAGTGTGTCTGAGAGTTGGTTGGGGCATTTTATTGAGTTCAGGACTCTTTGAAATGCAAGAGTTGCCATTTCAGCATTTTTCCACTTTTCAGGCTAGACAGTCCCGGGTGGGACCTGTTACCGGAATTGTTGTGTACGGGGATTTTGTTTTGGTCCATTTGTATCACATTAATTTATTTCATGTGTTTTATGTGGTTGTGATTTATTGTGTGTTTATATATAATTATATGTGTGGTGGTAATTAATGGGGAAAGAAAAAGCAAAATTATTTAAATAGAGAGTGGGACCCACTTTTTTTAGAAAATGGGCTAAGAGGCATTTTTGGCCTCATTTCCTTTCCTCATTTTCTCTCTCCATGCAGGTCTCTCTCTCTCTCCCTTCTATTTTCTTTTTCTTCTTCATTTTGCTTCAAATCTTGATTTCTCTCAAACCGTTGAGAGATTTTTTATGCCGTTTGCGGCAAATTGAAAACTCGACGAGATCTACAATTTGATCGGAGACAAGCCCCGTTTGGTGCACTTTGGAATTTCAAAAATTGGGCTTGGATTTGGGAATTTTTGGATTTTCTACATCAATTTGAGGTAGGGTTTGTCTAATTGTCAATTTCCTTGGATTTAGTAGCTAATTAGATGTTTTTCCACTCCTTTGGCATGTCAATTTGATTATTATTTGAATAATACAAAATTATAGGGTTTTGGTCTATGTTTGAGTTTAACCCAATTGATAGTTTTGAAGGAATTAAATGTTTCTGTTGTATATGAATCCCTAATAACATGCTAAAAAATGACTATGTGGTAGATTTTATATGTTATTCCTAGTATGATTTTTTTGATGTATGTTGAAGCATGCTAAAGTTGTTTAATTATCTTGTTGTGGCCATGAAATTGTTTATTGCATAATAAAGGCATGTTGACAATTGAATGATTGGAATTAAAATGCTCCATATGCATGGCATGAGGGTAATGATGTCTATAAAATAGGTGAGGGTGCAGATGAGATGTGTAGATGTGTGATAGTGGGGAAGTGAAGTGTAGATACATGATGGTATGGATGGGATGTGTGAACAAGTAAGGGTATAGTGTGACGTGCAGTTGCATTGACATTTTATGCATTGCATTGTATGTGATGGTGATGAGGATTGCTTGAAAATTTAAGTGCCGTATGTGAAATCCATTGCATGACTCCACTCCTTTTACCTATTCATTGTGTGTAAAGCATTGGATTACTTACTTTATTTCAGGAGGTGTCACTTAGGCAATCTCTATTGAGCCGTTGTGCTCACTCCTCTACAATTTTTTAGGTCAGGAACTGGTAGGTGTTGATCTTCCACGAATATAGATGGGGTTGGAAAAGAGTTTCCTTGTATTATGTTGTATTAAGATGTATATTTTATGAAGCTTAAACAATTCTATGTAATCGTTTTATTGTTTTAATTTGATAATGTATCCGTATTTTAGACAGCATTTCATGTATTTTGTGTATGGCCATGGAAGCATGTAATAATCATGTTGGTATATTGGGATGAGTGAGATGACTATGGGTTATTTAATTAATTTCATTGATGATATGACTCGTGATATATATTATTGTTGTTGTGAGGTTGGGACAGGTTGTGCATTAGGTTGGCTCACAAAGAGCCTAGAGCTTTTGGACCTTCAGGCTGCACTTAGCAGTATTCCAGGGCTAATCAGCCGGCTGATAAGGCATGTCAGGCGACTGACAAACATCTCAAGACCATTCTAGTGAGTTGTGTAGTTAAGAAGCCTTATTTCGGCCGACCGAACCTCACCATCGGTTAACCGAAACTCCATCATCAGTCAGCCGACACTTCATTACCAGCCAGCCGACACTTCATTTTAGAGAAGTCTCAAGAGTCAACAATTTTAGTGATCGTTTCAGCCGGCCAACCCTGTTGATTAGCTGGCTAAACCCCACTTTTAGTTGGCCGACCATGCATTTTCAGCCAGCTGAGGAAGGGTCTTTAGCCGGCTGACTTTCTCATTGACCCAGTTGACTTTCTCATTGACCCGGCTAACCTTCCCATTGACCTGTACCTTGACTTTTCCACCTAAGTTGTAATTTGGAGCATACTTTGGACCTTTGAATGAATTGAGTACTACCGGTGAGCATAGGAAATGACCATTGTACCCTTGTTGACCTCAGGTTCAGGTAGGGACTCGGTTAATGGTTTGGACCCACAAGTTCGAGTCGTTAAAAAATTGGTATCAGAGCCTTAGGTTCGAAAACCTAAGCATGACGGGTAGGGTAGACCTAGAAGAGTTAGAGTTGAGTTTAACTGTGTTGCACCCTTATATGGTTATTACTTGTTTAAATTGAAAGAAAGATTTATCACTATGTGTTTACATGCATGTTAAATGATAACATGATTATTATTATTAAGTTTATTATTTAGTGAATATGAAAGCATGCTTGAATTTGCTATGTGTTTACTTGTTAATTGTTTACTATTGATGAAAATCTGCTTAATTGACTACGTGCTTAATTGTTAAGTGTTTATTATCTATGTAAAGCATATATTATAGGATATGACAACTTTTAATTGAACACGATAGATATGATCCTATTTTGGGACGTAGTTGCACGCTTAGGTTTATGTTGTGGTCATTCATCCACTAAGGAGTGGATGTATGCATGACTTGTTTGTTTCGTTGTTGACAGGTTTAAATGCTAGGGGCAGTGTTGTGTGTGGAGTTGCGGAAGGTTTTGACCCACGTACGTGAGGGGCTTGATTGTTTCTGTGTTTCTGAATGTTTTAGTTCTTATCGAACGGATAGTGTGAGCACCGTAGCTCGTGGATTGAGCTACTTCATGTATTCTTGTTTTGATAATTTAGTTGTCTTCGTAGAATCGTGTTTGAGGACGACGTAGAAAGATGGATCTGAGTGAAGTTGGACAGAGAGTGGGTGAAAGGGCATCCCAGACGGATAGGGATTCAGTGGGACAGGGCCGAGTTAGAGAGGTGGAAGATAATCCATAAGTAGCGGAGGATGATGTTCTATTAGCAAGGGATGTAGCCTCAGCCTTTCATAATTTAGCTAGTACCACAGCTCCTAAAGTGGTACCACGACCGGCTATTCAGCCACAGGAGACAGAGATGGAGCAAAACCTTGGGTACCTGCTCCAATTTAATAAACTCGTGAAAGTGGCATTTGAGGGAGGTCCAGACCCATTGGTAGCGAAAGATTGGTTAGATGAAGTTAAAAAGCATTTCAAGGCAATAGCAGTACCCGATGATAGGTTGAAAATCACCTTAGCTACGTATAAGTTTGTTAGCAATGCGGCAGTATGGTGGAAGACCATGACTAGCGCACATAACATTGACAATATAAGTTGGGATGCATTCAAGAGTCATTTCTTTGATAAGTATTTCCCGCAGACTAAGAGACGAGAATTGAGGACACAGTTTGACGGACTTGAGCAAGGTGACATGTCAGTGACAGAGTATGAGAATAAGTTCACTTCTCTTTTACGTTTCGCTACAGATGTGTTAGGAAACAAATAAGAGAAGACATGGCGGTTTGTGTATGGCCTAAATCGTTTTATTAGGCCAGGGGTGACACTTTTGGGATTAAAGAATTATTCTGAGGTGGTTACAAAAGCACTGATAGCAAAAGTAGAAGCCAAAGATTGGCAAGAAAGGAGTGGTATTGTGGGTCCTCAAGGACGAGGTACAAGTGTGGGTACTTCTTCTGGGAGTCAAGACAGGAGAAGGAATAGAGATGCTTCATTATTTTCTCATGAGCAATGAACGACAGGTGCTACTCCTATGGTTGGTGCTTCTTTAGGGTCCTCTAGGACGAGTTTGGTGTGTTATTATTGTAGACAGCCAAGACACTGCAAGGCGGAGTGTCCTCTTGATAGACCTAGTTCTGGAGTTTGTTTTCGGTGTGGTCAACCGGGCCACATGAAGAGGGATTGTCCATAGAGGAAATGAGACATTACAGTGATTGATTATAATGTAACGGGGGGTTACCTGTGAGTGTGATGTAATGGGGGCGACCTGTGATTGTGTTGTAACGGGGGATACCTGTGAGTTCCGTAACTGGGGATACCTGTGAGTCGTGTCGTGTTGTAACGGGGACTACCTTTAAGTCATGTTGTGTTGTAACGGGGGATACATGTGAGTCGTGTCTTGTTGTAACGGGGGTTACTTGTGAGTCATGTTGTGTTGTAACGGGGGATACCTGTAAGTCGTGTCATTTTGTAACGGGGGACACCTGTGAGTCATGTTACATTATTTTCTGTGAGTGATGTTTCACAGTAGTCTGTCAGTCATGTTGTATAGTTATTTAAGAGTCATGTCGCATTGTCATATGTGTGCCTTATCATGTTGTTGTCAGTGCGTCGTGTCGTGTTGTAATGGGGGCTACCTGTGAGTCTAATGCAATAACGGGGGCTATTTGTGACTGTTGTAATGGGGGATACCTGTGAGTTCGGTAGTGGGGGATACTTACAAGATTGGGTGTGGCAGGAGATGCCTGCACACTATTGTTTTGTAACGGGGGACATCCGTGAGTTTGGACAGATGCCTGTTCACTTTGTGCAGTGTCGGGTTCATCTGTGCCAGGATGGTGGACATATCCCGTAGTATGGCTCTGGACTGGACGATGTTGATGATGCTTAGTGTGAGCCCTTGGGGCAGGATATTTTGTATGAGTTTCAAGTTGTAATGATGTACCAGTTGTGACCGTCATGTATTAAAGCAGTGATGTATTTGTAAGACTATATGAGTATTCTAAACAGTTTTATTAGATAATGATGTGAATTTTGTGAACAGTTGAGTAGTTGTTTCTATGAATAGAAGGTCTAGATTTTTGCTTATAAGATTCTTCTTTGGGTAGGATGAGACGCGAAGTCTTAGGATTCATTGTCTAGCCCTAGACGTATGGATGTTAGGAGTATGAGTTGCAGATCGAGCTGTTCATCTCCACATAGTTCCTCTTTCTTGGCATATCGTATGTGAGGTATCGATAAGTGCATGTTCGGTTCTGTTACGGTAGAGGGACTTGATCTTTCTTCTTCATGTTTTGGTCCTGGCAGGGACTTTGTGGTCTGTGAGTTTCGTATCTCCACATAGGGGATTGTGCGTGTCAACAGACGGAAGAACTTTTTGGAGTTCTCTTTTTGTTAGGGATCCTGAGTGAGGATTTAATCTAGATTGTCCAACTTAACTCCATGACAAGAGGTGAAGTCTTGGGCTTTGAAGGATTCGTTCCGAGAGGTCGTGACCGATGCGACGTGAAGCGTGACTTATTTACTGGTGTGTATATTTTCTTAGGGCCTTGGAACTAGCAGTGGTATCTATCAGTCGTGATGCGACTTATGTATTCAGGATGGTTAGACCGTGTGTCGTGAGCTGTGTGTCCAGAGTAGACGTAGAGATTTGTATATATGTATGCTTGAGGATTAGACCTGAAGACAAGAACGATGTTGATGTTGAGGTCGGATCGACAATGGGAATGACCTGGCCAACCATTTCTCTGAGTCAGTCTTTCCTTAACATAATGTCGGGTCAAAGGTCAACGATCATTGATTTTAATATGTTTAGTGACAGACGGAGTACGGTGTTGTATGTTGCGTATATGTGGTTGTGTGATCTCATTTTTTAGTGAGTTTCATCTGGAATAGATGGTATTTTTTGTATGTGTTTAGGTGATTTGTTGTGTATGGTGGTGTACTTGGTATGGGACTACGTGTCCAAGGAGTTTTAGTTGTTGGATCAGTTGATCCTTGAGCTATGCTGATGGGTTGTTTTTCCAGTTACTTGATGGTACATTTGACAGGTCGGATGGTTCTTTTGATTATAATCGTAGGTGTTTAGCTATGATGTAGCTATTGAAGGCAGTAGTTATCAGAGATGGTTTAAAAGGTGTCTTTGGGATAGCAAGTTGAGCTTGTATGATGGTTCATTAAGTGGTTTTGTAACCACTGTTTTGTGGGCTTTAGGGTGTTTGGTGCAGATTATGTGAGGCGCTGCTAGTTGGACCTATCGGGTGTGCGATCCAACTGCTTTTTAGTAGGATGTCTCGTGTGGACCACGTTAGTACGATTTGGATTGGTTTTAACCTGGGTTGAGTGTGGAAGTAGATGGTTGAGTGTCGTGGTGATTTGGATTGAAGGATTTTTTTCGTGATACGAGTTGTTGTACGGGTTGATTGAAGATGTTGTTTGCGGAGTTGGTATCGACTAGTGGTATGTTCTGGTTAGAAGGATGACAATCCTAATGGTTCTCAATGACCAAGACTCAGTGGAATCACGGGGTTTGGTTGGCGACTTGTGCCTCGTGTGCTTATAGGTGACGGTAGGGAGTTTTGTTCGGTACTGTGGTGCCTTTTTTGTTCAGTTAGTTGTTATACGAGATGCGATCATGTGCGGCTGTGGTCACTGTTCGATCGACGTTGCATTGGGTCACAAGCACAGGGTTGCGAGTGACATGGGACGTGGACTCCTTGTGTCGAGGTTTTCGGTTTGGCGTGTTGCATGGGGTACTCGGAGACATACTCCATTTTTGTATCCTTTCGTCTTTCTCTTTTAAGGAGGATAGATTTCGAGGACGAAATCTCTTTAAGGAGGGTAGATTGTAATATTTCTGTTTTTCACCATTTTTTATTTTCTGGAATTTCTGATTTTCCGAGGGTATTTTTGTCTTTTCTCGTTTTACGTGTCGGACATCGTGGGGTGTGCCAAGTGTGTCCGAGAGTTGGTTGGGGCATTTTATTGAGTTCATGACTTTTTGAAATGCAAGGGTTGCCATTTCGGCATTTTTTTCATTTTTCTGGCCGGACGGTCCCAGGTGGGACCCGTTACCGGAATTGTTGTGTACGAGAATTTTGTTTGCGTCCATTTACATCACATTCATTTATTTCATGTGTGTTTATGTGGTTGTGATTTATTGCGTGTTTATATATAATTATATGTGTGGTGGTAATTACTGAGGAAAGAAAAAGAAAAATTATTTAAATAGGGAGTGGGACCCACTTTTTTTAGAAAATGGGCCAAGAGGCATTTTTGGTCTCATTTCCTTTCCTCCTTTTCTCTCTCCACGCAGGTCTCTCTCCCTTCCATTTTCTTTTTCTTTTTCATTTTGCTTCAAATCTTGATTTCTCTCAAACTATTGAGAGATTTTTTATGCCGTTTGCGGCAAATTGAAGAGCTCGACGAGATCTACGATTTAATCGGAGCTAAGCCCCATTTGGTGCACTTTGGAATTTCAAAAATTGGGCTTGGATTTGGGAATTTTGGGATTTTCTACATCAATTTAAGGTAGGGTTTGTCTAATTGTCAATTTCCTTGGATTTAGTAGCTAATTAGATGGTTTTCCCCTCCTTTTGCATGTCAATTTGATTATTATTTGAATAATGAAAAATTCTAGGGTTTTGGTCTATGTTTGAGTTTAACCCAATTGATGGTTTTGATGGAATTAAATATTTATGTTGTATATGAATCCCTAATGACATGCTAAAAAGTGACTATGTGGTGGATTTTATATGTTATTCCTGGTATAGTTGTTTTGATGTATGTTGAAGCATGCTAAAGTTGTTTAATTATCTTGGTGTGGCCATGAAATTGTTTATTGCATAATAAAGGCATGTTGATAATTGAATGATTGGAATTAAAATGCTCCATATGTATGACATGAGGGTAATGATGGGTATAAAATAAGTGAGGGTGCAGATGAGATGTGTAGATGTGTGATAGTGTGGAAGTGAAGTGCAAATACATGATGGTATGAATGGGATGTATGAACAAGCAATGGTATGGTGTGACATGCGGTTGCATTGACATTTTATGCATTGCATTGTATGTGACGGTGATAAGAATTTTTGAAACTTTTAAGTGCTCTATGTGAAATCCATTACATGACTCCACTCCTTTTACCTATTCCTTGTGTGTAAAGCATTGGATTAGTTACTTTCCTTAAGGAGGTGCCACTTAAGCAATCTCTAGTGAGCCATTGTGCTCACTCCTCTACAATTTTTTAGGTCACAGGGTTGAGCTGGTAGGTGTTGATCTTCCACGAACATAGACGGGGTTGGAAAAGCTTTTCCTTGTATTATGTTGTATTAAGATGTATATTTTGTGAAGCTTAAACAATTCTATGTAATCGTTTTATTGTTATAATTTGACAATGTATTCGTATTTTAGACAGCAATTTGATGTATTTTGTGTATGGCCATGGAAGCATGTAATAATCATGTTGGTATATTGGGATGGGTGAGATGACTATGGGTTATTTGATTAATTTCATTGATGATGTGACTCGTGATATATATTATTGTTGTTGTGAGGTTGGGACAGGTTGTGCATTGGGTTGGCTCACAAAGAGCCTAGAGCTTTTGGACCTTCGGACTGCACTTAGCAGCATTCCAGGGCTAATCAGTGATGAGCGATGAATATATGCATATTCGAGCCCTTAATTACGTATAAGTTAAAGCCTAAAGTGATACTTCTATCCATAGTTAAACTAATTTATGTTTAATATATGTTTGTAGGTACTTTCCCAGAAAGATAGTTAAAATCGAGACTTTATGATGATATCAAAGCTTACAGAGTCGTTGCTGGTCATTCAGAGTAAGCCGAGAGCTAAATTCGTGAAGTTTGAAGCAATTGAAGCCTTAGAGCTCGAGCCCAAGTGTTGAGGTTCAAGCATTTCAACAAAGAAAAGAAGAAAAGTCAACAAGGCCAAATGCTCGAGCATCAGTACCTTGATGCTCGAGCCTTACTGCAAGGGTGCTTGAGCCTTATTGCAAGGGTGCTCGAGCCTTAACCAAAGGTGCTCGAGCCTTGACCCTGAAGCTTGAGCATGAGGCGTCGGAAATTAATGAGTTGATTTTAAATGAAAAGGCTACGCTCCAGATCTCGTGCATTACCCCCATGATTGAGCACTATCCACGAAGGATCGAGCATCATCCATTGATGCTCGAGCAATGAGCCCCTGATGCTCGAGCATGGTACCTAGTGCTCGAGCCCATAAAGCTTAGATCGAGCAATGGTAAAGGAGTTCAATCCCAAAAATATTCCAAGCGTTGAAGAAAAAGACGCTTCAAAAAATAGTTGAAGAAAATTGGCAAAGTGTCAATATGATGATCGAGCACCATTCACTAATGCTCGAGCATCTATCCAGAGAAGCTTGAGCATTTGTTCCTGAAGCTTAAGCATGAGCCCTAAAGCTCGAGCATCTATTCGTGAAGCTCGAGCATTGCATGACATGTCAGACCAAAAGCTGCGGGATTCCTTTCTTTACCAGCCGTATCTCATCCCAGTTGGGCTAGAAGACCTAAAAACCCACCAAATACATATTTTCTTCTATAAAAAAAGGCGTAAGCCTTGATAGAAGAGGTCTGAAATTTCAATCTCTTTTACGGTGATTATTCAGAAGACTGAAAGTGTGGTGGCTTTTAGGGTTTCTACAACCTTAGAAGTGAAGATCCTGAGAAGAGAGGTGTCGTTCGTGACGATGGAGATGAACTCAACATAGATGATATCCAACCTTGTCATGAGTAGCTAAATCCTTTCTTAGGGCACTGATGTAACCCAACTTTGTATTATGGTTTGATTGTTTCAACTCTGGGTTTTACTTTAATATATGATGTTTTCTTGATTATATAACTATGAGCACTTGAGACAAATCAAGTGGATTTTTCATGCTTCAATAGATTATAAACTGTTACTACCTTATCTTAGATGTAATAGTCTGTTTTCTATTCTCAACCTACCTTTTTGTACGGTATCTGGCGGAGCCCTACCGAACACAAGAATAAAGGTCATATAATGGTGTTCCAACATATTTTGCAAAAGAATGTTTTCATAATCTATGCTTAGGAAAGGTGATTCATTCACACAGTAGTTAAAGTAGGTAGAGTGGGTAGGCGAATAGTCCACGCTAACTGTAGATACATGATAGTTAGCTAATTTTGTAAAACATCTTTCTTTAAACTCCGAACTGAACGAATGTTATTAAGTTCAGTTCATTTGAAAACAGAATTGGTTAAAGTCCCAAAGTTGATTCAATTGACTATAATATAACGGTTGTGGTGAAGTCAAAGCCCTAAGATTCTCCCTCTCTGATCATTCAATTTAGTTTAATTTGCTTTACTTTAATATTTTGTTTAATTCTAGCTTGTTAAACCATGACAACCAACAAACTTTCCAACTAAGTTACCTATAAACCATAGACGAAGTTAAAAACTGGAATACAAATCTCTTCTCCCTGTGGGTTCGACATCCTCTTTGCATAGAGCTATATCCTACACGATATCGTACGATTGCGAGGGAAAAATAGACATATCAATTTGTCGGCTGACAAGGCATGTCAGGCAACTGACAAGCATCTCGAGACCATTCTAGAGAGTTGTGTAGTTGAGAAGCCTTGTTTTGGCCAACCGAACCTCACCATCGGTCGACTGAAACTCCATCATCAGTCGGCTGACACTTCATCACCAGCCTACCGATAGTTCATTTTAAAGAAGTCCAGAGAGTTGACAATTTTGGTGATCGTTTCAACCGGTCGACCCTGTTGATCAGCTGGCTGAACCCCACTTTCAGCCGGCCAACCGAGATACGAAGATACCAGTGGAAGGTTGATGAATTTGAAGGCCTAAGAAGTACCTTAGAGTGCCAAATATGGACATTTCAAACCTTGTTTTCATAAGGTTTGCAAATTTAGAGATTAATGAGGAATCTGAGCCACATGTTCCATGATATCATCAACATAAATCTGTAGGATTAGGAAGTGATCTTGATGCGTTCTGATATACATGATATTATCAACTTTGCCTCTGTGAAAACCTTGTTCCACCAAGAAGCTATGTAGCTTCTTATACCAAGCTCTAGGGGTTTATTTAAGGCCATACAAGGCCTTACTTAGCTTGTAAACATATAAAGGAGACTGTGGATCTTCAAAACCCTCAGTTGTTCCAAGTAAACTTCTTTATTTAGGTCTCCATTTAGTGTAATACCCCTAATTTTAAAAGGATTTATTAATTATTTTAATTACATTTTAATTGATTATGTGGCTACGTGTTTATGTGCTTAAATGATTTAATTGTTTGATGTGAATTAAATATTTTATTTGTGTGTATTTGTGTGATGTGATCTATGTGATTTAATTGTATACTTGTTTGTAATTATGTATTAGCTAAATGTTTATTTGTCTATTTTATTTTATTTAAATTTTAATCTAAAAGGAATGGATTTGGATAATAGTAATGGACCAAACAAATGGGTCTCATGAACTACTTGGATATGAAGCCTAGATAGGTAAGGATTATGACCCATGGGTATTGGTTATATATATATATATATTGATGTGTGTGTGTGTGTGTATATATATATATATATGGATATTATTATTATTATTTATGGAGGAATTAGTTATATATATATATATATATTAATGTGTGTATATATATATATATACGTGTATTATTATTATTATTGTGGTATGTATTAATATTATTTATTATTAATAATAATACATGGAGGTATTAGTTATATATACATATATATATGGTGTGTGTATATTATTATTATTATTATTGTCATACCAAAGGGGGAAGCGCACATTAACTTAGATAAAACTATTAAAATAAATAAGACGGTGTATAACCGACCAAGATATATATAATATATAATAAACGAAAGTAAATGTAACTAAAATTAAGCTTATATTAATACAACTGAGAATGACTGAAAGTAACTTACAAATTACTGATAGTAGTCTGACAAATATAGCATATTGGTATAAAATTACACTCAGAAAAGATAAATAAAACTGAACTGAAGATTACAATTTGAAACTGAGAAAATGTTATGAAGTCTGAAATCTCTCGAATGAAGCCTGAATTGCAATGGGACTAAGCATTACTTTTATAACCGGGCTCCTACACTGTTGGGGAATGCTTCAGCGCGAATTTTAGCTTTTTGAAAAGTGACTTTTGCTTTTGACTACTTTTACTGTAGATGAATTGTATCTTGTCGGGGTACTGTAGAAACAGTGATTCTGCCGACAGTTACTGTAGAAATAGTGAATTTGATTGGTTATGTAGTATTCTTGACTTTTATTGTAGCAAATAGTAACTTTGACCAAATAGTGACTTTTTCTTCCATATCAATTTTCAATTGAATGGATCTTGGTATGGATTTTGACTATCTTGGAACACAAAGTCGTCATACAAATTGACTATTGGGTGACTTGATTCAGTAGCAGAGGAAGCATCAACTGTTTTTTTTTTCATCTTTAGACAACTCTTGGATGCGATCAGTCAGTAAAGCTGCCATTTTCTTGAGTTTTTCTATTTCTGACTTGGGAGCATGTTTCCGTGACTTGGTGGAAACAGTAGAACCAGTAGGGGAAGGCTGTTTCTGTTGAATGACTTGCTGTGTTGGAGGAGTAACCTATGTCTGTGAAGTAACTTGGTTTGAGGATTGTTTGGGATAATCATCTTTAACATACCCAATAATCATGTCAAATTTGAAAGCATCCCACCATTTAACATAGTGGCGATAGATGACTATGTTGTCTTGGATATCATATTGCCATTTAAATACCCATGGGACTTTGTATTTACTGCAAAATAACAAGAAGACTGGAAATTGGGAACTATGTTTATTAACTTTGTGAACAGTGTGAAAGTATTTGACTTGATCTGCAAGGGAGAGGGGGAGGATTTCTGGAATAGCACCATGAAGAGTCCACCATCTCAGAAACCAAGTAGGGATTTGACTTTTGAAATGACTATCAAAGTTGATAAACCATGAATGAGTGAATGACTCATTTTGGTATAAGAGAACAGATGACCAGGCTGTCATACAATCATAATACGTAAACTGTATATTATGATCATGTAATGGTTGGGGTAAGTAAGGGTGACTGCCCCATTCATTCATGGAGATTAGCCGTCGAATGTACAGGGAATGGTAAATAACTTTGGAAGAATCATTCTTATCATAATTTGTCTTGACTATGATAGATTCAGTATGGTATAGGATATCTCTGTAAAACCTAAGAGTTTTAGAAGGATGGCTTGGGGCATAGTGAAGGTTACTTGGAAATAGGAGCGGGCCAATTCAAGTGGATCTTTAATGTGACTGAGGTGTGGCTCCATGAAAAACAAGGAAGTAGGGGGTTTTTCAATATATGGACTTGGTGGTTTTTTAGCAGTGAATTGTTGGATCTAGGACTGGGTGTGAATTTGGGGTTGAACTTGGAAAGGATCTGATGTCGGATTAACTAGGGCTGACTTGAAAGTTGTGGGGAAGCAAGAGGTTGGAATCTATTGGTAACTGCTAATGTTGAAGAGATTGTGACAGGGATCTGGTAACTGGAGCTTTGTCTGAGCAAATATTAAAATGTTTAACTAGTTGGGACCTCAGGGGAGGCTGCCGGTCTACCATCAGATTTCTGCAAGAATTCCCTTGTAAGAAAATCTGGAATGGAATTGTTACTGCCTTTGATATATTCTATATCAAAATCAAATATACTTAATATAGCTTGCCACCAGGCAAAAATTTGTTTGGAAGCAATATTTTGAATATCTTTTTCTAAAACATATTTTGCACTTTGACAATCAACTCTGACTAAAAACTTTTGATTTAAGATATCATCTTAAAACTTACTAATACACAAAACAATAGATAAAATTTCTTTTTTAATAGTACTATAATTACTCTGTGCTTTCGTCCAAACACCAGAATGGAATCGAACTAATTATTCAGGTGCATTTGGATAGACTCGTTGTTTGAGGATGCCAACATAACCAATGTCAGGGGCATCAGTTTCAATGATTTTAAAAGAATCAGTAACGGGAATGCCAAGACAAGGCAATGTCTTAACATATTGTTTGATAGATTTAACTACATTAGTATGAACAGAAGTCCATGAAGGAGGATTACTTTGAAGGCTCTCAAATAGTGGTTTACATTGCTTGCGAAGACATTTGTAAAAATCTGTAATGTAATTGAGGGATCCTAAGAACCTCTAGAGTTGTGACTTATCAAGGATTTCATCTGGAAATTTATCAGCAAATTGGATTGAGCGATCAATAGGGCGAATTTGTCCTTGGTGAATATGATAACCAAGAAAATGGATTTTTGTTTGAAATAACTTGATTTTAGAAGCAGAGACTACAAGACCATTTTTCTGGATGACAGCAAGAAATGTTTTTAAATGTTTCTAATGCTCATTAAGTGACTTTGAAAATAGGAGAATATCATCAATATAGACAATAGAGAAATGACTGTAAGGATTGAAGATGTGATTCATAATATTATGGAATTCACTGGGGGCATTTTTCAATCCAAAGGGCATAACTTTCCACTCATAATGACCAAAGGGGGTGGTAAAGGCAGTCTTATACCTATCCTTTTTTCTTAAACGGATTTGCCAAAATCCTGATTTCATGTCAAATTTGGAAAAGATGACTGCTTGACTAAGGCGGCTAATAAGGTCTTTTTTATTAAGGATAGGGTACCTGATCCATTCTAAAACCTTATTGAGTGGTTTGTAGTTTATGACTAAACGAGGAACTCCTCTTTTTATTTCAGAGTTTTTCTGAACATAGAAAGCTGGGCAGGACTAGGGTGACTTACTTTTTCTAATAATCTTTTTATGTAAAAGATCATTAATTTCTTTTTTACAAAACTTCATTACTTCTGGACTCATCTGAATTGGTCTTACTTTAGTAGGAATGTGTCTTCTCCTAAAGCCTTTGATGTAAGGTAACTTAACTGAATGTCTTTTTCTATGCCAGAAGGCAGTTGGTAGATCAGAACAAACCTGATTTTTTATTTGTTGTTCGAAATCTTAAATTTTTAATTGGAGCACTGGATCAGCTAACTGATCATCAATACGTTTATAATTGACTTCTTCTTTTAAGAAATTCAATTGTTGAGTCTTGCTCTGCAATAAATTTATTGACTTTGTTACTGAAGAATCAATGACTGATTTTAATTCTTTTCGAGAAGGAGGACTTAGGAATTTAAATTGAACTTCTTGACCAAAGGGTCGAGTGACTAAGCCTTCATTATTAGTTGTAAAGGGATAAAGGAGGTAAAGAAATGGAACTCCTAAGTTCAATTTATCAGTCATATTTTTGACCAAGACAAAGGATGTCTTAAAACATACGTTGTTCTGGCAAATATGGGCTTTAGATAACTTGTATTTTATGTCTATTTTACTTCCATTAGCTGAACTTAGCCTTTCAGAGGTTTTCTCATAGTATTTAGTGGGTATAAGACCTTCCTGAATGTAATTAAGATCAGCTCCTGTATCTATCAAAGCAACGACTTCAAGCTTGAAATCTTTGTTGATGATAAGGGTAACTTTAGCATACCATTTCTGAAATGATATACGATTTAAAGTTTGGAGTTTTTTAGAAGATTCTGAATTGTCGGAATGTTCAGAGGCTTCTTCATCAGATGATTCTTTTCCTTTGAAGGAAAAGGCAGGATTTGTGTTTAATTCCTGAATATCATTTTTCATGACTTGGTTTTCTAACCTAAGGTTTTTAGTTTCAGTTTTTATTATGTTAATCTCTGTTTGAAGATCCTGAATAGTGACTTCTTTAGGCTTATTATTAAACCATTCTAGGGTTTTATATAGACTAAAATTGGGTTTACTAATGGTTGGAGGTTTAGGTTCTGAGTTACCTAATAATACCTTAAGTTTTTTAAGATATAAAGTTTTTAACTCAGGGTCATCTACTTTATTGATTAAATCAATAAGTAGATGTTCTTGTTCATCATTTTTGGTGAGAACATTAAGTGACTTAGTAGGATTACAACAACTATTACATCCTAATGTAATATGAGGAGAGCTGGGGGAAGCATCAGATGACTGTGAGGAAGAACTAGCTTCAGGGTCACTACTACTATCCTCAATATCTCTTAACTAGAGTATGTGATAAATAGAGTCTTTAATTTCATCAGGAATTTGTAACTGATTGATTTTCTTTTTTGCATAACAATCCTTTGCAAAGTGACCTAATCGACCACATTTGTAACATTTAACTTTGCTAACATCTGTGGTATTTATGTTATCCTTTTTCTTAGAAATCTTTTTACTACTAGATTTCTTCTTAGGTTTAGACTTTTGAGAGTAATACTCTTTTTTGGGGAATGCGGGCTTTCTGTAATATCTACGATAACCTTTGGAACTTTTCCTTTGAGGTTTGGGGTTTTATCTTGAGGGAGCTATAGGGGGAAGACCATATTGTTCACAAAAGGTTCCCATTTCATATTTAGCTCTTTTCCTATCATCTTGTAACTGGTTACTTATTTTCATGTCAATACATATCCTTAATCATTCCTTTTGAATTAAGCTGATGATATTGCCATAAGTGAGGTTATCATAATCAATATTACCTGTGGCTTTACTAAGAGTGTCTCTAATTTTGTGGGCAAAGAGAATGGGTAAACCATTAATGAAATTTTCTTTCCAAAATGGTTTATTACTATCATCTCTAAGCATAACTCTGGACAAGAATACATCTTTATACCACCTAAAATCACTTATGGTTGGACAAGTGAGATTGGTAAGTTGGTCATGTATTCTGGAGGTGATGTTACTTGGAGTACCTATGAAATGGTCAACTATGGTATACACTAATGTGTTAACTCCATCAGGGATACCACGGCCTATGGCTTCATCAAAGATAGGAAAACCATTATCATCTTGTTGAACAACATTTCTTATTTGGGTTCGAGAATCTTCAGTGAGATGTTTTTCCCACCAGGATTTTAACATTCCTGAGAATCCCGAAGTAAGTAGATCAACAATTTCTGGTTGACTTAGGTTATGGGTAGTGACATAATTATTGGCTACCATAGATATATGACTAAGTTTATTAAGAATCTCTTGTTTAGATAAGCCATCTATATTCCATTCATAGAGTTTATCTGAAGAAACAGAGAATTTATTTTGAATATTCTTTTCCTCAAATTGGAGGTCTAGAGGTGTTGGTCTGGGATACCAATTTTTGGTGAAGCTAGTGGGATTGACTCTTTTGTTAGTAATACGGTTGAGTTCCAAATTGGAGAAGGCATTTTCAATTTTTTGAAGGTCAGAGGGGTAAGTAGAACTATCAGAATCGCCAGTATTATTAATGACAGTAAGGACTTTCTCGTCGTTTTCGTCTTTGACTTTAGATTTACCCTTTTTAAGAGATTTGAGAATAGCTTCAATTTGGTGAATAACAGAAGGATTTGGTAGGGCTGGTGGAAGACCTTTTATGTTTATGGGCATGGAAATGATGGGTGTTTCCATGGGAGGAGTAGGGGGCTTGACTGGAGGTTTTGATTGAGCCAGTGAGAGCTCAATTTTGTCTAATTGGGTACCAAGGGTGTGTAAATATTGGTTAGTGTAATTATTTTGTTCAATTATTTTTCTAATATTAGCATCGGTTGTGGTACTTGTTTTCAAGGGCAAAGCAGTAATTTTAGTTCCCATGTGATCAAGAATCACATTCTCTAAGGGAGGATGGGAAGAGGAAACTGTGGTTGCATCAGAAGTTTTCCAATTAACTTTGGTTAGAGCATTGACTTGATTATAACAATTTTCTAGATAATCAAAAATTTTGATTTCTAGTTGATGTTCAATCATAAACTTTTGCCAATGACGGAGAATTTTATTTTGTTCTTTTTTAGTATAGGTTTTGCGAAAAGATCTACGCTTTTCTTTGTTACCAGGGGATGAGTATTCATTATGTAATTTTGAAAGATTATACTTAAAAGGTTTACTTATAGTAGTTAACTGGGGATTGATTGCATTGTATTCTGTAATGAGATCAGATGGTGTAGGAGAGGTAGGAGTAGATTTAGCTTTTGGAGTAGTATAACAAGGAGGAGTAACTTGTTCTTCAATTTGAATACCTTTTAATTTTGTATTTGTTGGTTGGAGATGATGAAATCTAGAATTTTTTCTTTTTAGAGGAGGAATTTCACTTTCTTTGTCTAGTGGATGTTCATCAGATCTATTACAAGAAGTGGAAGGACGTGAGCGAGTCAGAAGGCGTTGTTCATCAAAGCTTATTCTGACTGTTCCGTCAATAAATTCCTGTATTCTATCAAGATTACCAACATCATTTTGTGTTTTAACTGGATGATTCTCATTTTCAAGAAACCATTCATTAGGTAAGGAAATGTCTTTCCAGGCTATGGTTTTCTTAAGTTGAATATTAGCATCTGGAGTATTACTTTCAATGAGTAGTGTATGACCTTTGATATCTTTTTTAAAGGCTTTGACATTAAGATTAGTTTTTCTGGTTTTGTAATAGATTCTGTAGATCAGACCTAAAGGTTGTTATCCTGGAAGCATTTTATAACTTGAAGTTTTAACATTAAGAGTTAAGGCTTTTAGAAGGTGAGGGTCAGTAAAACTAAGGGTGAGATCAGGATAGCAGTTAAAATGAACTGGACCATTGCAAAGACTGGTTTCAACTATTCCTAGAAGCCTATCGTTATAATCCAGGAATCTAGCATCACAAAGAGCTAAGAGGACTGAGGCATTAAGACCAGTGTTGGTGAATGGGTTGACAGCTACTTGAACAAGGCCTATGTGAATGAAGTTATAACCACGATCTTTGTGACTTTTAATTGCTTGAGCTGTGAATAACTGAAATTTTTCATGTTCTTTGGATAGAGAGTAAATTTGCTCTACAGTTTTGACTGCGTAATCACTAAGGAAAGTTGACTTAAGGAAACTAGTTTTGTAGATTTCACGGGTTGGGATCCTAGGGATATTCCAATCACTAAAATCTAAATTGACATCTTCAACTCTGTATTCTTCTTCATTAACTGTGTTTGGTACTGGAGGAAGACTAGTACTAGCTCTGGATCTAGAGCTTACAGAAGAGGAAGATCTAAATAACCTATTCATGGTTACTTAACTCTTACTATTCTTGATGGGTTGTCTGGTTAAAACAAACTATTTTCATGGTTCTCTCTAAGTGGTATCTATATCCTATCCACACGCTCATCCGCTCATGCCGCACCGCTCAGGCCCTCTCTTTGGGACTTACTGTTTGGATCTAGGACTTACTGTTTGGATCTGGATTCACAAGAAAGGAAATAGAAGTACAAAGTGAGAAACATTGAATAGAATGTTAGAACAGAATCAACAAAATCAAAGTAAGCTAGAGTAAAAAAACAGAATAGATTACTTAATTAACCACCAAATGGCTCTGATACCAAAGGGGGAAGCGCACATTAACTTAGATAAAGCTATTAAAATAAATAAGGTGGTGTATAACCGACCAAGATATATATAATATATAATAAACGAAAGTAAATGTAACTGAAATCAAGCTTATATTAATATAACTGAGAATGACTGAAAGTAACTTACAAATTATTGATAGTAGTCTGACAAATATAGCATACTGGTATAGAATTACACTCAGAAAAGATAAATAAAACTGAATTGAAGATTACAATTTGAAACTGAGAAAATGTTATGAAGCCTGAAATCTCTCGAATGAAGCCTGAATTGCAATGGGACTGAGCAGTATTATTATTAGTATGACAATAATAATAATAATAATAATTTCTTATAAATCACGTATCAGATGAAGTATATGGTTAGTAATATGATTACTATAATTATTATATTATTTTTCATTTTCTTAATCTGTAAGGCAAAATTATAATATAACTAGGATTAGGATTAGGGTAATTTTATGTAGTCTATATATATATTATGTATAATCTGCTAGAGGGGTTGGATTTTATACATTACAAATTGCAATGAATAAGTATGGACTATCAAAATCAAGCATGAATTATCTACCTAACTACAATTACTCTAAGGTGGAGTAGAACCCATCATGATTAAGTATAATCCATCAAACTAATTAACAATTGTATCCAATTAGAACCATGCATGGCCATCACTAAGCATAATTATAAAAAGTAATAAACGTAGAGATTAACCCTCAATTAATCACATATAAGACAACATGCAACCAATATAGAGAATCAATGGGAAGGATTATCAATATAAACTTTGGTACAACCAAGTTTGAATTCATAAGGCCAAGTACGTACCAATTACAATGCATAATCCCCAAAATTGAAAGACAAATGTTTAATTACACAAGCTTGGGGCTCATCCAAGCCCTAAGTAAAGAACTAGCCACTCATGTAGAAGGTAGATGTCATCATGGTGGTTTCACAATGCATCTCCAAGTTTGGGTTCATCTTCTTCTACTTCCTTGGTAGAAACCCTAGAGAGAGAGAGTAGATCTAGAATTTCTCCTTAGCTTTTGAATTCCAAAATGTCTAACCCTTGTAGAAATGGTTTAGTCATGTATTTATAGGTGACTCCTGGAAGCCAAATGAGTCAGACCCGTACATTCAAGTCAGGTAATCACGCAAACCCTGGCTTCTCAAAATTACAACCCGAAACTGTAACGACCTAAACCCATGGGTCCGGACCATTAACTGGGTCCCTACCTGAACCCGAGGTCAACAAGGGTACAATGGTCATTTCCTATGCTCCCTGGTAGTACTCAATTCATTCAAAGGTCCATAGTATACTCCAAATTATTACTCAGGTGGAAAAGTGAAGGTACATGTCAATGCGAAGGTCAGCCGGGTCAATGAGAAAGTTAGCCGAGACAATAGGAAAGTCAGCCTACTGAAGACCTTTCGTCAGTCGGCTGAAAATGCATAATAAAAATATGCCACTGAGTTACTCAAGAAGTTCAATATGGCAGAAAGCAAGGTAGTCTCCCCACCTTTGTGCCCTAATATAAAGCTTACACTTGAGTGTACTACAGAAAATGTTCCCTCAACACTTTACAGTTCCATCATTGGTAGTTTGTTGTATCTCACAACCTCTAGACCTAACATTACGTATTATCTGGGCTTAATTGTAAGATTTCAAATCAATATAAGGGCTTCTCACCTACAAGCTGCCAAAAGGATCCTTAGATATGTCAAAGGAACCTTCTCTTATGGTATTCACTATCTTCACTCACCCTCTTTTGCCTATTACAGCTTATTCTGATGCAGATTGGGGTGGTTATCTACTTGATAGGAAGAGTACTTTAGGTTGTTGTTACCTTATTAGCTCAAACATGGTCTTTTGGCTTAGCAAAAAGCAAGACACATTGTCTCTATCCACTGTAGAGGCTGAGAACATAGTGTTGACCTTAAGGATTTCATCCAAGGACAATCTAGATGTTTTGATGATAACAAACTATTAATGGTGTTTAAGGACTAACGTTTACATTGAGTGTTATAGATTATTCACATTCAAAGAATGACCTCAATGAAGCTATAAAGATCATTCCAAGTATTCCATTATTCAAGATCACATCAAGAAAAACAATGGATACAAAGAAGATTTGAAGTTGCAAGAACCAAATACAAAGTCCATCCAAAGATAGCTTGGACATCAATGATCAAGAAAACAATTCAAAGAAAGAAAGAAAGCAAGGAAGCAAGAATACTTCAAAGCCTACACGATCATGGACAAAGCATGAAGAAAAGGGTATATAGGATGGTGAGTGTTTAGGATTCAATATCAAAGTATCTATGAATCCATTTAAAGTTCATCTCTATAGGACCATGCATATCATATCATCATTTATATGTTCCTATATCCATTAGCAATAGACTATGCACTTCATTCAATATAATTAATACATGAAGTCCTTGCTAAAGAATGAGTTAGTTCAAGCTTGCTTTAGCTTTGAAAGAACTCATCACTTGTGCTAGAAATGTTAAGACCATGCACATCAATTATATGATTCGTATTAGTCAACTATTAAGGCATGAGAAGCCTTCATTACCATGAGTTGGCAAAGGACATTAGGACCCCTGAATACGCGTCATGAAAAATTGTGTTTTTGGCTAAGTATGAAAAATGGCTAAGTCTGAAAAATAAATTTTTGAAATAATGATTATTTCAAAATAATTTTTCCTAGTAATAACTCATTATACTTCAAATAGCCTAAACTGGTTTTATGGGATTTTTTCATCCATTCTACATTGGTCTACAAAATGATTCATTTTTACCAAAACTGTCGGAAATCCAAATTTGTACTAAAACTGAATTTCTACATTTTGATTTAGTTGGATTTCAATTTTCTTATATTTTTTATTGAATCCAAATGGGGGGTACTTTCTTATTGATATTGTAAACTTAAAGTAAATGGTTACTTAAATGTTTTCAATGAAAATAAGGTGCATGCAGAAGTCCTGTACAAAAACTGTCCAGTTGAACTTTCTGAAACACTGTCACCAAAATCTGATGTTCATGTACCGGTTAGGAGAATTCCTCTAACCGAGTAGATAAATAGGACAAAGAGCATGTTCTGAGAATCACATCCTGTAACCGGTTAGGATATCTATTCTAACCGAGTAGTTCAATAGAAACAACCGGTTAGGAAAGTCTTTGTAACCGATTACTTACACTAAAGCAGAAAAGATCATTTTTCACATTGCAATTGCTGTAACCGGTTAGGAACCCTCTTGTAATCGAGTAGTTGATCTAAAACTGAAAATGCACTCATAGCTGATGTAACTGGTTAGGAATATCCTTGTAACCGGTTAGATGAGATCTGAATCTCATCTACTCGAGTAGTTTAAGCCTTATAACCGGTTAGATGTATGGGCAGAAGCTTCCCAACGGATATTTTGACCATTTGACCTCATGGGAACTTACCATAATGCCCCTAAACGGTTATATTCTTTCAAAGGCCTATAAATACACAATGTAAGGACATTATGGGTATACAAGGGAGCCAATACTTGAAAGACCTCATTAGGCATCAAAGAGAGCTTTTGTTATCACATTTTGTCCTCATCTCTCTCATTCTTTCATATACTAATCTTGAGAGATTCTAGTAAGGATTCAAAGGGCTTTTGCTCTTGCTTGAATCTTCATAAAGTTTTTGCTCTATTTTACACTTAAGACATTCTATTGAATTCATAAGTGCTTATATTCTTCACATATTTCATCTTCTCTCATTCATATTATTTATAGAGTTTGAGTTTCATTGATATTCATATATACTCTAGTTAAGAGCTAAATTTGTACATCAATCTTTGAGGGATATTTCTTTTACTTCATTGTTCTTATTACTATCAATTGTAAGGGGTTGGTTTGACCCACCGGGTTGGTGTGACCTAAAGGAATACTAAGGGAAGGTTGTTCTCTTAGCAAAGAGTTGTTTCATGTAAAGGTTTGTTCTCCACCCATAAGGAGAAGCCATAGTGGATTGGGAAGTCTCAAGAGGGGTCTTGAGCCGAGGAATAGGAGTTTTCGAACCTCACTAGAATTGCTGAGTCATTGTTTGCAATTTCTCTTCCTTTATCTCTTTTACAATTGTGTTATTAATTGTTTACTTTCATATCTTGAATATTGCATAATTGCTTAAGTGGTTGATTAGAAATTGTAAATCTATAAATTACAAAAATTGGCCATTGACTCTATTCACCCCCCTCTATAGTCAATCCTTGGGTAACACATAGTTGCTTCATAGGCTGGTTCACAATTGTTTTGGATCAAGATAACACTTTTAAACCTTGGCATTCCATTCTCAAGTCTTCCATAGCTTAACTATGATAATCGATCAAAGTGCTATAGCCATTAGGAAGAATCCTACATTGCACTGGATAAGCAAGCATATTGATATCAAATACCACTTTCTTAGGGATAATGTTCAAAAAGGGCTCATTAACATCCAAATCTTCCTACAAAGAATCAACTTGCAGATGTCATGATAAAGCCATTGCTACCACAGATGTTTTCAACCTTTAGATACCTTCTCATTATTGTTTAAAATCCCTTATAATCTTTTACATTATTGGTCCTTTCACCTTTTGACTTTCAATGTCAAAAAGGGAGAGAAATGGACCTTAATCAAGGATATGTATATCCTTAGGTATGGTTTTATTACTGTTCTAATGGTACATTGTTGATTGTTGAAGTGCCTTTTTGATATTCAAGCATATTTTTATTTTTGACATTCAAAGGCAAAAAGGGGAGATTGTTAGTCCTATCTTTGAATTAGGGTTTACCCTTTTAAATGTCAAAAAGTCTGTCACATGTTCACTAGATTGAGTTCTAAGTGATTTTAGCATGAATAATGCATATTATTAAGCTTTAGGGGTAACTTGGTCATTCCACATTGTTAAGAAGACTATTCAAATGATCTAAGGAAGGTACGCCGTCTTGAAGTCTCACTCTGCAAGCCATTTAGGGTTACAAGCCCTAACATAGAAGTTGATATTTGGCTACAGAGTATTTTAGGGGCAATCAGGTCTTTTCACACATGTATTGTATCATAATACACTTGTGTATGATAGTACATTGTATTGAATTGTTTATATTTTCAGGTTGATCAAGTGTTCACAGTTACAGTTGTAGAAGATAGTGTATAATGACAAGTGTTTGTACAAGGGCATTTTGGTCAAAGCGAATTGCTGAACATTCTTGTGACACTTGTCCTGTGGTCCTAGTGTGAGAATATGCAGGCTATTATTCATTGCTTAGTGATTAAGCTTGTCATATATTTATACATATACATACACAAGTTGTCAATTAGCTTGCATGCTAGAAGACAATTTATGTAAAGGTGGCAGGGGTATTATGATACATTCATAAAGGGAATTACATATTATTTCGTGACCAATGATTGGATAATGGTGACACATATATTTACTCTTTGAGATTGGATTTGTATTCAAGGGGTACTATATAGCATTTTCGAAGGTTTAAGCCTTCAAGAAAAACCCTAAGGCAAGCTGCATTGAGTGAGAAAAGTGAGCTGAATATGAACACACATTTCTGAGATTGTTTATAATGATCAAAGCTTGATTTGAGCTTAGAAATACACTTAGAGAATTCACAAGAGTAGAAGATCAAATGGAGGCCTATTGTGATTTTTGCTAATACATAAGCTGGTTTAGAGGTCTGAGTTTGGTTTGAGCTTGCGATGGTGCTGAGACAAGGTTGAGGCAAGTGTAACTTATCATTTTACATCTGCAGAAAGTATGTTTGTGACCATCTTTTAGTTATTTACGATTTTGATATCTCGGACATGTGTTTTAGTCTTTTTACTTGTTTAGCTTGTTGATTTGAACTTAATATCACTCTATCTTGTTATGAGTTGCATTATTATCATATGAGCAAATTTCCATAGTTAAATCAAGGGTGTTGAAGTTAAGGTTTAGCAATAAGGTCAATACAGATTTGACAAACTTATGAAAATTAGAAAATCACATAAAACTCAAAAGTGTAAAAAGATATGCTAGCTTCATTAAGAGATGAGGCTGGCTAAAATTTGGCTAGCAATAGTGCTAGTTGCGGCTAGTTATATTTTATAAGGGTAGACACCCCATTTTGCCACTACCCGTTTGTAGGGACATTCTTACACAGATCTACCAAAGATTGTAATCTTCATTTTCTAATATATTCACTAAATAACACTAATTTGACAAACTTATGAAAATTAGAAAATCTGACTCTTGAATCGGAAAATAGACTTCTCCACTGCGTTCGGAACATACCCAAATCCTTGGGGTACACCTGAAGTCAAGTTCGCAACATGACTCCTAGTTCTTTGTTGGTTTTGTATGCCTTTACATTTTTGAATGTGTAAAATGTGTGAAAATCCAAACAAATAGCCCCAATTTCGATTCATTTTTAGTATAACAAGATGCTTTTATAAATAATTAGTGAAATATGTGTATTGGTCGATTCAATATTTGAAATATTTGAATCGAGATGTTATACTAAAAATGAATCGAATATATATATATATATATATATATATATATATATATATATATATATATAATGGGTGTTCACATTTAAGATATATAAATAGCAGAATTTGTGTTATTATAAATGGTTCATGGTCGATAATAAAGTATGTACTCTTTATTAATTAAGAGATGAACTAGATCTAGGATAACGTAACCAAATTGTGAGAGTCGTCGTAAAAATTTACTCCTTATCATAGCATGGCTAATGACTTTCAAGCATGAGAGAGGTATAAACTATTATATTGATTCATAATTTCTTTGATTTATTTAGTGGGGCTCGTAGGGTCTGATGATCGTTACTTTGAGTAATTATTACTATCCTGTCCCATATTAGATGTCTCTTTTAGAGAGTAAAACTTTTTAAGGGGATATGTTATTGCATTGTCCCCTTTAAAAATTATTAAGTTACCCTTTCAAATTTGAATATATATATATAAAATCAAGTTTCGTAAATTGACTTCGTGAAAATCAATATTGAGTATGGAGTTATAATTAATTATTGACTAATTGATTTGGGTCAAAAGAGATTGACTGGGTTAATTATTAATCAAAATGAGCCTAAAAGATCATCACCCTTAACCCAGGATTCAAGTCGAAGAGATGAGTGTTTAACAAAAGAACAAATGATTTGTAGAGGTTGATAAGAGCACACAAGTATAAGAATGCAAAATTAAAAGTAGAGCTCAATATTATAACGTATAATTTTATCTTTGTGACTCGAATTCTCACCATTCAATTTGAGAGGTAGAAGAAATACCACTAGGTCACAAGATTCTAGATTATTATTCCCTCTATCCCATATTAGTAGTCTATGTTTCCCTTTTAGAGTATCTTAAATTAGTTATTCAATTTGAAAAGTTAAACAAAATAAATAATATCTTTCTATAATTATCCTTTTAACTTTTCAAGAAATTTTCAACTTTGTGTTATATATATTTAGAGTAATGATACTTCGTCCGATCAAGTTGGCCTACTTTTAGTCCAAATCCTACATGTAACTGCCACGTAATGACCTAAATTGTAGATATTTTATTTGGGTACTAAAGATACCAAAAATAAATATGGAAAGAAGCTGAAAAGGTTTTGAACTTTTGATTTCACTATTCATAATGAACTTTTGAACTTTTTTTTTTTCTAATCAAATCCCTAAAACTGATACAATATACAAAAACCAAAATATATATTGAAAAAAAAAAATATGAATACATACCTTCAATCTTATTAGGGTTTATTTTTTTCTCTTCAAGCAAACATATACGTTTATATGTATTTTACTTCTCAATGCTTTATTTTTCCTTTAATTTTGTAAAGTGGAAAAGAGAGAACCGTCAGTTAAAAAAAGGAATGGAGAAATCGGAGAGATAGAAAGGGGTGGTCAAAACCTCTTCAAATTCTTTCCATATTTATTTTTGGTATCTTAAATACGTAAATAAAATATCAACGATTTAGGTAATTACGTGACAGTTACACGTAGGATTTGGACTAGGAGTATGCCAATTTGATCGGACATAGTATCATTATTCATATATTTAAAGTTTAAAGAACAACTCAGTAATTTGAAAAGGGACACTGCATTAATTGAATTTCCCCTTAGAGCGTCTCCAATGCAATGCTATATTGCACGCTATTTTTATAATATAGCTAGTGGGATTGAAAATGAGCTCTCTAATGCAAAGCTATAATGTCTGCCAAAATTTAACTTTGTCATATAGCTAGTGGGATTGAAAATGAGCTCTCTAATGCAAAGCTATAATGTCTGCCAAATTTTAACTTTGTCAAAATTGACGCCAATTGTAGCACAAGAAATAGCAGTAGTTATTTCAGAGAGAGAGAGAGGAGGGTTTCAGATTTATATATATATATATATATATATATATATATATATATATATTAAAAAGATCATAAAAAATTTCACCAAATAGGATTTAGTTTGCAAAACAAGAATTACAGACCTTGATTACAGAAAAAAATAGAATTACAGACCTCGATCATAAAATAATATTATAGAAAAAAAAAATTAAAACAAAGCCCATACATACAAGTTTGTAGTTGCAGAGAGAAAGCGGGACAAGCTTGAGAGTTGAGAGACAACAGTTGAAGCTTGCAAAGGTCGAACCCGGACTAGAACAGCAGGCGATGGAAACTGAAAGATATGGGTTTTGATTTTTTGAGCAATCTGAAATGATATGGCCGAGAGAAGGGGCAAGTTCAATGAGAACGAGAATAGAGATGGAGGCGATTGGGGAGGCTGAACTGATTTGCCCTAAATATATACTATATTTTTTCCTGGATTATGGGCCTATAAATTATATAGTTAAATATATATAAATTATATAGTTAATTATATGGGCATCGGCCTCTCTTTTTTCCTTTTGTATTTTTTTTTGGATCTTTTTTTGACAAGATATTTTAGATTTTTGTTTCTTTTTAATTAGGTTTAATTTTAGTTTCCTTCTAATGTCTATAACTTGACTTGGAATATGCCTAATATTAATATTACTCATGCAAATATAAATGATGGGAATGGTAGTTGAAAAAGAATAGGGGTTGTGTCAAAAAATAGCATTTTGCATGAAATACACCATTGGAGCAGAATTGGTAAAATGTAACATTTTGACACTGTAACGCTTATCAAAATATAGATTTGGTATGTGAAAATGACTTTTAGCATAAGAGATGGTCTTAAAAAGTTATAAAATCAAATATGGACATTTTCTATTTTTAAAGTGTTCCAAATTAGTTCCCATTTTGAAAAGTCAAACAAAACAAATAACATCTTTCCTTAATTACCTCTATAACTTTTCAAAAATCTTTTGACTTCGTGTTATATATTTAAAGTTTGAAGTACTACTTACTAATTTGAAAAAGGTAAAATACATTAATTGCTCGTTTTCTTAAAAAGTTATAAAATAAAAAATGTACAACTAATATGAGATGGAGGAAGTAATATATATATATATATATATATATATATATATATATATATATATATATATATTTACCAATGACACGAGTGGCTTAGGAGTATCAGTCTCTTACTTTCAGAGAGAGGTCAAGATTTCAAGTCTAAGAAGAGACATGTGTGTCCCTACCAACTAGGAAATATATATATATATATATATATATATATAGTTTATTGGTGGTATTAAAATTTCTTATTTTTAAAATTGAAAGCCTAATCCCTAAAAGAATCGAACCGAACTGACCCGACCCAAGATTCGATCCAACCTATTTATCGATACCAACGACCATCTCCGGCGCGCGGAAGAGATCCAAAACCCCCACCCACCAGACGCGCACAAAACCCCCGGTGATTTCGCTTGAGAATAGTTTCCTTCCTCTCTGTAATTTCGTACAGGACAGCTCTCACCGCGTCGTTTCTCCTCTGGTTTTCTTGCCAGCCAAACGGTGTAAAAGGCGCAATAGTGCCGGAACATAAATCAAGTCAAGTGCGACAGAAGAGCGATACCACTCCACATGGAGTTCAGACCCCGAAACTACACAACTGAAGAAGAAGTCTACTCGCTCCTTCGGGTACCAGCCGACACTCATCCTCTCTCTACTCCTCCCTCTTCATCGCAAAACCAGGTTCAATTCTCACCATAACGTTCTCAATTATTTGTCTTCTTCGTCGTACTTTTGCGTCCTAATTATGTCTGTTGCAATCTTCCCAATTACTTGTATCGATGTTAAAGATTGAAGTTTAGTTCGTGAGGCTTTAGAGTTTCAATTTTAATTGCCGCATATTTTCATCACAGATTTCTGTTATCACATGCCCAATATGAATTGAAATGCGGACTGTTTTGTTTGGATTTTTTGAAACTGTTTTGGAGGGTTTTATTTCGTTTATGCTAAAAATGTCTAGAAATCAAATGGAAGTATTAAGGTGAAATAGGAAAGAGGGGTTCACAAAAATTCGTCTGGGTTAACAAAAATTTGTCTTACTTAAACACCTGTTACTTATAAAAAAAAAAAAACACCTTAGGAGGTTGAAATTTTGGAATATAGTGGGGAAAGGGGAACTTTACAAAATTGATTTTGGGCACTTATTTTAACCTATTTTCATGCCTGAAATGCTTAGGGATGAATTTCGGGTACTAATTGAAAAACGAGGAAAATGCCTAATGATAATTGGATATTATGATGCCTTAGGAGAGTGAGCTTTCAAAATGACGGGATTACAAATTTAAGGGATGTTTTTCATAAAAATTGAATGAAAATAGTTGTGGACATGGTTTTGCTTTGAAAAAGGATGAAAACAAAGTGGTTCTATGAATGCAGTTTTATGTTTTTCTTTTATCATTTTATTCTTAAGTAATTCTACTCTTTTCACTTAAAAAAAAAAAGGCATTCTACTTTCTTGCCTTTTAAATTCCGCTACATAGTTCTTATGTTTATAGTCACAAGAAGAACACAATAACGGGAAAAAAAAACACAATAATATAATGTGGTTTAGCCACTAGGGCTTACATCCAAGACACACAAAGCCCAAAGGGCTACATCTCTTTCATTACATTCTCTCTTGATTTTGTTTACAATAACTACCTCTATTTATTGGTGAATTTAACGTAGCGGAAACAATAAATAATAGGGTTAATCCCTTGAATTCACAAAGAACACACTCACAAGAGAGAAATTGAAATTATATTGATAATGATGATGTCTGTAGACTTACATTTCTTGCCTTTATATAGGCAAGTCAAAATAAAATAAAAAAAGAAAGCGTGCGTGAAATAATATTAAAGGGAAATCTGAGATTTGATGGAGCAGAATCCTCTTTAAATCTTGCAATGGAGAATAATATCTTCTATTGTTGGCAACTACATCAAATCTTCTTATTTATTTTCTGAATCCTCCTTAATTCTTGCAATGGAGAATAGTATCTTCTATTGTTGGCAACTACACCAAATCTCCTTTTGACTTTTCCTTATTTATTTATTTATTTTCTTCCATTCTCCTTATCTTTTCAGCCTTCCTGATTTGCGATAGTGAGTGAGCTGTTCTACATTAGTCTCCCTTGCGTAAAAAGAACTCATCCCCGAGTTACCCGAATATGGTGGATAATATTCATGTATGTCAGCAATCACATAGGCACTGTCATTGATTTTCTTTAGAATTTGGTACGGACCATATATCTTGGACTTCAGGTTGTTGTATGTTCTCATTGGAAACCTCTCTTTTCTCAGATGCACCTTAACTAGGTCCCCTTCTTCAAATACTATTTTCCTTCGTTTCTTGTCAACTACGGCCTTGTATTTGGCGTAAGTTTCCTCAACCTATTTGTTAACACTTTCCTAAATGGTCTTAATATGCTCAGCCATTTTCTCTGCAGCAAACACTCTTCCCCGGCAACTTCGGTAAGGATACCAAATTCAAAGAAACTTTTGGAGGGCAGCAATACACAACCGCAAACGGGGATTTGCCAGTGGACCTGTTAACCATGCAATTGTAAGCAAATTCTCCTTGGGTAAGAGTAAGACCCACTGTTTTGGTTTCTCTCCTGAAATACAATGAATTAGATTTCCAAGGGTCCTATTCACCACCTCTGTTTGGCCATCAGTCTGGGGGTGACTGGTGCTACTGAAATTAAGAGAGGTATCGAATCTCTTCCATAAAGTCTGCCAAAAGTGAGACAAGAACTTGGTGTCACGATTTGAGGTAATGGACTGTGGCACCCCATGTAAACGAACCACCTCCTTAAAGAACAGATTGGCAATTTGGATTGCATCATTCGTCTTCTTGAACGCAATAAAATAGGACATATTGTATAATCGATCGACCACCACAAAAACAGAGTCTACTTCTCGTTGCGTCCTTGGTAACCCTAGAACAAAATCCGTGGATAAATCCTCCCATGGAACGTCTGAAATAGGCAACGGTGTGTAAAGACCAGTATTATGAGATTGGCCTTTATTAGTTTGGCAGACTGAGCACCGCCGCACATGGTTTTCCATGTTATGCTTGAGTTACTTCCAATAATACTGTTCTTCTACCGGCTCTTGCATCTTATCACGCCCCAAATGTCCTCCTAATCCTCCTCCATGCAATTCACGAACCACTTGCTCCCGTAAAGAACTCCGTGGAATACACAACTGATTGTCATTAAAGAGAAATCCTTCCTGCCGCTTTAAAGGATTGGCTCGTTTTACATGCTGCCCAGGCTTGGCTAAAATCTTCGTCGGCCTCATATAATTCCTTCAGGCACTCGAACCCTGTGATTTCAGCCCTCATAGTCACTAAGAAAGCTGCTCTTCGACTTAGTGCATCTGTAACTTTGTTCTGTTAGCTTGACTTGTTTTTTAGCGAGAAGGGGATGGATATAAGCCGCCTATCGCGCGTGCATCCGATTAACACTATTTTGATTGTTAATGGATTTTAGTTCCTGGTGATTTGTAAATAGTGCGTACTCTCGCTGGATAAGATAATGCTCCCACGTATGCGAAGGTTGCACCACTGCATAGAATTCCAACTCATAAGTAGTCCACTTCTTGCGTGCTTCACTCAGCTTCTCACTGTAAAATGCTACTGGCCTTCCTTCTTGTGATAGAACTGCTCTGATTCCCACTATTGAGGCATCACAATCCACATGGAATAGCTTCTCAAAATTTGGAAGGACTAAGATTGGGGTTGTTGACAGTTTTTTCTTGATTAAGGCAAAACTCATCTCAGCTTCCTCTCCCCATTGGAATTTTCCTTTCTTCATGCATTCTGTGATGGGAGGCACGATACTATTGAAGTTCTTGATGAACCTTCGGTAGAACGTGGCTAAGCCATGGAAATTGCGTACTTCTCCTATATTCTTCGATGTAGGCTACTCTCGAATGGCCCTCACCTTCTCCTCATCTACTCGAATGCCATCACTACAAATCACATAGCGAGGAATACTAGGCTTGGAGTTACAAAGCTACACTTCTTCAGATTAATGAACAGTTTGTTCTTCTGCAAAGCTGTTAATACCTCTCTTAAGTGCAAAAGGTGTTATGCGTTTGTTTTACTATAAACCAGAATATCGTCGAAATAAACAATTACAAATCGACTAATAAATGGTTTGAGTACCTGATTCATAAACCGCATGAAAGTACTTGGTGCGTTGGATAATCCGAATGGCATGACTAACCACTAATACAATCATTCTTTTGTCTTGATCGCCGTTTTCCACTTATCCCCAGGGCGGATTCTGATGTGATGGTATCCACTCTTGAGGTCCACTTTGGTGAAGACTTTCTATCCCGCCAACATATCCAGCATATCATCCAACCGTGGAATGGGAAATCTGTACTTGACAGTGATTCTGTTAATTGCACGACTATCAACGTACATTCTCCAACTGCCATCTTTCTTCGGTACTAGCAAGGCCAGAACAACACATGGGCTCATGCTCTCCCAAATCAACCCTTTCTATAGTAACTCTTCCACTTGCTCTTATAAAAGATCCGACTCTCGTTTGGATTGATCTGGTATTGTGGTAGATTTGGCAGGCTCGCCTCGGGCACTAAGTGAATGTGGTGCTGAATGTCCCTCATGGGAGGGAGACTATCAGGCAAGTCGTCCGACACCAACTCACTAAACTCCTGCAGTAATGGCTGCACTATTGCTGGTACTGTAAAAGGAGGTTGTTTAACTACTTTCCCCTTGCACATAACAACAAAGATTTCAGGGGCAGTTGTTACTTTGCCCAGAAATTCCTCACTGTTAATCAACATAACTGAATTTCCTAAGCGGACCCAAAATAATCTTCTGACTATTCTTGTATAGAATATACATATTGTCTCTACCACAGTGAGTGGCATCGACATCAAATTGCCATGGTTTGCCTCTCACTTCATCAAACTCGACATTGAGTCCAATGAGAAACTTGAAGATAGTTGTCTTCCACCGTCTTTTTGTAATGGTTGCAATCTTCAGGCGATTTCCACTCATAATCGCTGAACAAATCAAGGTCCTGCCGTAAACGTTTTAGAGAGTTGAAATATTTTGTAACGTTGTCATCTCCTTGACGGATCTCTCCGAGTTTCAGCGTTAGTTCATAGACTTGATACTGATTTCCCAGGTCAGAATACATCTGGTTGACATGTTCCTAGAGTTCTTTTGCTGTGTGGTAACACTTATAATTAGAACTAATGTCCTCCTCCATAGAATTCACCAACCAGGTTATCATCATTGAATTTTTTGCATCCTAAGTCGAGTAGGATGGATCTTCAGGTTTCGGTTCCTTCTTTTCTCCCGTCAGGTAGCCGATTTTGCCTCTGCCGGATGTACATCTGCACGGACTGGGACCAGTGAAGGAAGTTTTCACTGTTTAGCCGAATTGTGGCAATCTGGATCGAGTGTGTCTCAGAGTTTTGGACTTGGGACTCAGAGGTCTTGGTCTTGGACTTAGGTACGTCATCAGACATGGTGATTAGGGTTGTTTGGAAGAAAAAATGACAGCTAGGTTTTTTTTTTTTTTTTTCTTTTCAGAAGAATCGGTAAGAGGCTCTGATACCAAATAGGCGATTTCAAGGTATTGAAAAGAATCTGTATATTGCCGTACAAAGAATGGTTTACTGTGCTTTAGTTAAATAGGAAATACAAGGAGCTAAAAAAGGAAACTACAGGCTGTACAGTAACAGAATTTCCTAATTCTTAGTCATTGATTATCTATATTTACACGCCTATCATATCCCCTAAAATCCGTTGTTATTGAAACCGAATATCTCTTATTCAACACTTTATATAGGCAAGTCAAAAATAGAATTAAAAAAAGAAAGCATGCGTGAAATAATATTAAAGGGAAAATCTGAGATTTGATGGAGCAGAATTCTCCTTAAATCTTGCAATGGAGAATAATATATTCTATTGTTGGCAATTACACCAAATCTTCTTATTTATTTTCTAAATCCTCCTTAATTCTTGCAATGGAGAATAATATCTTCTATTGTTGGCAACTACACCAAATCTCCTTTTGACTTTTCCTTATTATTATTATTATTATTTTTTTCTTCTATTCTCCTTACCTTTTCAGCCTCCCTGATTTTTGACGATCCTGTATGCTCAAATAATCAGGAACTAAGGAATAGATATTTCTTGCTCTACAAGTATATTATAATAAAAGAATTATACATAAAGTCAAATACAAACACAAAGCCCAAAGGGCTAAATAACCTTTATTACAATCTTTCTTGATTTTGTTTACAATAACCACCTCTATTTATAGGTGAATTGGGGAAGACTTGTAACTAGAGAATAGAAATTTCTTGCTCTACAAGTATATTATAATAAAGGAATTATACATAAAGTCAAATACAAATATGGCTTTCTTAGCCTCTTTGGGTCCTTAGGAACCCTCTTTTGGCTTTGGCATTGGCCTCTGTGTATTATTGGGTGTGTATTATTGGGATGCGCTCCCCTTTTGAACGCTTTCTATACTACTTTACTTATCAAAAAAATAATAATATGGCAACAACTTGTTGGCCAAGTATAGCGTTTAAAGTCAAATACAAATATGGCTTTCTTGGCCTCTTTGGGTCTTTAGGAACCCTCTTTTGGCTTTGGCTTTGGCCTCTGTGTATTATTGGGATGCGCTCCCCTTTTGAACGCTTTCTATACTACTTTACTTATAAAAAAAATAATAATATGGCAACAACTTGTTGGCCAAGTATAGCAACGTTAACATTCTATCAAGGAGTGATTTAAGGGCTTAAATCACTACTATAATTATTCTCTAACAAACTTTATAATTGTTGGGCAATGGAAGCGTGCGAAACACAAAAATCCAACAAAAGCCAATAAAGCAATCACACACAAACACAAGATATACATGGTTCAACCAAAACCGGCCTACGTCCATGGACGAGAAGAGATTCCACTATGATTCGTAGAGATATTACAACAATAGAGTACCAACACCACGTACATGTCTTTTCACTATGTACCACTCCACGAGCCTATCTCCTCGCTACTAGTGTCATTGGTGTTTTTCCTATTCTACCAACCCGCATACTACCTCTATCCATCAACTCCCTTATGAGACTACATCTCTCACAATCTCATAAGTCTTAACCCAAAGCCTATTTAACTATTTATAGAGTTCCAAACCCAATTCTTTGTTGGACAAGGATTACAATTTCTTAAAGGCCAAGACTTGCCAAACAAGAAATTACCAAGCAGAATACAACTCTAAAATAGAAGCATAATTAGAATAGGAATTTGAGACACAATTTCCAACAATCTCCACCTTGGCTCCAATATCATCCAGCCAATCATCGCTTCCACGGCATTGATCCGGACAATTCTTTTGCAGCTTCAATCTTGATGATACTCGTGCAAATCTCCGATTGTCCACATTATACGTTACTCGATTAGTCAAACCTCCAAGGCTCCACCTTGACTACTTGAGCTCCATGCCATGTAACCAAGCTGATTGGCTCCACCTACAACTGAAGCCCGTTGCAGCATATGTTGAGACTTCTTGTGTTTTCTGAATCTTCTTCACCTTTGGCTCTAGTACCAATTTGTTAGGTAGCGGAAGTGCGCGAAACACAAAGATCCAACAAAAGCTAACAAAGCAATCACACACAAACACAAGATATACATGGTTCAGCCAAAACCGGCCTACGTCCATGGATGAGAAGAGATTCCACTATGATTCGTAGAGATATTACAACAATAGAGTACCAACACCACATATATGTCTTTTCACCATATACCACTCCACGAGCCTATCTCCTTGCTACAAGTGTCATTGGTGTTTTTCCTACTCTACCAACCCGCATACTACCTCTACCCATCAACTCCCTCATGATACTACATCTCTCTCAATCTCATAAGTCTCAACCCAAAGCCTATTTATCTATTTATAGAGTTCCAAACCCAATTCATTGTTGGACAAGGATTACAATTTCTTAAACGCCAAGACTTGCCAAACATGAAATTACCAAGCAGAATACAACTCTAAAATATAAACATAATTAGAATAGGAATTTGAGACACAATTTCCAACAATAATTAAGGCTACATTAATTCCAAAATAATTCTTAACTAATTCAAGATTAGGGCTATAATCGAGCTGAGCCGAGTATTGGAGTGTTCGGGCTTGGCCCGGCACATGAATAGATCTATTCAAGCTTGGCATGATCTCAATCGAGCCTAACCTAATTATGATCAAACTCGGCTCAGCTATATCTCAATATGTTCGAGCTCGGCTTGACGAGCTCGATAACATGCATCAACCGAAGGCATGATGGTCGCTGGCATAGTTGCAGACATCTTCATAAAACATTGATGGAAATTTCAAAAACGGAGAGAGATGAGAAAGAACACTCGCATATGTAATTGCGGACTTTCATGTGTGATTCAGACCTTTGAGGTCTCCGACGTGTTGCTTTGAGGGCTCGCAACTTGATTAGAGAAGGGCCGTGGGCGTGTTTGCCGGAAAATATTTGTCACTGGAGGCTTGCTGGTCGCAGACTTAGTAGCAATCTTCTGTTGCATATTGCGGTTTTTTGCTCCTAGGGTTAGAATGAGAAAGAGGAAGAGACGATTGGGTTGAAAAGTGGGGTTTGGTGGCTTATATATTATAAGGGAGTTGGGCTTGGGCTGCTTTAATTTAAAGATGAATGGATCGTGCCTGTTGTAATTTTAAGAGGATTGTGTTGTTTAATTAATTTCAATAGGAATGTATTGGGCTGTTTAGTCTCTATCTTTAAGGCTCAAATTTATTTATCTATTAGTATATATATTTGAGTTATAATGAGTAGATTATCGAGATTCTTCACTAATGCGTCCATGAACTAACGAACCGAGTAGGGGGTTGTTTTCGATTGGCTCGTTTATTAATCGAGCTTGAAAATTTTGTTTGAGCTTGACTCATTTATTAAACAAACGAACACGAACCGATCTCTTAGCAAGCCGAGCCCGAGTTGTTCGTCGAGCGTTTGGTTCATTTACAGCCCTATTCAAGATTTGTAATTGATTATAAACCATTTAAAACCAATTTATCAAGATCAATTAGGGAATTTCTAGACTAAATTATTAATGAATCACCTCCAAATCCTATCGTATTTGAGGTCACTCACCTTTCCTAAGTTATGTAATTGATAGAAATTTAAACAAGATATTGATGCTATCTTTTGGCACGACCCTCAGTTTACAATCACAGCTTCAATGTTGATGAGAAACCTTCCAATCAAGTGACACAACACTATAGATTAAACAAAGACTTTTGTTCATGGAATATGCTAACACATGACACTTTTTTTTTCTTCACGGTACCCTCCGCATTCTTATGAAGAAAAGTCCTATCCTAGTCTTCGCAAACTTTGCATAGTAAAGCATCAAGGGCACGATCTAATAGATCGTTGTATTAAGCAACTTGATCATAATCTCTTGCTGTAAAAATGGCTGCTTGTGCAGCAGCACCAACTAATTGAAATCCACCAATTCCTGTGTGATGTGTGAACACACCTGTAATATATAGAAAGTCTAAAGGATGTAGTGTATAAACATAAGAAAATTTGTGGCAATTTTGAGATATAAAAAATGTGATGACTATCCTTAAATTAGGGCCTATATTGTACACCCTTATCTCTTCCTTTTTTCTTATATTTATTTTTTCAGATAATTATTAGTGATTTAGAATCTCTCTTCTTTTCTTTGCATGCCCATTTTAGGGGTGTAATGACTGGAATAATTTTCTGGGTTCATCCACAAGAGGGCTGGTTATAGTCAAATTAAAACTTCAATACGTAAATGTCTTTCTTTAAAAAGAAAAGTGTTTGGGAAATTGTTTTTTTTTTTTTTTAGCTATTACACTGTTGATAGAGTTTGATAATATCTTATTATAGGTTGATGTTGTGGATCCCAAGAAGAATGATTTTCTTGATCCACTTAGGTGGTCAGATGCTAATGTTGCTGATTCTATTGAGACTTTGCAAGACGAGGAGAATATTAGCACAGCTGTTGCTCAACTTCCAGAAAAGGAATGGAGCTCTTTTAAGAAACTTTTAATGCAGAAGTTTTCTGTCTCAAAAATGGTTTCACTCTCTTCAGTAAGCTTTCCATTCCTCTTGAAACTTATTTTTATGTAGCATTTTACTTTACCAAGTGATTTTTGTGTGCCGCAAGAAATGGTGAAAGCTGTTTGACATCTCTCACTTGCAGTGGTTATGTTCCTGCAATCAAGTTTCAATCTTAAAATTCTGCCAATGCCTTTGTACCTCACTGGTAAATTTTTTGGGATAACATCTTAAAGGAAGGGGTGGGATAACATATTTGTATTATATATATATATAATACAAATATGTTATATATATGCAGCATATGAAAATCGAGAACTGGGTTTATGCTCTTGTTATGTAGACAACAATAAATGTGGATGTGAATATATATATTTTTATAGAGTTTATGTATATGTGTTATATATAAGGGTTGATGTTCGGTCCTTTTATAGTTGTCTCACGGAGAGGCCAGTGGTTTCTTTCCCGTGGAAGGCTATTTGGCGCTCCAAAGCCCCCTTAAAGGTGGCTTTCTTTGCTTGGACTTCTGTTTTGGGGAAGATCTTGACTCAAGACAATTTAAAGACAAGGAATCAGATTGTGGTCAATTGTTGCTACATGTGCCTTAAAGACGAGGAGACGGTGGATCACCTTCTTTTGCGTTGTACTATGGCTAGGGATTGTTGGGATTTGATGATTGGTTTGTTTAGGGTTTAGTGGGTCATGCCTAGGACCTCCATAGGGTTGATTGAGGCTTGGAGAGGTAGTATAGTGAGGCCTAAGTCCGGGATATTTGGAGGGTTATGCCATTGTGTGTCTGGTGGTGTCTTTGGCTTGAAAGAAATAGAAGATCCTTTGAAGGAAAGGAGATTCCTATTTCCATGCTTAAGTTCTCTATTGTTACCACTCTTTTTTATTAGGCTGTAGGGAGAAATTATACATCCTTAGAGGAGATTGTAATTTTTTTTGGGATCTTTGAATGTTTAGAGGCCCTTTTTGGCCTTGTGTAGATCTCTTAGGATGTGCTCCCCTTTTGAAAAAAAAAAAAAAAGCCCCGATTATGGAAAATCTAATGCATTTTCATGAAAAGGTAGTGTTGATGCAAAAATCAGCACAGGCCGGAGCCGTGGGCCATTCCTGTAAGATAAGAAAAAGTGATGACTGGCGTGTTGCCGACCGGGTGCAATCTGACGGTCAAGTTAGTACTTTAGCCATTAAAAGTCAAAGGAAGACTCTGTATTTAATTTTTTACATCCCTTTTGAGTTGCCCGACTTTTTCTTTATATAAGAATTAATGATAGTCATTAGTCGTGTCCACCTAGGGAATTGGTTCCCTTTACTCCTCCACCAAGGACTAAGAGAGTTACTCCACATAGAAGTGGTTGTTATCCCATCTACATGTAGTCTATTCAAACTTCTTGGGCTATCGTGTTGGCTAGACTTCCACTCGGGCTAATATTCTGTATCAGTTGCCCCCCATTGGGAGTGTTTGCCTGTCAAACTTAGGGAATGTGAGTCGCTTCCGTCCTTGCTTTATTTTCAACCCAGTTTAGCCATGTTTTCTATCAATTACTTTGTGGGCTTCGAATATACTACTTATTGATGTGTGTTCGATCCCAAGCAATGCTAGGAACTTTTTTCCTCTCAAACAAAATTTTCTCATTTCCATGCACATATATGTATGTAAATGCACAGTATGTAGATGATAAAATAAAGGTATTGAGGTACTGCAAATATAATGTAGTAGATTTTGAAGATCATATTCTTAGCACGTACTAGTCTTTCTTTGAGTCTCCACCTTTAGTAGGGAGAGTAGTTATCTCGCCTCCTTTAATAAGAGAGATGGTTTTCACCCCTTTAATAAGATAAAAGTAATCTCACCCTTTTAATAAGGGAGGTAGTTGCCTCCTTGTCTAAGTCTTCCTTTGGGAAACCCAACGAGATGTCTCATTTAGAGAAGCCCCGCCTAGGGATGCCCCGTATAGGAAATCCTCGTTGTTTAAGAGATGCCTCGTTCAGAGATGCTCAACGTGTTGGATCAACTCCGTCACCGTGTCACCATGTGCCTCAAGCGGTAATCCCATTCTTCCATGCACTTTCACGCGCACCAGCGGTAATCCCACACCTCAACGTGTCGGATCAGCTTCGTCACTGCGCCACCACGCGCCATCAACGTGGTGAATCTTCACAAATTCATCACCCATTAGTTTATAGTAGTTATCACAGGGGATGGCAACGTCAACCTATCCACAAAATAACTGTCAAGTACCGGTTTCCGATTCCTCGTCTTGATGATATGCTGGAGATGCTTGTGAGTTCTTCAATCTTCTCAAAGATTGACTTGAAGAGTGGCTATCATCAAATCTGGATTAGGCCGGGTGATGAATGGAAAAAGGCTTTTAAAACGAAGGCTGGATTGTATGAGTGGTTAGTAATGCCATTCAGATTATCTAATGCCCCCAGCACTTTCATGCGTGTGATGACCCAAGTGCTGAAACCACTTCTTGGCAGGTGCGTAGTTGTTTATTTTGATGATATTTTGGTGTACAGTTGCAGCATTGATGAGCACCTACAACACCTTTGTTCAGTTTTTGATATATTGAGGAGAGAACACTTATATGCTAACCTGAAGAAGTGCAGTTTTGCAGCGGACAGATTGGTATTTTTGGGTTATGTGGTCTCTTCTGCAGGTATTATGGTAGATGATGACAAGATAAAAGCCATTCTTGAGTGGCCCACACCTGCCACAATGTGTGATGTGAGGAGTTTCCATGGTTTGGTGACATTTTATAGGCGTTTTATTTGCAATTTCAGTACTATTGCTGCCCCAGTTACTGATTGCATTGGAAAAAAAAATCCTTACAATGGACCCAAGAGGCAGAGAAGAGTTTTTAAGCACTCAAGCAGAGACTAACGGAAGCACCAGTTCTTGCTCTACCGAATTTTGAAGAGGTATTTGAGGTAGATTCTGATGCTTCTGGCATTGGCATTGGTGCTGTCCTTAGCCAAAGAGGAAGACCTTTTGCATGTTTAGCAAGAAGCTTACTGGTGGAAAGCTCAGGTATTCAACTTATGACCTAGAGTTTTATGCCATTGTCCAAGCTTTGCGACGTTGGTGGCATACAAGGAATTCATCTTGCATTCGGATCATGAAGCTCTTAAGTACATCAACAGTCAACGCAATTTGAGTTCAAGGCATGCTAAATGGGTGTGTTATTTGCAGCAATTTACTTTTACTTTGAAGCATAAGGCTGGTACAATCAATCGTGTAGCGGATGCCTCAAGTAGAAGAGCTTCTCTGCTTGTGGTTACGCATGCACACGTTGTGGGATTTGATTCTTTTCGAGATTTGTACGTAGAAGACCCTTACTTTGCGCCTATTTTGGAAGAAGCCAAATCTGGGCAGCGATCGGATTATTTCTGGCAAGAGGGATTTATCTTCAAAGGCTTAAAATTATGCATTCCAGAATGTTCCTTGCGCGAAAAGATCATAATAGAGCCCGGAAGAGATAAGAGCCTAGAGCTGATTGGAAATGAGTACTATTGGCCTAACTTGAGAAAGGATGTTGCAAGGCATGTGGAAAATTGTCATGTGTGTCAAAGAGCCAAAGGGGATGCAACTAATTCAGGCCTGTACATGCCTTTACCGTACCGAATCGTCCTTTTGTGGCCATTAGCATGGATTTCGTGCTTGGGTTGCCTCTCACTCAAAGGAAGTGTGACTCTATTATGGTAGTGGTTGACAGATTCTCAAAGATGGCGCACTTTATTCCTTGCAAAAGGACTATGGACGCTTCTAATGTTGTTAATCTTTTCTTTAAAGAGATTTACAGGTTGCACGATGTTCCACATTCTATTGTTTCAGATAGAGACACCAAGTTTGTTGGCCACTTTTGGCAGACTTTATGGAAGAAGATTGGAACGGAGCTTGATTTTAGCACTTCTTTTCATCCTCAAACCGATGGGCAGACAGAAGTTGTCAATAGGAGTTTGGGCAATTTGTTGGGATGCTTAACAGGTGACAATCACAAGAGTTGGGATTTAACCCTACCCCTTTCTGAGTTTGCCTATAACTATCAAAGAATCGTACTACAACTCTTTCTCCTTTTGAGGTTGTCTATGGAGCAAAACCAAATAGTGTCCTTGATTTGGCTCCAATTCCTATTTCAAAGAAGGTCAATGTTAAGGCAGAAGACATGGTTGCGCTTATGCAAGAAATTCATGTGAAAGTGAAACAACAGATTGAAGCATCCAATGCGAAATATAAGGCTAATGCAGATTGTCACAAGAGAAGGATGATTTTTGAAGTTGGAGATTATGTTTGGGCAATCCTATAAAAAAATCGAGTTCCACCCGGTTCATACAACAAGTTGAGGGATAGAAATATTGGTCCATTCGAGGTGATTAAGAAGATTAATGATAATGCCTACCAGCTTAAGTTACCAAGTCATATTCGCACATCAGATGTTTTTAATGTCAAGCATTTGGTTCCTTACAAGAGCCATAATTCTGATGAGGATTCCGACAACTCGAGGGCGAGTTCTTTACAACACGGGGGGACTGATGTAGCTGTGGACCTAGTAGAAAGTTTCCTAAAACATAAGGAACATCCAGAATGATAGAAATATTGGTCCATTCGAGGTGATTAAGAAGATTAATGGTAATGCCTACCAGCTTAAGTTACCAAGTCATATTCGCACATCAGATGTTTTTAATGTCAAGCATTTGGTTCCTTACAAGAGCCATAATTCTGATGAGGATTCTGACAACTTGAGGGCGAGTTCTTTCCAACACGGGGGGACTGATGTAGCTGTGGACCTAGCAGAAAGTTTCCTAAAACATAAGGAACATCCAGAAAAGGAAAGAAGTGGAGGGAAGACAAGGAGAACCAGAAATTTATAGAAAGTTTTGATTTGTTCCTATTTGATTTTCAGCAGCTTTAAATTTTCAGCAACTTTCCTATTTGATTTGGACTTATATGGTAATTAGCTAGTCTTAGGTTTATGTAAAGCTTTTTGTAATTTCTAGGGTTGGATCAGTTTTAGAATTACAGAGCATTATTTTACAGCAAATATAGTTTGCCTTTCAATTCTCCTTTCTCTTGCTTTTTGTTCTCATTTCGTTTCAATATTGTTGTTGAGACGATTTATTCGTATCCTCTTGGTAAGGTGGCATCAATAAATAACAAAACAAAACATAGTAGAATTCTTAGAAGGCACCAGACCTTCGTTGCGAGAACAGAGATGCGGAGCAGAGGTAGGCTGGTGATGCAGAGGAGATGATGGGCTGGTGTATGGACGAATGGCACAGATAAAAGGCTAGGCAGAGGAATGGTGGAGACTGGGTTAGGAAGAGGAAGATAGGAGTTGGGTCTCAGAAGCATTTCGCTCTGATACCATTTTGAAAAAAAGTGCTAGAAAATAGAAGAGAAGAATTCTTGTATATCACATAGACGTGAGTACATGTGGGTTTATATGGGAACCCAATGTTTACTTTAAGAGGTAATGAAATCAAGAGTGAAGTATAAGAAGAAAAAGAAAAGAAAGAGGATGAGAGAGAGAGAGAGAGAGAGAGAGAGAGAGAGATGGGGAAAGAGAGAAAGAATGAAAGAATACTTTCATTCTTCCACCATATTCTATTTATGCTAACAAGTTTCATAAATTACACATAAACCCCAATATTATATAAGTAATAACAAATAAGCGACAACACCCAAGACATACAAGTAGCACAATCATTTAGCCGATTACTAGAAATTAAGCGAATCAAATATCAATTCCTATAATCAAGCTGGCATATTATATGCATCAGAATATTCCTATAATCAAGCTACCAGATTATATGCATCAGAATAGTCAACTCTCTCAATCACAGGTTGTAAATAGCCTATATTCATGACAATTCTTAAGATTCATATCACCTCGTGTTAAATGAAGCATCTGTGAGTTTCTTAAAATCAATGTTTTTCTCTTAAATGGATATTAATAGCTTAAGGGTATATTACTTAGTGCAATAGTAAAATTTTTGAGCATGAGGATAAATGTTTGAGTTTCATATAAAAGTAACTTGGTAAAATTGACATACTCAATTTGAGAGCCTGACTATCATTATATACAAGCGGAAAATTACAAATATGGAAAAGAGAATAAAATAAAATAAAATCAAATCAGAATAAAAATAAAATCCCTAAAAATTAGCCTATATTGAAGACCCAATAAATCTGCCATAATCGTTGAGTCAACTTATAGATAAGATTTCCAACACTCCCCCTCAAGCTGAAGCAAATATGTTGACCAAGCCCAGCTTGACTATGGAAGACTAGAGAAGAAAAGGCCCAACAGACTTTGTGAACATATCTGCAGTTTGTTCTGAAGAAGGAACAAAAATATGATTAATGATACCTGATCGAACCTTCTCTCGAATAAAGTGAATGTCTACCCCAATATGTTTCGACCTTTCATGTAAAACAGAATCAGAAGCAAGCATAATGGCTGATTTATTGTCACAAAACAGCCTTGAAGAACCTTTCTGTGCAAGACCCAACTCTCCCAAAATTGATTGAAGCCAAAGGAGCTCACAAGTACCTTGAGCCATAGCTCGGTATTCAGCTTCAGCAGAGGATCTAGAAACAACAACCTGCTTCTTACTCTTCCATGATATGAGATGATTACCATAGAAAGTACAGAAGCCAGAGGTAGAACGTCTATCTGGTCTTACATCCAGCATAGTCTGCATCAGTAAAGCATGAGAGTCCAGACTGATTTCCTGAGGCATAAAACAGACCAAGACCAGGGCACGACTTAAGGTACCTCAAAATATGGTAGACTGCATCCATATGAGCTGAGCGAGGGGCATGCATGAATTGACTAATCACACTAACAACAAATGTCAAATCGGGCCTTGTATTAGTTAAGTAGATAAGACGACCTAGTAAACGTTGATACACGGATGGATCTGGAAGTAATTCCCCTGACTCAACAGAGAGTTTAAGATTGGGGTCCATAGGAGTGGAAGCGGGTCAACTCCCAAGCATGCCAGTATCTTGAAGAAGATCCAAAACATATTTCCTTTGATATAAAGAAATTCCACGACAAGATCTAGCAACCTCAATTCCAAGAAAATATCGAAGAGGACCTAAGTCCTTCACATCAAAGGACTTTTGAAGATGAAGTTTTGCCTGAGCAATCCCTGAAGCATCATCACCTGTGATAATGATATCATCCACATATACCAATAACATAATGCAACGACCATCAGAGCTACGTTGAATAAAACAAGTATGGTCTGAGTGGTAGCGCACAAAGCCCATGGATAAAACAACATCGCTGAAACGACTAAACCAAGCTCTAGGAGATTGCTTCAGACCATAAAGAGACTTTCGTAGCCTACAGACTTTCCCAGCATACTCCCCCTCAGCCCGAAATCCAGGGGGTGGATCTATATATATAGTCTCAAGTAAGTCTCCATTAAGAAATGCATTCTTGACATCTAACTAATGCAGAGGCCAAGAATGGGCAGCAGACAAGGAGACAAGCAGTCGCACAGACGTCAACTTAGCCACAGGAGCAAAGGTAGCACTAAAGTCTTTGCCCGGAATTTGAGTAAAGCCTTTTGCCACCAACCGAGCCTTATACCGATCAATAGAACCATCGGCTAAGTACTTCACATTAAAGACCCATTTGCAGCCAACCGTTTTCTCCCCAGAAGTTAAAGCAACAAGTTCCCATGTATTATTATGGTGTAAAGCATCCATTTCTGTTGTCATGGCAGACACCCAATTGGGATCCTGGAGGGCCTCTGAGACAGATCGAGGAATAGAAACGGTCCCAATCTTGCCCAGGAAGGATTTATATGCACCTGAAAGACTATCATAGGAGACATACTGGGAAATAGGGTGGTTAGTGCTACTAGAAAAACCATACCAATTAGGAGGATGACGATCATGGGTAGGATAACGGGAGGTACGCTCAGGAATTGTAGGAGCAATAGGAGAAGGAGAGTTACCTGGACCTGGTTTTGAAGATGATTCTGGCAGGGGAGGTTGAGTGCGATGGCGACGAGAGTAGACCTGCAAAGGTGGAGGGGAACCCTGCATGGATGGAGAAGGAGATTCTAGGACAGTGTGATTTTCAAAGAGAGGAACAGGACGGGCAATAGGAGAAATCTCATTCTCCAGATCACAAGAGAGAGAATCCTGTACCACTGAATTAGTACTATAAAAAGGAACAGTTTCATGAAATGTCACATCAAGAGAATGATACATATGTTTGGTCACAGGATCATAACAACGATAGCCCTTTGACATAGCAGAATACCCCAAGAAAATACACCTAATAGATTTATCATCAAGTTTATGACGAGAAGGACTACGGTTATGAACAAAACAAGTACAGCCAAAAACACGAGGCAGAAGGTGAAGCAATGTATAATTAGGCTGGAGAATCTGAAGTGGTGCCTTACCACCCAAAACTCGACTGGGAGTACGATTAATCAGAAAAGCAGCTATAAGAACAGCCATGTGCCAATAGAATTTAGGCACATGCATACCACTCAGAAGACATCGGACCACAGACATAAGATGACGGTTTTTGTGTTCAGCCACGCCATTTTGCTCAGGAGTATAGGGGCAAGTGAGTTGATGTAAAATCCCCTTTTTATTAAGTTCAGACCGGAACTCATTCGAAACATATTCTCGTCCATTGTCAGAACGAATATTATGGACAACAGTGTTATACTGGGTTTTGATCATTTGAAGAAACTGGGTAAATAAAAGAAACACATCAGATTTCTTTTTCAATAAATAAACCCAAGTACAACAAGAATAATCATCAATAAATGTCACATAATATCGATGTCCAGAGAAAGCAGTAGCTGGGGAAGGGCCCCAGACATCAGAATGAATAAGATCAAACATACTAGGAGCACGACTCATATGAGAAATATAGCTAGTTCTAGTATGTTTAGAAAGCTCACAAACTACACATAGAAACTTATGGTCCTTACATGCTTTATTTAACGAAGGAAACAATAGACATAGATATTGAAAGTTTACATGCCCCAAACGTGCATGCCACAAACTAAAAGTGCGAAAAGAAACATCATAAACACTAGAAGTAGGTAGGATAGAAGCTTGAAGACTTGTTCTTGGTGGTTCCCCAAAGTAGTAAAGCCCATCACGCTCATAACCCCTGCCAAAAATCCTCTTCGAACAAAGGTCCTGCAACAAACAGTAATCTGGTAAGAATATAACTGCACATTGGAGGTTTTTTGCAAGCCGGCTAACAGATAAAAGGTTAAAGGCAAATTTAGGTACATGAAGGACAGATGAAAGAGTAATATCAGGAGACAGACAAACATCACCCTTACTGTGAATGTAAGATGTAGAGCCATCCGCAAGATACACAGATTGGGTAACAGGTATGACATTAGAAGAAAAAACTGATAACTCACCAGTCATGTGATCATTGGTCCCAGAATCCAGAACCCAAGTGGGCTGCTTGGCCTTAACATGAAATGCAGTAGGAGTACCTGTAGCAATAGTTGCAGTGGGAGTAGTTGAAGGAGCACTAACTCTAGAAGCAAGGGAGCCAAGCTGGTCCTGGATTTGCCCAATCTGAGACTGAACTGGCTCAGTCCAAGAAATACAGTAGATCCACTAGTAGTAATAGGAGTTTCTGCAACAGCTGCAGTACGAGAAGAACCAGTTCCAGATAAACGGTTCCTAGAAAATTTTTGCTTCAATTCAGGATGAAGTTTGAAGCAACGAGCCCTAACATGTCCAACCCCTCCACAATGGTGACAAATAATCTGATCTCCAGAAGCTCGTGATCCAAAGTTGGCTGCAAAAGCCATACTATCCCCAGCAAGCTCAGACATTGGTACAGGAACAATTGAGGGCTGAATTAAACGGTGCCTGCGTGCTTCACCATCAACAGTAGCAAAGGCTTCCAACAGGGATGGCATTGGTGATGCATTCAAGATTTGAGACTTTAGTGGTTCAAATTTTGGGCGTAATCCCATAAAAAACTGATAGGTATGCTGATGATCAAGACGTTTGACAAGAAGAGAGGCTGCCTCAGAAGGAAATTCACTGAGAGGCTCATATTGAGCTAGTTCCTCCCAACGAGATCTCAAATACCCAAAATAATCAGTTACAGACAAATTCAGGCCTTCCTGCGAGGCCTTAGCAATATCTTGATATAATTCAAAAATACGAGCATCATTCCTAGAATGAGCATACATTTGATTCCAAGCAGTCCACAAGTCACTAGCAGAGTCATAAAACATGAATATATTATAAATGCGTTCCTCCATAGAATTAAACATCCATCCTAAAGTGGTGCAATTGTCCGTATCCCACTGAGCATATTTAGGATCTTTAATATCTGGCCTCTTTTCAGTACCCAAAATCCACCCTGATTTGCCATTTCCACCAACATAGAGGCAGAGGGAACGAGCCCAGGATGCAAAATTACGGCCATTCAACAACACACTAGTAACTCGTTGAGCCGGTGTGTGTTGCGCCGAAAAAAGAGCTTCTTTATTATTACTTGATTCAGCCATAATATTAAATAGATCAATTCAACAGATTACCAATAATTTCAAATAAAGGAGGAATAAACCTGATTTTGATCAAACCAAGAAGCCGGAGACATGGCGGTCTGATCCGAAAATGCTGCCGAATATCCCGGCAGCCCCAAAAAATTACAAACACGTCTTCTGACCCTTAGTGCATGAAAAAGACTAAGGGAATACCCCTACAGGGGGTTGAACCTAGAGGAGATTGACTCCCCCTAGGACTGTCGCAACAGCGACCAGAAAAAGAGAGAAGGTCTGTGAAAAAAAAATAGGGAAGGGGTTGTAACGAGATAGAGAGAGATATTAAAAGAGGCGGTGAAAGAGAGAGAGATGGGGGAGGCGTAGGTTTGAGGCTCTGATACCAAAAAGTAACTTGGTAAAATTGGCGTACTCAATTTGAGAGCTTGACTATCATTATATACAAGCGGAAAATTACAAATATGGAAAAGAGAATAAAATCAAATCAAATCAAATCAGAATAAAAATAAAATCCCTAAAAATTAGCCTATATTGAAGACCCAATAAATCTGCCATAATCGTTGAGTCAACTTATAGATAAGATTTCCAACACAGATCAATAACTTCATGCAATTGAAGTTGGAGTTTAAGCATGTTCCCAGTACACACCTTGCAGCATCCTGAATTAGCAGAATCAACGCTGGATAGGGGCTTTTTAACGGCCTTCTTAGTGTTGTTAAAAGCCCAAGGCGCACCGCCTTCTATAGAAATAAATAAATTTTTTTTCCTGAATGTTATTTTATTATTAAAAATACAAAATATACAATGAGATCTAATACCAAAAAGGGAAAACCCCACAACAAAGCAGCAGAGCAAGTCATACTGGAAGTAGCATGAGGCACTAACCAGTCTTGAAAACAATCAAAGAGACTAACAAAGTCATCCACCAAGGAACTGAATGCACTCAAACCAAGCTTCCACAGCAACTTGAACAGCTTCTCTTCTCTTGTCTTCAAGGAGTCTGGGGTTTCTCTCTCTCCATATTTGCCATAGAATGACACAAACAAGTTTCTGGAAACCTTGATCATCACATTAGATATAGAAATAAATATTAGATTACAAGATTTTCCGGTTCTTTGAAGCATTTATTTTCCAGTTTTAATTTTTGGATGTTTTTGCAGGTCTCCGACGTACTCATGAAAAGTGGCAAGGGTATGGTATTCTTTGTTCCTTTTTATTTTATTATTATTATTATTATTTTTATTTTACAAAAAAAATTGGTAATCATTAGTTGTCTTATTTTGGTTAGTAATTATCCTCTTGTCATGTTCTATAATGTTGGCCATTTGCAGTACATGAGAAATCACAATTGAGTACACACCTAGAGGAGCTGGATGATCCACATAAATTTGCGGAAGAGGGTGTCAAAGTAATTAGTCAGCAGGAGCTTGTCTCACGGTTTCGTGCACTCAAAGATGAAATTATTTGCGCTTGGAATGCTGATGATCGTGTAACATCTTTGAAGTTATCAATCAAGGTAATAATTGGACTCAAACTTAATAGCACTTTTTTTTTTTTTGTTTTCTGAATAGGATGATTTTATAAAATATAAAATAAATTACATGGATAAAAGAAGGCATACCCCCTTGGTACAAAACTGAAAGGGAGAAGGCCCATTTCCACTAAAACCCAAAAAGGCAACAACACAAGTAGGGACTAACATCAAACATGGAAAACAACTAGCAAATCTGCAAGAGACAGATTCGAGGCAAGAAGAACATCACATACAAAAGCATTGGCAGTGGACACAGGCTGAAGAGTGTACCGTTACGTAGAGCATAATTTCTCTGCAACCAAATTCTCCAAATAGCATAAGAGAACAAAGAGCTAAACACTTTTGTTCTGAAACTCTTTCCATGTGTACTCTGCAGGAACCACTCTACAACACAGTGATAACCTGAAACTTCTGAAAAGGAATCCCTAACATATCAAACAACACCCTCCAAACAGCCATGACAAAGGAACGGGAACAGAACAAATGATCATTGTTATCCTCATCAGCCACACAATTATGAAAGATTGCAGGCATACTCAAATATCTCCTTCTTAGATTGGGAAAGGAGAGATTCTTATTATGCAGAATGATAACAACAAGCACAGCAATTCTAGGCCTGCAGGATTGCCCGCAAAGAGAAGCCCATCTCACCTTTTGTCCTTTATATCTTGACACTTTCCAAATTGAATTCAGAGAAAAATATCCATGTTTTCAAACAATCTCATCTGCAGACTGTCTAATATGCAGATTTTCAATGTATTCTTTAGCAGCAACAGGAAACGCATTAGGAATGCCCATCTACCATTTAGGATTACAGAAGAAACAACAACCATTTTGTCAATCCTTCTAAAAGCTATGGCACCAAACCTTTGAATCAAGGAACTGTCATCACACCAAGGGTCCAACAGCAAGTTGAACATAGAGCCATTGCGAAGCTTGTATGAAATATTAGGCAGCACAAAGTCCCTAACCCCCAAAATCTGTTTTCAAACAAAAGAATCACTCTGCTTAGGTAAAACAGACCAAAAATTTACCTGTTTCAGATACCTACCAGGCTACCATGGATTCATTGAACCCACAACTTATCTTTCTCAAGCTAAAAATCCCAGCAAAGAGTAACTTTGGTTGCAAAGTGCACATCCTCAACAGCAACTCAAGCCCAAATGGGTCCTGAGCATCAGAAGAATCGCTTTGATTTCATAGAGAATAATCATCCAAGTAGACACTGGACTCAGAAGGACAGGATAACTGGGTGTGGCTAAGCTTGAATCTTCAAAAACACATTTCTGGGAGGTCTCGAAGAGCTCATACATCATGTAAGATACAGGAGTTTGGGTTTGAGTCTCTTGCTTCTCCTCATAAACATGACCGTCTTCAAAACAATGTCTTGTAACAACCGATTTGGGTCTCTGCAATTCGACTCAAAAGGTGAGATTTTGGATGATTGCTCTTCACTTTCCAAGGCTCAGTTGCAGAGATCTCTGAGAACTCAAAAGTGTTTCTAGAAAGCGATGGTCGAGAAAAGATAACCAAAAATGTGTTTCTAATGATCAGACGACACAAGAGTTTTGTTGAAATATATAAATATTTTTGTATAATTGTGGAGCAAAATCCTCCACCAATCATGGTGATCCGGTCAATTTCCTTTCAATTATAAATATTTCTATATAACGGTGGAGCAAAATCCTTCAGGTGCCTCATTTGACTATTGTACACTTCCCATATATTCTTATATTTACCATGCCTATATATAGGCTCCTTGTACTTGAGCAATATACAGATCTGATTAATAAAAATGTAGCTTTTAGTGGCTCTTTGTCCATGTATGTAGGCCTTAGTGCCGAACCATGTATATACTTGTGTTCTCCATCTTTCTCTTTTCCCTTTTCCTATTTGCATTTCTTATTTCCGCATCCAAATTTTAACATGGTATCAGAGCCAAGTTGTTCTTGTAATCCCATCTAGAATTTGAGGAGGAGTATTGGAATTATTATCACGGAGCATATTCTCTATGTCTTCACATTCCTTTCCTGGCGTAGTTCCGACTTTTCTTGGCGTTGTTCAGGCTATTTCCCAGCGTTGTTCTGGCGATTTCCCAGCGTAGTTCTGGCCATTTCCGGGCGTTGTTTCGGCGTTGTTCTAGCCATTTCCTGTTGTAGTTCCGACGTCGGCTTTTCCTAGCGTAGTTCCGGCCATTTCCCGGCTTAGTTCTGGCCTTTCCCGGCATTGTTCCGGCTTTGTTCCGGACACCTTTTCATCATATTTCAAGGCGTTTCTTTAGAAAGTTGGGCATTCATGATATTCATGCTCCAACTTGATGGGGAGTGTTGAAATATATAATTATTTCTATATAATTGTGGAGCAAAATCCTCCACCAATCATGGTGATCCAGTTAATTTCTTTCCAATTATAAATATTTCTATATAACGGTGGAGCAAAATAATCCTCCACCAATCATGGTGCCTCTTTTGACTATTGTACACTTTACATATATTCTTATATTTACCATGCCTATATATAGGCTCCTTGTACTCAAGCAATATACAGATCTGAATAATAAAAATGTAGCCCTTAATGGCTCTTTGTTCATAGATGTAGGCCTTAGTGCCGAACCATGTATATGTTTGTGTTCTCCATCTTTTTCTCTTCCCTTTTCCTATTTGCATTTCTTATTTCTGCATCCAAATTTTAACAATGTTTCCTCCTATCTAAACCCTCAGAGCTCTCCTTCTACTTTTTCTTCTTCTTCTACTCCTTGTGGGGTGTTGAGGAGTGTTGTGGGGTTGGAGAAGGATGGTATGTTACTGGTTTCTCAAAAACTATCACCTGTGTTTGAGGCAGATGCAGAGGATGGTTTGGGTGAAAAGAAAATGGAGGGTTTTGCTCGGTCTGGATGTAATGGGGCGATTGAAAGGGGCGTAGGGGAATTGGCTGACAGCAGGGAGGGATTTGAGGGAGTCACAATTGACGTCGGCAGTGACGTCCACTTCCGTCTGAGTGATGAATCTGCTACTGTTCTGGTTAAGGAGCTTAGGCTTCACAAAGCTATGAAGGGGCTGAATTGTTTTATGATGGAGGGGACGGATGAGACAGTCTTTTGATAGTCTCCGTGGTGGATGATTGGGAAGGGTTGTTGGATACTTCGAGAGGTGGGGAATTGGGGATAGTCCCTTGGGGAAGGAGTGAGTTTTCGGAGGATGGTTTGGTTTTGGCTATGGTGGGCTCGAAGGGAGAGAGGTCAAAGGTGATGATCTTAGGGGAAGGGTTGAGGGATTTTTTGAAGCAAGTAGAGAGGAGTGGGTGAGGGAGAATGTTGGTTTTGTAGGCAATATTGTTGGGGTGTGTTGAATGATTTAAATATTAAATTTACACCCCCTTTAACAACATGAACTTTTAAATCAGAGCAGGTAGGTCCTGTGTTCAAACCTCAACGTCACCTTGAATATTAAAATTGAAACATCCATTGGACCAAAAAGAAGGCCACACGTGAGGGAAAGTGTTGAAGGATTTAATATTAAAGTTACACCTTTTCTAACAGCTTAAGCTTTTAGAGTAGATAGTTATTAATAGGGTGAATTCCGGAGGTGATAAGTATAAGGCTGTGTGCATGTTTCATGAGATTGATGATAACCAGAAGAATGAGGGGTAAGGGTAGGACTCCATCGGAAAAAGGGGAGAGGAAGGTTAGGATTCTCATTTTGTATGTCAATTACGAAAGGAAAACTGTGTGGTTGAAGGAGAGGGGTAGAGGAGGGAGGAGAGGGAAGGAAACTTGTTTGTTTCCTCATAAAGTTCCGCATAATTTCATGGAATGTCCGTGGTCTGAATGATCCAGACAAGAGGAAGGTGGTGAAGTTGGCAGTTTGGAAGTGGGGTGCTCATGTGGCGGGTTTGCAAGAAACTAAACTAGCGGTGCACGGGAGGTAGATGGCCTTTGGCTGTGGATTAATTCTCTATGTTGACTGATGATTGTGAATTGATTGATTTACCTTTGGAGGGAGCATCTTTTACATGGTCCAACGGTAAAGATTCTCTCTCTCTCGTTGGGGATTGGGAGGAGAAATTCCCGGATGTGGTTCATTCGGCTTTGGCTCGTCTAACTTCAGCTCACATTCCTTTGGTTTTGGATTGTGGTTGGTTGCAGAAAAGGAGTTCTCCTTTTATATTTGAGAATATGTGACTTAGATCTAAGGGCTTTATAAAAGGGTCCGTTCTTGGTGGGGAAGTTATGTGGTGGATGGATCTCTTAGCTATTCCCTTGCAAGAGAACTTCGGATGTTGAAAGAAGGCATCAAAACATGAAATATGGAATGGAGGAAGAATTGAGCGTTTTATGAGATTGCTGACATTGATAGTATGGAGGGGATAGGTGGCATTGCCAAGGCTTTGAAGAGGAAGAGGCTTGAGTGCCAGGCGAAGATTGCTGAGATTGCTATTTTGGAGGAGATTTAATGGAGATAGAAATCTAGAGCCTTATGGCTCAACAAGGGGGATAGAAACATGAAATTCTTTCATCGGCTTGCAAATGCCCATAGAAGGTGTAATCATGTAGAGAGGATTGTGGTGGATGGGGAGCTTTTTCCCAACGAGGAAGAGGTTTGTAGGGAGATCGTCTCTTTTTATCAGAAGTTGGTTCACAGAAACGTCAAGTTGGCATCCTTTACTTGGGGTCTTCAGTTCGATTCAATTTCTGTGGTGGATAGAGATGGGTTGGAAAGGTCTTTTTCTGAAGAGGAAGTGTTGAAGGCATTGAAGAACTGCAATGGGGATAAAGCCCTAGGTCCTGATGGGTTCTCTATGAGATTTATACTTGAGAGTTGGGAGGTGGTTAGGGGGGAGGTGATCATGTTAGTTGGAATTTCCTGTTATATATGCTGGGGAGGATGGGTTTTGGGGAGAGATGGAGGAAGTGGATCGAGACTCGTATTTCTTCTGTTAGATTCTTTGTACTGGTGAATGGGTCCCCATCCGGCTTTTTTGGAAGCTCTCGAGGTTTGAGACAAGGGGATCCCCTCTCTGTTTTTCTATTTATTATTGTTATGGAGGCCCTTAGTAGATTGATGAGGAGGCAGTGGATGGGCTTTTTCAGGGATAACAGATGGATATTTCTCATTTACTGTTTGCGGACGATACTTTGGTTTTCTGTGATGTGGACGTGTCCCAACTTAGATATTTAAGGTGTGTGCTGGTTTGTTTTCAGGCAGTGTCAGGGTTGAAAGTTAACGTGGGTAAAAGTGTGCTTGTCCCTGTAGGGGAGGTTCAGGAGGTGACTTCGCTTGCTGCGGTTTTAGGATGTGGGACGAGTTCCTTTACTATTGTTTATCTGGGTTTGCCTTTGGGTGCTTCGTCCAGGAGGGTGGCTGTTTGTGATCGCGGTTCGAGAATATATTGACTGGATGGAAGAAGCAATTTCTTTCGTAGGGCGGGAAGGTCACTCTTGTGAAGAACACCTTGTATAGTCTCCTGATATACTTCCTATCCGTCTTTCAGATCCCCTGCACTATTGCTGAAAGACTCGAGAATCTCCAACGAAATTTTCTTTGGGGTGGTCGGGGTGAGGAGTTCAAGTATCATCTTGTCATGTGGAAGCATGTTTGCAGGCCTCTTCAGATGGGTGGTCTTGGAATTATGAGGATGATCCCCTTTAATAGGGCGCTCCTTGGGAAGTGCTAATGGAGATTTGGTAGTGAGAGACATCGTTTATGGAGGAGGGTTATATTGGTCGTTTTGGTGAGGAGAGAGGGTGATGGTCTTCCAGGCTGGTTAGATCTGCTGCTGGCGTGGGAGTGTGGAATTTCATTCGAAAGGGATGGGACGAGCTCTCTAAGCATGTCAGGTTCAAAGTTAGGGAGGGCAGGGATGCCTGGTTTTGGGAGGATTATTAGTGTGGTGATTGTTTGTCGTCTCGTTTGTTTCCAAGACTTTTTAGGATTACTACGGATAGACACGCTATGAAAGCTATGCTTGAAGAAATGAAGGCCCTTGAGAAGAATGGTACTTGGGATATTGTTCCATTACCTAGGGGTAAGAAACCAGTAGGCTGCTGAAGGTACCAAAAATAGCTTGGGCCGGATATTACCCATCTTACTAAAGAATGGATCAGGAGAGAAAAGTGGACCCGATTGGATAACAGCCCAAGAGGCCCAATCTCCGTGAAGACGATCTCCAAGCCCAAACTAAAAGGAAAGAAATTAACCAGCACTAAAAGAAAAGCCCAGAAGATCAACCCAACATGGAAGATGAAAAAGAAAGTTTCTAGAACAATTGTAAAAGTCTATAAATAGAATGAAAAGAGAGGGAAAAGGGGTTAAGATATTTTGAAGTGTAAGGAATTAGTTTTCAAATAGAGAGAACATTTTTCGTTGCATCTTCAATGGCGTCGTCTGTGGGAAGCGAAGGAGAGATCCAGTTGATCCTCAAGTACGCTACGAGCAGATTGATCGTTCTCTCGGAGGATTAGGTTTGATCTGTGAAGATCAAGGTTGGATCTGTGGAAGTTGAAGCTCGATTTTTGGAAATTAAACTCTGACCTGAGGAGATCGCGATCTATCTTGCAAAGATTCGATCTTGATTGATGAAGGCCAGATCCGACGAATTCACGGCAGAAAAGATTCAGATCTAGCCAACGGAGATCGGAATTTGGCTAGGCGAGGGCCAGATTTGACGAATTCACGGTAAGATAATTCAGATCTGTTCAAGATTTAACAGTTGAAGACTCTGCTCCGATCAGGAACGATGATCGGAGGTGAAAGTTCTTGTCTACAAGAAAATGAACAACATGCAAAGCTTGACGTGTTAATGAGCCTAATCGAGGCTTTAAGAAGAGAAAATGCAGAATTGAGAGCCGGAATAGAGCGACGAGACGCCTCCGGCACCTCCACGACGGCCTCCAGCAGGAGAAAGAATTCTGCCACCAAATGTTGTTCCCCAAGACGAACAAGAAGGAAAAGTTCCCCTGGATCTGTGCCGTGAAGAGTTCAGGCTGGATGTTTTTCCACCAAATGTCCATCATTTGGAAGATCGGGAAGGATCTGTCCATCTGGATCCACATCGTGAAAGGATCAGGCGAGAAGAAGCCATGGAGTTTAGTCGCAATAAGGCTACGCCATCATGACAGAGGGAATTAACTGAGGAAAGGTCGTTCGATCCAATCTACCATCCATCAATGGCTATGTATGACCACAGGAATTCAGGCAAGACTTAAGAGATCTGTGGAGCAGAAAATACTCCCGAAGGAAAATGAAGCCCTTCGCATGGTGGCTCAGACTGCCGATTCACCGTTTACAAATGAGATCTTGAATGCTCCAAATCCAAGAAAATTCTCTATGCCAGTCTTCACTCTGTTTGATGGAACAAGTGATCTGAACGAACATGTTTATCACATTCAGCTAAAGATGGCTCTGAATACAGAAAACAATGCTCTGATATGCAAAGTGTTCCTTACAAGCCTTACTGGACCGGCGCTTAAATGGTTCAAGAATTTGGCAAGGGGATTGGTGAAAAGCTTCAGGAATTTGTGCGACAAGTTCATAAGCCAATACTATGGGAACAAACGGCCAGCCAAAGACATATCAAGTTTGTTTACGATGAAACAACTGGAAGGCGAATGCCTCCAAGCTTTTCTCACCAGATTTAACCTAGAAAAGAGCATGGTGATTGAGTGCCATCCGTCCACAGCAGTTTAAGCATTCAAACTAGCTATGAACCGAGGAACACCGTTCCACACAAATCTAGTGGTGAATACGCCGAAGACTATGGATTAGTTAAATGAGAGGGCTGACGGTTTTGTGCGCTTGGAAAGAAGAAGCTACCAACGCAAGGAAGGCATCGATGGTTGCAGTGGGAGAAAAGACCAGAACAAAGATCGGTCAAAAACAAGTTGCACCACAGCGTTCGACCTCTTGGAAATCAGAAAAAAGGCTTTGGGAAGAGGAGCTGATCACTCCACTCAAGGTCTGCCTGGCACGGTTATTCCAAGAAAACAAAGATAAGTTTCGCCCTCCCTTACCGATCAGACAACTGCTCAAACAAAGAGATCAATCCAAACATTGTGCTTTTCATAGTGTTTTCAAACATCTGACTAATGAATGCAGGAATTTAAGAAGACAAGTGGAGATGCTGATAGCAAAGGGAGAGTTTGCTAGTTACATTCAAGGACCAGCAATAGAGCAAAACCGACCGGTTGAGCAAGTGAAGAGAAATCAAAAGCCAAATTACCGTAACGCTCAACCTGTTCGTATCATAAATGCAATTCATAGCCGGCCTGAGGCGACCAAAGAGTCAGAAGAGCTGCTCCGAACTCGTCTTCGTCAAGCACAAATGAAGAAAAGGATAGGCAGTGTAAACGCTCTACACCAGCAAAGCAGTTCAGTTCAGATAAGGTTTGACAGAACGGATTTATTTCGAATTTAGATCCCTCATGAAGAGTCCCTGGTCATTAGCCTGATGGTAGCAGAATGCTTGGTTCGAAGGATCTTGATTGATCCGGGTAGCAGTGCACACGTCATGACAAGAGTAGCATTCAAACGGCTCGGGATTGAACAAGAAAAGCTCAAACCCACAGGAAATCCACTGTTAGGATTTGATGGGAAACGGGTGGAGCCTATCGGTATGGTCGAGTTGCCAGTACTTACTGCCGAGAGAGAACTGATAGAAAGCTTTGTGGTCGTTGAGATTCACTCGTCTTATAATCTCTTGATGGGAAGAGGGTGGATTCACAGGGTCCAAGGTGTCCCCTTGACTTTGCACTAGGTAATGAGGTGCTTAAGTCCAGATAGGAGCAAAGTGATTGATATACATGGAGACCAGGTAGTGCTAAGGAGTGCTATTCTGTAACCTTGAAAGCCGGTGGGAAGGGAAAAGCGCCCGTCCGATTTGGGAGCCCGAGATAGCAATTATAGGAGCCTCCACCCAAAGAGGTTGGGGAGGAGGAAGAGCCTTTGATCCTTACTGAAGAGCCCTTTGTGGATGTGCAGATTGATCCTCTGAGACCAGACAGAACCACAAGAGTAGGGTCAAGACTTGCAGAGGAGGAGAAACGGCAGCTGGTTGATTTCTTATCTAAGAATGCGGACTTGTTTGCTTGGAGCCATTCGGACATGCCAAGAATCAATCCCTCTGTGTCCTGTCACTCTTTCAGTGTAGATCCGAACGTCAAGCCTGTAAGACAGAAGCAGAGGAGGTTCGCTCCAGAGCGCAATCAAATTATAGCCGAAGAAATTAATAGATTGCTGGAGGCAGGGTTCATCAGGGAGGTTCAGTACCCATCTTGGCTCTCAAACGTGGTGGTAGTACAAAAGAAGAATGGGAAATGGAGAGTATGTATTGACTTCACTAATATGAACAAAGTTTGTCCGAAGGATAGTTTCCCTTTACCCAAGATTGATCAAATGGTAGATGTCACTACTGGGTATGAACGGCTAACTTTTCTGGATGCTTACTTGGGTTACAATCAGATTCCTATGGATCCGAACGATGAAGAAAAAACATTCTTTGTAATCGAACGAGGAATCTATTGCTACAAGGTCATGCCGTTCGGATTGAAGAATGCTGGAGCCACTTACCAAAGGTTAGTCAACAAGATTTTTAAAAGTCAAATGGGTTAAACTGTAGAAGCCTATATTGATGATATGGTAGTCAAAAGTAAAAAGAAGGACCAGCATTTGCTGCACTTACAAGATGTGTTTGAGGTGTTGAGGAACTACGGCATGAAACTTAACCCAACTACATGTTCGTTTGGGGTGGGCTCCGGACAATTCATGGGACACGTAGTTAACAACAGAGGGATCGAAGTCAGCCCCGCTCAAGCTGAGGCTTTGATAAAGAATGCAGAACCAAGAACTGTTAAGGAGGTTCAGGCGCTCACTGGACGGATAGCGGCACTAAGTCGATTCATTTCTAAATTGTCAGATCGTTGCAAACTGTTCTTCGACACAATAAGAGGCTATGGGAGGCAAGCTTGGGGGGATGAGCAACGACAGGCGCCGGCCAGGTTGAAAGAGTATATGTAGAACCCTCCAATCTTGTCTGCCCCAAAACCAGGTGAGAAGCTTTTCATGTATCTTGGGGTATCGAGCATTGCGACAAGTGCCGTTCTGGTACGAAGTGAGGAGGGAAAGCAATTCCTAGTGTTCTACGTTAGCAAAGCCGAACCGGAGAGAAGGTACTTAAAGGCTGAGCGAGTGATCCTATCATTGGTGAATGCAAAGAGGAAACTCGGGCATTACTTTGTATTGTGGCAACAAGGCTGCTATTAGCATTGCCCACATTGGGTTATCCTGTTCGCGAGTCAATGAAGTTGTATTGTGGCAACAAGGCTGCTATTAGCATTGCCCACAATCTAGTTTAACGTGACAGGACAAAGCACATTGAAGTCGATCGACACTTCATCAAGGAAAAGCTTCGTCTTGGGCAGATTTGTACTCCATATGTCTACACATATGATCAGGTTGCTGATGTTTTGACTAAGGGTGTGAGCAAGACTTGCTTGCAAAATATGTTAGTCAAGCTGGGCATGATAGATATCTTTGCACTAGCTTGAGGGGGAGTGTTGTCAGGGGCTTATTTGTTATTACTTATATAATGTTGGGGCTTATGTGTAATTTCTAAAACTTGTTATTATAAATAGAATGTGGTGAATGGATGAAAGTATTCTTTCATTCTTTCTCTCTTTCCCCATCTCTCTCTCTCTTTTTCTCTCATCTGCTTTCTTCTCTTTTTCTTCTTTATTTATTTATTATTATTATTATTTTTTATCAGTTACTCTTAATTTGATTATATCTTAAAGTCAACACCTAGGTCTCGATCAGTTGGTGGAGACATGACAAGAGGACTTCGATTGATGCATTGATGGATCGAAGTGTCCCGTCCTTACAGAAATAGGTTTTTAACAAGTTCTATTCCAAAAACAATTTTCATAATTCCGAAAAGGATTTCAATGCAGCAAACATGTAGTTCTGGAAAACCCTAATTGAATGAATGCTCATGGATATGAACGATAGTAGATGAGTGCAGAATTGAAAGTCGCAATTACCTTTTTGGCCTTGGATCTCTTTCTCTTTCCAAATTCCAATAGGCCTTCCCTTCGAAGCGAAAATCCGCATTTGATTGTAGCCATCCATGCCCTGTCTTGTTACGCTCTAGTGGTGTGCATCTTTGATTCTTGGGATGTGTAGCCTTAAATTTTGATTTTGCCCTTAGACTGAGGTCAGGTAACATAATTGAACTAACTTTTGAAAATACTAATCAAAAGCTTAAATAAAAATAAAAATTCCAAGTTTTGGATGAAATTTGCCAACCTAAGTCCTATTGACCTAACATGGTTGATTGGGCCGATCTACAGGATATTGGTCCCAGTCTCATTATGGGGCATATCCTCAATTTGTTCATGTCTTTAGACTGAGAATAGATAGATTCCTTGGTATTCATTGCTAGAGAAAAGTGAGGCGCATTTTCTTTTTCCTCGGGCCCTCTTGTGGCTGATGTGGGGGTGGTTAGAGATTGTTTGTCTTGGCCGTCAGTTGCTTGTATTTTTATTTTTCTGATCCGAGATTTTTTATTTTTTTCCGGGCTTGAAGCATTTTTCTCATTCCTAATTGTATTCTTCTGTCCTCTAGTAAAATCTTGTCCTCCTCCTTTCCTTCTTTTCTAATAGACTCTTGCCTTTCTTCTTTCCTTCCTTTCTAATAAAATCTTGCCTTACACACACACACACACACACATATGAAAAACCTGAGTCAACCAATTGCCAACCCTTATGGAGAGATTTAGATAAATGGGGTTGGGTTGTCCATCTTCGTAGACACATCTGCCTTACATTTGATCCGTTATTTGCCTTACATTTGATCCATTTTTCAGGTTGCCAGGCTTCTGATGGACACATCTGCATTTCAGTTTTATCCGACGCTATTTGTTCTAGCTACTGATGTAATGGATTTGCTTGGGAATATGGTATGGGAACGGATTAAGCGGAAAGCTGAATTTTCTGAAGATGGAACTCTAATATGCTCTTTGCCAGGTTTGTATCTCTTCACAAGACTATTAATGATTCTTCAATTCTCTAGACTGACTTTTGGACTATCCACAGCATTAATAACAAGTTCCATTCCCGCGACATATTCAGATTTCCACACCATAATTACTATTTAATATATTTTGACTAAACACTTTTCAAGGCATCATTGACTGCTTCAATCCTGACAAAAGCACCATTAATGATTTGCATCATATCTCTCTCTCTCTCTCTTTTGCTTGTGCATTTTCAGTAATGTAGTCTGACATTTGGACATTAGGATCAATTATACACGTTTTAGGACCAGAGAAAAAGCTTGTATATTGATTAAATGTTTCAGTAGAGATTATTGCTGACTACTTCCTAGTTAGTGTTCTAACAAAGTTCTGCTTCATTTGTGGATCGTATAGGCCTTATTGCATTCAAACTGAACTCTGATTTTTTTTTTTGATAAGTAAAAATATATTAGAAAAACGTTCAAATGGGGAATGTGTCCCTAATACACAAAAACGAAAACGAAAAGGCAAAAGCCAAACTTGTAGACTTGATATGTTATGATACAAGGGCACCAACTTGAATTTTGATGTCAAACTCACCAGTTATTTGGCATCTTATGATACAAGGACACTAAATCGCTTTCTGGTGTTGAACATGGGTAGATATTGCATTGTGACCTTCAATAATCTGATGTACTATCCAATCAGTGAATATGTTTATCATTCATAGTTGTTGATGAATGTCAACAAGGTGAAAAGTCAAGACTGTATTGTTATATCTTGGAGTAACTGAAGCACCGGATTGGCTGAGCATTATTGTTATGTAGGCCAAATTGCAATTACTTGGTGATGGTCCTTCTATGCAGGTGTTGGGAGGGTAAAAACTAGACAGACCTAACCTTCGGTATTGTTTTGCACAAATTGGCTGCTCTCTGACTATTACACTAAAAAATGGTAGATCGCATTAGGAAACTGTCAAACTTACCACGCAATTCAGTTTCACCTTTTTTCTAGTTCTTTTTTTATTTATTTTTTTATTTATTTTATTTTTTTTTACAATTGCAAACTAGCAAAATAATTGCAAAGGTTTGGCTTGTACCTAATCCATCCTGCCCAGCAAAGAGGTCATGGTCTTTTTGTAGTAATGAACTTGCAAAAATATATTGATCTCACTTTTCATTGTTGCAACTACAAAACTTTCCTGAGACTTATTTGGTAAATGGCAGAGAACTTTGAAGCACGTGACATCTGCTTTGAAGCAAAAGAAACCTGCAATAACTGGTTCTGCAAAATTGGATCGATCCGTGAGCTTCTTCCACGCATGTGAAGTCCTAAAATTCTTTAATGCTCTATGTATTGCAAGAACATTATGTAAAGATGTTTGTTCTTATTCTCCATGCTTCATTAATCATTGGTACAGCCTGAACTTTCTGCCTACTCTTTTATATGCTGGTTGCTTCACACACAACACACACACACACACACATGTTTATTATGTTTGTTTCAACACATTTAGAGGGGAGTTGGGAAACAGTACTTCCTCTGATCCAAATTGGTTGTCCATCTTAAAAATTCTAATTATTTATGGGAATGGCATTTAATGAACACACACTTTAGTAGGAAGTACAAGTATCCAAAACTACTCATCCAAAATTTAAAAATCCACATTGTTAATTTATTGAGAAGGTTTCTGGAACTACTCATTTAAAAATATTATTATTATTATTATTTATGTATTTTTGATTTCCAAAGTGGACAGATAATGGGAGAAAGGTGGACAATAGTTTTGGCGTAAAGATTATTTGAGTATGAACCCTAAGTAGTTGTTTTCAGTTTGATGTTTTGGCTGTGCATTAGCTCAATTAGAGTTCAGAATGCGGCTGTGATATGTATGTACTCTGATGGAAACAGCTTGTCATATAGGCTGTTCATTACGTATGCTTAGTAATGTCTTCAGTGCTAAATTGAGGATCTTGAGTAGAATTTAGAATAATACAGTCATTTTTGTCAAAATACATTTATTACGTATGACGAGTGTTTATTCGACTTACTAGGAAATATAACGGTTCAAATAATGGCCAAATAATTAAATTTAATTAAGCTATATTAACTAAATTTAACTTCTATATCTTGATATATTTTAATGACATATGTAATTGCGTGCAAACAATTTAAGCCGATTAGATAAAGGATTTACTCTTTTTGGCTACTCATGGTGTCAAGATTCATAACTTTATGGGTAAAGTCGCAAATTTCAAATGTGAATTAGTTTCCCGTTTCAGATTGAATTTTCAAACTAGCTGAAGAACACTTATTTTGGTTTGAATTCTGCCACCTACACATCACATGGGGCTTCCTAGTTCATTAATATATGTTGTAATGCATAAGATGCGCATAATATAATATAATGATTAATCTGTACTCTAAGTTAGGGGACAAGACTAGGTTAGAAAGAACTTATCAAAAAAAGACTAGGTTAGAAAGAAATCCTCTAAATTGCATAATTAACAAGTGTTATTGTATGGTTTTATCATGTTAGTTGCACTTAAAAAGGAATGACCACTACGTCTTATTTTAAGTAGAAAAGACTAATGATTTGTTGGACTTAATACATTATTGAGCCCATTATGTAACAACTTAAGCTTTTGGTTTTGGGCTGTCGCTGTACTGACACAGTATCATAGTTTTGGTTCAGGGAAGTTGGGTTCAAATCTCCATCTCTGCATTTATTTCCCGGTTTTGCGTGCAAATTTGCGCTTTATTTTGGTCTAGATTTGGTTTTTTTTGCCTTGAAAGGTGCAAGATAGGTTTGCATGTGGGAGGGTAAGGGCCTTGATATACATTCTTGGGCCCATTCTCTAACAGTTTAAGGCTTTGGTGGTTAGTGTTCTAACATGATTAATTAACAGCTAAGAAAAATATACCTCAAACCTGATACATCATGTCTTTAATCTTTTTGCCATTATATCTGAGATGATAAAAGTAGGTCAAATGGTGAAAATTGCCATTGCAGGATTACTGTAACAATCCTAAAAAATTGTAGTGAACTCATGGGAGGATAATTGGTTAAAGACTGCATTTTGATGGCTTTCACTTGATTCATCATCATCATTCTTGCCTTTATCCCCGTAGCAACGGGGTCAGCCACATGGATTCTCTTTTTCCACTCTTTTCTATCATAGGTCATAATGTCTACTAGATTTAATTTTTTGAAATAATTTCTTGTAACTTCATTCCATGTTAACCTCTTTGTCTTTTACCCTATGCAAATCAATCTTCCTCTTTTCATGAGTGTATAGGTCGGCGTTGAATATGCCCATACCACCTCAGTCTACTCTCCCTTATTTTCTCGCTAACAGGTGCCACACCCAGTCTCTTCTTAATTATTTGATTGTTAATCTTATCTTTCCTAGTTATTCCTGACATCGATCTTAACATCTTGATTTTCGTCGCATGAATGTGTTGCTCATGTTTCTTTTTTAGAACCCAACATTCCGCCCTATATAACAGTAATTCCTGACATCCATCTTAACATCCGGATTTTCGCCGCATGGATGTGTTACTCATGTTTCTTTTTTAGAACCCAACATTCCACCCCATATAACATAACCGCTATATTTGTTTAACAAATCTACATGATGATTCAACTTTCAAGATGAGAGACAATGGTAAAGGAAAAACCAAGGTGATTTTTCGTACAGAATATATTTATATTAAATTTTATCTTCTATTTATTATTTTTATTTTTTTAGGAGGGTGTGGGGTAACTGTTGTCAGGGCTTATTTGTTATTACTTATATAATGGTGGGGCTTATGTGTAATTTTTGAAATTTATTTTTATAAATATAATGTGGTGAAAGGATGAAAGTATTCTTTCATTCTTTCTCTCTTTCTCCATCTCTCTCTTTTTCTCTCGTCCTCTTTCTTCTCTTTTTCTTCTTCTTATACTTTATTCTTTGATTTGATTATCTCTTAAAGTCAATGTGATATTGTGGCCCGAATTTGCTGTCGGGTTGAGTTGCGTCCCGCTTATGACCGACAAGCCATTAGAAAAAATTTAACCCCTTTTTTGCTCATGGGTCGTGGACCCTAATTAGTCTCTTGTAGCCTGATATATAAGGGTGCTTAGGGTTTGGAATGGTGAATAAGAAAGACTCTGATATTCATATAGAATCAGAGTGAGGGACTGAAAACTTGTAATCTCTAACTTTACACATGGTGAAAACTTTCGCCGGATCCCAACCGTGGACGTAGGCTGTTGCTGTATAAATTTTTGTGTTCTTTGTGAGGCGTGTTTACTTTTCTGTCGTGATTCTTGGTTCAACTTGGGTTCGTTGCGTTTGTCATATCAGTCAACATAGTTTCAGAGCATGGTTTGTAAAGATATAGGTGTGTAGTTAAAACCCTAGGGCAAGTTTGTGTAAACCCTAGAGGGTGTGAAGGGTTTTGAAGAGATTCCAAGATGGGATTTGTTTGCAAGGAAGTAGTGTTAATCATATCCACACGCACCACGGATTTTTTGGACCTGTTTTTGATCTATTGTAGTCTCGATTGGTGTTTTTTCGTGTTCGCGAGGTTTTGTAACAACGGCTTTTTCTTCCTTGTTCGCGATTCTGGTATGGTCTACTTTGTTGCTTTCTAGGGTTTGTGTGGTTTGACTACGTGGTAGCTTTTTTATGCATCTCAGAAGACGGTAATCTTTTTAGTTGAAGTTTGTGTGTTAGAGAGGTGGTTTTCTATGTAATTTGTTACTGTTTTTGTTTCTGAGGATTAATATCCAGAAGCTGTTTGATAAAATGTCTAGCTCAAACGTGACTTCAAAAGAAGCTGGGTCTTCCCCAAGTTTGACTTCAGTATTGGGTGGTAGTGGTGATCACCATCCAGGCCTTTGTATTACGACTATTAGGCTGGATGAGACGAACTATATGGAATGGGCTCAATTTGCTCGTATGCATATCATTGGTCATAGGATGATCGACCATATTGAAGGGACTGTCACGTATCCCTCCAAGAGTGATCTTGAATTCAGAGAGTGGAGTGCAAATAATGCACTAGTTATGACGTGGTTGTTGCAGTCAATGCAATGATCACCAAAGGGTTTCTGTTTGTGAAAACAGCTAAAGAGCTATTGCAGGCTGTAGAAGAGACGTATTCATTGGTTGGTAATTTTGCAAAACTGTATGAACTCCAACAACAGATATCAAGATTTAAGCAGGAAGACCAAACTCTTGCTATATATTGTCACTCTACGTGGTAAATGGGAAGAGTTGGATCACTACCAAGACTAAATACCTGTGTGTGCAACTGATGTTAAAGCATTTCGTGCTATGGTAGAGAGGAATCGAATCTATGGGTTCTTGGGTGGTCTGAATCCGAGATACAAGCATGCCAGGGTACAAGTGTTAGGTAGGTATTTAGCCCTACTTTTGTTAGAGATGTGGTTTCTTATATCCAGGCTGAGGAGAGTAGAATGAAGGTTATGTCTACACCTGCATACATTAAGCCCGAGTTAGAAGTATCATTTTCTGATACGTCTACTCTTGCCACACAACAATGGAACAAGCCTAATCCTCCAAAAGGAGGGAAGCAGAATGACAAGAGCAAGTTGCGGTGTGATCACTGTAGGCATACGCGCCACACTAGGGAAACATGCTGGAATCAACACGGTTGCCCAACTCCAGCTTTTGCACATGTGAATGCTAGGCCAAGGCCTGGTCCATTTAGGGGGTTATCTACGACATATACTGCAGAACGTGAGACTTCTTCTACTGGTCATGCCTCCCCAGGGCTACCGAGTTCTTTGTCCGGGGCTGAACTTGATGCTCTTCGACATCTACTAGCTCAAAATGCCTCCATTTCCACCTCTAACTTTGCTCAGACACGTACCACTCATTCGGCACATCAGGTTTCCACATTATCTGGTGGGCCACCTTGGATTATTGATTCAGGAGCCACTGATCACATGACTGGTATGGCATCTGATTTATCTTCGTACAATTTATGTTCTGGTAAGGATAAGGTTAAAGTGGTTGATGGCATCTTCACCTCCATTGCGGGGAAGGGCACTATTTCTGCCTCTCCTAATCTTACCTTATTGTCACGGGCCTAGAGATTTGGCGCAGCGGCACGACCCGTGCGGCATCAAGGCGTTGCTTCAGCTCGCGCAAGTGCCCTAGTCAGCCACCACGACCTGCCCTCCCAAGGATACATGCTGACTGGTTTCGACCTGCCTTGGTCTCATCAAGGGAACGGCTCCAGCTCCCGACCAGTTTGTGCAGGGATGGCTAACTCCCTTCTTCATATTCAAGTCCACGACCAGCGACAAGCTCCTCGCACTCAACCGAGTCGACCTGCCTGAATTCTGAAGAGGTACCATTCCGTGCTCCTGCACGCCCCTTCCCTGGAACCATTCCCAGTCGAACTTTGCTCTTTGCTAACCAGCATGCGTGTCTTCCATCCTCCAAGCGTCTTAGGAATCACTTTGTGACACTCTCCCCCACCCAAATCCTGCGATGCCCTCGTCACAGTGCGGCACTTCACTACTACGTCCACTCCCTTCCAAAGTCTGCCTCCACGCGGTATGCTCGCTTTCCCACCATCGCTTCCTTGTGCAGCTCCCTGCACTGCACTCGCCCAATGATAGGCCTCGGACATAGGGGACGTCCACTCCTCAAGGACGTGACTCTTCTCCGTCATGCCGCCTCCGCGACATCCCGAGTAAGCAAGGGCCTCCTGCCGACTTGATGCTCGTCCTTCACCACGGTTTGCATCACCTAAGGACTAAGCACAAACTTTTGGTGCGCGCGGCCCTCCGGCCCTCCAGTGCGCAACTTCAATGGATGCCTCTTCCTGGGGAGATGGAGGCTCTCCCTCCAACTGCATTGATTCCTCCTCATCGACGCAACTTCAGTGCACCGTCTTCATTCTCTGACCCCTCCCGGATCGACAAGGGGGCACCCCACCGTGCTTTACCCCAAGTCCTGCTCTGATACCATTTGTCACGAGCCTAGAGATTTGATGCAGCGGCACGGCCCGTGCGGCACCAAGGCGTTGCTTCAGCTCGCGCAAGCGCCTTAGTCAGCCACCACGACTTGCCCTCCCAAGGATACATGCGATACATGCTGACTGGTTTCGACCTGCCTTGGTCTCATCAGGGGAACGGCTCCAGCTCCCGACCAGTTTGTGCAGGGATGGCCAACTCCCTTCTTCATAGTCAAGTCCACGACCAGCGACAAGCTCCTTGCACTCAACCGAGTCGACCTGCCTGAACTCTGAAGAGGTACCATTCCGTGCTCCTGCACGCCCCTTCCCTGGAACCATTCCCAGTCGAACTTTGCTCTTTGCCAACTAGCATGCGTGTCTTCTATCCTCCAAGCGTCTTAGGAATCACTTCGTGACATTATCATCTGTTCTTCATGTCCCAAAGTTTACCAATAACCTCCTTTCTGTCAGTCACGTTACAAAAGGCTTGAAATTGTAGTGTAACCTTTTTTCCATCTCACTGTGTGTTTCAGGACTTGGACACGGGGAAGACGATTGGAAGTGGACGTGAGGACAATGGCTTGTATTTGCTAAACGCGAGGCCAACTTCTTATTATGTTGCAAATCAATCTAGTGTTGGAGTTAAGCTTACCAATGGTCAGAATTTAGTGTGCAAGCTAAATAAAGCCTTGTATGGGTTAAAGCAGTCGCTACACGTGCTTAGTTTGAGAGGTTCAACACTACTGTGAAAAGAGTAGGGTACACACAGAGTCATCATACTCTTTTCATCAAGAAGCACCTGGGGTTTCTATTTGTGAAAACAACTAAAAAACTATGGACAACTGTGGAAGAGACGTATTCCTCGGCAGGTAATTTTGCAAAACTGTATGAACTCTAACAACAGATTTCAAGATTTAAGCAGGAAGACCAAACTATTGCTACATAAGTACATATTATCGCACTCTACGTGGTAAATGGGAAGAGTTAGATCACTACCAAGACTACATACTTGTTTGTGCAGCTGATGTTAAAGCATTTCATGCTATGGTAGAAAGGAATCGAATTTATGAGTTTTTAGGTGGTCTGCATCCGAGATACGTGCATGCCAGGGTACAAATGTTAGGCAGGTATCCAGCCCCTACTTCTGTTAGAGATGTGTTTTCGTATATCCAAGCTGAGGAGAGTAGAATGAAGGCTATGTCTTCACCTGTTTACACTAAGCCTGAGCCAGAAGTACCATTGTCTGAGAGGTCTGCTCTTGCTACACAACAATGGAAGAAGCCTAATCCTCCAAAAGGAGGGAAATAGGATGACAAAAGCAAGTTGAGGTGTGATCATTGTGGGCATACGCGCTACGCTGGGGAAACATGTTGGAATCTACATTGTCGCCCTACTCCAGCTCCTGCTAATGCGAATGCTAGGCCAAGGCCTGGTCCATTTGGGGGGTTATCTACGACACATATTGCAGAGGGTGAGATTGCTTCTATTGGTCATGGAATGCCTCCTGAGGGCCACATAGTTCTTTGTCCAGGGCTAAACTTGATGCTCTCTGACATCTACTAGCACAACATTCCTTCGTTTCCACCTCTAACTTAGCTCAGGTACCTCTTATTCGGCACATCAAGTTTCCACATTATCTGGTAGGCCGCCCTGGATCATTGATTCAGGAGCCATTAATCACATGACTGGTATGGTATCTATTTTTTCTTCGTACAGTTTATGTTCTGGTAAGTATAAGGTTAGAGTGGCTGATGGCACCTTCACCTCCATTGCGGGGAAGGGCATTGTTTCTACCTCTCCTAATCTTACCTTATCCTCTGTTCTTCATGTCCCAAAGTTTACCAATAACCTCCTTTCTGTCAGTTACATTACAAAAGGCTTGAATTGTAGTGTAACCTTTTTTCCATCTCACTGTGTGTTTCAGGACTTGGACACTAGGAAGACGACTGGAAGTGGATGAGAGAACAATGGCTTGTATTTGCTGAACGTGAGGCCAACTTCTTATTATGTTACAAATCAATCTATTGTTAGAAATAGTAATGTCAATAAAGATCTGTTAATGCGATGGCATAATAGACTAGGTCATTTACCTCGTCTTGTTTTGAAGCATGTGCTTCCCTAGTTTGCTTCTATTGAATCTTTTGAATTAAATTGTGAAACATACGTTCTTGCCAAACAATGTCGTGTTTCTTATTCTCCTGGTATTAATTAAAATACATCTCCTTTGCAGCTTGTTCATTCTGATGTGTGGGGTTCTCAATATACTACTTCGTTACTTTGTTTCGTTACTTTATTGTGTTTGTTTATGACTTTAGTCAATATACTTGGCTTTATCTTATGAAATCCAAAGATGAAGTTCATTCCATTTTTAAAACCTTTCATAGGATGGTATGTACTCAGTTTGGTTGTCCCCTCAAACTTATTCGATCTGATAATGAAGGAGATTTTATGTATGGTGGTCTTGCCTCCTTTTTTGCTGATAACGGGATTGTCCATCAAACCTCTTGTGTCAATACACCACAACAGAACGGTGTAGCTAAAAGAAAACACCGTCATATTACGGAGGTGACCCCTTCTCTTCTAATTGGGATGGGAGTACCTAAAAGTTATTGGGCTGATGCAACCTTAACAACTACATACCTTATCAATCACATGCCTTCTAAGGTTCTTGGCTATCAATCCCCCTTCTCTGTCTTACGCCATGACACTGCCTTGTTTACTGTCTCTCCGATAGTGTTTGGTTGTGTTTATTATGTTCACATTCATCATCGCAAGGACAAAATGGACCCTAATGCAATCCGATGTGCCTTTCTTGGATACTCCGCCACTCAGAAAGGGTGTCGGTGTTATAACCCTACCACTCGTCGTTGCTTTGTCTCCATGAATGTTACATTCTTTGAGTCTGTTCCTTTATTTTCCACTACTCGAGATTCTCTACAGGTAATCCGTTGTCCATTCAGAGGGAATGCACCCTTCCTTTGCCTGTTCCCATTCAGGGTGAGCTTCTTACTGAGGTGCCTAGGCCTCCTAACGCTAATGATTTGCAGCAGGAAAGCAGCCAATTGTCTACACTAGGAGGGCAAAACAAGTTATTGACTCACCCCAGGACCAAGAAGTCTCCCTCGATCCAGGTAATTCCTTAGTTGAAATTGATACTCCTGATTCTTTTCCCAATAGCATTCCTGTTGATCTTGATGTCCCTATTGCCTATCGCAAGGGTGTTCGTAGTTATGCAAAGCATCCCATAGCTCAGTTTCTATCCTATGATGCCTTATCTCCAACATATCGTGCTTTCACTTTGTGTATCTCCTCTGTATTTGTTCCTTCTATTTTTTCAGATGCTCTCAGTCAAACTCCATGGAAGAAAGCTATGCTTGAAGAAATGAAGGCCCTTGAGAAGTATGGTACTTGGGATATTGTTCGATTACCTAAGGGTAAGAAACTAGTAGGCTGCAAATTGGTCTACACAATAAATTATCATGCATACGGAACAATTAAGAGATATAAAGCTCGGTTAGTTTCAAACTCTGTTACATGGATTCTTCAAAAGTAGTGAAGTACCCGTGTCGGACACGTATCCCTCGAACATGGGTTTGGGATATGTGTCCGACACTTTTGGTTGGACATGTACTTAAAAAGCATATCCAATAATTGAATTACATTATATTATTACTTTAAAATGAGTTAAATGCCTATATTATACATTACATTAGATAAAAACATTACTTTACTCTACTTATAAAAAAAAAATATTACTTTGCACTAGAAAATAAAATAAAATAATTAACAAAATGAATATTTAGCCGTGTCCGTGTGTCCTGTTTGGAGATTTGACACGTCCGACTCATGGATACATACCCGTGTCCGACATTCGTACCCGAGTCCCTGTAACATAGGTTGCAAAGGGCTTCACTTAGACCTATGGAATTGAATATCTGGAAACATTTGCTCCAGTTGCCAAGATGAACTCTATACGTGTTCTTCTTTCTTTGGCAGCTAATTTGAATTGGCCTTTACATTAGCTAGCTGGATGTAAAGAATGCTTTCCTTCATGGTGACTTGGAGGAAGAGGTGTTTATGACTATGCCACCAGGGTTTAAGCTCGCCAATGGTCAGACTTTAGTGTCCAAGCTAACTAAAGTGTTGTATGGGTTAAAGCAGTTGCCACGTGCTTGGTTTGAGAGGTTCAACACTGTTGTGAAAAGAGTAGGGTACACGCAGAGTCAGATAGATCATACTCTCTTCATCAAGAAGCATCAGGGCTGCACCACTGCCCTTATTGTATATGTTGATGATATTGTTATCACTGGAAATGATCCAGAAGAGATTCGTCGAATGAAGTCATTCTTAGGGACACAGTTCGAGGTTAAAGACCTCGGATCATTGAGATACTTTCTTGGCATCGAGGTGTGCAGATCGAAGAAAGGGCTGTTCATTTCTCAACGGAAGTATGTGTTAGATTTGTTGGCTGAAACAAGCATTCTTGGAGCTAGACCTATTGATATTCCCATTGAGCAGAACCATAGGCTTAATGGTGTAGATGGAGATTCATTAGATGATGTGGGAAGATTTCAGCGATTGGTTGGGAGACTGATTTACTTATCTCTCACGCGCCTGGATATTGCCTACGTTGTTAGTGTGATTAGTCAGTTTATACATGCTCTATGTACACCTCACCTTGAGGCAGCTCATCATGTTCTTCGCTACCTCAAGGGTTTACCTGGTAAGGGGATATTATTTTACAGTCATGGCCACTTGCGTGTTGAAGCCTATACTGATGCTGATTGGGCAGGGTTTGTGACAGATCGACAATCTACTTAAGGATATTGCACATTTGTTGGAGGTAATCTTGTTTTTTGACGAAGCAAGAAACAATCTGTAGTAGCTAGATTTGGTGTAGAGGCTGAGTTCAGATCCATGGCAAATGGAGTTTTTGAGTTGTTATGGCTACGTACGATGTTGTGTGAGTTGGGTTATCCTGTTCGCGAGTCAATGAAGTTGTATTGTGACAACAATGCTGCTATTAGCATTGCCACAATCCAGTTCAACATGATAGGACAAAGCACATTGAAGTCGATCGACGCTTAATCAAGGAAAAGATTCGTCTTGGGCAGATTTGTATTCCATACGTCAATACACATGATGTTTTTACTAAGGGTGTGAGCAAGACTTGCTTGCAAAATCTGTTAGTCAACCTGGGCATGATAGATATCTTTGCACCAGCTTGAGGGGGAGTGTTGTCAGGGGCTTATTTGTTATTACTTATATAATGTTGGGGCATATGTGTATTTTTTGAAACTTGTTATTATAAATAGAATGTGGTGGAAGGATGAAATGATTGTTTCATTCTTTCTCTCTTTCCCCATCTCTCTCTCTTCTTCTTTCATCCGCTTTCTTCTCTTCTTCTTCTTCTTCTTCTTCTTCTTATACTTCACTCTTGATTTGATTATCTCTTAAAGTCAACATTAACCACAATATGACTTCTTTTTCTAAGGTTATCAATAGTAAGGATGCTTCCCAAAGCAACAGTCGATGAGAAGAATGCCACCTTCAGTGGAGTTTTCGTCCTCCAAATGGCTTTCCAAGGAAACATAGGGCCAGGACTCTCCAACGTACATTTGTGGAAGGACTTAACCTCAAACACCCCTCTTGGGGTACCCACCCAAAGCTTCTTGTCCATGCCCACCCCGACCACTACCTGTCTTTAAATGAAGGCTATGAAGTCTGTAACTAGATTCACTACTTATGGTGGATCTTGTTTTATTTTCTAACGAGCTGCTAACTTTATTTTGATTGCTCTCTTCTTACAAGATTATTTTATTTTATTCTTTTCCAGACACCTTGTTATCCTTTTTAAGCTTCCCTTTCATTATTTTTTATTTTTTATTTTTTCTTTTTTTTTTTGATAAGTGGCTTCCCTTTCATTTTTTATTCCCATTTTTAATTAAATATGTCTTTTATCTATATCAGTAATGCTAGAAATAAATGAAATCCTGTTGTCAACCCAAAAAGAATTTTTTTCTCATTTGTTGCTTTGCATTTTATTCTGACTAAAAATGATCTTTCCTAAAGATTGACCTTTTACTGGTGGTTTATTCCGTATTGTACTTCAGTTATTTAGAGTTGGCAATATTGCCTTGCTGGCGATTCCTGCTTGACCGTCCTGTGGACAACCTCCAGCGCTTAGTTAAGATGATGAGAGGGATTGCAGATCCTTTGGCTTCTTCCTATTGCCGGCTATACATGGCCTACCGTGCACAGAAATTACCTGTGTGTGATATAGGTACAACTTTTTATACATATCACAACCATATATATATGCATACACAAGTGTGTGGGAAAGCATGCTCCAGTTAATATTGGGAAATAAATTGTCTTGTATGCATGCTAAATATGATCTGTTTTATTGTCATGCTCTGATCCCAAAACCTGGCTTGAGACAATTAGTCTCAAGTGGCAGTCCATTTACCATTTATTTATTATATTAAATATCCATGTCTATTTCCTTTTTATTTCTTTTCATTTTTTTTTCTTCATAAGATCCAATTCCTAATTTTTTAATGTCCAGTGATGATCTGTGGTCGATGAGATTAGCGCGTAAAATACTAAGACCCAAGTCACGACAATTTGCACATGCCACTTAATTGTAATGCACATATAAATTCAGCTAAAAAAACATAAAAATTGAAACCAATAGTTGAATCAATATTAAAACAACTACCCTGTAGATTGGTGTGTGATGTGATCCTTGCATTGACAAGGAAACAAAAAACATTGCTATTTTTTCTTCTTTTAATCACTGCAACCACAAGTTAAGATACAAAACTGATGAAGAAGAATAAAATAATCTGAAAACCTAGAAAATAAATCACGCAGTCCAAATAAAGTCACAAGCTAAGGCCTGAATAGTCTAGAAATAACTTGAGTAATTGATCTAACATATATTAATTCGAAAATAATAAATTTAAATATTCCACGATCCCAAATAAGAATTAAACTATTACATGATATCAAATCAAGTAACTCATATATAGGTTCATCCCATCATCTCAAGATAAAAAGAAACAAAAATAGCCAATTGCAACTAACGAATCAAAGACTTCCAAGCTAATCAAAATGCGATTAACAAAACTTCAAGGAACTAATTGTGACTCTGGTGTTCTCTCCTTCATCTGCAAAAATGTTGGCATGAGCAAAGCACAGTAGAAGAATGCTAAACAAATTCATTATTAATTAAATTACTTAACAAGTAGGCACACATGCAGGGAAGGGAATAAATAATAAAATATGAATGATCATGACATTATGAAACATGTTATATATGTTGACATATATAGATAATTAGCTGTATTGTTGACTATATAATTGTTAACATATATAGATAATTAGCTGTACATGTGCTGATTAGGTGCTGATTGGCATAGTTATAGGAGCTGATTTTTAGTCTTTAATTTCTTTCCTTCTTTGTAAATTTGTTTACTATTTAAATTCACCACAAGGAGAAGAATAAACACGGAGAATTATTCCTATTCCTTTATCTCTAGAAATATCTTTATGGTATCAGAGCCATCTAGAAAGGAATTTTAAAATCCTATTTTTCTTTTAGGGTTTTCTGTAAATACATCTTATTACCCAAACACTAGTTTTTTTCTATCACCCTCCACCACCACAGACCAGGTATCCTTATTTGACTTCATGGCAGACAAGATTGAAACCTCTGTGACTTCTGAGAGTGATTCTCAGACTCTAATGATTCCTCCAACCGCATCTAATCCGCATCAGGATCTGATGAATGTCCAATTGATGCCTCATAAACTTGATGACACCAATTATCTGGCTTGGTCACACTTTGTGAAGCTGTATATTACCGGCAAAGGCCGGTTGGGGTATTTGACTGGGGAAAGACTTTGACCTGCGATCAATGACCCAACTTTCACGACTTGGGTTGCAGAAGATGCAATGCTCTGCTCTTGGCTCCTCTAAACTATGACCTCTGATCTTAGTCTTGGGTATATGTAGCTTAAGTCCGCTAAAGATATTTAGGATGCAGTATCTTAGACTTATTCCAGAAGATCGATAAAGTAGACCACGTCCCAGAGCACCCTTGAGGTACTTCAAGTTGCATACAACTGCCTCCATGTGAGGTACCCGAGGACTGGTCATGAACTGGCTTACAACACTGAATGCATAAGAGATGTCTGGACGAGTGATTGTGAGGTAAATAAGTTTACCTACAAGTCTTCGATACATCTCTGGATCTTCGAGTGGGTCACCATTATCCACCTTAAGTTTTACATTAGTTTCCATGGGTGTAGCTACAGGTTTCGAACCAAGATATCCAGTATCCTGTTAGAGATCAAGAGTATACTTCCGTTGAGAAAGACTAATGCTTTGCTTCGACCGAGCCACCTCAATTCTTAGAAAATACCGAAGTTTGCCCAAATCCTTAGCAAGGAAGCTAGAACTCAAGTGATGGATTAGAACTTGTATCCCATCTTTGTCATTGCTGGTGATAACGATATCATCTACATACACCACAAGAATCACAATACCACGTTTTGTTTTCTTAAAAAAGAGAGAGTGGTCAGCCTGACTTCTAGTCATACCATGAGCTACCACTGCTTTACTAAACTTATCAAACCATGAGGGGACTGTTTGAGGCCATAGATAGACTTCTTGAGCTGACACACACACTCCCCTTAGACTCAAACCCAGGCGGTTGAGTCATATAGACTGTCTTAGTAAGGTTGGAGCAAACGTCTCTTGATAGTCAATGCCATATGTCTGAGTATAGCCCTTTGCCACCAATCTTGCCTTGTATCGGTCAATCGACCCATTTGCCTTATGCTTTATGGTAAACACCCATTTGCAGCCAACAATTTTCTTCCCTTTCGGCAACCCCACTAACTCCCACGTAGAGTTTTTACAGAGAGCTCTCAATTCTTCAACCATTGCCTCTTTCCACCTTGGATTATCAAGTGCATCCTGTAATTTTTTAGGAATAGATATAGAAGACAACTGATGGGCAAAAGCCTTAAAGGATGGTGAGAGACGATGAGAAGACATAAAACTTGAAATAGGATATTTATATTTTGATTGACAAGTACGATGTGATTTTCTCAAGGCAATAGGGAATTCTAAGTCATTAACAACATTAGAATCATCTGAAGCATTAGGATCTATAGAACTATTATCAACAAAAGAGAATGGTGATTTAACAGACTCTACCTCAGGATTACCTATCGGGGTAGACTGATCATTTTTCTCGAGAGGTACCTTTTCTCTTCTTAGATATACCAGCTCAAATGTAGACATATGACGACCTTTTGGAGGGAGAGTCAAAGAATTGCCTTCTGCTTTTTCATTTTTAAAATTTTTTTTCCATTTTTTTCTTTTTTTCCATTTTTTTCATTTGTTTCATTTCCACTCTCTAATTCAAACATAGGCACAATATAAGACTTTTCTTTACTACTCAAGGTCTCCCCCTGAAGAGAAGTCGTAGAAGCAAGACTAGAAAAAATGGCTTGTTCCTCATGAAAAGTAACATCCATAGAGACAGAATTTTTTTTTTTTGATGGAGGGTGATAACACTTGTAACCCTTCTGAGTAGCAGAATAACCGAGAAAAATGCATTTGAGGGAATGAGGGTCAAGCTTACCACTGTGGTGGACATGTACAAAGCTTATACAACTAGAGACTCGAGGAGAAAGATGATTAAGAGTAGATGGCGAGCAAGAAGTAGTGAAGACCTGAAGTGGAGTTTGGTATTGAAGAATTCTGGAAGGCATCAGATTGATCAAATAGGCTGCTGTGAGGATATCCTCCCCCCAATATGACTTTGGTATTGTCATGGATGGAAGCAGAGAATGGGATACTTCGAGAAGATGACGATTTTTCCATTCAGCTACTCCATTCTGTTGAGGGGTATCGGTGCAAGAAGTTTGATGGATAATGCCATGGTCAGAAAAATAGGATTGGAGACCAGAATAAATGTACTCACCCCCATTATCAGAGCGGAAGACTTTTATCTTTGAATTGTACTGTTTATGGATCATTTGATGAAAGGACTTAAAGATAGTGAAAACTTCACTTTTTTCCTTCATCAGATAAACCCAAGTAACTTGGGAGTAGTCATCAATGAATGTGACAAACCATTTAGCACCCGACAGAGATTAGTCACATGAGAAGGGCCCCAAACAGCACTATGAACAAGAGCAAAAGGAAATGCACTTTTATTAATACTTAATGGAAAAGGTACTCAATGATGTTTAGCAAGTTCACAAGTTTCACATTGAAATTGAGAAACATCAATAGCAGAAAATAAAGAAGGAAACAATTTTTTAAATAATAAAATGACGGATGTCCTAAACGCTTGTGCCATAACCAAATGTCACGGAATGAACCATTAGTGAACCGCACAGCATGAACTGAGGTTGAAGCAGCTGGTACATCCAAGAGATAGAGGCCACCTTGTTCACTAGCATGACCAATCCTCGCTCCCGTCTGAAGATCCTGAAATATATAGTGAGTGTCAAAAAACGTGACAGACCAGTTTAAGGTTTTAGTAAGTTGACTGACAGACAGCAGATTAGTGGATAATCTAGGGACACAAAGAACATTGGAAAGGTACAAAGAATTAGAAAGAGTGACTGAACCTTCACCAATCACAGGGGTAGGGGAACCATCAGCAGTTGTGACACAAGTTTTAGTAGGTGAGGAATAACATGAGAAAAAAATATGAGATGTAGAGGTCATGTGACCAGTTGCCCCTGTATCTATAAACCAAGATTCTGAGGAAGACTTACCGGATACACTAAAACAATGACCAAGGTAACCTGAGGATGTGGCTAAAGAACTGGACCCTTTAGTAGAGAGCAAACAAGCACGCTCCTGAATCATTTGTTCCATCTGGCCAGAAGAGAACTTAGTAGCAGATTGGTCACTGTTCTGATTACTAGAAGAGGTATAATGAGCCTGGAAGCTAGAACGACTCCCTTTTCCGCCCTTACTGCCTTCACCTTTGTCACCCTTTTTTCCCGGCCACCAAGGCGGATAACCATTGAGTTTAAAGTATTGTTCTCTCATATATCTAGTTTGGTTATAATAATCACAAACCAAACAATCTTTGTCATCAGATTTAGTAGTTTTAGCAACATTACCAGATGGTGCAGTTGGTAGAGGATCGGGCTGATGTGCTAATGATACACGAGGTGATTGACTTGTGGTAGAAACCAAAGCAGGTCCTTCTGGAGAAGTTGGCACGAGCATAGCAGATCGTCGGAGGGCTTGGGTACGCACATAAGCATAGGCCTCACGTAAAGAAGGAAACGAATATTTTCCAAGCACCTGATTCCTTATTTGGTCTAGATCTAGGTTAAGACCAGCAAGAAACTCAAAAACGCATTCTTTTTCAATCCGCTTATTCAACAGAGTGGTATCAACAGCGCATTCCATTTCGCAAGGTTGATAATAGTCGAGTTCTTGCCACAAAGCTTGGAGGGCATTGTAATATGCCACCAATGTCCTTCCCTGTTGAGTAGTAGCCTGAATATTACGCTTCAACTCATAAATCTATGCCTCATTTCCTCCCACAAAATAAGTCTGAGATACTGCATCTCAAATTTCATTAGCGGACTTGAGCCGCATATACCCAAGACTAAGATCAGAGGTCATAGTTTGAAGGAGCCAAGAGCATGCATCTTCTGCAACCCAAGTCGTGAAAGTTGGGTCATTGATCGCAGGTCGGGGTTTTTCCCTAGTCAAATACCCCAACCGGCCTTTGCCGGTAATATACAGCTTCACAAAGTGTAACTAAGCCAAATAATTGGTCCCATCAAGTTTACATCAACTGGACATTCATCAGATCTTGATGCGAGTTAGATGCAGTTGGAGGAATCATTAGAGTCTGAGAATCAATCTCAGAAGTCACAGAGGTTTCAATCTTGTCTGCCATGAAGTCAAATAAGGATACCTGGTCTGTGGTGGTGTGGTGGTGGGGAGGGCTGTCGGTATGTTTTGGGGTGATAGAAAAAACTGGTGTTTGGGTAATAAGATGTATTTGCTGAAAACCCTAAAAGAAAAATAAGGTTTTAAAATTCCTCTAGATGGCTATGATAACATGAAGATTTTTCCAGAGATAAAGGAATAGGAATAATTCTCCGTGTTTATTCTTCTCCCTGTGGAGGATTTAAATGGTACACAAATAATTATAAAGAAGGAAAGAAATTAAAGAGTAAAAATCAGCTCCTATAACTATGCTAATCAGCATCTAATCAGCACATGTACAGCTAATTATCTATAGATGATAACAATTATATAGTCATCAATACAACTAATTATCTATATATGTCAACAATTTACTCCTACACACTGTTCAATTCAACTAATATGTCTAATACCACACCAGTGTATCCATTGTCAAAAGTTTTTGTATTAAGCCATCAAATTAGCTTTAAACAACACATGTCCATTACATATGTTCTTTTCCCATCTCACTTGTGTGTGTGTGTATTAATTACAATTACAGTGAGAAGACTAATTTGCCCTTGGAAGTATACAAATTAAATAGGCACATCTAATAAATAGTTCACAAAACTGGGCAGTGGGGGTGATGGAAAGAACTTATACGCTGTTCATGATGATAATTGTTCTTACAGTAGTTATTGTTTCTTATTTAGCATATTCCGAGACTCCTTTTGCGAATATAAAATTTCCCACTTTGGCCAGCACCTGAAAGAAATCTAGTTGACTAAGAGCTTTGAAGTTGATCATAGACCTGTACAACCCCCGGATTTTTCTTCCTCTTTATTTATTTATATATGTCGTACTCTGCAAGACCTGGACCTTGTATTTACCTTTTTTGGGCCGGGGCCATACTGACCATATCCAGTGTAGTCCATTAGCAATTGTTTCTGATTGGCTGTAAGTTAGACATTTTAATTCTTTGTATTGGAAATTGATTTGTGTTCTGTTTGACTGTTCTGTGACAGGTTATCTGATTGCTTGCATTTATGACGTGAAAATCATATTGACACGAATTATATCTGCAAAAGAAATCACACATGGGGATTTTTCAGAAAATAGAAAGGCACTTGTCAGTTTGATTGAACCAACCATTGAGTACGTTATGAAATGCATTTTTAAGAATTCATATCAGGTTGGTGATGGCACAATATGTGGTAATTATACTTCTTGCTTATACTTTATTTTTTTTTTAATGACGGAATTGTGTCTCGTGTTATACCTTGCCTAGAACTGGTCATGTATAAGAGAAGTACAGAAGAAGTAGATGGTGGAAATATAGGCAGCTAATTCATCTAGTGATAATTTTTTTTATGCTGCATTAATATTTGGAGAGCATTTACATGTTAGAACATCCAAAAACTGAGTGTCATAGAAAACATCATAGCAAGAATGTGTGTCAATCATTGGACTGACACTAGTAGAGTTCCTCAATGTGGTTGGAACACTACTGTTAGCTCATGGTGTGGCTGTACATTTCCAATTATGTTCTTACTGCTTAGGACCACATTCTAGGTACATTAATGGCCTAAAGTCTCTGTTGCGACAAACACAATCAAGAATAATGACAGAAAAGTAAACTCTCTTTCCCAAACAGTGACCCAAGAGGGAGGGAGTTTTTGGACTTTTAGTAGAAATATAAAAAGAAGAAGGAGAGAATTGTGTAAAGGCTTGAATGAGATGAATCACTCATTCATAGCTCTAGTATTTATAGATAAAAAGAGCACATGCTCATATTACAAGAAAGGAAACTAAATCAAATCAGAGCATATTCTATATCATAATCAAATCTCTGCTAATATGGTAAGTTATTCCATAAATCGTGGTTATCATATATGCTAACATATGCATAGTCAAATCTTTGCTATTCTGGTAAGTCATTCTATAAATCATGGATATCATATATGCTAACACTCCCCCTCAAGTTGGTGCATGGATATCTGAAACGCTTAACTTGGATAATGCATTCTCAAACACAATCTTGTTGATGCCCTTTGTAAGAATGTCTGCAAGTTGCTGAGAGCTTGTGACAAATGGAGTGCAATTTTGACCAGAGATGATCTTCTCTCGAATGAAGTGACAGTCCACCTCTATATGCTTAGTCCTGTCATGCCGAACGGGATTTGCAGCTATGCTATGGTAGACTTGTTGCAGTAGAGTGAGAATGGAAGAAACACTGGAAGGCACATGTCTATCATTAAGGTTTTCGGCCATAGCAACTCACATACCCCAAGAGCCATAGCCTTATACTCTACCTCTACACTAGATCGAGAGACAACATTTTGCTTCTTATTGCGCCAAGTAACCAAGTTACCACCAATAGTGGTTCAATAACCCGAAGTTGACCTCCTATTTGAAATTGATCCTGCATAATCAACATTTGTCCAAGCCTCAACACGTGACCATGATTGGCAAACAAAATACCACGGCTTGGAAACCCTTTTAAGTAGCGAAGGATTCGAATAGCTGCATCAAGGTGAGCGGCACGAGGAGAGTGCATGAATTGACTTACGACACTCACGGGATAAGCAATGTCAGGTCGAGTTATGGATAAATAGATGAGCGTCCCCACAAGTCGACAGTAACCAACATCTGACAATGACTCACCCTCAGAATCAACCAACCGATGATTCTGCTCAATCGGAGTATCAGCAGGATGAGCGCTAAGCTAACCAGAAACAAAAAGCAAGTCAAGAACATTCTTGCGTTAAGAGATGAAAATGCCATCCTTGGAGCGAGCCACCTTGTTAGAATGTTATATATATATAAGTGTTGGGTCATTATGTAATTACAGAAAGTTGATAGGGCCCTTGTGTTATTAAGTAAGACTTGTAATCATTATATAAGCCTGCATAGACTTATTAGGTCTATTATGTTGAATATACAAGATACAATCTCTCTCTCTCTCTCTCTCTCTCATATGATTATGAACATGGTATCAGAGCGCTGCGATCATGGGTGTGAGAGTCTTTAATTGGGTTGTTATTGTATGAGATCGGCATTGCAATTGTGGTGTTGGTGGTCTTGGAAGTTCCTTGTTTGTCGTCAGATTTGAAGATCGTTCACTGTCGTCGTCAGATCTACAACCTCGATCGTCGTCTTCAGCTTGTTCACCGTCGTCGTCAGCTTGGTCGTCGTCGTATTTGCCTTGTTCGTCGTCACCAGCAGCTCCTCTTTGTTCTTCAGCGATCTCGCCGACATCAATAGTCTCGATTTGCAGAGGTGAGGGTTCATCTTTTTGATTCGCCGACATCTACAGTCTCAGTTTGCGATAGCTGCTTATTGATTCGGCCGTTGATTGTGAGTGGGTTGCCGTCATCTCCGCTGCGTTGTTCACTGGCGTCTGTGAAGGTGTGAAGAAGAAGACCCATGTTTGGCTACACGGATATAGCTATTCCAACCCTGGTTTACTAAACCTGGGATGGCTTAGATCCGGCCCGTTTGACCAGATCCGGCCCGTTTGACCAGATCCGGCCCGTTTCATCCGCTCAGGTTTCAGGTTGCAGAACGTAAGAATCGACATCTCTTAGAAGTAACTCGTGCTCTTTTGTTTCATATGCGTATGCCTAAACGGTTTTGGGTTGATGCTGTTCTTACTGCCTGTCATCTTATTAACAGTATGTCGTCATCTGTATTAGATGGCAAATCTCCACATTCTATTTTATTTCCTGATTCTCTTTTGTTTTCTCTTCCTCCTAGGGTTTTTGGATGTGTATATTATGTCCAAAATCTTGGTCCTGGTTTTGACAAACTAGACCCACGTGCCACAAAGTGTGTATTTCTTGGCTACTCTCGTTCTCATAAAGGTTATCGCTGCTATAGTCCTGTTTCTCAATGGTACTTTATTAGCGCGGATGTCACATTTTGTGAATCCATCCCATATTTTTCAGATACTGATTCACTTCTTGATATCACTCTTGAGTCATCTCTTTCTGCAGTTCCTCTTCCCTCACTTTCTCTTCAACCTCGATCTCTGGTTCCTTCGCCTGCCCCGTTACAGGTGTACACTCGAAGACCAAAGCCATTTGCTGTCGTGCCTCCTCCATCGTCTTCAGAGTCTTTGGATCCTACACCTTCCACTGTGTTTGACTCCTTGCCTATTGCACTTTGTAAAGCTCCTCGCTCGTGTGTTACTAAACATCCCATTGCTCAGTATGTCTCTTATAATTCCTTATCGCCATCTTTCTCATGTTTTTCCTCTAAGTTGTCTACTACATTTGTTCCTAAGACTGTGGAGGATGCTTTGTCTGATTCGGGCTGGAGGAAAGCAATGCAAGATGAAATGGATGCTTTGCATAAGAATGGCACTTGGAATCTTGTTCCATTACCTCCGGGTGCTAAACGTGTTGGTTGTCGCTGGGTATATACTGTGAAGTATCTTCTAGATGGGTCTGTTGAGCGTTTAAAAGCACGTCTTGTTGCCAAAGGTTATACCCAGACTTATGGTATTGACTATGTTGAGACATTTGCCCCCGTTGCTAAGATTTCTTCTATTCGTGTTTTGATTTCTCTTGCTGCTAATCGACATTGGCCTCTGTTTCAGTTAGACGTTAAAAATGCTTTTTTACATGGTGACTTAGCAGAAGAGGTTTATATGGAGTAACCACCTGGGTTTGTTGCTCAAGGGGAGTATCTTCACACTGTTTGTCGCCTTAAAAAGGCCCTGTATGGATTGAAACAATCTCCACGGGCTTGGTTTGGGAAATTCTCTGAGGTGGCATTAAAATTTGGTCTCAACACATATCAGACCGACCATTCGGTGTTTCACCAGCGCACTAAAGCTGGCTTCATATTTCTTGTGGTGTATGTAGATGATATTGTGATCACAGGTGATGATTCTAAAGGCATTGCTAAGTTGAAGTTGTTTCTGCAATATCGATTCCACACTAAAGACTTGGGTAAACTTAGGTATTTCTTGGGTATTGAAGTTGCTAGATCCAAGAAGGGTATAAGTTTATCCCAACGGAAATATGTGTTGGACTTATTAGAAGAAATAGGTATGTTGGGTGGTCGTCCGGTTGATGCTCCTATGGATTCAAATACAAAACTTGTGTCTGATGAGGGTGATCTATTTAATGACCCGGGCAGATTTCGTCGCCTTGTTGGGAAATTAATTTATCTCACTATCACTCGACCTGACATTTGATATGCAGTTAGTGTTGTAAGTCAGTTCATGGGAGTCCCTAGAATGCCACATTGGATTGCTGTTCTTCGGATTATCCGATATCTCAAGCAAGCTCCAGGTTTAGGGTTACTATATAAATCAAATGGTCATCTCAGGGTGGAAGGTTTTACAGATGCTGACTGGGCTGGTTCTCCTTCAGATAAGAGATCTACTACAGGATACTGCACATTTGTAGGAGGAAATCTCGTTACATGGCGAAGTAAAAAGCAAACGGTGGTAGCTCGATCTAGTGCTGAAGCTGAATATAGGGCAATGGCTCATACCACTTGTGAGTTGACATGGATACAACATTTTCTAAAAGAACTTGGGTTGACAATTGAAGCTCCTACTCCATTGTTCTGTGATAATCAAGCAGCAGTTCACATTGCATCAAATCCTGTGTTTTATGAGAGGACAAAACCTATTGAAGTTGATTGTCACTTCATTCGAGAAAAACTATTAAGTGGGAGTATCTCTACTCCATTTGTGAAATCTGAAGATCAATTAGCTGATATGTTTATCAGAGCATTGGGTCATAACCGGTTAAGAACTATCTGTTCCAAGCTGGGATTATTTGATATATACTCTCCAGCTTGAGGGGGAGTGTTAGAATGTTATATATATATATAAGTGTTGGGTCAGTATGTAATTACAGAAAGTTGATAGGGCCCTTGTGTTATTAAGTAAGACTTGTAATCATTATATAAGCCTGCATAGGCTTATTAGGTCTGTTATGTTGAATATACAAGATACAATCTCTCTCTTTCTCTCATATGATTTTGAACACACCTCAATGCCCAAGAAGTGCCGTAGGGGACCAAGATCCTTAATCTCAAACTGACGGCCAAGATAGCTCTTAACCTTAGCAATCCAGTAGTATCATCGCCGGTAAGAACAATATCATTGACATACACAATGAGAGCAACTGTCTTACCGCCCGAATGACGTAAAAACAAGGTATGATCAGTTGCACTTTGATGGAAACCAAAGTTGAGCATGGTAGTGCCAAAGCGATCAAACCCAGCTCGAGGAGACTGCTTGAGGCCATACAAAGAACGACGAAGATGACATAACATACCAGAATGAGCAGGAGAACGAAAGCCCGGAGGAGGAACCATGTACACCTCCTCCTGCAAATCACCATTGAGAAAGGCATTCTTGATATCTAATGGAAATAGAGGCCAAGATCGAATCGCAGCAACGGAAAATAATACACAGATGGTGTTCATCTTGGCAACAGGGGCGAAAGTCTCCTGATAATCTATGCCATAAGTCTGAGCATAACCCTTGGCAACCAACCGGGCCTTGTAACGAGCAACTGACCCATCTGGATTATACTTAACTGTAAACACCCAACAACAACCCATAGCCTTTCATCCAGTAGGAAGCGGAACCATGTCCCAAGTCCGATTTTTCTCAAGTGCTTGTAGTTCTTCTATTATAGCATCGCGTCGTTGAGGTTGTGCAAATGCATCTGTAACACTAGAAGGAAGAGGAACCGAGGCAACGGAGACAAGAAAACTCTGATAGGAGGGTGAGAGAGCATAATTAGAAACAAAATTAGAAATAGGGTCTGTACAAGAACTTTTACCCTTTCGAAGAGCAATGGGGCGATCATCAAGCGAAACAATAGCTTGAGAAGACGGAGCTGGTGCCGAAGGAACAGGGCAGTCGATCGTGGGAGTAGAAGCTTGTACCTGTTGTCTCTGATACCAAGTAGAAATATAAAAAGAAGAAAGTGAGAATTGTGTAAAGGCTTAATTGAGATGAATCACTCATTCACAGCTCTAGTATTTATAGATAAAAAGAGCACATGCTCATATTACAAGAAAGAAACTAAATCAAATCTAAATCAAATCAGAGTATATTCTATAGCATAATCAAATCTCTACTAATATGGTAAGTCATTCCATAAATTGTGGCCATCATATATGCTAACATATGCTTAGTCAAATCTCTGCTATTATGGTGAGTCATTCCATAAATCGTGGATATCATATACGCTAACACTTTTCTCAAACGCTCGGTGTGTGGGTTGATTTGGCTAATGGGAAGCTCTTTACTCAATCAACTCATACATAATTATGTTATACAGTTAAGCTTATTCCTTACTCATACGTGATTGAATGAATATAACACAAGTATTGTTCAATCATTCCAACCAACAACATATTCAATCCAACCAATCAATCTACCCAATCCAAGCATGCATCCCATCCTCCTTTAAATGAATATTTTCATAATAATAAGGAATCTCATGGAATTCATAATACAAATGTCATGAATAACATTATTGTAGAGTTCACAAGAATATCATCAAACCCTTGGCATGGCGCATCTCTTGTGGAGTTGGTGTGTCACCCCTGCCTGATTCCCAATGACAGCTTTTGATGGTCAAGATGTTGACTTATGTAGCTCTATTAAATTATAGAACGAGGTGTCTGAGTTATCTTGTTTGCCACGGGAATGGTCATGCCCTTGATAGATAACGCAAAACGGAGAGATGCTTACGAAGCCAGGAAAAAAATTAGTTGAAATGGATTTCCTTTTGCTTTTTTAGTGGCAAAAATTTTGTTCTCCAGATGAGGAACACAAAGGGGTTCCAGGACAGGCTTTCTTAATGCAGGTTTCCACATGAGTGAAGCTCATTCCACTGTGGAGTGACTTGTCCTTTTCTGTGTTTCCTTATGATATGCAGTAAAAATAGGGTTTCTAAGGAAAATGGATGATGCATGTTTTTATTTAGCAGCCAATTTTTAGGTTGTTGCATCTAAGTTAATAACTTCTTTTAAGTTATTTCATTCAAGTGAATAAAAATAACAAAAATGAAGTTATCTCATATGGATAGTGGGTGCTAATAAATTATTTGTACCTCGTTTGTATGGATTTAATAATATTTTATTTCCATTGAAAGATGGAAATTGAAGATGTACTAAAAGAGCTTGGATTGGGGAGGAATCAGACAGAGTTGTATGGGAAATTCCCATGTACCTCAGTTTTTCTTCATCATCTGCTCAAGGAACTGCCCACTGGATTAGTCAATTCTAATGCCATGGTGATTCTTCAACTCATTGAATGCAGCAATGATTATTCATTTGAGCAGGTACTTCTCATAAGACCCTGATGCTGTATCACTTCCGTACCTCTAGAGCATGTGCTTGCTTTGTCGACTGTGTTCTACCGACCACTACTCCCATCTAAGCTGTTTAACTTTTTGATATGCAGTGTTTAAATTACAGGTTGCTAGGATTTAGGCTGTCTGAACAGAGATCTCAAATGGACATAGTCCATGCAGTAGTTAATAAAGTTATTCAGGTATTAAGTATTTTGATCTATTGTTAGCTTTTTGAACCAAATTTGAGTAGTTTATTTCTGTTGCATGTATCTTTTGTTGGTTGATGTAATGGGATCCTTATTCTTTCCATGCATAGCCATAGATCCTATTCCTAATCTGTACGGTGTGCTTGTGTTTCTTTTCCATGTTCTTTGTGAAACTTCTAGCTATCTTGCTCTTATTTTTCATGAGATCATTTCTTTAGTTCAATTTGAGGATAAGGAGTGTTTAGTTTAGTTTATAACAGTCATCTTTTCCATCGCACTACAATGAGTTTTCACTTGTCCTCCTAATGCCGTGCCTTGGGCAAAGTGTAGGGGTCATCTTTACTGGTTTTGTAAAATGTTATGCTGCTTCTTTTTTCCCCTTCTTAAACCAACATGTCAAATCTTTAGTATTAATTTGCAACTGCAAGTCTTGCTAGTCACTTGCTACTTGATCTCCCATACACTTGTTAATAACCATTAAAAGTACAGAGATTTATTTTTGTATTTTTTTATTTTTATTTTGGGGCACTGATGGTGTTAGTGTCTTAGAGAATATCAACTTGTCTGTCTATCATAATTATGTATATAGGGTACTAAACTCGCAGCCACTGTACATATACTTGATTTGCCTTCATTAGTAAATGCTTGCACTCTCTTTCGTTCGTTGCATGTACAAATGGTATTAACAGAATGATTTGTGATTTGTATGAAAAATTGGTGAATATAATGACTATTTTATTGTAATTTCTTCATGTGATGTTCACACTTCATTTATTAGGGAAGCTTAGCACTTGTCTTTGTTTTGTGTAAATGTTCCAACATTTTAATTCAATGCCACTTACTGAAAATTCCTCATATTTTTTAATAATTTCTACAATTTCACCAATGAAAAAAAATTACAATTTCAGGTCGCTTCTCAATACAATAGCCTTGATGAGTTCTTGAAGGTTGTGGATGCTTATATGGATAATATTCTTCAAAATCAGATGGTAAGTTGAGTGCCTTACAGTGCTATAATGTAATTTAGTTTTGGCCTTGTCTGCTTTGTGGTTTTGTGAGTTGTGTAACTGCAAATTTACTTGTTGGCAATTTCTTCTATTGTGTGTGCCGAAGACATGGGGGTTTGGTTCTATGACTAGTTATTATGGTGTGTTCAGTTGAACAGGACATGCCTACTAAGAAGTGGTGCCTGTGCATTCATGTGATCATTTTAAGTGAGTGAGGACTAAGGAAAAGGAAGTGAGAGTTTAGAGAGAGGATGGGAAGAGAAAGGGAACGACGGTTAACAACTTCCATCAGCATATACAATGAAGTTACATTATAATGCTAATTAAGGGTGTTCAAGTAGTATTTATAATATTGTACTGGGAATCATTGCGTTTTTGAAGGCATCATAGCATCAGCCCAAATATTTAACAATACCTCGACCCATGATCGAATACTCAGGTTCTTTTCCATTTGTTTCTTTCTTCTCATTTTCCACTTCTCTTCCTTTTTTCCTCTTAACAAGGCATAGTACCAGACCAAGGAGGCAAAGAGCAACACAACAAAACACCCAGACATCCCGCACGCTACATTCTCTATGGATTCTACAAGCATGCTATCTGGAACGATCCCGATGAACCTCTGAGGCTCCTGTGTAACCCGCATGCTACATTCTCTATGGATTCTATAAGCATGCAATCTGGAACGATCCCAATGAACATCTGAGGCTCCTGTGTTGTCACTAATATATAATGATATGAAAAAGGACATGTATGTAACTGTGACCATACTAAGAACAATTATGGAGGAAACAAGTAAATTTTCAAATATTATAGGTTTACATCAAGGATCAACATTAAGCCCATATCTTTTTTTGCATATGGTTTGTGATATTTGTGGATGATATAAATTTAATTGATAAAACTAGAGCAGAGGTAGATTAGAGGTTTGAAGGGAAGCTCTATGATTGAGTATACTGTTGAGAGATAAGAGAGAGAGAGAGAGAGAGAGAGAGAGAGAGAGAGAGAGAGAGAGAGAAACGAGATGTTTGGTGGTGTTCTCTTTAGATTACAGAGAACCCTAAAATCTGATATATATTAATATACACACTTACAAGTGTAGCTTATTTACAATATAACCCCAACTCTATCATTAATTACACTATTACTCAACACTCCCCCTCAAGCTGGAGCATAGATATCTACCATGCCCAACTTGTTACATAATTCTGAAAATTGAGATTTTCCCAAGGCCTTAGTAAATACATCTCCCAATTGATCTTTGGATCTCACATAAGTAGTAATTATCCTCTTACTCATCACCAAGTGTCTCACAAAATGGCAATCTACTTCGACATGTTTAGTTCTCTTATGAAACACTGGATTGCTGGCAATGTACATGACAGCCCGATTATCGCAAATCATTCTCATAGGCCTGTCGTTGCAAAAACCCATCTCTTGTAAAAGAGATTTTACCCACATCATTTCCCAAGTTGTATGAGCCATTGTTCTATACTCTGCCTCTGCAGTAGATCTCGCCACAACATTTTGCTTCTTGCTTTTCCATGTTACCAAATTACCTCCAACAAATGTGCAATATCCAGATATAGACCTCCTGTCCATTTTACTTCCTGCCCAATCTGCATCTGTAAACCCAACAATATCCATGTTATTAGAAGACTTAAAGACAACTCCTTTACCAGGAGCTCCTTTCAAGTATCTCAAAATTCGATATACCGCATCCAAATGAGGTTGTCTAGGTTGCTGCATGAATTGACTTACCACTCCTATAGCAAATGTTATGTCAGGTCACGTCACAGTCATATATCACTTTCCCAACAAGTCTTTGATATCTTACTGGATCATTAAGAAGTTCTCCCTCATCTGAGGTAAACTTTATACTTAAATCCATAGGAGCATCGATTGATTTTGCTCCTAACATGCCAGTCTCACTTAATAAGTCACATACATACTCCCTTTGAGGTATGCAAATGCCTTTCTGAGATGTTTGCTACTTCTATTCCCCAAAAATATCTCAATTGACCCAAGTCTTTCATATGAAAATGCTTGCTCAAAAAATGCTTCAATTCATCAATACCATTTTTATCACTTTCTGTCACGACAATATCATCTACATAAACTGCTAGAATGATAGAACCACCTTGGCAATTTCTCACAAAAACAGAATGATCTGATGTAGTTCTTTTTAATCCAAATTTACTCATAACAGCACTAAATTTGTCAAACCATGCCCTTGAAGACTGCTTCAACCCATAAATAGCTTTCTTTCATCGACACACAAGATGTGACTCCCCTTGAGCAATAAACTGAGGTGGTTGCTCCATATAAACTTCTTCTTGAAGATCGCCATGTAAGAAAGCATTTTTAATATCTAGCTGATAGAGAGTCCAATTATGAATGGCTGCATCTGACAATAGAATACGGTTAGAATTAAGACGAGCAACAGGTAAAAATGTTTCAAAATAGTCTACCCCAAATGTCTGAGTATAGCCTTTAGCTACTAAGCGAGCCTTCAACCTTTCAATTGTACCATCAGGATGGTACTTGATGGCATACAGCCATCGACAACCAACTGTTTGCTTTCCAAGAGGTAAATGAGTTAAGACCCATGTATCATTATGTTGAAGAGCTGCCATTTCTTCAAGCATAGCATGTTTCCAACCAGGAGAGGAAGGGCTTGAAGATATGATTGAGGAACAGAAACAGAAGACAAAGCACAAACAAATGACTGAAAAGATAAATAAGCAAAGGAAATAACCTGTTCAACCGGATGATGAGTGCAAGAATTCCTTTGCGCAAGGCAATAGGAAGATCATCATGAGAAGGATCTTCAACAGGAGTACACGACTGGTGTTGTGCTTTCTTTGGTCATTGACTATATACTCGAAGTGGATGCGTGTGAGGCCCAAGTGATGTACAGAGTCATTGGGAACAATAGGCAAGGGAAGCAAAATATCAGTATCTAGAAACTGACCACATGAAGAAAAGAAAGGAGTGGCTTCAAAGAAGGTCACATCCATACACACACCATAACGACGAGTGCTAGGGTCCCAACATTTATACCCTTTTTGAGTTCGATAGTATCCAAAAAATTCACATTTTATTGCACGAGGAGACAATTTATAAATTCTAGGATTTAATACTTGAGCAAAGCAAACACAACGAAAAACACGAGGAGGCAACGCAAATAAAGGACGATCAGGATAAAGAATAGAATAAGGAGACTTCCTTTTTTTTTTTTTGATAAGTAAATAAGGAGACTTCCCTTTAAGAACTGAAGATGGCATACGATTAATTAAATAGCAAGTAGTTAAAAGTCAACAGCATCCCCCCAAAATTCTTTCGGAACATGCATATGGATCATTAAAGTATGAGCTATTTCAAGTAAATGCCTATTTTTTCGTTCTGCAACTCCATTTTGTTGAGGAGTATCAGAACATGAAGTTTGATGGAGAATACCATGACTATCACAGAAATCGGAAATAGCACCTTTAACATATTGCATAGCATTTCAGATTGCAAAGTACGAATAACAAATCCAAACTGAACCTCAATTTCTTTATAAAATAGTTGAAGAACAGGAAGAAGTTCAGAACGATCTTTCATTAGAAATAGCCAAGTCATCCTTGAATAGTCATCAACAAAAGTAACAAAATATGAAAAACCTAATACACTTTTATGACGGGCAGGGCCCCAAATGTCAGTATGCACTAACTCAAAAGGAGAAGACCGATGATTATTGACTCGAGAAGGAAATGAAACTCTATGATGCTTGCCTAATTGACATGACTCACAATCTAAAGTAGACACCGACCCAAGAAATGGTAATGCAGACTTCAAGTACTTCAATGAAGGATGACCAAGATGATAATGCCACTGCTCGGCAGAGACCGTTGAATAGAGAGCCACACCACGAGAAGAAGAACCACAATCCAAGTAATAGAGACCATTTCGTTCAGGATCGCCACCAACCGTCTTCTTCATTTTGAGGTCCGGAAATATACAGTAAGAAGGATAAAAAGTGAAAGAAAAGTTGCGTGCTTTAGTCAGTTTACTCACAGATAATAAATTAAAAGGAAATTTAGGAACAAGTTGCACAGAGGATAATTAGAGGGAAGAAGTTGGGCTAGTTGTACCCTGGCCAACAATAGAACGAGTACTACCATCAGCAAGAGTAACGGAAGATGTGCAATTAGAGCGGTGCAAAGTAGAAAACAAAGAATCATTACCGGTCAGATGGGCAGAAGCCCCTGAGTTGATAACCAATGGGTAGGAGGAAGACTGTAAGTCTGAAAAACATGCATTAGTACCTGAATGCGCGAATGTGACAACATCATCAGTGGATTTATTTTGTGCCTTTCTGACCAAGGCACTTAACTCCTCACGTGAAAGTGTGACAGTATCACGAGTAGATGAACTTGGTTGAGAGAGAGAATCGCTCGAAACTAAAGGCTCTTTTCCAACAGAAGTATGTGAAGCACTGTCCGAAGAAATCACAGCTTGATTTGCCCACACTGGCTTTCCATAAAGATCCCAACAAGAATCAATAGTATGATTGGCACCATGACAATACCCACAATGGCGTGCTTCTCCATGTCCACAACCACGTCTACCTCGGCCTCTATCATGACCGCCATGTCCTCGTGAAGCCCCAATATTTCCTCCATAGCCACGATTACCACTAGAATTTCAATGACCCTTTGCAGAATTTTGACTACCTGAAGAGGTTAATAGTGCTGAATTTTCTCTTCCCACATGATGATTCAGCAACTCGAAGTAAACGTGCATAAACATTACCCAAAGATGGGAGTCCTCCATCACTAGCAAGAATCTGATTACGAACAGCTTGAAGGTCGGTGTCCAAGCCAGCAAGAAAAATGGATACATAAAATTCTTCACGTTGTCGTTTTAAAACATCAAGGTCAATAGTCAATGGGTGGTATTGATTTAGTTCGTCCAACAATCTTTGAAAGCACTGTAATATTCACCTATACTTTTACCGGACTGACGGAAAAGAAGCATCTTCTCATACAAAGAATATATTCGAGAAACATTCTTGTCCATCGAAAAGGTTTCTTGAACAGCATCCCAAATCTCCTTGGCAGTGTTAACAAACATAAAATTAGCCGCAATTGAGGGTTCCATACTGTTCCACAACCATTTCATAACCATGTAATTTTTAGTTTCCCAATCATCATATCCTTTATCAGTTTTAGATGGAGAATCATTTTTAATGTATTTGAGTTTCCTTCGAGCCCCTGAAGATATCTTCACAACCTGAGCCCATAACAAATAATTGGTATTACTCAGTTTAACGGTAGTAATTTGCTGCCCAACATGATCAGTAATTGCAGCAGCAGTTGTCTTGATTTCACTAGGTTCTGCCATGGATCCAGGAGTTGGGAAGAAATACAAAACTGAAGTTGAGAAGAGAAGAAACTAGAGCAGCCAAGACCAAACTGAACGCTGCCCAGCCAATAAAATAAGTAGAACTAGCCTCTTAACAGATTTCACAGGCTGGAAAAAAACGTGATCTGAACTGATATGAGAAACTAATCAGGTCAGAACCACACCACAATCGGGTTGAATCTGCAGGGGTTGAGTTAACCCGATCCTCCTTCACTTGGGTCGGATCTCTACAAATCAATGAAGAACTCTGCATATCAAAAAGAAATCTGAACCACTGCAACTTGATGATGAACACTGGTTGACGACGAACACAACCAACACTGGTGGTGTAAATCAGAAAGTGATGATGTGAAGGTAACTCGCTCTCTTGGTGATGATGAGGCCAACACACAGGCACAATGATGAAACCCTCTTCACGAGAACGGTGACGAACAATTTATAGTTGGGATCGTTTCATAATTTAGGGTTGGGATCATTGCTCTGATACCATGTTGGGAGATAAAAGATAGATAGAGAGAGAGAGAGAGAAACGAGATGTTTGGTAGTGTTCTCTTTAGATTACAAAAAACCCTAAAAGCAGATATATATACACACTTACAAGTGTGGCTTATTTATAGTATAACCCCAACTCTATCATTAATTACACTATTACTCAACATATACGAAATGTAACTTTAGTAAAAGTAACTATAGAGTGAGGGTCAAGATATTTTAATAGGTCAAGTGCAGAAAACACTCCTAAAGTTTGTTTACAGTGCATATCACACCCCTCACATGCAAAAAACAGCCCTAAAGTTTCAATTTGGTGCAAATAGGTCCCTCTGACAAATTTAAACCATAAGTTGACTAAATTACCCTTACTGAACCATTTTATAAAATATATAAAAATAAATAATTTTGTAAAATTACTGAAAATGACACTATTAGAGGATGCCCCTCACGTGCAAAAAACACCCCTAAAGTTTTAATCTGGTGCAAATAGGTCCCTCTGACAAATTTAAATCCATAGCTGACTAAAATATCCTTACTGAACCATTTTATAAAAATATATAAAGATAAATTATTTTATAAAATGACTGAAAATAACACAATTGAAGGACGCTGGCAATGGACAAGGAAAGATAAAAATATAAAATAAAAATAAAAGTAAAGATAAAAATAGAAAGAAAAAAAACGAAAACAAAATGCAAACTAAGGCTACGTTTAGTAACGAGAAACGTTTCTTGTTTTCTGTTATCAACCTCTAAAAAAGCAAAAAGAAAACAAAAACCGCGTTCAATAAAATGTTTTTGTTTTTCTATAACAGAAAATGTTTTCAATTTTTGTGAAGAAAAGAGGAAACATCAAAATGATGTTTCTTATGTTTTCGGCACTGTAGCATAGAAACGTTTTCACTAATGTTACTGCATAGACACTATTCATTTGAAATAAAATTCATATTATTTGTGTTATATACTAAGTTGCATATTAAATGTTAATAAAAATATATATTTTTAATGTAGAATATATTAAATATTGTATATTATTTTTTATTTTATAAAAATATATTTTAATATATAATATATTAAATAATAATGTAAATTATTTTTTGTGACAAAATAATTTTTGATATAGAATATAATGTTATTAAATAATTAAGCAGTAGATATTTTATATTATATCTATATTATATTATATGTAAATATTAAATTATAATTAATTTACAATATTATAACAGAATATATATTTTATTACATATAAGATATATTATTTAATATTTTTTATTCATAATAAATTATCATATGCTAAATATATTATATATCACATAATAAATGAATACTTCATGCATATACACGTATTTATATATATAATTGGTGGGAATGCTTTTGTCTTGGTATATCTAATTTTGTACTTATGATGTATTGGGTATTTTTAAGATTTATAATTTTAAATTAGATTTTCTAGATTTATGGCTTTTTGATATTAATGGAAGCAAGTGTCGTGTCTGAGTGATTGGGTTGGTCCCTGTGTCCGAGAGTTCGTGTTCAAGTCATCTACCCTCCCCTCTAATCACCAACTCCTAAAATTCTTGCCATGAATAAAATAAAAAAATTAAAGAATGTTAACAAATATGTTGTATTACTAAACACAGTTATTGTTTTATGTTTTCAAATTTGTGACAACAACGAGTGTTAATAAACATCATTTTTGTTTTCTATTTTCACTCAAGAAAGCAAAATCATGTTTCTTTTTTCTTAAAACTGCAAAAACATAAAACAAAAACGTTACTAAACGCACCCTAAAGAAACAAATTTTTTATTTTTTTATTTTATTTTATTTATTTATTTTTCTTTAACAGTGTTGGTATGAAAAATAAAATAAAATAAAGAAAAATAAATTTTAGTAGAAATGAGTAAACTAAAGTCTCAAAAAATTCAAATCTTTACTCTACAAATTCTCAAAGTTTTAAAAAAACCGTTTAGAGAAAAAAGTTTTTTAAATATATATATATATAAGGTAATGTGCACATAACACCCTTATACTATGAGATTAGTAGCATATATAAGCCCTTGGGCATTTTCGGAAGAGTAAAAGGGCAAAACGGGTATTACAATACTAATTTATGTCAAAGGGGGTATTTTTGCACAATGTTAACAGATTAGGAGTGTTTTTGCCACTTTTTCAAATAGGGGGTAAAAGTGCTATGCAGAGTATACTTTAGGGATATTTTTTGCACTTGTCCCTATTTTAATAAGCATATATTTTCTCTATCTATGCTATTTTATTCACAAGGACGAAGAAATTAGAGATGATGCTAATTATGAAATTGAAGCAGAATGGGTTAAATGGAGGAGTACTTTTGGTATATTATGTTATTGATGTGTACCTCTATTATTGAAAGGTAAAATCTGTAAAACAACTATTTAACTGGTCATACTTTATGGGACAGGATTTTGGGCGCTTAAGACAACATATTGATAATTTTTTATTTTTATTTATTTATTTATTTATGATAAATAAGATTATATTAGAAAACGTTCAAAAGGGGAACGCATCCAGTCACTGTACAAGGCCGAAGCCAAAGAACTAGTCCTACGGACCCAAGGAACCCAAAAGATCAAAAGTCTCCTCTATAGATTTACAAGTTCTCCCCATAACCCAACTAAAAAGAGAATTAATGATAACAAATTTCAAATTCCCAATGGAAGATTCCTCCCCGTTGAAAGATCTTCTATTTCGCTCCTTCCAAATGCACCACCAAACACAAAAGGGAACCGCCCACAAAAATTCACGAGCTTGGGCTCCCACAAAACAGCCTTTCCAAGCGACAATCAATCCCCTCGCAGAGCGAAGCATAACACAATGAAATTTGAGATGGATGTGTGGTAAGACAACAAAAATTAAAATTTGAAATGAAAACATTCGTGAAGCGGTTAAAGTAACACCGATTGGAGATCAAATGAGAGAAAATTGACAAAGATGGTTTGTTCATGTGCAACAAAACCGATAAACATATGTGGAATATTCAGTTAGTCCATTTAGAAGGTAATGCTAGGGGAGGGGGAGGAACCGAATTAGCATGGGTTGAGTTAGCGAGGAAAGATATGATATCACGTGGTTTGACTTAGGATTTGATTCTATATAGAGTAGAATGGAAAAATAAAATCATGTAGGTGGAAAAAGGATTTAGTAGATGTAGCACTGATGGAGGAGAATGTTGCTTAAGATGCCAAGTCATTTCTATGAAAGCTGAGGTAGGTTGCAAACTTGCATGACTGCATCTTTCAGGAATGATAGGCTTATGTTGAAGTCATTATAATTGTGAGGTTAATGCTCATGAGAGATGTGGATAAGGTTGTGAAAAAAGGCATGCTGGGCAATGGTTAAACAAAAATGTAGGCATTTATTTGGTTGCTGGCAGCTGGCCACAAAGGATTCTTTCACCAGCACAGAAGTGAAATTGTGACTTGTCAAGTTGAGATAGGATGGCTTTTTACTGAGCAAAATGCATTATTGGTCTTCCCTTTACAAGGTTTGTATTGTGAGCAAATATTTGATATTAGTTTCATTTTTATGTGATGAAGTTTCCATGCAATTTTGTTAATGTAATATTTTGTTGTCTGGCAAACCAATTTGTTTTTACCCAGTTTGCTTACTTTTTTCCTAATTTGATTAATTTATGCCAGGATAATTATCTGGACATAGTATTGGATGGTATTTTGAAGCGAGCGAACAACGAAGAAATTGCTGAAAATGTACTACTAAACTTGCAATCATTTTTTATAAAGCTTCTTACTCACTTCAACAACTTAAAAGACATATTTGCACTGGTATGCACGACTTTAACTTCTTTTTGTCATCTCTTCTGCTGTTAGCGTAGTGAGATTATATATTACCCCAGAGATTGAGAAAAATAGTTCTGCTTTTGCTTTTCCTCTTATTAATTTCCGCCTTCAAGTGTCATAGTTTTGTAGTTTGGGACCATAATAAAATATAAACCAGACCACTGATGGCTGATAAATAATATATATTTATTTTGTAGAAACATTTCTTTGAGATCTTAGATGTGATGCATGGAAGCTCGAGGAGCATTGTGAATGTGGCCATCCTCAATATGGCATCAAGGTATATTTGTTGGTTCAATACATATTATATTCTAATTACGTATAAAAAAAAATACATATTATATTCTAATATTCTGTGTCTTACCATGCCATCCTTACCTGCTTTGATGCCTAGGGCTGCCTCATGTTGCTGAAACACTTATAACCTGTTTAAGCCTTTGGAGGCTGTGGTAGCTAGATGTTAAGAGTGGCCTTGGGTATACATGAGCAGTCTTGCACTTGAGGCTTGGTCGATTTTCTGTATTTGTTTGATTAGTGGCATATATTTAATGTAGAAGCCATCAGAAATTTAAAATAAAAGATGTGACGAAGAGTGAAACCAAAACCAACATGACATGAAGTAAAATGTAAATATATTAAGAAATCAAATATAATAGAAGGTATAGGTTGTAATAGAAAATAGTGGAAGACTTTGTTAGGAATCAAGGCAAGAATGGCAATGATGATTCTTCTTAACCACGTATTCAATAATAGGAAACATCAATAATTGAAAGATTTTCCTCCACTGATTCCTCCATTAAATCTTTAATACTCTCCATTAAGTTGGAGCATGAATGCCCAACTTGCCATTGAGATGACGAGTAACAACAAGTGTGAATGATGAAGAGAGAAGAGAGAAGACGAAGAACAATGCTACCGAACACACCGACAGCCCAAACAAGTCAACAAAAAACTGCCGGAGACACGACAAAGGCGAGAAAAATGCTACCGAACACACTAGAAGCCCAAACAAGTTGATAAAAACTGCTGGAGAAAGCAAAGTTGAAGACAATGCTACCGAACACACCGGCAAGCCAAACAAGTCAAAAAAAGCTGTCGGAGACACGGCAAAGGCGAATAACATTACTGCTGAACAAACCGACAGCCCAAACAAGTCACAAAAACCCCTTTGCAACATTTCAGATGCTAAGGGAATACCCTAAGATAGGGGTCCGAACCTAGGAAGAGAAATTAGGCTCTGATACCATGTTGTAAATTATAAAACATATGTGAAGAGAAATTAAATGAGAAAAACACAGATATTTTGTGGTGGAGCTACTAGGGCATAGATCCAGGGCACAAAGAGGCCAAAGGGCGACATCACTTTTATAATACTCTCTCAATTCATACACAATACAATGGTGGAGACTCCTTTATATAGGAGAAGAAATTATGAGAATGGAAAGAATTAGAAAATAGGAAACAATGAGGATTTTTCTCCACTAATTCCTTTAGTAACACCAAGTCTTCAATAATAGGAAACAACATCAATTACCGAAAGATTTTCCTTCATTGATTCCTCCATTAAATCTTCAATATATACATTTTGATGTGTTTTGGAGTTCATACAGTTTTGCAAAATTACCAATGGAGGAATACGTCTCTTCCACAGCCGTCCATAGCTCTTTAGCTGTTTTCACAAATAGAAACCCTTTGCTGATATGTGGCTGCATGGACTGCAACAACCACGTCATAACTAGTGCATTATTTGTACTCCACTCTTTGAATTCAGGATCACTGTTTATACGTCACAGCCCTTCGATATGGTCGATCATCCTACGACCAGTGATATGCATACGAGCAGATTGAGCCCACTCCATATAGTTCGTCTTATCCAGCCTAACAGTCGTAATACAAAGGCCTGGATGGTGATTAACACTACTTCCTTGCAAACAAATCCCTTCTTGGAATTTCTTCAAAACCCTTCACACCCACTAGGGTTTACACAAACTTGCCCTAAAGTTTCAACTACAAACCTAGAGCTCTGATACCATGTCAAAATTGAAGAGAGAAATAGAAAATGAAGCACAAGGATATACACACAAAGCCCAAAGGGCTACATCGTCTTTATTATGTTCTCCCTTAAAATTGTTTACAATGAGCACCTCTATTTATAGGTGAAAGAATAAAGCGATAAATATGGAAAATACATTAATGGAGGATTCATAAAATCAATCCTATAAATCACTCCAATCATATTTTATCATAGACTAAAATCACTCCCACAATCTCAGAATAATATTCTATGGAGTAATTTAAGGTTCTTATAATAATATTCTCCGACACCCTTCCTCAAGTTGGTACACGAAGATTTTAACTCAAGTGTCCAACTTGAAACGAAGTACGAAGTTGTTGAGAGTTTGAAACGAGTTGCAAAGATCCGAGACGAGTTGATCTGAAGATCCGAGACAAGTTGATCCGTAGATCGGAAATGAGTAGAGTATAGAGTATGGTATGATAAACTTGCTCTGATACTATGTTGACTTTAAGATATAATCAAATCGAAAGTAAGTGATAAAGAAGAAGAAGAAAAAGAGAGGAAAGCGGATGAGAGAAAAAGAGAGAGAGATGGGGAAGAGAGAAAGAATGAAAGTATACTTTCATCCTTCCTCCACATTCTATTTATAATAACAAGTTGCAGAAATTACACATAAGCCCCAACATTATATAAGTAATAACAAATAAGCCCCTGACAACAAGGATGTGGCTGCGGTCCTGTCACACTACGAGTATTCTGCCTTTGAGGGCAATCCCTCACCACATGACCTTACTAGCCACACCGAAAGCAAGTCCTTTGACCTCCAACTGATGTAGGGTGAAGCTGTGGGCACTCTGACCGATAATGACCCGGCCGATGACACTGGTGGCACACTATTTGTCCCCGAGAAGATCTCCCTGGAAAAGACACCTGTGGTGTTGACTGTGTCTGACACTGCCCCTGAGAATGTGCATTATCCTCTATCTGCCTCTTCATAGGGCGATTCCCAAAACTGTGAGTTGGACCCAGACTGAGATCTGGACTCGAAAATCCTTTTGGTGTCCCGCAAGCTCTCGTCAACTAGCATAGCTCTCTGAACTAGTGTCGAATAATTACGCAGCTCATGTGGTATAATCCTATCCCTGATGCCACGCCTGAGTCCCTTTTCAAATCGTTTGCACTTATACTCTTCCGTAACAATCACTTTTGGTGCAAATCGTTAAACTCACCTCATACTGGTTCACTGTCATAAAATATGTATCAGATTCATGAACTCGTCCCATTTTGCGTACCTCCTAACTTATGGAAAATATTTGTCAAGGAAAAGCTTAGTGAAGGTAGCCCACTCCATAGCCTCAACATTATGGGTGTTCTTGATTGTCTTCCACCACTGAGCAGCATCACCAGTGAATTGGAAAGAAGCAAAAGACACCCTCAACTCATTCTCATGTACCCTGATAGTATCTAAGATCTTCGTCACTTGCTCCATCTAATCCTCTATAGCTATTGGATTAGGCTCACCACGAAATTCAGGCGGATCCATCCATTGAAACTCCCTCACAACAGTGATGGCTCTAGACCCAGATCCACTAGCTTGGGGTTGAGCCCCACTATGTGAGGTCATCATCAATTGTTGCATGGCCTCAGCCATTTGTCTAGCAAACTGAGCCCCATCCATGGGTACCTGTTGTGCCTAAACCTGCTGCACTTGAACCTGTGGCGTCGAAGTTGTGGGCACCGATGGTGTCTGTTCTGTGGCCACTTACTTTACCTTTCCCTTTCTCTGTGCACTTGTCTTTTTACGTGATGCCATTGTTCTATAAGGTTACAAGGAAGGGTTAATCATAATAGAATAATATCAAGCTAACACTTAGCACTTAGCTCGTTACTCATATTTCACCTAACAAGTACTACATTTCACAAAACAAAACAAAAAAATAAAAATAAAAATAAAGTAAAAATAACAAGTCAAACACATAATTTCAAGTCATCATGTAGATTGAACATTCATCCATCGTCCTAAGGTTTTCGTACCTAATGCTTTGATACCACATTGTCACGCCCCTGTCTCCAAAACCCGGTCCGTGAATAAAAGAAATAGAAATTAAATAAATAATAAAATTAATAGCAACTTAACATTTTTAAATGAGACCAATTTAGTTTGTTTGTTTGCTTTTATTTTTTTATAAATATATCTTAACTCATTTCAATACAACCAATTCTTCAATCTAACCCAGAATGAAAATACGTGCAGATAATGACACCCCCTGTTAAAGTCTTCAGAACCTAGTACAACACCCAAGCCACAACTTCTCCATTAAACCAAAAAGAGACTGCATGTATGTATACATGGTGATACATGGTTTCTCATAATCAAGTGTATATAGGTGGAAAAGTTTCACTTTGTCTCCTCCTGTATGGTATCCTTTAAAATTTTAACTACAGAAACTTTCTCGTGGCCTAATTAAACCATGTGAAGACTACCAGCAGCATGGTACACCGACCCTTCACCTATACACCAACATATATATATATATATATATATATAAAGAGTGAAAATTAACAATTCAGGTGTTCCCGAGGCATAGACGCCGAGGACACCTATTTACATCCCATGGCATGGGAGTAAATCGCCATGCCAGTACCCACTGGAATCATATAAGCCACGAGAAACTCTTAACTAGAACTTCTAATTCAACTAAGACAGTTCATATTGAAGCCAAACCTCACTCCCAATAATTAGCTCAACCCACTAAATTTGAAATAATAAATTTAAGCACCTAACAACGCAAATAAAATAAGAGTAATTATCAAATTACCTAAAATTAATCGCAATTAATTGGTCTAACAAGTACCAATTGAAATAATAAAATTAATCACATCACAAATGCAAACTATATAAGGTAGATAAGACGGTAACTTATTACAAGTCCAAACTAAAAATAATAATCCCAAATCCATATCAATATCAAAATAACTAAATTAATATAAATTCTCCAAGCCAAGCAACATTAGTAAATCTTCCAGGCATGCTAAATGTTTCCATTACTATCTCTTTTTTTTTTTTTTTGGGGGGGGGAGTAGAAAATACACTAACAAAAATAACCAATAATATATCAGATGCCACAACCAACCAACTTTGATGAAAGCATGAGTATAAAAATAATAATAATAATAACTTTTTAATCAATTTCATCCCAAATATTTATCTCAAATAAATTCCGGGCATTGTCTGTAATTCCGTGCACTTGACATCGCAAGCCACGTAAAACCTACTCGGTTCACGGGCTAATAACCCGTTGGATACGAGCATCACTTGGCCAAGTCTACAGTTTTTCACCTAAGGGCACCAAGCCCTATCTTGCTTTTCCGGTACAACCCCGTTAACCAATTAATTAACACTTAAACCAAATTTGCTAAGTGTGTCAAAATATAATCACTCAATGAAGTATTTTATTTTATTTTTTCATAATTGTTCAATGAAGTATTTTATCAAACACTTTTAATGCATTAATTCTCAAATAAATAAAAATCTGAATTTAAAACCTCAACTTATGCAACAATGTATATTCATGATATCCAGCAACTAACAATATATTCTCAAATAAATCAAAAATCAGAATTTAAAACCCCAACTTATGCAACAATGTATATTCATGATATCTAGCAACTAACAATATATTCTCAGCTAATACCCAAATTAAAACGCAGAATAATCTCACTTTAAAATAATTAAATAATAATTAAAATTCATATATAGAACATGATACTCAACAAAATCACAAAGAATAACAAATTACATAATTAAGGGTTATTAAGGTTAGTACACCCCTACCTCAATCAAAGAAAAGCAAAACCCTAGAAGATCAACCAACCACAAATCAGTACTCCAATAATAGCAAATTGTAGAGCATGTTGAATAGAGCAACTTTAGTTCTTGAACTCTTTACAAAATCCAACTCCTAGATCTTCAAAGTTTATAGAGAAGGATTGAAGAAGCAAGGGCTGGCTTTTTTTTTTTCTTTTTTTTTTTTTTAATTTTCTCTCACCAACTCTTTGCTTCACACATTTTCTCACACCATCTGTTCTTTTTCCTAGTTTCATTATTAGTACTGCATATATATATATATATATACCCGATATATGTATAAGACCCGTAGAAACCCAGTTGCATGCATTTTCCATATATATATATATATATACCCGATATATTTAGTTCTGTTGAATCTTTTAGTTAAACTGTGAAACATATGTTCTTGCCAAACAATGTCGTGTTTCTTATCCTACTAGTATTAATAAAAATATAGCTCCTTTGCAGCTTGTTCATTCTGATGTGTGGGGTCCATAATCTACTACTTCGTTACTTGGTTTTCGTTACTTTGTTGTGTTTGTTGATGACTTTAGTTGATATACTTGGTTTTATCTTATGAAGACCAAAGATGAAGTTCATTTCATTTTTAAAACCTTTCATAGGATGTTATGTACTTAGTTTGGTTGTCCCCTCAAAATTCTTCGATCTGATAATGGAGGAGAGTTTATGTATGGTGGTCTTGCCTCTTTTTTTGCTGATAACATGATTGTCCATCAAACCTCTTGTGTCGATACACCACAACAGAACAGTGTAGCTGAAAGAAAACACCGTTATATTACGTAGGTGACCCGTTCTCTTCTAATTGGGATGGGAGTGCCTAAAAGTTATTGGGCTGATGCAACCTTAACAACTACATATCTTATCAATCGTATGCCTTCTAAGGTTCTTGGCTATCAATCCCCCTTCTCTGTCTTACACCATGTCACTGCCTTGTTTACCGTCCCTCCGAAAGTGCTTGGTTGTGTTTGTTATGCTAACATTCGTCATTGCAAGGACAAAATGGACCTTAAGGCAATCCGATGTGTCTTTCTTGGATACTCCGCCACTTAGAAAGAGTATCGGTGTTATAACCCTACCACTCATCGTTGCTTTGTCTCCATGGATGTTACATTCTTTCAATTTGTTCCTTTCTTTTCCACCGCTCGGGATTCTCTACAGGAGGAGACTACTATACAAGTAGAGAATCCGTTGTCCATTCAGAGGGAATGCCCCCTTCCTTTACCTGTTCCCATTCAGGGGGAGCTTCTTACTGAGGTGCCTATGTCTAGTCCTCCTAACACTAATGATTTGTAGCAGGGAAAACAACCAATTGTCTACACTAGGAGGGCAAAACAAGTTATTGACTCACCCCAGGACCGAGAAGTCTCCCTTGATCCAGGTAATTCTTTAGTTGACATTGATACTCCTGATTCAATTCCTAATAGCATTCCTGTTGATCTTGATGTCCCTATTGCTTATCGTAAGGGTGTTCGTAGTTGTACAAAGCATATCATATCTCAGTTTGTAACGTATGATGCCTTATCTCCAACATATTGTGCTTTCACTTCGTGTATCTCCTCTGTATCTGTTCCTTCTAGTGTTTCAGATGCTCTCAGTCAAACTCCATGGCAGAAAGCTATAGTTTAAGAAATGATGGCCCTTGAGAAGAATGGTACTAAGGATATTGTTCCATTACCTAGGGTTAAGAAACCAGTAGGCTGCAAATGGGTCTACACAATAAAGTATCATGTAGACGGAACAATTGAGAGATATAAAGCTCGGTTAGTTGCAAGGGCTTCACTCAAACCTATGAAATTGATAATCTGGAAACATTTGCTCTAGTTGCCAAGATGAACTGTATACATGTTCTTCTTTCTTTGGCAGCTAATTTGAATTGGCCCTTACACCAGCTGGATGTAAAGAATGCTTTCCTTCATGGTGACTTAGAGGAGGAGGTGTATATGACTATGCCACCTGGGTTTAAGCTTGCTAATGGTCAGAATTTAGTGTGCAAGCTAAATAACGCTTTGTATTGGTTAAAGCAGTGGCCACATGCTTGGTTTGAGAGGTTCAGCATTACTGTGAAAAGAGTAGGGTACACACAAAGTTAGATAGATCATACTCTCTTCATCAAGAAGCACCAGGGTTGCACCACTACCCTTCTTGTATATGTTGATGATATTGTTATCACTGGAAATGATCCAGAATAGATTTGTCGAATGAAGTCTTTCTTGGGGACAGAGTTTTCAAGGTTAAAGATCTCAGATCATTGAGATACTTTCTTGGCATCGAGGTATGCAGATCGAAGAATGGTGTGTTCATTTCTCAACGAAAGAATGTGTTAGATTTGTTGACTAAAACAGGCAGGCTTGGAGCCAGACCTATTGATATTCCCATTGAGCAGAACCATAGGCTTAATGATGTAGATGGAGACCCATTAGATGGTATGGGAAGATTTCAGCGATTGGTTGGGAGACTGATTTACTTATCTCTCACGCGCCCGGATATTGCCTACACTGTTAGTGTAATTAGTCAATTTATGCATACTCCACGTACACCTCACCTTGAGGCAGCTCATCATGTTCTTTGCTACCTCAAGGGTCCACCTGGTAAGGGGATATTGTTTGGCAGTCTTGGCCACTTGCGTGTTGAAGCCTATACTGATGCTGATTGGGCAGGATTTGTGACAGATCGACGATCTACTTCAGGATATTGCGCATTTGTTGGAGGTAATCTTGTTTCATGGCGAAGCAAGAAATAGTCTGTAGTAGCTAGATCTAGTGCAGAGGCTGAGTTCAGATCCATGGCACATGGAGTTTGTGAGTTGTTATGGCTACGTACGATGTTGGGTGAGTTTGGGTTATCCTGTTCGCGAGTCAATGAAGTTGTATTGTCACAACAAGGCTGCTATTAGCATTGCCCACAATCCTATTCAACATGAATGGACAAAGCACATTGAAGTCGATCAACACTTCATCCAGGAAAAGCTTCATCTTGGGCTGATTTGTACTCCATACGTCAATATACATGATCTGATGTTTTGACAAAGGTTGTGAGCAAGACTTGCTTGCAAAATATGTTTGTCAAGCTGGGCATGATATATATCTTTGCACCAGCTTGAGAGGGAGTGTTGTTAGGGGCTTATTTGTTATTACTTATATAATGTTGGGGCTTATGTGTAATTTCTGAAAATTGTTATTATAAATAGAATGTGGTGGAAGGATGAAAGTATTCTTTCATTCTTTCTCTCTTTCCCCATCTCTCTCTCTTTTTCTCTCATCCGCTTTTTTCTCTTTTTCTTCTTCTTCTTTATCACTTACTTTCGATTGGATTATATCTTAAAGTCAACACAAAATACTAACACCTAAATACACCCAACATTATATAACAACAACACTAATAACTACTATAATAATATCGATGATAAAATTTAATAAGCAAATAATAGTAGTATTAATAGTAATAAAATCAAATAATCAAATAATGGTAATAATATTTATATTTTCATATGTAAGGGTCTTTACACTGACAACTCTAACATTGTATTTTGCTCAAATCCCTTCCTTTAGCCTGAGCTGCATAAGCTACATCCATTGGATTTGTGCCAACACCCTTTTGTTCAATTGCAGCCTGAGTCAAACAACGTTGTTCTTCTCGGAGAAGTTCACCAAAGCACATATTCAATGATGAAGAAGGATCTCGAGCCATCAGATTTGAGCGAATAGATTCAAAATCATGTCTCAATTTCATATGAAACTGATCTCTTTGAGTAATTTCATGTACTTTTTGAAGAGATGGTAGCCCCTCACTTGGGACAGTAGCATAAATTAGTTGCTTATATTCAGCCCAAAGATTCATTAATCTAGAATAATAGTCTTGAATTGACATATTCCCTTGGGAATATTCAGATATGTCCAATTCAAGCTGAAAACGCCCCCCAGGGTTTTCTTAATTGTAAACCTTTTTTAGATAACCCCACATATCTTTAGCATTGGAATAAGGCCGCAAATTGAGTACAATATTAGAATCTACTGAGTTTAAAATCCAACTAATTATCTTTGGCATCATTATACTCCCATTTAGCTATGCTAGCATTTTCAATCCTGTCTTTTGGGTCTAGGATTGATCCATCTACATGTCCCCACAATTCTTTCCATTTAACAAACGTACGGAATTGAAACTCCCAAGAAAAATAATTCTTCCCATTCAATTAAATGGGTAAGATTTCTGACTTTTCTGACATTCAAAAATAAAACTTCAAAAGAGACTAGAACAAAAGAGAAAAGATGAATGAGAACCTGAGATGATGCTAACTGCAATTCTTGACTGCAACTCAAGCCAAGATTGTCACCAGAATGTTCCAACTCCTTAGAAACAAGACACCATAGTTTTTAACAAAACTGTGATGTATCTTATCAAAAGAAACTTAGAACGTCTGTTGTATCAAGCTAGGCTCTGATTCTATGACAAGACGAAGAGAACAAAGAGAATTTCTAGGGAAAACTTGTCTGCCTTTCCCTTCGGGAGACTTCCTTTATATAATAATATTTACTATTCTATACAAGGAATGCTTACAACAATCATATCCCAAGATTTTGGGTATCCACAAATAATATCCCTAACTACAAGCAATCTATGAATCATCTAAATTGGAATGGAATCCCTAATTATAAGCTATCTTACAACTCATCAAATCATCTAATCTAATTTTGGTATGCGGATCACCTCCTCTGATACCTCTGATATCCTCCTCATATAAATGGATTATATGAATTGGGAATCCTTTAAGTTCTAGAATACTATTAATAGATCTATTAGGACCTTTCTCAGCACATTATTGGCTGCGGTCTGTCTTCAATTAATTAGATCTATTCTTTATCTGAATTTTTTTGACGTAAATTAGTTATGCTATTTCATGCTCTTAAAAGTATAATGAAGCCGTTATTTTGATCCATATTTTATTGGACAGGAGTGGTTGCATCTGTGATCCAACGATGATAAAGTTGCTTTTTGAAGTCTCTCAGGCTCTACATGATAGTATAAAATTGTCAAACATGAGAGATGATGATTATCAACAACTAGCACGCCTAATTTCTCGGTTTGTAAATATGGTAATTCAAACCTATACTTTTTGTTGTTGTTGTTATTTTTCTAGGATTAAGTCCTAAGATGTAGATTATTTTTTGGCAATGAACTTTGGTTACTTAATGCTGTTAGGTTGATTATGGACCACATGTGGAACACCATTTAACATTTTTAGTTGAATGCCGTGGAGCTTTCGGTAGCATAAATGAACTTAAGGTTCGTCTTTATTTACATTTCACAATAATATGCAAGAATGGTCTCCATTGGTTACTTTTAAAGATTATAATTGTTGTTTTTTTATTTTGTTCATATATAGAAGTATTGTCACATCTCGACTCCCGGAAGCATGAATTAACTACAAACTCCAAAAGTGACAAAAATTATCTCAAACCATTCTCAAGAGAAACCTAATTTAATTCCATGATAATGATAAGATACCTTAAATACTGTGAGTTTCAGAGTCTAAAACTCTCCATAATGTCAAAAGTCCGTGCAGCCCATATTATGTATGATGAAAATTTATAAATACATTACAAGAAATTATACATTAGTCTCAAACTCAAACAACATCAAAACTATCATGGAAGCCCTCAGTAGACCGATGCGGAGGGCTGTGGATCTGGGCTTCACCAAGGGTTTTAGGGTGGACAAAGATATGGCTCATCAGTTGGGTCTTTCCCATTTGCTTTTTGCAGATGATACTTTGGTCTTTTGTGATGCAGACGTGTCCAAGCTGAGATACTTGAGGTGTGTTTTGGTTTGCTTTCGGACAATCTTTTGGTTTGAAGGTTAATGTTGGTAGAGTGCCTTAGTTCTTGTGGGGGCGGTTCAGGATATTGCCTCTTATGTTGCGGTTCTTGGTTGTGGGGTTGGCACGTTTCCTATTTCTTACCTGGGATTGCCTTTGGGATCTCCGTCGAGGAGGGTGGTGTGGACTTTAAGAGAATCAAATGAAGAGTTAAGTAGACGAAGATGAAGAAGGGGTGGAAGAGGAGGAGAGAAAAAGAGAGAGAAATGGGAAAAGATGGAAACAGTGAAAGAATACTTTCATCCTTCCACCATATTTTATTTATAATAAGAAGTTTAAGAAATTACACACAAGCACCCTACATTATATAAGTAATAATAATTAAGTCCCTGACAACACTCTCCCTCAAGTTGGTGCAAAGATATCTATCATGCCCAGCTTGACTAACATATTTTGTGTTTACGTGTTAGTCACACCCTTACTCATCAAAGTGTGTTAACGCATGGAGTACAATTCAGCCCAAAACGAAGCTTTTCCTTGATGAAGTGTCGATGAACTTCAATGTGCTTTGTCCTATCTTGAACTGGATTATGGGCAATGCTAATAGCAGCCATGTTGTCATAATACAACTTTATCGACTCGCGAACAGATTTATCATCAAGTTTATGACAAGAAGGACTATGGTTATGAACAAAACAAGTACATCCGAAAACATGAGTTAGAAGGTGAAACAATGTATAATCAGGAGTGGGGCCTTACCACCTAAAACTTGAATGGGAGTACGATTAATCAGAAAAACAGTTGTAAGAACAGCCATATGCCAATAGAATTTATGCATATACATACCACTCAAAAGACATCGGACCACAGACATAAGATGACGGTTTGCGTTCAGCTACGCCATTTTGTTCAAGAGTGTTAGGCAAGTGAGTTGATGTAAAATCCTCTTTTTATTAAGTTCAGACCGGAACTCATTAGAAACATATTCACACCCATTATCAGAGTGAATGTTACGAACAACAGTGTTATGCTGGGTTTTGATCAATCGGAGAAATTAGGTAAATAAAGGAAGCACTTCAAATTTCTTTTTCAACACATAAACCCAAATATAGCAAGAATAATCATCAATAAATGTCATATAATATCGATGACCAGAGAAAGCAATAGCTGGATAAGGGCCCCAAACATCAGAATGGATAAGATCAAACTGTTTTCATGGGCTTATTTGTTATTACTTATATAATGTTGGGGCTTATGTGTAATTTTTGAAACTTGTTATTATAAATAGAATGTGATCACTATGGGTGTACGCACCACACAAGGGAAACATGCTGGAATCTACACGGTTGCCTTACTCAGCTCTTTCTAATGCTAATGCGAATGCTAGGCCAAGGCCTGGTCCATTTAGAGGGTTATCTACGGCACATACTGCAAAGCGCGAGACTACTTCTACTGGTCATGCCTCCTCAGGGCCACCGAGTTCTTTGTCCGGGGCTGAACTTGATGCTCTTCGATATCTAATAACACAACATTCCTCCGTTTCCATCTTTAGCTTCGCTCAGATAGGTATCTCTCATTCGGCACATCAAGTTTCCACGTTATCTGGTGAACCACCCTGGATTATTGATTCAGGAGCCATTGATCACGTGACTGGTATGGCATCTGATTTTTCTTCGTACAATTTAAGTTTTGGTAAGGATAAGGTTAGAGTGGCTGGTGGCACCTTTACCTCTATTGCGGGGAAGGGCACTGTTTCTGCCTCTCCTAATTGTACCATATCCTCTGTTCTTCATATCCCAAAGTTTACCAATAACCTCATTTCTATTAGTCACATTACAAAAGGCTTGAATTGTAGTGTAACATTTTTTCCATCTCACTGTGTGTTTCAAGAGTTGGACACGGGGAAGACAATTGGAACCATCCAACTTCACTGCGGTGATTTGAATTCCTGGATTTTCTGATGAGTTGGTGGGAAAAATGGCACCACCACCCACAAAACTTGAGCTAAGAGAACTAACAGTCAAGGACCTTAAATCTGCCATAATCTGTCACACGACAATAAACAATTCCAAAAACACCACAAATTCTGTTAATAAATCAAAGGGCTTCTCAGACCATAAACAATACCAATGTCTCCTCAAACCATTCTCGAAAAGTTCAAATACAAACTTTTTTAAGGAGCACTGCCCGCTTACATATTGCTGGATAATTTCCTTCTTAATATCCGGAATCTCTCTATAGACTCAAAAATGTTTACCCAAGCCCTTCTAGGTGTTGGAGATCAACTATCCCAATTTACCCAACCTTAGAAGAGTAAAAAAGAAATTGTAAAATTTAAAAATACTTGTCTTCGATCACAAAATAGTAACACAAAAACATGTGTAGGCAACATCACACAATGTCACAAACAACCTAAGATGGTTGTCACACAAGTAGCAAGGCTACTAAAAGGTGTGGAAAGTTGTTGGGCTCTGATACCAAGAAGAAATACAAAAAGAAGAAAAAAAGGGAGAATTGTGTAAAGGCTTGAATGAGATAATCACTCATTCACTGCTCTAGTATTTATAGATAAAAAGAGCACATGCTCATATTACAGGAAAGGAAATTAAATCAAATCTAAATCAAATCATAGCATATTCTATAACATATTCTATAGTATAATCAAATCTCTCCTAATACGGTAAGTCATTCCAAGAATCGTGGCTATCATATTTGCTTATAGAAAGAGAACCAAAAATATATATATATATATCCCTAAACAAATGCCTAAATACGCCTAAAATGAAAACCCAATAAATTTGCCACAATCACCGAGTCAACCCAAAGATATGATTTCCAGCACAAACAAATCTCATCTTGGAATCTCTTCAAAACCCTTCACACCCACTAGGGTTTACACAAACTTGCCCTAGGATTTCAACTACACATCCTAGAGCCTTACTAACCATGCTCTGATACCTTGTTGACTTTAGGAGATAATCAAAAGAAGAGTAGAGTTGAAGAAGATGAAGAAAAAGAGAAGTAAGAGGAGAAGAGAAAGAGAGAGAGAAAGAGATGGGCAAAAAGAGAAAGAATACTTTCATCCTTCCACCATATTCTATTTATAGTAAAAAGTTTATGAGATTACACATAAGCACCCTACATTATATAAGTTATAACAAATAAGTCCCTGACAACAGGTGGGGAGTTGGGATCCCATGGTTGAGTGGTTTGAGAGAAGACTTTCCAGGTGGAAGAAATAGTATCTTTTGAAGGATCGGAAAGTTACTCTTCTTATGAGGAGCACATCGTCGAGCCTCCCTACATATTTTCTCTCTTCCAGATCCCCTCATCGGTGGCTGGAAGTATAGAGTGAGGGCGCAGATCAACTTCTCTTGCATTGCACGGTGGCCAGGGATAGATGGGACATGATTTTTGCTCTTTTTAGTATCGAATGGGGCTTTCAAGAGTCCCCAAAGAGCTTGCTCAAGGTGTGGAGAGGTTGTATAGTGAGGAGGCATGTCCGAGACGCTTGGAGGTTGGCACCCCTTTGTGTTTAGTGTGACTTATGGCGAGAGCGGAATAGGAGGTCCTTTGCTGGGGAAGAGGTTCCGTTTTGGGTGCTTCAATTCTTTATACTCAGTTCTCTATTCTTTGGGTTATGTGGATGGAATTGTTAACCTCTGAGGGACCTAGTGGATTTTGTGGATATGTTGAAACTATGCGGGTTTATTGGCCTTATGATCTTTTTGTATTTGGATTGCGCTTCCCTTTTGAGTGCTCTCAAATGATATCTTATAAAAAATTAAATACATCAAATTAGAAATTTAAAACAAAAAAGAATTTTATTTAGAATTCCTTCTCTTTAGAAAGAATCCTAGATTAGGTGAAACCAAGAGAGTTATAAGAGCATTATATATTTATACTAACTATATTAAAATAAAACTGAAATAATTGTAATAGAATTAGGATTCCAATCGTTCAATCATGAAACGAGGCATCCCAATATTAAACAAACGAAACTGGATGATTCAATCAAAGTGAATTCTGAATATTTTCCACATTAATTGGAGTGCATCTATGTTTCTGCTTTATGAATATGATATTTTCAGGCATTTCTATTAATATCAAGTATTATTCCTATCTTGACATTTTAAATTTTGAGAGTTTTAGCTCCTCTTATAACACTGGACTAAAGTTATCTCCTATAGGACTTGTAACACATAGAAAGGACTTTTTGATATAAACTTGTTCACACCTAAAAGCTGGCTGGACACTTTTCTCCTATAAGACTAAGATTTACATTCTACTTTCAGGAAACTCTTGTTCATGCCAGCAACTGTTTGGTGATTAAAGCCATTAAAGGTGGAAAAGAACATCTGAGTTTTGTCAAATCTTGCATAGCATTTAGTGAAGTTACAATCCCTTCTGTTCCAGCTCATATTAGGCAGATGAATCTTTATCTTGAAACTGCAGAGGTATTATGTATTTTCTTTTATGTAATTTTTTCGAATTTTAAATGTATATCTGTACTCACTGTTTCGTTCCTAAATATCAGATTGCCTTATTGAGTGGCTTAGTATCTCATTCAGATGGACTTATAGAATCAGCAATCAGTTGCTTTCAAGATCTGGTTTTGACAGATGGTTAGTTCATCTATGCTTTTCACTATTAATGCTTGTGGAACACAAGTGTTTCAGTAAAATCATTTAATTGGATTACATAGAAGAGGAATTGTGATTCAGAATATATTTTATGAAACAAGTTTTATGGAAGTTTTGTATTTCCATTTTTCAGAACTTATTGGCAGAATTTGATGGTCCCTTTGGCTGTGGTGGGTCAGGATATGTAGATGGGTGATTTGCTTGAGTTACCGAGAGAAGAGAAGGGGGAGGGGTGGGTGAGGGAGAACGTTCGGGATGTGGGTAATCTTTTAGGAGTGACCTATGAAGGGAATGATGAGCTGGCTGTAGGGATGTTGATTCAAATAATTAATGGTGCTTTGGAAAGTGCCTTGGGGAAAAAGTCAAAGTCATTCTTGTTTTGGGGTACTAATTAATTTTGCTTTGGAACTACTAAGCGTGGGGATTCTAAAAGTCATTTTAGGAGAAGTCAAGTGTCCTTAGTAGTAGTATTATAAAAGAAGCAGTCCTATATATTTGCTGTAACCCAGTCTTATTCAATATAAGTTTGATATATTAACAGATTTTAAACTTATCTTCAGGCTTTCCTAGATTTCCCTGTAGAAATCTAGGATCCAACGGTGATTGGAGTAACCCTACTCTTTCTTATAGTTGTAAGAAGACTTCCATGTTTTTCTATTTGCTTCAGATGTTATACATGAGAGTAGGAAGGTGGTTATGTTGGCAGTGCGAAATTGGACGCCAAAGTGGTGTGCTTGCAAGAGACGAAGTTGGCTTTGGTTTTGGATAGGGTGGTGAGGAATCTTGGGGAGGAATATTTGTAGGCGTTGATGTTGTTACCCGGACAATGACTAGATGTGTGTTTTTTTTTTTTTTTTTTGGGGGGGGGGGGGGGGGGGGGGGAGGGGTGGGGGTTAGATTTGGGTGCTATGTTTTCTAGCTCAAGATAGAGTATGAAGAATGAAATCTAAGTGTGCTAGCTAGACAACAGATTGGTCTTGGCTGTGGAAACTGCAAACAGAATGGAATCCAACAAGGCACAGAATAGAGTTTGCAAGAACACAACAAATAAAGATTCAAGGTCGTCAACCTCAAGCCCAATAATTAAATGCTCAACAGGATTGTTTTTGGCAACCTAGATTCAAAGACCATGTGGAATTTTCAAAATAAAGGCCAGAGTTCCTCTGCTATCTTGCCATTGATATCCCTGTTAATCTTCCTGCTTCCATTGTCTGTTTCATGATTGTTACAGGAATGTAGAACACCAAACGGTATATGCTCTCCTTTCTAAAATTAATTTGCTGCATCCTTTTAAGTCTTTTTTATGCCAATTTTGACATCCATGAGAAAATTGCAAAGGAAAATAGTGATTTCAATCATTCCTCTCCCAAGAAAATTCTCTCATCTTCACCATAAACAACAAGCAGCTCATATTCACTTGGACTCAAGCGACTCAAGTGATGAGGGTGAAGAGGAAGGACAAGAAGAAGATCAACCACCTTGTTTAACACTGGACTACATTCACTAACTTGAACGGTCCATGACAAATTGCCTGCTTATTATCAATCAAAGATTCACTGCTTGTTTTGATGCTATAGATCCTCACCTAGCTAAAGTTGACCATATTAATGTGTGTCTTACCGAGCTACAAGGAGAATTTGTGACTTTTAATCGTAATCCGTTTGAGTGTGTGCATAATATTCATTACCATGTGCTCCGGGTTGGAGAGCAACTGTGTTGATTTGGTGGCGGTGCTGATGGTCCAAGCAGGAGTAGTAGTGGCACTTAATAATATATTTATATGCCCCTAATTTTGAAAAATTCAGTAGGACTTACGTTATGTTTACTTGGAGTAATTTTTTTAATTTTTTTTAGCGTATGCAATTTCGTTCAAATTATTAATTCAATATCTATTTAGACATGCTCTTTATCTTGTCATGCTTCATTGAATTTTTCATTCAATTTTTTTTGACGAAAGGGGGAGAAAAGATAAAATGTTTTAAATTGTTTTTGTTTTAGTATGCATGAACTAAAGGGGAGCATGCATATGATTGCCACATGATACTTTAATTGTTTAAACTCTATTTGATTCATATGTTTATTTGTTCTTGTGTTGTCTGCGTTTTACAATTTATATCTAGTGAAGACATCTTCAAGCAGTTCAAAAATTATTAAAGTTTGAATCTTTAGATTTTTATTTCAATGTAATGTTGATTTATTATGAGTTCTGTTACAAAATTGCTAAAAGGAAAGATATTTATGTGAATAGGATTTAGGTTGACAAATTTCGTTCAAAACATAGATGTATATCTGATTTAAGCTTTTGAGTAGTGTTAAAAATGAATAGAGAAACAAAGTATGAAGAACACAAGGCAAAGAATATACGTGGTTCAGCTACTAGGGATGAACCATGGCACACAAAGCCCTAAGGGCTACATCATTTTTGTTATAAACTCTCTTTTTTATACTCAATACAATGGTGGAGGCTCCTCTATACAGGAGAAGAAATGATGACAATAGAAAGAGGTAGAAAATAGGAAACAATATCAATACTAGAGGATTATTCTCCACTGAGTCCTCTAGCAACTGTAAAATCTTCAATAATAGGAAAGAGCATCAATACTAGAGGATTTTCCTCCACTGATTCATCCAGTAAATCTTCAACACTCCCCCTCAAGTTGGAGCATAAATGACATGACTGTCCAACTTGCCATTGAGATGACGAGTAGCAGCAAATGCAAATGATGAAGAGGTGTAACAAGATGACCTCAAAAAAAATGGATCCAGAGATCCGGATGAGTAGCAGCAGCCTCAATTGATGAAAAGGTGTAAGAAGACGACCTCAACAAAAATGGATCCGGAGATCCAAGAAGAGAACCAAAAATGGCTCTGACGAAAAGAGAGAAAATAACACAGAACCTTATCTGCTCTGATACCATGTTAAAAATGAATAGAGAAACAAAGTATGAAGAACACAAGGCAAATAATATACGTGATTCAGCTACAAGGGCTGAACCACGGCACACAAAGCCCTTAGGGCTACATCATTTTTGTTATAAACTCTATTTTTCATACTCAATACAATGGTGGAGGCTCCTCTATATAGGAGAAGAAATGATGGTAATAGTAAGAGATAGAAAATAGGAAACAATATCAATACTAGAGGATTATTCTCCACTGATTCCTCTAGTAACGGTAAAATCTTCAATAATAGGAAAGAGCATCAATACGGGAGGATTTTCCTCCACTTATTCATCCATTAAATCTTCAACAAGTAGTATTTTCAAAAGTTAGTTTAGTTATTGTACCTATATCCAAAGGCAGAATCAGAATTTAAAGCTAACAGCAAGGGGCGAAGAGTCAATTGTGACTGTCAGTTATGCACTCGCCAATTATCATGTTCATTAGCATTCATGCAATTAGAGTTTTTCAAAAATTGCAATTTTGATGCATTAACATCCATTTTAGAATGCATATAAAGTGTTTTTGGAAGTTTCTATTTTAAATTTTGTAGTCTAACCAGGACAGGACTATTCGAACAATCGACGGATCAATCGAAGGAAACTAGAAATGTGTCGATGGATTTATAATTGGCTCGATTGATCGAGACCTGCATATTTTAATTTTGAATTAATATCAAACACTTGTAACCCTAATTCTATTATGACTCTATATGGACCACATATGTTTTGAATACTTATGCTAAGAACTTACAAAATAGACACTACTATCTCTGAGTAGATCTAGAGCTTATTGAGTTCATCTTGGCAATTTATTACTAGATTTTATTTCTTCTGCATGCATATCATTCCATAAAGAATGGTGGGTGTGTGTGTAAGGGTGTTGATCATGGTGCTATACTGGAGAAATGATCACCAAAGTTCATCTGCACAAAGAGTACGAAGATCGAATGTCTCTAGTCATAGATATCAATGAGCTGAAGGAGAAGCAGATCGCTTGAGGAGTGAGTCTGTCGACTGGTAGTTGTACGAGATGGGTGAGGTAGTCTACCTTAAGTCAGAGTCATGAGGTAACTAGGAGATTCTAAGATTTGGGAATATGGTTAGCCTAGTTGTATTTGATCTACTTGGACTAGGTCCCGTGGTTTCTCTCCTTGGGGTTTCCATGTAAAATTTGTGTATTCAATGTGTGATTGAATGCTTTACTTTTATGCGTTCACATACTTAAAAACATGATGGATGAGTTTTTATATATGCTAGTTAGGTAGTTTTTAAATATTTTTTTATAACTTGTTTAAATTAAAAAATTAGTTGAATTTTGTTAATTAAACAATCAGGGCCTAGTCACCCACTCTAGCTCTTCATCACGGCCTTGCGCATACTCTACATCAAAGCCATGGTTACGATCTTTAGTTTCTCAGGTCCGGAATTTTGATTACTTAGAAAAATGGTTGCTTGGAGTACATGTGCCGAGACATGCATAAACGCCTCTTATGGTCACAAACTCTTGTATTGCCTACCACAGCAGTGCCTTTTTTTATTCTTTTTCTTTTTCTTTTTTATTTTATTTTTTAAACTGCAGCAAAACCAAGCACCAAGTTTACTGAGCATGAATAACAGCAGAAGCAACATTTACACAATGCAATTCTTGGATTACTTCCTGTAGTAGGAGGCTTCTCTAAACTTTTTGATTACAAATGTTTTGGGTAAACTTTTTGATAAAAAATGTTTCGGGAGACCTTATTGAACACACATGCAAGCAACCAAACATTCTTAAGTATACATAACGATAAAATAAATACTAGACAATAGCAATCATTTGGTTATATGATCATTTGGTGTCATAACATTTTATGTTTTTTCTTGTCTGTATCTTATCTCATCGAATATTTTTATTTTTCCCATTTTGTGCACGTCACTTGTTACATTACTTAAAAGGAGGAAATGAGAATACAAAAGGCAAAACAGAGGTTTTAAGAGGAGAAGAAATTAGTTTATTTTCCTCCATTTCTTTATGAAGAGGAAGTCGAAAGAAAATTACTAGAAGAGAACACCCAATTTTCTTGTGAAGTATGTGGTAGCTTTGCGCCAAAATGTTTTATACTTTCATCTTTAAATAACTCCTTTCGAGGTAATCTTCTTCAGGGTGCAAGTGTAATTTCTTTTCTCTACTTAAGTAATGAACAAATGAAGGCGGGAAATAGTTGTAAAAGTTTCTTCTGCTTTATTCAGCGTCTAAAAGTGAATTTTAAATCAGCTCATTGTTTGTGTAGGCTCGCGACTACTGAATGATGTTGATGGGATTCTCTCTTTTATACAAAAGTTATGCAGCTTCTTGGTGTTGGTTCCAGGTCATTGAATTTTTCCTTAATGTCTTCAAGCTCTCTTTTCTTCGTAAAATTTATTGTACATGATGCTAAATTATTTTTTCTTGCCATTCATTAATATTATTCTATGATGGATTAGTTGACGGCATGTGTCTGATGAATAAATGGTTCCTCTTATTTTTATATATTTTATGATTAGCGCATAACTTGTGTTAACAGAAGAAATATAAAAAGAAGAAAAAGGAGAAAATTGTGTAAAGGCTTGAATGAGATTGAATTCATTCACAGCTCTAGTATTTATAGATAAAAAGAGCATATGCTCATATTATAAGAAATGAAGTTAAATCAAATCACGACATATTATATGGCTCGACATATGCGTAAATAAAGTCCTCTATAATTCTTGGCTATCAAGCTATCATATCTGCCAACACTACCCCTTAAGTTGGTGCGTGAATATCTGAGACGCCAAACTTGGACAATGCATTTTCAAACATAATCTTGTTGACGCCTTTTGTCTCAAGCTATTGAGAGCTTGTGACAAATGGACTGCAAATTTGACCTAACGTAGCGGAAACGATAAAGAACAGGGTTAAAACCTTGAATTCACAAGAACACACTCACAAGAGAGAAAACTGAAATTATATTGATAATTGTCTGCTTGGAAACTTACATCTCTTGCCTTTATATAGGCATGTCAAAAAAATAAAATAAAATAAAGCATCTGTGAAATAATACTAAAGGAGAAATTCAAAAAAAGATATTTGTTGAGATTTGATGGAGCAGAATCCTCGTTAAATCTGGCAAAATCTTCAATCAAGATATTCTAAAGGGGAAATTCAAACAGATATTTGTTGAGATTTGATGAAGCATAATCCTCCTTAAATCTTGCAATCTTTAATCAAGCTATCTATTGTTGGCAACTACACCAATCACGGTGTAGCATATTGTGAACTCCACCAATCTTCCTTTTGACTTTTCCTTATTTTTTTATTTTTTTTTTTTCTATTTTCCTTACCTTTTCAGCCTCCCTGATTTGGGATGATCCTGTATGCTCAGATACTTGTGAGCGAGCTATTCTATATTAGTCTCCCCTGCGTAAAAAGAACTCGTCCTTGAGTAACCCGAATTTGGCGGATAATATTCATGTATATCAGCCACATTGAAGGTAGAAGAAATGGCCAGCAAATCAATCACATAAGCGTGTCATTGATTTTCTTTAAACTCTGGTATGGACCATATTTCTTGGCCTTCAGCTTGTTGTATGTTCCCACTGGAAATCTCTCTTTTCTTAAATATACCATATCCTTCTTCATATACTCTCTTCCTTCGTCTCTCATCAGTTGCAGCCTTGTCTTTGACGTAAGTTACCTCTAGATATTTCTTGCACTCTCCTGAATGGTCTTAATGTGCTCAACCATTTTCTCTACAACAACACTCTTCCTTGGCAACTTCGGTAGGGATACCAAATCCAAAGCAACCTTTGGAGGACACCAATACACAATTGCAAATGGAGATTTGCCAGTGGACCTATTAACCATGCAATTGTAAGCAAATTCTACCTGGGCAAGACCAAGATCCCACTGTTTTGGTTTCTCTCTAGAAATACAGCGAAATAGATTTCCAAGGGTCTTATTCACCACCTCCGTTTAGCCGGTGACTGGTGCTACTGAAATTAAGAGAGGTATCGAATCTCTTCCATAAAGTCCGCCAAAAGTGAGATAAGAACTTGGTGTCATGATCTAAGGTAATGGACTGTGGCACCCCATGTAAACGAACCATGTCCTTAAAGAACAGCCATTTGTACTGCATCGTTCGTCTTCTTGCATGCAATAAAATGGGACATCTTGGAAAATCGATCGACCACCACAAAAAAAGAGTCTGCTTCTCACTGTGTCCTCGGCAACCCTAGAACAAAATTCATGGATATATCCTCCCATAGAGCATTTGGAATAGGCAGCGATGTGTAAAGGCCAGTATTCTGATATTTGCCTTTATTAGTTTGGCAGATTGAGCACCGCCGCACATGGTTGTTCACGTCATGCTTGAGTTACGGCCTATGAAGCACGGACACGGACACGAGACACGGGTATGATACAACACGGATACGGTGATACGGCAAATTTGAAAAAAATAAGACACGGACACGGCAAGGATACGGCAATAAAATAATAATATTATTTTTTGTTATCTATAAAAAACTTAACTTTTGCTCACTTTCTTATCTATTTATGATAAACCAAACACATTTAAATTAGTTCAAGACTTCAAGCACATAGATTATATATATTTTTTAAAGATTCGTAGCCTAAATTACATTAACATACTATACCATATATATATATATATATATTCAACAAAACACATTATTTATCAGGAAAAAAAAAAAAAAAAACGAAACACATTACTTGTTGCCAAGCAGATCCTAAAGAAGCATGTCTTCTTTGGCCTCGGTATGTTCGCTGATAAGATGCTATCACCATGCCTCTGCATCACGCCACTTTAATCCTTCCTCTATCTCTTCATCTCACTGGTTCATGACCCTCTGCTTCCTTCTTTTGGCGGTCCTTTCTCATCCCTACTTTTTCTTTACAATCTTTTCTCTTTTAATTGATATATATATATATATATATATATATATATATATAATCATATATATATGATTTCAACATATACCCACATCAACTGTTATACAGATCTTCATTGCATGTCAATATCCCTCTTCATCTCCTTCCTCTCCGGCATGTCCTCCAGCGCGACCCTCTTCATCTTGTTCCTCTCTGGCGTGTCCTCCGACCTGTCACGCCGTATCCAATATATTAAAAAAATTAAAATATACAGGACACGCTCAAAAGGGGTGTCGGACACGTGTCCAGCCCTTGGACACGAGTGTCCGTGTCAGACACGTGTCCGACCCCGGTACGAAGACCTTCATTGCCGTGTCGGTGCTTCATTGGTTACGGCCAATAATATCGTTCTTTAACCAGCTCTTGCGTCTTTTCACACCCCAAATGTCCTTCTAGTCATCCTCAATCCAATTCACGAACCACTTGCTTCCACAAAGAACTCCATGGAATACACAACTGATTGCCATTAAAGGGAAATCCTTCTTGCATATGCAACCCTTTAAAGGATTGGCTCATTTTATGCGCTGCCCAGGCTTGGCCAAAATCTTCGTTGGCCTCATATAACTCCTTCAGGCACTCGAACATTGTGATTTCAGCCCTCATTGTCACTAAGAAAGCCGCTCTCCGACTTAATGGATCTGCATCTTTGTTCTGTTGGCTTGACTTGTGTTTTAGCGAGAAGATGAATCGCTGGATACAAGCTGCCCATCACGCATGCATCCGATTAACACTGTTTTGATTGTTAATGGATTTCAGTGCCTGGTAATCTGTAAACAACACGAACTCTCACTGGATAAGATAATGCTCCCACGTATGCAAAGCTTGCACCACTGATAGAATTCCTACTCATAGATAATCCACTTCTTGCATGCTTCACTCAGCTTCTTACTGTAAAACGTTACTGGCCTTCCTTCTTGTGATAGAACTACTCTGATTCCCACTATTGAGGCATCACAATCCACCTAGAATAGCTTCTCAAACTCCACATTTTTTTTTTTCTTTTTCCTCTCAAATCGAAACCCTAGCTTCTCACAATGTTTGAAGTCTCATCTGAAGTCTCTTCTAAGCCTACTGAAAACCGTGGTCCTCTTCGTTCACTTGGAGAGGTATTTGCTGAAGTTCAGAGGGAGGAAAGCCACCGTAGTGTTATGCTCGGGAAAAAGGGGGCTAGGGCATCGATTGAAAATTCTACTGTAGTCATTAATGATGCAAATTCGAGCAAAACTTCCAATAGCCAACGCAAAGCCGAGGACAAGCCTCGGATATGGTGTGATTTTACAACAAACCCCGCCATACACGTGAGACATGCTGGAAGATTCATGGCAAACCCGCAAATTGGAAGAGCAACAAGCCTGGACACCGATCTGCTCGTGCAAATGAGGCTGATGCTGGTCCCTTCAGTAAAGCGCAGATGGATCATCTTCTGAAGCTGCTGAAATCCAATCCAGAGTCTGGTATTCCTTATGTTTGTCTAGCTCAAATAGGTAGCAACTTTAGTGATTTCTCTTGTCATTCTAGTCCTACACCTTGGATCATTGATTCGGGTGCTTCTGATCACATGACAAATCTCTCTTATGTATTTCGTTCTTATTTGCCTTGTTCTAGAAATAAAAAAGTTAGCATTGCAGATGGAAAATTTTCATCTGTTGCAAGAAAAGGCTTCTATCAAAATTTTTGAAAAAATCACCCTAATATCTGTCCTTCTTGTCCCTAATCTTGCCTGTCATCTCTTATCTGTGAGTCAACTCTCTAAAGATTCTAATTGTCGTGTTACCTTTTTTGACTCTCATTGTGATTTTCAGGACCTGAGCACGGGGATGATAATTGGCAGTGCTAGAATGGTGGACAGTCTTTACTATTTTGATGACAACTTCCTCCATAATAAACAAGCTCAAGGCTTTGGTACTAGTATTAGTTCTATCTTTGTCCATGAACAAATAATGATTTGGCATCTTAGACTAGGACATCCTAGTTTTTCTTATTTGAAGTATCTATTTCCTGTTCTATTTAAAAATGTGGATTGCTCATCTTTTCCATGTCAAAGTTGTCATTTATCAAAGAGCACTCGTACTACGTACAGTTCAAAACCATATTGTGCCTCAAAACCATTTTACTTCATTCACAATGACGTTTGGGGTCCTCCGAAAATTACTACATCATCTGGAAAAAAATGGTTTGTAACTTTCATAGATGATCACACTCGGCTATGTTGGGTATATTTGATGAATGATAAATCTGAAGTTGAAAATTTGTTCAAAATTTTTTATAACATTGTTGAAAACGAATTTTAAACAAAAATAAGAATACTTCATTCTGATAATGGAATTGAGTATTTTAATTAATTTTTGGAAAATTTTTAAAGGAAAAGGGGATTCAACATCAATCTACTTATAGTGATACTCCTCAACAAAATGGTAATGCCGAGAGAAAAAAAAAACAGACATTTACTTGAAGTTGCACATGCCATTAAAAGTAATTTAGTAAAATTGGCATACTCAATTTGAGAGCCTGACTATCATTATATACAGGAGGAAAATTACAATTATGGAAAGAGAATAAAATCAAATCAGAATAAAAATAAAATCCTTAAACATTAGCCTATAATGAAGACCAATAAATCTGCCACAATCATTGAGTCAACTTATAGATATGATTTTCAACACTCCCCCTCAAGCTGGAGCAAATATGTTGACCAAGCCCAGCTTGACTATGGAAGACTGGAGAAGAGAAGGCCAACAGACTTTGTGAACATATCTGTATTCTGTTCTAAAGAGGGAACAAAAATAGGACTAATGATACCTGATCGAACCTTCTCTCGAATAAAGTGAATGTCTACCTCAATATGTTTCGACGTTTCATGTAAGACAGAATCAGAAACAAGCATAATGGCTAATTTATTGTCACAAAACAGCCTTGAAGGACCTTTCTCTATAAGACCCAACTCTCCTAAAATTGATTGAAGCCAAAGGGGCTCATAAGTACGTTGAGTCATAGCTCGGTATTCAGCTTTAGCAGAAGATCTAGAGACAACAGCTTACTTTTTACTCTTCCATGACATGAGATGATTACCATAGAAAGTACAGAAGCCAGAGGTAGAACACTTATCTATCTTACATCCAGCATAGTCTACATCAGTAAAGCATGAGAGTCCAGACTGATTTCCTGAGGCATAGAACAGACCAAGGCCAAGGCACGACTTAAGATACCTCAAAATATGGTAGACTGCATCCATACGAGCTGAGCGAGGCCGCGAGGGGCATGCATGAATTGACTAACCACACTAACAGCAAATGTCAAATCGGGCCTTGTGCTAGTCTAGTAGATAAGACGATCTACCAAACGTTGATACACAGACGGATCTGGAAGTAATTCCCCTGACTCAACAGAGAGTTTGAGATTGGGTTCCATAGGAGTGGAAGCGGGTCGACACCTAAGCATGCCAGTATCTTGAAGAAGATCCAAAACATATTTCCTTTGAGATAAGGAAATTCCACGACGAGATCTAGCAACCTCAATTCCAAGAAAATATCGAAGGGGACCTAAGTCCTTCACATCAAAGGACTTTTGAAGATGAAGTTTCGCCTTAGCAATCCTAAAGTATCATCACCTGTGATAATGATATTATCCACATATACCAATAACATAATGCAACGACCATCATAGCGACAACGAATAAAGCAAGTATGGTCTAAGTGGTAGCGCATAAAGCCCATGGATCGAACAACATCGTTGAAACGACTAAACCAAGCTCTAGGAGATTGCTTCAGACTATAAAGAGACTTCCGCAGCCGACAGACTTTCTCAGCATACTCCCCCTCAGCCCGAAATCCAAGGGGTGGATCCGTATATATAGTCTCAAGTAAGTCTCCATTAAGAAATGCATTCTTGACATCTAACTGATGTAGAGGCCAAGAATGGGCAGCAGACAAGGAGATAAGCAGTCGCATAGACGTCAACTTTGCCACGGGAGCAAAGGTAGCACCAAAGTCTTTACCCGAAATCTAAGTAAAGCCTTTTGGCACCAAACGAGCCTTATACCGATCAATAGAACCATCGGCTAAGTACTAACACAGTAAAGACCCATTTGCAGCCAATCGTTTTCTTCTAGCAGGGAAAGTAACAAATTCCCATGTATTATTACGCTGTAAAGCGTCCATTTCTGTTGTCATAGCAGACACCCAATTGGGATCCTGGAGGGCCTCTGACACTAATCGAGGAATAGAATTGGTCTCAATTTTGCCCAGAAAGGATTTATATGCACCTGAAAGACCATCACAGGAGACGTACTTGGAAATAGGGTGGTTAGTGCTACTAAAGAAACCATACCAATTAGGAGGGTGACGATCACGCGTAGGATAACGGGATGTATGCTCAGGAATGGTAGGAGCCACGGGAGAAGGAGAGTTACTTGGACTTGGTTCTGAAGATGATTCTGGCAAGGGAGGTTAAGTGCGATGGCGATGAGAGTAGACCTGCAAAGGTGGAGGGGAACCCTGCATGGATGGAGGAGGAGATTCCAGGACAGTATGATTTTCAAAGAGAGGAACAGGACGAGCAATAGGAGAGATCTCCTTCTCTAGACCACGAGGGAGAATCATTTACCACAGAATTAGTACTATAAAAAGGAACAGTTTCATGAAATGTCACATCAAGAGAATGATACATATGTTTGGCCGCAGGATCATTACAACGATAGCCCTTTGACATAGCAGAATATCTCAAGAAAATACACCTAATAGATTTATCATCAAGTTTATGACAAGAAGGGCTACGGTTATGAACAAAACAAGTACAGCCGAAAACATGAGAAAGAAGGTGAAAAAATGTATAATCAGGCTAGAGAATCTGAAGTGGAGCCTTACCACCCAAAACTCGACTGGGAGTATGATTAATTAGAAAAGCAGCTGTAAGAACACCCATATGGCAATAGAAATTAGGCACATGCATACCACTCAGAAGACATCGGACCACAGACATAAGATGACGGTTTTTATGTTCAGCCACGCCATTTTGCTCAGGAGTGTAGGGGCAAATGAGTTGATGTAAAATCCCCTTTTTATTAAGTTCCGGAACTCATTTGAAACATATTCACGTCCATTATCAAAACGACTATTACGGACAACAGTGTTATACTAGGTTTTGATCATTTGAAGAAACTGGGTAAATAAAAGAAGCATGTCAGATTTCTTTTCAATAAATAAACCCAATTACAACGAGAATAATCATTAATAAATGTCACATAATATCGATGCCCAGAGAAAGCAGTAACTGGGGAAGAACCCAAACATTGGAATGAATAAGATCAAACATACAAGGAGCACGACTCATATGAGAAATATAGTTAGTTCTAGTATGTTTAGAAAGCTCACAAACCTCACATTGAAACTTATGGTCCTTACATGCTTTATTTAACGAAGGAAACAATAAACATAGATACTGAAAGTTTACATGCCCCAAACGTGCATGCCACAGACTAAAAGTGCGAAAAGAAACATCATAAACACTAGAAGCAGGTAGGACAGAAGCTTGAAGACCCATTCTTGGTGGTTCCCCGAAGGAGTAAAGCCCATCACGCTCATAACCCCTGCCAAAAATCCTCTTCGAACAAAGGTCCTACAATCGACAGTGATCTGGTAAGAATATAACTGTACAATGGAGGTTTTTTGCAAGCCGGCTAACAAATAAAAGGTTAAAGGAAAATTTAGGTACATGAAGGACAGATGAAAGAGTAATATCAGGAGGCAAACAAACATCACCCTTACTGTGAATGTAAGATGTAAAGCCATCCGCAAGATACACAGATTATGTAACAGGTATGACATTGGAAGAAAAAACTGATAACTCACCAGTCATGTGATCATTGGCCCCAGAATCCAGAACCCAAGTAGGCTGCTCGGCCTTAACGTGAAATGCAAAAGGAGTACCTGTAACAATAGTGGTAGTGGGAACAGCTGAAGGAGCACCAACTCTAGAAGTAAGGGAGCCAAGCTGGTCTTGGATCTGCCTAATTTGAGACTGAAGCTGGCTCAGTCCAGGAAATACAGTAGATCCACCAGTAGTAGTAGGAGTCTTTGCAACAGCAGCAGTACGAGAAGAACCAGTTTTAGATAAACAATTCCTAGAAAATTTTTGCTTCAGTCCAGGATGAAGTTTGAAGCAGCGAGCCTTTACATGTCCAACCCCTCCACAATGGTGACAAATAATCTAACCTCCAGAAGTACGTGATCTAAAGTTGGCTGCAAAAGCTACATTGGTAAATGAATAAGTGAGGGCTGAATTAAACGGTACCTGCGTTCGTCACCATCAACAGTAGCAAAGGCTTCCTGCAGGGATAGCATTTGTGATGCATTCGAGATCTGAGACTTAAGTGGTACAAATTTTGGGCATAATTCCATCAAAAACTGATAGGTATGCTGACGATCAAGACATTTGACAAGATAAGAGGCTGTCCCGGGAGGAAATTCACTAAGAGGCTCATATTGAGCCAGTTCCTCCCAACGAGATCTCAAATACCCAAAGTAATCAGCTACAGACAAATTCAGGCCTTCCTACAATGCCTTAGCAATATCTTGGTATAATTCAAAAATACGAGCATCATTCCTAGAATGAGCATACATTTGATTCAAAGTAGTCCACAAGTCATTAACAGAGTCATAAAACATGAATATATTATAAATTCGTTCCTCCATAGAATTAAACATCCATCCTAAAATGGTGCAATTGTCTATATCCCACTGAGCATATTTAAGATCTTTAACATCTGGCATCTTTTCAGTGCCCAAAAACCACCCTGATTTGCCTTTTCCACCAACATAATGGTGGAGGGAACGAGCCCGGATGTAAAATTACGGCCATTCAACAACACACTAGTAACTCGTTGAGCTGGTGTTGTGTCGAAGAGAGAATTTCTTTATTATTACTTAAATCAACTATAATATTAAATAGAACAATTCAACAAATCACCAATAATTTCAAATAAATGAGGAATAAACCTAATTTTAATCAAACCAAGAGACACGGCAGTGTGATTCGAAAATGCTGCCGAATATCCCGGCAGCCCCAAAAAATTGCAAACACGTCTTCTGACCCTTAGTGAATGAAAAAGACTATGGGAATATACAGGGGTCGAGCCTATAGGAGATTGGCTCCCCCTAGGACTGTCGCAACAGCGGCCTTAAGAAGAGAGAGGGTCTATGAAGGAAAAAAAAAACGAAAGAGGGAAGGGGCTGTGACGAGATAGAGAGAGAGAGAGATCAAAAGAGGCGGTAAGAGAGGGGGGGGGGGGGGGGGGAGGCGTAAGTTTGAGGGGGGGGGGGAGGCGTAAGTTTGAGGCTTTGATACCAGAAAGTAATTTAGTAAAATTGGCGTACTCAATTTGAGAACCTGACTATCATTTTATACAAGAGGAAAATTACAAATATGGAAAGAAAATAAAATAAAATCAGAATAAAAATAAAATCCCTAAACATTAGCCTATAATGAAGATCCAAAAATCTACCACAGTCATTGAGTCAACTTATAGATATGATTAACAGTTCTCAGTGCATGTACCAAAATATCTATGGGGGGATGCTATTTTGACAGCATTTTATTTAATAAATAGAATGCCTACTCGTATTTTAAAATATATTACTCCTTTAGAGTGTTTCAAAAATTTCTTCCCTGAATGTCGACTTTTCTCTGACTTACCCTTGAATTTTTTTTGGGTGCACTGTGTTTGTTCACATACCTAGTACGATCCAAACTTGATCCTAGGGCAGAAAAATGTGTGTTTATCGGTTATGCGCCAAATAAAAGGGGATACAAGTGTTATAATCCTAAAAAAAAAAACACTTTTGTGAGTATGGATGTATCGTTTGTGGAAAGTCAGCCTTACTTTGGACAAAACTATCTTCAGGGGGAGATAGTGAATAATGAAGCTCAATTTTGGGAAACAGTTGTTCCTCTGCCTAATACCTTATTTCCCGTACATGTTCTTGATCCTTCCACCTCTAATAATCAAGACTAAGTGCTCCATGTTTACACTAAAAGGAATACTCATCAAAAAAATAAAGACTAGCCTATAACTCTAGCACAAGACCAACCACTGTCTCCAAGTGATGGTCCATCTACTACTCCAGGTAACTCTAATCCTTCTTTGCCAAATTCCATTCCTACTGCTTTCGATCTTGATGTACCTATAGCACTTAGAAAGGGTGTTCGTGTGACGGCCCGAATTTCAAAGAACCCGGAGCGTTAGCGAGTAACTCGAAACCTGACTCGATATCGAGTCCGAAATGCAAAAGCGAAGCAAAGGAAGAGGTCACTAGAGGTAAACAACACCTTTAGGACAACAAGAGAACCTTATAAGAGTTCACAGACTCATCTCTAAGGCAAAAGCAGAAGCTAAAGTAAAAAATGGACTAAACCCGTCAATCAAGTGTAAAATGGTCATTTCATAACTAAGGAGGGAAATTTAACTCTCAAACAAGTCAAATGAGGTCTATGTAAACCATTATAGCCATTATATAACATTCCAAGAAGTTCCGAGGACCTAGGAAGCACGGACACTCCAAAATGGGCGAAGAATCCGTGTCTGACACGTGTCGGACACGGACACGCCCCGACACTTGTCGGACACGCCAAAAAACGTGTCTGGAATTTTTTTATTTTTTTTAATTTTCGGACACGGCTCGGACACGGCACGGACACGGCTCAGACAGCTCGGACACGGCTCAGACAGCTCGGACACGGCTCGAACACACTTTTCTGGATTTTTTTTTTTTTTTTTTTAATGCTGATATGTTCTATTTTTTGTTTTGTACTACCCTAAAGATGCTGATATATATATATATACTAACCTAAAGATGCCACAATTCGCCGTGTCCGTGTCCTAAAGATGCTGATATATATATATACTAAAAAAATCAGTGATATATATATATATTCCAACCTAAACATATCAGTGTTTTTTTTAAAAAAATTATTAATGCTGATGTATATATATATATATATATATATATATATATATATATATATATATACTATTCGCTATGTCTGTGTCCTAATTTTTTTGGATTTGCCATGTCGCCGTGTCCGTGTCGTGTCGTATCCGTGTCCCATATCCGTGTCCGTGCTTCTTAGCCGAGGACTTTTGGTGTGGTTTTCCCAAAAACCCCTTCTCGGTTCAAGTGAAATCCCGACACTGTCTCACTAAACCATGAATATCTCTCAGTGCAATTGGAATATGGGGATGTGATTCATATCATTGGAAAGCTGACTTAAAATCCTACAATTTAGGCTCAAGAATCACCTAATTTGGATTTAAAAAGAGTAAGATATGATCGTTTAAAGAAAGAGGACCAAAAAGAGAACTAACAGGTCATCTGTGCGAGTAGATGACCATCTGATCGAGTACATCACCAATCTAACCGACTACATCACTCATCTAACTGGTTAGATGAGCAAGACAGCAAGGAAAACGTTCTGCCAGGGCCATCTAATCGAGTAGATTACACATCTAACTAATTAGATGAGGTCCTGAAGCAAAATTAGCCAAAAACTAAGGGTCCTAACCCCGTCCCAATGCGCCCTAATCCTAGGTATGGATCATGAATGGAAAGCACATGCACGGTTCGTCAAAGGATCATCGTCCCAACATAAGAAAAGTGTCCAAACCAAGAATGAAGAATAATGTAAAATGACTAAAATGCCCCTAAGATCATGCTATGCAAAATAGATAAACACATGTAATAAAGTGACATAATTTGCATACATTGAAATGTTTGGCCCTAGGCCTTATTACATACATGTCAACTTGAAACTAAAGAGTGAATTGAGGTACTTATTACAAATCCAAAAGAGAGCTATTCAAGCTTCAAAATAGGTTAAACATTATCCACCTCAAAAACAAAATATCATGCTAACACTTGTGTGTCAATTTACACAAAAGAAGTCCAAACAAGCACAAGCCAAGCAAGGGATGTTGTGCATCCAAGAATAGTGCTTCTTTACCTGAAAAAGCCCATAATCAACTAGGGTGAGTAATTTGAATTACTCGTAGGATGATGAGCATGCGTATACCCTAAAATTTCAATATCCTTGCAAGTTTAATATAGAAAAATACATTAGGATCATGCCACCTAACGTCTAATTTCAAGGTGCACTAAGGGATCATCTTAGGGTAACTTGAAACTATATAAGTGAAATCCACAATGCAAGAATGTACTAACAACTTTAGAACTTTAAATACCAAAACCACAAATTACAATTAAACATTGGTTGTCAACTTGGAATTGAATGCAAAATCAAGTAGTGGAAGATCTTGGACATTAAATCCCGAAATAGAACCAAGACATAGTAAGTATTTCCAGGCTATTAACCCGCCGGGAACCACCCAAGTGCGCATTGTACTGGGGAGAACTCGTATCTGCCGCACTAGAGCCGGACTCTAGCCATGTCAATTGAACAATGTCCCAAGTGTTTCCAAAATCTACAATAAGTTCATAACTTATATATATGTGTTAGCATATATGATACCACAATTTATGGTATTACTTACCATAATAGCAAAGATTTGACTATGCATATGTTAGCATATATGATACCACGATTTATGGTATGACTTAGCATAATAGCAGAGATTTGACTATGCTATAGAATATGCTTTAGAATAAGTTGTGATTTGATTTAGTTTCCTTTCTTGTAATATGAGCTTGTGGTCATTTTGTCTATAAATTCTAGAGCTGTTAATGAGTAATTAATATCATTCAAGCTTTTACGCAATTCTCTCCTCTCTCTTCTTTTTATATATTTCTACTTGGTATCAGAGCCAACACCTTTCCACACCATTTAGCAGCCTTGCTACTTGTGCGACAGCTACCTTAGGTTGTTTGTGACATCGTGTAACATTGCCTACACCTGTTTTTTTGTGTTGCTGTTTTGTGATCGAAAACAGGTATTTTTAAGTTTTACAATTTCTTTTTCACTCTTGTAGGGTTGGGTAACTTGGGATAGTTGGTTTCCAACACCTAGAAGGGCTTAGGTAATAAAAAAAATTAGTCTACAAAAAGGTTCCGGATATTAAGAAGGAGGTTGTCTGGCTATATGTAAGCGGGCAGCGCTCCTTAAAATAGGTATGTATTTGGATTTTTCGGGAATGGTCTGAGGAGACATTGTTATTGTTTATGGTCTGAGGAGACCCTTTGATTTATTAACAGAATTTGTAGTGTTTTTTGAGTTTTTTATTGTCGTGTGACAGATTATGGCAAATTCCGGGTCCTTGACTATTAATTATCTTGGCTCACGTTCTGTGGGTGGTGGTGCCATTTTTTCCACCAACTCATCAGAAAATCCAGGACTTCAAATCACCACAGTGAAGTTGGATGGTTCTAACTATTTGATTTGGGCACAGTCTGCCAAAATGTTCATTGGTGGCAAAGGCAAGATTGGCTATATTACTGGTTCTGAGAAAGAGCCAGCTGAGTCAGAGAAGGCATATCCACAGTGGTTTACAGATAACGCTATGGTTATGTCTTGGCTAGTCAATTCGATGCAACCAAACATAGCTGTTGGCTATATGTTTATGAAGACTGCTAAGCAGATTTGGGATTCAGTTCAACGCACTTATTCTCAGAGGTAGAATAATGCACGAATTTTCCGGCTGGGGCGAGATATCACCAGGATTTCTCAGGGTGACTTGACAGTTTCAGGTTACATCACCAAGCTTCGTGCTATTTGGGAGGAGATGTCATATTATGATTCCTTCCACTCTTGGAAGGATCCAGATGATGCAGTTTTATATGCAGGAATTGTGGAGAAGAATCGAGTGTTTTAGTTTCTTGCTGGGTTGAACGACGAGTTTGAGTATACTCGTGTTCATTTATTGGGCTTATCTTCATTCCATACTCTTGAGGATGCATACTCCTATGTGCTGTCAGATGAGAGCCGCCGGACTCATCCATTAGGTGTTGCTTTTGTTGATCATTCTGCTATGGCAGTTCGGGTTCCCAACCTTTCTGGAATTTCACCATCCCAGTCAGTTTAGAGCACTACCACCGGTCCTCCTCTGGGACGACAACGTGGAAGGTGTGACCATTGCGGAAAAATTGGTCACATCAAATCTCGTTATTATGCTCTACATGGACGTCCACCGCAACAGAAAAATGTTTTTTCCCTCTCATTGTATTTTTCAGGATCTGGTGTCGAAACGGACGATTGGCAGTGGGCGTGAAGTGGACGGTTTATACCTGTTGGATGCTCCTTTGTCACCTCAAGCACATTCAGCTTCATTTTCTAATATTGTTTCATCTAATAAAGCCCAGCTTATGCTTTGGCACATGCGTTTAGGACATATTTCTTTTGGTTATTTGAAACATTTATTTCCTTCCTTTTTTTTGTAACGTGGCAGTGTCAGATTTATCCTGTGAAACATGTCATATGGCTAAACATGTTTGTTCCAATTATCCTGCTAGTAGTAATAAATCTGCTTTAACACCTTTTGATCTTGTTCATTCAGATGTGTGGGGTCCTTGCCCAGTTACTTCTAGTCTTGAATTTCGATATTTCGTGTTATTCATTGATGATCATAGTCGTGTTACTTGGGTTTATCTTGTGAAAACCAAAAATGAGGTATACATCATTTTTAAAAATTTTATGACAATGGTTCAGACTCAATATGGTCGTACCATTAAAAAATTCCGATCTGACCGGGGTACAGAGTACACTTATGGGGAGGTACAACGGTTATGTACAGAATTTGGGATTGAGCATCAGATGGCTAATGTTAAAACTCCTCAGCAGAATGGTTGTTCTGAGAGAAAGAATCGCCACATCCTTGACTTAGCCAGAGCAATCTGCATTAGTATGAATGTTCCCCAGTCATTTTGGGGAGATGCAGTTCTTACCGTCGTTTACATCATTAATAGGACTCCTTCTAGGATTCTTAACTTTGCAGCCCCACTCTCAATCTTACATCCCAATTCATCTATTTTTTTTATTCCTCCGCGAGTCTTCGAGTGTGTGTGCTTTGTTCAGCAGTTGGGGCAGACTCGTACAAAGCTTGACCCCAAGGCTTTGAAGTGTGTTTTTTGGGGCTATTCTCACTCTCAAAAAGGTTATAGGTGTTACCATCCTCCCAGTCGTCGGTGGTTTATATCCATGGATGTTTCTTTCTTTGAGCATACACCATACTATAGTGGTTCAATTGGTTCTCAGAGTGAATGGTTCCCATTGAATATAATGGTTGATCACCTTCTTCCGTCTTCAACTCCTCTACCATTACCTGTTTCTTCTTCTATGATTCCTCCTCATGATACCCCTCCAGTAGGGGGAATTGTTCCTTTTTTCACAGGTTTATAGTCGAAGACAACAGGTACAAGCTTCTACTCCCACGATCGACTGCCCTGTTCCTTCGGCACCAGCTCCGCCTTCTCAAGCTATTGTTTCGCTTGATGATCGCCCCATTGCACTTCGAAAGGGTAAACGCTCTTGTACTTACCCTATTTCTAATTTTGTTTCTGATTATGCTCTCTCACCCTCTTATCGGAGTTTTCTTGTTTCTGTTGCCTCAGTTCCTGTTCCTTTTAGTGTTGCAGATGCACTAGCACAACCTCAATGGCGTGATGCTATGACAGAAGAACTACAAGCACTTGAGAAAAATCAGACTTGGGACATGGTTCCGCTTCCTATTGGACGAAAGGTTGTGGGTTGTCGTTAGGTGTTTACAGTTAAGCATAATCTAGATGGGTCAGTTGCTCGTTACAAGGCCCGATTGGTTGCCAAGCTTTATGCTCAGACTTATGGCATAGATTATTAGGAGACTTTTGCCCCTGTTGCCAAGATGAATACCATCCGTGTATTATTTTCTGTTGCTGTAATTCGATCTTGGCCTCTATTTCAGTTAGATGTCAAGAATGCCTTTCTCAATGGTGATTTGCAGGAGGAGGTGTACATGGTTCCTCCTCCGGGCTTTCGTTCTCCTTATCATTCTGGTATATGGTATGTCGGCTTCGTCATTCTCTGTATGGCTTCAAGCAGTCTCCTCAAGCTTGGTCTGATCGCTTTGGCACTGCTATGCTCAAGTTTGGTTTCCATCAAAGTGCAGTTGATCATACCTTGTTTTTATGTCATTCAGGCAGTAAGACAGTTGCTCTCATTGTGTATGTCGATGATATTGTTCTTATCGGCGATGATACTACCGGAATTGATGAGGTTAAGAGCTATCTTGGCCGTCAGTTTGAGATTAAGGATCTTGGTCCCCTACGGTACTACTTGGGCATTGAGGTGGCTCGCTCCAAGACTGGCATTTTCATCTCTCAACGCAAGTATGTTCTTGACTTGCTTTCTGCTTCTGGTCAGCTTGGCGCTCGTCCTGCTGATACTCCGATTGAGCAGAATTATCGGTTAGCTGATTCTGAGGGGGAGTTGTTGTCAGATATTGGTCAGTATCAACGACTTGTGGGGAAGCTCATCTATTTATCCATGACTCGACCTGACATTGCTTATGCCGTGAGTGTCGTGAGTCAATTCATGCACTCTCCCCTTGATGCAGCTATTCGGATCCTTCGTTACTTAAAAGGGTGTCCAGGCCGTGGTCTTTTGTTTGCCAATCATGGTCACTTACATGTTGAGGCTTGGATAGATGCTGATTATGCAGGATCAATTTTAGATAGGAGGTTTACTTCAGGTTATTGTACCATTATTGGTGGTAACTTGGTTACTTGGCGCAGTAAGAAGCAGGATGTTGTCTCTCGATCTAGTGCAGAGGCAGAGTATAGGGCTATGGCTCTCGGGGTAGGTGAGTTGCTTTGGCTGAAAACCTTGATGATAAATTTGTGCCTTCCAGTGTCGCTTCCATTCTCACTCTACTGCGACAACAAGTCTGCCATTAGCATAGTAGCAAATCCCGTTCAGCATGACAGGACTAAGCATATAGAGGTGGACCGTCACTTCATTCGAGAGAAGATCATCTCTGGTCAAATTTGCACTCTATTTGTCACAAGCTCTCAGCAGCTTGCAGACATTCTTACAAAGGGTGTCAGCAAGATTGTGTTTGAGAATGCATTGTCCAAGTTGGACGTTTTAGACATCCACGCACCAACTTGAGGGGGAGTGTTAGCATATATGATACCACGATTTATGGTATGACTTATTATAATAGCAGAGATTTGATTATGCATATGTTAGCATATATAATACCACGATTTATGGTATGACTTAGCATAATAGCAGAGATTTGACTACGCTATAGAATATGCTTTAGAATAAGTTGTGATTTGATTTTGATTTGATTTAGTTTCCTTTCTTGTAATATGAGCATGTGCTCATTTTATCTATAAATACTAGAGCTGTGAATGAGTAATTAATATCATTCAAGCCTTTATGCAATTCTCTCCTTTCTCTTCTTTTTATATATTTATACTATAAGTAAACAAAGCATGAAACCACCTTCCATGCACAAGTAGGGTTGAAACCACAGAATCCATGTCCTAGAGTTTCAAGTCTACAATGGCATTCAAATTGACAAGTTCTCAACATGTAATTCACTACACAATACAATGATATCAACTTCTCAAACTAAATCATGCCACCATAGTAAGCTTTAAATATTAAATCAACAACAACTTAGTAATAAGTTTGCAAAGGTAACATTAGTAATAACCAACAAGAATTCCATATTCACAACACTATGAAATTTCTAGAATTTAGTGTTCTACTAAATGAAACAAGTGCTTTGCAATAAGATAAATATTACACATGCTTTAAATCAATAAAACCCTAAGTCAAGTATATAGGATTTTCATCTTAATGCAATACTACAATTCATCAAGCATGTATATCACATATATTAAACCTCAAAAACAATTAAGACACTAAGAGGATAAACATACTACAACCCCTACCTCACTAGAGAATAAAATCTCTAGAAACTAAGGAAAATGGAAGCTAAGGTGGAATCCATGCAAAGGTGTGGTAGAGATGGATGCGAGGAAGCTTTTGTCTTCAAGGTGGAAGACCAAAAGCTTAAGGAAAGTAGCTTGAAAGTGAGCTTTAAGCCTAGGGTTACAAGGCTTTAATGGAGTTTTAGAGAGGAAATGAGAGGAAGGTGAGGAAGATAGCCTAAAATGCTACTAATTCCTCCACTAACTATGTAGTCGAACACCCCTCACACACACACACTTAATCTCACTCCTCCACTTGTCACAATCTAAGGCATCCTCACAAGAATCAATCTCCGCCTTACACTTGTTGACTTCCCAAGCTTCCAAGTGTTTCAACGGAAGGGTGACAAGTGGTCCGAGGGAAAAGGTGACACTTGTCACATTTTCCAAAATTACAAAATAGTACCTCTTCTAAATATCTTCCAAAAATAATTGCAAAATAGTCCCTGAAGGAAAATATCTACCAAAAATAATTGCAAAAAGGTCCCTAGGAAAAAATATCTTTCAAAAAGATAATCGCACAAAGACCCCCCAAAACGAAAATGTTTTCGAAAAAATAATGCATTCATGCCCCTATAAAATGAAATTAATCAAGCATGTTTTTCTATGAAATTAAATCATGCATTGACATTAAAATAAAATAATGTAAGTGCATGCGGTGTCGGAAAACAATTCCGAACACAAAACCTTAAGGCAACACAAAGGGAAAATAAATAAATAAACAATTAAATAAATAATATAATAATAATAATAATAATAATAAAAGAATGACCGAAGAATGGGAAAAGGAGAAAGATGACACAGTCATCACAACCTTCCCACCTTTAAGGGGTTTCGTCCCCGAAATCCAGCCTTGACAAACCAGAAGATCAACCTAGGATAACTACGGAGTACATCTCCGAGTATCCCACATAACTCGCAATATTAGCGATCCCAAAACTGAGAGAAAACGCATAAACCCATGTCATTTGCACTTCCATGCTCACGACACAACACACACAACATCTGCCAAAAAAAATGGTCCCGTCCCAATGTCATTTGCACTCATGTGGTCATGACAAAACACTCTCAAAAGAATGACGACCACATGGCCATACAACACATCGAAACTCAAACACCAAACATAAGTCACATCTAGGAACAGGTCATTGAGTACTAAAGGACAATTCTTAAGGCCTCAAGGTCAAACGAAAGAACAGGGAACTACAAAACCATGAACACATCTCTTAACGAATCAACATACGGATCCAATGACAATCACCAAAAGAACTCCAAGACAACCACATATTGAATCAAGGTACCTAGCTAAAAGCAACATGACAGTATGAATAGTGACTATACTTATAAAAAAATATATACATATAGTGACTAGAACCCGCCCACAAAGTACTCAAATGTATGGTAGCATCAATAGCGTTTAGTGCCCGCCCACACTTACTCGTCAGTAAGGTAGCATCGACGGCAACTAGCACTTGCCCACGGCACACAATTTCGTACGGTAGCATGACAGTATAAAGCACTAATTCATAACATGCCCCCCACTAGGTCTACCCGTAAAACCTCTCGATACAAATGACATCAACGCCCTAAAACAATCATTGCCAAAAGCACTATGGTAACCAGGCATTCTGTGAGAGTCGGGGTATGGTCCAAAGACGTCTGGCCAGACCATCTCGACCAATCCCAAAACCTTAACAATAACGCCATAGGCACCATCACGCTTAAGGCCTCAAATCCTCAATACACGTAAAACCAACAACTCCTACGTCTTAAAACACCACTACTAACACAGCCAATCACGAATCCAAATCCTGACAAGTCTTTGCCCTTAAGCCAAATGGATCGAACTCCACAAAATCCTGAAACACAAATATCCCCTAAAATAGCTCAATAGTCAACTCTCTAAAGAAACCATCAACGATCACAAAATCGTGCAAGACGCTATCCTGAAACAGACCTATTGTAAGGCTACACACGAAAGTCACAATGCTGGATCAAAATCCCTATCATAGACACTAAATCCTCAAAACACAAGTGTATTACGTAGCTTACACATCACAATCCCGATAACCAAGGCCACAAAACGAATCTCTCAAAACCATACTTGGCGACACCAAGCTAAATCAAAACTCCTCAAAATACCTTTCTACCTATATAAATCCTTATCATCATTCCATAAAACAACTACTGAGATCACGATTCCTTAACCCAAATCTAGTCATAGCTAGAACAAAAGACTCCACAACAACCATATTCGAATGCGATCCTTCAAAACACCTCCTAAACATCAATCACATCAAAGGCTCCAACTCGGAACAAGTCTCCAAAAGACATCCTTAAAGGAACATCAAGCTCACTCGACGAATCAAACGAATCTTCAATGATATGGACACAAGTCCCCATAAAATGACCTTACATCAAACCACTCGCACCGAGCACAACAACCCCACTAGCAAACATGGCAAAAACTCCCCAAGGGAAAACACGAAATGAAGACCATTAGTCCCAACAAGGACAACATCACCAACTCCATCTCTAAACGAAAGACACCAAGGTCAAAAACTTCACCCCGTACGTAGAAGTAAGTCGACTAAAATCAATCAAATCCTCACTAAGGCCTCAAGACAAAAATGGTGATCCCTACAGATCAACCAACCCACAACCATGCACAATGCAATGAAGAAATGAGACTCACTCCTTGTGAAGTCCCTAACACGAACCAAGAAAAGAGGAGAAACCTAACTCTCCCACAAGTGACGATAAGACAAGAACGAAAAATAGAGCATTCTTCCCACCTTAGGGAAGTGGACAGCTTAGGGAGCATCCTTCACAAGAAATTCCACAATGCAACCCCAAAATGAACCAAAAGGAAACCCCACCTAGACACCATATATCATGCGAAAATGAAACTATCGTAAATGGCAATCAATGCATATAACAAGGGAATGCAACCGCCATAAGAAAAAAAAAATAAGTCTACCTACTCAAAGAGGTAATAAGAAAAATAGACAAATGTGGACATACTTACACACCCACACACAACATGTATCATGATATCACAATTATAACTATTAACATGGTAGTAAATGAAACTGCAAAAAAGAATGCAACAAATGAACCCTAAAGACATCGTGTCCTAGCGTATCTAAGTAAAAGGGAAGATCAGTCCAAACTACGATCCAACCCTAAGGACCAACATAACAACAACATGTCTCAAAACAAGCGTGAGTCCTTACCACAATGGTAAGACCCAAACAATCCATCTCTAAACCTCAAGGCGACACTACAAGTGACACTAGCGATGCAATGCTCACACTACCCGAAACATCAGTCAATCGACTCAATCCCAAAGATGTATTCTCGCAAGAACTCAAAAGAAATGGCAACTCTAGCCATGCAACCGGACAATCAAATCAATCTCTACGACTGACCTCAAAACAACCATCTATCACCGTCTCAACATAGGACGCTCAAAACAAAACTCAAGAGATCCTATGCCTTTAACAACCCCAAACTCATATCGTCATCGATTAAAAGGACTACGCCTATCAAAACAAAATCCTACATCGATTCCATCCAAACTGCACCTCTAGCTAGCCAGTTCGGTAGCATGCCAGTGTCATACACCTGCTCACAAAAATCGCAATTTCGGAGGAATCAGTCCAAATAGACAAGGGAGCCTAAGAGGTCCATAACCTCACTATGGCCCAAAACCAACAAATCCCCCTCGATACTGAGGGTCCAGAACCATAAATCTCGTAAACAATCCACAACGCACAACGGCAAAAATGAGAGACTCATATCACAAGAACCTAAACAAAAGGTGTCTCTCCACCTAACCCAAAACAAATGCTAGGTCAACAACAACCTACACTACCACGAAACCGTGACAACAATCATTACTAAACCTCAAGAGAAAAGTGCCTATACACAACCAAGCACATCTATCATCACACCAAGTGCCTAACTTACCATGCACTATAACCTCAACTCATGCCTTCTATAACCAATCCCACGTCATGCCAAGTATGCAACTATAATCATGCATATACAAGTCCAAATCTAGCATACATCATACATCATGCGTAATACTTTAAAATCAAATCTTGCTAAACAAATAGTATACACACATAGCACATAAACAAGGAAACTAACATGCTCCTTCACAAAATGTACCTAACAATGCATGAAGGCCGAAAAAAATGAGAAGCAAGTGAAACACATAACACGCAAATGCAATGCATAAAGTCGTAAACACATAAGCGCTTAAGCACGTAAGATGATATGTCAACATGAAGCATGAAGAAAACCCAAACCCGTCGTCCATGGTTTTCGAACCCGAAAGCTCTGATACCACTTGTGATGGCCCTTCAAGAACCCGGTACGTCAGTGAGTAACCCGGAACCTGACCCGATATCGAGTCCGAAATGCGGAAGCAAAGCAAAGGAAGAGGTCACTAGGGTAAACAACACCTCTAGGGTGACAAGAGAACCTTATAAGAGCTCACAAACTCATCTCCAAGGCAAAAGTGGAAGCTAAAGTCAAAAATGGACTAAACCCGTCAATCAAGGGTAAAATGGTCATTTCATAACTAAGGAGGGAAATTTAACTCCTAAACAAGTCAAATGAGGTCTATGTAAACCATTATAGCCATTATATAACATTCCAAGAAGTTCCAAGGACTTTTGGTGTGGTTTTTCCAAAATTCCCTTTCTGTTCAAGTAAAATCCCGACACTATCTCACTAAACCATGAATATCTCTCAATACGATTGAAATATGGGGATGGGATTCATATCATTGGAAAGCTGACTTAAAATCCTACAATTTAAGCTCATCACCTAATTTGGATTTAAAATGAGTAAGATATGATCGTTTGAAGAAAAAGGACCAAAAGGAGAACTAACAGGTTATCTGTGCGAGTAAATGACCATCTGATCGAGTACATCACCCACCTAACCGACTGCATCACTCATCTAACCGTTTAGATGAGCAAGACAACAAGGAAAACGTTTTGCTATGGCCATCTAATCGAGTAGATTACACATCTAACCGATTAGATGAGGTCCTGAAGCAAAATCAGCCAAAAACTAAGGGCCTAACCCGTCCCAATGCGCCCTAATCCTATGTATGGATCATGAATGGAAAGTACATGCACGGTTCATCAAAGGATCATCGTCCCAACATAAGAAAATTTTCCAAACCAAGAATGAAGAATAATGTAAAATGACTAAAATGCCCCCAAGATCAAGCTATGGCAAAATAGATAAACACATGTAATAAAGTGACATAATTTGCATACATTGAAGTGTTTGGCCCTAGGCCTCATTACATACATGTCAACTTGAAACTAAAGCGTGAATTAAGGAACTTATTACACATCCAAAAGAGAGCTATCCAAGCTTCAAAATAGGTTAAACATTATCCACCTCAAAAACAAAATATCATGCTAACACTTGCATGTCAATTTACACAAAAGAAGTCCAAACAAGCACAAGCCAAGCAAGGGATGTTGTGCATCCAAGAATAGCGCTTCTTTACCTGAAAAATCCCATAATCAACTAGGGTGAGTAATTTGAATTACTCGTAGGATGATGAGTATGCGTATACCCTAAAGTTTCAATATCCTTGCAAGTTTAATATAGACAAATACATTAGGGTCATGCCACCTAACGTCTAATTTCAAGGTGCACTAAAGGATCATCCTAGGCTAACTTGAAACTATATAAATGAAATCCACAATGCAAGAATGTACTAAACAACTTTAGAACTTTAAATACCAAAACCACAAGTTACTATTAAACATTGGTTGTCAACTTGGAATTGAATGCAAAATCAAGTAGTGAAAGGTCTTGGACATCAAATCCAGGAATAGAACCAAGACATAGTAAGTATTTCCAGGCTATTAACCCGCCGGGAACCACCCATGTGCGCACTGTATTGGGGAGAACTCGTATCTGCTGCATTAGAGCCGGACTCTAGCCATGTCAATTGAACAATGTCCCAAGTGTTTCCAAAATCAACAATAAGTTCATAACTTATACATAAGTAAACAATGCATGAAACCACCTTCTACGCACAAGTAGGGTTGAAACCACACAATCCGTGTCCTGGAGTTTCAAGTCTATAATGGCATTCAAAATGACAAGTTCTCAACATGTAATTCACTACACAATACATTGATATCAACTTCTCAAACTAAATCATGCCACCATAGTAAGCTTTAAATATTAAATCAACAACTTAGTAATAAGCTTGCTAAGGAAACAGTAGTAATAACCAACAAGAATTCCATATTCACAACACTATGAAATTTCTAGAATTTAGTCTTCTACTAAATGAAACAAGTACTTTGCAATAAGATAAATACTACACATGCTTTGAATCAATAAAACCCTAAGTCAAGTATATAGGATTTTCATCTAAATTCAATACTACAATTCATCAAGCATGTATATCACATATATTAAACCTCAAAAACAATTAAGACACTACAAGAATAAACATACTACAACCCCTACCTCACTAGAGAATAGAATCTCTAGAAACCAAGGAAAATGGAAGCTAAGGTGGAATCCAAGCAAAGGTGTGGTAGAGATGGATGTGAGGAAGCTTTTGTCTTCAAGGTGCAAGACCAAAAGCTTAAGGAAAGTAGCTTGAAAGTGAGCTTTCAAGCCTAGGGTTACAAGGCTTTAATGGAGTTCTAGAGAGGAAATGAGAGGAAGGTGAGGAAGATAGCCAAAAATGCTACTAATTCCTCCACTAACTATGTAGTCGAACACCCCTCACACGCACACACTTAATCTCAATCCTCCACTTGTCACAATCTAAGCCTCACAAGAATTAATCTCCACCTTACACTTGTCAACTTAACAAGATTCCAATTGTTTCAACAAAAGGGTGACAAGTGGTCCAAGGGAAAAGGTGACACTTGTCACATTTTCCAAAATTGCAAAATAGTCCCTCTTCTAAATATCTTCCAAAAATAATTGCAAAATAGTCCCTGAAGGAAAATATCTACCAAAAATAATTGCAAAAAGGTCCCTAAGAAAAAACATCTTTTAAAAAAATAATCGCACGAAGACCCCCCAAAAAGAAAATGTTTCCGAAAAAACTATGTATTCATACCCCTATAAAATGAAATTAAGCATGCATGCTTTTCTATGAAATTAAATCATGCATTGGCATTAAACTAAAATAATGTAAGTGCATGCGGTGCTGGAAAACAATTCCGAACACAAAACCCTAAGGTAACACAAAGGGAAAATAAATAAATAAATAAAATAATAATTAAAAAAAAAAAAAAAAAGAATGGTGGAAGAATGGGAAAAGGAAAAAGATGACACGGTCAATCACAATCCGAACTTGTACAGAACATCCTATTGCTAAATATATGTCTTACCATCGGCTTTCTAAGTTTCATAAAGCTTTTACCTCAAAAATCTCCCACCTGTTTATCCCAAGAACCATTCAGGAAGCTTTAGATAATCCGGATTCGAAATTGGCAATTTTGGAAGAGATGAATGCTTTGAAAAAGAATGAGACTTGGGAGATTGTTAACTTAGGAGAAGAAAATGGTAGGATGCAAATGGCTATTTGCATTTAAGTGTAGAGCTGATGGAAGTATATAGAAAGGTACAAGGCACGTTTAGTGGCAAAAGGATTTACATAGACATACGGTATTGATTACCAGGAGACTTTTGCTCCAGTCGCAAAGATTAATTCAATCCGTGTCTTACTATCCTTAGCAGTTAGTCTTGACTGGCCATTACACCAACTAGATGTAAAAAAAGCATTCTTAAACGGGGATTTGGAAGAGGAAGTCTTTATGAGCCTACCACTGGGGTTTGAAGAACGCCTTGGTGAAAGGAAAGTGTGTAGACTAAGAAAATCCCTATATGGCCTCAAACAATCTCCCAGAGTATGGTTTGAGCAATTTGGGAAAGCTGCAAAGGGCCACAGATATACACAAAGTCAGGCAGATCACACTATGTTCTTTAAACACTCAAAGAAGGAAAGATTGCTATTTTGATTGTTTATGTTGATGATATAATATTAACAAGTGATGATCATGTTGAGCTCAAAAGACTCGAGAGAGTTCTTGCTGATAACTTTGAGATCAAGGACTTGGGAGCCTTAAAGTATTTTCTTGGAATGGAGTTTGCCAGGTCTAAAATGGGCATCTTCATGTCGTAACGAAAGTATGTGCTGGATCTTCTTGGAGAGACAGGTCTAATCAGTTGCAAGGCAGCACAGACACCAATTGAACCTAATTTGAAGCTCCAATTTGCTAAACCCGAAGATGTGAAGAACGGGGAACAATTTCAGAGGCTGGTTGGTAGACTGATTTATCTGTCGCATACTCGCCCAGATATAACTTTTGCAGTGAGCATAGTAAGTCAATTTATGCACTCACCAGGTCCAGAATACTTCGAGGCTATGTACAGAATCCTAAGGTACTTAAAGGGATCACCAGGGAAGGGCCTGTTGTTTGAAAAGCACGGTCACCTACAAATTGAAGTATATATTGATGCAGACTAGGCTGGGAGTATAACCGATAGAAGGTCAACCTCTGGCTACTGTACTTTTGTTGGAGAAAACCTTGTTACTTGGCGTAGTAAAAAGCAAAATGTGGTGGAAAGAAGCAGTGCTGAAGCCAAATTTAGATTAATTGCCCACGGAATTTGTGAGGTGTTGTGGGTTAAGAGAATCTTAAACGAACTGAAGGTCTTAAGTCCCTCTCCGATAAAGGCATACTGTGATAACAAAGCAGCAATCTCAATAGCACATAATCCTGTTCTTCATGATAGAACCAAGTATGTTGAGGTAGACAAGCACTTCATTAAGGAGAAAATAGAGAACGGGCAGATTTGTATGACCTATATACCAACTGATGAACAGATTGCAGATGTTCTTACAAAAGGTCTGTCCAAGAAACAATTTGAGAAATTGGCGAACAAGCTGGCTATGGAAGATATCTTCAAACCAGCTTAAGGGGGAGTGTTGGAAAGGAGAATATTCGGCTGAGATTTATTACTGATCTCTAGGGATTGCCTAGTTGTATTTTATGTTTAAATATAGGCCTAGTCAACTCTGTAAATAAGGAAAATTTGTTGTATAGTTATTCTATTCCTTTTTTAATGCCTTGTATAGCCTATAAGTAGTGTACGTGTATATCATTCTCAGAATCAATGAAGTACCATTTCATTAAAACAATTCTTTCCTAATTCCTTGTTGTTTAGAAAGTCATTCTTGGAGACAAAGTTTGAGGTTAAAAGACCTCGGATCATTGAGATACTTTCTTGGCATCGAGGTGTGCAGATTGTAGAAAGGGGTGTTCATTTCTCAATGAAAGTATGTGTTAGATTTGTTGGCTGAAACAGGCAGGCTTGGAGCGAGACCTATTGATATTCCCATTGAGCAGAACCATAGGCTCAATGATGTTGATGGAGACTCATTAGATGATTTGGGAAGATTTCAGCGATTGGTTGGGAGACTGATTAACTTATCTCTTACGCGTCCGGATATTGCCTACGCTATTAGCGTGATTAGTCAGTTTATGCATGCTCCACGTACACCTTACCTTGAGGCTGCTCATCATGTTCTTCGCTGCCTCAAGGTTTCACCTGGTAAGGGGATATTGTTTGGCAATCATGGCCACTTGTATGTTGAAGCCTATACTGATGCTGATTGGGCAGGGTTTCTGACAGATCAACGATCTACTTCAGGATATTGCACATTTGTTGGAGGTAATCTTGTTCCATGGCGAAGCAAGAAATAGTCTGTAGTAGCTAGATCTAGTGCAAAGGTTGAGTTCAAATCTATGGCACATGGAGTTTGTGAGTTGTTATGGCTACGTACGATGTTGGGTGAATTGGGTTATCCTGTTCGCGAGTCAATGAAGTTGTATTGTGACAACAAGGCTACTATTAGCATTGCCCACAATCCAGTTCAATATGACAGGACAAAGCACATTGAAGTCGATCGACACTTCATCAAGGAAAAGCTTGGTCTTGGGCTGATTTATACTCCATACGTCAATACACATGATTAGGTTGTTGATGTTTTGACTAAGGGTGTGAGCAAGACATGGTTGCAAAATATGTTAGTCAAGCTGGACATGATAGATATCTTTGCGCCAGCTTAAGGGGGAGTATCGTTAGGGGCTTATTTGTTATTACTTATATAATGTTGGGGCTTATGTGTAATTTCTTAAACTTATTATTATAAATAGAATGTGGTGGAAGGATGAAAGTATTCTTTCATTCTTTCTCTCTTTTCTCATCTCTCTCTCTTTTTCTCTCATCTGCTTTCTTCTCTTTTTCTTCTTCTTTATCACTTACTCTTGATTTGATTATATCTTAAAGTCAACATGAAGTTGATGCTCTTCAACATTTGCTAGCTCAAAATGCCTCCACTTCCACTTCTAACTTTGTTGGAAGATGTACCCCTCATTCGGCACATTACGTTTCCATATTATCTAGTGGGCCACCCTAGATCATTGATTCAGGAGCCACTAATCACATGACTTGTATGGCATCTGATTTCTCTTTGAATAGTTTATGTTTGGTAGGGACAAGGATTGGGCAGCTGATGGCACCTTCTCCTCCATTATGGGGAAGGGCATTATTATCGTCTCTCCTAAGCTTACCTTATCCTTTGTTTTTTATGTCCCAAAGTTTACCAATAACCTCCTTTTTGTCGGTCACATTACAAAAGGCTTGAATGTAACCTTTTGTCCATCTCACTGTGTATTTCTGAACTTGCGCACGGGGAAGACAGTTGGGAATGGACGCAAGGACAATGGCTTGTATTTGCTGGACGTATGGCCAACTTCTTATTATTTAGATCTAGTGTTAAAAATAGTAATGTCAATAATGATATTTTAATGCGATGGCATAATCGACTTGGTCATTTTACCTATTTCTGTTTTGAATCTTTTAGTTAAATTATGAAACATGTGTTCTTACCAAACAATGTCGTGTTGCTTATCCTACTAGTATTAATGAAAGTATAGCTCCTTTGCAGCTTGTTCATTATGATGTGTGGGGTCCTAAATCTACTACTTCGCTACTTGGTTTTTGCTACTTTGTTGTTTTTGTTGATAATTTTAGTCGTTATACTTGCCTTTATCTTATGAAAACCAAAGATGAAGTTCATTCCTTCTTTAAAACCTTTTAGAAGATGATATGTACTTAGTTTGGTTGTCCCCTCAAAATCAAAGTTGTTCAAATTCAAAACGAAAGAGAATAGATGAATGTACGATGCAATTTGAAATTCGACAACTTGGGTTGCGATGGTCAGAGATGAAAAAAGACGAAATAACTAGTGCTGCAATGATGTTGCGATGCAATAAAGTGCAAGAACATACAGAAAGAGAATCGATGCAAACAAAGTCGATATCAGCTATATGATCAAACGAAGCTCTGATACCCTGAAAACTTGGAAGAAACTGATGTTATATTATTCAATTGTAAGTCTTACAAGTTACAACAGTACAAGTTTATTTATATGCCCTAACAAAAGGGGCTGATCGAAGGTAAAAGACTAAACTACCCTTATAAATGGTAAAAGACTAAAGTACCCATAAGAACTAAAAATATTCTCTAACAACGTTCTATATTTCTCAATTGTTAGACTTATTATTCATTTCAGTTTGTAAAAGCAAAAGAGTCTTTGGTCTTGTTGGGACCAGTTCTATGATTCTGCTCCCCAGAGTTAGCTATATGTTATCTGATATCATGATATTTTCTATTGAAGGAAATCTGGAACAAGAAGTCACCTACATCCCAAAGAGCATATTGTCCCTGATTAACTCTCAATTATGGTCTGTCTTTCATCAAATAATTTGAATTGAGACCCTTGCATCATCTATATCAATAATTTTCTGATTTTCTTGTACGATGTTGTAGGATAACACGAAGAATGCAGACAAGGGTGTTATGTTCAATTCTCTCTTTGTTGGCTTCTTTATCGCAAAATAAGCTTCCATACCGTGCAAACCATGAAGAGGTACACCTACAGTATTATTGCACCTTTTCTGTTAATGGCTTTTAGGTTTCAGTTATGATGTTAATCTATATTTGAAATTTCAAAAAAGAATAAAAAGAAAATTAATTTAAAAAAATTAAAAATCAATATTTGGAGTGGTGGCATGTGGTCACATGCTATTGAGATGGCCTGAAATCAGACTGAATTGTTGATCTTGGTGACAAAACTTCAAGCATGCAATCGAACATTGAACTGAATTGTTAAGTTTTGAGAATTTATCCGCGCCCCCCACGCCCTACCCCCCCGGGCGCGGGTGCACACACGCTATTCACTTTCCAACTTGTTACTCATGTACTAATGAGATCTACTGCTTCTTTTGTTGTGCATATTATATATATGTCATATATATCAGTGGTGGAGCCACATGAAGCGAGTGGGGGCAGTGGCCTCCACTGAATTTCTTTTTATTCTGATCATATATATTTATAGAGAGAGCATGTTGGGGTTGCTTTTGAGCAACTTAAAAGTGCTTATAATTTTAAAATTTTCTTAAACTTATATTAGGTAACAAAAATAAGTGCTTAATAACTTTTAAAAGTGCGTTGGGTGTAGAGGTTTCACAATTATAGGTAACTTTTTTTAATGGAAAAGGTTATCCCTTTGATTTTTCATAACGACAAAAAAGTCCTTGTATCAACAAACAAATAGAAGAAATTATTATAAAGTTATTATTCCAAGTACTTCAAGCAGTATTGTATCCAAAATAAATAAAAAAAGTACTTTTAACAAGACAAGTTACTTACATAACGTATCACTAAACACTATTATTCCTCTTTTCAACAGACAACATTCTTTTTCATTGCACTTCAGATACGTAAACCTTAGCCACAACAATGGCATACAAGCACATAATATAAATGTAGACTTGCCCCCTTTCAAAATCGACAATAGAATATTTTTCCATCCTCTCTTTTCTTTGTTTTTTTATCTTTTCTTTCACAAATTCTCAAGGCAAGCACGAAGTTTCCTAAATTCTTTTTTCCTTTTTCCCTTCAATTTCTCAATCCCAAGTCAGTATGCAAGAAACGTAATTCCCTCTTTTCACCCAATATTGCTCCTACAAAATAGAAAATTTTCATTTTGAAAACAAAAGTGTGATTTGTGAACATCAGATTGCTTTATTTTATAGTTTGAGAAAGATGTTGATGGCTTTGATACTGAAGTTACTATGCAAGGACCAACAGGTGGCCTAGCAGTATCAGGTTCTTACTTTCCAAAGGGAGGTCAGGGGTTCAAGCCTCCATGAAGGCATGTGTGTGTGAGTATCAACTAACAAAAAAAAAGTTACCATGCAAGGCTTTCAAAACATGAAACTTGTTTATGGCAATTATAGATGTATTGAGTGCAAATATTATCAAGCCATATTTAAGTTTTTATTATTTGTCGTTTTGTTTTAAAAAAAAAAAATTATATATTATCTTATTATTGTTCGAGATCACCCCCACTAAAGTAAATTTCTGGCTCAGCCATTATATGTGTACATATATTGTACTCCAAGGATTTGTACTTTTTTCCAAAAATATATTGTTAATATGGATTTATCATTTACTTTACAAGCAAATTATCTTTTGATATACCAACAGGCTTGTGGCCTAGCGGTACAAGGCTCCTACTTCCCAAAGGGAGGTCAGGGGTTTGAACCTCAGTGGAGGCAGTGTGTGTGAGTCCCAACTAGGAAAAAAAAAAAAAAAAAAAAAAAAAAATATCTTTTGATATCTTTTAGAAGTTTGTTGCAGTATATGAATGCTCTATCAATTATCTAGCTCTTTAATATTTGTTCTTTCTGACCTTTCCAGATTCTGGGCAATGACACTTTATTTTTTGGTGATCCAACCTATTCGGAAGAGCTTTTATCCTTTTCTACTTGTGTTGTTCAGACCCTAGTCAGTTGTATATTACAAGAGCCTTCCCAGGTAACTTTGGTTCCTATGACTTATTAAAATTGTTGCATTCAAGGACCAATTTCATTTCTGCCTATTTCTAATTGACTAATAGTATTAAAATAATGCCAACTTTTAATGCTGGCATCAAGGCTATTCGTGGAAGCATGGCGCTTGAAGCTTGCAATTGTGTTGCATCATCTTTCAGAGTACGTGGCAACGTTATCTTTCAGTGGTTTCTTTTGAATAGTACTTTATCCTGGAGCCTTTTTTTTTTCCTGTTTTTTTGGCTGGGGTGGGTCATAAATTTACTTTTGGGAGCCCTGTAAATGATGCATGCCATCTAATAAAAGTTTAGTGTCTTTGCAATTGACCAAACTGCCATCTGATGCTTTTTACCTGACCAAATTACTTCTGAAATTCTATTATCATTCATACAATGTTTCATCCAAGCTCGTATAGTTCACTATCTATTGAATTCTTCCTTGGGATGGAAGTTAAGCGAGGTTGGAATTGTTCACTAAATGCAACACGTGTTTGTCTTATTATTAATTTCTACGCATGATCAAATTGATTTCCAACTGTTGTTGCCTAATGTTTTTCTTCTTGCATTTGTATTTGTATGTGGCAGCTAAATCATGAAGTATTACTAATCTGCTCAAAGTTGATGGAAACTGCCAAGTTATCTCTGAAAAGTAATGACAAATATTTGCAAGCCACCATGAACTTTGTAGACGAATTGTTGCCGCCTGCATCTCCAGAGGACAAAGGATCATCAGTAGACAACAGACATATAAAGGGCTTGTGACGTGTTAAACTAGAGTTGGTAGATTGGCGCATATCAATTGCATTCTCTAATAATTGGTATTCTTCATTCATGCTTGGTTCACTTTTTCGATAAAAGTTTTATGTTTTCTGAAGGAAATTAAACCAAGCAAGTTGTACTATTCTTTCAAAGATTCACCTTTGATGTATAAATCATTGAAAAATAAATAAATTTCTTTAGTTCATTGAATATTAAGAAACATGGTGTAATTATTATAATTTTTTAAAATAAAAGAGGAAGAAAAATCGAATGTAAAAAATACTGACGCACAAGGTAAACTTAGATAAATTCCAATCTTCAATGAGTTCGAATAGGAGAAATCCTTCAACCAATTTATTATATCCAGTCTCAAAATCAAGCTTATGAACATGTAGAAACAGAAACCAATTTCCCAATAATGTCACACATTCCCAATTACATGCACCGAATCAATCATCTATTTTGTTGATTTGATTCAGTTTGGTTCCACAATTTATATATTACTGGGGATTTATTTTTACTCCATCCCATCCTTATGTGCACCCAATTTATCATCCCATTCCTACGGTCGCCCAATTTATCGAGAACGACTTCCTTATATCTTTAATACTCTTTTCACCTAAGTAAAAGGGCTTTATTTTAGTGGATACAATCATTATGTGTAAGTATAATCAATTAAAGATATAACATCACTAATACAACTAACGCAATTAAGTTTTTTTCCCGAAATCCTTGCTTCCATCCCACACTGCCCGCACCTAACATCAAGTGGACACGGTATAATATAGGGTAAATTCTCCTGACCTCCTCTCAGGTTTCTTTTTATTACCCCCAAGATTAAACTTTTTGCATTCTTTCTCAAACACCCCTATCAAACTAATTGATATTATGCTTTTACTATTGTGCCCTCAAATTAAAGTACTAAGCTATAATAGTACACATGATATATCCTGCTAGTTTGTGAAATCTCCAAAATGTCCCAATTAGAAACCGCCTACTGCCTCCACCCAAGTCGATACCTCCCACCAAAGCCATTACTAGAAATGGGTCTTGATTCGTTAGTCAATCAATTCTGTAATGTTTTTCATTTTTTCATTTTTTTTTATTTTTTTGGGTATTTTTTAATTTTTTGGATTTATTTTATCATCTCGTTTTGCGTATCAGGCATCGTTCGGTGTACTGTGTGAGTTCCGAGAGTTGGTTGAGGCATTTATTTGAGTTCAAAACTCTTAAAAATGCATTGTTAGTCATTTTTCGAAATTTTCAGATCTTCAATCTTAGAGGTCCTGGGTGGGTCCTACACCCAGATTTTTCGTGTGCGGGTAGTCTTTTGGGGGCCATATGCATTTCATTATATTTATTTGGAGCATGATTATGTGATTGACTGCCTAATTGTATCAATTATAGTGTGTTTAGTGTATATATGTATAAAGAGGCAAATTAGATATTTTGAACCAAGTGGGACCCACGTTGACCAAGCTTTATATTTATATGACCACATATTCATTTTAGCCACACTTTCTTCTTTCTTTCAGCCGTGATTTTCTCTCTCTCTCCTCATTTTTCTTTTTCTTTTGATCTTGCATTTCAAGCTAAAGATCCATCCGTTTCCTTCATGATTTTGATTTTACCATTGAAGTCAAAGTTAACGAGCACGACAAGGGCTACGATTTGATCGGACGCTAAGGAGCTGCTTTAGGTCAGGGATAGTTAGCCAATCCTTCTCTTGTGGCGCCATGGAGCTGACCTGAGGTGGGTTGTATTAAAGGTTTGGAAAGTTGTGATTAGAAAAAGGTTTCGAAAAAAATGAGGAGTGACATTAGCGTCACATTATCATTGCATTATTGTGTGGATATTGTTGGAATTATATGATGATATTACCTTCCCCAAATAAGTATGATCCCTCCTCTATTTGCTATTCCTTGTTTGGATTCACTGTATTATTAAGGAGTGCGTTTTAGGCACCTCCTACTGAGTCATTGTGCCCACCCCTTTATTACTATTTTTCAGGAACCGATAAAGAAGTCATGGATAAAATCACCACCTAAAATCTAATGACATTGAGGACCTTTTTGCCAATTAGAAGTTTAGACCTCCTTGGAGCCATGTAGATTTTTAAGTTTGAAAAATTATAATGAAACATGTATCTATTTTGTTGCAAGCTTGTATTAAACCATGACTTGTATTCATTTTGCGATTAGAAATGGTTTTTAGACCATTCTTTTGCCTTTTGTGGTCTTATTAGGATTTCAAATTTCATGCAAGGCTCGTCGTCATTTTATGATGCAATCGAATCTATTTTTTATTTCATTTGATGTATCAAGTCTACTATGATGATTATATGAATACAATGATGTTATGTTAGGATTATTTTCCAGTTAATTAGATGATTTTAGGATAGATTTACTTTGCATTTGAGCTTACAAGCAAAGCCATGGGGGTGTCCAAGGCCTTAGGTACCAAAAAATGGCCATTTTTGTCACTCACAGGTTCTGTCAGCCGACTGGCAAGGTCCACCAGTCGACTGATGGCCAAAACAAAGAGTTTACTACGTTGAGACATCATTTCGGCCGGCTGACCTTCACTGTTAGCCGGCTGATCCCTTATTTTATACTGACTGAAGCTCCCAGCACACCTGTAGTTTTGACCAGACTTCAAACAGTCATATCTCCTTCATTTGAACTTCAAATTTGATCAAATTTGAGTTCAATTTCAAGGTTTTGAGTCAGCTTTCCAATGGTACCAACTTCATCCAAAAAGTCCAATTGTAAAGGAAGTTGTGACTATTTTAGTGCAGACTGTTCTGGAAATCTTCTAAAATAGGGATGGTCATTCATGTGAAAACATTGTACTCACACCTAGAACCTTAAAAAAAATGTGTTTATAAGGCCATGATGACTTATATAGACTTCCTTTGACTCATTTAGAGTCAACCCACTTCTCTCTCTTACCTTGAAATGACTAATTTGCCTTTATGCGTCCTCGGGTTCGGGTAAAGACCCAGTTAGTGATTCTGACCCCCAAATTTGGGTCGTGACAAAGTTGGTATCAGAGCTCCAGGTTTGACTACCTAGGGACGATGGGAATGGGTAGACATGTATTGGTGGGGCATGTGGTAGTTAGTCATGTATGTGCTTTATGTTAATTCGTTGTATGATAGGTGTGTTAAATTTTTTTTTTTCCTAAATGAAAGGACTATATATATAAACAAAATAGTACATGGAGACATATGAGGGCATACCCTTATAATAGAAACAATCAAAGTCCTAAAAAGGACAAAAACATCTTAGACTAACAAGCAACAGAAAATTACAAAATGTCCTGTAGGTTAACCCCTGGTGTGTTAAATTAAAGCATGCTCTATATGATTACGTGCTATTTGCTTAAGTTAAGACATGTTATATGAAAAGAGTGATTATGCGCTAAGTGCTACGCATGTTATGTGTTATATGTGTTCCACTTAACAAAAATTGATTTATGAGCATGTCATACGTTGTTACCTATTACTTGTCTAAGCATATGATGTTGTTGTTATATGCCACATACAATTTATCTAGCTTATCTATGCGTAAATGAGAAGGTGTTATGGCTCTATCATGATTTTGTAACGACCCGAACCCGTGGGTCTGAATCACTAACCGGGTCCTTACCCGAACCCGAGGTCATCTAAGGGCATTATGGTTAATTCCAAGGTCAATACATAATATATGTGCCACGCCAAGGCTTATATATATATAAAAAAATAAATAAATAAATAAAAAAATAAAAAAAATGAGATCACAAATACAAAAAATGTCAAAACAGTTCACTAACCCATTCAAACTTATGGAGGAGTGTCGTCCGCCACTTCCTTCCCGTGACCTGAAAAATGTAATAATATGATGGAGTGAGCCAGTCCCTCAGTAGAAAGGGTCTAAGACACACCTCTTACGACCTCATGAATCCACACAAAGAATAGCGTACAAGTGAACGGGTTCATGCCTTAGGAAAATAAGTAAAACAACAAGTGCAACAAGAATGCAAACTAGTCATCCTACCACCAAATATACAACAAATGCCAGTGAAATGCAATGTCATGCAATGTCGCTCCCCGTTTCCGTAACAATCTTGTTTCACCTTCTCAAACCGTTTAGTGCAATCTGACCCATGGCAACTCCATGGCGTCACGAGAGGAGGATTGGCTAACTATCTCCGACCACATTGCAACTCCAAGGCGTCATTAAAGGGCCTAGGTAGTTCAACCACGCTAAGGTCTCACCCTAATCCCCTCTAGACCACACTAACACCACAGACCACTAGGCAACTCCTAAGCGTCCGAATTTTCGCAAACACTTTTCGAAAATATTTTTTTCCAAAACAATGTCATTTGTTTTTTAAAACACTTTCCCTTTTTTTTCTTCCCAAAGAATGCATGAATGCTTCATGCTTCCAAATGCTAATTCAACAATTAATTTCCACACTTTCCATCTACATCATAATCACATTTTGAAAGGACATCCTAAACATTTATTTTCCACAACTACAACATCAAATTTTCATGGCAATTGGAAATCATAAGTCATACAACATGTCAATACTAAGCATGCTTCTTCACCACAATGAAATAGTTATGTACATGGACTCAATTAACACATAGAACACATTTATCATCATGAATACATATATCCACAACTATAGACAAAATAACTAAAATTTAGCATGCTTAGAACCAAATTAGAGGGGAAAATTCTCGAGAAATCAAAGAAGTCATGAATTAGAGCACCCCTACCTCAATTAAGATGAAAAGCCCCAATTCAGCCCCCAAAATCTGAAATCCCAAGGATGGCCAATTCAAGATATGCTCCGATCAAAACATAATCCTCAACAAGCTTGTCAACTTTGCCTTCTATGGCAAAGTCAAAATCTAAGTGCAAATGGTAGAAATCAAGGCTTATAGTGGTGAAGAAAATAAAAGAAAAAAGAAAAAGAAGAGATGCTGGAGAGAAAGAGAAGCTGAGTACGAAAATGGGAAGGAAATGGTCAGATGGTGACCATTTGGTCATGGTAATGACCACACACATAGTGGTAGGTCCTACAAAACATAAATATCCAATTTTTATCATTATATGCACATAACCACATATATACATGATACCACACACATTTAAACTCGTCTTCACATAAAATACATCAAATAAACATGCATGAAGTACAATGAACCCAAAATAAAATCCCCGTACACAACAATCCCGGTAGCAGGTCCCACTTGGGACCTCCCGGCCCGAAAAATGGAAAAATGCCGAAACGGCAATCGATGCATTTTCAAGAGTTCTGAACTCAAGGAAATGCCCTAACCAACTCTCAAACACACCCGGCATACCACACGGTGTCCAACACACAAAATAAACAAAACGAAAATAATCTAGAAAAATCAAAAAATTCTAGAAAATGGAAAAGGGGAAAAATCAAGATCATTTCAGATTTAGTATATGGCAAGCACGTTTAACTAAACTACATGTATGTGTTTTATATGTCAAAGCATGCTTACTCGCTTATGTACTTCCATGTTAGGACGTTATGACGTGATCGCCCATTATAGGCTTAAGTTATGATGATGATGTCATACGTTTTGCATGTTTAGCACTAGTTAGTATGCAGTCTTAAATGTGATTAAGTGTTGGGTGTTTATATTTGTGGAGGCTACAGTCATGTGGGGTGAGTTGTTTTGCATACCCTTATGTGTTGTGTATCAGTTTCGATTTGTGTGAGTACCCAGAGTTTTGATATGGGGTTACTTAGTTATGTTGCATGTATTTAACTCTTTTCTTGTCACTTTTAGAGTTATGCCTCCGAAGAGACGTAGAGAGGCAGATGATGGTAAGGGAGCAGGATAAGCTCTTTGATTGGGACGTTTTGGTCAAGAATTTGGTTGAGGCTATGACGAGCTCAGTGCATGCAATAGTCGTGGAGGCTCAGAGATCAATGGTGCGGTTGGAAATAACGGAGGTTAGGGATAGGTCGGGAGATAAAGACTTGTGGAGACAGGATAAAGAAGTAGAGATGTCGTCCGAAAGTCATGTAAGGAAAATGTATAAGGGTGATCCTTCTCATTCTCCCGTTGTTTCCATGTCACCGCTGGAAAAGTCTCCTATGGTCGAGAAAATGTGCTATAAGTGCAAGCAACCAGGTCATTGAAAGGCAGAGTGCCCTTGGAGTCAGCCTAGTTTTGGAGTTTGTTTTAAGTATGATTAGTTGGATCATAGAAGAATAGATTGTCCCAAGAGAGGTGGGACTATAGCTAGTGGGGTAGGTCCATGGCAAGGACCGACTCAGCCTTCAGTTTTACAGTCTGGCATCTAGCTTGGGGAGTCACGGGAATGGAAGACTCAGGGCCGTATGGTCAGTCCGGTTGTTACTCCGGTTGTTACTCCGGTTGAGTCACCAGTGTGACCATCTGTGGTTAAAGGTATATAGTTTCATGTATTTTTTAGCATTTGTATTGATATTTTCGTGTGGTAGGTATTTGATCTAATGGGTAACGGGGATGGTGATGGTAATAACAAAAATGTTGGAGCAGAGGGATCTATTGATTCATTAAGTAGGTTATTTGGGATGCATGAATCGAGTGTCCAATTAGATACCAATGGGTAACTACTATTTTTACAGACGACCTTGGGATACGATTTGAATAGTTAACCATTTGTTATGACGTCGTTTCCTTCTTGGGGGTTTGTTAGTATGGTATTTCCACGTAGGATTCTTATCCTTGTAATGAGTTGTTGCTTATGGTATGATGTTTTCAGGATGTACAGATAAAAGGTAGTGACTAACTGTTATCTATAGTGGATTGTGTGCGATGGTCTAGAATTTAAGGAGACAATTATAGCTTGTCATTTTCTCTTGGGCTTTGTTAGGATGATGTTGCCGCGCAGGGCAAGGTGATCTTCAAATGATCATTCAGCACACCTATAGTCAACAAGTGCTTCTCCACTTAATTAAACCAGTCATCTGCTACCATCGGGGCTGGACCACCCTCAAACATAATAGGCATCAACTTGACAAATATAGAAATCAACTTAAGACATTTCTCTATCTCTGTCTCCTCCGGATGAACTACAGGTTGTGGTAGCGGTTAGGGCACCGGTTACGGAACAGTAGCAATTATAGCCCGCAACACATCCTGTAATAGTGTGGTCAGTGTCTGCCTAACCGAACCTTCACCTTCTTCTATGGGTTCCTCCACATTATCCCTCCTAATGAAGACACCTCTTGGTGGAACCAAGCCCCTAAGAAATGTATCCTCGTCAACTTGTTCCATGAGATTGGAACTAGAACTCCCCCCAACATCACCCCTGGTTGGCCTGGAGCCAACTCTTCTTGGATCCTTTGTTTATTGCTCTGATGCCAAGTTTGTAATGACCCAATCCCAGGGGTCTGAATCATTAACTGGGTCCTTAACCGAACCCGAGGTCATCTAAGGGCGATACGGTCATTTCCAAGGATAGAATGAAGTTAGTACATCATCCTATACTTTATAGCGTACAATGGCTTCAGCGAAGAGGTCGAAATTAAACAAAGGAGGAGAAGAAATAAAAACTGGGAAGCAGTAGGAATCGGTCAATATGTACAGGTTAAACGTCGATCGGTTTAGCTAAATCTGTCGACGTCTAGAGTCTAGGTCTAGACGTCGACCAATTTGGCTTTATAATTGAAATTTAGTTCTATTGAGATACCGGTCGGCTCCAAATGCTCCACATGTCGACCGGTTTGAGCTTCATTGGCCCTTTTGGCTGGTTTTATTGTTTTATGTCCATAACATCCTCCTTGGCTCATTTGTGAGTCTAAATATCGTTCAACCCTATCTCGAAAACATACATTTTGTAGGGTACGACCTCAATTAACATCCATGCAATTATAAAATCATCGAAATAAGTTTAATACATCATGGATGGCCAAAATAAAGCCGGTTATAACATAACATGGCCATAAGGCCTTACAAGGATTAGAAATCCTAATATAACCATGATGTGAACTCATGGGTGCACAAAATAGATGTATGAAATGTGGAGTTGAGAATACCAACTTTTAAATTTATAAAAGCTACTACACAACTTTATGTGAGTATAGCGAGTAAGGATTGTCAACTGGGATTATAGGCTTGGATTAAAAATAGTATTAATGAGCGTGAGATTGAAAAGATGATGATTGGTTGATTAAACTAACATTGAAATTCAATTAAATGTAAATTACAAATAAGATTATATGAAAAGAGATTGGAGTAATGTAATGGCATGAGGGACATAGGGCATAGATTTTATCACTAAACTCATAGAATTGCATCAAATGCCTTCAACTAATGAGGTAAAACAAGTTTTAATGAAAATGTGGCTATAAGCACACATCAATGATCAAGTAGATAATACAATTGCAATGAATAAGCATGAACTATCAAATTCAAGATGTAGAACAACCTATCAAGACTAAGCATAATACATCAAACTAAGAGAAATTCTTTCCAACAAGAAAAATGCATGGTCATCATTAAACACAATTACAAAAAGTACTCAATATATAGATCAATCCTTCATCAACCACACATAAGACAAAATGTACTTAATTAGAGGATCAATTGAAATAATTATCAATATAAATCTTGGTGCAACCAAGTTCGAATTCACAAGACCAAACAAACAAATATACAACTTATAATTCCCCAAATTAGAAGACAAAAGATACAATTACACAAGTTTAGGGCTCATTTAAGCCCTAAGTGATGATTTAGCTAGTCATACAGGTGATGGATGTGATCTTCATGGCCTTAATTCCTATATCCATGCTTAACTTCATCTTCTTCCTCCTTACGCGCTAACCCTAGAGAGATAGAGAAACCCCAATTGTAGATTTAGAATTCCCCCAATTCAATCCAATGAATAGTGAAGAACCTCTTTCAAATTGAGCTATATCTTCTATTTATATATGACTCCAAGGCTCCAATAATGGTCAGACCCCATACACAAGGATACCTGATGGATTGCACCATGAGCCCCCTTGAATCAAGGCTTAAAATATGATTTTTGTAACTGCCAGGCCTGCTTGATCAATCAAGCTCAATCGTTCAGAGGTCTTACTTGATCGATCAGGCTTAATCGTTCAAAGTTCTTGCCCGATCGATCAAGCTGAACAGTGAATTTTGCACTTCAGCCTTCTTTTGCTCCCACTCCTTCCTAAGACTCCTTTTGACCATCCCAAGGGCTTTAAGGCATTGGATTTAGCTCGTTTAAGCCTTTTGAACCTGAAATCGGAAATAAAACAAATTAAGACTAAAATGGTAAAATAAAGATAGATCAAGGTTCTAATATATCCAAGGTTAAGGGATGAAATGTGCATATTTTGGCACTTATGACACCCCTAAACTTAAATATTGCTAGTCCCTAAGCAATGAGCAAAGAAAACATAAAAAATGCAACAAACAACTAACTACAAATAATAAAAAGATAATGCCGTTTTTGTAGGGATCACGGTTGCATTTAGCATATGCAATAAGCTTTTTAAACCCCTAGGTTACACCTAGTGGACGAGTGAAGTCTCGTGAGGGTTTCCAGAAATGATACCCACAAACATCAAAGGCTCATCTTCACTAAAGAAGCATTAAAGTATATTTCCACAACCATCAAGAGAAGACTACCTCAAGTATGCAAATTTCAGCCATTTCTAAGCTTTTCTCAGTATTTCAACATCATGCAAGCAAATATGTCCCCACACATCAAGCAAGTCAACCATACCAATCAAAATCATTTCTAGCATCCTTTTTAAGTGAACCAATATCCAAATATGTTGCTATCTTAGCATAGTCAATGTAAAGATCACAAGCCGGCCTCAAACTAGCACACATCTCAAATACTAATCATCAAAACTATAAATGAACCTTTTATTCTTCTTCTTTTTTCCATTTTTTTTTTTTTTTTTTAAATAAGATCAAAGATAGAGAGCATGGTGCAATGTAAAGATCTCTTAAGCTCTCTAGAAGACTTATGTAATGAGCGCGGGGTCAATTGTTCCCAAATCGGACGACTTTAAGGCATTATGTGTTAAGACATCCCTAAGGACTTAATAGCTCTAATCAACTAGGCTTCAAATCAAGACAACTCTCACTTTTCATTTCCCAACTCTTCACCTTTTTTGGTGAGAGCGCTCATTTTTTTTTATTCTTTTTATTTAGGTCCTTCGCCTTTTAACGCGAGAATTCAATGCTCTATGAGACAAGAATCCCGGTTACTTAGCAAAAAATATTGTTATTTAGCATGCAAGGTTATTTTGTCAAGAATGATGACTCCTCAAAGCCTACTAGCTCAAATGGGATATAACCAAAACAATGATCATCTAAGCATGTACCCTACAGTTCAAATGCTAGTGTGCGCATGTGCAAGTGTAGTACTCTAGAATCAATCCTGAAAGTATGTTCAATAAGCAAGATGATGTGGACCACAAAAGTAAGCATGATATCAAAAATTTAAAATTTCTCCCTAAATGGCATCATTAAGCATACAGTAAGTATTAGACCCTCAAAACTTGCTATTTTAAGGCAACATCTATGCTTCAAAAGATCAAAATCATGGCCAAAATGATTCTCAATTCTCAATCATACAATTAAAGTTCAAAACTTAAATAGAATGCAACAAATCTACCTTACCCCCAAACTTAAATAGCATATTGTCCTCAATATGTAATGAGGACAGAGAAAAGATGGAAAGAATATACTAGAGTGCAAAAGCCTATGAAGCCCGGCAACAAAATGATCTAATTTGAAGGAAGACACCCCCAAACTTGGAATCAAAAACCTACCTGAAAGAACCACACTAGCACAATTCTCATCAATATCAATATGGAATAAGGATAAGCAAACACTACACTCTAAGGCAATATAGAATAAGATGGAAGAAATAGATGATAACAAGCCCAAGATAAAGCATGAAAGATAATACATGAATGCACATAAGGGAAAAAGTGTTTAAACCTATTTAAAAAAAATTTCTTTTCCAAACTCAATTGATCGAGCTCCACTCGAACGGTGGAGCCGAGAGCTTGATTTTTGGGGCTCGAAAATTTTTCTAAGTCTTAGGATGCTCGATCGATCGAGTGAAAAACTCGATCGATAGGGCTTCCAAAAATATATATATATATATATTTTGGAAGATCAATTGAGTTTCCACAAAATTACCCGTAATGCTCAAAATACTACTCTCAATATTCAAATGTAGTATTTTGGTGGTTTTTAAAATTTTTTGAAGAAAAGAAGAGAAAGAAAACAAAACAAAACCTAAGTAAATGTATGAAAAGAAGAAAGAACGAATGAAAATAAAATGAAAATAAACTAAAAGCTATGAAATAAAAAGAATGTGAATGAAAACCTATAAAATCTAAGTCACAAATGAGACACAATGTGTTTTACGAGTGCTAAGTTTAATGTCTCTAGTAAGACGGGATGCTACTTTCTAGCCCAGCTCCAACAACTCGACTACCTTCTTCCTCGCCATGGCTTCTGTGTATCCTTGAAGTCCATTTAATGGATTACATCCTTGGGAACTTGATGGTAGATTGGAAGCAATGAGAACCGATAGAGTTCCCTCAACACCCAAAAAAAACACAATTAAGCTTATCTGGTGGCTTAAGCTCAAGTTTATGAGTAGATTTAAGAGAATGAAGAATAAATGCACTTGAGATGTAATGAGGAGGCGATTTTATTGGAAGAATGGGGTATAAATCCTTAACTAATTCATTAATAACATTTAAACAAAATTTCTCATCCTTGTTAGGAGAATATGGAGTAGTATTGAAAATGTTCAATTTGACTTTCATGTGCCTAAAATAGATCTTCATAATCCCTGTCCTACAATTGATGTTTACATTGGCTGTAGCTAGAAAGGGACGACGAGAATGACGGGTACGTGATTATTAGGGTTATAAACCGGTTCCGTACCAAGCACTACAAAGTCTACCGGGAAGTAAAATTTTTCCACTTTGATGAGAACATCTTCAATGATCCCATACGGCTTCTCAATGGACCTATCAGCAAGTTGTAAGACAACCAACGTGGATTTTAACTCTCCCAAGCCCAATTGGAGATACATGGTGTGTCGCTTACCCAAAGCACCAAATTGCATGCAAAAGTGTGTAGTGTGGCCAAGTTTAAATTTAGAAAATGTCACTACTACCTTTAACTATTAATATAGTTAGGGTAAGTAGGGATCGTCCTAAGGGAAAGAGGGTAGTATTTGTTCAAAAACAATGTTGGATTAGTAGGTCGAGTGATCAAAAGATGGGTTGTTGGTTGAGTTAAACTACAAATTAAACTAGACAAATGCAATATAGAACAACTGAATTAAGTAAAGTGTAGAGAATGAGATAAATGTCTTGGGACCTAGAGGTCACCACTAAACATCACCTTCCTAGACATTCAATCTTTGATGGATGAGGGGAATTATGTGTTGCAATACTAGTGTCTATGTCTTTCGTTTAATCAACAAGCATGGATGACTAGCTAAGTATATATTGTCTAGACAAACTAGTGAATAGCACAACATATCAAATTGAGCCATTATTCCTTCCTTTAAGTCCATAATCAACACACATCATTAAATTAGAGAAATATATTATTTACATTTATAAGTATGGAACATCAAACAACAAGCATAGATTGTTCTCCCATCTGAGAAAGTAAAGCAACTACACTACAACTAAGCTAGGGACATGAAAATTAAACTAATTAAACTAAGGAAGAGGCACAATCCATCAAAAAATGAGTATGAACCATCAAACAAGCCACAAGAGTATTACATTTAAGCACCATGCCTTAACCATCACTAGATTCATAGCATCAACACACGTAGACATGCATCAATATCACAAAACCTAGAGATAAACACATGAACATCTATTCTAGCATACATAGACATATGAATAGAATGAAATGATCAATTGGAAGTATTAAACTACACAAATCATGGTATAAAGAAGATTTATATATATATATCAAAGGTCAAGACAAGAATTGCAACGCTAATCCCCATTAATTACCAACATCAAAGTCTAGGAGGTATGCTTAGGGCTAACTTTAGCCCCAAGAAGATGTTTAGCCACTCATTGATGTAGTCGTCAAGGGCTATCTCCATGCTAGAAATCTTCTTCTTCCTCCTTGGTGGAAACCTTAGAAGAGATGAAGAACTTTCCCAATTTAAGTATTCTCTCTTTAATCTCTAGCCAAGTCTCTCTAATCTCACTCCCCTCGTTACTCAAAATAGCTAAAATCCTTATGTAGGTAGCTCAAATGTCATATCCAATGGTTAGACCTCGTGCACTAGGACCTCCTAATGAAATCACCACGAGCACATATTTAATTTGGCTTGAAATCAACTTTTTACGTAACTCGAGTCATTTTGATCGATCAAACCATGGCAGTGCCTTTTTGGAATAAAGACAAGGCTGAGATATTTTTGGAAAGAAGACAAAAGTGGTAGATGCGGATAAGATCAAAGATGTTCGATTGATCGAAGAATAGTTGGATTGATTGAAGAAGGCATTTTACTGAGGATAAAGACAAAAGGCTCGATCCATCTTGGCATTGTTGGAACGATCACAGTAAGATCGATCTGAGATCTGTTCGATCGATCGAAGGGGCTTCCTTTCACCAACTCGCTTCCATTTTGCTCCTTTCTTCCATTGAGCTTGAGATTGTATCTTTTAAGCTCTAATTCAACTGGATTAACTTATTTTAGGGATAAGTGCCTGAAAAGGAAAATAACATGAAATTAGACTAAAACGGGAAAATAAGATAGAATAAGGTACTAGAACATTCAAGCTTAAGGAGTTTAAATGCGTACTTTTCAGTGCTCATCACACCCCCTAACTTAAATATTGCTAGTCCCTAGCAATGAACTATAAAGTAAAGGAATGAAATGAATAACTATACAACTATGAATCTAGAAAGTAATAAATGGGTAACGCCACTTTGGTAGGGAACACGATTGCATTTAGCATATGCAATAAGCCTTTTAAACCCCTAAGTTACCCCAAGTGGACGAGTGAAGTCTCGTGAGGGTTTCCAGAAATGATACATACAAACATTAAGCTCATTCTCACAAAAGAGGCACCAATATTGCAAACAAGCATTGGGAGAAAACTACCACAAGTATGCAATTTTTCAACCCTTTCTAAGCAATCTCTCAAAATCTCAACATCAAGCAAACAAGTATGGTCGTCCACACATCAAGAAAATGATCATGCAAATCAAAACAACTCTAGAATCCTTTTTGAGTGAACCGGCATCAAATATGTTGCTATCTTAGCCAACTAAAGAAATGATCACATGCTTACCCTCAAACTAGCACACAAATCTAGTACCAATCATCAAGATAAAGAGTGGATCTTTTATTAAAGCTTTATTCATCTAGGTGCGCTTATTCTTTTCACTCGATTTTTTATTTTATTTATTACTATCCCTAAGGATTAAAGATGGAAGCATAGTGCAATATGTTGATCTATTAAGCTTTCTAGCGATCCATGAGGTCAAGAGTTAGGTCAATGACTCCCAAACCAGACGTGTTAGCCACTAATTGACTCTAGAGGGGGGTGAATAGAGTCAATGCCCGATTTTTGCAACTTATAAAAAGTTATTTTCAACTATCATGCAATAATTAATTAAGATATTCAAGCAACATATATCACAAATGATAAGTATATAAAAGAGATAGAGATAAGAAATTGCAAACAATGACTCGGCGATTTAGCGAGGTTCGGAAACTCTACTTCTCGGCTCAAGGTCCCCCTTGAGACTTCCCAATTTCACTAGAGCTTCTCCTTAATGGTGGAGAGCAAACCTTCAATTTGAAGCAATACCTTGCTTCTCTTCCTTGCTATGAGAACACCCTTCTCCTAGGCTTTCTTTTAGGTCACACCAACCCTTTACAATAACTTGTAATAGAAATGAAGTGTACAATGAATCTCTCAAAGATAGTAGTACAAAATTTTGCTCACAACTATAGTAAAGATGAATATATATCTGAAGCTCAGAATCACTACAGTGGAATGAAATGTAAGAAAGGAAATGAAAGCGCAATGAATGCTTCTTTTAATGATCTTCAATGATTGTAGAATGCTCTCTTAAATGGTGTTTTTACTTCTGCAGACTAACCATCTATATATAGAGAAATATTACGCTCAATATAGCTGTTAGAGGTGGTTGGGGATCAATAAATGAAAAAGTTTTTGTTGCAGTTCAAAACCCCAGAAGGAGCCGGCTCTTGCTAAGAAGAGGATGCGACTCCCATGCCTTGAGAGCAGGCTTTCCATTGCATGGAGCTAGCTCCCAGCCTCTGAGAGCTTGCTCCTTATTTTGGGAGCCTGCTCTTTGGTTGGAGAAATTAATTTTTGTTAAAAAAGCCTACTGGAATGTTGAGAGCATGCTCTGTCTTTTATGGAGCCTACTCCATTACCATATGAGACTTAAAATAAATTTATTTAAGTCCTATCTACACTTCATATGATGTGTGGCTTATGTGTGAATGTGTTCATAAACTTTATAAGCAAATTTTATGTTCTTTAAAAAATGAAATGAGAATGGCTATGCATGAACTATAATTTTGAGCTTAAAAAATATATTCAAATGAACTTTGACATTAATTTTGTTCTTCATTCTTTAACCATGATCATTTAGGCTTGATGAAGACTTGTTTTCTTTCTTTAAAATGCTTGAATGATCTTTGAAATATAAAGTTTTTCTTTGATTTCTTGCAACTTTGAAGCTTCCTTGAATCCATTGCTTGAGTACTTGGAATAGATCTTCTAGCTCATCATTAAGGATTGAATATTGATTAACTATACATTACTCAATGCAAACATTAGTTCTTAAACATCATTAATGGTTTGTATTCATCAAAACATAAGATTGACCTTTAGATAAAATCCTTAGGCCAAAAGACGGCTTTAGGGCACTAGGTGTTTAAACACCCCTAAGGACTTAACAAGCTCAAATTGACTAGGCTACGAATCAAAACAACCTCCATCTAATCATTTCCCACTTCTCACCTTTTGGGAGAAGTCCTCACTTTTTTATTTGCTTTTGCAACTTCTTCTTCTTTTTTTTTTTTTTTTTTTTTTTTTTTTTTTTTTTGTCAAGTTCAATTATTAACCTAGAGTTTGGGCCCTCCACCTTTCAGTGCTAGAAGTTCAATGCTTGATGAGGCTTGAATCCCGGCTACTCAATGAAAGGGGATTGTTATCCATTTTTGTCAAGATGAAAGCTTTCAATGCACTGCTAGCTCAATTGAGATATAACTAAATCAATAATCAACAAAGCATGTACCCCACAAATGAATGCTAATGTGCATCTGTGTTAGTATAGAATCCTAGAGTGAATCTCAAAATAATCACAAAATCAAAATAATGTGGACCACAAATGCAAGAATGATATCAATTTTTTAAAAAATTTACTCATAAATGGCATCCACAAGGCATACAAGGAGTATTGAACTCTCAAGTCAAGCAATTTTTAAATTCTAAGCAATATAGTCCTTAAAAGATCAAAATCATCACTAGTTATGGACCAATCATAGAAAATCCCTCAAATACACAAGTTATGCTCAAAATGTTGAATTGAAAAAACACACATTACCCCCCCCCCCCCAAAAAAAAACTTAAATTGCACAGTGTCCTCAATGTGCAAAGAGAACCAAAGGAAAGAATGTACTAGTGCAGCTTTGGCAAAGAATGGCCGGGACATAAGTATCCGAAGTGGGTGGTACAACCCCCCTAAACTTGGAATTAACTGTGGTCCTGAAAAAATGGCACTAGGATAAAAGCTCATCAGATAACAAAGGGGATAATAATGGTGTACAGTGGACATGTAAGTATAAGTCGGATAATAAATGAAAATAAAGAGAGAGGGATAAGGGTGGTCCTAAAAAAGTATAGGTTGCACTCTCTCACTGAAGTCACTTGGATGCACCTAATAATGGAGTCAATCACAAATAGATAAATCAATATAAGAATCTGACATCCAAAGATACCATGTATAAAGTAGAGAAAATAAAAATAGTATATGGTACACCACAGTATTGAAGCCAACAGACTGGCCACAAAAATATAATAATAGTATCAAAGTAACAGTCAAATAATCATAGATATATATATAAATAATAAAGAAAAGAGAGAGGTCAGGTAGATGAAGTCGACCTGGCAGGGCGTGAACTGCGGATATCTCTAGAAAGGCCCTATAGTGCAGTCAACACATCTGTGCGGAGATAGATCATATCTGCTCGGAGGGAGATGACCGCATCCTCCAATGTCTGGATACGCTCCCCTAGGTTGAGTGTCTGAGCTGGAGCATCAGGAATAGCAAGATCTGAGAACTGATGCTTAGCCTGATTATGCTTCGGGGAATGAAATGGTGACCCCGCCGGAGAGTGATGTGGTGACTCCTCTGGAGGCTGCTGCTCCAAGTCTATGTCCATGAATGCACCTTCAGTCGCCGGTGCTGCTGCTGCTACCGCCTCGGCCTCTGCCTCTTTTGTCTCCTTTGCTGCTAGGACTGCTTCCTCCATTCGTCTCCAAATAAGAGCATTGTAGCTCTTGTTCTAGTCCTTCTTGCAGTAGTGGCAAGCCCCTATCCCTGGATGCTCTTCTGAGTGAAAAGGATAATGCTGGTCCTGGAGGATCTGAGTGATCAAGTGCGCAAAAGGAAGGAACTTAGCCCGCTTGGGCTTTTTCTTGCTAACGAAGGAGTAATAGAACTTCATCATGATAGTCCAATAGAGGGTAGGGACTGAGAACCAATGATCAGTATAGAAAGCATAGAGGGCTGCTAGAAAGTCTTCCCACCTCTGAATCTTGTGCCCTGCTATAAAAACATTTCAGTACAATACCGAATCAAAGAACCATAGGTCGTCTGGCAAGTAGGTCCTGATGACAAATGTGTCACCGCCGCTAGCGAGGCCATTAAGCGTTGTGGCCATGGCTGAAAAGGGTGGCTGCCAGAGAACTGGATAATCAAAGCTAGGAGGGCAAATGTGTGGGCACTGAGAGGCCGTAGCAAGAGTCTCAACTGTAATGCGGATGGGATGGCCATCTATAGTGGTCCGTAACTCTGCCAGGTTACTAGAGGCCAGCAGGAGGTTCTGATAGAACAATCGAACGAGCCTCGAGTTAACCGGATTGGCTATCGGGGCCAAGATAGGAAAATGTTACGCCGGTAGATCTCATCATAGGTCCACTTGGTCGTGGCCGACCGGGCAAAGAAAGTCTCATCAAATACTGACTCGTGCGCCACTGAAAAGCGCAACAATCTGGGCTTAACCTGGTCACGGACCATGCCAGGCTGTGTCGGTGGTGGTGCTGGAATTGGCGCAGAAGGTGGAGTGTGCTCAGCCTCCCGAGCTGATGAAGATGTAAAGGCAGCTGCAGAAGAGGAGGAGCGATCGGCCTCCTGAGCAGAAGCTAACTCCTCAGGCTTCTCTACCTGCTGCTGGACTCGTCGGTCATAGGTCTGGTTCGTTATGGTCTTATACCTAGTCATGGTCTACAAAAAGAAAGAAACACTTGCAAATAAAGTCAGTAATAGGAAATAATATTTGAAATATAGAATTGAAAGCACAATAAATAGGAACATGCTTGTCAAATGAAGATAGACAACTCAGAAGGTATGGACATGAACCTATCTATACAAGTGATAATGTAGCCAAGTATAAGCATTGAATGGTCAAACATGTTAAACATGATAAGTACGGAAGATGCAGGGGCATGAATATGCAAAGTAGTGAAGTTCGATCGATCATGGAAAAAAAAATGGGATCTATCCAAGTTGGATCGATCATGACATGTTTGAGATCGATCTCACTCAGATTGATTTAAGCTTGGGTTCGATCGATCAAACCTGTGGAAAAACATGTACAGTCACGGATCCGTGACGTGGACAACATGGGGGCATTTAAACAGTCTCGTGAGCCCCTCTATACCTCAACAAAGCAAGAATAGTCACTTAAGTCGGCACGTGACCCCCAGAATCAAATTCAGAAACAAAATATATCCAAAAATATATACATATATATATATATATGCTTCAAACCTTCAAAAATGGCAACAAATCAACATGGAAGCTCTGGATTTAAACATGGCAACATGAGAAATAGTAGATTGAAGCTCGAAAATGAAAACAAAACCTCAAAACTTACCAAAAACGAAGGAGAGAAGTGGACCGAGGGAGAGATGATGAGATCGAGTGGAAGGATGGAATTTTTGAAGCTTGGAAACTCGCCGGAGATTCGCCAAAGATGGGAAAGATGAAGAAATGGTCGCCGGGAGAGAGAGAGAGAGAGAGCCTTAGATCGATGTAAAAATCGATCTAAATGACCCTTGGGTCATTTTAAAAAAACTAATCATGACATGTTCGATCGATCTCAGGAGTGATTCGATCGTTCGAAAATGGATCGATCATGAAGATGAATGGATCGATCGAACCTGTAAGTTGACAAAATATTTTTGAATTTTTGAATTTTTTAGAAAATTGAAAATATTTTTGGATTTTTGAAAAATATTTAAAATGTTTTTGGATTTTTTTTTTTTTAAATGTTTTTTTTTTGAAAAATGTTTTTGGATTTTTGAAATTTGAAATTGAAAAAGTCAAAGTCAAACAGGAGAACACAGATCGATCAAACATTGATCAATCGAACATTGATCGATCCAACAGGTAAAAACCTGTAGGGATCTTCGAACAATACACAGAGAGGCATTTTTCGAAGTTTCAAAAAATTTTCTAAGTATAGAACTGAGATCGATCCAAGGAAAGTTGGATCGATCGAGAAATGCTTAGATCGATTTGAGATGAAAATTTGCACGATACATAGAGAGGTGAAATATGCAGGAAATTTTTGCACGATGGAACATAGAGGTGGAAGTATGCAGAGATGATGTTCAATCGATCGAACTTCCTTTTGTGATCTATCAAATAGGCACTAAAGGCCTAATTTGAAAATAAAAGTGCAAGCATTCTCTATCAAAGTCCCAAACAATGTTTATGATCCCATAACATATCTAGACGATGCAAGAAATGAAAGTAAAATAGAAATAAGGGAGGAATAGGGTTGTAAACCCTACGAATCACTAGTGTTTAACGTCTCTAGCAAGACGTTGGACTCTTTTAGCCTGAATCAAATATCTTGTTGTACATCCCCTCCTTGATGGGGTGAAATGATTTTTGAATCCCACCTAACAAACTATTCCCTAGGGAACTTGTTAGATTGGATTCAAATGGAGGTGATGGTCTTTTGTCAAACAAATCTTTGGGCTTCCATGCCCTTACAACACTTGGTTTTGAAATTTTTTTCTTTGAAATCATTCTGGAAGGCAAATCATTGAAGTTTTCAACCTCAAGACTCAATTTTTTCAATTTCATTGTCAAGACACTTTTCCACAACACAAACCTCCTCATGCTTGTCCATTGAACTCGGGGTTGGATTGATTATGTTCAATTTCACCATCATATGCCCAAATGAAATTTTCATTATCCCCGTCCTACAATAGATGTTGGCATTAGAGGTTGCCAAGAAGGGACGACCAAGGATAACTGGAATTTGGCTCTTGGGATTTGGGACCGGTTCCATATCAATGACAATGAAATCGACTGGGAAAAAGAACTTATCAATTTTAATCAACACATCCTCAATAATACTCCAGGACTTTTTGATGGATCGATCGGCTAGTTGCAAAACCACCGACGTCGATTTTAAATCACCTAAGCCCAATTTGACATATACTGAATATGGAAGAAGGTTAACACTTGCTCCTAAATCTAGAAGAGCCTGGTTAATGACATGGTCACCAGTGATGCAAGAAGTGGTAGGTGAACTGGGGTCCTTGAATTTTGAAAGTGTGTTATGTTGCAATATTGAGCTCACTTGCTCAGTCAAGACAACTTTCTTTTGTGCTTAGCTTTTGTTCTTCCTCTTTTGCGTGCAAAGATTTTTTAAGAACTTGGCATAAGCCGGAATTTGGTTAATTGCATCTAAGAGAGGAAGATTAATTTTCAGTTGCCTAAACATTTCAATTATTTCATTAACCTTGGTCTTTTGCTTTTCAAGAGAAATGGATCCTTTTAAGGCATTCGGAAATGGAGCTTTTGGCTTAAAAACTTTTTCAAAACCCTTTTGGGAATCACTTGTAACACAAGAATTTTTCAAATCATTTTTCAAAACTTTCTCAACAAATGGTTCATGCATATGCAATGAAGGATGAATAGATGTGAAACGGGACGGGTGTCAACTTTTGGTTACACCGGTTCACTCTCTTCATTGTGAACTCCAACTTGATTATCAATCACTTTTCCACTCCTTAGGGTCGACACCGCATTGACATGCTCAATCGTGTAACCTTCCGATAAGGAATTGGTCTCCACAACAAATTGTTGCTTTGGTGGATTCAAAGGCATTTTCCCTTTTTCCTTAGCATTCAATGTGCTAGCTATTTACCCTACTTGGGTTTCTAGCTTTGCAATTGATTGAGAATGAGAATGAATGAATTGGGTATTTGCCTCCAAAGTACCCAAAACGGTTAACACTTTTTCCTCAAAAGCGGGACTCCTTGAATTTCCTTGAGACTTAGATGATTGATTAGGAAAATGAGAGTTAGAAAATTGATTTCCATGTGATGATTGAAAAGTTAATCTAAAACCTTGGGAACCTTGGTTTTGCATTGGTGGCGGAATATACTTGCCCTGAAAACCACCTTGGGGAAGGTTTGAGCCTTCCCCTTGGCTTTTCCAAGAGAAGTTTGGATGGTTCCTCCACCCGGGATTGTAATGTGTGCCATAGGGATTGTTCCCTTGGTTGACAAATGCATCATTCACTTGCTCATGGTGCTCACTTTACACATGTCTATGGGGACAATTGGAAGTAGAATGTAAGACACTAGAACAAGTCATGCAAATCTCATTAGAATTATGATGAACATGGTTAGGGGAGGAAGACATTTGATTTACCGAATTTTGGTTGATTAAAAATTGATCAAACCTTTGAGATAAGACTTAACTTCGGCGGCTATGTCATTGGAATTGTCAACTTGATATAAGCCGACATTCTTCTTTCCACCTAGATTTCTACCATTTTTGGAAGATAAAGATCGATGCATTGAATTCTCACTCATGCTCTCATAAAGACGCCAAACATCATCATCATGCCTATCAAGATATAAACCACCCATGGAAGCATATACCATTCCTTTAAAATTATCCGACAAACTTTCAAAGAAAATTACACCAATGCCATTTAGGAATGTCGTGATGTGGACACTTCCTAAGCAAGTCATTGAGGCGCTCCCTTGCCTCATGAAACAATTCCCCTTCCCCTTGTGAGAATTCTCTAATTGAAGTTCTCATTGGATTGGTCTTTAAAACTGGATAGTACTTCTTCAAGAACTCTTGTTGTATTTCTGCCCAAGAAGTTATCGAAAAGGCCTAAGATTGTTGAACCAATATTTTGCCTTATCTTTAAGGGTGAAAGGAAAAATTTTGAGATCCAAAAATTCTTCTGGCATGTCTGTGTATTTCACAGTGGAACACACTTCAAGAAACTCATCCAATTGCTTATAAGGTTTTTCACTTGGAAGTCCATGATAGTTAGGAAGCATTTGAATGGTTTGTGGTTTAATTTCATAGTGGTATGCTCTAAATGGGGGCAATTGAATGCATGTAGGTGCATTATATTTATTTAGCACATATCGATCTCTTAAAGCAAGATGAGGATTCACAATTGGTGGCTCTACACGAGCACCATGATTCACTTGAGCAACGGGAGGTGGGGGTGGAACAAAAATTGGCCAAGGCATTCCCAATGGAACTTGGCCTTGTTGTTGTGCTGGAATGAAAGGCTTTGACGTGCCTAATGGTACTTGGATGTTGTCATGATGCACATTAGGGTGGAGGATCCCTTGTTGGTCTATGTGACCAAGGTCTTCCACATGATCCTCATTGATGTCCTCCATTGATGAAATGGAGTGATGAGCGCTACCCCTTCCCCTAGGATAACAAACAACGGATTCAAGATGAAAATCAAGTGGGATAAGAGTAGGATTTAACGACCAATGATCATCCATGCACAAACAATGCAATAACTAGCAACAAGCACGTAGCAAATAACAATCACTTAGCCTCCCAATAAATCAATCAACAAACCTCCACATATATCTATCCCATACTCCCATGCTTTGAACAATATGCAAAGAAGATAACTTGCCTCCACGCGGGCTCACGATTTATCTAAGAATTTAAAGACTTGCCTCCACGTGGACCGACGATTTAACTAGAGATCGAGTTAGAAAAGCTCACAAAGGGTCCTTAAGCAACTTCAAATTGTTTTTCAATTTTTGCTTTGCTTTGAAAATTTTTAGATTTTTAAACTTTTTATGCTCTTGCTTAGCTTTGCTTGCTTCTTGCTTTAGAATTTTCCTTTGTTTCACTTTCCCTGGCTTAATGCACCTAGCCAATCAAGAACAAACATAAAAAGTAACCAAAATAAAATAAAATAAAATAAAGACACGATCAAAAGAGTACTAATTCCTAATTATTTCCAAAATACAGCGTTGTCTACATCCCTGGCAAAGTCGCCAAAACTTAGTGTGTCACGTACCCAAAGCACCAAATTGCATGCAAAAGTCTGTAGTGTGACCAAGTTTAAATTTAGAAAATGTCACTACTACTTCTAACTATTAATACAGTTAGGGTAAGTAGGGATTGTCCCAAGGGAAAAAGAGCAGTATTTGTGCGGAAACAATGTTGGATTAGTAGGTCGAGTGATCAAAAGATGGGTTGTTGGTTGAGTTAAACTACAAATTAAACTAGAAAAATGCAATACAAAACAGCTAAATTGAGCAAAGTATAGAGAATGAGAGAGAGGTCTTGGGACCTAGAGGTCACCACTAAACATCACCTTCCTAGACATTCAATGTTTGATGGATGAGGAGAATTATGTGTTGCAATACTAGTGTCTATGTCATTAATTGAATCAACAAGCATGGATGACTAGATAAGTATATATTGTTTAGACAAACTAGTGAATAGCACAACATATCAAATTGAGCCATTATTCCTTCCTTTAAGTCCATAATCAACACACATCATTAAATTAGAGAAATATACTACTTGCATTCATAAGTATGGAATATCAAACAACAAGCATGGATTGTCCTCCCATCTAAGAAAGTAAAGCAACTAAACTATAACTAAGCTAATGACATGAAAATTAAACTAATTAAATTAAGGAAAAGGCACAATCCATCAAGAAATGAGTATGAACCATCAAACAAACTACAAGAGTATTACATTTAAGCACCACACCTTAACCATCACTAGATTCATAGCATCAACACACATAGACATGCATCAATATCACAAAACCTAGAGATAAACACATGAACATCTATTTTAGCATACATAGACATATGAATAGAATGAAATTATCAATTGGAAGTATTAAACTACACAAATCATGATAGAAACAAGATTTATATATATATCAAAGGTCAAGACAAGAGTTACAACACTAATCCCCATTAATTACAAACATCAAAGTCTATGAGGCATGCTTAGGGCTAGCTCTAACCCCAAGAAGATGTTTAGCCACTCATTGATGTTGTCATCCAACCATCAAAGGCTATCTCCATGTTAGAAATCTTCTTCTTCCTCCTTGTTGGAAACCCAAGAAGGGATGAAGAACTTTCCCAATTTGAGTATTCTCTCTCTAATCTCTAGCCAAGTCTCTCTAATCTCACCCCCCTCCTTACTCAAAATAGCTAAAATCCTTATATAGGTAGCTCAAATGTCACACCCAATGGTTAAACCTTGTGCACTAGGACCTCCCAATGATTGCACCATGAGCACACATTTAATTTGGCTTCAAATCAACTTTTTACGCAACTCGAGACAGTTCGATTAATCTCAAGGTTGTTTCAATCGATCGAACCATGGCGGCACCTTTCTGGAATAAAGACAAGGCTGAGATATTTTTGGGAAGAGGACAAAAGTGGTAGGTGCGGATAAGATCAAAGATGTTTAATTAATCGAAGAATAGTTGGATTGATCGAAGAAGGCATTTTACTGAGGATAAGGACAAAAGGCTCGATCCATCTTGGCATTGTTGGAACGATCACTGTAAAATCGATCTGAGATCTGTTCGATCGATCAAAGGGGCTTCCTTTCACCAACTTGCTTCCACTTTGCTCTTTTCTTCCATTGAGCTTGAGATTGCATCTTTTATGCTCTAATTCAGCTGGATTAACTTATTTTGGGGATAAGTGCCTGAAAAGGGAAATAACATGAAATTAAACTAAAACGAAAAAAAAAAGATAGAATAAGGTACTAGAATGTTCAAGCTTAAGGGGTTTAAATGCGCACTTTTTAGGGCTCATCAATACATCGAATAAGGAAGAATATTGACACTTACTCCTAAGTCCAAAAGAGACTTTTGAATTTCATGATCACCAATGGTGCTAGAGATTGTGGGAGCACCGGGATCTTTGAACTTAGGAGGAGTGTTATTTTGAATAATCGAGCTTACTTGCTCAGTGAGAAGAAATTTCTCTGAGATTTCCTCTTTTGAGTGCATAAGTCCTTCAAGAACTTGGCATAGGGTGGAATTTTCCTAATTATATCAAGAAGAGGATGATTGATTTTGACTTGTTTGAAGATTTCTATCATGTCATCAATTTTCCCTTGTGGTCTCCCCAAAGGGGACGAATCTTTTTAAGCTTGAGGAAATGGAGCCTTAGGCTCATATGGTTTCTCTAATGGAGGGGGAAAAGATAATGATGGACTTCTCTTCTTGTTATGCTCACTCTTTTTGGATGGAGTAAGAATAGATTGCGGAGTGGGTAATGGATAATTAAATAATTTCACTGGGTCACTCTCTTCACTTGGTATCTCTTGAACTATATTGTCAATGACTCTTCCACTTCTCAAGGTAGTGATGGCATGCACTTGTTCATGGTAGGAAGGTCCCACGATTAGCTTCCACTATGTAATGGGTCTTTGGGTTTGGCTCGGGTTGACTAGGTAACTTCCCTTTTTCTCTTACACTTATTGAATTTGCAATTTGCACAATTTGGGAATCAAGTTTTGCAATTGATTAGGAATAAGAATGTAGCAATTGTATATTTGCCTCAAGGTTACCCAAAGTGGCCAACACTTTGTCTTCAAAAGCAGAATTCTTTGGAGGTGCTTGAAAATGAGAATTAGAATTGAAACCGGAAGATGATTGATTGTATGGAATGGAAGAATAACCAACATTATGGTGAGATTATTGAGGTGGATGATATGGTTGAGAATGAAGAGTTTGATTGAATGCTTGACAATGAGGTATATGTTGCCCTTGAGATGGATTGGAAGTATCCAGACTTTGATTTCTCTATGAAAAGTTTGGATGATTTCTCCACCTAGCATTGTAGGTATTGGAATAAGGATAATTCCCGTGGTGAGAAAATGTAGCGTTGACTTACTCTTGAGGATCATGGGTAATTCTTCTTCCCATGGGACGATCCCTAGTAATATGTGAAGGATTAAAACAAATCAAGAAAATTTCATTTTGAATTTGAGGAAAAGAGGATGATGAAGTTACCTAGGTTTGACTCATCAAGAATTAGTCAAACCTTTTAGTAAGATTTTTTAGTTCCGCAGCTACCTCCATAGACTTGTCAATGTGATAAAGATTTTCAATTTTCTTTCCCCCTAATATTGACACACGACCCAATCAAATAGAAGAAACACGATGCATAGAATTTTCACTCAAATTATCAAAAAGAATCCATAAGTCATCTTTTTGTTTTAGTAAGAAAGTACCCCCACATAAGGCGTCTACCATTTGCCTATGAGTGTCGAACAAGCTTTCATAAAAACAATGAACAAGTTGCCATTTTGGAAGGTCACGATGTGGGCACTTCCTTAGCAAATCATTCAATCTTTCCCAAGCCTCATAGAATGGTTCCCCATCATTTTGAGAGAATCCCATAATGGTCGTCCGCATATAATTTGTTCTACTTGTGGGGTAGTACTTCTTCAAAAATTCTTGTTACATTTAAGCCCAAGAAATGATTGTATTCACCCCAAGGTTATTAAACCAATACTTTGCCTTTTCTCATAAAGAGAAAGGGAAAAGCTTCATCCTTAGAGCTTCTTCCGAAAAATTGGTGATTTTCACGGTGTAACATACCTCTAAGAACTCATCTAAATGTTTATACGGATCTTCATGGGAAAAACCACTAAATAATGGATACATTTGAATTATTCTGGGCTTGATTTTGTAATGAATAACCCAGACATTTGGTAAATGGTAACATGTGGGAGCAATGTAAACATTTGGAGTGTATTGATCTCGAAGAACTATGGGAGGATTGGGAAGAGGATGTGCTACATGAGGTGGTTCGGGAAGAATCTGAGGAATGCCATTTTATGCCATTGAATTAATTGGATGGTTGCGAATGGGAAGAGGTCTCCTTCGACAATCTCTCAATTCCTTAAGAGAATAATCAATTTCTAGGTCAAAGGGGAATAAGAGGATTATGAAGAGATCTCCTTCCAAGTATACACAATAAAGCACACAAACAACACAATCACAACAACTTCACCACCAAAACATCCACATACGATGCTCCCGTTCTCCTCAATTCAACAATATCACAATGCTTAATTTAAATTGGCCACGATAAGGACCAATGCTTGAATAAAAAGTAAACAATTGATTACCTCAATGAGGACTATCCAATTATCAAACTAAAAGGTACACAAATGAAGTTCAAGAGTTCAAGATACGCTTACAAAGGTCTAATGCATAATGCTAAGATCCCAAGCTTGATTCTCTTTCAATCAAGTACCTAATTGCACACAAAAACAATAGTAATAAAATGATACGAAATGATTCCTAAACTAGCAATCAAATGAACACTAATATTAATTCCAATTGAACTGCAATCCTTGGCAACGGCGCCAAAAGCTTGATGCGAACTCGTGGGTGCATAAAATATATGTATAAAATGTGGTAATCGAGAACACCAACTTTTAAATTTATAAAAGCCACTACACAAGTATATGTGAGTATAACGAGTAAGGATCATCCACTAGGATTATAGGCTTAGATTGAACTTAGTTTTAATGAGCGTGAGATTGAAAAGATGATGATTGGTTAATTAAACTAATATTGAAATTCAATTAAATGTAAATTGCAAATGAGATTATATGAAAAGAAATTGGAGTAATGTAATGGTGTGAGGTTCGTAGGGTATGGATTTCACCACTAAACTCATGGAATTGCATTAAATGCCTTCAACCAATGGGGAAAATAAGTTATAATGAAAATGTGGCTACAAGCACACATCTATAACGACCCGAACCCGGAGGTCCGAATCATTATCCGGGTCCTTACCCGAACCCGAGGTCATCTAAGGGCATTACCATCATATTTAATATCAATTCATCTTTAATACATCATTCTGAGGTTAATGGTACTTCACTACATCACTATACGACTCGGGGTTGGTTAAAAGGAGAAAAGAAAATGAAAGTAGAGAGGGATAGGAACCTGTTGACTTAAAGTAGGGACACGTCGACTGGTTTGTCCCTAAGAAGCCCAAAACCCCACTGCAAGATACCAGTTGACGTGAATCCCTAGACGTCGACCTGTTTGGCCTGTGTTTGCCTATATGAAACGCCGGCGCTCCTTTGGTCCATTAGAGACCTTAAATGCAGGCTAAACCTATCCTGAAAACATGTATATGAAAATATAAAACATAATTAAACATCATTGCATTCGATTAAACCGAAGATGAGTCTAATACATCATTTAATGTTAAATGAGCCTAGTCAAATCAAATGGTGGCCTTTAAGGCCTTACATGTACATAGAAATCCTAATGAGACCACAGAACACAAGAGGATAGTCTCAAGACCATTTCTATCCATGAAATAGATACAAAACGTCACTTGATACAAATTTACAACAAAATGGAAGTATGTATATCAATTACAAAAAAGGTCCAAGTTCCTTTCAACCAGTCTAAGCTTGTGGTGGATTGTCGTTCGCCACTTCCTTTTCGTGACCTGAAATTAGTAATGAAGGGGTGAGCACAACGGCTCAGTAGGAGGTGCCTAAAACACAGAATCCAAACAAAGCATAGAAAATGGGAGTACAGGATCATGTTATTTTGGGGAAGAAAAACACCAACAACAAGGTCAATCCAAACCATATACATAATGCAATGCCAATGGTATGCAATGAGATGTTAATGTCGCTCCCCATTTTTGAAATCCTTTTTTTCGTCCATCCTTTTCAAACTATTAATGCAACCCGACCCATCGCAACTCCATGGCGCCACGAGAGAAAGATTGGCTAACTATCCCTAACCACATGGTAACTCCAAGGCGTTATTTGGGGCCTAGGTAGCTCAATCACGCTAGGGCCATCTCCCTAGTTTCCTCTAGTTCGTATTAACACAACGGACCCTAAATAACTCCTAGGCGCCCAGGTTTTTCACAAACCTCTTTTCAAAATCTTTCCCCAAATCAAATTTCTTTTCTTTTCAAGTCAAATTCCTATTTCAAGCACAATGCCATTCATGAATGCTTCATGTTATTCAATGCCATGCCAATAAACAATTTCACACACTACATTCAAATCTTAACGATGTAGCATACTTTGTAAAATATTTCTATAGATATACATCATGCTTTTACATCTTGAGGATCCGGCACTTTTAACATATAAAGCATGAAATTTCTTCACTTTAGCATAAATCTTCACATCAAAGCAACTAACACATAGGCATGCTCATTATTTACAACATAGAAGTCATATTTCAAGAAAAATAACACAATTTAAATATGTTATATATCAATTTAAGAGAATTAACTCACAAAGCTCAAAGAAATGGGCTTTAGAAAACCCCTACCTCAATAGAAGAGCAAAACTAAGAAAAACCCCCCAAATTTTTGATATCCAAAGGTGCTCCAATTGAAGATCACCTCCTATTAAATCGAAGCCCTCGTCGAGCTCGTAAACTTTGTCTTCAGTGACAAAGTCAAAATCAAAGTGGAAGCCTTGAAATATAATATTTTTAGAGAGAGAAAGCTTTTAAAGAGAGAGAGAGTGGCTTCGGTTGGAGAAGAAGAAGAAAATGGTAAAGTAAATCATTTGCAAATAGTCATCAGTGGCTCCCACGAGTCAAAATATCTTCCTTTTTCCACCTTATGTACATATATAAATATACATGTGATATAACACTTAAATAACCACATATCCATATAAACATGCACTAAACAATGATATAAGAAATATAACGGCCTTGAAAAATAATCCCCGTGCATGACAAATTCGGTTGCAGGTCTCACCCGAGACCTCCTGGCCTGAAAAACTAAAAAATGTTGAAACGGCTAACAATACATTTCTAAGAGTCACAAACTCAAAGAAATACACCAATTAACCCTTGGAACTCACCCAGTACACCCCACGGTGCCCAACACGCAAAACAAAGTGAAGACTAAAATAATCCAGAAAATTCAAAAAATCCCCGAAAAATGAAAAATAGGAAAAATGATAAATATTACATATCAATGATCAAGTAGATAATACAATTGCAATGAATAAGCATAAACTATCAAATTCAAGTATGATTTGTTTACCTAACTACCAATAATCTAAGATGTAGACCAACCCATCAAGACTAAACATAATTCATTAAACTAAGAGCAATTGTATCCAATACGAACAATACGTGGCCATCATTAAGTATAATTACAAAAAGAACTCAATGTAGAGATCAATCCTCCATCAACCACATATAAGACAACATCTACTCAATTAGAGGATCAATTGAAAGAATTATCAATATAAATCTTGGTACAACCAAGTTAGAATTCATAAAACTAATCAAACACATATACAACTTATAATTCCCCAAATTAGAAGAAAAAAGATACAATTGCACAAGCTTAGGGTTCATCTAAGCCTAAAGTGATGATTCAGCTGGTCATAAAGGTGATGGATGTGATCTTAATGGCCTTAATTCCCATCTCTATACTTGACTTCATCTTCTTCTTCCTCCTTAAGAGCTAACCTTAAAGAGAGAGAAAGAAACCCCAATTGTAGATCTAGAATTCCCCCAATTTAATCCAATGAATAATCAAGAACCTCCTTCAAATTGGGTTATATCTTCTATTTATATATTATTTAAAGACTCCAATAATGGTCAAACCCGTACACAAAGACACTTGATGGATTACACCACGAGCCCCCTTGAATCAAGGCTTAAAATCTTATTTTCGTAACTGTTAAGGACTAGGGTTCTTGCTTGATCGATCAGGCTTGATCGTTCAGAGTTCTTGCTCGACTGATTAGGGTTCTTGCTTGATCGATTAGGCTCAATCGTTCAGAGTTCTTGCTCGATCGATTAGGCTCAATCGTTCAGAGTTCTTGCTCGATTGATCAGGCTGAATAGTGAATTCTGCACTTCAGTGTTCTTTTGCTTCCACTCCTTGCCAAGACTCCGTTTGACCTTCCCAAGGGTTTTAAGGCATTGGATTTAGCTCATTTAAGCCTTATGAACCTAAAATCAGAAATAAAACAATTTAAAACTAAAATGGCAAAATAAATATAGATCAAGGTTCTAATATATCCAAGGTAAAGAGTTGAAATTCGCATATTTTGGCACTTATCAGACCACAAAAGACTAATAGGTAGCCTCAAGACTATTTTTATCCAAAAAATAATTACATATACCGGTCATACACAACTTATAGCAAAAGGAATTATATAGCTATTACAATTAATCATTTACATCAAAATTACAAGTTCAAAATAGAGTAAAGGCCTAGTCTACAAAAAAAAAAAAAAATCCATGGGGCTATCATAGAAAAGGTTGTAAGTCGTCCATTACCTTCTTTCTGATTCCTGAAAAATAATAATAAATGGATGAGCACAACGGCTCAATAGGAGGTGCCTAAAACACACTCCTTAATGATCCCGTGAATTACATGTAAAGAATGGGGTAAAGGAAAAAGGGTCATGCATACATTGGGGAAAATAATCAACATACTCATCACTATACAATCCAAGTATAATAAATGAAATGTTATGCAATGCAATGCAATGTCCACTCCCCATTTCCAAAATCGTTTCCAATCATAACAACCGTCAAATCATTTATGTAGTCCGACCCGAAGCAACCCCAGCGCCATGAGAGAAGGATTAGCTAACAATATGTGATGACCCTATGGGCGAGTGTGCCGTGGGCGGGTGCAAGACACTGGCAGGTTACCACACTGTCGAGTTACGGGTGCACAATCCCACATTGCTTGGGTAAGGGAGAGGTGAAGCGCTTCTATGTAGGTGTGTCACTCCAATTGGTATGATGCCTTTTGGGGTAAAGCCCAAGAATAAAAACCGTGCGGGCTCAGGCCCAAAACGGATAATATCATATCATGTGGTGGAGTGGGTCGTTACAAATGGTATTAGAGCTTGACCTAGCTGGAAGTGTGCCGACAGGGACGTCAGGCCTCTAAGGGGGTGGATTGTGATGAACCTATGGGCTGGGTGTGCCGTGGGAGGGTGCGAGACACTGGCAGGCTACCGCACTGGCAAGCTACTGGTGCACCATCCCACATCGCCTAGGTAAGGGAAAGGTGAAGTGCTTATATGTAGGTGTGTCACTCTAATTGGTATGAGGCCTTTTGGGGTAAAGCCCAAAAACAAAAACCGTGTTGGTTCTAGCCCAAAGCGTCATTTGGGGCCTAGGTAACTCAACCACGTATAGGGCAGTCTTCCTACATTCCTTCTGGGTTTCATTAATGCTACAGACACAAGGCAACTCCTTGCAGTATGGTTTTCACAAATGTCTTTTCAAAACCTTTCCAAAAAATCAATTTTTCATTCGAAAATCGATTTCCCATTTGTTTGCCCAATGCCAATGCATGAATGTTTCATGAATTTTAAACTCATGCAAATATGAAATTTCATGCATTAAACTACGATAATACTTGGAGTGCTTTAGAAATAATTACAACAACAAATTCTTATCCTATCAATTTCTCAACCATGACATTTTAGACATGTAAAATATGTGGTAATATCAATCACACATATATCTTCACGATAATTCGAATAAGTGGTCGTCATCCTACCATAAGCTTAGAAAGTGTGCATTAAGGCGAGGGCCAAGTTTTACATTTATAAAAGCCATTACTACCTTTACTAAAAATATAGTTAGGGTGAGTAGGGATCGTCCCAAGGGATTAGAGTCGAATTTGGTTGTGTAATCACTATTAGGGTTAGTAGGTCGAGTGATCAAACAAATAGTTGGTTGGTTGATTAAAATAGAGAGCAAATTAAACTAAAAAATTGAATGCAATGAAGAGTAAGTAAAAGAGAGAGATCTTGGGGTTTAGAGGTCACCATCAAACAATACTTCTCTACACCCTTAACAAGTGACTAATAAGGGAAATGTGTGTTGCAATATTAATGTGTGTGTGTGTTTGGTTGATTCAATTAGCAAGGGTGACCAATTAAGTATATATTGTCTAAGCAACATGTGAAAAGCACAATATATCTAACAATTAAGTATATATTGTCTAAATAGCATGTGAAAAGCACAATATATCTAGTAAGTCATTAATCCTTTCATTAAGCTCACAAGCCAAATACACCACAAGATTAGAGACATATGTTACTTGCATTCAAAAGTATGGAACATCAAACAATAAGCATGGATTGTCCTCCCATCTAACAACTATACTACCACTACACTACAATTAAGCTAATGACATGAAATTAAACTAATTAAGCTAAGGGAGAGGCACAATCCATCAAGAAATGAGCACGAACCATCAAGAAAATTACAAGAGCATTCCATTAAGCACTATGTTTTGACAATCTCTAGATCTATGGCATTAATACATATAGACATGCATCAATAACACAAGAAATAGTGACAAACACATGAACATCTATTCTAACATACATAGACATGTAGATAGAATAAAATGATCAATTGGAAGCATTAAACCACATAAATCATTGAATAAACAAGATCAATATATAAAAGTGGCAAAACATGTATTACAACACTAATCCCTTAATAATACACAAAATCAAGATGTAGAAAGCATGTTTGGGGCTAACTCTAACCCCAAGAGGATGTCTAGCCACTCATGGTAGTGCTTCTCCAACCCTTAAGGGCAAACTCCATGGAAGAAATCTACTCCTTGGTTGATGAAGAGCTCCCAAGCTTGTGTCTCTAGCCTTCTCCTCCTTTCTTCCTCCCTAAGAATAGCCTCTATTGTGATAGATGATTCCTAAGAATGCTTATCCCCCTCAAAAAGTGTATCATATTCTTTATATAGGTAGGTCAAGTGACACACAAAATGAGCTGGGGTCGTGCACAAAATATTCCCCAATGATTGGATAAAGACAACTTTCAATGAGCTGGAAATTTAACTTTTTCGCACTAGAGGAAGTTCAATCGATCGAACCTTGGACTTGGATCGATCAAACATAGCTAAGATCTATCGAACTAAAGTTGGATCGATCCTCATTGGCGGCGCTTTTTGGATAAAAACAAATCAGAGATATTTCGAAGATATTTTTGAGAAAAGGATAAAAGTGGTTGGTAGGGTGGTACAACTAGATAAGATCAATCATTTGGATAAGGACAAGGTAGTTGGATCGATCGAACTTTTGAGATCTTTGAAACTGTCATCATGGCTCTGATCCATCTTGAAGTGCTGAGATTGATCATGTTGGATCGATCGAACCTTGATCTGAGATCGATCGAAGATGTTGAATTCCACCTTTTGCTTCCACTTGGCTCCTTTCTTTGATTCATCCCAAAATTACTTCATTTATGCTCTTATTTGGCTGAGTTAGCTTATTTTCTGGATAAGTGCCTGAAAATGGAAATAACACGAAATCAATTTAAAACGGTAAAGTAAGATAGATAAAGGTATTAGAATACCTAAGCTTAAGGGATTTAAATACGCACTTTTCAGCGCTCATCACACCCCCAAACTTAAATATTGCTAGTCCCTAGCAATGAACTAGAAAGTAAAGGAATGAAATGAATGACTATATAACTATGAACTAGAAAGCAATAAATGGATAACGCCACTTTCGTAGGGAACATGATTGCACTTAGCATATGCAACAAGCCTTTTAAACCCCTAGGTTACCCCTAGTGGATGAGTGAAGTCTCGTAAGGGTTTCCAGAAATGATACCCATAAACATTAAGCTCATTATCACAAAAGAGAAACCAATATTGCAAACAAGCATCGGGAGAAAACTACCTCAAATATGTAATGTTTCAAACATTTCTAAGCAATCTCCCAAAATTTCAACATCAAGCAAGCAAGTATGGTCCTCCACATATCAAGAAAATTATCATGCAAATCAAAACAACTCTAGAATCCTTTTTGAGTAGACCGGCATCAAATATGTTGCTATCTAAGTCAACTACATCCTTACCCTCAAACTAGCACACAAATCTAGTACCGATCATCAAGATAAAAAGTGGACCTTTTATTAAAGCTTTATTCATCTAGGTGCGCTTATTCTTTTCACTCATTTTTTTTTATTTATTGAGGATCAAAGATGGAAATATGGTGCAATGTGTTGATCTATTAAGCTTTCTAGCGATTCATGAGGTCGAGCGTTAGGTCAATGACTACTAAACCAGACGGTTTTAGGGCATCAGGCGTTCAAACACCCCTACGGACTTACAAACTCAAATTAATTAGGCTACAAATCAAGACAACCTCCATCTAATCATTTCCCACTTCTCACCTTTTGGGAGAAGTCCTCACTTTTTTTATTACTTTTGCAACTTTTCTTTTCTTTTCTTTTTTTTTTTTTTTTTTTTTTTTGATCAATTATTAACCTAGAGTTTGGGCCCTCCACCTTTCGGCGCCAGAAGTTCAGTGCTTGATGAGGCTAGAATCCCGGCTACTTAGTGAAAAGGGTTTGTTATCCACCTTTATCAAGAATGAAAGCTTTCAATGCACTACTAGCTCAATTGGGATATAACCAATTCAATAATTAACAAAGCATGTACCCCACAAATGAATGCTAGTGTGCGCCTGTGCTAGTGTAGAATTCTAGAATGAATCTCAAAACAATCACAAAATCAGGATGATGTGGACCACAAGTGCAAGCAAGATATCAATTTTTCAAAAAATTTACTCCTAAATAGCATCCACAAGGCATACAAGGAGTATTGGACTCTCAAGTCAAGCAATTTTTAAATTTTAAGCAATATAGTCCTCAAAAGATCAAAATCATCGCCAATATGGACCAATCATAGAAAATCTCTGAAATACACAAGTCATGCTCAAAATTTTGAATTTTAAAAGCAAACACTGTAACATACACCATTAATTACACCATTACCTCCAAACTTAAACTGCACAATGTCCTCAATGTGCAAAGAGAACAAAAGGAAAGAGTATACCGGTGCAATTAAGGCAAAGAATGGCTGGGACTGAAGTATCCAAAGTGGGTGGCATGGCCCCCCCAAACTTGGGATTAACTATGGTCCTGAAATTTGGCACTCGGATAAATTCATCAAATAACAAAAGGGATAATCAGTGCACAGTGGATATGCAAGTGTAAATGAGATAATGGAATAAAACAATAAGAGAGGTATAAGGGTGGTCCTGAAAATCGGGTAGCACTCTCTCACTGAAGTCATTGTGATGTACCTGATGGAGTCAAACATACAGATATAAGAATATAACACATGACATCCATAACAAAAGCATATATAAAGAAAATAGAGTACTGGATACATCAAAAGATCAAAGCCGACAGACCGGCTACAAATATAATAATGTAGTAGACTAGCAACATTGATATAAAGCATTAAAAGATAGAGAGATAGGGAGTCTCAGGCAAAGGATGCAGGACTAGCAGGGCGATCTCCGCGGATTTCCTTGAATAAGTCAGCAAGTGCAGCCATGATCTCTGCACGGAAAGAAGCAATGTTAGCTCTAATGGCAAGTAAGGTATCCTCCAAAACCTGCATTTATGCTTCAAGTCTAGCTATTTGATCAAGAACCTCAGATGCAGGTGGAGCAGAAAAATAGGTAGTCTGAGCTTGGGAGGACTCTACAGGCTCCTGTGTCCGAACATACTTTTGTTTAGTCATGTCCTACAAAAAGGAAAGTGAAACTTGCAATGGGAGTTAATGCTAGAATAAATAATTTAAAGCACAAAATAGAGACATGCATGTCAAATGAGATAGACAAAATAGATAGATGACATGAATCTATGCAAGTGACATAATATGAAGCATGCTAAACAATGTAAGTATGAAATGCATCCAATGTGGAATATCACAGGCATTGGGCATATATGAGATAGCATGAACATAATACATGATGAATGAAGTGTGTGTATGAGATCAGTGAAGTTTGATCGATTATAAAAAGGTTTGAGATTGATCTCAAAACTTAGATCAATCTGAGAAACTGAAAAATAGAGTTCGATCGATCTCTTAAGATCGATCTGAGAAATAAGTTCGATCGATCGAACTATGCAAGGATGAAAATCGAAAGGCCACAGATTTATGACGTGGATGGCACGGGGCCTTCACTAACAGTGTCGTGGGCCCATCAACACAACATACAATCAATCCTACTCACTTTACAAAGCCCATACTCCCAAAATCAATTCAAAAATAAAAAATATACAAAGCATATAAACACAGTGCTTCAAGCTTCATCAATGGTGGATTTCATCAACAATATATCATGGATTCAACATTTAAAACATGTATTTAACAACCTGAAGCTTGAAATCAAAGATAGGGTTCGGATCTTACCCAAAATCGAGGAGAGAAGATGAGATGCGAAGGGGGGTGATTCAAACTCAGATCCGAGAGGAAAGATAAGATAGAGAGAGAGTCGAAGCTCACTGGATCTCGCCGGAGATTCGTCAGAGATGATGATGAAGATGGGTGCACAGTGGCGACGGGAATGAGGGACTGAGGGTTTGGAGGGTGGATCGATCTAATGAATCGATCTTGAGACCCTCAGGTTCTATTTTTAAAAACTTTTCCCGTTCAATTCGATCGATCGAACTGAGATTTCAGATCGATCGAACTGTGATGATCTCTCTTCAAAGTATTTTTGGAATTTTTGAAATAAATAAAGTAAAATCTTTTAAATAATAAAAAAAAAAAACTGAAAGTTAAAAATGAAAATATAAGTTTTTTTTTTTTTTAAATAAAATAAAATCTTTTTGGGATTTTTGGAAAAGAAAATAAAATAAAAATAATTTTGGATTTTTAAAATTAAAAAGCCAAACAAAGTCAAAGATGGTGAGATAAAGAACTGAGATCGATCCAAACAAAATGTTCGATTGATCAGACAGAGAGAAAAAATATGCAGGTTTTTGGTTCAAAAATTTGGTTAAGTGTTGGAACTCAAGATCGATCGAACCTTGAAGTTGGATCGATCTAAGGTCTTCTAATCAATCTGAGAATAAGTTCGAATGATGGGACAGAGAGGTGATTTGGATGCAGGTCAAAAAAATTTCTAAATGTTGGATGCAGGTAGAAGTTCGATCGATCGAACTCTCATTTGAGATCGATCGAACTTATGCAAATTGCTCAATCACAACATAAAAGTGCATGCAATCCTAACCACAGTTCCTAGCAATGCATATGAACCAAAAATAAGTATCTAGACTTCGCAAGAAATGAAATTAAAGATAGAAATGAGGGAAGAATAGGGTTTTGACACCCTACAAAATGTCGTGCTAGTCTTTAACGTCTCTAGCAAGACATTGGGCTCTTTTAGCCCGAATCAAAGATCTTGTAATGTATCCCCTCCTTGTTGGGGTGATAGATGTTTTAAACTCCACTCCACCTAACAAATGGTTCTTTGAAGAACTTGTTAAATTAAGTTCAAAAGAAGCTTTTGGTCCCTTGTCAATGCAATTTTCTATATTTTCATACACCGGGTCAACTAGATATGCAGCTTCCAAATGTCTTTGAAAGACTTGACCCTCTATGTAAGGTTTCAACCTCTATCCATTAACTTTAAAAATGTTTTCCTTCTTCAAATTTTTGATTTCAACCGCCCCATAAGGTGCAACAGAGATAATTTCATAAGGACTCTCCCATTTGGTTCTCAATTTCCCAGGAAAGAGTTTTAGTCTAGAGTTGAAAAGCCAAGCTTTTTGACCGGGTTCCAAAGACTTTTTCACAATATGCTTATCATGAAAGGCTTTGGTTCTTTCTTTGTAGAGTTTGGCATTATCATAAGCATTGTGTCTCAATTCTTTAAACTCACTCAATTGAAGTAGCCTATTCTCTCTGACTTTATCAAGGTCAAGATTGAGCTTTTTAACTGCCCACAAGGTTTTATGTTCTAACTCAACCGGAAGATGGCAAGGCTTTCCATATACAAGCCTATAAGGAGACATGCCAATGAGAGTCTTATATGCTGTCCGATAAGCCCACAAAGCATCATTTAGCTTCCTTGACTAATCCTTCCAGGTGGTGTTAACCGTTTTCTCAAGAATATGCTTAATTTCCCGGTTATACACTTCAACTTGCTCACTTGTTTGAGGATGGTAGGGAGTGGCTACCTTATGAGTGATGGAGTACTTAAGAAATAAGTGCTTCAAGAATTGATTGCAAAAATGTTTTCCTCCATCACTTATTATAGCCCTTGGCATACCAAAACGAGCAAAGGTATTGGATTTAATGAATTGAATGACCACGGAGTGGTCATTTGTTTTGGTAGCACATGCTTCCACCCGCTTGGAAACATAATCAACGGCAAGAATAATGTATTAAAAACCATAGGACATAGGAAATGGACCTATAAAATCAATGCCTCATATGTCAAAGATCTCAACAACCAATATATTGGTTAAGGGCATCATATCTCTTCTAGATATTGTCCCCATCTTTTGACATCTCTCACATGATTTGCAAAAATTGTAGGCATCTCTATGAATAGTGGGCCAAAAGAGCCCACTTTGAAGAACCTTCAAGGCGGTCTTCTTTGCACTAAAATGCCCACCACATGCAAGAGTGTGACAAAACACTAGGACATTTGGAATTTCACACTCTGGAATGCATCTCCTCACAATTTGATCCGAACAATATTGGTACAAGACAAGGTCTTCCCAATAGTAATTTCGGATGTTGGCAAAGAAATGATTCTTTTCATTCTTCGACCAAGAAGTTAGTAGATTGCCTACTGCCAAATAATTCACAATGTCGGCAAACCAAGGCATTTTTCCATTAGAAATTTGAAAGAGTTGTTCATCTGGAAAAGAGTCACAAATTGGTAGACTAGGGAAAGGTTCTATCGATAACCTAAAAAGATGATCGACAACCACATTTTTGGTGCCTTTCTTGTCCTTGATTTCAAATTTGAATTCCTGAAGAAGCAAAATCCATCTAATTAACCTAGGTTTTGTTTCACTTTTTGTCAATAGATGTCTCAAGGTGGCATGATTAGAATAAACAACAACCTTGGACCCTAAGAGATAGGAACGAAATTTATCAAGAGCATACACTACGGCAAGTAATTCTTTCTCGGTAGTGGAGTAATTCAATTAAGCTCCCGAGAAAGTTTTACTTGCATAGTAGATGGCACAAGGAAGCTTACCCACTCTTTGTCCCAAAACTACTCCCATGGCATAATCAGAAGCATCACACATAATTTTAAATGGCAATGACCAATTGGGAGGTTGCATGATAGGAGCAGATGATAATAATTCATGCAATTTATGAAAAGCGTCTAAGCATGCTTGATCAAAGACAAAAGGAGTTTCCTTAGCAAGAAGATTGCACAAGGGTCGAGTAATTTTGCTAAAGTCTTTGATAAAAATGGCGGTAAAAGCCAGCATGACCTAGAAAGGAGCGAACCTCACTCACCGTTGAAGGTGGAGGCAATTCAAAAATAAGCTTAACCTTCGCTTTATCTACCTCTATTCCTCTCCTTGAGATAACGTGACCCAAAACGATACCCTCTTGAACCATGAAATGGCTCTTTTCCCAACTAAGTACAAGGTTGGTTTCACGACTTCTCTTAAGCACTAGATCTAAATTTTTAAGGCATGCATTAAATGAAGACCCAAAAACAGAAAAATCATCCATGAAAACCTCTAGATACTCTTCCACCATATCCGAGAAAATTGACATCATACACCTTTGGAATGTGGCGGGAGCATTGCACAAACCAAAAGGCATCCGTCTATAAGCAAATGTGCCGAATAGACATATAAAGGTGGTTTTCTCTTGGTCTAATGGGTCGAGGGCTACTTGATTATACCCCGAATAGCCATCAAGGAAGTAATAATATTGTTGCCCGGCCAATCTCTCTAGAATTTGATCAATGAATGGCAAAGGGAAGTGATCCTTTCTAGTGGCGGCATTCATTATGCGGTAATCAATGCATACACGCCATGAATTGGCGGTACGCTTAGAGATTTCCTCACCCTTTGCATTCTCAAACACCGTAATCCCCGATTTTTTGGGAACTACTTGAGTTGGACTCACCCATTTGCTATCGGAGATTGGGTAAATGATTCCGGCATCTAAGAGTTTGACAACTTCCTTCTTAACTACCTCCTTCATGTTTGGATTAAGTCTCCTTTGGGCATCCCTAAAGGGTTTTGCATCATCTTCCATAAGTATGTGATGCATACAAATAGAAGGGTCAATTCCCTTAAGATCCGCCACACTGCATCATATGGCTTCCTTATTTTCTTTAAGCACACTTAAGAGAGCATCTTCTTGGTCTTTTTCAAGACTTGAAGAAATGATAACCGGAAGAGTCTCTTTTGGTCCTAAGAATGTATACTTGAGATTAGAAGGTAGAGTTTTAAGCTCAAGAGTTGGTGGAGAAACTAAAGATGAGACCGGTGGAGTGCTAGAGAGTGGAGGAAGAGGTTCTATTAGAGTTTTCCAAGATAGAAAATCTAAGCTTGCAACAGATTCCATGAGATTGCTTACTTCATTCATTGATTTTTCATCATCAAATCCATAATTTCCATACATTTCAAGAAGACAAGAAACAAGAAGATCATTGGATAAAAGAGATGAAAGACTATCCTCAATTGGTTGTTTCGTTACCATCGTTGGAATCAATTCCTCAACAACCTCATCTAACACATCAACAAGGAAACACTCATCTTTATCTATGGGATGTCGACTTGCATGGAAAACATTAAGTTTGATCATCATATTGCCAAAAGAAAGGTCCATAATCCCGAATCTATAATTAATTGTTGCATTTGCGGTGGCAAGGAATGGTCTTCCCAAGATGATTGAGATGTGGTTGGTGGGATTAGCAACCAGCTCGGTATCAAGAACTACAAAATCAACCGGTAAGTAGAATTTATCCACTTTGACAAGGATGTCCTCAACCATGCCCCTAGGTGTTTTGATGGATCTATCGGCCATTTGAAGCACCACTGAGGTTGGCTTTAACTCATTCAACCCTAATTGGACATATATGGAGTAAGGAATCAAATTAACACTTGCACTTAAGTCAAGAAGAGCTCTACGAATTTCATAGGTTCCAATTACACAAGAAATAGTCAGAGCACCGGGATCTTTGAACTTAAGTGGAGTGTTTTGTTAAAGAATGGAGCTCACTTGCTCCGTGAGGAACACTTTTTTAGGGCTTGGTCCTTGCTCTTCCTCTTTTGTGTGCAAAGATCTTTCAAGAATTTTGCATAAGGTGGAATTTGCTTAATGGCATCTAAAAGAGGAAGATTGATGTTGACTTACTTAAAAACTTCCATCATGTCATGTATTTTCCCTTCTTACCTCCCATAAGGCGAAATTTCTTTTAAAGCATAAAGGAATGGAGCTTTTGGCTCACAAGACTTGGTAATTTGAGAGGATGATGGGGAAGATTGAGAATTCTGGTTAGGAACATTTTCATTCAAGGAAGTAGGAGTGGAATTGGGAATTAGATGGGTGACAACTTTAGGTTGCACCGATTTACTATCTTCCTTTGGTAGTTCAACCCTATTGTCCACTTGCTTACCCCTTCTCAAGGTGGTGATGGCTTGCGCTTGAGCTTGGGAAGAACACCCCGATGTAGGGTTTGCTTCCACACAAAATTGGGCTTTTGGATTCCTCTCGGGTTAACTAGGTAATTTCCCAATTTTTCTTGCATTCAATACATTAGCTATGATCCCAATTTGGGATTCAAGCTTTGATATGGATTGAGAGTGGGAATGCAACAAGTTGGTATCCTTCTCTAAGCTACCCAAGGCCATCAAAACCTTATCTTCAAATGTAGAATTACTAGAAAGTGCTTGAGGATAATGAAAGCCAACTTGGGAATCATACATTTGAGGATGTGAGAGGTCATTCATTCTTTGATGATGGAAAGAAGAAGAAACAAACCTTTGAGAACCTCCATTTCTTTTATGAGGTGAAATGTATTTTCTTTGAAAATTTATAACTTGATAAGGGCTTGAGCTTTCATTCTAGAATGGAACATTTGCATTTGAATAAGGGTAAGCAAATGTAGCATTAACTTGTTCAAAGTTTTCATTAACAACATGTCCATGGGGACAATCGAAAGTAGTATGCAAAACACTTGAGCATGTCATGCAAGGCTCACAAAGATGAGTTGTATGATGAAAATGAGATGAATTGATAGCCGGTTTTTGATTCAACAAGAATTGATCAAGTTTTTTAGAAAGAGTTTTAAGCTCGGCTACAATTTCCCTTGAACTTTCAATTTGACACACTGTTACACTTTTCTCCTTTTTATTAAAACCATGATCAAGTCGAGAAGTGTAATATTTGTGTAAAGAGTTTTCACTCATTTTTTCAAAAAGGTGTCAAATGTCATCTTCATGTTTTCCAAATACGAACCTCCACATGAGGTATCAACTATGTCCTTTTGCATGTCGAATAGGCTTTCATAGAAGTATTGGACAACTTGTCATTTTGGAATACCATGATATGGACACTTTCTTAGCAAGTCATTCAATCTCTCCCAAGCCTCATGCAACAACTCTCCTTCCCTTTGAGAAAATTCTCTAATTGAAGCACACATTACATTGGTCAAACTTACGGGGTAAAATTTTTTTAAAAACTCATTTTGCATTTGTACCCAAGATGTTATTGAATTTACCCCTAAAGTATTGAACCAATGCTTTGCTTTATTTTTAAGCATGAAAAGGAAGAGAAGTAATTTAAGAACTTCCTCCGGAACATCCATGTACCTCACGGTGGAAAATAGTTCAAGAAATTCATTTAGATGCCTATATGGTTCCTCTTCATCTAAGCCATAAAAGAGTGGACACATTTGAATGGTCTCTGGCTTGATTTCATATTGATTAGCCTCAAAATTAGGCAACACAATGCAAGTAGGTTGTAACATTACCGATTTTTCTTACTTTCTAATTTCTGAATTTATTTGATTTTTCTGAATTATTTTAATCCTTGCCTCGTTTTGCTTGCCACGCGGGCCCCGAGGGGTGTTATCGGCATTTCACATGTGTATGTGTATTTATATACATGTATGTATTTGTATTAATGGTATTATATAGAGGGTGGTATTTAATGGCAAGGTTGACGATAAAAAGAAGTTCAAAGGGCATTTTCGTTATTTTAGCTCCATGGAATAGCCTAGAGAATTCTAGAGACATGAGTGTGGCTTTATTTTTTTGACCCATTCTTTTCTTCTTTCAATTTTCGGACCACACCCACCCTACAAGCTCTCTTCCTCCATTTTCTTCTTTCTCTCTCTATCTCTCTCTATCTCTCTCTTCCTTCCCTCTAAAATTTGTTCATGCTAGAGATGATTCGGTTTAGGCCATAGTTGGCAAATTGTAAAATATTGCAAGGACTACGTCTTGGTACCGGTATTGTAAGCTTTTGGTGGGATTTGAGTTTGGAGCTTGGAGCTAGAGCTTACTAAGGACTTGATTGGTTGCTATCTTGAGGTATGGGAAGTCTAACTTACAAATTCCTATGGTTTTAGTGAGTTTTTATATGCCTCCTTGCATGAAAATTTTAAGGTTATGAAGCATGTTAAGTTTGTTAAAATTTTGGTTGTAATATTGAGCATGAATTGTGATGGCTTAATTGTTGAAGAATGAGAAAATGATGGTTTCTTGTATTTGTGTCAAGCATTCTACTTTTCTATGAGAAAATATAAAAGTATGATCTATGTTATTGTGACAACCCGGATTTTTAAGAGTTGAAATTTATTTATTTCATGATTTTTAATTGTTAAGATTGACTTTTTAATTTTAGAGATTTTACCCACATAGAATTTTATTGGGTCTGATTTTCTCACAAAGCATGAATATAAATGTTATATATATATTTAGTGTTTCAATTTGAGGTAGCAGCGAGCTTCAGCAACAAATGCAAAGAAGAAAAGAAATGAGGAAGATTGAATTTGAGGGTCCCATCAGATGATAGTAATGGGTGAATTGATTGGTTGCATTACATTTGTATATACATGATTTATATATATATTTTTGGATGCATCATCAGATGGAACAAGGTACCAGCCGAGAATGGGAAAAGGAAATGAAGATGAAATTGTGATATTTTGGCGCGGGTCCCACAAGAAGAAATAGGTTTTGATTTAGTTTTCATTATATATATATATACTACAATATAATGTTTGTTGTCTGATGGATATATAAGATAAGGAGGCAAAATGGAACAGGTGGCCGAAAATGCAAGGGAAAGAAAAGGAAAATTGATGAAGTGATAAGGTGGTTGACGGGTCCCACTTAAATTGGTTTCTTACATTTTATATATGTAGATTTGTGGTATATCTCATGGTAATAAAGAAGGGACCAGCTGAATTAGTGGAAAACAAAAACAAATAATAAAGGGGATGATTTTAGCGGGCTCCACCATTTGACATTGGTGGATATTTAGACCAAATTTATTTTGCACATGGTGATTTATTTTAGAGAGAGATTGTGATTTCTTGTGTATTGAATCTGAAGAATAAAAAGTAAGATAAGGTGGTGGGACTAGTTGGACATTTTTTGTTCAAATATAACGATGTTGTCTAGACGTGTGGGGTGAGCAGTGCTGATATTTGTTAGTGTCGGTAGTGAATTTCCTTTATATACGTGTGGCTTTGGTAAGCATTTGAGAGAGAGAAAAAAAAATACATAGAGAAATAAAATGAGGAAAGACACAGACAAAGAGTGCCGAGATGAACAGAGAGTTGATGCTCAGATGATGAGGAAAATAAATATTTCTTTTACAGTGTAGGGTTCTTCATATCTTGAATGGCCTAGATGATTTTGTTTCAAATATTTTATTAACTGTTGTTTTGTTAAAATTGCAAATATATATTTTGTGAAGTTAATTTTGCATGAAACTCTTTGAAATCCTTGCTATGGTTTTTCCTACTGGGACTTCTCCCGTCTCACCCCCTTCCAGTTTCAGGTACCAAGGATGCTTGAGGATTTTCAGCTGCGGGCTAAGGTGGAAGAGTTGGTGTTGAGGAATTATTTTATTTAGAGATTTTTATGTATATTTGAGGAAATTGATTTAGTATAAAAGAAGGCATTTTTTTGTGATCCGGGTGTATTTTAGATTCGGGCTTAGGCTGAAGAGTTGGCGTTACAGGATTTATTTTATTTATTTGGAGATTTTTTTGTGTATTTGAGGAAATTTGATTGATTTTGTATCAATAAAGGATATTTTATTTCTTTTGAGATCCTGGGTGTCTTTTATAAAGTCTTTTGATTTAATGAAATCGAGGATTTTATTTAGAGAAAATTCGGGGTCATTACAGTTATCAATTTCTATGTTTGGATGTTTGATATCATAACTTAAAGGTAAAATATAACTTGTATAATGATGATTGGTTGTATGACATGCATATTCATGGCATGAGGGTGAGTTGAGAAGATGAAGGTTAATATGGAAAAGAGGGTTAGAGAATGAGATGGGGGTTTGTGTGGTAAGCCAAGGTGATGGTTAGGAAGGTGGTAGTGAGGTTGGGTTGGGAAGAAAGAAGGAGACATTGCATTTCATATTGGATGGTACAATCTGTGAAATTCTGAATTTTATAAATGTTGAAATGATTTAATCCCATGATCCCTTTTTCTTGAATCCCATTCTTTTGTTGTGGCTCACAGGATTTTTAGGAATGTGATTTAGGCTTAACTCTACTGAGCAGTTGAGCTCACTCCATCAACATTAACATTTTTCAAGGACTTGGAGATGAGCCGGTAGTTAATGTGCATCCATGGACATTGATGTAGTTAGGAAATTCACTTCCATCTTGTTTATATTAAAGTTTTATGAATATTGGCTATGGAGGCCCCAACCTTGTATTTAATCCTTGGAAATTGTATAAAATGAGACTTATGTAATTTGGTCTTTAAATGATGCATTGGAACTTGTTATCTATCCTACAAAAATTTTGTTATCAATATGTATTATTTTTGCAACATGTAGAATGATTGGATTCATTTTGTATATGGCCCTTGGAGTAATATAATTAAATTTTATTTACATTAAATCTTTTAGTGGGTTTTAAGTGACGTGTTACAATTTACGTTAACAAAGGTTGTTGTTTTTGGATTAAATGTTGAAATGTATTTAAATTACACGTGAGTGTAGTGGCGTGGGTGGTTGAATCACCAAATGTTGGTGTATTTGGGTTATCACTGGACAGTGGGAAAAGAAGTGAGAGTTTCCCAGAACCGGTCAACGTGTGGCTCCCCATGCGTCGACCGGCATCTTCACAGTATGGGTCATTGTGGCTCACGTTGCAAACCAGTCGACGTATGGACTTCCCATACGTCGACCGGTATCATGTCCCAAACCAGTCGACGTATGGCTTCCTATACGTCGACCATTATCCATTGTAACTCATGTTCGAAACCAGTCGACGTATGGCTTCCCATACGTCGGCCGGTATCTCAGCAGTGGGTATCATTACTGTTCACGTCCAAACCAGTCGACGTATGAAGCATATACGTCGACCAGTTTCTGTTTCATATGTAATTGCTATTTTAAATTCTTAAATTACACTTTGGTACCCAAGTGAGGTTACACGTAATTATTTTATGACCCAAATAAATGCAATAATTATGTTTTGACCACCGGAAGGACTATATTGCCCCGAGCCTCTTTTTATCTATTATGTGATACAATTCTATCTTGCCCTTTTTGGACTTTGATATTTAAATTTAGCGTGAAATGACCGTATTACCCTCGGACGTTTTTGGTTCGGGTAAGGAACCATTTAATGATCTGGATCCATAAGGAGCTGGGTCGTTACAAAATGGTATCAGAGCCTTAGGTTCGAAAACCTAAGAACGACGGGTAGGGTTGACCTAGAAGAGTTAGAACTGGGTTTGACGGTATTACGTGCTTACGTGGTTATTACTTTTTGGTTCAAAAACATGACTTATTGCTATGTGCTTAAATGTTGCTATGTTTAGTATATGTCTCCGTATTCATTGTTCATTAAGTTTATTAATTGTTAAATGGAAAAGCATGATCAACTGTTAATGTTAAATGTATATGTGCAGCTACTTATATGATTATATTTGTCTAAAGCATGCTTAATTTGCTACATGTTTAATTGTTAATTGTTATTGTTGATGAAAGAATGCTTAGTTGACTACCTGCTTAATTGTTAAGTGTAATTATAATTAAAAGCATGTATATGAGTTTTTATTGCATGTAATTGAGCATGATAGATATAATCCTATTTTGGGAAGTAGTTGTATGTCTAGATTCGTGTTGTGGTCGTTCATCCACTAGGGAGTGGATGTTCATGTGACTAGTTTGTTTCGTTGTTGATGAGTTTGAGGTTTCGGGACAGTGTTATATGTTGAGTTGCAAAAAGTTTTGATCCACGTAAGTGAGGGGCTTGATCACTTCTATGTTTCTGAACGTTTAGTTCCTATCGAACGAATAGTGTGAGCACCGTAGCTCGTGGATTGAGCTACTTCATGTATTCTTGTTAATCGTTTGGTTGTCATTGTAGAACCATGTTTAAAGACTACATGAAATGATGGACCCGGATAAAGTTGGACAGCAAACAGGTGAAGGGCCATCCCAACCAGAAAGGGTTTCGATGGGACAGGACCGAGGAAGAGAGGTGGATGATAATCCACAGGTACTAGAGGACGAAGTTCTGGTGGTAAGGGCTGTAGCTTCAGCCTTTCAGAAAATTGCAAGTACCATAGTTCCTCAAGTGGTACCGCAATCGGCTATTCAACCGCAGGAGACGGAGATGGAGTGGAATCTTGAATATCTGCTTCAATTTAACAAGCTCATGAAAGTAACATTTGAAGGAGGTCTAGATCCATTGGTAGCGGACGATTGGTTGGATGAAGTTGAAACGCATTTCAGGGCAATAACAGTGCCCGGTGATTGGTTGAAGATCACCTTAGCTATATACAAGTTTGTTAGTAACGCGGCAGCATGGTGGAAGACTATGACTAACGTGCATGATATTGACAGTATGAGTTGGAATACGTTCAAGAGTCTTTTCTTTGAAAAGTATTTCTTGTAAACTAAGAAACGATAATTAAGGACGCAGTTCGATAGTCTCAAGAAAGGTGATATGTCAGTAACAGAGTATGAGAATAAGTTCACTTCTCTCTCATGTTTTGCTGCGGATGTGTTAGGGGATGAGGAGGAGAAGACATGGCATTTTGTGTACGGCTTAAACCATTCTATTAGGCCGGGGTTGACACTTTTGGGGTTAAAGAATTATTCTGAAGCGGTTATGAGAGCATTAATGGTAGAAGCAGAAGCCAAGGATTGGCAAGAGAGGAGTGGTACCGTGGGTTCTCAGGAACGAGGTATGACTATGGGTACTCCTTCCAGGAGTCGGGACAGGAAGAGGCACATGGATGTTTCCTTGTTTACTCAGGAGCAGCGAACGGCAAGTGCTACTCCTATTGTTGGTGTTTCTTCGGAGCCTTCTAGGACAAGCTTAATATGTTATCATTGTAAGCAGCTAGGACACCACAAGGCGAGTGTCCTCTTGATAGACCTAGTTCTGAAGTTTGCTTTCGGTGTGGTCAGTCGGGCCACATGAAGAGGGATTGTTTATAGAGGAGATGAGATATTATTATGATTGATTCTTGTGTAACGGGGGATACCTGTGAGATTAGGCAGTTGCCTATGCACAGTTGTGCTAGATGTAACGGGGGTTACCTGTGATTTTTGTGACGGGTGTTACCTGTGACTATTGTAACGGGGGATACCTGTGAGTCGTGTCAGTTGTAACGGGGGACACTTGTGAGCCGACATGTGTTGTAACGGGGGATACCTGTGAGTTGTGTCATGTTGTAACGGGGGCTACCTATGAGTCATGTTGTGTTGCATGGTTGTCTATGAGTCGTGTTGCATGGTTGTCTGTGAGTCATGTTGCACAGTAGTTTGTCAGTCGTGTTGCATAGTTCTTGGGTAGTCATGTCACATTATCATATGTGCGTCTTGTCATGTTGTTGTCAGTGCATCATGTCATGTTGTAACGGGGGATACCTGTGAGTCCGGTATAGTAACGGGGGTTACCTGTGACTGTGTAGCGGGGGATACCTGCGAGTTCTGTAACGGGGGTTACCTGTGATTGTGTAGCGGGGGATACCTGCGAGTTTGGGGGTGACAGGAGGTATCTGCACACAGTTGCTCTGGTAACAGGGGCTACCCGTGAGTTTGGACAGGTGCCCGTACACTTTGTGCAGTGTTGGATTCATCTATGCCAGGATGGTGGACATATCCCGTAGTGTGGTTCCGGACCGGATGGTGTTGATGATGATCATGGAGTTTTGTATGAGTTTTAAGTTGTGATGATGTATCAGTTGTACCCATTATGTATTAAGGCAATGATGTAATTGTAAGACTGTATGAGTATTCCAGACAGTTTTATTGGATAATGACATATATTTTTTGAGCAGTTGAGCTCTTATGTAATGGTTTTAATGATGGATTAATGATAGAAAGGTTTTAGCTATGTTACTTTAAAGGTTATTGATGTAGTGGTTAACATTGCCTAGTTGTAACTACGAATGGAATGTTTGGAATTTCACTTGTTAAGGTTCTGCTTTGGACAGGATGGGACGCGATGTCTTAGGAGTCGTTGTCTAGCCTTAGTGTTTGGGAAGGGGCACTGTTCTCTTGAGTATATGGATGTTAAGTGTACAAGTTGCGGATCGAGTTGTTTCCTCTCTATTTAGTTCCTCTTTCTTGGCATAGCTTATGCAAGGTATCGATAGATATGTGTTCTGTTCTGTTACGGTAGAGGGACTTGATCTTCCTTCTTCTTGTGTTGGTCCTGGCCAGGACTTTCTTGTTTGTGAGTTTTTTATCTCCACATAGGAGTTGTGCGTGTCGGTGGGCGAAAGAACTTTTTAGAGCTTTCTCCTTGTTGAGGAATCCGAATGAAGGTTTATTCTGAATCGCTCAACTTATCTATATGGTTGGAGGTGAATTCCTTGGTTTTGTGGGATTCGTTCCAAGAGGTTATGATTAATGTTACGTGAGACGCGACTTGTCAACCGGTGTATACGTTTTCTTAGGGTCTTAGAATTAGTGATAGTATCTAGTAGTTATGAGGTGACTTGTGTGTTAGGGATGGTTTGACCGTGTGTCTAGAGTAGACATAAGGAGTAGTCTGTAAGTGTGTTTGAGGATTAGACCTGAAGACAAGAACGATGTTGGTGTTAAAGTCGAATCGACGATGGGAATGGCCTGGCCAACCATTTCTCTGAGTCAATCTTTCCTTAACACAATGTTGGGTCAAAGGTCAACGATCATTCATTTTAGTATGCTTAGAGACAATCAGAATACGGTGTTGTGCGTTGCATACGTGTGGTAGTATAATTCCATTTTAGAGTGAATCTTGATTGGGATTGATGGTATTCTTGTATGTATTCCGGTCACTTGTTGTGAATAGTAGCGTACTTGGTATGGGACTACGTGTCTAAGGAGTTTTAGTTGTTAGATCAGTTGATCCTTGAGCAATACTGATGGTTTGCTTTCCTGGGTACCTGATGGTACACTTGACAAGTCGGATAATTCTCTCGATTACAGTCGTGGGTGTTCAGCTATGATGTAGCTAGTGAAGACAGTAGTTATCAGAGATGGTTTTAAGAGTTTCCTTGGGATTGCGAGTTGAGCTCGAGTATTGATTCGATGAGCGATTTTGTAACTATAGTTTTGTGGGCCTTGGGGCATTTGATGCGGATGGGGTAAAGCGCTGCTAGTTGGACCTACTATGTGTGGGATCCAACAGCTTTCCTGTAAAATGTCTCGTGTGGGTAGCATTAGTGTGATTTTATGAATCGGGTTAGTTTTAATTGGGGTTAAATGTTATGGTGACTGGATTGAAGGATTCTCTTCGTGATGCATGCCTTCATGTGGGTTGACTGAAGTTGTCGTTTGTGGATTCAGTCCCGCCTAATGGTATGTTCTGGTTGGAGGGATGAAAATCCTAGTGGTTCTCAGTGGTCAGGACTTAGTGGAGTCACATAATTGGTTGCGGGCTTGTGCCTTGTGTGCATATAGGTAGCGGTGGGGAATTTTGTTCGGCACTGCAATGCCTTTTTCGTTCTGTTGGTTTTCGTGGGGGAAAGGTCACATGTGACTGCGGTTACTGATTGGTTATTATTGTGCTAGATCACTAGCACAGGGTTGCGAGTGACGTAGAATGTGAGATTCTTTAGATGGGGATTTTAAGGTATAGCGTATTGCATGGGGTACTCAGAGACGTACTCCTTTTTTTTATCCTCTCATCTTTCTCTTATGAGGTGGATTGATTTCGGGGACGAAATCTTTTGAAGTTGGGGAGATTCTAACATTACCGATTTTTCCTACTTTCTAATTTCTGAATTTATTTTATTTTTCTGGATTATTTTAATCCTTGCCTCGTTTTGCGTGTCACGCGGGCCCCGAGGGGCGTTATCGGCATTTCACATGTGTATGTGTATTTATATACATAAGGGTGGTATTTAATGGCAAGGTTGATGATAAAAAGAAGTTCAAAGGGCATTTTCGTCATTTTAGAGCCATGGAATAGCCTAGAGAATTCTAAAGACATGAGTGTGGCTTTATTTTTTTGACCCATTCTTTTCTTCTTTCAATTTCCGGACCATACCCACCCTACAAGCTCTCTTCCTCCATTTTCTTCTTTCTCTCCCTATCTCTCTCTTCCTTCTTTCTAAAATTTGTTCATGCTAGAGATGATTCAGTTTCGGCCATAGTTGGCAAATTGTAGAACATTGCAAGGACTACATCTTGGTACCGGTATTGTAAGCTTTTTTGTGGGATTTGAGTTTGGAGCTTGGAGCTAGAGCTTACTAAGGACTTGATTGGTTGTTATCTTGAGGTAGGGGAAGTCTAACTTACAAATTCATATGGTTTTAGTGAGTTTCTATATGCCTCATTGCATGAAAATTTTAAGATTATGAAACATGCTAAGTTTGTTAAAATTTTGGTTGTTGATGAGTACTGAAAAGTGCGTATTTAAACCCCTTAAGCTTAGGCATTCTAGTACCTTTATCTATCTTACTTTACCATTTCAGATTTATTTCGTATTATTTCATTTTTCAGGCACTTATCCCGAAAATAAGCTAACTCAGCCAAATAAGAGCTTAATTGAAGCAATTCTGGGATTAAACAAAGAAAGGAGCAAAGTGGAGAAAGAAGGAAGCAAATGAAGCCAAAGGTGGCAGGCAGCAAAGTTCAATCGATCCAAGTTCAAGGTTCGATCGATCGAACAATGATCAATTTCAGCACTTCAAAATAGATCCAAGCCTTGACCCAAAAGCATAAAGTTCCAAAAGTTCGATCGATCCAACACCATCCTTCAATCGATCGAACACTTTTGTCCTTATTCAAATGATTGATCATATCCACAGCTGTAACACCCATTAACCACTTTTGTCCTTTTCCCATAAATATCTCTTATATATATCTCGAATTTGTCATTTTCCAAAAAGCTCAGCCAGTTGGATTGATCTAGCCTAAGTTCGATCGATCTCACTTACTTTCGATTGATCTAAGACCAAGGTTCGATCGATCGAACTTCCTCCAGTGCGAAAAAGTTAAAATTCCATCTCATTGAAAGTTGTCCTTTATCCAATCATTAGGGAATATTGTGTGCACAACCCCAGCTCATTTTGGGTGTCATTTTGACCTACCTATATAAGGATAAGGATTGCTTTTTACAAGGGAGAGTCAACATTATTTTTTATATCATCTATTGGAGAGCAAGCTTAGAGGAGGAGGAGGCTAGAGACACCATAGGAGTTCTTCATCAACAAGAAGCAGATTTCAACCATGGAGTTAGCCCTTGAGGGTTGGAGCATCATCACCATGAGTGGCTAGACATCCTCTTGGGGCTAGAGTTAGTCCCAAGCATGCTTTCTATATCTTAATCTTGTGTATTTTTGAGGGATTAGTGTTGTAATTGAAGTTTTGACATTTTGATATATATAGATCTTGTTTATTCAATGATTTATGTGGTTTAAGGCTTCCAAGTGGTCATTTCATTCTACCATATGTCTATGTATGCTAGAATAGATGTTCATGTGCTTGTCTCTAGATTTTGTGTTATTGATGCATGTCTATGTGTATTGATGCTATAGATTTGGAGATTGTCAAAACATAGTGCTTAAAGGAATGCTCTTGTAATTCTCTTGATGGTTCATTCTTATACCTTGATGGATTATACCTCTCCCTTAGTTTATTTTCATGTTAGTAGTGTAGATGTAGTGTAGATGTAGTGTAGTTGTAGTATAGTGTTAAATGGGAGGACAATCTATGCTTGTTGATTGATGATCCAAGCTTTTGAATGCAAGTAGCATATGTCTCTATCCTTGTGTTGTATTTGGATTGTGAGCTAAATGAAAGGATTAATGACTTGCTTTGATTTATTGTGCCTTTCACATGTTGTTTAAACAATATATGCTTCATTGCTTAGATATATTGTGCCTTTCACATGATGTTTAGACAATACATGCTTAACTAGTCATCCTTGCTTGTTGAATCAACCAAACACACACACACACCAATATTGCAACACACCATTTGCCCTCATTAATCACTTGTCAATGACATAGAAATGCATTGTTTGGTGGTGATCTCTAAACCCCAAGATCTCTCTCTCCCTCTTACTTACTCTTAATTGCACTATTTTGCTATTACTTAGTTTAATTTAGTTGCTCTTTGATCAACCAACCAACCAATTGTTTGATCATTCGACCTACTAGCCCTAATTGTGATTCCACGACATTGCTCGATCCTCATAATCCCTTGGGACGATCCCTACTCACTCTTGCTACTTTAGTAGTAGTGTTGGTAGTGGTTTAAACTTGACTCGAAAGGCTTTTCTTGAACCGCACATTCACTACATCAATTTGGTGTACAAGGAACGGTTTACACACCGTCAAATTTTGGCACCGTTGTCGGGGATTTGTTGATTAGATTTGGCAACGTCGAATTTGTGGAATTGATTAGGATTAGTACTCTTTTTATCGTGTCTTTACTTTATTTTTATTTTTCTTTTTGGTTACTTATTGTGTTGTTCTTACTTAACTTGGTGCATTGTTGGAGAGGAAGCAAACAAAGGAACAATCAAGCATTCAATTCAAGCAAGCAAAGGAAGCAAAAAGATAAAAATTCTAAAATTGCTAAGCTAAGCTTTAAAATTTGGAGTTGAAGTGCTAAAGGACCTTTGTGAGATTTTCTTTACTCAATCCCTTAGTTAAATCGTCGGCCCGCGTGGAGGCTTATTTTTAATTGTCTTGCATTATTGTTGTTAAAGCATGGGAGTATGAATTAAATGTTTGTGGAAGAAGTCTAATTGCATTGTTATGAAGGCATAGTGTTTGTCATTCTTTGTGTTTGTTGTGTTTTGCATTGTGCATGCATGGGCGTCGTTCATTGAGACCAACTCTTGTCCCTCTTGATTTGTATTTTGAATCTATAGTTAGAAATCCTAGGGGAAGAGGAAGTTCAAATAGAGCCAATCTTTTAATGGATGACCATAATGATAATCATGTTGAGGACATTAGTCACATAGACCAACAAGGTATCCTTCATCCCAATTTGCACAATGAGAACATACAAGTACCATTAGGCATGCCTAGGTCATTCATTCACCAACCACCACAATAATAAGGCCAAGTTCCATAAGGAATGCCAAGACCAATGTATAATCCACAACCTCCCATCAACAATCAAGGAATTCAAAACCAAGGTGTTCATGTTGCACCTCAAGTAGCTAATCCACCTCTTGCTCTAAGAGACCATTATGTGCCTAATGAGTATAATGCACCTATATACATCTAATTGCCTCCATTTAGAGCACATCATTATAAAATTAAGCCACAAACCATTCAAATGCTTCCTAACTATCATGGACTTCCAAGTGAAGAACCTTACAAGCATTTGGATGAGTTTCTTGAAGTATGTTCCACCGTAAAATATACGGACATGCCGGAAGAGGTTTTAAGACTCAAACTTTTTCCATTCACCTTAAAAGACAAGGAAAAGTATTGGTTTAACAATCTTAGGCCTTTTTCAATCACTTCTTGGGCAGAAATGCAACAAGAGTTCTTGAAGAAGTACTATCCAGTTTCTAAGACCAATGCCATGAGAACCTCAATTCAAGAATTTTCACATGGGCATGGAGAAATGTTTCATGAGGCATGGGAACGCTTCAATGATTGCTTAGGAATTGTCCACATCATGACATGCCCAAATGGCAATTAGTTTAATACTTTTTGAGAGATTATCGGACAACTATAAGGGTATGGTTGATGCTTCCATGGGTGGCTCATACATTGATAGGCATAAGGATGACGTGTGGCGTCTCTATGAGAGTATGAGTGAAAATTCTTTTCATAGAACACTATCATCGAAGAATGGTAGAAATTCACAAGGTAGGAAGAGTGTTGGCTTACATAAAGTTGACCATTCAAATGAAATAGCCGCTGAAATGAAGTCTTTGTCTCAAAGGTTTGATCAATTTTTGATTAACCAAAACTCAGCAAACCAAGTATCTTCCTTCCCTAACCATTCTTATCGTGCATTAAATGAAACATGTATGACTTGTTCTAGTGGTCTTCATTCTACTTCTCATTGTCCTCACGGACAAGTGCAAAGTGAACCTAATGAACAAATCAATACGGCTTTTATGAACCAAAGGAACAATCCTTATGGCACTCATTATAATCCAAGTTAGAGGAATCATCTGAATTTCTCTTGGAAAAACCAAGGACAGGGCTAAAACCCTCCCCAAGGCGGTTTTCAAGGGAAGTACATTCCACCTCCACTTCAAAACCAAGGATCCCAAGGTTATAGACCCTATCAATCACAAGGGAATCAATTTGCTAATTCTCATTTTCCCAACCAATCTTATTCCCAATGTAATACTAGAAGTCCCACCTTTGAAGAGAAAGTTTTGAATGCTTTGGGCACTTTAGAGGCTAACACTCAATTGTTTCATTCTCACTCTCAATCTATTGCGAAGCTAGAAACCCAAGTAGGGCAAATAACTAGCACTCTCAATGCAAGAGAAAAGGGAAAGATGCCTATAAATGCCCCAACTAAGCAATAATATGTTGTGGAAACCCATTCCTCATCGGAAGGCCACACCATTGAACATGTTAATGCAGTGACTACCTTGCGGAGTGGTAGGATTGTGGACAATCAAGTTGGAATGTCCAATGAAGAGAGTGAACCGGTGCAACCTCAAGTTGTCACCAGTCCCGTTTCACATCCAATTCCTCCTTCATTGCATATACATGACCTTGTAAATGAAAAAGTCTTAAAAGATGTGTTTGAAAAAGAAGTTTTGAAAAATGATGTTGAAAATGTTTTGTTGAAAAATGATTTGAAAACTTTTTGTGTTGAAGAGAGTTCAAAAGAAAATTTTGAAAAAGTGTTTGAATCAAAGGTTCCATTTCCAGATGCCTTAAAAGGTTCCATTTCAAAAGACAAGCAAAAGGCAAAAACCAATGAAATCATGGAAATGTTTAGGCAAGTGAAAGTTAATCTTCCACTATTGGATGCAATCAAGCAAATTCCGGCTTATACCAAATTCTTGAAGGACTTGTGCACCCAAAAGCGGAATAACAAGAGCCAAGCACCAAGAAAAGTGGTTTTGACCGAGCAAGTAAGCTCAATTTTACAACATAACATTCTTCCAAAGTTTAAGGACCCCGGTTTACCCACTACATCATGCATTATTGGTGATCATATCATTAATCGGGCACTTCTTGACTTAGGAGCAAGTGTTAACCTTCTTCTATACTCGGTTTACGTCAAATTGGGCTTAGGTGAATTGAAACCAACGTCACTAGTTTTGCAACTTGCCGACCGATCCATTAAGAAGCCTAAGGGTATAATTGAGGATGTTTTGATAAAGATTGACAAATTCTTCTTCCCAGTTGATTTCGTTGTCATAGACATGGAACCGGTTTCCAATCCTAAAAGCAAAATTCCCGTTATCCTTGGCCGTCCTTTCTTGGCAACCGCTAATGCCAACATCAATTGTAGGACGGGGATAATGAAGATTTCATTTGCCCACATGAAAGTGAAGTTGAATATCTTTAATCCCACACCCAATTTATTTGACAAATATGAAGAAGAAGTTAATATTGTAGATGAATGTCATGATCTTCAATGCCAAGGAAATGAGCTTTTGTGTAAAACCAAAACTTCTAAAGGATCATCTTCAACCTTGCATTCTAAAAGTCTTGTTTCAAACTCTTGCTTTAAAAGGGCATGGAAACCCAAAGGTTGTAATTGCATAGACAAGGGACCAAAGATTTCTTTTGAGCTTAATCCAATAAGTTCTTCAAAGAACCATTTGTTCGGTGGAATTCAAAGCATCTATCACCCCAATAAGGAGGGGATGCATTATAAGATCTTTGATCTAGGCTAAAAGAGCCCAATGTCTTACTAGAGACATTAAAGACTAGCAAAAGCATTCGTAGGATGTCAAAACCCTATTCCTCCCCCATTTCTATCTTTCATTTCATTTCTTGCGAAGTCTAGATACTTGTTTTTGGTTCATATGCATTTCAAGGAACTTTGGTGAGGATTGCATAAGATTTCATGCCATTATTAAGCATTCTGCATAGTTCGATCGATCTCAAACCTGAGTTCGATCAATCGAACTCCATTCTGCATCTAACACTTAGAAAAAATTTCGACCTGTAGAAACCTGCATCCAAATCACCTCTCTGTCCCATCGTTCGAACTAACTCTTAGATCAATCAAGAGACCTTCGATCGATACAACTTCCAAGTTCGATCGATCTCATGACTCAACACTTAGAAAAATTTTGAGCCTGCATCCACCTGTATATTTCAGCTCTCTGTCTGATCGTTCGAAACATTCCAAGATCGATCTGAAAGTCCTTTGATTGATCCAACTTCCCAGTTCAATCAATCTCATGTTCCAACACTTAGCCAATTTTCTGAGCCAAAAACCTGCATATTTTTGCTCTCTGTCTGATCGATCAAACTATTGTTTTGATCGATCTCAATCTTCATTTCATTATTTTGACTTTGTTTTGACTTTTCAAATTTCCAAAAAGCCAAAAACATTTGCATTTGTATTTCATTTTATTTTCATTTTATTTTATTTTATTTTATTTTTCAAAAAATTTTCAAAAATTCAAAAATATTCTATTTTAATTAATTTTTAATTATTAGTGTTTATTCAATTTAATTTAAAAAAAAAAAAAAAAACTTTGAAGAGAGTTCATCAAAGTTTGATGGATCACAGTTGAGTTCGATCGATTGAACTCTGTCAGGAATGTTTTTAAAAATAGAACCGAGGGTTTGCAAGATCGATTACAAAGATTGATCTAACTCACCCTCATCCTCAAAACCCTAACCTCTCTTCGTCGCCATCACTGTCCAACCACTTCACCATCTCCGGCGAAGTTTTTCCAGTGAGTTTCCAAGCTTCACATCTCTCTCTTATCTCGGATTCCATCTTTCCTTCTTCGCATCCACTTCTCTCACTTGTTCAAGGTAAGAACCAAGATTCACTTTGAGATTTGATGTTCGATTTGATGGTTCAATGATTTACATATTCGATTTAGGTTGCTTAGATGGATGAATCCGTCATTGATGAACCTTCGAAGCATTATATATATATGTGCATATACGTGTGTATGTTTTGTAGATATTTTGAGATTTGCTTAGATTTGTTGGAGTATGGGCCTCGATTTGTGATGGATTTGTTGATTTGTTGTGTTGATGGGCCCACGAACACATTCGTGTGGGCCCCATGCTTCCAAGATCACAGATCTGTGACCTTTGGGTTTTCAACGTCGCACAGTTCGATCGATCGAACTAGTATCTCCGATCGATCTTGAGAGATCGATCGAACTCATGTCTTCGATCGATCGAAGTAGTGAGATCGATCTCACGTACTTTCAATCGATCCAACTTTAGTGATCGATCTCATTTCTTTTTATGATCGATCGAACTTCACAGATCTCACACACACACTTCATTCATCATATATTATGTCATGCTATCATATCTATGCCCAATGCCTGTGATACTCCACATTGGATGCATTTCATACTTACATTGTTTAGCATATTTCATATTCTACCACTTGCGTAGATTCATGTCATATTTGTTTTGTCTATTTTACTTGACATATATGATTCTATTTCGTGCTTTTAAATTTCTTATTCTGGCACTAACTCCCATTGCAAGTTTTTCTTTTTCTTTTTGCAGGCCATGGTAAAGAGGAAGACCGTTGCCAACAGGCAACACGGGCCCACCCGACATACTAGGCCACGGATAAAGGAGCCAGCAGAGCCCTCTTATGCACAGCAAGAGCCGGCACAGTCTACCCCGCCTCAGTCACCATCTCATGAGCCTGGGGATGACCATATACCATCCACTTCTGTGGCTCATCCTGCTTTCACTCCATCACCATCTCCACCGCAGACTGGAGCTGAGAATTCACATATACCACCTCAGCCAGCTCATCTGCGGCGTGATAGGCCCACGCCTCGATATGCGCACATGACACTCGACCATGAGTCAGAGTTTGACACGGCCTTCTTCTCTCGATCGGTGCTGACTCGATCTGCCTACCAGGATATTATTTAGAGGGGCCTAGCCGCTATTCTTGCCCCCGTTACAGAGCCGGTCTACCCACAGCTGGTTCGGTTGTTCTACCATAACCTCCGACCATCGCCGTGCACCACAGCCGAGATGGTCACTTCTATCAATGGCCATCCGGTCACCATTACAGTGGACACTTTAGCCTGCTCTTGCCGCTGTCCACACAGATGTCCCCAAGAGCTTCAGGATACATATCCGAGGCTATTCAGGCCTTCATATGCCGACATGGCAGTTTCCCTCACAGGTCACCATGCCAGTAGCGAGACTTTCGCCACCCGGACATTCCTTCCTAACGACCTATGGTTCACTGATTCTGTTCTCTATCGGAATATCTATATGGCGGGGCACAAGATCCAGAGGAGGGGCGATTATCTGACAACCCTTTACTCTTTCTACACCGGGCACTCTGTGTCCATTCCCGTGCTCATCTGGAGCCTAATAAGGAAGTTGTATGACGAGTACATCAGCAAGAAGATGCCCGGACGGGCTAAGTCTCTTCCTTTCAGCCACCTCATCACCCAGATTCTCATTGACCAGCGCTACCCCATCTATCCTCGGGAGCAGCCCGAGAGAGGTTCCTGTCACTACCTCAAGAAGGACTAGAACAAGACCTACCGCTCCCTTATTACTAGGTTGCAAGACCATGCGGTACTGGCTGCCGCAGAGTTGGAGCTGGAGGAGGCACAGGTACAGGCCCAGGCCCAGGCAAAGGCATCGACAGAGGCAGTAACAGCACATCCAGCAGTGGACGACTCACCAGTCGATCCAGCTACCGAGCATTTAGATATAGACTTAGAGCACCCTGTAGACGATGCAGAGCAGGACTCTCCAGCCAGGTCGCCCGTTCATGAGCAGGAGCAGACTCAGGAGCTTTCTTCTGATTCATCTATGCCTGAGACTCCAGATATGACCCCCAGCTTTGGAGTACATCTGCAGACGCTTGAGGATGCTGTTGTTTCCATCCGAGCTGACCTCACAGCCCACAGAGCTGATTTTGCTGCCTTTCGCACGGATGTTGTGACCATGTTCAAAGATTTATCCAGAGACATCCGCGGAGCCAGACCTGCCCGTCCTACCTTATCTTCCTGAGCTCCCAGTCTTTCTATCTTATGATCCATCTATCCTTTTGATACTTTACTATTGTCACTATATTATTTTTACAGCCGGTCTGTCGGCTTTGATATTTTTGTTGTACCTGCATTTTATCTGTTTTATATATATCTATTTTTGCTATGGATGTCATATGATTATATTCTCATATCTGTATGTTTGACTCCATCGGGTGCATCACAGTGACTTTAGTGAAAGAGTGCTACCCAATTTCCAGGATCACCCTTATACCTCTCTCATTTCTTTATCTGTTAATCCAATTTACACTTGCATGACCACTGTGCACTGATTATCCCATTTTGTTATCTTATAAGTTTATCCAAGTGCAAATTTTCAGGACCACAGTTTATCCCAAGTTTGGGGAGGCTATGCCACCCACTTCGGATACTTCAGCCCCGATCATTCTTGCTTAGTTGCACTGGTATACTCTTTCCTTTGTTCTTTTTGCACATTGAGGACATTGTGCAATTTAAGTTTGGGGGGACTGGTGCTTTACAGTGTTAGTTTTAAATTCAAATTTTGAGCATGACTTGTGTATTTGAGGGATATTTCTATGATTGGTCCATATCTAGCTATGATTTTGATCTTTGAGGACTATATTGCTTAAATCTTAAAAATTGCTTGACTTGAGAGTCCAATACTCCTTGTATGCCTTGTGAATGCCATTTATGAGTAAATTTTTTTGAAAGATTGATATCTTGTTTGCACTAGTGGTCCACATCATCCTGATTTTGTGATTATTTTGAGATTCACTCTAGTCTTTTACACTAGCACTAGCGCACACTAGCATTCATTTGTAAGGTACATGCTTTGTTGATTATTGAATTGGTTATATCCCAATTGAGCTAGTAGTGCATTGAAAGCTTTCATTCTTGATAAAGGTGGATAACAATCCCTTTTCACTAAGTAGCCGGGATTCTAGCCTCGTCAAGCACTGAACTTCTCGCGCCGAAAGGTGGAGGGCCCAAACTCTAGGTTAATAATTGAACTTGTTTATTCAAAAAAAATAATAATAATGTGAGGACTTCTCTCAAAAGGTGAGAAGTAGGAAATGATTAGATGGTTGTTGTCTTGATTTGTAGCCTAGTTGATTTGAGCTTGTAAGTCCGTAAGGGTATTTGAATGCCGAATGCCCTAAAGCCATTTGGTTTGGGAGTCATTGACCTAACGCTCGACCTCATGGATCACTAGAAAGCTTAATAGATCAACACATTGCACTATACTTCCATCTTTGATCCTCAATAAAAATAAAATAAAATAAAAAATTGAGTGAAAAGAATAAACACACCTAGATGAATAAAGCTTTAATAAAAGGTTCACTTTTTGTCTTGATGATCGGTACTAGATTTGTGTGCTAGTTTGAGGGTAAGGATGTGATTAATTCTTTAGTTGGCTTAGATAGCAACACATTTGATGCCAGTCCACTCAAAAGGATTCTAGAGTTGTTTTGATTTGCATGATCATTTTCTTGATGTGTGGAGGACCATACTTGTTTGCTTGATGTTGAAATTTTGGGAGATTGCTTGGAAAGGGTTGAAAAATTGCATACTTGAGGTAGTTTTCTCCCAATGCTTGTTTGCAATATTGGTGCCTCTTTTGAAAGAATGAGCTTAATGTTTGTGGGTACCATTTCTAGAAACCCTCACGAGACTTCACTCATCCACTAGGGGTAACCTGGGGTTTTAAAAGGCTTGTTGCATATACTAAGTGCAATCGTGTTCCCTATGAAAGTGGCGTTATCCATTAATTATTTTCTAGTTCATACTTGTATAGTTGTTAATTTCATTCCTTTACTTTCTAGTTCATTACTAGGGACTAGCAATATTTAAGTTTGGGGGTGTGATAAGCACTGAAAAGTGCGTATTTAAACCCCTTAAGCTTAGGCATTCTAGTACCTTTATCTATCTTACTTTACCATTTTAGATTGATTTTGAATTATTTCCTTTTTCAGGCACTTATCCCGAAAATAAGCTGACTCAGCCAAATAAGAGCTTAATTGAAGCAATTCTGGGATTAAATAAAGAAATGAGCAAAGTGGAGAAAGAAGGAAGCAAATGAAGCCAAAGGTGGCAGGTAGCAAAGTTCAATCGATCCAAGTTCAAGGTTCGATCGATCGAACAATGATCGATTTCAGCACTTCAAGATAGATCCAAGCCTTGACCCAAAAGCATAAAGTTCCAAAAGTTCGCTCGATCCAACACCATCCTTCGATCGATCGAACACTTTTGTCCTTATTCAAATGATTGATCATATCTACAGCTGTACCACCCACTAACCACTTTTGTCCTTTTCCCAAAAATATCTCCCATAAATATCTCGGATTTGTCTTTTTCCAAAAAGCTCAGCCAGTTAGATCGATCCAGCCTAAGTTCGATCGATCTCACTTACTTTTGAACGATCCAAGACCAAGGTTCGATCGATCGAACTTCCTTTAGTGCAAAAAAGTTAAAATTCCATCTCATTGAAAATTGTCCTTTATCCAATCATTAGGGAATATTGTGTGCACGACCCCAGCTCATTTTGGGTGTCATTTTGACCTATCTATATAAGGATAAGGATTGCTTTTTACAAGGGAGAGCCAACATTATTTTTCATATCATCTCTTGGAAAGCAAGCTTAGAGGAGGAGGAGGCTAGAGACACCATAGGAGTTCTTCATCAACAAGGAGCAGATTTCAACCATGGAGTTAGCCCTTAAGGGTTGGAGCATCATCACCATGAGTGACTAGACATCCTATTGGGGCTAGAGTTAGCCCCAAGCATGCTTTCTATATCTTAATCTTGTGTATTATTGAGGGATTAGTGTTGTAATTGATGTTTTGACATTTTGATATATATAGATCTTGTTTATTCAATGATTTATGTGGTTTAATGCTTCCAATTGGTCATTTCATTCTATCCATATGTCTATGTATGCTAGAATAGATGTTCATGTGCTTGTCTCTAGATTTTGTGTTATTGATGCATGTCTATGTGTATTGATGCTATAGATTTGGAGATTGTCAAAACATAGTGCTTAAAGAAATACTCTTGTAATTCTCTTGATGGTTCATTCTTATACCTTGATGGATTGTTCCTCTCCCCTAGTTTATTTTCATGCTAGTAGTGTAGATGTAGTGTAGTTGTAGTGTAGTGTTAAATAGGAGGACAATCTATGCTTATTGTTTGATGATCCAAGCTTTTGAATGCAAGTAGCATATGTCTCTATCCTTGTGTTGTATTTGGATTGTGAGCTTAATGAAAGGATTAATGACTTGTTTTGATTTATTGTGTCTTTCACATGTTGTTTAGACAATACATGCTTTATTGCTTAGATATATTGTGCCTTTCACATGATGTTTAGACAATACATGCTTAACTAGTCATCCTTGTTTGTTGAATCAACCAAACACACACACACCAATATTGCAACACGCCATTTGCCCTCATTAATCACTTGTCAATGATATAGAAATGCATTACTTGGTGGTGATCTCTAAACCCCGAGATCTCTCTCTCCTTCTTACTTACTCTTAATTGTACTCTTTTGCTATTACTTAGTTTAATTTAGTTGCTCTTTGATCAACTAACCAACCAATTGTTTGATCATTCGACCTACTAACCCTAATTGTGATTCCACGACATTGCTCGATCCTAATAATCCCTTAGGACGATCCCTACTCACTCTTGCTACTTTAGCAGTAGTGTTGGTAGTGGTTTTTATAAATTTAAATTTGACTCGAAAGGCTTTTCTTGAACCGTACATTCACTACATCAATTTGGCGTACGAGGAACGGCTTACACACCGTCAGTTGTAATATTGTGATGGCTTAATTGTTGAAGAATGAGAAAATGATGGTTTCTTATATTTGTGCCAAGCATGCTACTTTTCTAAGAGAAAATATAAAAGTATAATCTATGTTATCAATTTCTATGTTTGGATGTTTGATATCATAACTTAAAGGTAAAATATAACTTGTATAATGATGATTGGTTGTATGACATGCATATTCATGGCATGAGGGTGAGTTGAGAAGATGAAGGTTAATGTGGAAAAGAGGGTTAGAGAATGAGATGGGGGTTTGTGTGGTAAGCCAAGGTGATGGTTAGGAAGGTGATAGTGAGGTTGGGTTGGGAAGAAAGAAGGAGACATTGCATTTCATATTGGATGGTACAATCTGTGAAATTGTGAATTTCAAAAATGTTGAAAATATTTATTCCCATGATCCCTTTTTCTTGAATCCCATTCTTTGGTTGTGGCTCATAGGATTTTTAGGAAAGTGATTTAGGCTTTACTCTACTGAGCAGTTGAGCTCACTCCATCAACATTAACATTTTTCAGGGACTTGGAGATGAGCCGGTAGTTAATGTGCATCCATGGACATTGATGTAGTTAGGAAATTCACTTCCATCTTGTTTATATTAAAGTTTTGTGAATACTGGCTATGGAGGCCCCAACCTTGTATTTAATCCTTGGAAATTGTATAAAATAAGACTTATGTAATTTGGTCTTTAAATGATGCATTGGAACTTGTTATGTATCCTACAAAAATTATGTTATCAATATGTATTATTTTTGCAACATGTAAAATGATTGGATTCATTTTGTATATGGCCCTTGGAGTAATGTAATTAGATTTTATTTACACTAAATCCTTTAGTGGGTTTTAAGTGACGTGTTACAATTTACGTTAACAAAGGTTGTTGTTTTTGGATTAAATGTTGAAACGTATTTAAATTTCAAGTGAGTGTAGTGGCGTGGGTGGTTGAATCACCAAAATTGGTGTATTTGGGTTATCACTGGACAGTGGGAAAAGAAGTGAGAGTTTCCCAGAACCGGTCCACGTGTGGCTCCCCATGCGTCGACCGGCATCTTCACAGTGTGGGTCATTGTGGCTCACGTTGCAAACTAGTCGACGTATGGCTTCCCATACGTCGACCGGTATCATGTCCCAAACCAGTCGACGTATGGCTTTCTATACGTCGACCGGTATCCATTGTAACTCTTGTTCGAAACTAGTCAACGTATGGCTTCCCATACATCAACCGGTATCTCGGCAGTGGGTATCATTACTGTTCACGTCCTTAACCAGTCGACATATGAAGCATATACGTCGACCGATTTCTGTTTCATATTTAATTGCTATTTTAAATTCTTAAATTACACTTTGGTACCCAAGTGAGGTTACACGTAATTATGTTATGACCTAAATAAATGCAATAATTATGTTTTGACCACTGAAAGGACTATATTGCCCGAGCCTCTTTTTATCTATGATGTGATACAAGTAAATGACTGTTTTACCCTTTGAGTCTCAATTTATTGAATTATGAAAAATTACTATCTTGCCCTTTTTGGACTTTGATATTTAAATTTAGTATGAAATAACCGTATTACCCTCGGACGTTTTTGGGTCAGGTAAGGAACCGTTTAATGATCTGGATCCATGAGGAGTTGGGTCGTTACATAGGTGCATGGTATGCATGAAGATTATAATGATGACGAAGGACCATTAGAGGAATTGGAGCTTAAAGTCCGGGGCCATGTTGATTAAGAGGTGGGTTTTGCATGAAACGTGGGTCTAAGTAGCCAAGATTACCCTCTAGATTTTCCATGGGAATGCCTAGAATGAATGATATGACAAGGTCTATACAAGACTACAAGCGACACACAAATCACAATAAAACAAGCACTCCTCCTTCGCAACAAGTCAGTAATCAACAAATGTCCTCCACATACAATGATCCCATACTCCCATGCTTTGATAACAATGCAAAGAATAATTAAAATGCCTCCACGCGGGCTCACAATTTATCTAAGAAATTAAAAACAAGCCTCCACGCGGACCGACGATTTAACTAAGGGATTGAGTAAAGAAAGTCTCACAAAGGTCCTTTAGCACTTTAACTCCAAATTTATAGCTTAGCTTAGCAATTTTTTAAAAAATTTTAGCATTTTTCCTTTCTTGCTTAGCTCCTTTGCTTGAATGCTCCTTTGCTTGCTTCCTAGCTCAATGCTCCTTGTCAAGTAAGAACAAACAGAATGAGTAATCAAAAAGAAAAATAAAAACAAAGTAAAGACACGATCAAAAGAGTACTAATTCTTAATGAATTCCACAAATACGACGTTGCCTAATCCCCGGCAACGGCGCCAAAAACTATGGTCGTCGTCCTACCATAAGCTTAGAAAGTGTGCATTAAGGCGAGGACCAAGTTTTATATTTATAAAAGCCACTACTACCTTCACTAAAAATATAGTTAGGGTGAGTAGGGATTGTCCCAAGGGATTGGAGTCGAATTTGGTTGTGGAATCACTATTAGGGTTAGTAGGTCGAGTGATCAAACAAATAGTTAATTGGTTGATTAAACTAGAGAGCAAATTAAACTAAATAATTGAATGCAATGAAGAGTAAGTAAGAGAGAGAGATCTTGAGGTTTAAAGGTCACCACCAAACAATACTTTTCTACACCCTTAACAAGTGACTAATGAGTGAAATGTGTGTTGCAATATTGATGTGTGTGTGTGTTTGGTTGATTCAATTAGCAAGGGTGACCAATTAAGTATATATTGTCTAAGCAACATGTGAAAAACATAATATATCTAACAATTAAGTATATATTGTCTAAGCAACATGTGAAAAACATAATATATCTAACAATTAAGTATATATTGTCTAAATAGCATGTGAAAAGCACAATATATCTAGCAAGTCATTAATCATTTATTAAGCTCACAAGCCAAATACACCATAAGGTTAGAGACATATGCTACTTGCATTCAAAAGTATGGAACATCAAACAACAAGCATGGATTGTCCTCCCATCTAACAACTATGCTACCACTACACTACAATTAAGCTAATGACATGAAATTAAACTAATTAAGCTAAGGGAGAGGCACAATCCATCAAGAAATGAGCATGAACCATCAAAAAAATTACAAGAGCATTCCATTAAGCACTATGTTTTGACAATCTCTAGATCTATGGCATTAATACACATAGACATGCATCAATAACACAAGAAATAGAGACAAACACATGAACATCTATTCTAGCATACATAGACATATAGATAGAGTGAAATGATTAATTGGAAGCCTTAAACCGTATAAATCATTAAATAAACAAGATCTATATATATATATAAGTGCTAAAACATGTATTACAACACTAATCCCTTAATAATACATAAAATCAAGATGTAGAAAGCATGCTTGGGGCTAACTCTAGCCCCAAGAGGATGTATAGCCACTCATGGTAGTGCTTCTCCAACCCTCAAGGGCAAACTCCATGGAAGAAATCTACTCCTTGGTTGATGAAGAGCTCCCAAGCTTGTGTCTCTAGCCTTCTCCTCCTTTCTTCCTCCCTAAGAATAGCCTCTATTGTGATAGATGATTCCTAAGAATGCTCATCCCCCTCAAAAAGTGTATCATATTCTTTATATAGGTAGGTCAAGTGACACACAAAATGAGCTGGGGTCGTGCACAAAATATTCCCCGATGATTGGATAAGGACAGCTTTCAATGAGCTGGAAATTTAACTTTTTCGTACTGGAGGAAGTTCGATCGATCGAACCTTGGACTTAGATCGATCGAACATAGCTGAGATCTGTCAAACTGAAGTTGGATCGATCCTCAATGACGACGCTTTTTGGATAAAAACAAATCTAAGATATTTTGAAGATATTTTTGGAAAAAGGACAAAAGTGGTTGATAGGGTGGTACAACTAGATAAGATCAATCATTTGGATAAGAACAAGGTAGTTCGATCGATCGAATAATGATGTTGGATTGATCGAACTTTTGAGAACTCTGAAAATGTCATCATGGCTCTGATCCATCTTGAAGTGCTGAGATTGATCATGTTGGATCGATTAAACCTTGATCTGAGATCGATCGAAGATGTTGAATTCCGCCTTTTGCTTTCTTTTGCTTCCACTTGGCTCCTTACTTTGATTCATCCCAGAATTGCTTCATTTCTGCTCTTATTTGGCTAAGTTAAATTATTTTCGGGATAAGTGCCTGAAAATGAAAATAACACGAAATCAATCTAAAACGGTAAACTAAGATAGATAAAGGTATTAGAATACTTAAGCTTAAGGTGTTTAAATACGCACTTTTCAGCGCTCATCAATAAGCATATAAATTAACACATTTGTCGGATAGAACATAACAATCATACTTCACATACATACATACATATATATATACATACATACATACATATATATATATATATATATATACACACACCTTAATAGCCATAAAAAAAATTCACAATTAAACATGCTATAACACAATTACAATGGAGACAATTCACAAAAATCAAATAATATGGGCTTTAGAAACCCCTACCTCAAGAATCAAGCAGAAGTCCCAAATTTGCCCCTAAATTAAAAAATCCAAAGTCATAGCCCTCATCGAGCTCGTTAACTTTTCCTTCAATGGCAATGTAATGACCCAAAAATTCATCACCCAACAATTACATTAAACGTCCTCAATATAAATAGATCAACCATAAAAATACATATCCAAAGTAACTCTCCAAATACGCAAAATAGATCCGCAACACAAGCTCCTCTACATTCTTTCCATTTTCTGAAAATGTTAAGGAAGGAGTGAGCAACACTTGCCCAGTAGAGAGTGGCTAAAACATACCTCCTATAGTTATGTGAGCAACACAAACAAAGAAGAGAGATAAAGGAGTAGGGATCATACTTTGAAAGAGAAAACCATATTTCATCATGTTAATACTGTAATAAAAAAAATTAAATAAGAGGATGATAGAAATAACAATATCCAAAGCTATTCAAATTTAAATCAATGTGATATGAATGTCATATGTCATAGATGCACTCGCTCACACACCAATTATATCACAGCCACACGCCAAACTCAACTCACACCAAAACTGTTAACAAACTTTATCGAGGCAAAATTGACCAACTATCCCTGGCTTCAAAACTGACAACCATTTGGAGCCTAGTTAGTTCAATTATACACTTCCAAATAAGCATGTGCTCCCTCTAGGTTGAATTAGCCACTGGATCGCGACTTCTGACATTTCCTTTCATAAAAAGGCTTTTTCAAAAATTTTAGAAATTAATAATTCATTTGACCAACCCAAACCAACCACACCATGCCAATGTCAATGCCATAAATAAAATGAACATTCTCTACACATAAACCACAGCACACACACCCATACCATGCATGTGTGATAAATGAACATGGCATTATAATGTCCCAATTTTATAATTTAAGTATGATTGTACCAATTTAGCAAGCATACATGCATGAACAACAATTGGGAACATAATTTCATACAATTCATATAATCTCCACAAAATCTGCATAATCCTTACAAAAAAAAAAAAAATTCATCGATAATTCATTTTAAAACAAAACGGGGCAAACCAAAATTTTTTGGAATCTCAACTTAGAAATTAATATGAATAATTCAATCCCAATAGCTTAAACATTGCCAATCAAATCAATTTTTGTAAGTAAAATAGTAGTCGTCAGTTTAAAGAAAATTCAGGCAGCTTTGAGAGAAAAATTTATAAAAAAAACTTTCATCTGACACCAAGATGTAGCAAATAAAATTTAATTTTTAATTATACCTCATTAAAGTATAAAACTGGAAAATTTTGTACTTTTTCGATATCGGGACATTAGCCAAATAATTTTATAAAAGTTTATTTTCAAACTATGGTAGAAAACTGAGCAGCACCTACTTTTGGATTTTTAAAAAACTAAATACATGGACTAAAATCATAAAAATTGGCAAAAACGACTAATGTTAGAACTTGGGATAACAAGTTAGAATTTCTCCCCCTCAATGAACCATTGTTCTCCCCCGTTTTGGAAGAAATTGACAAAACAATTATTGATGATTAGAGCGAAGAAATAACAAGAAGAGAAACAGTTAAAAAGTTTATAACATGTCATTCATCAAAAGATAATATCCAAAATAATAAGTCATGACAATGTAAAAATTGAACAAAAGTATGATGCATGTATGATATGAACAGATAATCAAGCATCATCGCCCTTAAAAAGAACAACAGTAGTCGGTATATCCTCATCATCGCCATCATCACTACCACTACCATCCTCATCATCATCACCATCATCATCATCCTCATCCTTAGGAGGTAATGATGGCTCTGGAGGTGCTGATCTATAGACATCCTCAGAAGTACTACCAGTCCTCTACATGAAGAAATCTGACCTCGGCCTGTAGATCACAAATGGCGTTGAGCATGGCCTTCCGATTCTGAAGAATCAGTGAGTAGAGCATATTCGCGTCATCTGTCGTGAAGTTCCATTTGGATGGAAAAATATGAGAGACCTCTGGAAGCTGAGAAGAAGAAACAGTTAAACCCTTATTGACTTTCCTAGCATTCGCCCTAGCGGATTTAAACTTGTTCAGTGCCCGAAGATCCAACTCAAACATAATCTCAATGTGATGAGCTCGGGGTGGAAGCATAACCTCAAAATTCCTGAACGATCCCATGATGATCATAGGGAATGGAGATGATTTCCTTTTGGTGTTATTCTTATAATGAACTACGATCAACCCATAGATAGAAGCTGCAAGATGGATATGTGCTCCAATAGCAAGTAGGAATAATACCTTTGCACGATCCAAAGATATGACATCCTTCTTCCTGAAATAGCCAAGGTTGGCCATAGCAAACAAATTCAGGAATGCTACCTTATCAGTGAGATAGCAAAAGGAATGAGATCGGGGTATCTCGGAGCATTTGGAACACATAATGCATCACAAATTTCTTCCCATTTAAGCTTAGACTTTTCAAGCGAAAGAAAATACCCCGACTCTGTAATCCTATTAGGAATGCCTAAGATGTCGTGAATAACGTCTTCATCTACCATGTAGTTAGTCCCAAAAAGAGGAACCTCAAAATATACTGTATCTAAAACCTTACGGATATTAGAGTAAAAGTAGTGTACCATGTTCGGACTGCAGCTATGCTCCATCATAGTGAAGAAAAGCCAGTTGTTCTTTTCAATGTACTCAATGAGCTTCTGACCCGCATTATCTCTTAGTTTCTTCAAATTCACATTTCGTTCCAATTTTATCGACCTGCCTTTGTACACTTTGGTGTACACCTTCCATGCATGCTCGTTATAGAAGTGTTCCCTAGCATACTCAACCTTCCCAATGTTTGAAATTGATGGATAACTAGTTGGTACCTCAGTCATAGGTGAACTAGAATCCATAGGAGAAGTCGAAGTGTCCCTTGGAGCATTCGAACCCTCTTGTGGTTCACAAATAGAAATTGCCATTCTTGCTCTCTTGGGTGGTGGTGGCACAACAATTCACTTTCCTTTAGCCTTTCTAGATAATTTTGGAGCCATTTGATGTTCGGAAAAATTTGGTTTGAAGCTTCGAAATTCACTTAGAACTTTTATTGAACACTTGGTGTGCACTCCGAACAAGTTCTTTGAGAAAGCTTGTTTGATTCTTCAAAAAACCCTAAAATTTTAACAACAACTCAAGCAAATAAGGCCACAAATATCAATCCTTGAGTCTGATAAGTACAGAAAACCTATTATTTCATGCATCAAAATAAGTTTTTAATTAGACTATTATATTATTTAAACATTCTTATATGCTCATTTTGTGTTTATAGGTGTTAATGTATGAATGAAAAAAAAAAAAAAGAAAAAAAAAAAAAAAAAAAAAAAAAAAAGAGAAGCAAAAATCAGTTATATTGTGTATATGTGTGTGCATGTGAAGAAGTGAATAAGGAGAGAGAAAGAAGAAAAGAAAAGAAAAAAGAAAAAAGAAGAAAGAAAGAAGCAAAGCCACGTGAAGAATAGAAAAGAGGAGAGAGAAAGAGAAAGAAGAAAGAAAAAGAGTAATCTAGGAAAGAAATGATGAGTTAGAAAAAGAAAAAAAAAAAAAAATAACATAGAAGTGGTTGATACATAATGGGTTGATACAGAAGTGGGCAGTGGGCAGTGGTCAGACTAAGGTGTAGCTAGGTGGCGTAAAGGAAATGAAGAAGTAGTTTGGGCCATCATCACAGTCTACAAGTGGGTGTCTTCCTTTGGCTATAAAAGGCACACTTCGGAGGCAAATAAGGGTGGAGAGTTAGAGATAGAAAATAGAGAGTTAAAAATTGTTATAGTTTTTGAAAGTTTAATTTCTTGTGTAATTTTCTTTAAAGCTTTATTTAATTTAATGCAAGTTATTTCCACAAGTTTCATTCTCATTTAATTTCTCATTCAAGTGTTTAATGTTTTATAATTGTAATTTCATTTCCATAGTTCGTGACAAATCTCAAAATCAATATTTTTAAATCTCTTGTTCGGAAATAGAAACTCACCTTGAATGCGTGGTTCGACCCTACTTGCCATTAGACATGTTTATTAAATGGTTATAGATATTTTATCTTGAAATTAAGTGAATTTGACAACGATAAGTCCATAAATACATGCCTATCAAATACTTCAAAGTTTAGTTTTAATTTTTTAACCATTTATTTTCTATCTTCCTCTCTTTTAATTTTAGTTTTACTAATATTTGTTTTCAGTTTTTTGTTTTGTGTCCATAAAAAAACTAAAAAAAACTAAAAAAAACATTCTTATTTTCTTTAACTCTCAGTTTTAGAAAGAAAAAAAAAATCGTGTTCCGACTTTCAGAAAAAAAAAAAAAAAAATCGCTGTTTCGTTTGGTTTTGTGGTACTGAATACTCATTGTTCATTTATATATATTTGAAAAGTCAACTTTTTCTTCTTTGATGTGAAGAAGAACAAAAAAAAAATCAAAAATCAATAAGCAAACCCAGTTTGCTTCACTGCCATCCTTGCCGTTCCCCATCACAGTTGATCCGTCCTTTTCACTGCCGGACATCTTTTTCTCTTGCTCACAGCCGTTTCAGCTCACCGCCGTCCTCTGCCTTGTGTCCCCAACCCACTTCGTCGTTGTGCAATCCAACACCATGTTCACATCAGCTGCAACAGTGCAACACCATGTTCACTACCGCCGCTGAGCTCTCCACCACTGGCCTCATCTGGCAGAGCTAACCCAAGTCGAAACCGCCGTCAATCCAACCAAGTTCATCCGAGATCGCAGCCGAGTTCAGACAAGTCCACCGCTGCGTAATCGCGCCATCCTCACCGCGCCGCCGTTCATCACGGCCGATTCCGCCGTCGCCATCTCTTCTCCGGCCAAGCTCGCTGTCGCCGGCTGCCCATCTCATCCTCGCTGTCCTTCTTCTGGGTTTGACAGACATCAGAGACATTTATGATATATATGTATAATATTATATATATATATATATATTATATATCAAAGGCAAATAGCCCCTGTTTGGCTACAAGTGTAACACTGTCCTAGTTCGGGACCTGGACCAGAATCTACACCAGTTCTACAAACTGGTTCTGTTGTAAACCAGTTCTGAAAAAAAAAAAAAAAAACAAAAAACAAAAAACAAAAACTAAACAAAAAACAAATTGCCGATTCAAATTGGGTACTTATTTTGGAACATTCAAAAGGTTGGATATTCTCATTGGAGCACACATGGAAAAAACGACAAACGATAGCTTTGTCTTCCAAGTAAGTACCTCAACTCTCCCGTTAGCGGGTTCATATATATATATATATATATATATATATATATATATATATATATATATATTAAGAAAACTTAGTTTTTTTTTTAGGTGATTAAATTTTGCATGCAAAATTTTAGGATAGAATAACTTAGACGTAACCTTAGGTTCACAATTTCTTCTATTTTATTTTATTTTATTTTTGTATTTCTTTATTTTAGAAAAAAAAAAAAAAACACTCACTCCCTTTTTATTTTTATTTTATTGATTGTCTTATTTGTGCATCTTTTAATTAGCATTTGCATAAGATACTTAAGGGCAAAACACAAACAAGATACGATCGGGATTTCATCATCCAAATTTTCCATGGCCCACAAATCATTAAATCCTTGTATTTGTCAAACCTGAGCCAAATTTAATTTAATTTTAAAATCAAGTAGACATTGGCCATAGGGTTTTTCACATAGCTCAGAGGATCCTCTTGGACAGAATTAATTTTTGGTCACTCTAGTGAGTACCTTCTAACTTGACAATGTCTAAGGAAAGTTTTGTCTAAGGGTGTGGGCGTACCGTCATTAAGCAGGCCTCATCCTCCCTACACTTCGTGGAAACTTCCCTGGTTATCTTGTTAGCAGGCCTTAATTAGTAAGCCTTTAATTATTCTAGAAGAGAGTAGGAGTTTTTTTTTTTCATAGGAACTTTAATTACTTTAGAAAAAAAAAAATCATCATCCTTGAATTTAAGCTCAAGATTAAAAAGTCAAAAATATTTGTGTGATTTGTATGTGCACTCTAGTGTCTAGCCCATTTTTAGGATCTAATTCTCAAGGGCTTTCCCTCAAAAAAAAAAATCGTGTGCTCTTTGGTGTCCGTTTTGTATGCCCAATTGGTTAAGAGTTAACAAATGCTTAATCCGTTGTTCCAGTGATCCTTCAATCTTTGCTTTGGAGAAAGTATCCCTACTTTCTTCCACGTCCAATTATTCTCCAATGGATCCACCACTTGCACCACCATTTCCACCACTTGTTCCACCCGTTCCACCAGCACAACCGGTTGTCCCACCTGCTCCTAGAACTTTAAATGACTATTTTGCCCCTATCACAGCCAATCTACCCAATTGTATTGTTCTTCTCCCAATCAGACCTCAATTTGAGATTAGAGCCCATATCATCAATATGTTGCCTAAATTTCATGGATTTGAAAGTGAACAACCTTATGTCCATTTGGAAAAGTTCCTAACCATTTGCAGAAAACAAGATTGACCCAAGATTGACCCAATATTGACCCAAGATTAGGCCAGCGTGTCCTGTGATGAACCGAAGATTGACCCAATAACGGATCCGATATGCGAAAGCAAAAACAGAAAACACGACTCTAAGAAGTCAAAATGACCTTCCATGAGGTCGTGGAACTCAATGAGAACTGACACGGAAGCAAAAGACCAAAAATATGACAAATAAGCCCCCAGGGGCAAAATAGTCATTTCTGAAACTATGAATTCGGGTGCCACCGAGCACACCGCTGGAAAGATAACGAAAAACAAATCAAATTAGACTCAAAAATCGCTTGATTCGGAATCCGGAAGAAGAAGTTATGGCCTAACAACGAAAAACGGACACTTAAAGCTTTAAGGGAAAACTGGTAATTATCCAGAAATATCCGGGTGTAACCGAGTACACCGTTGGATAGACGACGAAAAATTAATCAAGTTCAAAAAAAAATTCACTTGAATCGGAATCTGGACGAAAGAGAAAAGCCCAAAAGAAGAATTGACGTCGCGGCAGCCCGACGAGGGGCCATGACAGCCCCATGCGCACGCCCATGCACGCACCCATGCACGCGCCCATGCACGCCGCGCGCGCTGGGTGCACCATGGCTGGCAACAGCCCATAAAGCTACTGTGTGGTTTTTTTTTTCAGAAAATTCTAGAACAGAGGCTGAATTTGGAGGCCTAGATGAATTTTTTTGCAAAAACACAAAGAAGAAATCCCCCTCAAAATTGAGTTTTCTACATGACTTGCGAGAGAATTCAAAAAAAACTCACTGAGAAATGGCCAAAATGCCCTCCCAAGAAATCTGGTCAAAAGAGCTAAAAAGCTGCTAAAATGAAACTGGAAGCTGAAACTTCACGAGAGATTTCTGGTACCAAGACGATGTTTTCTGGAAAAATACGAAAAAGAAACCCCCCCTAAAATCATGTTTTCTAAGCGACCATATCAAAAGAAGAAAATAAAACTAATGTAAAAAGTCTATAATGCCCCTAGAACAGATTATGCAACAAAATTAAAAAATGGTTCCATAGGAAGCTCAAATCACAAAGGAAAAGGGTTTTTCTCGGAAACGATCATGCACACAGACATAAATGGTGATTTTGAGTGCACGGGAATGGTCCGCGGCTCCCGGAAATGGCCGAGTCAAAATTCGACCCCCCAACGGCCAAAAAGGCGAAAATGAACTTGAAATTGAAAATATGGAAACCAAAATTGACAAATAATTTCAAATTACCATTTGGCCCTTAGTCACACTTCAAACATGATTAATGAGACCCTACGAAAGAATAAAAATGAAATTCCCACACCCGATGCAAAAGTTATGACACAATGTCTAAGCATTTTTCAACATTTTCATATTAAGCCTTGAAAACGAAAGTGCATAGAAAGCAAGATACATGTCATTGGCTTCCGGTCTCATCTCATACATGTCAAATACATTGTAAGGAGTGTACCTATGTACACATTACAAAAATAGAATCAAATTTACACATTTTGACATATAAAGCTATAAATGGCATTTCAAGCCAACATTTACAAGAAATGAGAACTTCAAGTCTACAAATCATCCAAGCATGATGTGAATCCTGAATCTTGATCCCGGTACCTGAAAAATATCCCCACTACGTGGGTGAGTAACATAAAGCTACTCATAGGAGATGAACATGCATCGACCTAGCATTTTACAATTCTATCACCTTAAGGTGAAACATGATCGGTTGATCAACTATACATCAACCTTCGCAATAGCACGAATCATTGTAAAATAGGGCTATTGGTCGGGTAAGTCGAACCACTGGGACTGCACTAGTCTATGGCAACCTAAGAGTCTAGAATTGTTCTTAGAATGATAAGGGGTAATAAGGGTTTGTTTGATAGTCACTAAACTAGGAAATTAGGAGTACATAAAACAATAAATTGCAAGGAAATTAAAGGAGTGAGATACAAGTAGAAAAGACTAGGGAGATGAATCCACACTACACCCTAAGTACATGCTAGATTAAGGCTAAATTGGGGAAGTACAATGTATAAAATGGTCACGGAATATATAGCAACACTAGATTACCATATATCCTTAGAGAAGTTCATTAAATCATTAAACAAGAATAATCCCTCAAAAATTCATACATTTGAGCTACCTAAACTAAAGTGTAGCCTTCAACATACTCACTCAAGTAAGAACTATCAAGTTTGTAATCAAATGATAAAACACATGAGGTAGGAAACTAGCATAACCCATCAAAGGAAGTTCCTAAGCAATGGACTATCCATTTTCTCTATCAACATGCCTTGAAAATTATTCATAATCCTATCTCCATTGTCACCATGAAGAAGCAAGCATTATGATTACTACAAGAAACCATCTAAGACAAGATAAATCACTTACAACAATCATTTATAAACATTAGAATACATTACAAGAAGTAATATGCTCTAGATTATGAAAAGACCAAAAATGATACATCATAATCCCCAAAATAGAACCTAATCTAGAACATAAGCAAAAGGGGAGGCTTCATCACCTCCCTAGATAAGGTTTAGTTACCCATGAGTGAGCTAGAAGAAGGAAGAAGCATGGATGAACAAGCCATTTTCGAGCTCCCTTCTTTAGGCTTCAAGAACACACCTTTTTTTGCTCTCTTCTCTCTCATCTATCTTGTAAAAATGAAGGTTAATGTAAATGTGTGGCCTCCCTTGCCTTAACTCCTCCAACAAAGCTCTCTCTCTCTCCTCCAAAAACATCCCCAACCACCTCATAAAGAAGTAAGTAGAAATGAGGAAACCAATGCACAAGTGGCTGCCAAAATGAGGATTCCCGAAGGCAATTCTGCCCCAATTTTGAGTGCTCAAAATAGGGCCTCGAGCACTCGAAAATGGAGCAGATTGCTTCATGCTTGCATTGATTTGCCCAGACCTACTTTGGTAAAATAGCCATAACTTTGCGCTCCAAACTCCGAATGATGAACCATTGGAAGATTTGGAAAGTTGATTTAGAGCTCTAAAAACTTTATGTTTTAGTGGAGATCCAATTCTCAAGTCTGGTTGGTCGAAATTGAAGAGCAAGGCAGAAACTCATTGCTGCCAGGCAGTTCTGAGCACCTCTAATAAGAAGATCATACTCTCTGCTCCAAACTCCGAATGATGAACTGCTTGAAGATTTGGAAAGCTGATTCAGAGCTCTAAATCTTTCATGTTATGAGGGAAGTCCAGTTCTTGAGTTTGGTAGGTCAAAATGGCGAACAAAGTTTGGGCTTCACTGCTGCCAGAATTTCAGAATTGGCACCTTGATATTCAAAAACTCTACAAAACACCCTTCTTGCTCCTTTATTGCAATTGAACCTGAAAATGCACAAAAACATACAAATGAAAGTAATCTACATAATTAAACGAACAATGGACTTAACTAATGCAATTAAGGGCGCTTGAATATGCAATATTCGGCGCTTATCACACCCCCAAACTTACATTTTGCTAGTCCCTTAGCAAAACTACAATGAAAAACTTAATGAAAAGACAACCATGGGCATGCTACTACAAAAATATCATCCATGGTAAAATGAGATATATACATAGCTCAAAAATAACTTGAAACAGAAAAAGAGCTGGAGATGGGGTCATTGGGAAGACTACCTTGCATATATGAAGCATTGATACTAAACACATTTCAACATGCATGTATCAACATCATAGTCCATATAAATAACTCAATTGTCATCTCTTAAATAGAAATCAACTCTAACTTCAGTGAAAGTGGATTGGATTCTCAACATGCGGCTTTTACTTTCTTTTCCAATTCCAAAGCACAAATTTTCAAATCATTGAATTCCCCTTTAAATGAGGTCCCTAAGGCATGATTTTATTTACAAGACAACTTTTGTTGCTTGTTGACAATTTATTGTAACTCATAAGCGAAACATAGAATGGTTGTGCAATGCTGAAGTCCCTTAAGCTTTCTAACCAACCTATGTAGCAAGCGTTAGGCCAATAACTCCCAAACCAGACGGCTTTAGGGTGCTAAGTGTAGAGACACTCCATAGGGCTTAATAGCTCAAGTTGGAAAGGCTACGAACTCCAACGAACCATGTTTATTACCAGTTTATTTTTTGAATGACCGTGCAATGTTTAAGTCCTTTAAGCTTTCTAACTAACCCCTGTAGCAAGCGTTAGGCCAACAACTCCCAAACCAGACGAATTTAGGGTGCTAAGTGTAGAGACACTCCTAGGGCTTAATAGCTCGAGTTGGAAAGGTTACGAACGTCAACTGGTCATTATTTTCTTTCTTTCTCATTTTTTTTTTTTTAGACAACTTAAATCATGCCAAAGATATTCATTTATCAGGTTCATCAAATCAAATTAACTAGGCCAAGGTCAAGGTCGATCAAGTTGCATGCCTCACAGTTTAGTTTCCAATGTGCATATGTGCATTGTGAAGCTTAAAAGAGTGTCAAATCCAGTAAGAATCTAATTGAGACATTTATACAGACTAATTTGAATCCACATGATCATTTCAACTCAAATTTTTCTTTATTTTTAAAAATGTCAATAACTTCTATACACAAGGTATTAAACATATACTTCATCCCCGACAAGTTCAAATCATACTATCATTGCTTAGCAAAAATGTGAAACCAAAAATGTCCTATTGCACCCCCAAACTTGAATGTCACATTGTCCTTAATGTGTGAAGACAAGTGAAACAAAATAAGAGCAAAGAAGGTAAAAGAACAATATTACCAAGTGGAGTGACAAATGCAAAAATATCCATCGATGTGAATGCGCAAACGCGTCCCCCAAACTTGGACAGGAAGACCTGTCAAAACATAACTACTATACACAAGTAAAAGCATAGGCTTTTAAGAAAAATCAAAACAGAAATAAAAATAGTCATATGAATTATATGGCAAGATAAAAATCTAAACAAAACCCAAAAATTTATGTATTTATTTATTTATTTAGTATTATTATTATTATGTATATATATATATATATATATATATATATATATAGTAATATTATTATTATTATTATTTATATATATATATATATATAGTAATATTATTATTATTATTATATATATATATATATATATATAGTATTATTTTTATTTATTTTTTTTTTTGAATGGATGGCATGCATGAGGGGTTGTGGAGGTTGATTGGCTTTGAGAAGGATGAGAGTCGGTTATGTGGCTTGGGGAGGCTTGCATTTTTGAGGGTTTGTGGGTGGTTGAGAGAGAGGCCAAGAGGTGTGAGAAATAGGTGGAGGTTGAGGTTTTGCATGCATGCTGTGGAGAAGGTTTAGAAGTTGGTTGTGGGAGTGGGTTTGAGTGAGTTGGTGTGGTTATGGAGAGAAGGTGGAGGTTGAAAGTTGGTTTGGGTTGGGAGCCGAGAGAAGGTTGCATGGGGAGGTTGGTTGGTGTTATATGTTGGTTGAATGGTTGGGAGAGAAAGGAGAGCATGGTTGGTTTGGTGAGATGCCGAGAGGGTTGGTGTGGTGTGTGAGAAGTGTGGTTGGTAGGTTGATGCCGAGAGAAGGAAATGAGGGTTGAGGCATGCAGGGTGTTGCATGGTTTGTGTGGGATGAGTTGGTTGAGAGTGGTGATGGTATTGAGGTGGTGGTTTCGTTATGGGTTTGTGGGTGAGGTTGGTTTGGAGGTGGAAGGAGGGTGAGTTGGTGGGGACTTGGGTGGATGCAGGGTTGGAAATGGTGTGCATGAGTGGGGTTGCATGGTAGTGCCAAGAGAGAGAGAGAGTTGGTTTAGATGATGGTAAGTTGAGGGGTGAGGGTGGTAGTGAGTGAGGAGTTTGCATGGATGGGTTGGTTTGTGCTGTGAATGGTGGAAGATGCCAAGAGATGTGTGCATGCAGGAAGGGTGCCCGAGCATGGTGGTGTTGGGTTGTGGGTTTGGTTGGTTGATGTTAGGGTTGAGAGGAAGGATGGTGGAAGAGAGAGAAGTTGGTTTGCATGGTTGGCTGCGAGAGGTTGGTTTGTGGTTGATGGGGTGGTGTTAAAATGCATGCATGGTTTATGGAGATGAGGTTGTGGGGTTGGTGTTTTGGGTTGCAGAGAGATATGCCGAGAGTGGTTGGTTTGGGGAATGGAGGTTAATGCAGGGAAGGAAGTTGGTTTGGTGTTGAGAAGATGGGCTGCAGAGATGCCGAGAGGGTGGGGAAGGTTTGTGGTTTATGGGAGTTGGTTGCTTGGGGGTGGTGTGTGCATGGTGTTGAGGGGGTGGTTGTGTTGTGGAGAGAGAGAAATGAGATGAGGAAGGTTGGTTTGGTGTTTGATGCCAAGGGAGTGAAGTGGTGGGTTGCTTGTGTTGGGAAGTTGGCTTGTGTTGCATGAGGATTGCATGAGGATGCCGAGAGGTTGCTTGTGTTGCTTGTGCCGAGGGAAATGAGGTGGTGGGTTGCTTGTGTTGGGAAGTTGGCTTGTGTTGGGGTTGGATGGTTGTTGGTTTGTTAGTGAGAGAGAAAGAGAAAGGTTGGATGGAGGATGGCTGAGATGATAAGAGAGAGTGAATTGGATTGATGCTTGGGTCACACTTCGAGCACTCAAAATGGGACTTCGAGTGCTCGAAGTCTTGGCAGTGAGATTGAGAGAGGTTAGTATGGGATGGAGCAAAATTCGAGCACGCCAAAGAGGAAGCTGGAATGCTCGAGCTTGGGGCAGAGAGATTGGCCAAGATGTGGGATGGAGGTTCGAGCACTCGAAATTGGGATTCGAGGGCTCGAAATGGAGGCAGTAGCTGCGGGATGTTGGTGTGGTAATTTGGAGCAATCTGAATGGGATTTAGAGTGCTCCAAAATTAGGCAGTGAGCTTGGGGTGAGATTGGTTCACAATTGGAGCACTCTAAAATGGAAGCTAGAGTGCTCTAAATGAAGGCAGTGTCCTCGGCAAGTTGGTGTGGTAATTTGGAGCAATCCAAATGGAAGCTAGAGTGCTCAAAAAATGGGCAGTGAGCTTGGGATTGATGGTGATCATTCGAGCACTAGAATCTTGGCCCAGTGAGCATTTTGAATGGATGCAATTGCTGAAACAAATGTGTCAAACTTTGCAACATCTTGCTAATGCATGAATCAAATTGGAAAAATTTTCAAAATGCAACACATTTCCAATGCATGGATGAATGTAGAAAAATTTTTAAAACTTGCAATGTCAATCCAATGCATGGATTAATTTTTGAAAATTCTTCAAACTTTGCAATTGTGTGCCAATGCTTGGATGAATTTAGAAAAATTTTAAACTTGGCAACTTTTCTCTAATGCATGGATAATTTTTCAAACTTGCAAATTCAGTCCGTTCCAATGCATGGGTGGAAAATTTTTGGAAAAATTGTCAAATTGCTCAACATTTCTAATGCCTGGATGAAAATTTTTTAAACTTTGCATTTCATCTCCAATGCATGGAAAATTTTGAGAAAATTTCAAACCTTGCAGCTTCTCTCTAATGCATGGAGAATTTTGAGAAAATTTCCAACTTGCGCATTAAAAATGAGAAAATATGCACATGAGAAGCATTCCTAAGATCCGATGAAATTGCTAGGAAGCGATGGAAATTTTCGGGAATGAAAATTAGGGCTGAGAAGGTCTAAGAAGCCGGTCTAAAATTGCAGAACACAACTGAAGACCATTTCAGAAAAATCAAATTTTTGGCTTTTCGAAACCATTTCCCAGAAAATTTCAAGGCACGAGCAATTTGAGAAGGTAGGGAAGCTTGGAACATCGAAAGAATTTATTCCCTTGCTTTGCTAAATTTAATGTCGATAGCTAGACGAAGTTAGAGCAGGCACTAATCCTCAAAAATCTCGATAGCTAGACACACTGAGATCAAGTTAGTCCTCTTTACCCTATACCATGTCTCTCTAGAGATTCAAGCTTCCCTAAGTAAGAAAGTTCTTTTGGAAGCGGAAGGAAAAGAGCTTGAAGACAAAAGTTGGAAAGAGGTAATGGAAAGACCTCAATCCACTCTTCATCCTCAATGAAGAACTTTGGATTATTTAGGGGTTGATTTGGATGAGGGAAAGGTGGATCAAATGAAGGCACATCAAGCAAAGACTTGTGAAGGGCCATATTGAGCATGGGTATGCTCGACCAATTATCCTTCAGAATTTCAACATCCTTCTCACACTTATCCGGCTGCTCAGGCTCAATAGCTTGAGATAACTCAAGTGAAGGAATGAGAGGAGGTGCAAGCTCCCAAGAGAGGGATACATTTGATGTTGCCCAAGGAAGAGAGTGAATGGGTGGAGGAATATTAAACAAAGAATTTACCTCCCAAATAGACTTATCAACATCAAAATCCTCATAATTGAAATGAGCTAAGCAAGCTTTTAGAGGATCCTCCATTAAAGGAGGTGCATCAACTAAAGGATTTTGTAGGGGCTGTTTGGGAGTAGGGTAGACAATCTCTACATCATTATTTTTCCCATTTTGAACCACAATTGCTTCATTTTGATGTGGGGCAACAATTTGATCTTCAACCACCATTTCATTATTTTCACATGTAATAACCACTTGATCATTCTCATGATGAAAGTTACTAGGAGTAATCTCATCATTCATAGAATTTTCTTTTGGATTGGCCATAAATTCAAATGAAAATGTTTCCTCCTCTTCATGATTTTTAGCATTAATCCTTTGTTGAATTTGAGATATTTGGTCATCTATCATTGCACTAACTTGGGACTGGTGATATGATACCACTTGATTGATAGACTCTACTGTGGATTGCATGCTAGCAAGGGAAGCCAATAGTTGATTGTTGGAGTCCATCATGAACTCCATCATTTCTTTGTTGTTATTGGCAATCACTTCTTCAAATGGAGAGGGTGTTTGAAATGAGGGCTGAACATGATGATCATGGGGCTAAAAATTGGTTTGGAAATGTTGCTTATGAGATTGTAGGGCTGAATTTCCTATGTCACGCCACAAGAAGTTTTGTTGATCTCCCCAACCCGAGTTATAACCATTGAAGTATGGATCACTACCCGGTTCAAAGAAATTTTCATTTGGTTGCTCTAGATAGAAGTCCGAGAATTGTCTCGTTGGAAGACATTCTCTTGTATGATGTGTATGACTAGAGCAAAAGGCACAAAACTCATATGGTGTGTAGAATTGAGTTAGGAGATAATTATTCTCCATTTAGGAGTAATTCAACAACACACAAAGCAATCAACACAACACTTCATCACCATAACCTCCACATATGATATTCCCTTTCTCCTCAATTATCAAGACAAAAATTAAATTGGCCACGACAAGGACCGATGCTTGAACACGAAATTTAAACAGGATAAGAGCCTCAATAAGGGCTTCACAACTAAACTAAAACTAAATTTAACACATGCACAATATTCACAACTCGAAACTAGAAGTCACGAGACTTACCTGGGGTCCTCTAGACTTACAATTTGCTAGCATTCCCATGGCGAGCTTCGAGTCCCTAGAATCTTACAACACTTAAAACACAAAGATGGTCAAAACACACAAGGAATATTCACAAGACACAATATTCACAATCAAACTAAAATTAACCCCAGAACTTTGGTCGCTAAATTGTTTGCAGTCCCCGGCAACGGCGCCAAAAATTGATCGGTTGATCAACTATACATCAACCTTCGCAATAGCACGAATCATTGTAAAATAGGGCTATTGGTCGGGTAAGTCAAACCACTGGGACTGCGCTAGTCTATGGCAACCTAAGAGTCTAGAATTGTTCTTAGAATGATAAGGGGTAATAAGGGTTTGTTTGATAGTCACTGAACTAGGAAATTAGGAGTGCATAAAACAATAAATTGCAAGGAAATTAAAGGAGTGAGATACAAGTAGAAAAGACTAGGGAGATGAATCCACACTACACCCTAAGTACATGCTAGATTAAGGCTAAATTGGGGAAGTACAATGTATAAAATGGTCACGGAATATATAGCAACACTAGATTACCATATACCCTTAGAGAAGTTCATTAAATCATTCAACAAGAATAATCCCTCAAAAATTCATACATTTAAGCTACTTAAACTAAAGTGTAGCCTTCAACATACTCACTCAAGTAAGAACTATCAAGTTTGTAATCAAATGATAAAGCACATGAGGTAGGAAACTAGCATAACCCATCAAAGGAAGTTCCTAAGCAATGGACTATCCATTTTCTCTATCAACATGCCTTGAAAATTATTCATAATCCTATCTCCATAGTCACCATGAAGAAGCAAGCATTATGATTACTACAAGAAACCATCTAAGACAAGATAAATCACTTACAACAATCATTTATAAATATTAGAATTCATTACAAGAAGTAATATGCTCTAGATTATGAAAAGACCAAAAATGATACATCATAATTCCCAAAATAGAACCTAATCTAGAACATAAGCAAAAGGGGAGGCTTCATCACCTCCCTAGATGAGGTTTAGTTACCCATAAGTGAGCTAGAAGAAGGAAGAAACATGGATGAACAAGCCATTTTCGAGCTCCCTTCTTTAGGCTTCAAGAACACACCTTTTTTTGCTCTCTTCTCTCTCCTCTATCTTGTAAAAATGAAGGTTAATGTAAATGTGTGGCCTCCCTTGCCTTATCTCCTCCAACAAAGCTCTCTCTCTCCTCCAAAAACATCCCCAACCACCTCATAAAGAAGTAAGTAGAAATGAGGAAACCAATGCACAAGTGGCTGCCAAAATGAGGATTCCCGAAGGCAATTCTGCCCCAATATCGAGTGCTCGAAATAGGGCCTCGAGCACTCAAAAATGGAGCAAATTGCTCCATGCTTGCATTGATTCACCCGGACCTACTTTGGTAAAATAGGCATAACTTTGCGCTCCGAACTCCGAATGATAAACCAATGGAAGATTTCGAAAGTTGATTTAGAGCTCTAAAAACTTTATGTTTTGGTGGAGATCCAATTCTCAAGTCTGGTTGGTCGAAATTGAAGACCAAGGCAGAAACTCATTGCTGCCAGGCAGTTCTGAGCACCTCTAATAAGAAGATCATAACTCTCTGCTCCGAACTCCGAATGATGAACCGCTTAAAGATTTGGAAAGCTGATTCAGAGCTCTAAATCTTTCATTTTATGAGGGAAGTCCAGTTCTCGATTTTGGTAGGTCAAAATGGCGAACAAAGTTTGGGCTTCACTGCTGCCAGAATTTCAGAATTGGCACCTTGATATTCAAAAACTCTACAAAACACCCTTCTTGCTCCTTTATTGCAATTGAACCTGAAAATGCACAAAAACATATAAATGAAAGTAATCTACATAATTAAACGACCAATGGACTTAACTAATGCAATTAAGGGCGCTTGAATATGCAATATTCGGCGCTTATCAAAACATGTTAGAGGGGCTCATGCCACCTAACGTCTATGTCAAAGTGAGACTCAGGGATCATTCTAAGCTACTTATGCAATTGAAATGAACTACGGTATACAAGTATACATGCTCAAGTATACTAAACCGTATTAAAACATGATACACGACATTCAAGTACACATGCTCACAAGTATACTAAATCATGTTAAACGGGATAAGCAATATCTAGCATACATACACAAGTATAAGATATATGTATAGAGTACTCATAAATCAAGTATACATACACAAGTATACTAAGCTAAACACATACATACAAGACAAGTATACATGGCACAAGTATACAAAAATGAAATCCGCACACAAAAGACAAGTGTACTAAGCGTAAATACACTAGATAGAGTTTAGATACACCAACAAGGATACAAGTTCAAGTATATAGTTTCAAGTATACTAAATGAGATCAAAATACATAGGCAAGCACCAATTCTCAAGTTACAAGTATTCCATGATTAACAACTTGAAATTGAATGCGAAATCAAAGTAGAAAGACTAGGACATGCGGTTACTAGACCAAGCAAGTGTTTTCGGGTAATTACGACCCACAAGGCACTACCTAGTGCACACATGCAAAAGTTATTCCGGGCAATTATGACCCACAAGGCACTACCTAGTGCGCACATGCAAAAGTTATTCCGGGCAATTACAACCCATAAGGTACTACCTAGTGCACACTTATGACTTAGAAGACTCTTGTCTCTGCACTAGAGCCAAACCCCAGCCATCACGTGAAATATGTCCTTACAAGCTTTCCAAAATCAATAAGTCCAAAACTTATACAAAAACCAATAAGTTAGACCAAACTTATACCAAATCCACTAATGTATAAAGCCATCTTCCACGCATAAATAAGGTTGAATCCACACAAACCATGTCTTAGAATTCAAGTCTAGATAACATATGACATGTCAAGCCTCCAATATGTAATTTATACACCAAAACAAGAATATTTTACAACAATTGAACCACATTACCACACTAAGCCACAAGTACTAAATAAGTCCCAATTTAGTAACTAGCTTCCAAGGTAAACAATTATAATATTCTAACAAATTATACACCCACACAAGATATATCTAAACAAGCTCTGCAAGTCAATGATATTCTATATCATGCTAAGTCCAATTACCATTTCAAGATGCCTCAAGTACTAATTCTACATCAAATTTGTAATATGCTCACAAGGTGATTAAATGGACTACGTTTCAAGGAATTATCAACCTATTACCTCCAATATCAATTTAAGTGACCAACACACTTAAAATAAAATTAATTAAGCTCATTAATTAATTTTTCTCTAGATTTTCAAACATATCCAAATATCCATAATTTAATATATGTTAAATAACTCACCAAGACCTATTTTAATATCACATTACAAGTTGGTTTCATGCTTGATACAACTATGTGAATTAATCTTTCACAAAAGATAAATATTAAATAAATTTTGCAATTCTTATTCAAATGCTCCAAATTTAATATATGTTATACAACTCACCTAGGCCTAATTTACTAGCATGCCACAATTTAATTCTGAACTATATATCATCATTAGAATTAAATCCTAAACAAAGAAAATAAATAAATTAAATTCTAAAAACTTGAACAAGGCATGCTCACAAGTTGTATATGTTAATAAAACAATCAATACAATAATAATATAAACCTAAGACATCCCTTACCTCAATTTAAGATGAAAATCTCAAAAGCCTACCGAAATGAAACCGCTCCGAATCCGACGAAACTCCTAGATTTTGTCGGGGACAACACGATCTACATGAACCCACAAGAAGCCCTATCAAAATCACAACTTGACTTCAAACCCGAACTTAAGAAACGGTCAGAAACGGGTTCTAATAAGGGTGAAAGATGCGCATAGTTAACATGAACACAAAACGCAAAGGCCCTACTATGTTCTAACAAAGAAATGAAGTTCAAATGAGGAGAGAGAAGGTGGAAGCCTCCCTTGGGCTGCCATGGAAGCTTCAGGCCATGCAAGAGAGTGGGGAAGATGAAAAAATAAAATATCTCATCCCCCTTTTATAGAAATCTCAAAAAGTGCCCCGAATGGGCCCCGCCGGCTCCGGAAAAGTGAAATTTGAGCAGACGCGCTCAAATGATGAAACTCTATGAATCAAAAAGATTCAAAATGAGAAAATAAGAATAACAGAAGAAACGGCGTCAAAAACTGAGCCTCAAGCAGAGAGTTATGCCCCAAACAAGTTTGGCGTAAATTAGGGCCAGAAACCCTGAAACTGGAAAACATCGACCAGAAGGGACTTCTAAGAGTTTACGACTCGACGAAAAGTGAAAATGAATCCCATACGAGGATCCAGGCTCAAAACAAGATAATTTGCAACAACTTTCATTAATTGCACAATGGCCCCCACAAAAAGGGTTAATTGCAAAACTGCCCTAGAATGAAAATATCATCCAAAAGATATTTTCTTAGATACCCCTGAAATAAAATATCTTTAAAAGATATTTAAGAAAAACACCCCAAGAAAAGAAATTAATTTCAAAGAATTATGCATCCATGCCCCTATGGACACCGGGAGCAACTAGAGTACTTTCCTGCCAAAATAAAGATACGTATTTCGTGGAAACCACTCACGATAAAGATACATGAAGTCAAAAATCAACTCCTAGCACAAGAAGTGAGGTTTTACCAACAAAGTGACAAACGGGGAAAAGACGAAATAGGGAAAAGGACGAAATAGGAATAAGGACAAAAAAGTGAATAGTGTCGAAAATGAAAATTGTGGAAATGACTCGATCCTCAAAGGAAGTTGTCAATCCAAAGGAAAGAGTCTCAGAAACCATTTCCGAGCACTCGAGATGACACTAAGCGACGAGAAACCGAACTTAGAAAAGGAATTTCAACGAAAAAAATTCATCCGTGAAATTCTGAGGAAAAAAAAAAAAAAGGAAGGAAATGACCGGGTCATTACATTCTTTCTATAAAGGGCTTTCTCCTACTAAATGAACCATGATTGAGTCAATGCACCAAGGAAAGTTTAAATCCCAAACTCCCGAAGAAGCTTATGCTTTCTTAGAAGAACTTGCTGAGAATGCCCAAAGTTGGAACTAGAACCCTTGTGATGACGAATTCTCTAGGAATGATCCCTCCAAAAGAACTTCCAATCCTTTTGAGATCAAACCCAAACCTGAATTCAAATCAATGATGCAAAGTCTAGCGGAAGGAGTCAAAGATTTGAATAAAATTTTGATGCCTTTGCTCTCATGTCAACACTTGTAAACTGCAGTTTCTGTTCAAGTTCATCTCATCCCACCGAGGCTTGTCCGATCTACTGTACATCTGAACCTTTAGATGCACAAGTTTGTGCCTTTAATACCTATAGGAAACCGACGGCTAATTCCTTTGGTTAGACTTATCATCCCGATACAAGAAACCATCCGAATTTTTCGTGGCGACAAAATTTGCCTCCACAAAACTTAAATGGTCCTCTAGGTTTCCAAGGTAATCTTAATAGGCCAGCATAACCTCAAGGTCCCTTTGTCCCTACAGGATATTTTCCTAGGAACACTCAGTTCAATCAAAATAGAGAACTTACAATTGATCCAATGAGCAATTATATTGCTCCTGCCCCACAGCACCACCGTGCTACCAATTATGAGGACACTCTGAAAATGCTTGCCCTTAATCTTGATCAATCTAACAAGCAATCAGATCAAAGAAGTCAAAAGTTAGAGAGTCACTTTGACCTCTTAACTCAGAGTCAACTCCAATTTCAGCAATCTATCCAAAGTCAGTTGACTCAACTCACTTCTGCACTATCTGAAAGACAAAAGGGTACCTTGCCTAGCCAACCTGAAATTAATCCAAGGGGCAAAGAAGTGAATCACATTGGAATTTCTCCTCCCACTGACCAATCAAATAATCAAGTGAACTCTATCTTAACCCTTCGGTCAGGGAAGAAAGTCAATAATCAAGTTGAGCTACCCACCCAAGCTACAAGTGCACCATCCAAGTCTAGTGCATCAGACCCACCCAACACCAAAGAGGACCAAGGTTCCGAATCTGATCCAATCCATCTTTAGTCTTATGTTCCCCCCGCCCCATTTCCTTCTCGACTAGTCAACAATAAGAAGGAGTCACAATACAGTAAGATCTTAGATATTTTTCAAAATCTTCAGATCAATATTCCATTTCTCACTGCTATTAAACAAGTTCCTTCTTATACAAAGTTCATCAAAGATTTAGTCAAAAAGAAAACCAACATTCCAAAAGAAGCTTTCATGGCCCAAAATTATTCTTCCTTCCTACAAAATCAAGCCGTGGTTAAACATAAAGACCCTGGGAGTCCGACTCTCATTTGTAGGATTGGAGAAAAGTTTGCTGACCATGCTTTGTTGGATCTCGGTGCTAGTGTGAATTTGTTACCATATTCAGTGTATTTGGAGCTAGGCTTGAATAATTTGAAGAAAACTAATGTTAGGATCCAATTAGCTGATCGTTCTGTCAAAATTCCAAAGGGTATAATTGAAGATGTGATAATGAAAATAGCTGATTTCTATTACCCGGTTGATTTCATTGTTCTAAATACCCAACCTACCAAAGGTACGCAAATTCCTATCATCTTAGGTCGACCATTCTTAGCTACCGCTAATGATGTGATCAATTGTTGAAATGGTAGTATGACTTTAACCTTCGGGTATATGAAATTGGAAGTCAATGTGTTTAATTTAATGAAGCAACCCCCTGACTCAGATTTTATTGAAGAACTTTGTCTCATTGAGTCATTAATCGCTCACACCTTTGAGAACTCTTACCCTGAGGATCCACTCCAACAATGTCTAGCACATTTTGTGATGAGTTTGATGCGGATAGTTATATTGGTGAGGTCAATGCTTTACTCGATTCCACTCCAATCTTTGAACCACCGAAGATTAGGTTTGAACCATTATCTGTTCCAGTTACCACTGCTCTCGAAACTAAGAAGAAGCCACCCAAGATTGAACTAAAGCCTCTACCTGAGCCTTTAAAGTACTCTTACTTAGGTGAGTCTGACACTTTTCCCGTGGTAATTGCTTCGAACTTGACTACGAATCAGGAAACCCAACTTCTGAAGGTTCTTAGGGAAAATCGTGCAGCCATAGGGTGGTCCATTGATGATATTTGCAGCATTAGTACTTTAGTGGTTCAACATCGTATTCATTTAGATAACGATGTAAAACCTATAGGCAGCCCCAAAAGAGACTTAACCCTAATTTAAAAGAAGTTGTTCTTGCTGAAATTATCAAACATCTTGATGTCGGTATCATCTATCCCATTTCTGATAGTCAGTGGGTAAGCCCCATTCATGTTGTCCCAAAAAAATCAGGCATCACCGTCGTATCTAATAGCCATAATGAATTGGTTTCTACTCGTGTCCAAACTGGATGGCGAGTTTGCATTGATTATCGAAAGCTCAATATTGTCATTCGAAAGGATCATTTCCCTCTGCCTTTCATTAATCAAATGTTAGAAAGATTAGCTGGTCAATCCTTCTATTGCTTCTTAGATGGTTATTCTAGGTATAATAAAATCCCTATCCACGTTGATGACCAAGATAAGACCACTTTCACCTGTCCATTTGGCACATTTGCTTATCGTCGCATGCCTTTTGGTTTATGCAATGCACCTGCTACATTTTAGCGGTGTATGATGAGTATTTTCAGTGACATGGTTGAAAAGTTTCTTGAAATCTTCATAGATGACTTCTCTGTTTTAGTTCATCATTTGAGCAATATCTTCACCATCTTACTCTTGTTCTTCAGCATTGTCGTGACACTAACTTGGTTCTTAACTAGGAAAAGTGTCATTTCATGGTTAAAAAAGGAATTGTTCTTGGTCATAATATCTCCGCTGCAGGAATTGAGGTAGATCAATCCAAAGTTGATCTTATCTCGAGTTTACTCATTCCCAAAACTATTCGGGATATTAGAGTTTTCTTAGGTCATGCTGGTTTTTACCATTGTTTCATTAAAGATTTCAGCAAGATAGCAAGACCTCTCACCCATCTGTTAGGGAAGGATATACCCTTTGAGTTTACCGATGCCTGCCACTCTGCTTTTGAACAATTAAAGTCAGCTCTCACCACTGCACCCATCATCTGTTCGCCAGATTGGAACTTAACTTTTGAAATCATGTGTGATGCGTCGGATTATGCAGTAAGAGTTGTTTTAGGTCAAAAGGTTGAGAAAGCACGACATATTATCTATTATGCTAACAAAACCCTGAATGATCCCCAAACCAACTACTCTACCACGGAGAAAGAGTTGTTAGCTGTCGTGTTTTCTTTTGACAAATTTTGCTCCTATTTGATCGGTTCCAAGGTCATTATCTATACCGATCATGCTGCATTAAGACATCTTTTGTCCAAAGCAGATGCCAAACCTCGGTTGATCCGTTGGATCCTACTTCTTCAAAAGTTTGACCTTGAGATTCGTGATAAGAAAGGCTCCGATAATGTGGTGGCCGATCATTTATCCCGTCTTGTTGTTGAGTCCATTACTGAATCCATTCCAATCTCAGATACTTTTCCGGATGAACAATTATTTACAATAACTCATGCCCCTTAGTATACTGATATTGTCAATTACATTGTGACAGGTCAAATTCCTTCAACTTGGTCCAAACAGGAGAGAGATAAATTCCTAGCTAAGGTTAAGGAATATTTTTGGGACGACCCCTACTTGTTCAAATATTGTCCTGATCAAATCATCCGTAGGTGTGTCCCTGAGATAGACCAGGAGTTTGTCATTTCCTTATGTCATGATTAGGCCTGTGGTGGCCACTTTAGCTCTACAAGAACCGCTGCCAAAATCTTGCAGTCAGGATTTTATTGGCCCACCCTTTTCAAGGATACCCACACCTACTGTCTGGCTTGTCATAGATGCCAATTGTTAGGTAAGATTACTAAGCGTAATGAATGACCCCAACAACCCGTTCTAGTTGTTGAAATTTTTGATGTTTGGGGTATTGATTTCATGGGACCCTTTCCTTCCTCGTATGGATGTCTTTACATCATTTTGGCTGTTGATTATGTATCCAAATGGGTAGAAGCCTTAGCCACCAAGACAGCCGACCATCGAGTTGTGGTGCGTTTCTTCAAAGACTTAATTTTACCTAGGTTTGGTACACCTCGAGCCATTATAAGTGATAATGGTTCACATTTTTACAATAAAGTCTTTGGAAGTTTATTGTCCAAATTTGGTATCACTCACAAAGTGGCCCTGTCATATCACCCACAAACCAATGGTTAGGCTGAGGTATCCAATAGGGAAATCAAGCAAATACTGGAAAAAAACAGTTAATCCTACACGGAAAGACTGGACCCTCAGGCTTCAGGATGCTTTGTGGGCATACCCGACTGCTTACAAGACCCCTATAGGAATGTCCCCATACCGTTTAGTTTATGGCAAAGCCTGTCATTTGCCTGTAGAGCTGGAACACCGTGCTTATTGGGCCATTAAGGCCATAAATTTTGACTATGATAAAGCCGGTGAACATAGGAAACTCCAGCTTGATGAGTTGGAAGAAATTCAAAATGATGTCTATGAGAGTTCCAAAATGTATAAAGCCAAAACAAAGTTGGAACATGACAAGCACATTCTTCGAAAGGATTTCTCCCCCGGATAAAAGGTTCTTTTGTATAACTCCCGTCTTTAATTGTTTCCCGTGAAGTTACGGTCATGTTAGTCCGGCCCATACTTTGTCAAACATATGGCAAGTCACGATGCAATTGAGGTACAAGACTCCACGACTGGGGAATTGTTTAAAGTTAATGCTCATCGCTTAAAGCCTTTCCTTGAGCTCGAGTCTCATGAAATTAAGGATATTCTCCTCGTCAATCCTGTCTATTCAGATTGATCTCTTTGGGGGTACTATCCCCCTTGCGTCTGGCTGAAGACGTTAAACTTAACGCTCTTAGGAGGTAACCCAGTTCCTTGTTTCTATTTCTTTAGCTATGCTTATATTTTGTTTGGGGGTACAATCTGTCATAATTTCATAACACTTGGTCTCTCTTTTGCAATGCATATCTGCAAGGGTTGTACTTCAGAAACACCAAATCAATTAAGGTAATTCGTTCCAATTTTTATTTTTCTTCAGCGGTACATTGTCCATTTCATTCACCACTTTTCAGTGTTTTGTTTTTTCAAACACTAGGGACGGTGTTTTATTTTGTTTGGGGGTATGACAGATTTATCAGAACATGTACCTCTTTTCAAAAAAAAAAAAAAAAAAAAAAAAAAAATCATGCTTTTCTACTTTGTGAAAGTTAAGAGATGTCATTATTCTATATTGAGATTGAGCTTGTTACTAAGGTGATATAACAATAGACATTGCACCATGAGAATTTAGAAGTAGAAATATTTTTGCACAAAGTTGCAGCTTGAAAGAAAGAAGTAAATAATCTCCCAAGAATCTAGAAATCTATTACTGGAGACTTAAAACCATGTGAGCTTTCGTGCCTTTCATCTTTTTAGAGAGTTTTACGCTAACTCCGAGTCACAAGATGGCTCAAATTTCTTGGATAGCACGATAAAAATTTGTTGTTAGTCTCATAATCCTTCATCTTGGTAGATCATTGAGAATGAAATCACATCGAGTTAAGAGAAACATAAGTCTTCTAGTTTACCATGTACTGCCATACCTTCATTACCTTTTGTAATCTTGTTATTTCTCTGAGAAATGTTAGTGATGACTGTATGTAAAAGAAAAAGGGATCAAGAAGTCATTCATATCCTTTTTTAAAAAAAAAAAAAAAAAAAAAAGGAGGAGGAGGAAAATGAAAAAGAAGAATTAGAAGAGTAAAGTATCCCTTTCAAGTATTTTGAAGACCCCTCATTCTCAGAAACATTTATGTACAAATTGAGCTCAATAATATTTTTAGAAAAGGTATGATAATGCATAGTAAAGAAGAAGGCGTTATGGTGGGTAACTCGACATTTTCTCAAAAGTGATCAACATTCCTATCATGAGACTCTTCTATTATATGTATCGGTCCTTCAAATAATTAGTATGTGAGCTTGATTTTACTTTGGAAACAGAGTTCCTACTTACATACATTTGAGAGATACAGTTAGCCAAATATTCGAGAAATGTTCTTTTAGAGAGATATTTACTGTGAGATTTGAAGTCAAACATAGTTTTCTAAAGACTTGGGAATTTCATCACTTGGATTTGAAAATGGATTTTTGTCGACTTTGTACACACACACTCTCTACTTCTAGGTTGTTTATGGATGAACTTTCTTGAAATATTTGTTTTTATAACACCTTAGTAGCTCGTTGTATATAAAGAACTTGATATTTTCATTTATGAAACTTTTCATTTTGTAGATATGCAGGAAAGTTCTTTGGAAGTTTGTGAGTACCTTCACTCGAAACCCTCACAAGGCTATAACTCGTCCACTAGGGGTAACCTATGGGTTTAAGGCCTTATTGCATATGGTAAATGCAATCGAAAGTAGCCTGCGAAAGTGGCACATCTTTTTGTTAATAAAAGTAATATTTTTTTTGTGAACTTATCTATTTTTGCCTTTCTTTGCTAAAGGACTAGCAAAAGCTTGTTTGGAGGTAGTTTGATAAGTATACAAAACCTATGATTTCATGTATCAAAATAAGTTTTAAATTAGACTATTATATTATTTAAACATTCTTATATGCTCATTTTGTGTTTATAGGTGTTAATGTATGAATGGGAAGAAAAGAAAAGAAAAAAAAGCAAAAATCAGTTATATTGTGTATATGTGTGTGCATGTGAAGAAGTGAAATGAGGAGAGAGAAAGAAGAAACGAAAAGAAAAAAGAAAAAAGAAGAAAGAAGGAAGCCAAGCCACGTGAAGAATAGAAAGGAGGAGAGAGAAAGAGAAAGAAGAAACAAAAAGAGTAATCTAGGAAAGAAATGATGAGTTAGAAAAAACAAAGAAAAGAAATGGCATAGAAGTGGTTGATGCATAATGGGTTGATACAAAAGTGGGCAGTGGTCAGACTAAGGTGTAGCTAGGTGGCGTGAAGGAAATGAAGAAGCAGTTTGGGCCATCATCACAGTCTACAAGTGGGTGTCTTCCTTTGGCTATAAAAGGCACACTTCGGAGGCAAATGAGAGTGGAGAGTTAGAGATAGAAAATAGAGAGTTAGAAATTGTTATAATTTTTGAAAGTTTAATTTCTTGTGTAATTTTCTTTAAAGCTTTATTTAATTTAATGCAAGTTATTTCCACAAGTTTCATTCTCATTTAATTTCTCATTCAAGTGTTTAATGTTTTATAGTTGTAATTTCATTTCCATAGTTCGTGACAAATCTCAAAATCAATATTTTTAAATCTCTTGTTCGGAAATAGAAACTCATCTTGAATGCGTGGTTCGACCCTACTTGCCATTAGACATTTTTAATTAAATGGTTGTAGGTATTTTATCTTGAAATGGAGTGTATTTGACAACAATAAGTCCATAAATACACGCCTATCAGAGTCTTCAATCTCAAAACCCAAGGATCTTCACAAAATCTTAACCAATCCTCGAAGTTTTTGTTTAAACCCAACCTCCAATTTGATTTCAAATTCTCAACCTTCAATCCGCAAACTTCAATCTTCAATTCATACTTGATTAATGCAATGAATGATTTTGCAATTATAAAGTGCAATCTTGAAGTTATATATGAAGATATGTATATGGATACATATATATATATATATATATATATATATATATATATATATATATATATATATAGAGAGAGAGAGAGAGAGCAAGTGAAGCCTTTAAAAGTCAAAAATCGTTGCCGGTAACCGGTAACCGGTAACCAGATTGGGAACCGGTTCCCATAAAGCAGTGCTTCGGTCATAAAACGGTGACCAATTCTGAACTAGTACCCAAGTTTGGTACCGGTAGCCAACATCCAGTGAGGTTGGCTTTAAACTCCTTTCACTCCTGAACCGGTAGGGGTAGCTTGTACCGGTAGTAACTGTACAGATTACTTTTTAGACTTGATTTTTTTCAGTAAACAATTTTCTTCCCAAAACCTTTTCAATACTCAATGATCAATGCCAATAACAAAGAAAATCTACAAACTAAAAATCAAAAATCTTTTTGAATTTTTTCAGAGTTTTTCAATTTTTTCTCTTTTTTTTTAAATTAAAAAAAAAAAAAAAAAAAAAAAAACCAAATCATTGAGCATTTAACCAAAAAATTTCAAGTCCATCATGATTCAAATTTCCATAAAATTTCAGAAATATCTATGAATGCAAATAATCGACTCCACAGAATATCAAAATTAATTTCAACCCTCAGGAAATAATCACAACACGAAATTTAACTTGCAAATCTTACAGAAACATTTAGAAATTAATCTAGCAAGTTCATGTGTGTGTGTGAAATCCAATCTCATTAATTTTCAATCGATTTTCAATAAATCATTGTAGAACCATAAGTATCGAAAAACATCAAGATAAGATTGTTTTTGAGCAATTTTTCTAAGCAAGGTGGCTTTCACTTTAAAGAGCATACAACAATTCCTCATGTCAACTTGTCTCCACCTTTCTTTTTACTCAATTAGCTCCTCTTCAAAATCTAATGGTAGCTTTCGATCAATTCTCAATAGGTAGCCTTTTCCTCAACAAAGAAATCAGCAAATTTTAAAATTTTTCTTTTTCTTTTTATGCTGAATATTTTATTATTATTTTTTTTAAGCTCCTAATTTTTATTTCAGACAATAACCTTTATAACTTTTATGATCAATATATACTAGTCAACAATTCAAAGATTTTCAATCAAAATTTTTAGAGATGGACTAGTGCACAAAAACTATGAACTTAAGAAATTCAAATCTAAAAATCTCATAATCAATGCAAATTATCTTTCATTGTATAGATTACAATCCAAGAATCTATTTTTATCAAATAGTCATGTGTCTCAATTTGCATTCAAAGATTGATCATAAATTCATTAAAAGAATTTTCACACATACATCATAAAGAATATGATCAAAAACTCAATACCTAAACCAAACCCTAACAAGTGATCAAATGGCAACAAATTTTTCATTTAAGCACAAACCATGATCACTAATAATCTTAGGACTCAGTTTGAAGGTAAAGTCTTTTTGGACACTAGTTCCACAAACTCAACAGGCATATAATTGATCAGATCTTTCTTTCTTATCCACATAGTTTTCACTTTCACTTCCTGAAATTCTCTTTCATATTTTACCTCTTTCTTTGGCAAATTTTCAGCTCTAGAAATTTTAGGTGACACAAAAAAAATTTTATTCTTAGAATGCACCTTTTTCTTAGCATGAATATTATGAGAATGAATTTTAGAAAAATCTTTCTTTTTCTGTGAAAACATGAGTGATATTTATGTCCATTCTAAGCACAAAAAATGCAATGCAACAGTTTAGGCACATATGACATATCAGAATGCAATACATCAGGCAAACATGGATTAGACATACGATAATCAACAAAAATTGTTTTACCTTGACTACTAGATGAACCTTTAACAAATCCTAACCCAGTTTTATCATTCACATCCTTACCCATGTTAATCAATTTATTCAAACAGTTTTGACCCATTATAAACCCTTTCAATCTATCTTGTGTAGATTGCAATTCAAGTTCAAGAGATTCAATTTTCAAACCGAGATATTCCTTCAAGGAGTTAGCACTACTTACCTTATCTTCAAGAATGATGATCTTCTTGTTAAGCTCAGTGATGAGCTTTTCTTCTTCCTTCATTAATATGTTTTCTTAGATCTTCATTCTCCCCTTTTGGTTGGATAAGCTCCTTTGCCAACTTATTGATAGCATGTTTGACTTTAATGGATTCTTCGACCATCTTCTTTAATCTTTCGTCATCCTTTTCTTCCTCTTACACCTATTCATCATGAACTTCATTGTCTTCATTATCTTAAATATCAAAGTCAGATAAAGTAAAAATATGAGGACCTTTTTCAAGAAAAGTGACATAAGAAAAATCATTAGAATCGTTATGAAGAGAATCATTATCACTATAAGCAGAATTTTCAGAAATAGAAACTTTCATTACTTTTCCTTTATTCTTATCATTTTGATATTTCTTAGGACTAAGAAAAATATTAGATGCATGACCTTTGTCACCATAATTCCAGCAAATGAATTCTGTTTCTTTTGACTCTTCTACTTTTTTTTCATTAAATCTAAATTTCGACGCCTTGTCAAAATTTGAGAATTGGCCATATTGCCATTCCTTCTCCTCTGTTGTCTTCATAATATCTAATTGAATTACCTTGACAAAAAAGCAAAATCATCATCAGAGTTGTCATCAACAGAATTCTTAAACTGTGTTGATTTTAAAGCTAGATTCTTTTCTTTCTGATTTGAATCAAATTTATGTATCTCATAATTTTTCAATGAACCTACAACTTCATCAACTTTAGAGATAGACAAATCCCAATGTTCAGTGATAGCTTCTACCCTTATTTGAAATCTTTTAGGTAAAGACCTTAAGATTTTTTCACAGATTTTCTTATCACTAACTCTTTTGCCTAAGTGTCGCAGTTCAGAAATAATTTCAAGAAGACCAGAATAAAATTCAGAAAATGGTTCATCTTTTTTCATCACGATATTCCCAAAGTTATGAGAAAGCATCTGAATTTTAGATAACTTCACTTTTGAAGTCCCTTCATGAGTAACTTACAAAATATCCCAAGTGTCTTTAGCAGTTTTACAATCAGAAATTCTGGCATATTCAGATGAAACAACAAAATTAATAATTTGCATATAAAGCCTTTACATTAGCATCATTACGCTCAGTTTCAACAGCAGTAAAAGCAAAAGTATCTTTTAAAACTTTTTCTACTTTACCATCCACAATTTTATCTTCTATAGCTAGTGTATAGCAAGATTCAACAATAGCCCAAGTTTTACCTCCTGAATTTTGCAAATAAGCTCTCGTCTTTGATTTCCAAAATTATAATTATTTCCTTCAAATAAAGGACCACGTTGATTAGAACCACCTTCTTTTAACGCATAAGACATGATTAAAACAAAATTTTGAAATCAATCAAAACTTTCCACATAGATCAACTCAATGTGTACATATTGGCTCTGATACCAATTTGTGAGTTATACGCAGCAGAATATTTAAAAAGTTTTGTATTTTTAGAAACACATCTGTGTCTTTCTAATCTTTACTTATTTTAGCAATTAAATAATTAATCACATACAAGATAAAATAAAGCAAAGTAAGAGTTAGAGATGGCACCAGAATTTTTAGCGAGGAAGCCCCAGTTGATAAAATAGATCAACTGTTTGCGTGGGAAAAACCTTGTTTAACTGTGCAGTCCAAAGTAAACCGATCCACTATGTATGAAACAAAGTACACTGAACTTTGACTCTGGCTCACACCCTATCGTTCTACCAAATACCAATAGCTAACAATCCTCTGGCTTTGTGACGTCCCGTCCAACAGCACTTGACCTCAGGCTTATGCTTGATCTCTGTATAAGGGTAGCAGGTAGATCAAATAACACTTTACGAATGCTTTGACCCTTTCAAAGTGTGATCATTTTTACTTTTGTTCTTCAGTATCTGAATTCGATAAAGAAGTAGATCTGTTTTTCGCTAATCATTGTAGATGTAAGACTTTAATCACGATCAGGATTTAAATAACACTCTAAACTCACTCTATGTTTATATGTATGCTCTAGAAAGGCTGACAGAGAAATCAACTTTGATTTCCTGCAAAAATAATATTCCTAAGGCTTTTATAAATAATGAATTTGTTATGCAAAAGCCATAATAAACCTAGATGTGTATCAGGGTTTATATAAAATTTTCAAAGACCTAATCCTTCAGAAAATAAAGGAAATTTCGTACATAGGACTTTTGGTAATATTTTAAACCAACTAGGAAGGAAATCAAAACAGGAATCAAACTTACCATAATCTGAAATAGCAGTGGTACTAGTAGCCAATATGTGGAACCGGTTCCCAATGGACAGAATGGTTTTCTTCAAATCCCTTGTTCTTGAACCGGTTCCCACTTGACAGAATTGTAATAAGACTTGAAAAACTCTATTTTTGGTAAATTTGAAAACATACCATGTAGGTATTGTGTCCTAAGTGGGAAACGACTTCCTAAAAGTGTTGTTCGTCTATTTCTCAATGATGTCAGTATTTCATCTTCGAACAATCTTCCAATTCCGCAATCGATGTCGATCTTGATATGGTAACTTGAAATTACAACTCGATCAGGACTTGTTTTGACATCAAATATTGCCAATTACAAAATTTATATCTCACAACAATTCTCTCACAAGGAATCCCATAACACAACCACTACAACCCACATGCATGCTATGCGCAAACAAAATAAACATGACACCCAGCCCGTGCTCTCCCAAAATGAACCAAAAGGAAACCCTGCCTAGACACCACATATCATGCGAAAATGAAATACTCGTTACAATAAACATGACAATCAATGCATATGACAAAGGAATGGAATTGCAATAAGAAAAATAAATCCACCTACTCATAAAGGTAATAAGAAAAATAAACATAGACATACTTCCACATTTGCATACATCGTGCATTATGATATCACAATTATAACTACTAATATGGTAGTAAATGAAAACTATAAGAACTGCAATTATGAAGGAAAAAAAAAAAAAAAAAAAAAAAAAAAAAAAGAACTGTAAGAAGGAACGCAACAAATGAACCCTAAGGACGTCGTGTCCTAAAGCGTCCAAGTGAAAGGAAATCAATCATAACCACAATCCAAACTCAAAAACCACAAGATCCTCAACATGCCTCGAATCTAAGGCGAGCCCCTACCATAATGATAAGAACCAACAATCTATCCCTAAACCTCAAAGTGACACTACAAGGTGATACTAGAGAATGTAATGCTCTCACTACCCAACTCACCAATCAATCGAGTCAATCCCAAAAGCATTGTGACGCAAAAAAGTCTTAAAAGAAATCGCAACCCTAGCCATACCATCGAATAATCGAATCAATCTCTAGAATCGGCCTCAAAACAACCATCAATCACTACCATAACACAGGACGCTCGAAACAAAACTCAAAAGACTCCACGCCTCTAACAACCTCAAAACTCATATCGACATCATCATCGATCAAAAGGACAATGCCAATCAAAAGAAAAGCCAAAACTAATGATAGGTCAACAACAACTTACACTACCACGAAACTATGACAATGATCATAACCAAACCTCAAGGAAAAGTGCCTAAGCAACAACTAAACACATCTGCCATTACACTAAGTACTCACCATGCACCTGAACCTCAACTCATGCATCCTATAACTAATCCCATGTCATGCCAAACATGCAACAACAATTATACATATACAAGTACAATCCTAGTATACATCACATGTAATGCTCATTAAATTAAAATCGAAAGAGGCTAAACAAATAGCATACACACTTAGCACATAAAAGTAACAACTAGCATGCTCCTTTCGAATGCATCTAACAATGCATGAAGTCCAAAAAATGAGAAGCTAACATGCCTCTCTCAAATCCTACTAACCAGTCTAAGTCAAAGACAAATGAGTACCAAGAAAATTAATTAACACAGATGTAAGTCATTAATCAAATTTAAGTGCTCACGACTCATTGCAACCTACCAAATGAATGCACCAATAACTTCACATGGCAAGGCACATAAGCACTTAATCATGTTTAGCCACATAACAAAAGTTTTAAACACTTCAGCAAATAAACACACAAATGCCAAGTCAATATTAAGTATAAAAAAAAAAACCCAAACCCATCATCCATGGTTTTTGAACCCATATGCTCTGATACCACTTTGTAACGGCCCGAATTTTCATAACCCGACACGTCAACGAGTAACCCGAAAACTGTCCCGATACCAAGCCCCAAATGCAAAAGCAAGAAAAGAGAAGAGGTATCTAGAGATAGACATTATCTCTAAGACAACAAAGTGACCTTCTAAGAAGTCATGAAACTCAAGTAGAAGACGAATGCGGAAGCTAAGGTTAAAACGAGCCAAAAACAAGAATAGGGGTAAAATGACCTTTTACCCTAAGAGAATGAAATTTGACTCCCCGCAAGTCAAATGAGATCAAAATAATCCAATATAATCCTTTGGTAACCTCATAAGAAGTCCTAAGGCCATTGGAAGCAACATCCCACGGAAACCCTATTCCGGTTTTAATGAATCCCGACACTCTCTCACTAAAACATGAATATCTCACGGTAGGAGTGGAATCTAAAACTTGAATTAGTACCATTTGAAAGCTTATTTTGACTCAGTCAATTTAGACTTAAGAACAGACCAATTCGGAGTTGGAACGAAGGAGAAAAGACCATTAGAAGTCAGAAGGTCAAGGTTGAGTCAACAAGGAAGAAAGGGTGCAAGCGCTAGTCCATGACCTAAGAGTGCTAGTAATTAGGCTACGGCATACTTCCCTTGTAATGACCCGATCATTTTCCTTCCTTTACTTTTCTCAGATTTTCAAGGATATTTTTTTTCTGTTGATCTTTTCCTTTCTGAGTTCGGTTTCTTATCACTTAGTATCATCTTGGGTGCTCGGGGATGGTTTCCGAGACTCTTTCTCTTGGATTGACAACTTCCTTTGAAGACCGAGTCATTTCCGCATTTTCACTTTTTCGACACTATTCATCTTCGTCTTTTTCTCAGTTGTCACTTTGTTAGCATAACCTCACTTTTCGTGTTCAGATTTGATTTTAGTTTTGCACGCATCCATGATATTGAAATTTCATTCTATGTGTATTTTCACTTTTGTAGAAAAACATGCTAAGTGTTTACTTTTCTTGTAAAGGGTATAGATGCATAACATTTTCGTAATATTCTAAACTTTTGGGGGTTTTGTGTAATTAAATAAAGTAATTATTTTTTGTCTTAGGGACCATTTTACAATTTAATTTGGAACATATTTTCAAAAAGGACATTTTTGTAATTTTAAAAAAGTGTGACAAGTGTCACACTCTCATTGGTCCACTTGTTGACATTTGTGTGGAAACACCTTGATGCCTTGAATGATGACATGTGGAGAGTGGAGATTCACCCACTTGTTGGCTTAGGATTGGTGCACTTGTTGGCTTAGATGGTTGACAAGTGTAGGCTTGAGATTAAGTCTAGGATGGAGCCTTGGATTTTTGACAAGTGTAGGCTCACAATTAAGTCTTGCAATTATTTTTGGACCACTTTGGGATTATGGTTTTAAAGGAGGGTTTTTGTGCAATTGACCAAGACTTGTGTGTGTTGACCATGGTGTAAGATCACATAGTGAGTGGAGGATTTCTAATTCCTCCACTCACACTTCATCTCATTGTTTCATTTCTTTCCTCACCAAAAACCCTAGCCTCCATGGATGGAGCTTGAAGCCTTAGGCCTTGACCTTGATTTTTGAGGGCCTTCCATTGATTTCCAAGCTTAACCATAGGAATACTTTTTGTTCCCCTCATCCTTCTCTTCATAACCCTAGAAGGGTTTACCATTTTATGCTTGCTAGCCTTGGATTCAAGAGAAACAATCCTCTTATGAGGTAGGGGATGTTATAATTTATTTTTCCAAGTGATTTTACTTGCTTTTGTATGAGATATAAATTGTATGCATGTCTTATGTTAATTTGAGAAATTAATGATGTATCTTAGCTTGCTTATAACTCATTTTAGACTTGATATATAGTATGGCCATGACTTGATCTTTGTTGTATGTTAATTTGGGGTGATTTAAATGAGTTTCAAATCTAGAGATTAAATGGATTTAATTTGATTTAAATTCTAGTAAATTGTATTTTGCTTGTATTCCATTTTACACTTGATATATGGTGTGACCATGACTTAGTGCTTGACATATATTAATTTGAGATCATTCGAATAACTTTTGAAATCTAGAGATTTATTTAAGTTTTATGTAATTAAATTCTATTTAATTACTCCATTGATGTAATTAAGTTTTGACTTGATATTAGTGATTATCATGATTTAATCCGTGCTATATATTAATTTGGGATTATTTGAATAACTTTTGAAAATTAGAGATTTAATTAATTAAAATTAATTAAATTCTACATGATGATGTCTTGCTCATTTTGCTCTTTTGATTTGATATATGTAATGAGCATGCTATGTTGTTTAACATATAAAAATTTGAGGTTATTTGATATTGACTTGAAATCTAGAGAATTTAATGATTTTTGTTTAATTAAATTCTATCTAATGGCTCCATGGGCCTAATTGTGCTTTAGAAGTTGTTTATATATTCAAATCATGGACTTAGACTTGTTGTATATCCACTTGGTTATATTTGGAACATAGGATAACATTGTTGTTATATTTATATTCATGAGAGCATATTTTCTTTATGAATTATATTGTTGTCTTGTGTAATGAATTGTACATTTAGTATTTGACATCTTTTCATGCCATAGTAGTTATGCACTTAGAGCATGTATTATATGTGTTTCCAAATTCAGTTGTGCATGGTAGATAGTTGATTATCTTGTATATACATGTTGATATATATACATTGTTGCATAACTTGTTAATTTTGCAAACTTGGGGATGTCGTTGTTTGGCTACGGTTAAGACTTGATTCTAGTACGGGGGATTGTCCCTCTATATAGTCTAGTGTGCACATAGGGAGGTTTACTATGGGCTAGTAACTCTAAAGTAACCAAGGTGTCAGCCTGATCCGATTGATGTCCAAGTGTCCACCTTGTTTGATTTCGCATTTCATTTCAAGTTGATAACTAGATGATATCGTAACTTGTTGTTCCTTATTTGATTTCCCATTTTAAGTTTCAAGATGTTAACTTTGAGAATTTGTGCTTTACACGTTGTATTGGAAGTTCAAATGTTGGTTAAATTGCATTGATATTGTGACTTGTGTTTTATTGTTCTAATGTAGCCTAAGATGATTCCTTAGACTCATTTGGCACATAGACGCTAGGTGGCATGACCCACTTTAATTGTTTTCGTATCTTAGATTGCAAATTGATGATTTTGATGATCTATATCTTGTTGCGTTGTATAGCATGCTTTTATATTGTTTAATTGCGTAAATATTGTAATTTATACTTGGAATGCTTTGAAGTAGCTTAGGATAATCCCTGAGTCTCACCTTTGACATAGACGTTAGGTGACATGATCCTTTAAAATTGTTTCATGTTAGTCTAAAAATCTATAAGAATATCGAGTCTATGTATGCTCATTCTCTACGAGTAAACTTGTTTACTCACCCCGAAGTTACTGGGGGTTTTGTCAGGTACGGATGCCTTGGTGTAGGATGCACAATATTCCGGGATCGTTGCGACGAATTGAAGTTCATTTGAGTGTATTCTTGTTCACATGCAAGTGTTAATATGTTTGAGTTCACTTTCTGAGTTGTATTGTGTAATTAGGCCAAAATGTTATTTTTCGCCTTTGACTTGTAATATGTGCTTAAGCACACTTTTTGATTCTCATTCTATGCGTATGATAAGTGACCAAGGGCCAAACTTCATATATAATCCTTGTATATTGAAAAATGATGAATTTTGCCTTTAATGAGAAAAGCATGAAAACTTGGGTTTCAATATGTCATTTTCGTACCGGTGCGTGCATTGTGTATGTAATTCATCCTTTAGCATTCATTTGCCATATGTGAGGTGTAGCCAAGGGCCAAACACCATTTAGTTTTCATTTTTGCTTTTTAGTTCACATATTGCTAAAATAGTAGAAATCGAGCCTTTAAGGGTTCATTTTCAAATCGGGTGGTGTAAAGTGTGTTCTGGCATCTCCACTAGGTCTCATTTATCTTGTATGAAGTGTGGCCAAGGGTTAAACGGTCATTTGAAATCATTTGTTAATTTTGGTTTCCATATTTTTCATTTCAAGTTCATTTTCGTCTTTTTAGCCGTCGGGGGGTCGGATTTTGACTCGGCCATTTCTGGGGGCCACGGACCATTCTCGAGCGCTCAAAATCATCAATTACGTTTGCGTGCATGATCGTTTCCATGAAAAACCCTTTTGTTTGTGTTTTGAGCCTCTTATGTACTCATTTCACTTTTATTTTGAAAAATCTTGTTCAAGGGCATTTCGGGGATTTCCTTCGGGAATTAAATTCCGTTTTCGATTCCATCACATAGAAAATGTGATTTTAGGGAGAGTTTCTTCACGACAGTTTTTTCGAAAAATGTTATCTTGACCTCGAAAACCGCATTATAAACTCGTTTGTCTGCTAAAACACTATTTCTGCTGCCTTGGTTCACTTCTGCCACTTTTGGCGGGCCCCCGCAGCTTTTGGGCGGGCGCCCGCGGTGACCTGTTCCTACACGAGACACCTTCCTTCAAAGGGCCATATCTCACTCGTTTCAACTCCGAATTGGTCCGTTCTTGAGTCTAAACTGACCGCATCGAAATAAGCTTTCCAATGGTACTAATTAAAGCTTCATATTTCATTTGTAACTCAAAATATTCAAGTTTTAGTGAGGTAGTGTTAGGATATGGTTTGAACCGGAAAGGGGTTTTCTTTTCTTAACTTCAAGACTTGATATCTTCTTCGTCCGGACTCCAAATCAAGTCATTTTTGAGTCCATTTTATTAATTTTTTGTTATCTTTCCAATGGCATGCTTTATAGCATCCATTTCTCTATGAAATGATCAATTTGCCCCTAGGTTCATTCTTGTCTGTTTTTGAGACATCGATTCCGCATTTGCATTCTTTGGGTTTCGTGACTTCATTGAGGGTCACATTGGTATCTTTTAAATGTGTAGTATCTCTAGAGACCATAGTTTTACCTTTTGCTTCCGCATTCGGGATTTATCATTGGATTTAGGTTCGGTTTATCATAGGACACACTGGCCTAAAAACCAAGGCCTTCACATCCCTGATCATGAGCACTTGTGGGGTGTCACGGGAGCACTCGTGGGGTGCCCTGGTGTGCCTCTGCGCGCCAGAATGCGCACTGAACGCTCGTACAGCAGCACGTAAGCACTCGTGGGGTAAAAAGATGGAATTTTTTAAAAAATGTGTGAAGAAACCCCTGCTCAAATGTGATCCTTAGGTCCCCAAAGATCCATACCAAGATAAATATGGCAAATGAAAAGAAAGAAATGCCCCCGAATGCAATTAATACCATAAATAAACATTTTAAAACAAAATGCTACATATAACATGCTTTGAAAGAAAATGGCCATTGACCTGATTACATTTCATCAATAATGCTCAAGATACAAGTGCTTAAAGAGATTACATCCACAAGATAGTCAAAGGAACCCAAAAACACTCCATAAAAATGCTAAACACTTTGCATGAAAAAAAAAGAGAAAAAGGAGCAAAAGATGTCCATGACATCATGGCCAAGCCAAGTAAAGAATGATGACCATCCCAAAAGAGCACTTCTTTACCTGAAAAACATTTATCAACGGGTGTGAGTAATTTAAATTACTCCATAAAAAAGTGCATTATGAGGATAACCTAAGGTTTCATTAGCCTTACAAGAATAACATAAGATCAAGACTAGTACCAAAACGAAGCCCTTAAAATGATCTATAACTTTGCTAGCAATGGCTTAAACCAAATCTTCCCCTAGCTTGAAGATTTCTAAGAAAAGGAAGAGAGAGAGAAAGAGAGATATGTGTAGAGAGAGAGGAGTGGTACGAAAATGGAAGGAAAAGAGAGAATAAACCAAATGAAGCCAAGCCCTTTTCGGTTTCTAGAAACCTCCAAAGTCAAAGTTAAGAAACCCAAATAACAAAAATGTCCATCAAACTTCCTCTCAATCACAATAATGCTACAAAATATCATCTCTCACTTAACCACACCAATAACTACATGACCATACATAACTATAATCTCCAAATAAAATAAATGGAGTGAAACACAGGGAAGTACCGGGACCGACACGACGCGCAAATTAAAACGTGTCAAAATAATAAAATAAAATAAACGAAAAATGAAAATTTCGAAACATTACAAGATTGATATCTAACATTGTTTTGACAACATAATCCCTCTTTTATTTTTATAATTACAAATTTCTTTGGGTAGAAGAAGATTTAAATAAATAAAAGTGTTTAGTTTAGACTTCATTACAATCATTTTTGTATATAATAGCACATCTATGTTTTGAATATTGGGTTGTTAAATGAGTATTGTAATATAATCCAATTTCAATCCCCTTTGAATATTTATAATCCAATTTCACATTTTCTAAACATAACTCTTAATATTCTATACTCTAAATGTTTTATACATTACATTTTTCTAAAAAATTCTTAGTTTTTTCATTAACATTCAATAGTATTTCATTATAATCAAAGTCAAGTCAAACATCCAAGGAAATAAAATATTTTGAAAAGTTTAATCTGAGGGTAATCAAAGGAACCTCAGGGGGGTGAGGGTGATTATAATATAATATTAGGGAACCATAGCACCTAACAAGGGGGTTCGTGTAATTTACCCTAATATTTTACTTAAAACATATAATAAGATATAGAGAGAACCCGCAAAGAGAAATGAACCCAACCCACCTGACCTCCCAAGTTGGCATCCATTCAGTTCACTCAACCAACAAGCACTCGATAAAACATAATTAAATGAACAGATTTTTCAAAGATAATTTTGCAACTGCTTACTCGTCAGACCTATAAAACCAGCAGGCCTATAAAGGAGTATTATAATTTCTAAAATTCAGAAGAGCTTCCTTCCCATCAAGTCCTTGGACTCACATTCAATTTGTTGTGTCTAGAAACTTGCTCCACAAAAGTTAATTAGGACCATGACTAACAAGACCTTTGTTTCAAAATTTTCAAAATAGTACCTATTTTTCATAGTATTAATAACAAACAAATATCCCACAACCATTCCAAATCACAGTTGATAAGAAACTGAAAAACAAAAGCATAACTCCTATCAAACCACCATAGCTATGATGTTATATAACAAGGGTTACAATCTTCAGTCCAAGACGACTACACAGAACCAGCACAACAGGAGATATAGTAAACACCAATGCAATCAATTGATTTGCTGTAACTCAGAAACCATGAATCTTGATATGTTCCTTCTTCACTATGCCAGCCTGTTCAACAATCAATCGAGGAAGGGTGAGGGACCCACTGGATATCACATGCTTAAGGAAGTATTCACTTCAAGATGTCTCTAATCTAATTTTAACATGTTATCCTAAAAATAAATAAAGAATAATTTTTAAATGATAAATAAAGTATAGGAGGGTTTATTTTATTGACAGTTGAAAACATAAATCTCTTCATGAAGACTGCTAAGAACCTATTTCTGACAGCTGTTGTGGGTATCATACCCAAAAATACAAAAACCATTAACCATGATAAGATTTGACCGGATAGCCAAAATCATTAAAATAATCAACTAATAAGAAGTCAATTTATAGCACTACCAAAACAACATAGCAACTAAATCACTGAAGTTACTTGGATAGTTTGCTTAAGTTCATGCTTGGTTCTTGAGATAGTTTTTGGTTAAGAACTCAACATGGAGAACTCCACAAAGATCATTGGCAATAGACAAAATGGAAAACTCCTCGAGGATCTTGCAAAAGAGTGAGAAAAAGAAAATACTCCAATTCTCTGAAACCTTTCTTAGAGAACTAAATCAAATAGACCGGAAATTTGCTACATTATTTATTATTATACTTTATTTATTTTGGCTGATTGGCACCTACTTTATTTATTTTGGCTGATTGGCACCTACTTTGGCCTACGACCACCCTCTTTGAAAGGTGGAGGCGGCACGGCACTACTCATCATCATATAATAGATCCGGCCACATGAATTTTTAGCATTCCTTCTCTTACAAGTTCTCTCCCCATAATATTTAGCTTTTTAAAATCGATTTATTAACTCCGTCCCATGTAAATTTCAGTTGTCTTCTCTATTACTTACCCTCTATACAAATTACTCTACTTTTTACGGTGCATCTATTGATCTCCATTGTATATGCCCATAACACCTAGGCCTACTTATCTTATTATATTTTATTTTTGTTAAGTGTCTACTTAATCTTATATTATCACCAATAGTCATCATCACTCCTAATTTCTCCCACTTTGATTAGTGATCATTTCTCTTCTAATCACTCCAACCACTCATCTTAACATCCTCATTTACATGAATTCATTGTTCTTGTTTATTTTTTAAGACACTTGTGTTTCTTTTTAAAAGCCAACAATTTACTCCATATAAAATAATAGGTTTAAAAACTGTCATAAAAATTTCCTTCAAACTTGTTTGTTATCCTTTTATCGCATAACTCGCCATTGACGTGTCTCCATTTTGTCCAACCTAATCCAATTCCACTTATAATCTCGCCATCCTTTCGTAGTACTAAGCTTAAAGATCTTTTTTTATTATTATAAATAATCCATTTGTTTTGAAGTGTGGTCACTATATTATGAATATCTAACTATTTACTAAATTTTGGGCGAATTGCATAAACCCCCCTTGCCTTGGTATATTTTCTTTTACATGCATCACAATACTTTTAATTAAAAAAAAATTTAAAAAAAAAAAACATAAAAAATATACATTGTATAAAATTAATAGCTATTTTATGCCATTCAATTACTTTTTGTAATTAAGATTCATTTTTGTTGATATAAATGTTTGATCAAATGTCCATCTCAGGTGTGTGTGTGTGTAAACAAAAATGTAAAAAATAAAATAAGCAACTCCCCTTAACACTGGGTATTTTAAGCATTGTTCCTTTAAAGCAACACCCTGGTTTAATAAGAGGGGTTTTTAGCCCCAAAAAAAAAAATTAAAAGGGGGTTTAATGCAAATTGTTACTAGTCAAGGGTTTTTATTTTTATTTTTTTCGCCCTTAAATTTTTACATTCCATATATTCAGTTTTGGCTACTTAGATGTTGGTTGTGCGGATCGAGTCTAGGGTTACACGACCACAAAGAACTATCAAAGGCAAAGCACTTTTAATGACGTTGAAATTTGTAACCTGGACAAGGAAGGTAGACACATTCTTCCGCTGGTCGCCTTGAAGCTGAATAACCTTTACAAAAGCAACAAAATAAAGATATAAGAGGTGCATGACGCATCAAAAACTTGGAACTAAGACAGTTTACTAGTTGTGTTAACTCATACCTGGCCTAGTTCTGGATCCTGGACAACAGTACCATTGCAGCAAAATTCCTTCTTGAGGTCCTTCAGTATTTTATTGTAGCTGAATTCTTTCTTCAACCCCTGCACAGTTGTCAAGCTTTTCCTACCGTTCCTTTGTTGTATACGAATGTGCACATACTCTTTTGATCCAGCACCAGAGTCTTCAGCATTTGCCTCAGCAAAAGGATCTAATTAATTCACATAGGTCATATCATACATCAAGAAGCAATACCGCAGAAAATTCTCCTCTATGTTAGCGTTTGGAATGACAGCCTTTCAATTGTTATTTTATTTTTTATTTTTCCTTTTGGGGGAGTGGAAGAATTTACTTCATCCCCCAACGTATAAAGGTAACAGTCATCATTAGAGGTTAAAGGTTTTCACTTTTGAAGAAGTCAATAGAAGTTGCATGAAAACGTTGGTTGAAAAGCAAAGAACACATACCAAAAGTAGTAGGAATCTGGATGTCAAGTTCAGACATTAAACTTGGCTGATGAAGTTGGCGAGAATTAACGACCACAAATATCTTGCACTAAACTCGAATGCTCAGACCTGAAATGAAGATGGAAGACCACAACAAATGATAAATAAAAAACATGATACAAATGCATGCAAAATGAAGGAACATCTTTTTCCTCCCTTTGGAAGAACAGAACATCCTGACATTAAAAATTTATTATGTCATCTATCAAAGCAAGACACAATTCCCTACAACACATCATGGTACATACTATCACAAAAATCAATCTGCTTGACATAACAGATATCAAGATGAGCAGAAGACTCAGAAATAGGACCCTGACATAACATATATCAAGATGAGTAATAGACTCAGAAATAGAACCAACAGCGCACATGACCCACACAAACAATAGGTTATACCCCATTATCATCTCTAAGCATTTGGCAAGTGGCAACCTAACAACTTTTCATATAGAAAGCAAATTTAGATGGTAAACATTGTAGAAGAGTGCCATGCATCACACCAGATCAAATTCCAGAACAATTTTTGGAACATTTCTTTCCTGTGCCAATACCAAAGAAAATTAAAATAAATAATAATAAAAAAGGCAAGAAATTACCAGACCTTCACCACTGTCCAAGCCAATCATTTGAAAAACATTTGAAGGTATGATTAAAAAGAAAAAAAATCAAAAAATTAAAAATTAAATTAAAAAACGAAGAACAAAAAATAAATCACAACTTTAATGTAGCGAAAAGGTTGCACAAAACCGAGATAGGGTATTAACTTTGTCTAGTGGCAGATTTGTCTAGAACCAAGATCCTCTCGTCGTGTGCCTAATGCAACAACTTTAAATCGACAAGCATCAACTACGTAAATGTGTCAAATTCTCGATGTAACAATTCATAGCGTTTCAAAACAATGTAATATGCTGCATGGGTGTTGTATCTTTGATATAAATGTGTTGCATGCATGGGTGTTGTATCTTTGATATAAATGTGTTGCATGAGTGACGTATTTTGTGATGCACTGTATTGCCTTGTGATATAGCTGTATTGCACTAGTGCACAAGATGAGCACACATGATCCCCCTAAACAAAAGGGGAACCAAGTTCATTTGTCTAACCAGACTAACCTCAATATCTCAAAAAACTGCAGAACGTATAGAGTGCACATTTAGATTCAGAAAGTGTGCTTCTAGTAGGGGTGGCAATTCGTATTCACGGGTCATAATCGTATCGTGTCAACCTAAAAGGGTTTTCTACTAAATAACTCAACCCAAACACGACCTGTTTAATATTCGTGTCAAGTACCCTCTACACTAACCCAACCTGTTTATTAAACAGGTTACACGGGTAACCCGTTTAATGATCTATTTACTAAAATAACGTGTAACCCGTTTAATGATCTAGTTACTAAAATAAAAAATTAAATTATTTAAATTATTAATAATACTCAATCAAATAATAAATACTAGAAAAATCTAAGTTTCCATCCAACCAAATTACAAAATAGTCTTTGGTCTATAAAAGAGTAAATTATAAGACACAAGTTTAGATAGTTATTTTGAAACTTAAATATAAATTTATTTATGACACGTATAGTTAAACGAGTATAAACATGTTAAACGGGTTGAACAATCTCAACCCAAACACGACACGACTAACTAAACGGGTTAATCGTGTCAACCCGTTGATGACCCAAACTCGTTTAAAGTCAACCCAAACCCGTTTAACTCGTGCTGTTCGACTCCTGTTGGTGGGTCATGTCGAACTTTACCACCCCTACCTTCTAGACGTGACAGTCATTCCTATCTAGTATAGTACAAATACCCATTGCAAGTAATGGACACGTATGATTACTTAATTGAAAGCGGGCACAGAGTAAAGCCTGCATCTCCCATTAATATCCGAAGGATAAGAATTCCTACAGTTCAATGTAAGTATAGATTTAGCAGAATCATCAATTCTGCTAACATGATCAAGTCATACACCATCAGTTTATCGTATGGGCTGGACAAACCTGTAATAAAGCCACGCATATTAAGTGAAAATGCAACATTCAATGCTTACAAGTGCCTTGAGATAAGGAAAAAATAGAGAGACTAATGTAATACTAATAATAATAATGAAATAATTGTAAGAAGAGACAGTCTTTAAACTTTCTCAAGAAAAAAGAAATAGAAAATTTGTGAACACTTCGAGAGTCTGATAGCCAGGGGAAAAAATGTTGAGGAAAAGTAATTTCTTAAAACCGTGTAACTTCCCATAAAATTTTCCCTGGAATTTTTTTTTTTTTCTTGAGAAAGTTTAAAAAGTTTAAAACAATATTCTTTAAATATTCATTCTTTTCCTGTAAATCAAAATGCATTACAAACTATGAAAGCTAAAACTTTATTGAAATCTTTTCATACTAATCTAATGCATGTTAAATTTTTTTTATTTTCCTTTCATTCACTTCACATTCTTTCACTCTCACTTTCCACTATAAGTTTCCATCAAACCAAATGGACCTTTTATGTAGCAAATAGCAATACAAACAACACAAATAAAACAAATAAACCTTTATCCTCGTTTTAAACCTCAGCAACACTATTGTAAGATCCACTATGTGGACTATTTGAACATCCAACTGCAACAATGAACATTTCAAATGCTAGATCTCCACTCATTCTCAGGTTCTTAATCGCAAAAAAGCTGAACCCTTCATAAGCTCAAAGCTAGCAGCCATTAGATTATAGTTTGCATCATATGAAGAAGCAGTCATTGGATTTCTCTTTTATTCTATTCATATTAACTGATTACCTTACTTTCATTGGGTGCCTAAATGCCCCATGTGTATACCACATCACTCATGACATGAAGAAAAGAGAGGCAAGTAAAATGAATTAATCATCCACTAAAAATTTCTTTTAAAACTGAACAAAAACAAATTCAATGCTCCCATTGATTGTTGAAAACCATTAAAAAAGGAAAAATTATCTCAAAACCCTACAAAGACTATGTGTTTAAGCACTGGATTTATCGAAAAACCCATTTCAAAAGACCCTAGGGATATGATGAATTAATTATATTTTTAATTCTCTTCCTCTAATTTGTAAGAAAAAATTGAAATTTTATGCAACTTAAAATTGAACTCCTTTTGAAATAGTAATAAGATAAAAGGCATAGTTTTATGCAAAACTAATGATAAACTTAACTACCAAGTACAATGTGCATGGCCAGAAATTTTACACATATCCATACCCAGGTGTCCTGTATCAGGTAAAACACTCATTTTGAAGAGTCCATCCAAGATGGCATCCATTCGAGTCCCCCTCTATAAATTCCAAGTTCTCATTGATCTATGCATTTCCTTTTAACAGTTAAATGAAACTAAAGGCTTACAAGAGTAAAAATTGAACCAACTGAACAAAGCGAGAAGCTGAAGGCTTTGCATCGGATTGTAGCTAGGAAACCAGAAATTTCTGCCTGTTTCAAGTTCTAGAAAGTAGATGCAGCTTTCAAGCTAATTAAAATAAAGAAAATTATCCCACCACAGAAATTTGCTACTTCCCCCACAACTTTTTAACAGAAAGTGTCTAAATTGCTACTTCCAGTAATGAGTTTGCTGCCTACAACAAACATCATGAGAGAAATAACTTAGGTGGATGCAGCAAAATCATAAATATCGATATGTGGAAATAAGAACAGCCACTTGCTCCAGCAGAATTTCTAGGAGCTACAACTTCTACAGAAAACAAAGAGAAATTTACAAAAGCTAAAATAACCCAATGACAAGAAAGCCCAAAGCACCATTTAATCGATATGAAGGCACAAAAGGGCACCATAAATATTACAAGAACAATGAGATTAGGGTTTCGACTTAAAGATGGTAAAATATACAGAAAACAGTTGGGAAATTGTTTAGGATGAACAACACACCACATGAGAATCCTGTGCACAACAAGATTCCCAAAATTTCCAAGGGAACCACGAAAAATCAAAATAATTCTCACAATACTAACTAAAAAAAGGCTCCTTAGAAGCTATGTAGCACAGGTCAGAATTGAGAAAGAGAAAATCATCAAACTACACATAAACATCATGCACAACACCGAAGTTGATGCAAGCAAATCACAAAAAATCAGAATTACAGAACAACAAAACATAGTGAATAGAAACTCACGAAATCGAACCATGACACAAACAAAAAAAACTATAATGAACCAGCCAAAAATATCCTAGCACAGGATAATTATGTACATAGGCAAAAAAATAAAAAGATCTTTACTATAATCCAAGAACAATAAAATCAAAAGCGCATGAAGCTTCAGATAAAAAATAAAAAGAAATAAAAAGTTCTTTTATCCTCTTCGTTCATTCTATTGGCAACAAACACATTTACGAAGATCTGACCAAGAAAAATCTAGAAAACAAGAGATACAAAAAACCAGAGAAAGTACCTGATCCGAAGATTTGGGTTTCGACTCGTAGACTGTAGCAGAAGAAACCCCAAGTCGGATGGTCTGAGCGAACACAAGAAGGAAAATCAGAGGATGGGAAAAGATCTCTCTCTAGATATACATGGCTTGCTTGGTCGGTCGCACACGGAATGGAGACTGGAGAGAGCGTACGGCGTACGCTGACTATCTTCACACGTGTTAACTCAACAGAGCAAGTACAACTCTTTTTGTACACCTGATTCAGAACGGAACTGCCCCGACCCGAACCTATCCAAATCTACATCTTATTGGATCTGATAACCCAACGAATTATCAATAAACGACGGGGAAAGTCTACAAAACACCCTTATGGTTTTGATTTTGTGCGAATTATATCCCTATAATTTATTTTTTGTGTATAAAATTCACGTTAGATGTCAAAATGTTGCAAGGAAGGTCACCAATCAACTTTTTGGTAATAAGGTGTCGTTAAATATCACGTGCCGGACGCATGACTATTTTAAGAGTTGAAAACTCCAAAATAACCTTTTTATATCCCAAAAATGCCCCAACCCTATTGAAGTACATCGCTGCTGCCACAACCGGGCACTCAAATGCCTAAATTGTTAATTGAATTGGCGAACCGATTGAAGACCCAATAGCAACCGGCGACACACCCAAGTTTCAGTTCAGATGAACCACGGTTCCAGTGATCTCCTGTCTGTGCAAATGTAGAGAAAGCTTCATCTTCGGTGTACTTCAGTCTGTGCGAACTTTGGCGAAGACTGAAGACATACCCATTCCGATGACGAGGACATAACCACGAGCTCCAAAACTACACTTACTAGCTCTGGTGACGGCGATTCAACCAGCGCACTCTAGTTCAAAAGTATCCTAAGTGAACTTCATTCTACAGCAACAAGTCTGACGAGCTGCAATCAAGGACCGAACAACCCCAGCATTTCTTAGATAAGGTGAACAACAGTTCTGGTGATAGAATTTTGGCAAGCTACTAGTGCAATTTCAGTGAAACCCAGAACAATAGGACCCATTTTGGTGACCATCCAATGAGCTTTAAGACATACATGCGACTCCGGTGAATAAACGGCCAGCTCTGTCCATCTTCTTCCGGTAAGCTTGGTTTGACCCAGTAGCGAGTACCGGTCCGGTATGTTTCAGTTCCCGTTCAGACCAAACTGAGACCCAAACTGGAAAACAACGCTACCAAACCGATCGGCGGCGATGCAATGATTTTTTGTCAGGGGCTTTTTTGTATTTTCACTTTTCTTGTTATTGTCATTATTTAAAAAAAAAAAATCATAGAAAGAGGGGTGTTTAATCTATTCGCATCTTTGGTATCGGTTAATGGACAAAAGGCACTAAGTCACACATAGTTTTATGTGGAGGGTGATTAACAAACATGGGTTTTTCGCACGCGACCCATTAATGAATTCAAATAATATTTGATAACCTGATATATATACTATATTTTTTTAAAAATGAGAGAGAGGGAAGGGTCAAAAATATCTATATCTATATTTATATTCATATCTATATCTATTTTATGATATTATTAAAAGTGTAAGGCCCTTTTTTTTCTTTTCTTTTTTTTCTTAGAGCACGTGTATAGATCCAACAATACAAGCACCATTCAAGTCAGGAGTGTGATTCGAAAGCGAGACCTCAAGAACTTACCTCTCGGATCCCTGCCAACGCCGCTACGCCCCCTGAGGACAAAAAAAAAAAAAAAAGAAAAAAGTGAAGCCCCTTTCTCTATTTCTTAACATTTTTTTTTTTTTTAATAGAAAACCCAATAAAATTTCATTAAATCAGCTTATGATTCATACCTCATTAAAAAACTTCATTCTTTATTTTATAAAAAGTCTGAAAACATCTCATTAAATTACCTTATGATTCATATCTCGATAATGCACATAATGATTCACACATTTTCTTAAATTTTAATTCTCAAAAACTTATTTAATTCCTATAAATTTCAGATACCTAATCCACAAAAAAATAAAAATAAAAATCATCCGAGTTAAAGTTTAGAGAGGAATCATAAGAGAAAGAGAGAAAACGACAGAGTAGGAAAAAAAAAATGTAAGAAAGGGTTGTAAAAATTGATTATGACATCTCTACACTCATATATTTATATTCTTCATAAAGTAATTACAATAATGGTGCGAGATCGTCGCTTACGCCCAAAATTTCATGCATTATAGTGTAGCCAAGTTTGAATTTATAAAAGTCACTACCACTACTAACTACTAACGTAGCAAGAGTGGGTAGGGATCATCCCAAGAGATTTGCAAGGTATTCCGGAATCAATGTTGGATTAGTAGGTTGAATGATCAAATAGGAGTTTGGTTTGTTGAATTACACTAATGGTTCACTTAAAATATGCAATTTAAATGACAATATAGAGATTAGGGATTAAAGAATGAGAGAGAGGTATCAGGGTATAGAGTTCACCACTAAGCTTTACTTCACTAAACATTTAGCCAATGTAGGGGGATTTCAAGTTGTAAACCAAATGTGTGTGATTAATTGAAAACTAAGCATGGTTGGCAAATAAGCAGAAATTGTCTAATCAATCTAGTGAGTAACACAACCTATCAAATCTAACCATTAACCATTCGATTAAACCACAATTAATATACACAAAAAAATCTAGAGAAATATACTACTTGCACTCATAAGCATGGATCATCAAACAATAAGAATGGATTGTCTACCTTTTTAGGAAATTAAAGCAATTACACTACAACTACTCTAATGACAAGGAAATTAAACTAATTAAGCTAAGGAGATAGCACAATCCATCAAGAAATAAGCATAATCCATCAAACAAACCACAAGAGTAATCAATTAAGCACAATGCCTTGATCATCACTAGATCTATAATTTCAACACACATAGGCATGCATCAAACTCAAAAAAACCTAATGTAAGCACATGACCATTCATTCTAGCATACATAGACTTATGAATAGAATTAAAAGATCAATTGAAAACATTAATTTATATAAGTCATGTAAAAACACAAGATCTATATTTATTCATGGTCAAAACATCATTTACAACTAAAATCCCCAAAAATCTACAAAATACTAGGTTTAGGAATCAAGCATAGGGGCTATCTCTAACCCCAAGAAAAGGATCTAGCCACTTATGATAGTGGTTATGGAACCCTCAAGGGTTTTCTTCATTGTAGGCACCATCTTCTTCCTCTTTATTTACTCCAAAACCCTAGTTCTAGAGAGAGAAACTATTTATTTCTATAATTGGTAAAATATGAAATTAAACAACCCTGTACAAATTGGTTCATTTAATTTAAATATAAGCCTCTTTGAGTAGGAAACAAGTCAGAAATAAGGCTTTTGATTGGTGCAAACTCGCAACTACAAAAGTTGGAGGAGTTCGGCCGCTCTCGGGAATTAGACAGCATTCTGCCAGCAGTGGCTTCGATCAATCGAAGGGATCGATCGAAGTTTGATGTGGCAAGAAATTTTGGACAGCTGGCAACCTTATCCATTGAGCTGGCACCGCCTTCTTTTCGTTCGATTGTAGCTTCCTTCGATCGATCGGGACTCCTTTCGATCGATCGAAGCTTCACCAGTGTAGATTTTCTGACTTTTTCTGAATCTTTTCCTTAACTCCAAAATTGAGCTAAAAGGCTCTTTTTAGCCTGTTTGAACCTTATTGACCTGAAATAGACAAAAATACAAATAAGTATTAGAACATAAAAACAAGATAGATGAATGGACTAAAATACCCTAGCTTAGTTGATAAAATGCATCACATTTGAGCACTTATCACACCCCCAAACTTAGATATTGCTAGTCTCTAGCAATGAACTACAAAGAAAAGAAAGAAATAAACAACTAAACAACTATGAAATAGAAAGTAATGAAAGGATAATGCCACTTTCGTAGGGAACACGATTGCATTTAGCATATGCAACAATCCTTTTAAATCCCTAGGTTACTCCTAGTGGACGAGTGAAGTCTATTGAGGGTTTCCAGAAATGATACCCACAAATATTAAACTCTTTCTCACTAAACAGGCACCAACATACAAAACAAACATTGGGAGAAAACTACCTCAAGTATGCAATTTTTCAACCATTTCCAAGCAACTCTCTAAAATTTCAACACCAAGTAAGCAAATATGGTCCTCCATATATCAAGACAATGATTATGCAAATCAAAACAACTCTAGAATCCTTTTTAAATAAACCGACATCAAATATGTTGCTATCTAAGCCAACTTATGAAATGATCACATCCGGTCTCAAGCTAGTACACAAATCTAGTACCGATCATCAAGACAAAGAATGAACCTTTTATTAAAACTTTATTCATCTAGGTACACTTATTCTTTTCACTCGATATATATATATATATATTTTTTTCATAGGATCAAAGATGGAAACATAGTGCAATGCCGTGATCTATTAAGCTTTCTAGAAGATTCATGAGGTGAGCGTTAGGTCAACGACTCCAAAACCGGATGGCTTTAGGACACTAGGTGTAGAAATACCCCTAAGGGCTTACAAGCTCAAATTAACTAGGTTACAAATCAAAACAACCTCCATCTAATCATTTCTCACTTCTCACCTTTTGGGAGAAGTTCTCACTTTTATTTGCTTTTGAAAGTTTGCATTTTTTTTTTTTCATTTATTAACCTAGAGTTTGGGCCCTCCACCTTTCGGCGCGAGAAATTCAATGCTTGATGAGGCTAGAATCCCGACTACTTAGTGAAAAGGGTTTGTTATCCACCTTTGTCAAGAATGAAAGCTTTCAAAGCACTATTAGCTCAATTGGGATATAACTAAATCAATAATCAACAAAGCATGTACCCCACAAATGAATGCTAGTGTGCGCCTGTGCTAGTATAGAATTCTAGAGTGAATCTCAAAACAATCACAAAGTCAAGATGATGTGGACCACAAATGCAAGTAAGATATCAATCTTTCCAAAAATTTACTTCTAAATGGCATCCACAAGGTATACAAGGAGTATTGATTGGACTTTAAATTCGAAGTAGCATGGTCCTCAAAATATTAAAATCATGACTAAAGACTCTCAATTCATACCACATGCATAGAAACTAAGTGCGACATGTAAAATATACTAACAGACCCCCAAACTTAATATGTGCATTGTCCTCAATGTATAAAGAGAGCAACAGATAATGAAAAGAGTATACCAAATGGGTGTAGCAAAAAGACCCGACAACGGAAGCTTAGCATTAGAAGGTGCACCCCCAAACTTAGATTTCGAAAACCTGTCTGAAAATGGTCACACTAGCAATTGTCAAAGCATATGCATCAATGATATGAATGAGAGGTGAAATTGAGAACTAGGCAAAAATCATGACATATAACAATGTAAAGCTCAGAATATCTAAAACCAATATCAAAATCTAAAAATCTATAAATGAAAAATATATCAAAAATCAATATCCAAAGACCATAAGTAACAAGTGTAATGCAAAATATCCAAAAATATCTGTAGAAGGTCATTAGAACAGTAAAAAATATCCCAGAATAGCAGTGTATCAAAATATCAATGTATCAGAGCAGGTATCAGTGATAAAGAGAGAGATAAAGAAAATGGTGGAACCAAGGTGCAGCATCCGGTGCCATCATGTTGGCAATGAGTTGGACTATATCTGAAATCTCCTGGTTATATAGAGTGAGAGATGTCCGAATGTCTGTCCGCAATGTGGTAATGTCTTTCCTCGCCTCAGAAATGTTAGTCCTCAAATCATTAGATCGCCGGACTAAATCATCGTGCCTCCTCACCAAATCATCATGACACCTCGTAATGTCCTCGTGCTGCCTGGTTATGTTAGCTCTAAAAGAAATGAAGTCTGTATACAGCTAAATTAGATCAGATCTGTAGCTGGAATCTGAACTAGCATGACGGGACCGAGTGTCAGCCTGTGGCATCGATTCTGTAGGAGAGACATGTGAGGGCCGGCCTGCTGAGATAGCAAAGGTACATCTAGCTGTGAGCTAGATGCGGAAGTAGTAACGCGTCGCCGCTGTTTAAGAGGTGGTCCCTGAGATGCATCCTCCGCGGCTGCATCCTCCTCGGCTCTTTCCTGATCTTGCTTCATTTTATGATCTTTATTCTTTCTGTTCTTTGTGTACGAATTGAAAGTCTTGGTCCACTTTGCCATGTCATACACCCTCCTAGCCCTCTGTGTGGGAGGCTTTGAAATCCTTGCTGGGTTAAAAGAATAGCCTGGCCAATCAAGATCTGTGTGATCAGGTGGCCAAATGGTAAAGGCCAAGTATCGGATTTGGAATTGTGATTGAAGATCAGATTGTTCCAGTATTTGTGATTGATCTCCCAGATAAGAGCAGGAATGGAAATCCAGTAGCCCTGGCTCAAATAGTATAGAGCCTGTAAAATCCCCTCTTACCTTTGTGTGACATTATACATAAAAAAGGTTTAGTGACATAATAGGTACCTTGATTGAGGTATTTTCATTCAAAGATTCAATCTTTACTTATTAAAACACTCTTCTGGATGTCAACGGGAACTCAAAAAAGTTTAACTCAAAACTCTCATTTTCTTTCAAAGATTTAATCTTTATACATTAAGAAGGTCTAGTGACATAATAGGTACCTTGATTGAGGTATTTTCATTCAAAGATTCAATCTTTATTTATTAAAATACTCTTCGCGACTTCATAGGGAACTCGAATAAGTTAAATTCAAAACTCTCATTTTCTTTCAAAGATTCAATCTTTATACATTAAAAAGGTTTAGTGACATAATAAGAACCTTGATTGAGGAAATTTCATTCAAAAATTTGATCTTTACTCATTAAAACACTCCTCGTGATGTCAAAGGTAACTCGAAAAAGTTTAACTTAAAACTCTTATTTTCTTTCAAAGATTTAATATTTATACATTATTTATGGTCTAGTGACATAAAAGGTACCTTGATTGAGGTATTTTCTTTCAAACATTCTATCTTTATATATTAAAAAGGGCTAGTGACACAATAGGTACATTGATTGAGTATTTTTATTCAAAGAATCAATCTTTTGTCATTAAAATACTCTTTGCGACTTCATAATTACTTGAATAAGTTAAACTCAAAACTCTTATTTTCTTTTAAAGATTTAATCTTTATACATTAAAAAGGTCTAGTGATATGAAAGGTACCACGATTGAGGTAATTTCATTCAAAGATTCAATCATTACTCGTTAAAACACTCTCCGTGACGTCAATGGGAACTCGAATAAGTTTAACTTAAAACTCTCATTTTCATTCAAAGATTTAATCTTTATACATTAAAAAGGTTTAGTGACATAATAGGTAACTTCATTAAGGTATTTTCATTCAAAGATTCAATCTTTAGTCATTAAGACACTCTTCGCTACTTGATAGGGAACTCGAATAAGTTAAACTCAAAACTCTCATTTTCTTTCAAGGATGTAATCTTTATACATTAAAAAGGTCTAGTGACATAATAGGTAGCTTGATTGAGATAATTTCAATCTAAGATTCGATCTTTACTCATTAAAACACTCTTCGTGACGTCAAAGGATAATTCGAATAAGTTTAACTTAAATCTCACATTTTCTTTCAAAAATTTAATCTTTAAACATTAAAATGGTCCTATGACATAATAGGTACCTTGATTGAGGTTTTTTCATTTAAGGATTCTATCTTTACTCATTAAAACATTCTTCGGGATGTCAACAGGAACTCGAATAAGTTTAACTCAAAAATCTCATTTTCTTTCAAAGATTCAATCTTTATACATTAAAAAGGTCTAGTGACATAATAGGTACCTTGATTGAGGTATTTTCAATAAAAGATTCAATCTTTAGTCTTTAAAACACTCTTCGCGACTTCATAGGTAACTGCAATAAGTTAAACTCAAAACTCTCATTTTCTTTCAAAGATTCCATCTTTATACATTAAAAAGGTGTAGCGACATAATAGGTACCTTAATTGAAGTAATTTCATACAAAGATTCAATCTTTACCCATTAAAACACTCTTTGGAACGTCAAAGGGAACTCGAATAAGTTTAACTCAAAACTCTCATTTTCTTTCAAAGATTCAATTTTTATACAATAAAAAGGTCTAGTGACATAATAGGTACTTTTATTGAGGCATTTTCAATCAATGATTTAATCTTTAATCATTAAATCACTCTTCACGACTTCATAGGAAAATCAAATAAGTTAAACTCAAAACTCTCATTTTCCATCGAAGATTTAATCTTTATACCTTAAAAAGTTCTAATGATATAAAAGATACCTTGATTGAGGTAATTTTATTCAAAGATTCAATATTTACTCATTAAAACACTTTTCGTGACATTAAAGGGAACTCGAATTTATTTAACTCAAAACTCTCATTTTCATTCAAAGATTCAATCTTTATTCATTAAAACACTCTTCGCGTCTTCATAGGGAACTCGAATAAGTTAAACTCAAAACTCTCATTTTCTTTCAAAATTCAATCTTTATACATTAAAAAGATCTTGTGACCTAATAGGTACCTTGATTGAGGTATTTTTATTCAAAGATTCAATCTTTACTCATTAAAACACTCTTCGCTACTTCATTAGGAACTCGAATAAGTTAAACTCAAAACTCTTGTTTTCTTTCAAAGATTCAATCTTTATACATTAAAAGGTTTAGTAACATAATAGGTACCTTTATTGAAGTATTTTTATTCAAAGATTCAATCTTTAGTTATTAAAACACACTTCGCGACCTCACAGGGAACTCGAATATGTTAAACTCAAAACTCTGATTTTCTTTAAAAGATTTCATCTTTATACATTAAAAAGGTCGAGTGACATAATAGGTGCCTTAATTGAGGTAATTTCATTCAAAGATTCAATCTTTACTCATTAAAATACTCTTCGAGACGTCAAAGAGAACTCGAATAAGTTTAACTCAAAACTCTCTTTTTCTTTCAAAAATTCAATTTTCATACATTAAAAAGGTCTAGTGACATAATAGGTACCTTGATTGAGGTATTTCATTTAAAGAGTCAATCTTTACTCAATAAAACACTCTTTGAGACGTCAAAGGGAACTCCAATAAGTTTAACTCAAAACTTTCATTTTCTTTCAAAGATTCAATCTTTATACATTAAAAAGGTCTAGTGACATAATAGGTACCTTGATTGAGGTATTTTCAATCAAAGATTTAATCTTTAGTCATTAAAACACACTTCGCGACTTCATAGGGAACTCGAATATGTTAAAAATTCAAAACTCTGATTTTCTTTCAAAGATTCTATTTTTATATATTAAAAAGGTCTAGTGACATAATAGGTGCCTTGATTGAAGTAATTTCATTCAAAGATTATATCTTTACTTATTAAAACACTCTTTAGGACGTTAAAGAGAACTCAAATAAGTTTAACTCAAAACTCTCATTTTGTTTCAAAGATTCAATCTTTATACATTAAAAAGGTCTAGAGACATAATAGGTACATTTATTGAGGTATTTTTATTCAAAGATTCAATCTTTAGTCATTAAAACACTCTTCGCGACTTTATAGGGAACTCGAATAAGTTAAACTCAAAACTCTCATTTTCTTTCAAAGATTCTATCTTGATACATTAAAATGGTCTAGTGACATAATAGGTGCCTTGATTGAGGCAATTTCATTCAAAGATTCAATCTTTACTTATTAAAACACTCTTTAGGACGTCAAAAGGAACTCGAATAAGTTTAACTCAAAACTATCATTTTCTTTTAAAGATTCAATCTTTATACATTGAAAAGGTCTAGTGACATAATAGGTACCTTGATTGAGGTATTTTTATTCAAAGAGTATATCTTTACTCATTAAAACACTTTTCGGGACGTCAAAGGGAACTCTAATAAGTTTAACTCAAAACTCTCATTTTCTTTCAAACTTTCAATCTTTATACATTAAAAAGGTCTAGTGACATAATTGGTAACTTTATTGAGGTATTTTCATTTAAAGATTCAATCTTTAGTCATTAAAACACACTTTGCAACTTCATAGGGAACTTGAATATGTTAAACTCAAAACTTTGATTTTCTTTCAAAGATTCCATCTTTATATATTAAAAAGGTCTAGTGACATAATAGGTGCCTTGAATGAGGTAATTTCTTTCAAAGATTCAATCTTTTCTCATTAAAACACTCTTCGGAATGTCAAAGGGAACTCAAATTAGTTTAATTCAAAACTTTCATTTTCGTTCAAAGATTCAATCTTTATACATTAAAAAGGTCTAGAGACATAATAGGTACCTTTATTGAGGTATTTTTATTCAAAGATTCAATATTTAGTCATTAAAACACTCTTCGCGACTTTATAGGGAACTCGAATAAGTTAAACTCAAAACACTCATTTTCTTTCAGAGATTCAATCTTTATACATTAAAAAGGTCCAGTGACATAAAAGGTACCTTGATTGACGTAATTTCATTCAATGATTCAATCTTTACCTTACTTGAAGGAAAAACATTGAGGTGCAGCACATAATCAAAGAACTAGTATTGAAGATCAATATCAACCCGGTTGCCAAATATATTGCCTTCAAAGGCAGCCTGTGGAGATAGTGTCGCAACTATGGTCATCTCAGAGGGATAAACTAGAATGCTGGGATATAGTGGATCCTCAGAGTCAGTGGCTAATGGAGAGAGATGGGGGCATCGGCAAGAAGCAACAATGGCTAATAGAAATGTTAATGTCCTGACTGTTAATGGTCGTATCATTAACTGTCGGTTATCCTTATCCATCCGGAGGTGTTGGTAGAACAATGCAACCAACTGGGGATAAACTACAGTATCTACCGGTGTCATAATGGCATCGATACCCCTACGGGTGAGCTCATCAAAAGACCACTTGGTCTACTCTGACCCAGCAAATAAAGCTCTGTCGAATCTGAACTCTAGCTCCAGCTTCCTGCTGGAGAAGAATGGTGTTGGCACTGCTCGAATAATAGGACCCTGTGCCTCCATAAAAGATGGCTTTGAATGAGTTGATGTAAATGAGGTAGCCGCAGAAGGTGAAGATGAAGGAGGCTGTGGAGCTCTGGGTACCCTTCTTCTGGCAATAGTCTTCTGCCTACACTGCATCTGCAAAAACAATAAGTAAAAATCAATGCACATGTACAGAATAAGGTAAGTATCGGATAAGAAAACACAAAGTATACCTGAATCAAGTACGAACAGAAGATAAACAAATAGAATTATGCTTATGTAAGAAGTGATCAAGATAGCTCTAAGACTATCATTTAACATGCTTTAACAAGATATAATAGAACATGGCACCATAAACAATCTCAAATGTGCAAAACAACGTAATGATAGCATAGAGGGCAGAAAAGTCACTTTTGCAAACATTTGAGCAAAATATGATCAAAAGGACAAGTATAGGATGTAATGTGCATAAAGGATGCAACGTACATTCACAAACCTAAAACTCAGGAAGATTCTGCAATTTCATGGTAAGTAGACCTTAGGATGACATCGTATCAATTCCTAAGCAAGAATGTATGCAAATTCAACATTTAAGAACAATGGAGCAAGCAGGATAACATGGAGACTGTCAACCTAGAATTCAAGAAGCATGCATATCATGTAGTAAAGACTAAGTGAAATGCAAGGTTGCAAAACACTTCAATCCTAAGCATGTTATGATACACAATTTCGAAAATGAATCCTGAACATGGTATGCAACTAAATGGCATATATCTGAATGATGCACAAATAAAAAAATAGACAATTGATCACTTATATCTGAATAAATCACTCATATATCTAAATGATAACTTATGGCTCGTGACCTCCTCTAAGTAATAAATAAGCAGAAAATTAATCGCTTATGGCTCGCAACCCCCTCTAAGCAATAAATAAGCAGAAAATTGATCGCTTATAGCTCGCGACCCCCTTTAAAGCTTAAATGAAGCAAAGAATGGTCAAAAACTGAGAATACAAGAAACTTACCATTTTTAAATCAAAATCAGGACCGGTAAAGAACTTCAGTCTCAAGCCCTTACTTGGCTTTTCAGAAATTGATCACAAGTGGATAATATCAAGCAAATGGCAATTTAACAGACATTTTTCAAGACAAAGTGAACATGCCCCCAAACTTATTTCAAATGATAGTTCAAAAGTTCAATCATGCTCACAAATAGATACTAAGCCCAAAGAACAACAACGACATCCCAAACATGCATTTTGAACTTTAAACATTCAACTCCTTCCCCCAAACTTATTCAATGATCAATTCCAATATGATTAATTCAAAAGATGCACAAAAACTCTCAAAACCATCAATGTGACAAAAATATGCTCAAAATGTGTATATACAAGCAACAAGTTGTAATTTATTCCAAATTTCACACAATTATTCAAAGAAAATCACATTTGACAAGTTTCAAGTTCATAAGGCAACATTGGAACATTTAATCTTCAAAAAGTTTGGTTTGTGATGGTCAATTCAACATATTTTTCAAGAAAGATTCAAAATCATGGCAAATGGGATCAAAGATGACAAACTTATGCCCCAGCATGGCAAGAATAAAAAACTAAGCACACACAAGTTCAAAAGCACCTAGCACATGCAATTAGATAAAATGAAAATAAATAGAACAAGTTTCAACTCAATTAAGGGCATTTTGGTTAACTTTAGAATTTTTTAAAACTTTTGGGGCAAAATTGAAATTTTTGAAAACTTTGAGGTCCAAACATTCAAATGCATTGTAGAAAAGCTTCATAACAAGAACCATACATTGAATTGTCAACAAAGGAAGGAATTATGCAACTCAACTTCTCATTTTCAAAACAAAGTTCAAAAACTCACTTTTTAACATTTTGAAACCAACAAGTGTGATCACAAAGCATTTTAAGCATTTAAGAATCATTTTGCCAAACAATGCACCTTAACCATGAGCAATGAACAATTTAAGATCAAAAACTTGCAAAGATATTCCATTTGAAACATATTAAAGCATTTGGATATGATTTTGAATTTTTAAGTTTCAAAAGTATAAATTTCAAATTCAAGTCAAACTTTCATGCATTTAGAACAAACATCCATGCATCTACATACTCAAATCAAACAAATGATACAAGTCGGGAATCATGCTTGTCAACATTCAAGTCGGCCATTGCAACTTTAAAATTTTTAAAGACAATTTCAAGTTCAAAAAGTAACCATTTCATCTCAATTTTCAAATCACAAAACAAATATTTCAAGTTCATGACATTCAAATTCATATCCATAGCAACAAATTTCAAATTCCATTCACAAGTATAATCTTAAAAACAACTTCCCAAGTTTTATCTTCCTTTTCCAATTCAATTCTTTTTCAACTTTAAATCTCAATTTCCAAATTTCTTTTTCAATTCAAGTTCATACAACACACCAAATGCCATTTAAAGAACGCAAAATCAAAATTATTTTTCAATTTTTACAAAAATCCGGCACGGGTTCCCCTTAAAAATGAACATTCCACAAATTTTCAAACAAAGAGACAAACATAGAAACATGCATACATTCAACATAGCACAAGGGACACCGCCCACAAACATTAATCCATATTCAATTTGCCCGTTCTCCTTCTAAACTACAAATCAAACCGTACTCCATTCATTTCAACAAATTTTTACCCATTCTTCTTAACAAAAGGGTCTTAGCCCGTGGTCCAAGAGTGCATTTCAATTTCAGTCCACAATTCATTCAAATTTTTTATTATTTTTATTTTTATTGATTTTTTATTTTGTTTTTGATTTTTCAATTATTATATTCCATTTTCTATTTTCCATTTTTGTATATTATATTTTCTATTTAAACAAACATGATAAATGCAAAAGAAAAATAAAAATAAAATATGCAAAAATAAACTGAAAACAAAAATAAAAAACAAAGAAATTAAAAATAAAATAAAAAATAAAAATCTACATACTCGGTTCAAAGATTGGAAGAGGAAATGGAGAGAGAAAAATTCGGGAAGAGACCAAGAAGATTCTGGCCAAACCGTGGCCGAAAGTGGTGATCGGAGACTCGCCGGAGTCTCGCCGGAAGTTGTAGACGACGTCGAAAAATGGATTAAGCTCTCCTTGGCCTAAATTGGCCGGAGAGGAAGAGAATGAGAGAATTTGGTGAGAGAATCGAGCGAAAAAATGAGATAACAAGCTTGGCCCTTGGCCAAAGCTTTGCCGACTTCAATGGAGTTTAGCGGTGGTTGGTTTTACTTTGGGTCTCCTTCGCCGGAGAAGAGAGAAGAAGGGAAGGTGGGTTGTGTGGGGATGCTAGCCGGAGTGGGAGAAATATAGAGGGAGCTTGAGATTGAGAGAGTTATGGAGATTGAGAGGAAGATGAGAGGGTTTCCGGGAGAGAGAGAGAATACCGAGAGTTGAGGGAGGTAGAGAGAGAAAGAAGAAAGAAAAGAAAAAAAAAAAAAAGGGAGGAGGGAGAAAAAGAATAAAAAATTAGGGTTAAGGGGGGGAAGGCCAACGACCAAAGCAATTTCTCAGAATTCAAAAAGACGCATTTTCAATCGATCGAAGGGATCTTCGATTGATCCAACACTTTCTTTGATCGATCCAAATAGACTTTGATTGATTGAAATGGAAGATGAAAAGTCATGATTTCAAAGGGTTCGATCGATTGTAACTTCCTCCGATCGATCGAAAAGACACTGGAAGGGCAGGAAATGCAAAAAACTGCCCAGAAACTGGAATTATTAACTCAAATCATATCTAGACGATGCAGGAAAGAACAAAACAAGAAATAAGGGAGGAATAGGGTTGGAAAACCCTACGAAGCACTAGTCTTTAACGTCTCTAGCAAGACGTTGGGCTCTTTTAGCCTGGATTAAAGATCTCAGTAGACATCCCTTTCTCAATGGGGTGAATTGGACTTCGAACCCCACCCAACAAACTATTCCCTAAGGAAATTGTTGGATTTGGTTCAAGTGCATTTGACGATTTTTATTCAATAAAACTTTTGAGCTTCCATGCTCTTTCAACATTGGAATTCAAGAAATCTTTTAAAAACTCTTTCAAAGGTACACCATTTAATTTTTCAAAACAAGGAGCTAACTCATATTTGTGAACTTCATTTTCAAAACATTTTTCAACAACATAAATGTCTTCATGTTTGTCCATAGAATTGGGGGTTGGATTAAAACTGTTCAACTTCACCTTCATGTAGCCAAAAGAGATCTTCATTATCCCCGTCCTACAATTAATGTTGGCATTAGCAGTAGCTAAGAAAGGATGTCCAAGGATAACGGGTATTTGACTTTTAAGATTGGGGATCGGCTCCGTGTCAATGACAACAAAATTGACCGGGAAGAAGAACTTTTCAACCTTAATAAAAACATCTTCAATGATACCCCAAGGCTTCTTAATGGATCGGTTGGCTAGTTGCAAAACTACCGACGTCAGTTTCAAGTCGCCTAAGCCTAATTGGACATAAATCGAATAGGGAAGAAGATTTACGCTTGCTCCTGAATCCAAAAGAGCTCGATTGATAAGATGGTCACCTACAGTGCATGAAGTAGTGGGTGAACCGGGGTCTTTGAATTTAGGAAGGGTGTTATGTTGCAAGATAAAGCTCACTTGCTTGGTAAGAACAACTTTTCTTGGTGCTTGGCTTTTGTTCTTCCTTTTAAGAGTGTATAGATTTTTCAAGAACTTGGCAAAAGCCGGAATTTGTCGAATTGCATCCAAAAGAGAAAGTTTGATTTTAACTTGCCTAAACACATCAATGATTTCATTCATTTTTCCTTGTTACTTTTCAAAAGATGTAAGCATCCGAGAATAGAGCTTTTGGCTCAAAAGATTTTTCAAAAACATTCTTTGTAACATTCTTAACAACTTTGTCCTTTACACTTAATGAAGGAGGAATAGGATGTGAAATGGGACGGGTGTCAACACTAGGTTGCACCAGCTCACTCTCTTCATTGGACTCACCAACTTTGTTATCAATAACCCTTCCACTTCTCAAAGTGGTCACCGCATTAACATGTTCAAGTGTAGGACCTTCCGAAAGGGAAGTGGTCTCTACAACAAATTATTGCTTTGGTGGTGGGTTGAGAGGCATTTTTCCTTTCTCTCTCACATTTAAAGTGTTAGCTATTTACCCTACTTGGGTTTTTAACTTGGCAATTGATTGTGAGTGAGAATGAAGCAATTGAGTGATTGCCTCTAAAGTACCTAAAGCCAATAAAACTTTCCTTTAAATGCGGGATTTCTTGAATGACCTTGAGAATATGATGGTTGATTTGGAAAATAAGAATTCGAAAATTGATTTCCATTTGGTGCTTGGTAGGATGGACGATAGCTTTAAGAATTTTGGCTTTGCATGTAGGGTGTAACATACTTGCTTTGGAAACCATATTGGGGAGGGTTTGAGCCTTCCCCTTGGTTTTTTCAAGAGAAATTTGGATGGTTCCTGTGATACCCCCGAATTTTCGGATGCGGGTTGGCCAGACCCACACCCGATAACCCGAGGATATCAAATCAATTAGCAATAATCGAACACAGAATACAAATAAGAAAAACAAGAATAAATAAATTGCTGAAAAGAAACTAGCATAATAATCCAAAAACCTCAGAATAAAATTGAATTAACAAAGAATGATTCTGATACATCCTACTTCTCCATTTCTATTACAACTCGGGAATCCATCTAGTGGACCCCTAAAAATCTCACTGAACTCAAAAGATTAGAAGTGAAACCTAAGTCTAAAATATGAAATAAAACCCTGGTCATCGGTGGAGTGAATAACTGTATCTGCTCAGCACGATCCAGCTCTAAGTCTGGAACTAACAAACACCTGTAAAAATAAGAGTGGGTCAGGCCCACATGCAAATTCTTCTCTAACTACAATCCAAATAGTGACTCGATACGCAGATACACCCTAGATATCTCAACAATAGCTATCTAGTCCATACATATATATATATATATATCCACACTAAGGGACATTCACTGGACTACAGTAGGGGTCTCAACCTGAATAGAAGGCAACATGTTAAACGCATCCAAAGGTGGGCATGAGTACCTAGACCTAACAGGGTACACCTCAACCTACTATAGTCAGCTACGCATCCACTGCATATACGCACCCTAACCAATGAGTCTGAGGCTCAAGCTCATCTCGTGGTACCATAAACATATATATAAAGTCCGTCCCAAAACCAGGGTATGTAGTTCAAATATTTATTGAACTGACATACAATAAATAAGCTAGTTAGTCTATTAACTTATTCAGTTGATATGACTTAACTATCATCCATTAATCCAGGAAGCCACTCAACTTAGTCGCAGTTGATTTGACTTAACACAATTAGGATTCAATATTTTTAAATCCATTCCTTTAATCCATTAGGTTAGGTTTAGGCGTTTTGAGCTAAACCGTCCCCTAGTATGTCACCGTCCCATACCGGTGCATACAATCCTCCATATCCATGTAATTGACAGAATATATTTATTCAGCAATTTAAATCCAAAACCATGCAAAAATTACAGACTATCAATAACAGTACAACAATTTAATAACTAAAACCAAAAGCCAGGTAATTGCGAAATAGTTTATACAACACTACAACAATTACAGTTCAAAACCATAATCCAATTACTTGTATGATAATATCTAAGATCCCACAATTAACATCCAAACCATGTAAATTACAACCTATAAATAACAGTATAGCAATTTACAATCCAAAACCATCCCAAATAATTACAGAAGATTATTTATAGTTTCAGCAATTTAAATCCAAAAGTTAAACCAAGTATTTGTAAGAAACGGTTTAAAGGTTCAACAACTAGCATCCATAGCATGCGTAGATCACATCTAATATATCAATGACTCTATCATGCATTAAAAATAAGTTTTTAAATCACATTATAGTCCCATAAATTGCTAGATTAATTTGAGCAACTTAATTTTCTCCATCAGGTAACCGCGTGCTAAGTTACATACTGATATTCTGTTTAATCGGTTAGCACAGAGCCCTAATCAGCTACAAGTCCAATTGGTTATTAAAATACTTCACCATGCATAGAAAATAAGTTTAAATAACTTACTAAATCTCATAACAATTGCTGAAATTTAATTAAGCAATTTATTTCTCTTCCATCTGTTAACAGCATAGAAAATTCCTTAATTTTATACTGTTTGTCCCATTGACTTAGAGGTCAACTTTAATCAACTTAAGGTCTTAATTACACCCAAAATAAATTTCTTAATACCTCTGTGTAGACCCAGACCCATCCAAACAGTTCTCATGCTCCAACAGTTGCAAACAGATCGTAAAAAAAAAATTCAGAAAATCCCTATTTGAAAGAGCCTGCTCTAAATTCCAAGAGCAGGCTTTTTTTGAGCCTGGAGCCGGCTCTATGGACTTTAGAGCCGGCTCAATGAGTGTGGGAGCCGGCTCCCACTTCCATGGAGCCGGCTCTCACCTCATTTGAGAGCTTCCAGTCCACGTTTGCTCCGTCCTCGTCCTTCTGCTTCTTCTCCGGCCTATGTCCACCCTTCAGTTGATTTCTAAAACTTATCCTAAGGTCTTATTAATACCAAAACAGACTCCCAATGGTTTTAGAACAACAATTTGAAATCAAATACAGAGATTTAACTAAGCAATTTACTAGCATGCTTAAAGAGCAAAACTGGTACAGACAAGAACGAATTTATTTCAGACCAATTTCTCAGACAACAGATAATAAAATTTGACATATAATAATCATGCAAGATCCATTTAAGACTCAACAAATTCCCTAGAGTCTAAAATTACCACCGGACTAACAAGCTTTTCCAACAAAACTGAAAATAGATGTGTACGAATTCTGTAATAGATTCGATTACAACCCAAACAGATTATCAATATAACATACAATTAACATGTAAGTTTTAGTTTATAATTTATTTAACCCTAGAGACTACCTAGGTGCACAGAACACAAGCCAAAGGGAAGGAGAAAGTAGAAGAACTTGCCTGTAGCTTTGGTCTCAAAACTGTGTTGTCGTCTTCCTAATTTCCGGCAACCACTGACCACCTTCAAGCCTCCTATGGTTTTGGTTTAATGCACCATAACTCTCCCTTGGCCCTCTCTGTTCTCCTCCTAAGTTTTGTTCTGTTTTTCTCTTGTTCAATTCTCTCCAAACTCTCTGTATTTTCACTGTGTCGTGAATAGGGTTATCAAACCCTAGGGACGTATAAGTTATATATTTATAACTAACTCCAAATCCTAAGTCAATAAAAACCCTAAACGTAAATCCTAAGTAATTATGTCGGCAAGCCCATAAAAATACTAAAACCCTAAAAGATAATTCATACACTTAATTTAATTAAACAGTTACGTCCATGTAAGAAAATAATTAATAATACAATTAAAATAAGCATAGCAACCAAAAATACAATTAATTTAATTAAAATATACTTAACCAAATAAGGCAATTCAAAATACAAAACTAACAGTTTAAAACAAATAAACCAATTAAACATTTAAGCAACTAGTCACATAAAAATACAATAAAGATAATTAAAAGTCCAATTTTATCCTTTTTAAAACTAGGGGTATTATAGTTCCTCTACCCAGGATTGTAATGACTTCCATAGGGATTATTCCCTTGATTCACAAAAGTAGCATTCACTTGTTCATGGTGCTCGCTATGCACATGTCCATGGGGACGATTAGAAGTACTATGCAACACATTAGAACAAGTCATGCATGATTCATTGGAGTGGTGATGATGAGGAGAGGAAGAAAACACTTGATGGGCTGAATTTTGATTGATAAAAAATTGATCAAACCTTTGAGATAGAGACTTCACTTCGGCAACTATATCATTAGAATTGTTCACTGGATATAAACTTGAATTCTTCCTTCCTCCTATATTTCTACCATTTTTATAAGATAAAGATCGGTGCATTAAGTTTTCACTCATGCATTCATATAAACGCCACACATCATCTTTATGTTTATAAAAATAGGAACTCCCCATTGAGGCATCAACTATGCCTTTATGAGTGTCCAACATACTTTCATAAAAGTGTTGAACTATTTGCCACTTAGGAATGTCGTGATGAGGACATTTCCTAAGCAAATCATTCAACGAAGTTCTCATTGCATTGGTTTTAGAAACGGGATAATACTTTCTCAAGAACTCTTGTTGCATTTCCACCTAAGAAGTTATGGAAAGAGGTCTCAAATTGTTAAACCAATATTTTGCTTTATCTTTTAGGGTGAAGGGAAAAAGTTTCAACCTTAAAACTTCTTCCGACATGTCCGTATATTTAATGGTGGAACAAACTTTAAGAAACTCATCCAGATGCTTGTATGGTTCTTCATTATTAAGACCAAAGAAATTGGGAAGCATTTGAATGGTTTGTGGCTTGATTTCATAATGATGTGCTCTAAATGGAGGAAGATGAATGCATGTTGGTGCATTGTATTCATTAGGCATATAATGATCTCTCAGAGCCATGGGAGGATTCATAATTGATGGCTCTACATAAGCCCTATTATTAACTTGGACATCAAGAGGTGGAGGTGGTGGTGCATAATATGGCCTTGGTATTCCAATTGGAACTTGGCCTTGTGGGACTTGAACTTGTGGTTGAGGGACAAAAGGTCTAGGCATACCCAAGGGAACTTGCACATTATCATGTTGTTGTTGCACATTAGGATGAAGAATACCTTCTTGGTCTATATGACTAAGGTCTTCAACATGATCTTCAATATGGTCGTCCATTGATGAAATGGATTCACTTGAATTGCCCCTACCCCTTGGATTGCATACAATCGACTCAAGATTAAGATTCAATGGAACAAAAGGAGGATTTAAAGACCTATGACCATGCATGCATAATGCAAATCAACACAAACAACAACTCAACGAATAACAAATAGCAAATACTTTTCCTCCATAACACTAATCAATCAACAACAAGCCTCCACATACATTGATCCCATACTCCCATGCTTTTTCAAAAAAAAAAAAAAAAAGTAAGTTGCCTCCATGCGGGCAAATGATAAACAATCAAAATAAAATGCCTCCATGCGGGCCGAAGATTTAACTAAGCAAAATGAGTTAGAATAGCACACAAAGGGTCCTTAAGTAACTTCAAAAGATTTTTAAGCATTTTGCTTTGCTTTTCTTTTGCAAATTTTCAATTTTTTTATTTTTGCTTTTTATGCTTTTCTCTGTTTGCTTGCTTGCCTTGAAGCTCCCTTTATTTTGCTTCTCTAGGCTCTAAGTACCTATCCATTTAAGAGTAAACATAATAAGAAAACAAAATAAAAATAAAGTAAAACAAGGATCAAAAGAGTACTAATTCCTAATCAATTCCGAATACGACATTGCTTATCCCTGGCAACAGCGCTAAAACTTGGTGCGGGATCGTCGCTTACGCCCAAAATTGCATGTGTGATAGTGTAGCCAAGTTTGAATTTATAAAAGCCACTATCACTACTAACTACTAACGTAGCAAGAGTGAGTAGGAATCGTTCCAAGGGATTTGCAAGGTATTCCGGAATCAATGTTGGATTAGTAGGTCGAATGATCAAATAGGGGTTTGGTTGGTTGAATTACACTAATGGTTTAATTAAAATATGCAATTTAAATGACAATCTAGAGATTAGGGATTAAAGAATGAGAGAGAGGTCTTGGGGTATAGAGTTCACCACTAAGCTTTACTTCACTAAACACTTAGCATTTGCCAATTTAGGGGGATGCCAAGTTATAAACCAAATGTGTGTGATTAATTGAAAACTAAACATGGTTGGCAAATAAGTATAAGTTATCTAATCAATCTAGTGAGTCGCACAACCTATCAAATTTAACCATTAACCATTCGATTAAACCATAATTAATACACACAAAAAAATCTAAAAAAATGTACTACTTGCACTCATAAGCATGGATCATCAAACAACAAGAATGGATTGTCTACCTATCTAGAAAATTAAAGCAATTTCACTACAACTACTCTAATGACAAGGAAATTAAACTAATTAAGTTAAGGAGATAGCATAATCCATCAAGAAATAAGCATGATCCATCAAACAAACTACAAGAGTAATCAATTAAGCACCATACCTTGACCACCACTAGATATATAATTTCAACACACATAGACATGTATCAAACTCATAAAAACACAGTGTAAGCATATGACCATTCATTTTAGCATACATAGACATATGAATAGAATTAAAAGACCAATTGGAACATTAATTCATATAAATCATGTAAAAACATAAGATCTATATTTAGTCATGGTCAAAACATCATTTACAACTAAAATCCCAAAAAATCAAAATACTAGGTTTAGGAAGTAAGCCTAGGGGCTATCTCTAGCCCCAAGAAAAGGATCTAGCCATTCATGGTAGTGGTCATGGAACCCTCAAGGGTTTTCTTCATTGTAGGCACCATCTTCTTCCTCTTTGCTTTGCTCCAAGACCCTAGTTTTAGAGAGAGAAACTATCTATTTCTATAATTGGTAAAATATGAAATTGAACAACCCTATACAAGTTGGTTCATTTAATTTAAATACAAGCCTCTTTGAGTAGGCAACAAGTCAGAAATAAGGCTTTTGATTGGTGCAAGCTCGTAGCTACAAAAGTTGGTGGAGTTTGGGTGCGCTCGAGAATTAGACAGTATTCTGCTAGTAGTGGCTTCAATCGATCGAAGGGATCTTCGATTGATCCAGCACTTACTTCGATCGACCGAAGCTAACGTGGCAAGATATTTTAGACAGCTGGAAACCTTATCCATTGAGTTGGCATTGCCTTTTTTTCGATCAATTGTAGCTTCCTTCAATTGATCGGGACTCCCTTCGATTAATCGAAGCTTGACTAGTGCAGATTTTTTGACTTTTTTTGATCTTCTCTTTAACTCCAAAATTGAGCTAAAAGGCTTTTTTTCGCCTGTTTGAACCTTATTGACCTAAAATAGACAAAAACATAAATAAGTACAAAAACATGAAAGTAAGATAGATGAATGGACTAAAATAACCTAGCTTAGGTGCTAAAATGCTTCACATTTGAGCACTTATCGAATAATTGTGGGATTTGAATTACAATAATTAAGTTCAAATCCCACTGACTATGTATGCTAAATATTCTGGTCAATCCCACTGGTTATGTTTACTTAATATTCTTGTCAATCCTGCCGATTATGCTTATTATAGGAATATTCCTACATATTCCAACACTGCCCCTCAAGTAGGTGCATAAATATTTCCATGCCCAACTTGCCTATAATAAAATGAAATGAATTAGAACTCAAACCCTTAGTGAAAACATCGGCTAGTTGTTCTTCTGACTTCACGAAAGGTATATAGATCACTCCATGATTCAACTTCTCCTTGATGAAATGCATGTTAATCATTAAACTGGGTTATGTGCACTCCTAATGGCCGTTTTATTGTCACAATAAAGTCTAATAGAACCATCATCCATAACATCCAAATCACTCATCAAGGTCTGAATCCATATGATTTCACATACCCCATAAGCCATAGCCCTATATTCTGCTTCTGCACTGACCTACCCACCACTACAAATTGTTTTTTGCTCCTCCACGTAACCAAATTTCTACCAATAAAGATGCAATAACTTGTGGTGGACCATCTATCATCAATTGAGCCTGCCTAATATGCATTTCTGAAAGCTTTCAATTTCAAATGCGCATGACTAGAGAATAAGATCCTTTTTCCAGGCGTAAACTTCAAATATCTCATAATGCAATCCACAATCTCTAAATGAGTGGTGCAAGGGTCATGCATAAATTGGCTAGTAACATCCACTGCATATGCTATGTCTGGATGGTGTGAGATAAATATATAAGTTTCCCAACCAATCTCTGACTTCTTATCTTGTCCATTTATTTGTCATCTCCACTCCAAAGACGATGATTCATCTCAAAAGGAGAGTATGTTGATTTACAACCTAAAATGTTTGTCTTTTCTAAAAAATCAAGAATATATTTCCTTAGAGATATCAAGATACCTTTATCAGCTCTTGCAACCTCTATCCTAAGAAAATATCATAAATTCCCCAAATCTTTGATCTCAAATTCCTAGGCTAAGTGAGTTTTTAACTTGGACACCTCCTCAAAATCATATCCAGTTACCACAATGTCATCTACATATACAATACGAACAGTGATCTTGCCCTTAGTACGTTTAATGAACAAGGTATGATCATCATTACTTTGCTTATATCCAAACTTGATCATGGCCCTATAAAATCGGTTAAACCAGGTTATCAAGGACGGTTTCAAATCCAAATCCATAATATCCAAATCCATATAAAGTCTCATAAGACCATTATCCATAATATCCAAATCCATATAAAGTCTCATAGGACCATTATCCATAATATCCAAATCCCTCATCAAGGTTTGAATCCACATGAGTTCACATACCTGTAATGACCTGGTCATTTTACATCCTTTCTTTTTTTTGGTAATTTCTTTTTTCGTTTTTTCCCTATATCGTCTTTTTCTCGTCTACCATTTTTCCTTGCATAACCTCACTTTTTGTGCTCGGATTTGATTCCAGCTTTGTATACATCCATAATATTTAATTTCCATGATATCTGTATTTTTATTTTCATAGAAAGTACACTAAGTGTTTACTTTTCTTGTAAAGGGTATGGATGCATAACTTTTGGTAATATTCTTAACTTTTGTGGTTTTAGTGTAATTAAATAAAGTAAATATTTTTTGTCCTAGGGACCATTTTGTAATTTAATTTGGAAGATATTTTAGAAAAGGACCTTTTTGCAATTTTTGGAAAGTGTGACAAGTGTCACACTCCTATGGAACCACTTGTTGATCTTGTGGTGGAACCACTTGGAGGCTTAATCTCTTGACACATAGAGGGTGGAGATTCACCCATTTGTTGGCCTAGGATAGGAACACTTGTTAGCATGGATGGATGACAAGTGTAGGCTTAATATTACGTCTTGGAAGTTTACTTAGATTCATGACAAGTGTAGGCCTCACAATTGGTCTTGAAATTGTGTGTGTGTGAGAGGTAGTGCAAGAGCACCTAGTGAGTGGTGGATCCCATCACATTTAGCTTAGGGTTTACACATTTCATTTTAATTCATCTTCCTTACCACTTTGTTCTCAAACCCTAACCTAGCCTCTATGGAAGGAAAAGCTTGACTCAAGGCTTTGACTTCATTTTTGGCCTCCATCCACTCACCTTGGACCCTTAAGCTTGGAATACTTTAGTTCCCTTTCACTCTCCTCTACAAAACCATGTTTGGTTTTCTATTTTTAAGCTTGGTTGCCTTGGATTATAAAGATTCAATTCTCTATTAAGGTAGGGGGTGTTCTAGTTTATTATCTAAGTGAAATAATTGCTTTTGTAGTGATGTATAAGTTATATGCATGATTTATATTAAATTGAGAAACTAATGATTAATGGTAGCTTATATATAATTCATTTTAGACTTGGTATATGGCATGGCCATGACTTGATTTATAACTTATATTAATTTGAAGTCATTTAAGGTTGTTTCGAAATATAGAGGAATTAATCAACTAATTTAATTAATTTTCAGTTATGTGTTTCCATGATTTAAATTAAGTTTTGAAGGGATATTAGTGATGATCATGATAGGTTCCTTAATATATATTAAATTGAGGGTATTTGGATGAGAAATGAAATCTAGAGAAATTAATTATTTTATTTAATTAATTTCCATCCTTGTTGTATCAATGAATTAAGGTCGTATTTTATGTTGATTTCATGTTTAAATCATGATTTTAGACTTCTATTATATTTGTGAGACAAGGTCCTTAGTATTAAATAACATTGTTGTAAAATGCAACAAGTTGTACAATGATGATTCAACATTCTTCATGCCATAATAGTTATGAACTTAGAGCATGTATTGTGTTTCCAAAATTGGTTTGTGCATGGTTGATGGTTTTACATTGTGCATATATATGTTTATGCTAATATATATACGTTGTTGCACAAATTGTTGATTTTGGAAACTTGGGATGTCGTTGTTATGATTAAGGCTAGGGCATGGTTCTAGTACGGGGGATTGTCCCTCTACAAGTCTATTGCACATATAGGGAGGTTACCCGTGGGCTAGTAACCCTAAAGTAACTATGGTGTCGGTCTGATTTGGAGTGATGTCTAAGTATCCACTTTGGTTTAATTTTGCACTTTAAATGCCAAGTTGATAACTTTGTGAGTTTATATCTTATTGCATTGTGTGGGAGGTTCCAATGTCAGTTAAGCATTATGAATTGATTTACATCAAATTGCAAAGTTGTATAAAGTAGGTTTATGCATGCTCATTCCCTACGAGTAAACTTGTTTACTCACCCTAAAGTTACCGGATGTTTTTAAGGTAAAGAAACGTTCTTGTGAAATGCACAATACTCTTAGGCTTGCTTGACTACTTGGAGCATTTTTGTTATATTAGAATATGCACTTGTTAGCATATCATGTTTCCTTTTTGGTTTAATGTATCCAATTTATATTTATTGTCCAAACTATGTAATGTGCACTTAAGTGCACCTTTTGATACCTTATGGAGGTGTATGTAATGAGGCCAAGGGCCAAAGACATTTTTATATGACATGTATGCTTAGTTATCTTCCTAGTTGTCTATGGAATATATGTGATTTCTTGGGTTGAAGGGTCATATTTTGCATATGACATGCCATGAGGCCGTAGGCCATTGTAGCGCGTCTACTTTGTCATTTTACACATATGTGCATGTTCATATTTCATAAAACTCTTAAGTCCTAACTTTTGAACTATTTTTGGGTGATTTTATGAATTTTCATGAAAAATTCGTGCATTGGGGTATCATTCAAAGTGTCTTTCGATTTAACATGTTATAGGGGTTTGCATAAGGCTTGAAAATGTTTTTAAACTTGTACAAATCAAATGGAATGCATATGGAGCATTAGGTTTGGACCAAACACCCTTCCCATGCTTTGTCGAGCTTTTTCTGCTACAGCAGGGTGCATCGGCCGGCTGATGACAGACATCAGTCGGCTGACACATATCGAGTTTGCATTCCAGTAGCCTTTTTGGGAAAAATGGCATTTCGGCCGACTGACAATTGAAGTTAGGCTGGCTGATGATGGGGTTTCAACTGGCTAGTCCTTGTCATCGTTCGGCTGATCCTCCCTGGAACCCTTCCTTTTTTGTTTTTCTTGGATAACATTCATTTACCAACTTCAGAGGGTCATATCTCACTCGTTTTAAACCTAAATCAGGTCATTCTTGAGTCTAAATTCAAGAGCTTGAAGTTAGCCTTCCTATGGTACCAACCACATACCAAAAATCTAACCATAGTGAGAGTTATTGCTATATTAGTGAGACAGGGTCGGGGTATCTCTTAAATAGAGAAGGCCATTTGTTCAAAATTCATATCTTTCCATCCGAATTCTGAATCAGACTATTCATGAGTCTAACTTCATTTTTTTTTTTTTTGTTGTTCTTCCAGTGGTATGATTAGTAGCATCCATTTCCCCTATGAAATGACCATTATGCCCTTAGGCTCATACTTGTTCGCTTTGAAAATATCGTTTTCCGCATTTATTTTTTTTGGGTTTTGTGACCTCATTGAGGGTCACATTGGTGTCTTGGAGATGTGTAGTATCTTTAGATACCGTTGTTTCACATTTTGTTTTCGTATTCAGGATTCATTATTGGATCTACGTTCAATTTAGCATAGGACGCACTGGCCTAAAAACCAAGGCCGTCACAGATGGTATTAGAGCTCTTAGGTTCGAAAACCTTAGGACGACGGGTTTTGGGTGCATATCATACTTTCGTTGATTTGCTTTGATATGTTTATATGCTACTTGTTAACCTATTTTGGCATTATAACATGTCTATGTGCTTATGTGGCAGTATGTCTAGGGATTTGCTTTAACTATTTTAACATGCTGTATAGGCTGTCTGGTGTTAACACGATTTATATGCTTGTATATTATAGCATGACTGTATATTCTATACATTTCGTGCTTTTATTATGTGTTACTTGTTTTGTGCATTCGCGTCGTGAGTCGCATTAGGTCTTAACGACTTACATTGTTGTTGACCTTGTCCCTTGTGTGTAGCATCATGGTTATCATACGTGGAGAGTCTTCACATCAGGGCATTGAGGAACAGGTTAACAACACTGAGTTTACGAGTGGTCCAGGAAGGCCCATGATTCTAGTTCGTGGCATGGGTCCTAATCCATCACGAGCTCCGACTTATGAGGAGAAGATCATACAGGGAGTGGCTCTGGGAATGTCAGAGTCTATTCAGTAGATGTTTTGTTGGCATATTGCAGGGATGCAGATTCCGGTACTGGCACAAGCACCGGCACCAATTGCTAATGAGGCCTTGGATTACTTTATGAAGATACAGCGGGTTAAGATCGACCAATTTGTAGGGAGTATGGATCCGCTTGCTTCAGAGGCATGGTTTGATCTCATGGTACGCAAGCTTGATAGCATGGCAGTACCTACAGACTAACTGAGGATCTTCTTAACAGTTTCTATGTTCATGGGAGATGTCGATATCTGGTGGAGGTCTATGACCAATATCCACGATGTGGAGGTGATGACTTGGGAGGAGTTTAGGACATTGTTCTTCGATCGCTTCTTTTCAACGGCTATGAGGCAGGATATGAGAGTACAGTTTATAGGTCTTTATCAGGGCATGATGAGTGCCATTGAGTATGAGACACGCTTCACTTTTCTTTCCTGCTATGCACCGGAGATGGTAGCTACCGTGAGCTCAAGGTAAGAAAGTTGCAGGATGGGTTACATCTTGATATTAGGCCATAGATTTCAGTATTGGATTTGAGGACCTACGAAGAGGTGGTTTAAAGGGCTACGATGGTCGAGGCAGAGGACCGAGATCAGTACAGAATCAAGGGGTCATATAAGCAGTCTCCTGGAGAGGCTCCATCAGTACCTGTTGGGGGTCAGTGGAAGAAGGCCAAGGCTGAGGACAATTCTCGTGTTCAAGGATAGCCACAGCAGGCTCGGTCTGCACCCACAGTTCTTGTTTCCTCAGGAAAGTTAATTTGTCACCACTGTCAGCTGCTGGGGCACATCAAGCCTCGCTGCCTACAGTTGCAGCCTTAGGGCAATCGTTATCAGACTAGTAAGTCTTCAGCTAAGACATAGGGACTTCAAGGGGTTTGTAATTGCTATAAGCAGCCCAGACATTTCAAGAGGGAGTGTCCACGCCTATAGAACAGAGCATAAAGTGGCGCGGGTTTACAGGCCACACCAGCACAGTCTGCAAATTTTCAGTTGGGGTTCAGGTCGCCTCCAGCACCACAGCCAGTGGCACCGTCAGTTGGTTCTGACCCGGGTAGGGGTTTTACGCCTACTATTTCCAGACATCAGTCGGGCCATCAGGGCAGTTCTCAGCAGTCAGGGGCTTAGGGATGAGTCTACGCATTGCCACCGGCCGATACCTCCACTGGGACTTCAATAGTTCGAGGTATCTTTCTAGTTTTTAGTTCTTGGGCTAGAGTTCTTGTTGACACGGGTGCGTCGCATTCATTCATATCTGATTCATTTGCATATTCTTTGGGTCTGGAGGTCACGCATCGGGATAGTTTCCTTTGTGTTGACACACCAGTTGGGGTCCAGTGTTTTTGGACCGTGTTTATCGGGGTTGTGCTATCGAGATAGTTAGGCGGATTTTAAAGTTCGATTTCGTTACTTTTGACATGACGGGCTTTGACGTCATTCTCGGGATGGACTGGCTGTCCTAGTTTCATGCCACGATCGATTGCTTCTGCGGGAGAGTATCTGTTTGCACTCCCAAGGTAGATTGTTTACACTTCGTGGGAGATCAAAGTGATTCCCACTCGACGATGATTTTCAGTATCGATGACTGGAGTCGCCAAAGGTTTTACTTGGCTAGCCTGTTGTAATACCCCAATATTTTAAAGGATTTATTAATTGGGATTAATTACTTTTATTTTATTTTTTAAATGATTTATTTGCTTTAATTTGAATTAATTGCGTTTATTTCATTTTTTGTATTGATTTGTTTTATTGAGTGCTTAGATTAATTGCTTTATTTTATTTATATTTCGTGAATTATTGATATGATGATTGTTGTGTGTGTGCTTAATTATTGATTAAATTGTTGGCATGTTGATTTTATTGGTATGGTGTGACTTGGTTGTAATTTATTGCTTTGTTTATGTGTAATTAGTTTTTAGTTTTATTTTTATTTTTATTTTTTTTATTTAAGTGTTTATTTAATTATTTGGTTTATTTAAATTAATTGGATTTAGGCTTAAGGGAAGTTGGACCAAAAGATATGGTCTTGGGCTTGTATAAAACCTTATTGGGTTAATTAATAAAGGCCCATGGTTATTTAATTATTTAAATGATCATTTTCATATTAATTATAAATATATATAAAATTATAATTAATTAATAATTGTTATGGAAAGATATATATACATATATATATATATATTTATTTATTTATTTATTTATTGATATATATAGGTATATATGATTTAATTAACCAATGGATTAATTATGGAATGTATATATATATATATATATATATATATGTTTATAGATATATATTATTTAAAGATTATTATTTTATTGGAGGGTCCTAGTTGGAATAGAATTTGGATTTTAATGTGTATAAATATACACATAGGGCTTTAGGGTTAAAAGTTTACATGTTAGAAAAATAAAGGAGGCAGAAAGAGAGGACGAAGAAGAGCTGACAAGGAGGAGATCGGATCTGAGAAGGAGGACGTTTGGATTGAAAGAGATAATCAAAACTTGAAACGTCGGTTTCGTTTTGAAACCTTCAGGCGAGGTCTTCTCTATCTTTCCTCTTAGAATGCATAAGGATTTCACCTTGAGTATCAAGGTTTAATTAAATTATTAATTTAAATCACAGTTAGAACGGATTATTTAAAAGCATTAAGTTAATTTATTTGATTAAATCATGTTTAGATAGGATTATTTAAAAGTAGGAATTATTATAAATTTTTTAGTTTGGATTATTAGATTTTATTTGTATATATAGGTGTTATATATATATATTAAAATCAATGTATAGGTGGAATTATGAACCAAGAGGATTAATTAGGGTTTTTATATTTTTCTGGAATTTTTCTGTATTTTTCTGAAATTTTGTGGTATTTTTAGGAATTTATTTGGTTTACTTTTCTATATATTTTGTTGGAAATTATATACATATATATATTTGTTGGAAATTATATACATATATATATTTGTTATATATATATATATATATATATATATAATAGACACTACTGTGTAACGTAGGGTAATGGTGGATCAATTGGTGTGTAATCCAGTGTGGTCGGGTGCATGATAAGTTGGTGTAACCACTAGTCTAGGCCATAAGATTTATTTAATATAGTTAGTTTGATTTGGTGTGGGTGCATACATGTGAGCTCAAGTGAGCTAATCTGGTGTGGGTGCATTTGTGTGAGCTCAAGTTAGCTAATCCAGTGTGGGCGCACTCACAGTAGCATTTGAGCTCAGCCAATTATTTTGCCTGTTTGTGACATAAAATTAAAACGGTCATAACTTAGTCATCTTAAATCGAAATTGGGTCATTCTTGAGCTCAAATTCAAGGATTTTTCGTCCTCTTTCTTATGGTACTAAATTACTAATTTCGTTATTAGATTTCCATCCTACTAGGGGATATTTACGTTTTAGTAAGATAGTGTCGGAAAACTATTTAAACCGATATGGAGTATTTAGGAGAAACTATTTCTGACATATTTAGTAGCATTAATTTGTGTAAATATAATAAATTAGTAATTTTTTTCGGAAGGAAGTGTGTGTATATATATATATGTATATTGATTTTAAATAATTAAGGATTATTAAGGAAGGTGTTGAACACACATATATATATTAAATAATATATGTGTAGGTATATATATATATCATTTAAGATGATTAATATTATCATTCTTATTTGGTATATCTTGATATGTTGATTATTAAATTATGCGTATAATATTCATGAGATAGTTATGTATGATTTAGCGTTTTGTTAAGTTTAAAGTGATTCATGGTTAAAGTGTAGGCATGGATGAATTGCCAAAGGATTAAAAATATTACCTAAATATTTGTATGAATATAATACATACATGGGAAGTATGGATGAGTTGCTAATTAAATGTATGAATAAATATACTGGTTGAATTGCCAAAGTATAAATAATTATACTTAAGGAGGCATGGTTGAGTTGCCAATATATAACTAAATATATTTATAAGGGCATGGTTGATTTGCCAAAGCATAACTAAATTGTTATGTGCTAGATGATTAAAATTCTATCTAGGGTTATTCTTTTATATATAGCAAAAAAAAAATAATGCTGTGAGAGACATGGATGATTTGTCAAAGCCTAGATATTGGCTGTGTGATTTAGTGAATAAAAATCATTATCGGGATTTGAAATTTAATATAATTTTTCTTTTATTATAATTGATTGTTTAAATGATTAAATAATTGTCTATAATGGATTTATGGTCAAGGGAGTTTCTTTTTAAAAGAAATATGAATTATGGATTGGTCTAGGAATGATTGTTAATTTAATCATTGTTTAATAGTTTTGAATTTAGTGAACCTAGTAATAGATGTGACTAATGTAGTATATATAATTATATATATATGCGTATCATGGTGTACTAAAGATAAAAGCTTTATTAGGATTGACTTTGGTCAGAGATGATCTTTTTATTGGTTTTCAGAGGCCTGGTAGAGAGAGCTTGCTCGTAGGGTTTAACTTGCGATTTATTTTTCAGGTTATTAGAAAAAGTTCCAAGTCTAAAGGTTGAGGATCCGCAGCTGAAGGACTTATCCATTCTTTCAGTTTATTTAAAAGTAGGATATTATTATCATTTCATTTGATGTTAGTATTTAATAATGAACTTCTGGATAATGGATTTTGGTTAAGGGGTTCTTAAGTTGCAGGATTCCCGAGTTGTAAATTTTGAAGAATTATTAATGAAACTTTTATTTAATAGATTTCCTTCAGTGAGTTATTTATTCTTTTTATTTCTTTTTGTACTCTGTGCTTGTTTGGAATACTTTAATTGTTTTGATATTTCCTTGATTTTGTGCATGGACTTGATCAACCCGTGGTCCGAAATTAGGGGGTATCACACCTGTTAGCCGACGTGGACAGCAGTTTGGACCGTGTTTATCTACCAGTCGTTGTGGAGTTTTTGGATGTTTTTCAAGAGGAGTTGACAGAGCTTCATTCTTTTCAGGAAGTTGTCCGATCTCTATGGCACCGTACCGCATGGCACCGGCAAAGCTGGATGAACTGAAAGCTCAATTGGATGATTTGAAAGCTAAGGGCTTTATTCGTCCTATTGCTTCACCCTGGGGAGCACCGGTTCTTTTTGCAAAGAAGAAGGATGGGTCTTTGAGACTTTGCATCAATTATCGCAAGCTAAACCATGTCACGATCAAGAATAGGTATCCTTTGCCTTGGATTGATGACTTATTTGATCAGTTGAAAGGAGCCACTTATTTTTTGAAGATTGATTTGAGGTCGGGGTACTATCAGTTGAGGGTTAAGGATGAGGATATATCTAAGACCGCTTTCTGCACACGGTATGGCCATTATGAGTTTCTGGTGATGCCATTTGGTTTGACCAATGGTCTAGCACCTTTTATGAACTTGATGAACCGTGTATTCAGTGACCATCTTGATCAGTTCGTTGTGGTTTTTGTTGATGACATTCTTTTGTATACTCAGCTTTAGTAGAAGAATATGAATATCATTTGAGGACAGTGTTGCAGATCTTTAGGGATAATCAGTTGTACGCAAAGTTTGAGAAATGTGAATTTTGGCTATCAAAAGTGAATTTCCTTGGACACGTTATGTCAGGAGGTGGTGTTGCAATGGATCCGTCAAAAATTAAGTCTGTGATAGATTGGGAACGTCCGAAGACTATGTTTGAGATTCAGAGTTTTCTTGCCTTAGCTGGTTATTACCGGAGATTTGTTCAAGATTTCTCTTGTTTAGCGGCACCTATGACTTTACTTACCCGCAAGGGGGTCAAGTTTGTATGGAACGAGGCATGTGAGTTTGCCTTTCAGGAGTTGAAGGTTAGGTTGACATCGGCTCCAGTTTTAATCATTCCTGAACGTGGTTTGGGTTATGTGATCTTTTGTGATGCTTCGTGGGAAGGTTTGGGTTGCATCTTGATACAAATAGAGCGGGTGGTTACTTATAGGTCTCGACAGTTGAAGACTTACAAGTTGAATTATCCAACACATGATTTGGAGTTGGTAGCAGTTATCTTTGCCCTGAAGGGGGTGGAAACACTATTTGTACGGGGAGAAGTTTGAGGTTTTTTCCGATCACAAGAGTCTCAAGTATTTCTTCTCTCAAAAGGATTTGAACTTGAGACAACGTAAATGGGTTGAGTTCATGGAGGCTTACAACTTTGAGTTACAGTACCATTCGGGTAAGGCCAATGTAGTGGCTGATGCATTGAGTAGGAAGACACGGGGGACTCTTGCTAGCATTTCCGTTCACAGATGGAAGATGCTAGAAGAGCATGCAGATCTTGGTTTATAGTCTTATAAGGATGTTTCACCGGCTATTTTATTTAGCCTTGTGGCTCAACTGGCTCTTGTTAGTAGAGTTATTGAGGCACAGTTAGAGGATGGGGAGATGAAGGCCATCCATGTTCGGATTTCAGGCGGCGAGAATGTAGAGGGTTGGACCTTACATTCAGATGGTGGTCTCAGATACAAAGGGATGATGTTCATTCCTTTATCTTATCGTGAAGACGTTCTTCGGGATTTTTACCACTCTCGGCTCGTAGTTCATCCTGGTGACAGTTTTGGTGGCAGGGTATGGAACGGGATGTTTCACAGTTTGTGGCTCGATGCCTTACTTGTTAGTAAGTGAAGGCAGATCATCATCGACCAGTGGGATTATTGCAACCATTACCAGTAGCTGAGTCGAAATAGGAGCATATCACTATAGATTTCGTAATGCGACTTCCGAGGTCTCAGGTAGGGAATGATGTCGTTTGGGTCATAGTTGACAGGTTGACTAAGACGGCTCACTTCTTGCCCATGGAAGTGATAGAAAGTGCAGAGAGACTAAGTGGACTGTACGTGAGGCAGATTGTTAGGATTCACGGGGTTCTTGTATCCATTGTTTCGGATAGGTATCTGTGGTTCACGTCTCACTTTTGGCTGAGTTTTTAAGAGGCTCTTGATATGGGGCTTCGTTTCAGCATGGCATTCCATCCTTAGACTGATGGTCAGTCGGAGTGCACCATTTAGATATTGGAGGATATGTTACAAGCTTATATCTTGGATTTTGGGGGTAGTTGGGAGGATTACTTACCTTTGGTTGAGTTTGCCTACAATAACAGTTACCAAACCAGTATTGGAATGACACCTTTTGAGGCGTTGTATGGCAGGTGTTGCAGATCTCCAGTTTGTTAAACCGAGGTCGGTGATACCATTGCCTTGGGTCCCGACATTGTCTTTGAGACTATAGAGAAAATCAAGTTAATTCGGCAGTGGTTGGCTTCCGCACAGAGTAGACAGAAGAGTTACGCAAACAGGAGGAGGCGATCCTTGTTTTTTGAGGTAGGGGACTATGTCTTTCTTAAGATTTCTCCGCGCAAGGGGCTTCTGAGATTTTGACAGATTGGCAAGTTGTCTCCTAGGTTCATTGGACCATTTGAGATTTTGGAGCATGTCGGTGAAGTTGCTTATCGTTTGGTGTTGCCACCAGACCTGAATAGGGTTCACGATGTCTTTCATGTTTCTATGCTGAGGAAGTACGAGCCGGATCCATCACATGTTTTATGATAGACAGATGTTGTTGTTGATACGGAGGTGACCTACGAGGAAGGTCCGGTCCAGATTCTTGATTCACGGGAATAGGTCTTGCAAACCAAGACCATTCTATTGGTTAAGGTCGTGTGGAGACACCACGACATTGAGGAGGCTACCTAGGAGCTTGAGAAGGAGGTTCATTCTTGGTATCCCCATTTATTCTCTCTTTCAGGTATGACTCGATTTCGGGGAAGAAATCCTTTTTAAGGAGGGTAGGTTGTAATGACCCGGTCATTTTACATCCTTCCTTTTTTTCGTTAATTTCTTTTTTCTTCTTTTTCCCTATTTCATCTTTTTCTCGTTTACCATTTTTCCTTGCATAACCTCATTTTTTGTGCTCGGATTTGATTCTGGCTTTGCATACATCCATGATATTTAATTTCCATGATATCTACATTTCTACTTTTGTAGAAAAACATGCTAAGTGTTTACTTTTCTTGTAAAGGGTATGGATGCATAACTTTTGGTAATATTCTTAACTTTTGGGGTTTTAGTGTAATTAAATAAAGTAATTATTTTTTGTCTTAGGGACCATTTTGTAATTTAATTTGGAAGATATTTTAGAAAATGACCTTTTTGCAATTTTTGGAAAGTGTGACAAGTGTCACAATCTTATGGAACTACTTGTTGATCTTGTGGTGGAACCACTTGGAGGCTTAATCTCTTGACACATGGAGGGTGGAGATTCACCTATTTGTTGGCCTAGGATTGGAACACTTGTTGGCATGGATGGATGACAAGTGTAGGCTTAATATTAAGTCTTGGAAGTTTACTTAGATTTATGACAAATGTAGGCTTCACAATTAGTCTTGAAATTGTGTGTGTGTGTGAGGTAGTGCAAGAGCACCTAGTGAGTGGAGGATCCCATCACATTTAGCTTAGGGTTTACACATTTCATTTTAATTTATCTTCCTCACCACTTTGCTCTCAAACCTTAACCTAGCCTCCATGGAAGGAAAAGCTTGACTCAAGGCTTTGACTTCATTTTTGGCCTCCTTCCACTCACCTTAGACCCTTAAGCTTGAAATACTTTAGTTCCCTCTCACTCTCCTCTATAAAACCCTTGTTTGGTTTTCTATTTTTAAGCTTGGTTGCCTTCAATTCTCTATTGAGGTAGCGGGTGTTCTAGTTTATTATCTAAGTGAAATAATTATTTTTGTAGTGATGTATAAGTTGTATACATGATTTATATTAAACTGAGAAACTAATGATTAATGGTAGCTTACATATAATTCATTTTAGACTTGGTATATGGCATGGCCATGACTTGATTTATAACTTATATTAATTTGAAGTCATTTAAGGTTGTTTTGAAATCTAGAGGAATTAATCAATTAATTTAATCAATTTTCAATTATGTGTTTCTATGATTTAAATTAAGTTTTGAAGGGATATTAGTGATGATCATGATAGGTTTCTTAATATATATTAAATTGAGGGTATTTGGATGAGAAATGAAATCTAGAGAAATTAATTATTTTATTTAATTAATTTCCATCCTTGTTGTATCAATGACTTGAGGTCGTATTTTATGTTGATTTCATGTTTAAATCATGATTTTAGACTTCTATCATATTTGTGAGACTAGGTCCTTAGTATTGAATAACATTGTTATAGAATGCAATAAGTTGTACAATGATGATTCAACATTCTTCATGCCATAGTAGTTATGAACTTAGAGCATGTATTGTGTTTCTAAACTTGGTTTGTGCATGGTTTATGGTTTTACATTGTGTATATATATGTTTATGCTAATATATATATGTTGTTGCACAAATTGTTAATTTTGGAAACTTGGGATGTCGTTGTTATGACTAAGGCTAGGGCATGGTTCTAGTACTTGGGATTATCCCTCTACAAGTCTAGTGCGCACATAGGGAGGTTACCCATGGACTAGTAACCCTAAAGTAACTATGGTGTCGGTCTGATCCGGCGTGATGTCCAAGTATCCACTTTTGTTTAATTTCGCACTTTAAATTCCAAGTTGATACCTTTGTGAGTTTATATCTTATTGCATTGTGTTGGAGGTTCCAATGTTAGTTAAACATTATGAATTGATTTACATCAAATTGCAAAGTTGTATAAAGTAGGTTTATGCATGCTTATTCCCTACGAGTAAACTTTTTTACTTACCCCAAAGTTACCGGGTGTTTTTTAGGTAAAGAAACATTCTTGTGGGATGCACAACACTATTAAGCTTGCTTGACTACTTGGAGCATTTTTGTTATATTAGAATATGCACTTGTTAGCATATCATGTTTCTTTTTTGGTTTAATGTATCAAACTTATATTTTGATGCCCTATGGAGGTGTATGTAATGAGGCCAAGGGCCAAAGACATTTTTATATGACATGTATGCTTAGTTATCTTCCTAGTTGTCTATGGAATATATGTGATTTCTTGGATTGAAGGGTCATATTTTGCATATGACATGCCATGAGTCCGTAGGCCATTGTAGCGTATCTATTTCGTCATTTTACACTTGCGTGCATGTTCATATTTCATAAAACTCTTAAGTCCCAACTTTTGAACTGTTTTTGGGCAATTTTATGAATTTTCATGAAAAATTCATGTATTGGGGTATCATTCAAAGTTCCTTTCGATTTAGCATGTTAAAGGGGTTTGCATGAGGCTAGACAACATTTTTAAACTTGTACGGATCAAATGGAATGCATATGGAACCTTAGGTTTGGACCAAGCACCCTTCCCATGCTTTGCAACAGCTTTTTTTGCTACAGCAGTGCGCATCGGCTGGCTGATGACAAACATCAGTCGGCTGACATATATTAAGTTTGCATTCTAGTAGCCTTTTTGGGAAAAATGGCGTTTCTACCAGCTAACGATTGAGGTTCATCCGGTTGACGAAGGGGTTTTGGCCGGTTGGTCCTTGTCGTCGGTCAGCTGATCCTCCCTAGAACCCCTCCTTTTTTGTTTTCCTTGGACAATATTCATTCACCAACTTCAGAGGTTCATATCTCACTCGTTTTAAACCCAAATCAGGTCATTCTTGAGTCTAAATTCAAGAGCTTCCATTTGTTCAATAGTCATATCTTTTCTGTTCGGACTCTAAATCAGACCATTCTTAAGTCTAAATTCATTTTTTTTCATTGTCCTTCCAATGGTATGCTTGGTAGCATCCATTTCCCCTATGAAATGACCATTTTGCCCCTAGGCTTATACTTGTTTGCTTTTGAAATATCGTTTTCCGTATTTGTTTTCTTTGGGTTCCGTGACCTCATTGAGGGTCACATTGGTGTCTTGGAGATGTGTAGTATCTCTAGATATCGTTGTCTCACCTTTTGTTTTTGCATTCAGGATTCATTATTGGATCTACGTTTGATTTAGCGTAGGACACAATGGCCTAAAAACCAAGGCCGTCACAGGTGGTATCAGAGCTCCTACATTCGAAAACCTTAGGACGACGGGTTTTGGGTGCATATCATACTTTCATTGATTTGATTTGATATGTTTATATGCTACTTGTTAACCTATTTTGGCATTATAACATGTCTATGTGCTTATGTGGTAGTATGTCTAGGGATTTGCTTTAACTGTTTTAACATGCTGTATAGGCTGTCTGGCGTTAGCATGATGTATATGCTTGTATATTTTAGCATGACTATATGTTGCCTACATTTCGTGCTTTTATTATGTGCTACTTGTTTCGCGCATTCACGGCGTGAGTCGCATTAGGTTTTAAATTTTTGCATTGTTGTTGACCTTGTCCCTTGTGTGTAGTATCATGGTTGTCACGCGTGGAGAGTCTTCAGGTCAAGGCATTGAGGAACAGGTTGACACCACTGAGTTTACGAGTGGTCCGGGATGGCCCAGGATTCCAGTTCATGGCATGGGTCCTAATCCCCCACGAGCTTCGACTTATGAGGAGCAGATCGCACAGGGAATGGCCCTAGGAATGTCAGAGTCCATTTAGCAGATGTTTCGTCAGCATATTGTAGGGATGCAGATTCCGGTATTGGCACCAGCACCGGCAGCACCAGTTGCTAATGAGGCATTGGATTACTTCAAGAAGTTACAATGGGTTAAGATCGACCAATTTGCAGGGATTATAGATTTGTTTGCTTCAGAGGCATGGTTTGAGTTTATGGTACGCAAACTCGATAGCATGGCAGTACCTACAGACCGATTGAGGATCTCCTTGACAGCTTCTATGTTAATGGGAGATGCCGATATCTGGTGGAGGTCTATGACCAATATCCACGATGTGGAGGTGATGACTTGGGAGGAGTTTTAGGACATTGTTCTTCGATCGCTTCTTTCCGAGGGCTATGAGGCAGGATATAAGAGTGCAGTTCACAGGTCTTTATAAGGGAATGATGAGTGTCATTAAGTATGAGACATGTTTCACTTCTTTTTCCCGCTATGCACCGGAGATGGTAGCTACCATAAGCTCAGGGCAAGAAAGTTTCAGGATGGGTTACATCTCGATATTAGGCCACGGATTTCAGTATTGGATTTGAGGACCTATAGAAAGGTGGTCCAGAGGGCTATGATGGTTGAGCCAGAGGACCAAAATCAGCACAGAATCAAAGGGTCATATAAGCAGTCTCGTGGAGAGGCTCCATCAGTATCTGTTGGGGGTCAGTGGAAGAAGGCCTAGGTTAGGGACAATTCTCGTGTTCAAGGATAGCCACACAGGTTCGATTTTCACCCACAGTTCCTGTTTCCTCGGGGAAGTTAATTTGTCACCATTGTTAGTAACCGGGGCACATTAAGCCTCACTGCCTACAGTTGCAGCCTCAGGGAAGTCGTTCTCAGACTGGTAAGTCTTTAGCTATGACACAGGGACTTCAAGGGGTTTGTAATTACTGTAAGCAGCCCGGACATTTTAAGAGGGAGTGTCCACGCCTACAGAACAGAGCACAGAGTGGCGCGAGTTCATAGGCCACACCGGCATAGTCTGCAAATATTCAGTCGGGTTTCAGGGTGCCTCAAGCACCACAGCCAGTGGTGCCGTCAGTTGGTTCTTACCCGGGTACGGGTTCTATGCCTACTGCTTTCGGACATCAGTCGGGCCATCAGGGCAGGTCTCAGCAGTCAGGGGCTCAGGGATGAGTCTACGCATTGCCACAGGCCGATACCTCTACTGGGAGTTCTATAGTTTGAGGTATCTTTCTAGTTTTCAGTTCTTGGGCTAGAGTTCTTGTTGACACGGGTGCATCGCATTCATTCATATTTGCTTCATTTGCACATTTTTAGGTCTGGAGGTCACGCAGCGGGATAGTTTCCTTTGTGTTAACACACCAGTTAGGGGTCCAGCATTTTTGGACCGTGTTTGTCAGGGTTGTGCTATCGAGATAGCTGGGCGGACTTTAGAGTTCGATTTTGGTGTTTTTGACATGATGAGCTTTGACGTCATTCTTAAGATAGACTAGTTGTCCTTCTTTCATGCCATGATCTATTGCTTCTGCGGGAGGGTTTCTGTTTGCACTCCAAAGGGAATTATTTTCACTTCGTGGAAGATCGGAGCGATTCCCACTCGACGATGATTTTCAGTATCGGTGACTAGAGTCGCCACAGGTCTTACTTGGCTAGCCTATTAGCCGACAAGGATAGCAGTTTGGGCCGTGTTTATCTTCCAGTCATTGTGGAGTTTTTGGATGTTTTTCCAAAGGTGTTGACCGAGCTTCCTCCTTTTGAGGAAGTTGTCTTTGCCATCGACGTCATTCCCGATACTGCGTCAATCTCTATGGCACCGTATCGCATGGCACCGGCAGAGCTGGATGAACTGAAAGCTTAATTGGATGATTTGAAAGCTAAGGGCTTTATTCATCCTAGTGTTTCACCCTAGGAAGCATCGGTTCTTTTTGCAAAGAAGAAGGATGGGTCTTTGAGACTTTGCATTGATTATCGCAAGCTGAACTATGTCACGATCAAGAACAGGTATCCTTTGCCTAGGATTGATAACTTGTTTGATCAGTTGAAATGAGCCACTTGTTTTTCAAAGATTGCTTTGAGGTCGGGTTACTATCAGTTGAGGGTTAAGGAAGAGGATATATCCAAGATCACTTTACGTACATGGTATGGACATTATGAGTTTCTGGTGATGCCATTTGGTTTGACCAATGCTCCTGCAGCTTTTATGGACTTGATAAACCATGTATTCAGTAACCATCTTGATCAGTTCGTTGTGGTTTTCATTGATGACATTCTTGTATACTCAGCTCGGTGGAAGAACATGAATACTATTTGAGGACAGTGTTGCAGATCCTTAGGGATAATTAGTTCTACGCCAAGTTTGAGAAATGTGAATTTTGGCTATCGGAAGTGAAGTTCCTTAGACATGTTGTGTCAGGAGGCGATGTTGTAGTGGATCCATCAAAGATTGAGTCTGTGATAGATTGGGAACGTCGTAAGACAGTGTTTAAGATTCAGAGTTTTCTTGGCTTAGCTGGCTATTACCGGAGATTCGTTCAGGATTTCGCTCGTTTAGCGGCATGTAACGACCCGATCATTTGCCTTCTTTTCCTTTTTCTTGAAATTTTACGAATAAATTTTTTTTTTTTTAATTTTCTTTTCTGAGCGCTGTTTCGTGTCGCTTAGTGTCATCTCGAGTGCTCAAAATTGGTTTCTGAGACTCTTTCATGTGAATTGACAACTTCCTTTGAGGACCGAGTCATTTTCGAATTTTCACTTTTCGGATACTATGCGCCTTTCGTCCTTTTTCCTGTTTCGTCTTTTTACCTATTCTGTCTTTTCCCCATTTGTCACATTGTTGGCATAACCTCACTTCTCATGCTTGGAGTTGGTTTTTGACTTCACGTGCCTTCATCTTGAGTGGTTTCCTTGAAATACGTATATTTACTTTTGTAAAAAAATACTCTGGTTGCTCCCGATGTCCATAGGGGCATGGATGCACAATTCTTCAGAATCTTTTTCATTTCTTGGGGTATTTTTCATAAATATCTTTTGAAGATATTTTATTTCAGGGGCATCTAAGAAAATATCTTTTGGAAGATATTTTCATTCTGGGGCAGTTTCGCAGTTAACCCTTTTTGTAGGGGCTATTGTGCAATTAACGAAAGTTATTGCAAAATGCCTTGTTTGGAGCATGGATCCTCATACGGGATTCATTTTCACATTTCATCGAGTTATGGACTCTTGGAAATTCCTTCTGGTCATTTTTTTCCAGTTTCAGAGTTTCTAGACCCGGTTGCTGCCAAACTTGTTCGGGGCATAACTTTCTGCTCGGGACTTGGTTTTTGACGCCGCTTCTTCCATTGTTCATATTTTCTCATTTTAAATCTTTTTTGTTCACGAAGTTCTGCCATTTTAGTGCGTTTGCTCAAATTCCACTTTTCCGGACTCGGCGGGGCCCGTTTGGGGCACTTTTTGAGATTTCTTTAAAAGGGGGGTAAAATATTTTATTTTTTATCTTCCCTACTCTCCTTGCACGACCTGAAGCAGCCATGGATGCCCATGGAGCTGCCACCTTCTCTCTCCTCCTTTGATTTACTTTTCCTAAGTGAAAAGTCTTCGGCCTTCACGGTTTTTGTTCCCCTCGATGTGTTCTACCATTCCCCCTTATTAGAATTCATTTCCTACCACTTCTTGAGTTTGGGTTTGAAGTCAGTTGTGATTTTCATGGGGTTTCTTCGGATTCATGTAGATCGTGTTGTCCCCGTCAAAACCCTTCGATTTCGGCGGATTCGGAACACTTTTCTTCCGGTGGGGATTTGGTGTTTTCATCTCAAATTGAGGTAGGGGGTGTTATAATTTACTTTCTTGCTATATTACATGCTTGTGATGCTTATACAACTTGATTACATGCTTGAATCACAAAATCTAGAGATTTTATTATTTATTTTTCTTGTGAAGGATTTAATTTTCCCAGTTGTCCATAACTTTGTTTAACCATGTGGCATGATAGAATATTACCCCTTGATATGTAGATTGACATATATTAAATCTAGATTATTTGGACAAGTAATGAAGATTTTATTTAATATTTATCTTGAATAAAATATTAAATCATACGGCCTTATTTAGCTTTAAATCAACATGTGATAGCATATTATATTAGGCTTTAGCATGCTCTTCAACATAGATTAATTTGGGAGTAATCGGAGAAGTTTTGAAATCTAGTAATATTTGATTAATTAGATTAATTAAATTGCTCCAAGTGTACTATTCATCCCGTTGGATTTCTGAATTGAAATTCTTGATATGCATATCATATAGTTTCGCATATATTAAATCTAGAATATTTGATTAGGTTTTGAAACCTTTCAATTATTATTTTTCTAGTATTAAAGTTTAATACTCGTGGCCGTACCTTGCATGAAATGTACTTGTACCATGTTCTTAAATCAAGTTATGACATGTTGTATAACATATATTAAATTGAGGTCATTTGGATGACTTTCAAAATCTAGAGATTTTAATTAAATGAAATAATTAAAATCTATTTAATGGTTCTATACACTTGATTAAGTTTCTAACCTTGTATTCATGATTTTCTTGATAAGTTCCTTCATGTGTATTACTTTGAGCATAATCGGATAAGTTTTGAAAATTGCATTTATTTATTTCCCTTGTATGGAACTTAACTCACATGGTTGTGTCGTGCATGAAATGAACTTGAAACTTGACATTGAACTTGGCCTTGACATGATTCTTGACATAACATGTTCGTAGAACATTTGGACTTGCCATGTAACCTTGATAATTTAATCCCTTAAGTAGATTAAGTTCATTTTATGTCTGCCTCGAGTTAATTATGCCTCGATATCATGTATCTAGACTTCTTGTATCTTGGTTTCATTAATGTGCTTAATGAACATGCTCATTTGTTTCGGAATGGTTTATTCACACATGTGTTGTTTAATATACAATTGAATCATGTATCTTATACTTATGGTATATTTGCTTCGATGGATTCCATGTGCTATTTATCTTGGTTGTGGTTTATATAAATGCACACATTGATTTCTTAACATTTCACATGCCATCATAGTTAAGAATTTAGGGCATGACTTGTGTGTTCCAAAATCTTGGTTGTGTATGATATGTGGTTAATGCATTTCTTGTATTTTGATACAATCTTGACTTGCACAACTTGTTGATTTTGGAACTTGGGATATCAATCAAGAATTGATATGGCTAGGACTTGGTTCTAGTACGGGGGATTGTCCCTCGAAACTATAGTGTGCACTAGGGGAAAGGTACCCATGGGTTAGTAGCCCTAAAGTGATCTCAAGAGTACGGTTTTAATCCCGGTGATATCCGAGTTTCCACATTGGTTGATTTCACTCTTTAAATTTCAAGTTGCTATTCCTTGAAGATTTAAACTTGTCGTGTATGTGAAATGCTCCAAACTTGTCTCATTGCATAGATTTTATGCTTCATTCGTGATTTAACTCCTTAAATTTCAAGTGTTGTATTCCTTGAAGATTTAAGACTCTTTTCGTGTTGTATGGAAGATTCTATCCTTGTTTAAATGCATAGATATTATGCCTTGCTCTTGATATAACTCTTTTCATGTTTCATGGAATGTTCCATCCTTATTTAGTTGCATAGATATTATGCCTTGTCATTGATTTCTTGTATTACTTTTATCGTGTTAATTAGAATGCTCTAATTTTGTTAATTGTATAGATATTATGCCTTATTCTTGATTTCATGTATCACTCCCAATCATGTTAATTGCATTTGATACTGTGATCCTTGTATTCTAGCATCTTTCTTATCGTGTTCTTGGGTTATCCCAACTCTGACTTGTTTCATATATGTATATATATCATGATTCTTGTTGCTTATACTCCATGGTAGCTTAGGATGATCCCTGAGTCTCACTTTGATACAGACGTTAGGTGGCATGATTCCTTTTGAATTATATCATGTTAGTCCTAAAAATCTCTAAAGAAATCATGTCGATGCATGCTCATCCCCTATGAATAAACTTGTTAGTCTTGTTTATTCACCCCGAAGTTACTGGATGTTTTGCAGGTAAAGAAGCTTTGTTGTGGGATACACAACTCTCTTAGACATGCTAGAAGTCTTGAAGTATTTTTTATGACATTGAATATGCACATGTTATCATATCATGTTTACTTTTGTTTATTTTGATAAAACTTATATTCTTTGATTCCATATATGTAAAGTGTGCATAAGCACACTCTTTTCATTGTAATCCATGTATATTAAAAAATGTAGAATTTTGCCTTTAATGAGAAAAGCATGAAAACTTGGGTTTCAACATGTCATTTTCACACCAGTGTGTGCATTGTGTATGTAATTCATCCTTTAGCATTCATTTGTCATATGTGAGGTGTGGCCAAGGGCCAAACACCATTTAGTTTTCATTTTTGCATTTCAATTCACATATTGCATTTTGGTCTAAAATAGTAGAAACCGAGCCTTTAAGGGTTCATTTTCAAATCGGGTGGTGCAAAGTGTGTTTCGGCACCTCCACTAGGTCTCATTTATCTTATATGAAGTGTGGCCAAGGGCCAAACGGTCATTTGAAACCATTTCCTAATTTTAGTTTTCAAATTTCCCATTTCTAGTTCATTTTTACCTTTTTGGCCGTTGGGGGGTCAAATTTTGCATCGGTGGTATTTTTAAGTTGTGGAATATTGTAACACGTTCTAATAGGTAAGTTACGTTTGCATGCATGGTCGTTTCCGGGCAAACCTTCTCCTTTGGTGAAATGAGCCTCCTATGGATTCATTTTGTACTTTTGTTGCATAATCTGATTTTAGGGCATCCAAGGGTTTTCCTTCAGGAAATAAGTTCCGGTCTTTACATGGTCACTTAGAAAACGTGATTTGAGGGGGAGGGGGTTTCTTTTTTGTGTTTTTCCAGAAAATGTCGTCTTAGTGCCGGAAATCAATCGCAAAGTTCAGCTTTCTGTTTTTTTTTTTATTTTTTTTTTATTTATTTTTTTTTTATAGCAGCTTTTTGGACCTCCATGACCAGATTTCATGGAGGGGCATTTCGGGCATTCTAAATTGCGTGTTTTTTTGAATTCTCTCGCGAGTCATGTAGAAAACTCAATTTTGAAGGGGGTTTCTTCTTTGTGTTTTTCCAGAAAATTCGTTTGGTAGCCCGTTTTCGCTCTCAGTTGTGGGCAGATTCTGAAAAAATTCATGTAGCAGCTTTTTGGGTCTATCTTGACCTATGCTGTTCAAGGGGCATTTTAGGGACTTTACATCGTGTTTTTTTTAGTTTCTTCTGCAATGTCGGGTAGAAAACGTGATTTTAAGGGGGGTTTCTTTTTCGTATTTTTCCAGAAAAACTCGTTTAAGAGTCCGTTCTTAGCCTCAATTCTGGGAAAAAAATCAAATGTTGCTTGCTGTAAAAACACTATTCCTGCCCAGATTTCTTACTCAGAAAATAAGTTGATTTTTTTTTGAAACTTTGAGGCTTCATATCTTCATCATTCGGACTCCAAATCAAGTGATTTTTGAGTCTAAGTTTATTAACTTTTTCTTGTCTATCCAATGGTATGTATGGTTGCGTTCAATTCTCTCTGAAAGGAACCTTTTACCCCTCACCAAGTACCATTGCCGCATTGATTTGAAACCCAAAAGTCTAGTTTTTTGTAACTTTGACGTTTCATATCTTCTTCATCCAAACTCCAAATCAAGAGATTCTTGAGTCTAGATTTATTGGTTTTTCCTTTTCTATCTAATGGTATTCTCAGTTGCATCTGGTTTTGTCTAAAAAGACTAGTTTACCCCTTGTAAAGTACCATTGCCGCACTTGTTTTAAAAACCCAAAAGTTTGATTTTATGAAACTTTGGAGTTTCATATCTTCTTCAACCGGACCCCGAATCATGTGACTCTTAAGTCCATCTTGGTTAGTTTTTCATTGTCTTTCCAGTGGTGTGCTCGGTGGCACCGGAATCCATATTTTCAAAAATGACTATTTTGCTCCTGGGGGCTTATTTGTCATATTTTTGACCTTTTGCTTTCGCATCAGTTCTCATTGAGTTCCACAACCTCATGGAAGGTCACTTTGACTCTTTAGAGTCTTGTTTTCTGTTTTCGCTTCTGCATATCGGATCCGTTATCGGGTCAATCTTCGGTTCATCACAGGACACGCTGTCCTAAAAACCAGGGTCGTCACACGGCACCTATGACTCGACTTACCCGCAAGGGGGTCAAGTTTGTATGAAATGAGGCATATGAGTTTGCCTTTCAGGAGTTGAAGTTAGGTTGACATCAGCTCCAGTTTTAATTATTCCTAAACGTGGTTTGGGTTATGTGATCTTTTGTGATACTTTATGGGAAGGTTTGGGTTGCGTCTTGATACAGACAGAGCGGGTGATTACTTATGGGACTCGACAGTTGAAGACTTACGAGGTAAATTATCTGACATATGATTTGGAGTAGGCAACAGTTATCTTTGCCTCGAAGGGGTGGAGACACTATTTGTACGGGGAGAAGTTTGAGGTTTTCTCCGATCACAAGAGTCTCAAGTATCTCTTCTCTTAGAAGGATTTGAACTTGAGATAGCGCAGATGGGTCGAGCTCATGGAGGACTATGACTTTGAGTTACAGTACCTTCTGGGTAAGTCCAATGTAGTGGCCGATGCATTGAGTAGGAAGTCACAAGGAACTCTTGCTAGCATTTTTGTTCACAGATGGAATATGTTAGAAGAGCTTGTAGATCTTGGTTTATAGTCTTATGAGGATGTTTCATCAGCTATTTTGTTTAGCCTTGTGGCTCAACCGGCTCTTGTTAGCAGAGTTATTGAGGCACAGTTGGAGGATGGGGAGACGAAGGTCATCTATGTTCAGATTTTAGACGGCGAGAATGTAGAGGGTTGGACCTTACACTCAGACGGTGGTCTCAGGTACAAGGGGATGATGGTCATTTCTTTGTCAACTCATAGTTCATCCTGGTGGTACGAAGATGTATCACAATTTGCGGCGACAGTTTTGGTGGCAGGACATGAAACAGGATGTTTCATAGTTTATGGCTCGATGCCTTACTTGTTAGCAAGTGTAAGCAGTGAATCAGCAATCGGCGGGATTATTGCAACCATTACCAGTAGCTGAGTGGAAATGGGAACATATCACTATGGATTTCGTAATGGGACTTCTGAGGTCTTAGGTAGGGAATGATGCTATTTGGGTCATAGTTGACAGGTTGACTAAGACGGCTCACTTCTTGCCCATGGCAGTAACAGACAGTGCAGAGAGACTGAGTGGACTGTACATGAGGTAGATTGTCAGGCTTCACGTGGTTCTTGTATCCATTATTTCGGATAGGGATCCGCGGTTCACGTTTCACTTTTGGTAAAGTTTTCAGGAGGCATTTGATATGGGGCTTCATTTCAGCATGGCATTCCATCCTTAGACTGATGGTTAGTCGGAGCGCACCATTCAGGTATTAGAGGATATGTTACGAGCTTGTATCTTGGATTTCGGGGATAGTTGGGAGGACTACTTACCTTTAGTTGAGTTTGCTTACAACAGCAGTTACCAGACCAGTATTGGAATGACACATTTCGAGGCGTTGTACGACAGACCTTGCAGATCTCCAGTTTGGTGGACTGAGGTCGATGATACCATTGTCTTGGGTCCCGACATTGTCATTGAGACTATAGAGAAAATCAAGTTAATTCGGCAGCGGTTGGATACCACACAGAGCAGACAGAAGAGTTACGCCGACAAGAGGAGGCGATCCTTGTCTTTTGAGGTAAGGGACCATATCTTTCTTAAGATTTCTCAGCACAAGGGGCTTCTGAGATTTCGACAGACTGGCAAGTTGTCTCCTAGGTTCATTGGACCATTTGAGATTTTGGAGCGCGTCGGTGAAGTTGCTTATCGTTTGGCGTTGCCGCCAGAACTGGATAAGGTTCACGATGTCTTTCATGTTTCTATACTGAGGAAGTATGAGCCGGATCCATCACATGTTTTACGATAGATAGATGTTGTTGTTGATGAGGACGTGACCTGTAATGACCAGGTCATTTTCATTCCTTTCCCTTTCCTCAGATTTTCATGGATATTTTTTTTTCCGTTGGTCTTTTTCCTTTTTGAGTTCAGTTCTTCGTCACTTAGTGTCGTCTTGAGTACTTTAGAGTGATTTTTAAGAATCTTTTTTGTGGGCTGACAACTTCCTTTGAGGACTGAGTCAATTCCGCATTTTTCATTTTTTGACACTATTCACTTTTTGTCTTTTCCCTATTTTGTCTTTTTTCCTATTTTGTCTTTTCCTCGTTTATCACACTGTTTGCGTAACCACACTTCTTGTGTTCGGAGTTGGTTTCTGACTTCACGTATCTTCATTCTCAATGATTTCAATGAGATACGTATCTTTACTTTCGTGAGAAAGTACTCTGGTTGCTCCTAGTGACCATAGGGGTATAAATGCAAAGTTCTTTGGAAACATTTCCTTTTCTTGGGGTGTTTTTCATAAATATCTTTTGAAGATATTTTATTTCAGGGGTATCTAAGAAAATATCTTTTGGAAGATATTTTCATTCTGGGGCAGTTTCGCAGTTTTCACTTTTTGGAGCGGCCATTGTGCAATTAATGAAAGTTATTGCTCAATACCTTGTTTTGAGCCTGGATCCTCGTATGGGATTCATTTTCACATTTCGTCGAGTCGTGGACTCTTAGAATTTCCTCCTGGTCAATGTTTTCCAATTTCAAGGTTTCTGGCCCCGGTTTGCACCAAACTTGTTTGGGGCATAACTTTCTGCTGGGACTCAGTTTTCGACACTGTTTCTTCCGTTGTTCATATTTTCTCATTTGGAATCTTTTTTTTTTTTTCACGGAGTTTTTCCGTTTGACCGCGTCTGCTCAAATTTCACTTTTTCGGACCCGGCGGGGCCCGTTCGGGGCACTTTTTGAGTTTTTCTATAAATAGGGGTAGTAGATGAAAAATCAGATTTTTCTCTCTATCTCCTCTCTCATGGTGGGTCCAAGCTCCTCCCAAGGCGTCCACCTTCTCTCTCTTCTTTTGAGCTTCTTCCCTTCAATGAAAAGTTATCATGCCTTAGTGTTTTATGTTCGTGTTGGCGAGGCCTTCGATTCCAACCGATTAGAATCTCGTTTTGGCTATTTCTTGAGTTTGGGTTTGAAGTCAAGTTTTGTTTTTGATGGGGCTTCCTTGGGATTCATGTTCGTGGGGTTGTCCCCGACAAAACCTAGGAGTTTCGTCGGATTCAGAGCCGATTTATTTTGGTGGGGATTTGAGATTTCATCTCAAATGGAGGTAAGGAATGTTTTAGGATTATTTATGTGTTGTATTGTGTGTTTGCCATGATTATATAACATATATGTATGCCTTGTATCAAATCTAGAAAGTTAGTAATTTTTTTATTTCTTTGTATAAGATTTAAAGTTCATGATGATGTGTAACTTGGATTTGAATTGTGGCATGCTAGAAAATCTTGTTTTAATGTGTTGGTTAGCATATATTAAATTTGGATTAATTAAATAAGAATTGCACTTTTTAATTAACATTTATCTTTTGTGAAAGATTAAAGTTCATGGCCGTACCTTGCATGAAATTGAGTTGTATTATGCTTCTAAATTAAGTTTTGGCATGTTTGTTAACATACTTTAATTTGAGAGCATTTGGTTGAGTTTGAAAATCTAGAGACTTTAATTAAGAGAATTAATTAAAATCTATTTTGTGATTTCATGGGCCTAATTAAGCTTTTGTATGAATACATGTAATGACCATGATATGTCTTTTATCATCTATTAAATTGAGGCCATTTGGAAATGATTTGAAATTTAGAGAGTTTAATTATTTTGATGTAATTAAATTCTATCTTGTTTATCCATGGATCTAACTATGTTTTAGAAGTTATTTCTATTTTAAGAGCATGGATTTAAACTTGTGTTGTATTCACTTGATTGTGTTATATGCATTGAAGAGCATTCTTGTTAAATTTATATTCATGAGAGTATGTTTCTAATATGAATATATTGTTGGCTTGTGATTTCGTAGCATTATGGATATGAAATGCTTATTATGCACTATTGGGAGTTAAATTGCTAACTTGTTACTATGTAGTAGTAATATGTATAAGTTGTGAGCTTATTTGTCTTATTTTGGAATCTTGGGACATTGTTGAGTTGAGATGGCTAGGGTTTGGCTCTAGTACAGGGACGTGAGTCCTCTAAGTTATCGAGATAGTGCGCACCTAGTGTGGTCTTCCCTGCGGGTTAGTGCCCGGAATAACCATTGAGGTCTCGGCAGAATTCCGAGCATGATGTCCAAGTCTTCCACCATTTGTTTTCGCATTCAATTCTAAGTTGATAATCATGTTTACCTAGTTGACTTGTGGTTTTGGCTATTGGCGATTTTGATGTTGTTAAGTACATCCATACTAAATTGCTATATTTAGTTGATTTCACACTTTTAGATTTCTAGTTGATAACCTAGAGAATCTATGTCTTGATGTGTGGTATTAGATATTCTAATTATGCTAAATTGTTATATTTAGTTGGTGTTACATTTTAGACTTCAAGTTGATAACCTTGAAAACCTCTATGTTGTTACTTTGTGTAAGCATGCTCCTATGTTGTTGCTTTGTGTAAGCATGCTCCTATGTTGTTGCCTTGTGTAAGTATGACCCTATGTTTCTAAAATTGCATGAATGAGGTGATTAATGTTAGAAATGATCTTAGGTAGCTAGGATGCTCCTTGAGTCTCACCTTTGACATAAACGTTAGGTGGAATGAACCACAATAAATAAATCATGCGAAATTGTAAAATGTAGGTCGATGCATACTCATTTCCTACGAGTAGCTCTATGTTACTCACCCACGTAGTGGGGACATTTTTCAGGTACAAGAATCAAAGTTGAGATTCTGATCATGCTTGGATGGTTTGTGGACTTGGAGACTTCCATTTTTGTGAAGGTTGGCTTGGAATGCCAATTGTAGCCTTATTTGTTAAATGTGTATATTTGATTCTAAACTTGTAATGTGTGCCTAAGCACACTTTTTGATTCTCATTTTGTGTATATGACATGAGGCCAATGGCCAAACTTCTGTTGGAATCACATTTATATCATGGATGTTAATTTTTGTCTTAATGAGAATATATGAAAAATCATGCGTTTTAGTATGCTATTTTGCACCGGGGTGTGCATTGTGTATGAAACTCATCCATTAGCATTCATTCATCATGCATGAAGTGTGGCTAAGGGCTAAACGGCATTTTGAAACCATTTCATGATTTTGAATTCCAAGTTTCATTCCAAACTTCATTTTTGTCATTTTGGCCGTTGGGGGGTCATATTTTGTATCGACCATATTTTTAAGCCGTGGACTATTGTAGCACATCATATTAGGTAAGTTACGTCTGCGTGCATGGTCGTTTCTGGGCAAAGCTTCTTCTTTGGTGAAATGAGCCTCCTACGGACTCATTTTACACTTTTATTGCATAATCTGACCTAAGAGTATTTTGGGAATTTTCTTTGGGAAATAAATTCCGTTCTTCACATGGTCACTTAGAAAATGTGATTTTATGGGGGGGGGGGGTGTTTCTTCTTCGTTTTTTTCCTGAAAATGTCGTCTTGGCATCAGAAATCCATCGCAAAGTTCAGCTTTTTGTTTTCCATTTTGCAGCTTTTTGGACCCTCTGGACCAGATTTCTTGGGAGGCCATTTTGGGCATTTCACAGTGCGTATTTTTTGATTTATAATGCAAGTCACATAGAAAACTCAATTTTGAGGGGGGTTTCTTCTTTGTGTTTTTCCAGAAAATGTCATCTAGGGCCTAAAAATCCCATTTTTTACGAAAAAACCCCTGCTGCCAGGTTTTTGCTGAGTTGTAGTACAAGTGTATGGGTCAAGTGTACGGGTGATGAATCTCGGAACCGGTTAGATGAGTGTGGGAAGTGAGTTGGTCACTGATTTTTGCCTTCTAACTGGTTAGATAGGTCATCTAACCGGTTAGATGTTCTTGGGTTGGCACTTTTTGACCGTTTTGCCCCTTCTTCTTCCGTTAGCCATATCTTCTTAATCCGGACTCCGAATCAAGTGATTCTTGAGTCTAAATTCATTTTTTTTTCATTGTATTTCCAATGGTGTGCTCGGTGGCACCCACTTTTAAGCTAGAAATGGCATTTTTGCCGCTAGGTTCATTCTTGTTCGTTTTTGTAAACGTTGCTTCCGCATTTGATTCCTTTGGGTTCTGTGACCTCGATGAGGGTCATAATGGTGTCTTAGAGCCATGTTATATATCTAGAGACCTTTGTTTTGTCTTTTGCTTCGGTATTTTGGATCCGTTATCGGGTTATCTTTCGGTTCATCACTGACGCACCGGGTTAAAAAACATGGGCCGTCACAAGTGGTATCAGAGCTCCTTGGTTTGAATACCTTGGACGATAGGTTTTGGTTGCATATTATGCTTATGTTGCCATGCTTTATGTGCTTATATGCTCCATGATAACATGTTTTGGTTTGATAACATGTTTATGTGCTTACGTGCTACATGTGGTATGCCATTTGTTTAGCATGATTTAAATTTGTTGTAAAAAACATGACATATGATGTATGCTACATTAGATTTGTGTATGCATAACTATATTACATATTTGGCATGACACGGGATTGGTCATTAAGGCACGAGTTGAGGTTGATGGTGATTGTAGTCACACTCTTGTGGTGGTTGAGGTTGTTGTCGACCTAGCATTGGTTTTGAAGTAGGTAGTAGTCACCTTTTGTTTAGGCTCTCATGAGGTGAGTCATTTAGCATTGCTATAGTGCTGGATTGTTGGTTTTGGGCCATGATGAGGTTATGGATCTCTTAGGATCCTTGATTGTCCAGGAAGATTCCTCTAGAACTTGCATTTTTTATGGGCGGGTACGTTTATGGGCGGGTGCATGGCACTGTCATGCTATCGTGCTGGCTAGCTACAAGCGCAGTTCGGATGGAATCAGTGTTGGTTTTGTTTTGATAGGCATTGTCCTTTGATCGGTGATGATGATGGTTGTTTTGGGGATTAGTCGTGGTGATTGATTTAGTTGTTATTGGTGTGGCTGTAGTTGCCATTTTCTTTGAGGAGTTCTTGCGTGATGACGCTTTTACGATCAAGTCGATTGATTGATGTTACGGGTAGTGAGAGCACTGCACTGTTAGTGTCACCTCTAGATTCGGATTTAGATTGTTAGAGTCTTACCATTGTGGTAAGGGCTCACGTTTGTTTGGCGACAGGTTGTTGTCGCATTGGTTTTGGAGACAGTTTATGACTAGGAATTCTCCTTTCTTTTCTTAGACACTTTAGGACACGATGTCCATAGGGTTCATTGTTGCATCATGTTGTCTTATGCAGTTTTGTTTACTACCATGTTAGTAGTATGATTTATGATATTGTGATGCATGTGTAGGTGGAGGTGTATCCATATTTGCCTTCTTGTTGTGTGGCATTAACATGCCTTCTTTATATGCATAGAGATGCCATGTTGTTTATGTGCTTTACTGACATGATTTTGTGTCTATGTGGAGACGTGTAGCATGTGCTTTTGATTTTTATCTACGTGAGTAGATTTTATTTCTGGTAGTTGCATTCTTTGTCAAATGCATGACTTCTAGGTTTGGTATTCCATTTTGTTTTCCCTCGGTCGCACGTAGCGTGTATGCGGGTTTCCACAATGGTTTCGTGTTTGGTTCGTGTAAGGGACTTCACAAGGAGTGAGTCTTTTTTCTCCGTTGTGTTGTGCACTGTTTTGGGGTTGACTGATCTGTGAGGGTCACCATCATTGTCTTGAGTCTTTGGTGAGGATTTGATGGATTTTGGTCTACTCACTTCCATGTAGGGGGTGAAGTCTTTGGCCTTGTTGTCTTTCGTTACAGAGATGGAGTCGTGGTGTTGTCCTTTTTAGGACTGGTGGTTCCCTGTCTTTCGTGTCTTCCCTTGGGGAGTTTTTACCGTGGTTGTTGACGGTTGTGGTGCTCAGAGTGAGTTGATTGGTGTGAGATCATTTTGTGGGGACTTGTGTCCATATCATTGGGGATTTGTTTGATTCGTGAGATGAGCTCGATGCTCTTTTGAGAACGTCTTTTGGTGACTTGTTTCAGTTTTGGAAATCTTGATGTTGTTGACTCTTAGGAGGAGTTTTGAAGGATCGTTGTTCGATATGACTATTTGTGGAGTTTTCTCGTCCTAGTTATAACTAGGCATGGTCTTGAGGAATCGTAGTTCCAGTGGTTGTTTATGGATCGATAGAAATTGAGGAATTTTGATTTAGCTTGATGATGCCAAGCATGGTTTTGAGAGATTCATCTCGTAACCTTAGTTGTTGGCATTTTGATGTGTGTGCCACTTGGTGGACTTGTGTTTCGAGGATTTAGTTATCTATGATAGGGATACGGATCTGATGTTTGATTACGGTGTAGTCTTGTAGTTGATCTGTTTCAGGGAGATATGAAGGACTTTCGATGAAATGTCTTGTGGAGAGGTTCGTTTTGATTTTTGGAGGTTCTGATTTGCTTTTTAGGCTTTGGATTCTTCATTAATGTTGTTGGTTGAAGTATTTTGAGACATTGGAGATGCTGGTTTTGTTGTATTGAGGATTTAAGGCCTTAAGCATAGCGGTACCTATGGCATTGTTGTCAGAGTTTTGGGATTGGCCAGGATGGTCTGGCCAGACATCTTTAGACCATATCTCAACTCTTATAAAATGTTGGTCTCCGTAGTGCTTTTGGCAATGATCATTTTTGACATTAGTGTCATTTGTATCAAGAGGTTTCTTGGGTAAACCTAGTGGGGTCAGGTTATGAATTAGTGCGTTATACTGTCATGCTACCGTACAAAGTTGTGTGTTGTGGGCGAGTACTAGTTGCCGTCGATGCTACCTTACTGACGAGTAAGTGTGGGCGGGCACTAGGCACTGTTATTGTTACCACACATTTGAATACGTCGTGGGCAGGTTCTGGTCGCTATTTGTACTGCCATGTCGTCTCTGTTCAGTACCTTGATTTGATACGTTGTTATTTGGAGTTCTTTTGTTGGTTGTTTTCGAACTCGTATGGTGGTTCGTTAGGAGGGATGCTTTTGATTGTTGTCTTCCATTCCCTTGCCTGACCTTGGGTTCAGTGTATTAGTTCTGACTTGTCGTATGGCCATGTGGCCACTCTTCCCGTGAGGGGTTGTCTTGTCAAGAACACGCGGGTGCAATTGACACTGGTTTGTGTGTTCCTTTCAGCTTTGAGGTCGCTGGTGTAGTGCGTCGTGGGGGATATTCGGAGATGTACTCTGTAGTTATCCTGGTTTCGCTTTCTGTTTCATTGGGCTGGATTTCGGGGACAAAATCCCTTTAAGGTGAGAAGGTTATAATGACCCGGTCCTTTTCATTCCTTTCTCTTTCCTCAGATTTTTACGGATATTTTTTTTTTTTTTTTCCGTTAGTCTTTTTCCTTTCTGAGTTCAGTTCCTCATCACTTAGTATCATCTCGAGTGCTCTAGAGTGATTTTTGAGACTCTTTTCTGTGGACTGACAACTTCCTTTTAGGACCGAGTCAATTCCGCATTTTTCGTTTTTCGACACTATTCACTTTTTGTCTTTTCTCTATTTTGTCTTTTTCCCTATTTTGTCTTTTCCTCGTTTGTCACACTATTTGTGTAACCACACTTCTTGTGTTCGGAGTTGGTTTCTGACTTCACGTATCTTCATTCTCAATGATTTCAATGAGATACGTATCTTTACTTTCGTGAGAAAGTACTCTGGTTGCTCCCGGTGCCCATAGGGGCATAAATGCAAAGTTCTTTGGAAACATTTCCTTTTCTTGGGGTATTTTTCGTAAATATCTTTTAAAGATATTTTATTTCAGGGGTATCTAAGAAAATATCTTTTGGAAGATATTTTCATTCTGGGGCAGTTTCGCAGTTTTCACTTTTTGGAGGGGCCATTATGCAATTAATGAAAGTTATTGCTCAATGCCTCATTTTGAGCCTGGATCCTCGTACAGGATTCATTTTCACATTTCATCAAGTCGTGGACTCTTAGAATTTGCTCCTGGTCGATGTTTTCCAATTTCAAGGTTTCTGGCCTCGGTTTGTGCCAAACTTGTTTGGGGCATAACTTTCTGCTCGGGACTCGGTTTTCAACGTTGTTTCTTCCGTTGTTCATATTTTCTCATTTAGAATCTTTTTTGTTCATAGAGTTTTGCCGTTTGAGCGCGTCTGCTCAAATTTCACTTTTTCGGACCCGGCGGGGCCCGTTCGGGGCACTTTTTGAGTTTTTCTATAAATAGGGGGTTAATAGATGAAAAATCAGATTTTTCTCTCTCTTTCCTCTCTCATGGCGGGTCCAAGCTCCTCCCATGGCTGCCACCTTCTCTCTCCTCTTTTGAGCTTCTTACCTTCAATGAAAAGTTATCATGCCTTAGTGTTTTATGTTCGTGTTGGCGAGGCCTTCGATTCCAACCGATTGGAATCTTGTTTTGGCTATTTTTTGAGTTTGGGTTTGAAGTCAAGTTGTGTTTTTGATGGGGCTTCCTTGGGATTCATGTTCGTGGTGTTGTTCCCGACAAAACCTAGGAGTTTCGTCGGATTCGGAGCCGATTTATTTTGGTGGGGATTTGAGATTTCATCTCAAATGGAGGTAGGGAATGTTTTAGGATTATTTGTGTGTTGTATTGTGTGTTTGCCATGATTATATAACATATATGTATGCCTTATATCGAATCTAGAAAGTTAGTAAATTTTTTTTTTTCTTTGTATAAGATTTAAAGTTCATGATGATGTGTAACTTTGATTTGAATTGTGACATGCTAGAAAATCTTATTTTAATATGTTGGTTAGCATATATTAAATTTGGATTAATTAAAAAAGAATTGCAGTTTTTAATTAATATTTATCTTTTGTGAAAGATTAAAGTTCATGGCCGTACCTTGCATGAAATTGAGTTATATTATGCTTCTAAATTAAGTTTTGGCATGTTTGTTAACATACTTTAATTTAAGAGCATTTGGTTGAATTTGAAAATCTAGAGACTTTAATTAAGAGAATTAATTAAAATCTATTTTGTAGTTTCATGGGTCTAATTAAGCTTTTGTGTGAATATATGTAATGACCATGATATGTCTTTTATCATCTATTAAATTGAGGCTATTTGGAAATGATTTGAAATTTAGAGAGTTTAATTATTTTGATGTAATTAAATTCTATCTTGTTTATCCATGGATCTAATCATGTTTTAGAAGTTGTTTCTATTTTAAGAGCATGGATTTAGACTTATGATGTATTCACTTGATTGTGTTATATGCATTGAAGAGCATTGTTGTTAAATTTATATTCATGAGAGTATGTTTCTATTATGAATATATTGTTGGCTTGTGATTTCGTAGCATTATGGATATGAAATGCTTATTATGCACTATTGGGAGTTAAATTGCTAGCTTGTTACTATGTAGTAGTAATATGTATAAGTTGTGAACTTATTTGGCTTATTTTGGAATCTTGGGACATTTTTGAGTTGAGATGGATAGGGTTTGGCTCTAGTACGGGGACGTGAGTCCTCTAAGTCATTGAGATAGTGCGCACTTAGGGTGGTCTTCCCTATGGGTTAGTGCCCGGAATAACTATTGAGGTCTCGGCAGAATTCCAAGCGTGATGTCCAAGTCTTCCACCATTTGTTTTCGCATTCAATTCCAAGTTAACAATCATGTTTACCTTGTTGACTTGTGGTTTTGGCTATTGGCGATTTTGATGTTGTTAAGTACATCCATACTAAATTGCTATATTTAGTTGATTTCACACTTTTAGATTCTAGTTGATAACCTAGAGAATCTATGTCTTGATGTGTGGTATTAGATATTCTAATTATGCTAAATTGTTATATTTAGTTGATGTTACATTTTAGACTTCAAATTGATAACCTTGAGAACCTCTATGTTGTTGCTTTGTGTAAGCATGCTCCTATGTTGTTGCTTTGTGTAAGCATGCTCCTATGTTGTTGCCTTGTGTAAGCATGACCCTATATTGCTAAAATTGCATGAATGAGGTGATTGATGCTAGAAATAATCTTAGGTAGCTAGGATGCTCCTTGAGTCTTACCTTTGACATAGACGTTAGGTGGAATGAACCACAATAAATAAATCATACAAAATTGTAAAACATAGGTCGATGCATGCTCATTTCCTATGAGTAGCTTTATGTTACTCACCCACGTAGTGGGGACATTTTTCAGGTACAAGAATCAAAGTTGAGATTCTCATCATGCTTGGATGGTTTGTGGACTTGGAGACTTCCATTTTTGTGAAGGTTGGCTTGGAATGCCAATTGTAGCCTTATTTGTTAAATGTGTATCTTTGATTCTAAAATTGTAATGTGTGCCTAAGCACACTTTTTGATTCTCATTTTGTGTATATGACATGAGGCCAAGGGCCAAACTTCTGTTGGACTCACATTTATATCATGGATGTTAATTTTTGTCTTAATGAGATATGAAAAATCATGCGTTTTAGTATGCTATTTTGCACCGGGGTGTGCATTGTGTATGAAACTCATCCATTAGCATTCATTCATCATGTATGAAGTGTGGCCAAGGGCCAAACGGCATTTTGAAACCATTTCATGATTTTGAATTCCAAGTTTCATTCCAAACTTTATTTTTGTCATTTTGGCCGTTAGGGGGTCATATTTTGTATCGGCCATATTTTTAAGCCTTGGACTATTGTAGCACATCATATTAGGTATGTTACGTTTGCGTGCATGGTTGTTTTCGGGCAAAGCTTCTTTTTTGGTGAAATGAGCCTCCTACGGACTCATTTTACACTTTTATTGCATAATCTAACCTAAGGGTATTTGGGAATTTTTTTTGAAAAATAAATTCTGTTCTTCACATGGTCACTTAGAAAATGTGATTTTGGGGGGGTTTCTTCTTCGTGTTTTTCCTGAAAATGTCGTCTTGGCATCAGAAATCCATTGCAAAGTTCAGCTTTCTGTTTTCCATTTAGCAGCTTTTTGGACCCTCTGGACTTGATTTCTTGGGAGGGAATTTTGGGCATTTCACAGTGTATAATTTTCAATTTCTCTGTTAAGTTACGTAGAAAACTCAATTTTGAGGGGGGGTTTCTTCTTTGTGTTTTTCCAGAAAATGTCATCTAGGGCCTCAAAATCCTATTTTTTTCGGAAAAACCCCTGCTCCCAGGTTTTTGCTGAGTTGTAGTATAAGTGTACAGGTCAAGTGTACGGGTGATGAATCTCGTAACCGGTTAAATGAGTGTGGGTAGTGAGTTGGTCACTGATTTTTGCCTTCTAACCAGTTAGATAGGTCATCTAACCGGTTAGATGTTCTTGGGTTGGCAGTTTTTGACCGTGCCCCTTCTTCTTCCGTTAGCCATATTTTCTTCATCCGGACTCCGAATTAAGTGATTCTTGAGTCTAAATTCATTTGTTTTTTCGTTGTCTTTCCAATGGTGTGCTCGGTGGCACCCACTTTTAAGTTAGAAATGACATTTTTGCCCCTAGGTTCATTCTTGTTCGTTTTTGAAAACGTTGCTTCCACATTTGATTCCTTTGGGTTCCGTGACCTCGTTGAGGGTCATAATGGTGTCTTAAGCCATGTTGTATCTCTAGAGACCATTGTTTTCTCTTTTACTTCCGTATTTTGGATCCGTTATCGGGTCATCTTTCGGTTCAATAGAGATTCAATTCTCTATTGAGGTTGGGGGTGTTCTAGTTTATTATGTATATGAAATAATTGCTTTTGTAGTGATGTAAAAGTTGTATGCATGATTTATATTAAATTGGGATACTAATGATTAATGGTAGCTTGCATATAATTCATTTTAGACTTGGTATATGGCATGGCCATGACTTGATTTATAACTTATATTAATTTGAAGTCATTTAAGGTTGTTTTGAAATCTAGAGGAATTAATCAATTAATTTAATAAATTTTCAATTATATGTTTTCATGATTTAAATTAAGTTTTGAAAGGATATTAGTGATGATCATGATAGGTTCCTTAATATATATTAAATTGAGGGTATTTGAATGAGAAATGAAATATAGAGAAATTAATTATTTTATTTAATTGATTTCTATCCTTGTTGTATCAATGAATTGAGATCGTATTTTATGTTGATTTCATGTTTAAATCGTGATTTTAGACTTCTATCATATTTGTGAGACTAGGTCCTTAGTATTGAATAACATTGTAATAGAATGCAATAAGTTGTACAATGATGATTTAACATTCTTCATGCCATAGTAGTTATGAACTTAGAGCATGTATTGTGTTTCTAAAATTGGTTTGTGCATGGTTGATGGTTTTACATTGTGTATATATATGTTTATGCTAATTTATATACGTTGTTGCACAAATTGTTGATTTTGGAAACTTGGGATGTCGTTGTAATGACTAAGGCTAGGGCATGGTTCTAGCACGGGGGATTGTCTATCTACAAGTCTAGTGCGCACATAGGGAGGTTACCGGTGGGCTAGTAACCCTAAAGTAATTATGGTGTCGGTCTGATCCGGCGTGATGTCCAAGTATCCACTTTGGTTTGATTTTGCACTTTAAATTCGAAGTTGATAACTTTGTGAGTTTATATCTTATTGCATTGTGTTAGAGGTTCCAATGTTAGTTAAACATTATGAATTGATTTACATCAAATTGCAAAGTTGTTTAAAGTAGGTTTATGCATGCTCATTCCCTACGAGTAAACTTGTTTATTCACCCCAAAGTTACCCGGTGTTTTTCAGGTAAAGAAATGTTCTTGTGGGATGCACAACACTCTTAGGCTTGCTTGACTACTTGGAGCATTTTTGTTTAAATTAGAATATGCACTTACTAGTATATCATGTTTTCTTTTTGGTTTAATGTATCAAACTTATATTTATTGTCCAAACTATGTAATGTGCATTTAAGTGCACCTTTTGATACCCTTTGGAGGTGTATGTAATGAGGCCAAGGGCTAAAGACATTTTTATATGACATGTATGCTTAGTTATCTTCCTAGTTGTCTATGGAATATATGTGATTTCTTGGATTGAAGGGTCTTTTTTATGAATTTTCATGAAAAATTCATGCATTGGGGTATCATTCAAAGTTCCTTTCGATTTAGCATGTTATAGGGGTTTGCATGAGGCTTGAAAATGTTTTAAAACTTGTACTGATCAAATGTAATACATATGGAACCTTAGGTTTGGACCAAACACCCTTCTCATGCTTTGCAGCAGCTTTTTCTGCTATAGCAGGGTGCATCGGCCGGCTGGTGACAGACATCAGTTGGCTGACACATATCAAGTTTGCATTCCAGTAGCCTTTTTGGGAAAAATGGCATTTTGACTGGCTGACAATTAAGGTTCGGCCGGCTGATGATTGGGTTTTGGCCAGCTGGTCCTTGCCGTCGGTTCACTGATCCTCCGTGGAACCCTTCCCTTTTTGTTTTCCTTGGACAACATTCATTCACCAACTTTAGAGGGTCATATCTCACTCATTTTAAATCTAAATCAGGTCGTTATTGAGTCTAAATTAAAGAGCTTGAAGTTAGTTTTCCAATGGTACCAACCACACACTAAAAATCCAACTGTAGTGAGAGTTATTGTAGTTTTAATGAGACAGGGTCGGGGTATCTCTTAAACAGAGAAGGCCATTTGTTCAAAATTCATCTCTTTTCCATCCAGACTCTGAATCAGATAATTCTTGAGTCTAACTTCATTTTTTTTTTTCGTTGTCCTTCTAATGGTTTGCTTGGTAGCATCCATTTCCCCTATAAAATGAACATTTTGCCCTTAGGCTCATACTTGTTCGCTTTTGAAATATCATTTTTCGCATTTGTTTTCTTTGGGTTCTGTGACCTCATTGAGGGTCACATTGGTATCTTAGAGATGTGCAGTATCTCTAGAGAGTGTTGTTTCACCTTTTGTTTCTGCATTCGGGATTCATTATTGGATCTACTTTCAGTTTACCATAGGACACACTAGCCTAAAATCTAGAGTCATCACAATACCCCATAAGCTATAGCCCTATATTCTTCTTCTTCACTTAACCTAGCTACTACAGATTGTTTCTTACTCCCCTAAGTAACCAAATTTCCTCCAATAAAGGTGTCATGCATAAATTAGCAAGTAACATCCACTGCATATGTTCTGTCTAGATGAGTGTGACATAAGTATATAAGTTTTCCAACCAAACTTTGATATCTTATCATGTCCACTTGTTTTCCATCACCATTCCGAAGACGATGATTCATCTCAATAGGAGAGTTTGTCAATTTACAACCTAACATGCATATCTTTTCTAAAAGATTAAGAATATATTTCCTTTGAAATATAAAGATGCCTTTATTAGATCTTGCAGCCTCTATCCTAAGAAAATATCATAAATTCCCTAAATCTTTGACCTCAAATTCCAGGGCTAAGTAAGATTTTAACATGGACACGTCTTTAATATCATTTGTTGGCATAAGTGCCCTTAATTTACCTCAATTATTATGATTATTACAAATAAAGATAAAAAGTGCTTTTAAGATATCTCCATTTGAAATACAGTAAAGCAGGAGCACCAATAAAGAATAAAGCATGGAAACATCAAGAAATGGATGACAAATGGAAAGCCCTCATCTCATGAACATGGGTAGTTTAGAGATAGTGAGAGTAGATTTAATGTAAGGCATAATAGTTTATAGCCTTTTGGTTTAAAGCTCAAACTTGCATTCATTCATACATCATGCAAACTTTATTTTTTTGTCACTTGAGCTAACCGATTAGATATACAAAGTGACCAATTAGATAGCTATGTAAAAAGGCAAATTATAGCTGATGTGCTAGATCACTTCAGTAATGTGGTTGATCAGATTGATCCAAGTGACCGAACAGATTGCCTCATATTATCGATAGGATGCCAAAAACAGTGAAGTTCTAATTTTATTAAAAACATCATGTGACCAATCACTTCACCTACGTAACCAATCAGATGACATAAAGTGATCGATTAGATCACTTTATACTATCGATAGGATGAAGAAAATAATGCACCTGAAAAATTGTAACTTATTTATGTGACTGATCAGATCACTAATGTAACTGGTCAGATGCTTTTGAAACTTAAAAGTGCGAGGAAATAGGATCTTATCCTACCGATCACTTCAGTGATGTAACTGATCAGATGCTCCAACTATCCAAACAAATGAAACATGTGTCCGATCACTTGACTTCAAATGATTGCACAGATGAATCATGTGATCGATCAGATGGGTAAAAAGTCACAATCTTTTTGAACTGTAACGGTATTCTTGGCAAATTTTGAAACCTTATCTTATGTCGTTTGAGCCTCTATATAAACACATTAAGGTTTTCATTACAAGTGCAAATTACATCAAGAGAGAAAAACCTTGTGATAAAAAAAAAAACTTGCATTGATCATTGTCTCATTCATATCATTTGAGCTAGAAACCTTTTGTTATATTCTATATTTGCCATAGGCTTGCAAGCTTTGATTTACGTATCAATTCAGAGAGTTTCTTCATTCTTCATTTATATTCATTAAGAACTATTGTAAGGGTTGGTGTAACCCACAAGAAGTCTAAGAGATGTCTATTCTCTTAGCAAGAAGAAGTAGAAGCAGTGTGCTTCTTGTTCTGGTTTGCTCTCCACCTTTAAGGAAAAGCCTTATTGGGTTTTGGGAAGTCTTAAGAGGGATCTTGAGCCGAGGAGTAGGAGTTTCTGAACCTCGCTAAATCTTGGTGTTCTGAGTTTGCTTTTCTCTCTCTCTCTCTCTTTGCTTTATTGTTTGTATTGTTTATTTACTATTATGCTCTGTACAAATTAGAGTGCTTGCCATTTGTTCACTTGCCTCTTCCTCCTCCTCTTGATGAGAAAGAGTACATGTTATTTGCTCAACTTGAGATCTAGCTTGGCTAGGGTTTGAGAATGAGAATGAATAAGTTAGGCTTACGAATTAAAAACATCAAGTAGAGCTAACACCTTTTCTTGAAATTCGAGCGAGTACCTAAAAGGTGATGGAGTTAGTTCATTACAAAATGGTGGGGGAGGGTAGTAGTCATAGGAAGAATCATAAGAGTAATCAAGTCCATATGAAGATGATAATTCTTATGGTGCATTGGACTCAATCTCATAAGGATCAAAATATAATGGAGGGAATTAAGGTGAGGGAATGTAATGATCCCCCAAATTTGGATCAAACAATTCCTCCATTCACATTCAAAATCCAAATGCAAGAAAATATTGACCTCGACAAGGACCAATGCATATAACAATTAAGTAAATAGCCTCGACAAGGACCTATGCTTAGACAAGAAATTAAGCAATGTGATTAGCCTCGACAAGGGCTATCTCTCAAGCATATATAAATGAACAATTAAGTTACAAGAGTTTCAAGAATTACTCATAAAAGTCCCAAGCAACAATATCGGAATCCAAAGCTTGCTTTCCTTGTAGTCAAGTATCTAATTGAACAAGTAACAAAGAATAAGAATAAAATAAAAATATAAATAAGAAACAATCAAATGAGCACTATTGTCTAGTTTAATTCCAACAAAACCGTTAATCCTCGACAACGACGCTAAAATTTGACAAGTCTCGTGGGAGGTCACTTCACAAGGTCAAAATATAAATGTGGTTTTGGAAGCCTTTTTAGTCAAATTTACATTTATAAAACCACTGTTACTACTAATGAAGTATTGCGAGTAGGGATCGTCCACATGGATTAAACACGTAATTGGAATCTAACTCGACATTAGTGAATCACAAGATTGCAAAAAAAAGGGTTTGGTTTGGTTCATTACACTAAAGTTCAATTAAATGAAAATGTAATTAAATTAAATTAAGTGAGCTAGGGTTTGAATGATGAGAAGTGAGTCTTAGGGCATATGAATCACCACCAAGCTCATTCACTAAAGCACATGCTTTCAACTAATTGGGAAAACATTCTTGTAATCAAAATGCGACCACGAATTGTGATAATAAGCATGGACCATCAAATTTAAGCTGAATTGTCTACCTAATCAACAACTAAACTAAGGTGTAGCACAACCTATCCAGTCTAAGCATAATCCATCAAAGTAGTCAACAATTGTAGCACACATCAATCTAGAGAATAATGGAATTTGCAATAATAAGCCATGGAATATGAAATCCAATAATGAATTGTCTACCTAATAACAAGTAAACTAAGGTGTCGCACAACCCATCAAGCATGAGTATAATCCATCAAATTTATTGACAAATCCATCCAATAAAAACCATGCGTAGCTATCACTAAATATAATTAGTAAAAGTATCTAGTGTAGATAATGATCTTTAAATAATCACACATAAGACAACATGTAATCACATAGAGAATCAATAGGAAGAATTAAATCATAGAAGAACCCAAGATTCATTATATACACAAGGCCATAACACTAATCACAAGATATAAATCTCCAAAAAGATGAAAGACAAGGGTTTAAATTATAAGTTTGGGGCTCATCCAAGCCCCAAGGAGAAGTTTAGCCAATCATGGAGGAGGGCAATCCCCAAACATGGCTTCATCTTCTTCCTCTTCTTCTTTGACTTAGTCGAAACCCTAGAGAGAGAGAGTTTGTTGATCTAGAAGTGTTCTTTCTCATGCCTCCACTCATCTCAACTCACAAATCCTAATCTCTAACTTTTCTAGAGAGAAAAATAATTAAAAAAAAATATATACAATGAATAATCTTTTACAAATGATTCAATCCCCCCTTTATACAAGACCTTTAGAGCCTAAAATAGGTCACAAATATGCCCAAAAATGATACAATCTCATAGCCCTTTTGGTAGGTGAAGATCTGACAAACTTAGCAAAAAATATCTTCTCAGCAACAGGTTGTGATCAATTGCAACTTGGCTACGATCGATCGCAGCTAGCTATCACAGATTCGTCCTTATCCAGGCTTGGCTGACGTGGCGCTGATGGCAATATCTGTGATCGATGGGCTGCGGCTACTTCTTGGCAATTTTTTGGACTTTTTCTGGATTTTTCTCGATGCATTTGCTTGACTCCAAAATGGCTTTAATGAACCATTTTTAGCATGTTTGAACCTTATTGACCTGAAATTGACATAAACACAAATTAGAACTAAAATGGGAAAATAAAGATAGATGAAAGGTCTAAAATACTCGAGATTAGGGCTGAAATATGCAATATTTCGGCACTTATCATGGTTCATTGGAAAATTCTATGTGTTGCCATTGCTCTTCACAAGTTTTCATAATTTAAGTGTAGATTAAAACAATACGACAATTGAGACTAATCCTTAGGGAAATGACAAACAAGAAAATTTGAACTCTTGCATATTTCTTCTATGCACATCATAAAAAGTAACCAAGAGCTATGTTTTTGGGTATAGCAGGTATGCTACGTCTGGATATGTTTCATGTATTATGTCCAGATATATTTAGTGATACCAGGAGCTACATCTCTCAATTATGTACTAGTCTGAACTTGTGCTTCACTATTTTCCTTTATGGTTCCCCTCAATCTTTTATTCTCTTGTGTTGGTACCACACACACACACATATATATAATATACTATACTCTATGAGCTCTATACGTAATTGTTTCCTTATAGTTTACTATTGAGAGGATATTCAGATCAAGGTGGATTACTAATTTAATTATGTCAGTGATTACCTTAATATACATGGTTGCTTGGCTCTTTATTATCATTTTTCCTTCTATTTAGTTAGTTCTGAAGTCGAATTTATATAATTACAAAGTTAGAACCTAATTACATGCATAGAAGAGTTTAGAGACAAATATTCTTTCATTTTCTGTAGAACAGAGAAGGTGGGGTTGATAACTACTTATTCTTTCATTTTATGCTGAACAAAATTGAACTTATTATCAATTATTTTTGTTGAACATTAAGTTTAAACATTTTTCTTTTTGTTTAAACATTATGTTGAACTTATTTTTGTTGAACTTATTTTTGTTTAAACATTTTTCTTTTGTCTTAAGTTTTCATGGTATGGACTTTCTTGATCCTAGAGGTCATTCCATTGTTGAGCATCGAGCTTTTGGTTCATGTTTTATATCCAGATATATTTAGTGATACCAGGAGCTATGTTTCATGTCCAGACATGCTAGTGCTATGTTTTAAAATTTTTATTTTATTATTAAACAATATGCTATAAAGATAGAACTATCTGGCAATAAATATTGAAGCCGCAGAATTTGGTTTGCTAGTAAATGGATTTTCAATAAGAATTTTCCATAAAATGATGTGCTAGAAACATTTTTGAGATGATAGAAAATGAATCCAACCCTTGTCCGGATAAATTAATTCCATAAGTTACTCTTAGAAATGTGAACTTTGAAAACACAAACCATTTGATTTAGATTGAAAACAAAAGGGTATGATAGTAATTTGGTTATTATCCTTTCTTTTATTTTCTTTTGTTTACTCTATTTTATTCAAACAATAATACTATATTTTCCTTTCTTTTCTCTCTTACCTATCCAAACATGAATATAAATTATTGCTATCATTTCATTTCCTTTTTTTTTCTCTCATACCTAATGTTATTCTTTCTTTTCTCAAACGAAGCCTTAGGGTTTATTTGGATTGAATGATTTGGAGGGATTTAGAAAGAAAATAAAAGAAAAGATAAGGAGAAGTGTGTTTAATAGCTTTAGTAGAGATAAAGGAAAGGATTGGGAGGGATAGTTATCTCTCCAAATCCCTCAAATGTTATCTTCCCAAAAATGGGAAGATTTGGAGCAAAATGATAGTGGATTTAGTATTATTTCCATAATGGCAAAACAAGCCTTAAGAATTAGAAGCATATAATTGTTATTTCATTCAATACCCATGTTATAACAATTGTGTAAGGTTACATCCACCCAAAATAGTTCTCCCTTGCAAATATAAGAATCCAAGATTTTAATTAAAATTCCAATATAGTCTGTAATATGCATCTTATACTTCGATTATAACATAGAGACCAATATAGGAACAAATACCTTGTAAATTTATAATACCTTAAATCAATTTACTTTGTATAATTTCTCGACAAAAACAGGACCTCTGTGTAAATTCCTTCAAGCATGGTTGCATCTATGCTCTTCATCTCTTTGACAATTCTTCAAGTTTTCTTCATCACTTCTTCACTAATCCAGGTATCCCCAACTTAAAGCTATTCAGAGAGCACATAGGAGCAGAGTCTAACTTTGATTTGGGATTGTCTTCTATTTTATATGGGGTTATTAAGAACCCCAAGGAATTGGCTAAACTGGGTAAGTGTAACAAGGGGGAGCTTGTCCCACAATGGATTTGGATGGGAGAGTGATTAGTATGTATGGGTTGGGTGTTAGCCATACCTAATAGCTTAAGCTTTTGGGTCGGATTGCAAAGTACCCACCAATTACAGTTGGCACTATAAGAAATTAGGGTTTTAGGGACAATCGAAACTGTCCCTAAAAGGTCCGAAACCGTCCCTAAAGGTCAAATTGGTGACAAAATAATTTAAACCTTTAGGGACAATACTTACTGTCCCAAATAACACCGTTCCTAAAATTTATTAGGGACGGTATGTACTGTCACTAATAATGCATGAATTAGGGACCTGAAAACTGTCCCCATTACCTATAGTATTAGGGATGGATGGACTATCCCTAATATATTATTTTTTAATTATAATTATTGTATTAGGGACGGATGGACTGTCCCTAATACATTATTTTTTTAATTATAATGATTGTATTAGGGACGGATAGAATGTCCCTAATACATTATTATTATTATTATTACTAGGATAAAAAATGGTTCCATTCTCTTCAAACTAGATGTAAAGTCATCAAAATACAACCTAAAAAAAGATAAAGAGTTTAGAAATCAACTAGTTGATCATCAGAAAGCTCCACAATTTGTGTACCAAAAAATTTATCTCTTTATCGCATTAGTCATTCTGTTGGTGGTTATGGTGGTGCTTGCTGGTGGTGTTGATATTGCCACCATGTTAGTGGCGGTTGCTGATATTGCCACCTTGTTGGTGGCGACTGCTGTTGCTGCTGGGAATCTGATGGAGACTGTTGTTGGTGGAACCATGGTGGCGGTTGCGGTTGTTGCTGCTGCTGTTGATATTGGAGGAACCATAGTGACGACTGTTGCTGGTACTGCTCAAGCATCTTCTCAAGTTAATCCATCTTTTCCGCCAATTGTACATTTCTTTCCTCAGCAATTTTAGCCCTTTTCCTAGAAGCCTCGTCACATGGTGAGGAGGCACATTGACACCTTAGAGCCACGAAACCATGTCCGAATCCACGGCAATATCCCTTCCTTATGCCTAGTTGGTTTTGCACTAGCTTAACATCATTTATGATTGGACTTGTACCATCAGAATTTTGAGAATTTTGTGCAGCCTTTTTTTTCATTGCATCCTGCAAAATATTTAAGTTCACTATCAAATTGAAAGAATATGGCATGGGAAAAAATCATGTGCATACTAGAATATTAATCTCAATAGAGAAAGAGAGAGAGAAAAAAAATGCTTATTTTCAAAATGGAAGGATGAGTTTGGACACACTGCAATGACAAATGACAACTGATATTAATAGTAAACACTTTTTAACTGAAAGTAATCTATTTTACGGAAACATTTTGAATACTTTACACATATTCAAGATCTGATATTAGAAACTAGAAACAAAAATGTCCTTTTCAATAGCCTTTTTTTTTCTTTTTCATTTTCATAGCCTCCAATTGCATCACAATAGATGTAACAATTGAGGTATAAAATCAAGTTTTCCAATTTAAAAAGTATTTTAGATGCACTCTTACTCTTTTTTATTTATTTATTTATTTTTTTTATTTTTTACTATCACCACTGTCAAGGTATTGAATTTCATAATGTTTCTTTTCAAAAAGTGTTCTAACGAATCCAAACAAACTCTAAATCCAATTTTCTTAATCCCAAATCTCAAAAGTAGTCTTTAGCAAAACAATATTCATTCATGCACACCTTAGCATCAATTTCGACTTTGTTTGTCATTTCTTTTGATGTCAATTGATGGATATAATACTAGTCTAATTAATAATTAAATTAGATGTGTATTATTCATCTCCATCAATTAAACAATGTTGTATTCTTTAGAATTCCAAAAACATTATTCATATCTAGGATGGTAAAGAATTCAAAGCACTTAAAATCAGATTACTTAAAAACAGCATATACGATTCAAGAGATTCCAAAGAAGAAGCTTTCTAATTCAACAAAGATGGAAAGGAAAAACAAATCACGGAAACATATGACAGCGGATACAGTATTTTTTTTTTTTTTTTTTTAATGTATCTCAATTTTTTTGAGGGGAGCAGTGCATAACCTATAGCAGAGTATATATGGGCATATAGTAATACTGAATGAAAAGATATATTTCAAAAACTAGAAAATAATAATTAAAATCTTAAAATTGAAAATATTGAAATCTGAGTCTTTTGAATCAGGATTTACATTTGACCAACTTGATACCATTTGTGTTAAACAGTGGCACATAGTCATATACAAATAACTTTTGTGCATTACCATATCCTACTGTGCACAAAACAAGAGTTCATGTATATAGATCAGAATAACTGGTTGAAGCAGGAAAAATTCAATTAGCCAAACTATTTCTTTCTTCCTTTTTTTTTTTTTTGGGGGGGGGGGGGGGGGGGGGGGGGAAGGAGTTGTATCATTTTTCTTTTTCTCCACTCAATTGAAGAGGTTACATAATATTTTTTATTTTATTTTATTTTTTAAACATGAAATGCAATGAATGAAAACCACACTTCATCTGTAATAATTCCCCACCTCCATTTGTGCACAAAAAATCAAGAATAGTCACTTAAAGGCATGTGGCCCCCTATAAATTGCAAAAATGGTCACTTAAAGGCATGTGACCCCCTCTAAACCGCAAAAATATTATGAGATCCAAATTTCATAATCCAACATGCTAACTTATAGTTAACTTACAAAATTCCTCTTAGCTTTCTCGTGTGCCCATCCACCTTGTTTCTTAAAATGTGTGTCCTTGTACAAGCGAATAGCAGGATCCTCACCCCTTTCACCATCCTCATCTTCTTGGCTCTACCTTTCTTTGAGTTTGACCAGCAGTACAAAGTAATAGCGACCATTAGACAAATATATGGATTAGAATGTAGAATACAAAATAAAAAATTTATAATTATTATTTCATATATTATGTACATAAGCATCGTAACGTCTGACGAAGGACATCGATACAGAATAATATGGAACCTCATTCTTGGAATGATTTTCTTTATTTTTTTCACTTATTTCCTAGGTAGTAATTTAAACAATATTACAAGTTAGGAAGCCCAAATAGCTAGTGAATGAAGTTATTATATTAAATGATTTCAAGTAAATAGACAAAAGCAAGTAGTTAAGAACTTGAGCCTGAAATTCTGGTAACATCCACTTATCACACAACTTTTGCCAACCAGCATGACCAATACCATTATAAGGATGGCGGTGTGCATTCTCATGGGAAAATGTTCCTCGAAATGACTCTTCAATTTATATCTATATTTCCTCAATGTGCTGGAAATTCCCTTATTTACTCGCTTAAAATCAGTGTCATTCACATATGCATCCACTCTAAACATATCCTTTATAATGTCAAATTAATGTAAGCTACAATTTGTAACCAATTACACCAGCAACCTTTGATTTATTTTTAATAAAACAAACATTCAATGATGGTTATCATTACCTTCAAATGGTCATAGCAAACCTGTTTCTCAAAATCTGGAACATCCCTTTACGTTTTATACTTTAGAAGGGCTTCGGTATCTTGTGTGTTAATGACAACCTGAGCCATCCATAATTTGTTATTTAAATTGACAGGTTTAATATAACCCTCTCCAAACTCTTCCATGCCCTTTTCGTATCAGACTTGAAAAATAAATTTATCATCTTAATTAAAATGTAGGCATTTTACAAAAGAGCTTATGGTTAATCAATGATGAAGCATAATTAATTCCACTAGGTTGTGGCCCCATCTGCTCATTACTACCATCACCTTCCATTCTTTCATTTATTAAATTCCTATCATCACCTGATCCACTCAGTTGTGTAGCAAGTGAACTTGTGGATGGTCGCTCAGTTTCAGCCCTGCGGGACCTTAAAACTCTATGTATTGGTTCCTCGGAGGTGTCCATAATTTAGTTTACAACCTGATATGAAGAATCAAGTGAAATTAAATCAAAATAAATAAGCATATGCAGAAAATATTCTGAGTCATTATTTCATATTTACATAATTCCATTGAATAAAAATTTCAATAATTAGAGGCTAATAAACCTGAAGGAAGTCAATAAATAAAGACTAGTAATATAACTAAATAGATCACATTAAATATCATAAAACCAAAAAAAAAAAAAAAAACGTAAATGCTCAAATATTCAATTAATTTGGTCAACCAAATCAAAGCTGCAAATTAATGAAGTACACAACCAATACTTAAAGAGAAATTTAAACGAAAAGTAACTCAAAAGATAAAGCTCGGTAATATAATTCAGTTGGTCATATAATGTATTAATCATAAAACCATAAAATGAGGTACATGCTCAAGAATTCAAAGCTTCACATGTCATCCAAATCAATATCATCTTCAAACAGTAGTTCTGGTTCCTCATCTACACTATATTGAATGTCATTTCCATCATCATTCTCAACATCCCAAAAGTCGTCCTTAATGGTTGCTTCACCCCTACATTTTTGAATCATTTCGGCATCAAGGGTTTCACCCTCCAAATCATCCCTGTTCAAAGGGAGTGGATCCACATCCAAGTCCGCTTCAACAACTCCATCCATGATGCTTGGTTCGTTCTTTTGGTATGCTGTAGTGTTGAGCATTTCATCATGTACTCCTATTTCACCCTTTTTTTTAGGTACATCAAATGAGCTTCTACTTGCTATATCTTGAACTACCTCCCACGTCCCTTGTAATTTGTTGTCTTTGACATAGAAGCTTTGTGCTGCTTGATTTGCTAACACAAACGGCTAATTTTTGTACGCTCTACTGGCTACATTTATGCTTATGAAATAGGTATCTTTATGTACACCGGTACCAATCTTAACATCAAACCAATCACATTTGAAAAGAAAAATTTTTCTACCGAGAGGATATCTTAACTCAATGATATCTATTAGGACACTATAGTAATCTTGGTCTTCTCCTTGCACTAACACGCCATTATTCTGTGTTCGTCGATTTTGCTCCCTTTACTTAGTATAGAACCTAATCCCATTTACAATACATGCAGAATATTGACTTACTAGACATTGAGGTCCACACGTTAATGAATACAGATCATCACAAGTTGTTTCCTTTTAATGATGACGCATTTCCTTTATCTATTAAAAAAGTATAATGTTAAATAAATCAATGACAATTCATTTTAATTAAATTAAAGAATTTTATTTAATTAAGTACAATAGGTGCATAATGGACTTATTTTTGTTTCGAACTACCTCGAATATTCTTTAACATGTCTTTGAGGAACATTGCGCAAATTTTCTCTCTCAAGTTCTTCTAAATAATTACATGATGTTAAAGATACAATTGTGTACATGTATTAAGAAATAGATTATATATTTATAGAAACTGACAAGATATGACATGCAATGAGCTACTTACTCTTCATATGACAAAACATCTTCATAATTTTGTAACACGTACAATCGGGTCATCTTTATGTTTGCATGAGGCAGCATGTCCAAACTTTGTGCCCCTATCGATCGAACCACTTGCTTTAGATCAAAAAAAGTGGACCAATTATTGTTGTAGTTCCCCTCACTATTTCTTTCTTCTTTATTGAACCGTGTCTCAATCCCTCTAAGAAATTTTGAACAAAATGTGAGGCATTCATCGTCCACGTAAGCTTCCGCACCCTTCAAGATGTGCTTTGTTACGGACGTACAATTTAAGAGTATGCAAAAATTTACATAACTGTTAATATAATTACAAATATTTAAGTCTAACAAACTAATAAAACTTATCAAAAAAAAAAAAAAAAAAAAGAATGTTGGTTTACTAAAAATATACAGCACCTTCAATCTGGTACATCCATCATTATTGTGCAGGGTTGTTATGATGGCTTCTTGGGGCAAATGCAGAGCCAAGTGCACCAAAATGTCAAAAAACGATGGAGGAAATATCATCTCTAACTGACATCTGTTCGATGCATAGCCATCTGGAAACTTAACCGATTTTAGCCATTCACATAGTTGCCTTTTATCATTCTTTGACAATGTGTAGCGCGCTTGTGGCATCTCAAAATTTTCACCATTACGCCTTAGGTGGAGTTCTTTTCTAATCCCCATTGCTTCTAAATCCGACCAACTTTTGAATATGTCTTGAGTTTTCCCTTCAATGTCCAATAATGTCCCCAACACACTATTACATATATATTTCTCTATATGCATAACATCCAGGTTGCGCTACAACAAAAGGGTTTGCCAATAAGGTAGTTCAAAGAAAATACTCTTCTTCGTACAGTTAAGTTCAAATTCCTCATGAGTTCGCTTCTTTTTATTTGGTCCCTTAAACTAACCTCGGGTATGAGGTTAAGTTGTTCCAGAATATCATCACCCATTAATTGCTTTGGTGGACCTTTGTCTTCACTCTTGCCATTAAATTGCTTGTGACGTTTTCTGAAAATGTGATCTAACGATAAAAACATACGACTTTCCAAATAACATATCTTACGTCCGTGTCCCAAATAACAAGAACATGTTTCTTTATTACAATTCGGACATGCTAGATAACCCTTTGTCATCCATCCAGATACCATCGCATAGGCGGGAAAATCACTAATGGTCGAAATCATTGCCACATGCATTTTAAAGTTACATTTACTGTAGGCGTCATACGTCACCACACTATCCCACCACAATTTTTTTAACTCTTCAACCCAAAGTTGCAGGTACACATCAATATCATTACCAAGCGATGTTAGACTAGGAATAAGCAATGACATAAATATATATGGCCCCTTTATAGATATCCAAGGTGGAAAATTATAAGGCACAATCATCATAGGTCACATACTATATGCATTGCTCATGTTACCAAATGGATTGAATCCATCAGTTGCTAATCCAACACGAATATTACGAGGATCAACAGCAAACCAACTATACTTACTATCAAAATTCTCCCAAGCTTTTGAATCAGCTAGATGTCTTAACTCATTTGTCTCCTTCATATGTTTCTCCTTATGCCACCGCATGTCTAAGGCTGTATCCTTTGACATAAACAACCATTGAAGTCTTGATTTCAAAGGGAAGTGCCGAAAAACCTTTTGAGGGATTTTCTTACCCTTACCTTCATGAGGTTTATACCTCGATTCACCACACTGTGGACAATTTTCTTTACCTGCATTCTCCTTCCAAAATTTAACACAATCATGTTTACATGCATATATATAATCATATCCGAGATCCAAGTCTCACACAAAGCTTTGAGTCTCATAATGAGACTTTGGTAATACATTGTTGTCGGGAAGCATATCTTTAAAAGCATCAAGCATCATGTCAAATGCTTTGTTGCTCATTCGGCTTATAACCTTCACATGGAACAACTTTAATATTGTTGACAACTTAAAGTATTTTTTACAACTTGGCCACAATTCATATTGTGCATCATTTAACAATCTATCAAAGCTTCCTCCTCCAACATCAACTTCAGGCGAATCTTCTTGTTGTTGTGTATTAGTAAAGTTTCCCATTTGTATGTTATCTAACAATTCAAACACATTATCTACATTTCTATCTTCACCGTGGAAATTTTCCCCACTGACATTAGCATCAATATTAACATTATTATTGCTTTGACTAGCCTCCCCATGATATATCCTATTGGTATACCCCTTGTTCATCCCATTACTCAAGAGATGCTGCTTAACTTCTTCAATTTCACGATAAGTCGTATTTTTGCAATGATGACATGGACATCTGGACTTACCGTCTACTTCTGCATGACGCCTAGCCACATAACAAGTCAAAGTCATTATATCTCAAACCTGTATTTCCCACAGCGATTCAGACTCAGACCACAAGCCGACTCCAGATTTGTAATTTACCCCTTCGATTGTTACGCCTTTTGCAATTTTGAAACCTTACAACATGTATTTACATAAATAAATAAATAAAACTATGGTGAGGATCGTTAAACCGAAGTGGGTTATATGAATGTCAAATTGAAGATGGTGGTTCTCTGAAAATCGAAGAAAGAGGCATAATCCCTAAAATTGTAAAAAAATAAAAATGTTGTACTCATAATTAAGAGTGGCTGTTGGAACGATTGGGTCATTCGGCCTTTGCTGCTGGAAAAAGGTGGAAGAGTCTCAGTCTTCTACGACGGTGGAAGAGGGTGGAAGAGCTAGACTCTATCTTCTACGAGGGTGGAAGAGGCATAAGGGCTTGAGGCGAGTTGAGAATTGAAGACGGGTCTGGAGATCGACTTTAGGTATATGGATGTAATGATATATTAAACGACGTAGTTTGATGTATTTTGTAAAATAAAATAATTAAATATATTATAATTTTGCTCGTGCCAAACAAAGAATGAAGTGCTAAGTTTTGCTGCACAAATTTTAGTGGAATTGGGGACGAGCTTTTTAAAGTTTTAGGGACAGGTTTAAAGATCGTGCCAAAAAAGAAGGTTTTAGGGACTGTGCCTAAAAAAAGAAGGTTTTAGGGACAGTTTTTAAGATTGTCCCTAAAGGACTGTCACTAAAACCCATATTTCTTGTAGTGTGGTATCAAAGCCAGACATAATCCTTGATTCAGTGTCACGCTAAGTGCCTAGCCCGGAGGCTTTCGGGTATGCCATCTAGGTATGATAGGGTAGCCCAACTGCAGCGAGGGCATTGTGAGTTCGGGTGGGGGAAAATGTAACAACGGGGAGCTTGTCCCACAACGGATTCGGATGGGAGAGTAATTGGGTATATATGGGATGGGTGTTAGCCCCACCTAATAGCTTAGGCTTTTGGGTTAGATCGCGAGGCACCCACCTGTTACAGTAAGTCACTTGGGCCTGGTGCCTCAAGAAGTATCAGGTTTAAGGTTCAACTTCTCTTGAATGCAAACAATTCATAAGAAGGGGGCGATATGTGAGTACCAAGTGAGAAAAAGAAAAAAGAAAAAAAAAGGTCTTTTTAGAGATGTGTTATATTTTATAATATAAAATAAAAAGCATATTAGTAAATTGGGTAAAATAAATTTTTTTTTCTCCTTTACCTTACTCAAAGAATAATGTAATCATTTCCATTCTATTTTTTTCCCCCTTAATTTATCCAAACATGAATGGAATTATTACAATCATTTCTTTTCTTTTCTTTTCTCTCATCATTAATATTTTTTATTTTTTATTTTTATTTTGTCTCCTTTTTATCCAGAAAATGCTTTGATTTTTTATTTTTGTTTTTATATTTTTTGGTAATGGAGAGTATTTGTGAGAAATCACCAGGTGCCATGGATAACCTTTTAGAGATGGTCAACCGTTGTTGTTTTAGCCATGCCCTTCTCTTTATTCAGCGCCCAATTAATTATTTGAACCTCTAAATTTGTATATTGTTTTTCTTGAATATGAACTTGTGTTTAGAGTATCTAAACTACCACAAAATATAAGGGATAAAGTACAATGACATCCCCTGAGGTTTGGCATAAGGACACCCATATACAAGTTGTCCTATTTTTAGACAATGACACCCCTCATGTTTGATAAAATTGACAAAGATTCTCTAACAATAGCGAACTGACTTTATTACCCTTTGATATAAAATTGTCAAATAAAGCCCATTTTTATTGACTTAAATATCCTTAGATCAAATAGGTTTAAATGGGTCACCGGGTACAACCCATATGAGAATCCCAATTTTTCTCTCTCCACACTCTCTTATTCTCTTTCCCCTCTCAAACCCTAACCCAACCAAGCCTAACAGAATCATAAGCTATGCTATATACATAAGAAAGGAATATAAGGGCACAAGCTATGCTATATACATAGAAAGGAATGACAGAACCCTCTCTCTCTTTCGATATATATATATAGACACAAACATATATAGATACAGATTGAGAGAGAGAAGCTTCAACACCAAATTGAAGTGACAAACAATTCGGGTGCATCATTCAGAGACCCAGTAGAATAAAGCTCCAACACCGTGGTGACCGGTGAGACCCAGAAGCATCGACAATAGCTCAGTCCGGCAACGCTATAAGCGACATTGATCCTCTTCGGTGTGAAACTTGTTAGTTATTTAACGCGGGATGCGAAAATTGTTTAGTTGATTTTAAGTGTGATTAACTCCTTTAATGACCTAGATGAGATTAATAGGTCAACTTGCCTAATTTTTGTGATTGATTAAATTACTTAAGTAATATGATCAATTTAAATATCCATAATCACAAATATAAACACTGAAAAGTAAAGCATATAGGGTTAGAGAGATTTTTAGCGAGTAAACCTCAATTGGTAAAATAGACTAATTGTTTGCGTAGGAAAAACCTCATAGACTGTGCAGTCCAAAGTAAACCAATCCATTATGTTTGAAACAAAGTACAATGGACTTTTACTCAGGCTCACACCCTATCGTTCTGCCAAACACCAATCCTCTAGCTTTGCGACGTCTCGTCTAATAGCACTTAACATTAGGCTTACTCTTGATCTATGTAGAAGGATTGTTGGTAGATCAAACAACACTCCTCGAATGCTTTAACCCTTTCAAAGCGTGGTTGCTTTTACCGCTTTTCTTCAAGATTTGAAATCGTTGTAGAAAAAAATAAATCCTGCATTTTTGGAATCTTTAAATCTTCAATTAATCTCCAATTCCGATGAGATAAAGAACAACACTACTAAATCCCTCATGAATATATGTGTGTGCTCTCAAAAATAAATTCAGAATAATCAGATTTGATTTTCTGAATAATATCTTTCTAAAGGCTTTCTTAAAATATTGAATTGATATTCCTCAAAGCCATGCCTCAATATTGAATGAAAGAGGTATTATATAGAAGTTTAGAAGACCTACACACAGTTGTACAACAAGTAGAATTCGTGTATAGGATTTAGAAGGAAGTTTGTAGCAAAAAGGAATCAAAACAGAATAGGAAACTGAAGTTGCCTTTCATGCTCAGTACTCTGAAATCGGTACAAGATCTATGTGACGGCCTTGGTTTTTAGGCCAGTGCGTCAGTGATGAACCGAAAGGATGATCCAATAACATATCCGAATGTAGAAGCGAAAATAGAAAACAAGACTCTAAGAAGTCAAAGTGACCTTTCATGAGGTTGTGGAACTCAACGAGAACTGATGCGGAAACAAAAGATCGAAAATATGGCAAATAAGCCCCCAAGGGCAAAATAGTCATTTTACATGGAAATGACGTCCCTAGAATGTATATTATTTTTGAGACACATCCATGACTTCTCGTGAAGTCACGGAACTCAAAAGAAAGTAGCGAAAACGAAATTACAAGAAAACCGGACAAAAATAGCCCCAAGGGCAAAATGGTCATTTCTAAAAAATATAAAATTAGGTGCTACCGAGCACACCACTGGGAAGATAGCAAAAATTTAATCAAGTTGGACTCAAGAATCACTTGATTCGGAGTTTGGATGAAAGAGAAAAGTCAAAACAAAGTTTTGACTTCGCAGAGGCCGTGAATAGTAACCTGGGCAAAATGTTGAAATTTGTGTGCCGTTTTGAGGCACTAAACGACGTTTTCTAGAAAAACACAAAAAAGAAACCCCCTTAAAATAATTTTTCCAAGCTGACCATGTCAAAAGAAAAATTTATTTTCGACGTGGAATCCCCAAAATGCCCTTATAACAGACTTTTTCAAATAGTGCTGATGCGCACAGGAAATCAGCCAAAAAGCTGCTACAATTGAAAACAGAAAGTTGAACTTCCCGAGGGATTTACAATACCAAGATGACATTTTCTGGAAAAACACGAATAAGAAACTCCCCCTAAAATCACGTTTTCTAAGTGACCATGTGAAGACCAGAATTTATTTTCTGAAGCAAAACCCCAGAATGCCGTAAAATCAAATTATGCAAGAAAATTTTAAAATGAGTCCATATGAGGCTCCAATCACAAAGGAAAGGGTTTTTCTTGAAAATGATCATGCACACAAACGTAAATGATGATTTTGAGCTCGCAGGAATGGTCCATGGCTCTCAGAAATGGCCGATTCAAAATCCGACCCCCTGACGGCCAAAAAGGCGAAAATGAACTTGAAATTGAAAATATGGAAACCAAAATTAGGAAATGGTTTCAAATGACCGTTTGGCCCTTGGCCACACTTCATACAAGATTAGTGAGACGTAATGGAGGTGTCAGAACACACTTTGCATCACCCGATTTGAAAATGAACCCTTAAAGGCTCAGTTTATACTATTTTAGCCCAAAAATGCAATATGTGAACTAAAATGCAAAAATAAAAACTAAATGGTGTTTGGCCCTTGGCCACACCTTACATATGGCAAATGAATGCTAAAGGATGAATTTCACACAAAATGCACACACCGGTGCGAGAATGACATATCAAAACCCTAGTTTTCATACTTTTCTCAATAAAGGCAAAATTCAACATTCATGAATATTCATGGATTTCAAATAAAGTTTGACCCTTGGCCACAAATTATACACATGGAATGAGAATCAAAAAGTGTGCTTAGGCACACATTACAAGTTTAGAATCAAATTTACACATTTGACAAATAAGGCTACAAATGGCATTTCAAGCAAACCTTTACAAGAATGGAACCTTCAAGTCCACAAATCATCCAAGCATGATGAGAATCTCAACCTTTTATCACCTTAAGGTAAAACATGTTAAAGAGGCTCATGCCACCTAACGTCTATGTCGAAATGAGACTCAGGGAGCATCCTGAGCTACCTTAAACCATTTCTACCATAAATCACATCATTCATGCAATTCAAGTAACATAGAAGCATGCTATACAAAGCAACAATATATAGATTCTCAAAGTTATCAACTTGAAATCTAAAATACAAAATGACAAAAGTGGTTCATGCCACCTAACGTCTACGTTCCAAATGAATTTATAGGATCATTCCTAAGCTACATTTGAACAATACAACATAATGTGCTTAACAACATCAAGGTTAACATTGATTCATCAAAAATCATAAAAACATGAATGTACTTAACAACATTAAAAACATGCTATGATTCATTCAAAACCATAATGCGTAAATGTACTTAACAACATTAAATCGCTAATAACCAAAACCACAAGTCACAATTAAACATTGGTTGTCAACTTGGAATTGAATGCGAAAACAAATAGTGGAAGATTTGGACATCACGTCTCGGACTAAACCAAGAACAAAATGGTTATTCTGGGCATTAACCCACTGGGAAGACCACCCTAGTGCGCACTATCTCAATGGGGAGAACTCATACCTCCCGCACTAGAGCCAAACTCTAGCCATATCACAGTAACAATGTCACAAGACTCCAAAATAAATAAGTTAACAACTTATATATGAAATATATATATCAGCACGAAACTACATTCCATGCACAAGTAGGTTGAAACCACACAATACATGCCCTAAATCCACAACTACTATAGGATGACCATGTCGAATCTTCAGAGCGCGATTCATTACGCGCTATAATCACATCACATGTCGAATCTTCAGTGTGCGATTCGTTACACGCTATAATAATATAATTCAATATTGAAACATAATCGCATAAGTCCATTACATGTAACGACCCGGTCATTTGCCTTCCTTTTCTTTTTCCTGAAATTTTACGAATGAATTTTTTTTGTTTAATTTTCTTTTCTGAGCTCTGTTTCGTGTCGCTTAGTGTCATCTCGAGTGCTCAGAATTGGTTTCTGAGACTCTTTCATATGAATTGACAACTTCCTTTGAGAACCGAGTTCTTTTCGCATTTTTCATTTTTAGATACTATGCACTATTTCGTCGTTTTCCCTATTCTGTCTTTTCCCTATTTGTCACATTATTGGCACAACCTCACTTCTCATGCTCGAAGTTGGTTTTTGACTTCACGTGCCTTCATCTTGAGTGGTTTCCACGAAATACGTATCTTTACTTTTGCAAGAAAGTACTCTGGTTACTCCCGGTGTCCATAGGGGCATGGATGCAAAGTTCTTTGAAATTATTTTCTTTTCTTGGGGTATTTTTTGTAAATATCTTTTGAAGATATTTTATTTCAGCGGTTTTTAAGAAAATATTTTTTGAAGATATTTTCATTCCGGGCCATAAGTGCAGTTTTCACTTTTTAAAGGGGCCATTGTGCAATTAATGAAAGTTATTGTAAAATGTCTTGTTTTGAGCCTGGATCCTCGTACGGGATTCATTTTCACATTTCGTTGAGTTTTGTACTCTTGGAATTTCCTCCTGGTCGATGTTTTCCAGTTTCAGGGTTTCTGGCCCCGATTTTCACCAAACTTGTTTTGGGCATAACTTTCTGCTCGGGACTCATTTTTTGATGCTATTTCTTCCATTGTTCATATTTTATCATTTTGAATCTTTTTCGTTCACAAAGTTTTTCCATTTGAGCGCGTCTGCTCAAATTTTACTTTTTCGGACCCGGCGGGGCCCGTTCGGGGCACTTTTTGAGATTTCTATAAAAGGGGGGGGTGAGATATTTCATTTTTCATCTTCTCCCCTCTTCATGCATGACCTAGAGCTCCCATGGCAGCCCAAGGGGTGCTGCCATCTTTTCTCTCCTCTTTTGGTTCACTTTTCCTTGATAGAAAGTCTTCGTCCTTAACGTTTGTTATTTTCCTCACCGTGCTCTACCTTTCCCCCTTATTAGAATTCAGTTTTGACCATTTCTTGAGTTTGGTTTTGAGGTCAAGTTATGATTTTGATGGGGCTTTGATGGGGGTTATGTTCACGGCGTTGTCCCCGACAAAACCTAGTAGTTTCGTCGGATTCGGAGCCATTCCATTTTGATGGCTTTTGAGATTTTCATATCAAATTGAGGTAGGGGATGTTCTAGGTTTTAAATTCTTGTTATATAGCATGCTTGTGATGCTTATACTACTTGTTTTCATGATTAAATATAAAATCTAGAGATTTTATTATTTATTTTTTTTGTACGGGATCTAATTTTTCCAGTTGCTCATGACTTGGTTTAAACATGTAGCATGATTTTATATTGCCCCTTGATATGCTCATTGTCGTGTATTAAAATTGGAATATTTGAATAAGTATTAAAGATTTTATTTAAAATTTATCTTAGGTGAAAGATTAATTCACATGGCCTTAACTAGCTTGAAATCAATATGTGTTAGCATATTAAATTAGGCCTTAGCATGCTCTTCAACATAGTTGAATTTGAAAGTAATTGGAGGTATTTTGAAAATTATTAATTATTAATTAATTTGCCCCGAGTGCACTATTCACTCCATTTGAATTCTGACTTGATATTCTTGATCTACATGCCATATAGTTTCACATATATTTGATTTAGAATATTCGGTGAGGTTTTGAAACCTTTTATTTAATTAATTTCCTTGTTTAAGATTTAATCCTCATGGTGATATACAACTTGGAATTGAATTGTGACATGCTAGAAAATTAAGCTTTGGTGTGGTTATTCACATATATTAAATTGGGATTAATTGCAAGAAAATTGCAACCTTTATTTTATATTTAACTTTAGTGAAAGTTTAATTTACATAGGTGTAACTTGCATGAAATAAGCTTGTAATGTGATATTACATTAGTCCTTGGCATGTTCTCTAAGATATGTTAAATTGAGAGCATTTGGTTAATTTTGAAAATCTAGAGATTTTAATTAAAAGAATTAATTAAAATCTATTTTGCGGTCCCATTAGCTTAATTAAGCTTTTAATTTGATATTTGTATTGGCCATGACTTGTTTACTAGTATATATTAATTTGGGACTATCTGAAGTTGTTTTAGAACCTTAGGATTTAAATTAGCATGATTTAATTAAAGTTCTACTTTTTTGTTCTAACAACCTAATTGAGTTTTAGAATGAATATAGGTGATGACCTTGCCATGTCCTTTAACATGTGTTAAATTGAGGTTAATTGGAATTGAATCGGAATCTATAGAATTTAATTGTGTTTACCTATTTAAATTCTATCAATTTGCTCCATGATCTAGTTGTGTTTTAGAAGTGGTTTCTATATTCAAATCATGGACTTAGACTTGTTGTATATTCATTTGGTTATGTTTTGAATATTGGATAACATAGTTGCTATGTTTGTATTCATGAGAATATGTTTTCCTTATTGAATATATTGTTGCCTTGTGTAATGATTTGCACACTTCGTGTTTAACATCATTCATGCATAGCGTGTAACGAATCGCACACTGAAGATTTGACATTCATCACATCATATTAGTTGTGGACTTAGAGCATGTATTGTATAGGTTTCCAAATTTGGTTGTGCTTGGTAGATAGTTGATTATCTTGCATATTCCTGTTGATATATCCGTTGTTGCATAACTTGTTGATTTTAGAAACTTGGGGATGTCGTTGTTTGGCTATGGCTAGGACGTGGTTCTAGTACGGGGGATAGTCCTTCTATATATAGTCTAGTGCGCACATAGGGAGGTTACCCATGGGCTAGTAACCCTAAAGTAACTATGTTGTCAGTCTGATCCGGCATGACGTTCGAGTATCCACTTTGTTTGAGTTCACATTTCATTTTCAAGTTGATAACTAGATGATGTTGTAACTTGTTGTTTCTTATTTGTCGTTTCATTTTAAGTTACAGGATGTTAACTTTGCGAAATTGTACTTTATGCGTTGTATTGGAAGTTCTAATGTTGGTTAAATTGCATTGATATTGAAAATCGTGTTTTGACGTTCTAATAAAGCTTAAGATTGATCCTATTGATTCATTTATAACATAGACGTTAGGTGGCATGAACCACTACTGTTATTTTGTGCTTTAGATTCTAAGTTGATGGCTTTGAGAACTTAAACCTTGTTGCATTGTATAACATACTCTTTTGTTGTTGAATTGCATAGATAATGTGATTCTTGTTAACTTGTATTCAAATATGCTTTTGTCATGTTGTATGGATTACTCTAGACCTAGTTCAATTGTATTGAAAATGCAATTCATGTTAATCTATGCTTAAGCATTCTTCTTGTCGTGTTCTTTGGATTATCCCAACCATGATTCATTTCATACACGTATGCATATCATGATTCTTGTTGCTTAGACTCTAAGGTAGCTTAGGATGCTCCCCGAGTCTCACTTGGACATAGACGTTAGGTGGCATGAGCCCCTTTAACATGTTTCATCTTAAGGTGATAAATTTGTAAAATGCTAGGTCGATGTATGCTTATCTCCTACGAGTAGCTTTATGTTACTCACCTCTACGATACTGGGGCATATTTCAGGTACGAAGACTTGGTTCGTGAAACCTAGCATTCCTTGGATGTCGTGTAGCTTTCAAGTTTCCATTTCATGCAAATGTTAGCATGAAATGTCATTTTGTAGACTTATATGTCAAAATATGTATATTTGATTCCATGTATGTAATGTGTACTTAAGTACACTTCTTTCAATGTATTTGATATGTATGAAATGAGGCCGGAGGCCAATGACATGTATACTGTATTCTATGCAACTTTTTAACTTCATGAAATGTTATGAAAACCTTGAAAATTTGCAAGTCATTGCTTCACCATGGTTGCATCGAGTGTGGGAATTCCATTTTCATTCTTTTATAGGGTCTTATTAATCTTGTATGAAGTGTGGCCAAGGGCCAAATGGTCATTTGACCCCGTTTTGTATTTTTGGATTCCGAGTTTTCATTCCAAGTTCCATTTTTGCCTTTTTGCCCATTGTGGGGTTGGATTTTGCATCGGCTATATTTTTAAGCCATGGACCATTATAGCGCGTCTAAATAGGTAAGTTACGTTTGCGTGCATAGTCGTTTCTGGGCAAAACCTCATTGTTTGTGTTTTGAGCCTCTTGTGAATTCATTTCGCACTTTTTTTGCATATTCTGATCTAAGGGCATTATAGACTTATCACTGTGGTTTTATTTTCTTCTTTCAACATGGTTGAATAGAAAACATGATTTTAGGGGGGGGGGGGGGGGGTTTCTTTTCCATGTTTTTCCAGAAAATGTCGTCTTGATATCGGAAACCGCTTACGAAGTTCAGTTCTCAGTTTTTCAAAATAGTAGCTTTTTGGACCTCTATGACCAGATTTCATGGAGGGGCATTTCGGGCATTCTACATTGCGTTTTTTTTTTTTAATTCGCTCGCTAGTCATGTATAAAACTCAATTTTGAGGTGGATTTCTTCTTTGTATTTTTACAAAAAAATTCATCTAGGCCTCCAAATTCAGCCTTTGTTCCGGATTTTTCTGAAAAATAAACACATAGCAGCTTTTGGGCTGCTGCTGCCAGCCATGGCGCACTCAGCGCGCGCGCGGCGTGCATGGGGGCTGTCATGGCCCCCTCGTCGGGCCGCTGTGACGTTAATTCTTCTTTTGGGCTTTTCTCCTTCGTCCGGACTCCGATTCAAGTGAATTTTTTTTTTTGAACTTGACTAATTTTTCACTGTCTTTCTAACGGTGTGCTCGGTTGCACCTGTTTTTTCTTGAATAATTACCAGTTTACCCTTTTTGCCTTAAGTGCTCGTTTTTCTTCATCATGCCGTTTCTCCTTCGTCCGGACTCCGAATCATACGATTCTTGAGTCCATCTTGATTAGTTTTTCGTTGTCCTTCCAGTGGTGTACTCGGTGGCACCTGAATCTCCTAGTTTTCAAAAATGACTATTTTACCCCTGGGGCTTATTTGTCATATTTTCGATCTTTTGCTTTCGCATCAGTTCTTGTTAAGTTCCACGACCTCATGGAAGGTCACTTTGACTTCTTAGAGTCTTGTTTCCTATTTTCGCTTCCGCATTCAGATATGTTATCAGATCATCCTTACGGTTCATCACAGGACACGCTGGCCTAAAAACCTAGGTCGTCACATTACAAGTCTAAAATCATGCTTCAAACATAATATCAATGTTAAACATATAATTTAATCAATAATGCAATAGAAACGGAAATTAATTATATAACATAATTAATTTATCTAAGTTTCATATCTCAATCAAATGGACCCTAATTAACAGATGTTAAACAACATAACTTATTCATTACATGAATCAAATCAAAAGCTTACTTAGGTCATTGGATCAATATGATAGAATTTAATTAAAATATGATAATTAAATCCCTAAATTCTAAAACAACATCAAATGGTCCCAAATTAACATATGCTAGTATACAAGCCCTAGTCATCACAAATATCAAGTTAAAAACTTAATTAGACCAATGGAACTATTAAATGGATTTTAATTAACTCTAGATTTTTATACTCATCCATATGCTCTCAAATTAAAGTATGTTAAGGACTATACCAAGGCTTAATTTAAAAGTATATCACAAGTTAATTTCATGCAAGGTACGACCATGGGAATTAATCTTTCACAAAAGAAAAATATTAACTAAAATGTGTAAATCTTATTCAAATAATCCCAATTTAATATATGTTAACAAACATATTAAAGCCTAATTTATCATCATGCCACAATCCAATTCTAAGTTATATACACCTTTGAATTTTAAATCTTATACAAAGAAATAAATATTATGAACTTTCTAGATTTGATACAAGGCATGCAATTAAGTTGTATAATCATGCAAAACACCCAAGACAAAAATCCTAAAACATCCCCTACCTCAATTTGAGATGGAAATCTCAAAAGCCACCAAAATGAAATGGCTCCGAATCCGACAATACTTAAGGGTTTTGTCGGGGACAATGCCATGAACCTTAAACTCCAAAGAGGACCTACCAAAATCCTAACTTGACCTCAGACCCGAACTCAAAAATTGGCCAAAAACGGGTTCTAATAAGGGTGAAAGAAGCGCGTAGTCAAGACAAACACAAAACACGAGGCACTATGACTTTATAACAAAGGGAAGGAGGTTTAAATGAGAGGAGAAGGGTGGCAGCCCCCCTTGGGCTGCCATGGTAGATTCAGGTTGTGCATGAAGGGAGGAGAAAGTGACTTTTCAATTTTATAACCCCCTATTTATAGAAAATCTCAAAAAGAGCCCCGAAAGGACCCCGCCGGGTTTGGAAAAGTAGAATTTGAGCAGATACGCTCAAACGGAAAAACTCCGTGAACAAAAAATATTCAAAATGATAAAATATGAATAACGGAAGAAACAGCATCAAAAGCTGAGTTCTGAGCAGAGAGCTATACCCTAAACAAGTTTGGCGGCAACCGGGGCCAGAAACCCAGAAACTGGAGAAAAATGACCAGAAGGAAATTCTAAGAATACACGACTCGACGAAAAGTGAAAATGAGTCCCGTACGAGAACCCAGGCTCAAAACGAGGTATTTTTGCAATAACTTTCACTAATTGCACAATGGCCCCTCCAAAAAGTGAAAACTGCACTAATGACCTAGAATGAAAACATCTTCCAAAAATATTTTCTTAAAAACCCCTAAAATAAAATATCTTCAAAAGATATTTATGAAAACACCCGAAGGAAAGAAAAAGATTTTGAAAAACTATGCATCCATGCCCTTATGGACACCAAGAGCAACCAGGGTACTTTATTGCAAAAGTAAAGATAAGTATTTCGTGGAAACCACTTAGAATGAAGATACGTGAAATCAAAAACAAACTCCGAGTACAAAAAGTGAGGTTGTGCCAAAAAGTGACAAATGGGAAAAAGACAAAATAGGGAAAATGACGAAAAGTGAATAGTGTCAAAAAACGAAAAATGTGAAAATGACTCGGTCCTAAAAGGAAGTTGTCAATCCAAAAAAAAGAGTCTCGGAAATCATTCCAGAGCACTCGAGACGACACTAAGTGATGAAAAACTGAACTCAGAAAGGAAAAGAACAACGGAAAAAAAATATCCGTGAAAATCTGAGAAAAGGAAAGGAAGGAAAATGACCGGGTCATTACAATCTGGCTACCGGTTCAAGAATGGTAGTATCAAATTCGATGCACTTTGGCTACTGGTTTAGCTCTTGGTTATCGGTTCAGCATTGGCAGTGACAATTCCCTTTATGAACCACAATTGGCTACCGGTACAAGGATGTTCCTATCAGTTCTAAATAGACAGAAGGCAACCTTTTGGTTCCTTCGACCATCTAATTCTTCCTATGTGTTCTCACTCACTCACATACCTTTCTAAAGCATTATTCTCATCATCTCGGAGTGTATTAAGCAATGAACACTTGAACTTCTTTAAATCCGCATCCAATCTTCAATCTTAAAATTTTGAAACGAAAAATTACAACTCTATCGGACTTGTTTTGACAACGAAATTTAGCTAATACAAAATATATATCTCACAATACCTAGTTCATATTGATGAATAAATTGTAACTTCGATGAAAGCAAAACTAAGCTCACACCGGTGACACTTCATACAATAGAACAGTGAGCTCTGTGTTGCATCGTCCATAAAAACCAGCAAGCTCTGAGCTTAAACCAGAGGGACTCGGACAGAACGCGTGGAGATTCTTTTTGTGGTCAACGGTGTGGACCCTCAGGCTATTGCTGAATGCGTCGTTGATTTGGGTGATGGAACGTAAGCAGTTGAAGTGCTCTTCAACGGCGATGTTTGCAACGTAGAGGAATGGTGATAGTACTAACTGGCGTGAGCTCAGAACGAATCCACTAACGACATCATTTTTTATTTCTATGTATTGGAAGTGAGGGACTATTCTTGACTTGGATCTGGCCTCATCATCAACGTCGCTTCTGCTCGACGATGGTGGTGGTGGTCGCTTTTGATTCCTTTGATCGTGTTCCAAGAATTGCCAATTTACCTTAACATCTTTTGTGACCCCACTGCCAACGTATGGATTCTAATGAAGGTAGAACCACATAAGATAAGATCAATGGTTGTCCTCCTCTTCAAAGAAAGTAAAGATCGATCTTACCCCTCATTGCTTCATATTCTTCAGCCTTGTTATAGAGATCTCTACGGTGGTGCGTCCGGCGCATGTAGGGAATGCAATCTAGATGAAGATGATTGTCGTCGTGTGATCGATTCATTCTCATTGTATGGCCAGCGTGTGGAGCTTTCGCATTGGGTTTTTGTCTCTGATTCACGATTCTCTTCTTTGTACTCTATCGGTAATTTTAGATCAGTGGTGGTTGTGGTGGTGGTGGTAGTGGTGGCGGAGTGAACTCTATAATAAAGGCTAATTTATGGTGGTTATGGATGGTAGTGGTGCTGGTGGTGGGCTTAAGTTGGGGTGGTTGCGGTGGTGGTGACTGGTGTGATGGTTTATATATATATATATAGAGAGAGAGAGAGAGGACGAGGAGGAGGGTAATTTGGTAATCAAATTATTTTGATATTTTACAATTAAAATTAATAAAATAGTGAAAGGTAAAGTAGACTTTTTACATGTTTTAAGGCTCTGTTTGGATTGCAAATCTCACAAGGGATGTCATTGTCCAAAAATATGCCAACTTGTATGTGGGTGTCCTTATGCCAAACCTCAAGGAGTGTCAATGTACTTTACCCAAATATAATAAATGGAATGACATGAATGGTATTCTTAATTCGTTTCTAATGGAGGCTCCAACCTTATTATTTGTCACATCAACTTTGGATTTTTACGCATTTTTCCTCCAAAAAATGCTTAAAACCAGAGAATTATTTGCTGGAAAATTGATTCATGCTCGAATAATGAAAGTCGGGCTTCATCAATTTCTATGCCAAAACTAGGTCTGTTTCCATTGCCCACCACATTTTCAATGAAATGCCTATTAAAAACACCTCTTTTTTATCTGCATATGCAAAATAGGGTAGGATGGATGCAACACGTTGCATTTTTGAGGAAATGCCCGAGCCTGATTATGTTTCGTGGACTGCAATGATCGTAGGTTATAATCAGATGGGTTATTTTGAAAATGCGATTAAATTGTTTCTAGAGACAATAGCGTGCAGAGTTTCGCCAACCCAAATCACAATAACTAATATTCTTGCTTCCATTGAAGCTCTGGATATTGGTAGGAAGGTTTACTCTCTTATTGTTAAACTCAGGCTCAATAGCTATGTTTCTATCTCGAATTCCCTCATCAACATATATATAAAGTTAGGTGATCAGGTGATAACAAAAATTATTTTCGATAAGATCAGATTGAAGAACATGTTAAGCTGGAATATTATGCATTCATTGTATATGCAGTCTGGTCAGCTTGATCTTGCTCTAAGCCAATTTGAACAAATGACTTAAAGAAATGTAATTTATTAGAATTCAATGGTTACAAGTTACAAACAGCTTGGGTTTGATCTTGCTGCATTGAATACATTCTCCATGTAAACTCTAATTAATTTGTGTTAAACATTAATCACAAATTATCATAAATTCCTAGATCTTAGAACTTCAATTAATTTCACATCCTTATAATGCATAAATAAATATGGTTAGATATACATATCTCGATTCATGATATCAAACCTTGTTGAGATTAAATCCAACGTCCAGATCCTTTAACCACGAACCAATCTGCAACTTTGATCAACAGGCAAAGGGGAAACTGGTTTCTCTCTCTTGGCTTTTTGCACACATAAAACTTTTACGTGTTGTATTCTTAATCGTACATAATTGATGGAGTATATGCACTTTTATAAAGGTAGAGAGAGGACCAGTTTTCCTTTTAGTAACATAATTCTACTTTCCATCAAAGTAAGAAATAAGAAAGCAAAACACTTCTCCAATAAGTAATTACCAAAAAGGTAATTATAAGTTAACCAAAATAAATAATATTAATTGATATCTATTTATTTAGCCACCAAGTAATATGTCACATGTCCAAATCATGTGGGCCACAATTAAATAAATAATCTTACATTCTCCCACTTGGCACATATGATAACTTTTGTAGTGGTTTAGTAAAATAGCCATTAGTGTGCACTATAAATTGGATTAAGGTATTAAGTTGGTCATCATAAATACCATGGTAAACAAACTACTAATGTAAGTCATGGCGGTTGTATGTCACTAAATGACACAGTCCCTTCCATATACCACAACACTAGTAACCCATTTAACATAGTCTATAAGTAAGAAGCATCAATAAAGGTCTAGAAATAATGTTTTTCTAAGACTATTCCTGTTTTCATCATTTAAATTAATACATGCATGTACATACATAAATTAATAGGAAATATCATAAACATATTTTAATGAGCTCAAAATGTCAAATATATATAAGCATTGTTAAGCAATCCACAACAAAAAATAATAATTAACTTTGATTACATTCAAGACCCATTCTTTCAACATGCCCTATGAATGTCTTAGGTGGTAATCCTTTTGTTAATGGATCTACAACCATAAGTTGTGTGCTTATATTTTCAAAAGACACTCCTTGTTTCTGAACTTTTTCTTTAACGGTAAGATATTTCAACTCCATATGCTTAACGCCATTGGAATACTTATCATTTTTAGTAAAGAAGACAGCTGCGGTGTTATCACAATAAATTTTCAGCGTTTTGGAAATCGAATCCATAATACCAAATCCCGAAATAAAGTTCCACAACCACAAACCATGATTTGTAGCCTCAAAGCATGCTACAAACTCAGCCTCCATAGTAGATGAAACAATAATAGACTGTTTTGCGCTTTTCCATTATATTGCCCCTCCAGCTAAAAGGAACAAATAACAAAAAGTGGATCTTCTACTATTCACACATCCAGCAAAATCTGAACCTGAGTAACCAATAACTTCTAAGTCACTAGTCCTTCTAAATGTGAGCATATAATTCTTTATTCCTTATAAGTATCTCATGACTTTCTTTGCAGCTTTCCAGTGATGCATTCCTGGATTGCTTTGGTATCTGCCTAGCATTCCAACTGCAAAACCAATATCTGGACAAGTGCAAACCTGTGCATATATCAAACATCCCACAATAGATGCATAAGGAATATTTTGCATTTCTTTATGTTCTAATTCATTCTTTAGACATTGCATCAAACTAAATTTATCCTCTTTCTATATTGGGACAACACTAGCTGAACAATGTTCCATACCAAATCTCTCTAGAATTCTCTCAATATATGTTTTCTGAGACAATCCTAACAATCCACGTGACCTGTCACGAAATATTTCTATTCCTATCACGTAGGATGCCTCACCCATATCTTTCATCTCAAAATTCTTAGAGAGATATTTTTTAGTTTCATGTAATAAACCAAGATCACTACTAGCAAGCAAAATATCATCAACATATAGAATCAGAAATATAAACTTACTCCCACTAACCTTCTGGTATATACACAGATTAACAGTATTTTCATTAAAACCAAAAGAAGTAATAGTATCATTAAACTTAATATACCATTGTCAGGAAACTTGTTTAAGTCCATATATTGACCATGCGTTCTTTACCCTCTAATCTGAAGCCTTTAGGTTGATCCATATAGACTTCTTCTTCTAAACTCCCATTTATGAAAGCTGTTTTCATATCCATTTGATGTAACTCTAAATCATAATGAGCTACAAACGCTATGATAATTCTAAAGGAATCCTTCTTAGATACAGGAGAGAATGTTTCTTTATAATCAATGCCTCCTATCTGAGTGAAGCTCTTGGCTACAAGTCTGGCTTTATATCGTTCAATATTGCCATTAGAGTCGCGTTTGGTCTTAAAGACCCATTTACACCCTACTTGTTTAAATCCTTCGGCCAATTGAATGAGTTCCCAAACTTTATTTTGTTCCATTGACTTCAACTCCTCATTCATGGCATTAATCCAATTAGTAGAATTATTACTATTAATGGCTTGTGAATATGTAACCGGATCCTTACATATCCCTATATCATAATCAGATTCATGTAGATATACCACATAATCATTCAGAATAGAAGGTCTCTTTTGTCTTTGAGACCGTCTTAATGTTATTCCTTGTGGTTCTTCTATAACTTCAGTGGTGATAGTTTCATTATGGAGTTGTTGATTATTTAATTGTTCTTCGTTGTTATGCAGTTCAACAACTGGAGAAATAATTATTTCTTTAGAAGTTCTGGGTAAAGGGATTTGTACCCTAACTTCTTGAATGATCACATTCTCATTCCTATCACTCCCATTGATCCTCAATGAATCTGGCATTACCGGTTTCAACAATTCTTGTACTATGTGTAGGATAGTAAAACTTATACCCTTTGGATTTTTCTGTGTAACCAATAAAGTACCCACTAACTGTTCTAAAATCCAATTTCTTTTCATGTGGATTATAAATCCTAGCTTCTGCTGGGCAACCCCAAACATGTAAGTGCCTTAAACTAGGTTTCCTTCCTATCCACAGTTCAAATGGAGTTTTTCAAACTGCCTTACTAGGAACCCTGTTTAATATATACATAGCAGTTCTAAAAGCATACATCCACAATGATATGGGTAACGAGGAATAATTTAACATACTCCGAACCATTTCCATAAGAGTACGATTACGCCTTTCAGCTACACCATTTTGCTGTGGCGTGCCTGGCATAGTGTATTGAGCACAAATGCCACGCTTTTCAAGGAATTTAGCAAACGGTCTAGGGCATTGACCCATTTCATCATACTTTCCATAATATTCACCACCTCTATCTGACCTTACTATTTTCACTTTTTTATCTAGTTGCCTTTCAACCTCATTTATGTATACTTCAAGAGTATTTACTGCTTGAGATTTTTCATGCAACAAATAGATATATCCATAACGTGAAAAATCATCTATAAAGGTGATAAAATATTTTTCTCCACCAAAAGATAGAACATCAAAAGGTCCACAAATGTCTGTATGAATAATTTCAAGAAGCTCTATATTTCTTATGGCTCCTCTCTTTGTGTGTTTGGTTTGTTTACCTTTAATACAATCCACACGCACAATAAAATCAGTAAAATCTAGATTCCAAAGAATTCTATCTTTTACTAATCTTTTTATCCTTTCACTGGATATATGACCCAATCTTTTATGCCACAAGAAAGATGAATTTTCATTAATTGAGCTACGTTTGGTTCCAACATTATGATGTAAGGTCAAAAGTGTTTCAAAAAATAAATTATCCAGCTTTATTTTGTAATACCAGAACCAACAAATTGGGATTTTTTGAACAAACTGAACATCCATTACCAAATTTAAATGAAAAACCATCAACATCAAGTTTGGACAAAGAAATCAAATTACGGGAAATTAAAGGAACATAAAGAGTGTTAAACAAATCTAAATGAAATCCAGTATCTAAAACTAAATGAAATGTCCCAATGGCTTCAATTGAAATTTTCTCCCTATTCCCTGTGAACAAGAAATCATCATTCGGATTTGTGGTTTGGGTTGAAAGGAATCCCTGCATCGTATTGGAAATATGAATATTAGAGCCTGAATCAACCCACCAAGTATTAGAAGGAACTTCAACTAAATTTTTTCCAAAACATATAAAAGCCAAAGGCTTACCTTTCTTTTCGAACCATTCTTTATGTTTTATGCAATCTTTCTGAAAGTGTCTAGATGTGACAACCCTAGTTTTTAGGCCAGCGCGTCCTGTGATGAACCGAATATTGACCCGATAGCGGATCCAGATGAGGAAACAAGAAAAAAGTCAATGGTCTCCCAAGGCACAACACACCTCTAAGACATTTTGATGACCTTCCATGAAGTTGTGGAACTCAATGAGAACTGACGCGGAAGCAAAAGATCGAAAAAATAACAATTAAGCCCCCAGGGGCAAAATAGTCATTTTACATGGAAATGACGTCCCTAGAATGTATATCATTCCCGAAACACATCCGTAACTTCCCATGAAGTCACAAAACTCAAAAGAAAGTAGCGGAAGTGAATTACAAGAAAACTAGACAAAAATAGCCCCAAGGGCAAAATACTCATTTTTGAAACTATGGATTCGAGTGCCACCGAGCATACCACTAGAAAGGAAATGAAAAACTAATCAAGATAGACTCAAGAATCACATGATTCGGAGTTCGGACAAAGGAGAAACAACATGACGAAGAAAAATGAGCACTTAAGGCTAAAAGGGTAAACTGGTTATTATCTAGGAAGATTCAGGTGCAACCGAGCACACCGTTTGGAAGACAGCAAAAAATTAGTGAAGTTCAAAAAAAATTTCACTTGATTTGGAGTCCGGACGAGGGAGAAACGAGTGTTTGAAGTTGAGACGTCGCGGCCACCCGACAAAGGTCATGGCGCACCCGGCGCCCATGTGCGAGCCCACCGGCGCCCCATGCGGCACCCAATGGTGTGCACATGCTGATAGCAATATAAAAAGAAGTGAGTTTCCAAAACTGAGGCTTGAAATGGAGGTCGAAATGAGTTTTTCTGGAAAAACACGAAGAAAAAACCCCCCATAAAATTGAGTTTTCTATCCAATAACGCAGACGAAAACGAAAAAAACTCACTGTGAAATCCCCAAAATGCCCCTGGATCAAAACTGGATAAGAGGGCAAAAGTTGCTATAGTGACTGTCGTGATTTGAGAGCAGAAACGGGCTAGAAGATGAATTTTTCTGGAAAAGCATGAAAAAGAAGCACGACATTTTACGAAAAATATTCGTGAAGAAAGCCTTCCTAAAATCACATTTTCTATGTGGCGAAGTCAAGACCAGAATTTATTTCCCGAAGAAAAACCCCAAAATGCCCTTAAGCCAGAATATATATATATATATATATATATATAGAATATATATATTATATAGCTTAATTACTAATATGAAGCATATATATATATATATATATATATATATATATATATATATATATATATACTACAATTTGGCAAGCTAAACATACATATACACCAAACATGCTTTTAAAACACTAAACCCTAAGTCATTTCAAGGATTTACAATCTATATACAAGACTATGGTTTAGTAAGTATGTAAACAATATATATTAAGCTCCAAAAACACTAAAAACATTGAAGAAATAAACATACAACAACCCCTACTTCACTTTGAGATGAAATCTCAAATCCCCACCGAAATGGAACCGCTCCGAATCCTACGAAACTTCGGGTTTTGTCGGGGACAACAAGGTGAACATTAAACCCTAAGGATGTAGCACCTAAATCCAAACTTGACTTTAAACCCACTCGAAAAATGTCTAAAACGAGATTCTAATCGGTTGGAATCGAACGTCTCGTCAAGGCCGACATTAAAGCTTGAGGCATCACCGGAAAAATCCAAGAGGAGAAGGGACAAAAGGAAGGAAGAAGGGTCCCTTTAGGATTCCATGGCTATTGGCCAAGAGAGGGAGAGGATGAAATGAAATATCCTACTCAACCCCTATTTATAGAAAAACTCAAAAAGTTCCCCGAACGAGTTTCGCCCGGCTCGGAAAAGTGAAATTTAAGCAGACGCGCTCAAATGGCAAAACACCATGAACAAAAAAGAACCGAAATGAAAAAGAAAAAAAAAAGGAAAAAAAAACAACAACTGAAGAAACGGCGTCAAAAACTGAGTCCTGAGTAAAGAGATATGTCCCGAACAAGTTCGGCGGTAACTGGGGTAAAAAACCTAAAAACTGGGGAGATCGACCACAAGACAATTCTAAGAGTACACGACTCGATGAAATGTGAAAATGAATCCTGTACGAAGATCCAAGCCCCAAGGAGACACTTTGCAATTAACTTTCATTAATTGCACAAAGGCCCTTACAAAAAAAGGATAACTGTGCAAGTAACCCAAATAAAAATATATTCCAAAAGATATTTTCTTAAAAACTTTCAAATCAAAATATTTTGAAAAGATATTTATGGAAAACACCCCAAGAAATGAAAATATTTCTGAAGAACCTTTTCATCCACGCCCCTGCGAGAAAAAGAAACAACTGGCGAACTTTTTTCCAAAAGTAAAACTACGCCTTTCAAGGAAACCAACTGGGATGAAAGCACAGGAAGTCAAAAATCAACTCCAACCACGAAGAGTGACATTACGCGAAAGCAAATTTCAACAAAAAAATTAATCTGTAAAAATAGAGAAAAAGGAAAGGAAGGAAAATGACCGAGTCATTACAATGACTGAGCTTATAGTTATCTCAATATGAAAGTTCACCATGAAGTGATCATTCTAGCATGTCCCCTGCATACAAAATGGCTTGATTGTCCATTTAATGGTGGAGGCAATGTGAACTTCATATTTGCTCGAACAATACAATCAGACAAAAAAATTAATTGAAGCATGATTTTGTAGCATTAAGATCAAGTCTTCATTGGTATGAAGTCTTATTCAAACTAATATATGATAAGCCACGTGAGCTAAACTCAAGGATGAGTTATTTCCAACCCAGGGGACTGATGCAGTGGTAAAATAAAATCCCTACTTTTCTGCTGGCAACTTTCTGATTTTTTTGAAATTCCCATATTATGATTTTTGGAAGCTTTACGTGTTATGATTTTAGAAGCTTTTCTGATTTCTGTAATTTTTTTTTTTTTTTTTTTTTCTTGAATAGGGGTGTTTTATAAACAAAATGAAAGAGTTACAAATCTTTTGGAGGCATCCCTCCTATAGATACAAAGAAATGGAGAACGCCCACTTCTAATACAAAACAAGACTAAAACATAACATCCGTACAAGCATGGCTAACTAAACAGGTCGACCAAATCAGACAAAGAAAAACTGTGAAAGTGGATGACCTCCCAAACTACAAGCTTGACAATCTGGTCTACATCCTCTCGGATCCCTTGATGAAGCGACTTGTTTCGAGCTGACCATAGCGTCCAGATGGTAACTGAAAACAAAGATTGCAAAACCTGAGATTTAACATTCTTTGTATTTGTATGATGCAAGGACCACACCACGATCTGCTCCACTGAGTAAAAAACTTGAGATGGCTCTTTTTGAGCCAATGGACAAGTGCAAGATAAATGGCCATTCGAATCTTCATAAGTAAAACAATTGTGACAAATAGAAGGGATGTAAAGGCCCATCTTCTACAGATTAACAAAGGAAAGATTTTTGTTATGCAATATGATAGACACCACAACCGCTATCATAGGTTTGCAATCCTTCCAACATAGAACCATCCATTCCAGCTTCTGAGCTCTGTGTCTACCCGCTATCCAAGTTGCTTTCAAAGATAAATTTCTATGCTGCCAACATATATTATCAGGTTCATCATGAATCTTCAATCTAGAAATGAAAGATCTAGCCAAATATGGAAAATCCTCTGGGAAGAACTATGTGCCACTGTCAATTATAACCTCTACCTTAGCCTTGCTATCAAAATTTATAAAAGGAATTGCCCTAAACCTTTAAACCACAGATAGGTTAGCACACCAAGGATCATGTAACAGATTAAAGGATTTGCGATTACCCACTTTATATATAATGTTAGGCAGCAACTGGTCTCTTAACTTCTAGAATTTGCTTCCAAGTAGTTGAATCAGAGGTTCTAGGGAGGATAGTCCAAAAGGAGAAATTCTTCAAATATCTTGCCTGCAGCCACTGAATCCAAATCTTATCTTTCTTTTGAACAAAATCCCAACAAATAGAAATCTTAGTTGCAGCATCAATGTCGATGGCCCTGTTTGGATTGGTTTTTCAAACGCTGTTTTTAGCTTTTTGGACTTAAAAGCTGTTTTGAGTAGTGTTTGGCTAGTTTTTTTAAAGAGCTTTTGGGTTTTGGAAGAGCGTTTTAGAGAAGTTGGTACCCCCTAGCTTTTTCGAAACGCTCTTTTGAAACAACACGGGAAAAGTTTAGGCATTTTAATGAAACTTTTTAAATAACAAACGTACCCTTTTTATTACTTAATAAAAAAATATAATTCCAAGCATGTCCCTATAAAAGTTCCTTTAATTTTCTTTCCAAACCCTAGTAGTACAGAACTCGCCGCTGCTTTGACTAGTCTGATTGAGCATTCAACGGGAAGGAAGCCCGGAAGAAGATTCTTATTTGGGTTTTTTCTCTTCTTTGTTTTTATTTTTGGTAAATAGAAAGAAAGATCATGGGGTTAATATGGAACAAACGAGAAAACACATAGATCTAATATGCGTATCCATAGCTGCAATCTTGTCTAGAGTTGGAACATGAAAAATCATGTGATTCAGCCCACAGAATGGGATCATAGTTCTTTGTTGGCAAGGTTAAGAATTCTTCAACCTCTGATTTGGGATCGGTAGTAGGTTTGTTGGGATTGGAGTTGCATAAGGGCTTTCGCCTAGGTGGATGTCTGCGTTTTCTTGTTCTTGTAGGTTCCATACTCCCCTCATGATCTTTCTTTGTATTTACTGGAAGAAAAAAAAAAAAAAGGCACAAAACCAAAAACAAAGAAGAGAATCCTAAGGAATTATATATATATATATATATATATATATATATATATCATATATATATATATATCGCTGTTGCAATCATAGCTATATTTTGATTCATTCTTGGTTTTTATTTTTTTGTTTTCTTTCCATCTTTAGCTTTTTTTCACCACAAAATTGAATTGGAAAATAGGTGAACATTTATGTAAAGCTTCCTCAGTAAAGGTCATAGAATGAAGGAAAAAAATCTTTCCATCTTTATTCTTTAACTATTTTTTTCACCTCAAATTTGAATTGGAAAATAGGTGAACTTGTAAGGGGGAAAAAAAAAAAAGAAAGGTGAACTTGTATGTAAAATATTGTATTTAATTTCCTTCAAAGAATTTATAAAATAAGTTAAATATATATCACGTTGAAAAATAATAATAATAATAATTAAATAATTAGCTGTTGGTTAAATTATATTTGTCAATATCATAGTTTTAATTGCAGCAGTCTGTTGGTAAGTGTTTTAGACGCTTATTTTATCGGTTCATATGGTAAAAATGCTTATTTGATTGATTTTTTAGGTTTATTTATTATTATTTTTTTCAATTTAGGTTGATAAACACTCCAAAAAAAAAAAATTTCATCTCCCAATATATATACATATGTATATATTTCATCTAAGGGCAAAATAGTTGTATGAGTAGTAGAAGAGTTTTAGCAAACGTTTTGCCAAACAGAGAGAAAAACTCTTCTACCATTAAAAGCTCTTCTAAAATGCAGTTCCAAACACTAACATAGAAGCCAAATAGAAGTGACAACATTTACTTCTCTTTTTCTTCTTTGTAAAAGCAGAAGTAAAAGCCTTGCCAAACGAGGTCTATGATTCTTCATAGATTAAATCCTCTTCCAGTGTGGGGAAGAGTAAACTGACTCTATTTAATATGAGACAACTTCTTCGTCTCAACTTTGCCACTCCACAAAAACTTTTTCAACTTACTGTGATACCCCTCAATTCTAGAGCCATGGGTGATCAAGTCCGAGCACAGAATACAAGAGATATGAAACAATTAATATTTAAACAAGCATTTGAATACAAAAAGAATAATAAAGAATAAATAAATAATAAGCTGAAGGAAACTCAATAATAAATCCCTATTTTAAAATCCTCAAATAAATAATAATTAAAAATCCAATAATAAAATCCTCCAATCTTCGGATACTAGTAATTAATTAAACTACAACTCGGGAATCCATCCTGTGGACCCCTAATAATATCCTAACTGAAATAACTGAACCGAAATAAAAATAATAAGTAACTAATGAAGACGAGTCCTACGTAGAGTCGGAAGAGTGAATGACTGTCTCTGCACGGCACGAACAATCTCTAAGACTGGAACTGACGAACACCTGAAAAATAATGGTGGGTCAGGCCCACAAACAAGTTCTAATCTACTACATCCTAAACAGAGACTCGATACACGTACACATCCTAATTAATTCAACAATAACTAAATAGTCCATATATAGATATATACACACTAAAGGAACCTCACTAGACTATAGAGTTGTCTCAACCTGAATAGTAGGCAACATGCAAAACGCACATATAGTGGACATAAGTACCTAGACCTACCAGGGTACACAACTACGCTATATCTAGCTACACATCCCTGGCAATATACACACACTAACCACTGATCCTGAGACTCAAGCTCATATCATGGTGTATAATTATATATATAAAATCCGTCCTGTCCAACCATCAAAGTAAATTATCCAAATATTATTTTAATAATATGTCATGCAACTATTCCGTTGACCTGACACGAATAAGTAGGATTTAACACTATGGTTAATCCGTTCCCTTATCCAAAAATAGGTAGGACTTAACTTTTAAGTTAATCCGTCCCTAATATGCCCCCATCCCATAATAGTGCATTAATCCACATCGGAACCAAAGAGAAGTTTCCAATCCAAAGATAATGTAAATAATATTTACATATAGTAATCCACATAAACATGATATAATTCATATATATTCCATTTATATTTAATTGCAAAATAACAAATTCTAAGTAACATGCAATTAATTTACCTCATAAAAATATGTATCTCAATTAATTGTACTCCCCTATAATCTGATTAAATTCATTTAAATTCAAATAATTAATTTAAATAATTTAATCTAACCCTATTTAATTAATTTTCACCTTTTTAAATTAAATTTCATATCAGTTACTATTTACAAATTGATACAAACTGCTTTTAACCATATCAAGATAAAAACCCAAAACAAAATTTCATTTAATATTAACAATTGATGCAGCCCTTGACTGTTGTTTTTCCTTTCTCGTTCGGTGTGCCCATGTGTTCTCACATATACACCATCTAAATATTAATAACCAAATCAAGGAAAAAGGAACAAAAACAACAAAATAGATTTCGTACATGTGTATAAAACTGATGCATGTATATAACCAAATCAACAAAACAGATTTCAATTATTGTAAACAACTTATGCATGTCTATAGAAACCCTTGTTCGGCGTGCATGGAAGGAAGCTCACAGATTTCATACATATACACACAATTAATTAAATTAGAGCATTCCTCGTTCGGCGCGTAAACTATATAAATCAACTTTGATTTAATCTTAATTTATATACGAACTGCTTCACACTAAATTCATAATATATTACAACACATAAAAAAATTTAGCACAAATTCATTATTAATTTCTAAATAAATCCTTGTAATTAAATTCAACTAATTTATTTAACAAACCTAAAATTAATCTAGCATGCATAGAGTATGAATCAAAGGAGAAGAGAATAATTAGAACTTACCTTTAGGGATTTGATAAAAACTCTAGCCTCCTTCTTCCTTTTTCTCTTCATTCCTCTTCCTTCTTTCTCTCTCTAAAATATAGTACGTGATATATTTTCTCACCTCTTTCACAACTCTATAGTTATATATTTATAGGCAACTAAAATAACCCTAATCCTTTTCCCATTCCAAAACAAACTAAAATGAAATAAAAATAAAATAAAATAAAATTTAAATACTAAAAAGGTAACTAAATATATGTTATGTATAATGTATGTGTACCCCTTTATATATATAATATATAAATATATATCAGATAATTATTAAAGGGACTTTCCTTACACATATATATATATTTATTTATTAAATATACATATACAAGGGTAATCATCCGTACCCATTAAACCCCTTATCCAAGTAGTCCATGAAGCCCAATTGATTGGTCAATTACTACTATCCATATCCAATTCCTTAAAAAATATAAAAATAAAATAAATAAAATAAAAATAAAAATAAAACAATTAAATTCCTAAATAAATACACATAATCACATTCAATTCAATTTAAACAAATAATTAAATCAATTAAACAAGTAAACAATTAGTCAAGAAAATAACTAAATAATTAAATGCAATTAAAACTATTAAAATAATACCGAGACTATCCTTTTTAAATTAGGGATATTACATTCTTCACCCCTAATAAAAGGAATTCCGTCATCGGAATTCGCCCTTACCTTCTTCCACTATATCTGGAAACTGTGAGCGAATAACATCCTCTTGTTCCCAAGTAGACTCAGCCTCATTATGGTGATTCCACTGGACACGGACTAACGATATGACTTTATTGCGAAGAACATGATCCTTACGGTCAATAATGCGACACGGTGGCTCCACATATGTTGCATCCGGCTGCAACTCAATCTCTCACACATCGATATGCTGATACCGATCTTCATCTCGCAGAAATTTTCACAACATGGAAACATGAAACACATTGTGCACTTGATCCAAATGATCTGGAAGTGCCAACCGATAAGCTACAGCTCCAACGCGATCGGTAATCATAAATGGACCAACAAACCGTGGTGATAACTTCCCTTTCTTCCCAAAGCGCATTACACCTTTCATAGGAGACACTTTGAGTAGAACCTGATCCCCAACCTGAAACTCTAATGCACGAGTACGACAATCCTCATAACTCTTCTGCCTACTCTGGGCAATGCGCATGCGATCCCTAATAAGAGCAATCTTCTCAGAAGTATCGTTAATGAACTTGGGACCCAAAAATCGGCTCTCGCCAACCTCCATCCAACAAACAGGAGATCTACATGGTCGTCCATACAATGCCTCAAACGATGCCATACCAATAGTCTTCTGAAAACTATTGTTATATGCGAACTCCACAAGTGGCAAATACTCCTCCCAATGGCCCTTAAAATCAAGGACACAAGAACGAAGCATATCCTCCATTATTTGATTAACCCTCTCGGTCTGTCCATCAGTCTGAGGATGATAAGCAGTGCTAAGATGCAACTCTGTACCCAAATCCTGCTGAAAACTCTTCCAAAACCCTTATACAAAGCTCGAATCCCTGTCCGATATAATAGATAACGGAATGCCATGCAACATCACAATCTCTGTAATGTAAAGTCTCGCCAACTGTTCCGAAGTGTAATCAGGGCGAATAGGCAAGAAATGAGCTGATTTGGTCAACCTATCAACGATGACCCAAATGGAATTGTGATTCTTGAACGAATTAGGCAATCCTTCCACAAAATCCATAGAAATGCTCTCCCATTTCCACTCTGGTATCGGCAGTGGCTGTAGAGCTCCTGGCGGCCTCTGATGATCAATCTTGACCATCTGACAAGTACTACATTGTGAGACAAATAGAGTAATGTCCCTCTTCATACCTGCCCACCAAAACTGCCGCTTCATATCCTGATACATTTTGTCACCTCCAGGATGAACCGAAAACTCAGAGTGGTGAGTCTCAGTCATCACATCCTTCCTCAACTCATCAGCAGAAGGTACCACTAACCGTCCCTTGTACCTCAAACCTCCATCAGCCCCAGCATAGTAGAATGGAACCTCTCCGGAAGCTAACTCTGCAACTTTATCAATGCATTGCTGATCCGTGAGTTGTGCCTTCAAAACTTTGTGAATGATAGAAGGTGTAACTACCATGCAAGCCAAGAAAGCATCCGACAATTCATCCACCCTCTTCAACGCATTCCACTCAGTAGTGAATATAGTGGAAAAACTACCAACAGGTCGATGACTGAGTGCATCCGCCACCACATTCACTTTCCCTGGATGATACTGTATAGAAAAATGATAGTCTTTCACAAACTCCAACCACCTGCGCTGTCTCATATTCAGCTCCCGCTGAGTGAACAAATACTGCAGACTCTTATGATCGCTGAATAATCTGAAGGACTCACCCAACAGATAATGCCTCTAAATACGTAAGGCAAAAACCACAGCAGCCAACTCCAAATCATGCGTTGGATAATTAAGCTCGTGTAGCTTAAGCTTCCGAGATCCATACGAAATCGGCCGCTCCTCCTACATTAAAATACATCCAAGACCCTGCAACGAAGCATCTGTGTACACAAGATACTCTATCCCGCTCTGTGGGGTAGACAAAACTGGTGCAGAAGTCAACTTAGTCTTCAGCTCATCAAAAGCTTTCTGACAATATTCATCCCACATGAACCGTACACTCTTCTTAGTTAAATGAGTGAGTGGTCTTGCTATCTTTGAAAACCCCTGGATGATCCTCCTGTAATATCCTGCCACACCGAGAAAACTCTGAATCTCGGTAGGTGATGTAGGCTGTCCCCACTCAACCACTGCTGAAACCTTGGCTGGATCCACCACTATTCCCCTTTTTGACACCACGTGACCCAGAAATTTCACTTCCCGCTGCCAAAATTCACATTTCTCAAACTTGGCATACAACTGATGCTCACAAAGCGTCTGTAGGACTATCCAAAGATGTCTAGCATGATCGTCCTCTGACCTCGAGTAAATCAAAATGTCATCTATGAAGACAATGACAAATTGATCCAAGTAAGCTCTGAAGACTTTATTCATTAAATCCATGAAAACCACTGGTGCATTAGTCAGCCCGAACGGCATCACCCGAAACTCATAAGATCTATATCTAGTGAGAAACGCTGTCCTCGGGACATCCTGCTCCCGAACCCGAAGTTGATGATATCCAGACCGCAGATCAATCTTAGAGAAATAAGTAGCTCCCTTCAACTGATCAAACAAGTCATCAATCCTGGGCAAAGGATACTTGTTACGAATAGTAACCTTGTTCAACTCCCTGTAATCTATACACAAGTGCAGTGAACCATCCTTTTTTTCACAAATAAAACCGGTGCTCCCCAGGGTGAAGTACTCCTGCGAATGAAACCCTGGCTGAGTAGCTGCTGAATCTGATCCCTCAGCTCGCGCATCTCCACTGGTGCCATCCTATATGGTGCCCTAGCAATAGGCATAATGCCTGGAGCTAAGTCTATTACAAAGTAGATCTCGCGACTAGGCAGCAACCCTGGAATCTCCTGAAATACATCCGGGTAATCCTGTACAATTGGTATATTATCCAATAATACAGTAGTCCCCTCTTTCGTTTCCTCTTCCATATAAAACAAATGGGTGTTAGTGACCCCCTTAAAACGCGGCATAGCGACGACGTACATGTCTTGACCAGGTATGGTGAAAACAACTGACCTATCATAACAATCAACTTGTGCATGGTAATGGGATAACCAATCCATCCCAAGTATCACATCATAAGTGTGCATGTCTAGGACCAAAAGATTGGCTAGAAATCTGAGTCTACTAATATCTAGTGTCACAGGCCCATCACTCTCATGAAGAATGGCTGTATTGCCTAACGGTGTAGAAATTCCATGTGGTCTACTGCATACCCGAGTCATCATCCTAGACAAAGCAAGAAATGACCTAGCTACAAATGAATGTGTAGCACCCGTATCAAATAAAACACGTCCAAGTAAACCATGAATAGGAAACTTACCCTCAACAGCCTGAGGTGCCCGAACATCCTGTGGCATGGGGTTGTACACCCTGCCATAGTGCAACTGCTGCGGTGCCTGTCCCTGAGGCTGCGGCGGTGCTGCTAAATCCGGATATGTTTGTCCCTGAATCCGTGGAACCTATGGAGCTGGTAAAGGCACTGGTGCCCTCTGCCCCTGCTGCATATGTTGTCCCTGTCTCTGTCCCTGTCTTACTATAGGACACTGCCTGGAAGTGTGACCATACTCTCCACAAGTATAACAACTATCCTGGAAAGTACCAAATGGCCTCCTTTGTCGGTTAGCCTGTGGCTGACCCTGTCCTGCCTGTGGTCCCCCATTCTGCTGTCGCTGAACAGGTGCCACATCCATGGGAGCATCTGAACCACCCTTGTGCTTCTTCCAAGGCTGCTGTCCTTGGAACTTGCCCTTGTCATTCTGTCGGTGTCCGTTCCCATTCCCTTTATCAGCTGACTAATTAGCAGAGTCTTTGTCACCCCGCTTCTCACCCTTAGCCTGTCTGAAATCCACGGTCAACTGATACTGCTGTAGAGCGGCGTCTACCACCTGAGCATAGGTAGCATAGGCTGGACTACCCGTAATAGCTCTCTTGATAGACCACATCAGTCCCTTAACGAAATTATTGCGCTTCTTCTCCTCTGTATCCACCTCCTCCGGTGCAAAGAGAGACAAGCATGTGAACTGCGGCTCATACTCCGCTACTGTCATGTTCCCCTGCTGCAGATTAAGAAACTCAGTCTTCATGGCTGCCCTGATTGCATAAGGGAAATACTTTTCATCAAAGCGTGCACTGAACTGATCGTAAGTCAATGCCATCCTCTCCGCTGCGGTGGTAACTGACTCCCACTACTGTAGTGCATCCCCAACTAGCTTGAAGGTAGCAAACATTTGCTTCTGAACCTCCGTGCACTGAACTAAGCAAAGATGTCGCTCGATGTCCTGTTTCCACTGATGAGCTGTTCTCGCATCGGTGGAACCTGTGAACTCAGGTGGGCTCCCCTTTGTGAAAGAACTCCTAGCTTTCTCCCAAGTATCAATCCGAACAACCGGTGCCGGTAACGGTGCCGGCTGTACTTGAGGTTGATTCCGAAGTGCAGCAGTTACCCCTGTTTCTATAGCCCGAGCAATAAGGTCATTGATGTGAGGAGGAAACTCTTGATCTCCTCCCTGATCCTGAGTTTGCTGAACTTCCTCATGCTCCTCATAGAACTGACCTCATCCTCCTGACGCTGCCTACGAGCTGCCTCCCTTCGTTGCCTGTTTCTCTGATTGTCCCGTCTTCTTCTAGCATTAACCATTCTGTTAACATAGAAAGACAGACATTAGTACAATTTAACCGAACCACAAAGAATACAACGAATCCTAATCTTAGGCTCTAACTAAAAGAATACGCTACGCGGAAGTCTTAAAACGATAGATCCCTAAAGACACTTGAACCTGGAGTGCTCTGATACCAACTGTGATACCCCTCAATTCTAGAGCCACGGGTGATCAAGTCCATGCACAAAATACAAGGGATATCAAACAATTAATATTTAAACAAGCATTTGAATACAAAAAGAATAATGAAGAATAAATAAATAATAAGCTGAAGGAAACTCAATAATAAATCCCTATTTTAAAATCCTCAAATAAATAATAACTAAAAATCCAATAATAAAATCCTCCAATATTCGGATACTAGTAATTAATTAAACTACAACTCGGGAATCCATCCTGTGGACCCCTAATAATATCCTAACTGAAATAACTTGTCCGAAATAAAAATAATAAGTAACTAATGAAGACGAGTCCTACGTATAGTCGGAAGAGTGAATGACTGTCTCTGCTCGGCACGAACAATCTCTAAGACTGGAACTGACGAACACCTGAAAAATAATGGTGGGTCAGGCCCACAAACAAGTTCTAATCTACTACATCCCAAACAGAGACCCGATACATGTACACATCCTAATTAATTCAACAATAACTAAATAGTCCATATGTAGATATATACACACTAAAGGAACCTCACTAGACTATAGAGTTGTCTCAACCTGAATAGTAGGCAACATGCAAAACGCACATATAGTGGGCATGAGTACCTAGACCTACCAGGGTACACAACTACGCTATATCTAGCTACACATCCCTGGCAATATACGCACCCTAACCACTGATCCTGAGACTCAAGCTCATATCATGGTGTATAATTATATATATAAAATCTGTCCTGTCCAACCATCAAAGTAAATTATCCAAATATTATTTTAATAATATGTCATCCAACTATTCCGTTGACCTGACACGAATAAGTAGGACTTAACACTATGGTTAATCCGTTCCCTTATCCAAAAATAGGTAGGACTTAACTTTTAAGTTAATCCGTCCCTAATATGCCCCCATCCCATAATGGTGCATTAATCCACATCAGAACCAAAGAGAAGTTTCCAATCCAAAGATAATGTAAATAATATTTACATATAGTAATCCACATAAACATGATATAATTCATATATATTCCATTTATATTTAATTGCAAAATAACAAATTCTAAGTAACATGCAATTAATTTACCTCATAAAAATATGTATCTCAATTAATTGTACTCCCCTATAATCTGATTAAATTCATTTAAATTCAAATAATTAATTTAAATAATTTAATCTAATTCTATTTAATTAATTTTCACCTTTTTAAATTAAATTTCATATTAGTTACTATTTACAAATTGATACAAACTGCTTTTAACCATATCAAGATAAAAACCCAAAACAAAATTTCATTTAATATTAACAATTGATGCCCCTTGACTGTTGTTTTTCCTTTCTCGTTCGGTGTGCCCATGTGTTCTCACATATACACCATCCAAATATTAATAACCAAATCAAGGCAAAAGGAATAAAAACAACAAAATAGATTTCGTACATGTGTATACAACTGATGCATGTATATAACCAAATCAACAAAACAGATTTCAATTATTGTAAACAACTTATGCATGTCTATAGAAACCCTCGTTCAGCGTGCATGGAAGGAAGCTCAAAGATTTCATACATATACACACAATTAATTAAATTAGAGCATTCCTCGTTCGGCGCGTAAACTATAAAAATCAACTTTGATTTAATCTTAATTTATATACGAACTGCTTCACACTAAATTCATAATATATTACAACACATAAAAAAAATTTAGCACAAATTCATTATTAATTTCTAAATAAATCCTTGTAATTAAATTCAACTAATTTATTTAACAAACCTAGAATTAATCTAGCTTGCATAGAGTATGAATCAAAGAAGAAGAGAAGAATTAGAACTTGCCTTTAAGGATTTGATAAAAACCCTAGCCTCCTTCTTCCTTTTTCTCTTCCTTCCTCTTCCTTCTTTCTGTCTCTAAAATATAGTACGTGATATATTTTCTCACCTCTTTCACAACTCTATAGTTATATATTTATAGGCAACTAAAATAACTCTAATCAATTTCCCATTCCAAGACAAACTAAAATGAAATAAAAATAAAATAAAATAAAATTTAAATACTAAAAAGGTAACTAAATATATGTTACGTATAATGTATGTGTACCCCTTTTTATATATAATATATAAATATATATCAGATTATTATTAAACTGACTTTCCTTACATATATATATATATATATGGTGCCCTAGCAATAGGCGTAGTGCCTGGAGCTAAATCTATCACAAAGTCGATCTCGCGACTAGGCGGCAACCCTGGAATTGATACAAACTGCTTTTAACCATATCAAGATAAAAACCCAAAACAAAATTTCATTTAATATTAACAATTGATGCCCCTTGACTGTTGTTTTTCCTTTCTCGTTCGGTGTGCCCATGTGTTCTCACATATACACCATCCAAATATTAATAACCAAATCAAGGCAAAAGGAATAAAAACAACAAAATAGATTTCGTACATGTGTATACAACTGATGCATTTATATAACCAAATCAACAAAACAGATTCAATTATTGTAAACAACTTATGCATGTCTAGAGAAACCCTCGTTCAGCGTGCATGGAAGGAAGCTCAAAGATTTCATACATATACACACAATTAATTAAATTAGAACATTCCTCGTTCGGCGCGTAAACTATAAAAATCAACTTTGATTTAATCTTAATTTATATACGAACTGCTTCACACTAAATTCATAATATATTACAACACATAAAAAAAATTTAGCACAAATTCAACTAATTTATTTAACAAACCTAGAATTAATCTAGCTTGCATAGAGTATGAATCAAAGAAGAAGAGAAGAATTAGAACTTGCCTTTAAGGATTTGATAAAAACCCTAGCCTCCTTCTTCCTTTTTCTCTTCCTTCCTCTTCCTTCTTTCTGTCTCTAAAATATAGTACGTGAAATATTTTCTCACCTCTTTCACAACTCTATAGTTATATATTTATAGGCAACTAAAATAACCCTAATCCTTTTCCCATTCCAAGACAAACTAAAATGAAATAAAAATAAAATAAAATAAAATTTAAATACTAAAAAGGTAACTAAATATATGTTACGTATAATGTATGTGTACCCCTTTTTATATATAATATATAAATATATATCAGAGTATTATTAAAGGGACTTTCCTTACATATATATATATATATATATTAAATATACATATACATGGGTAATCATCCGTACCCATTAAACCCCTTATCCAAGTAGTCCATGGAGCCCAATTGATTGGTCAATTACTACTATCCATATCCAATTCCTTAAAAAATATAAAAAAAAAATAAAACAATTAAATTCCTAAATAAATACACATCATCACATTCAATTCAATTTAAACAAATAATTAAATCAATTAAACAAGTAAACAATTAGCCAAGAAAACAACTAAATAATTAAATGCAATTAAAACTATTAAAATAATACCGAGACTATCATTTTTAAATTAGGGATATTACATTCTTCCCCCCTAATAAAAGGAATTCCGTCCTCGGAATTCGCCCTTACCTTCTTCCACTATATCTGGAAACTGTGAGCGAATAACATCCTCTTGTTCCCAAGTAGACTCAGCCTCATTATGGTGATTCCACTGGACACGGACTAACGGTATGACTTTATTGCGAAGAACATGATCCTTACGGTCAATAATGCGACACGGTGGCTCCACATATGTTGCATCCGGCTGCAACTCAATCTCTCCTACATCGATATGCTGATACCGATCTTCATCTCGCAGAAATTTTCGCAACATGGAAACATGAAACACATTGTGCACTCGATCCAAATGATCTGGAAGTGCCAACCGATAAGCTACAGCTCCAACACGATCGGTAATCATAAATGGACCAACAAACCGTGGTGATAGCTTCCCTTTCTTCCCAAAGTGTATTCCAGCTTTCATAGGAGACACTTTGAGTAGAACCTGATCCCCTACCTGAAACTCTAATGCACGAGTACGACGATCCGCATAACTCTTCTGCCTACTTTGGGCAGTGCGTATGCGATCCCTAATAAGAGCAATCTTCTCAGATGTATCCTTAATGAACTCGGGACCCAAAAATCAGCTCTCGCCAACCTCCATCCAACAAACAGGAGATCTACATGGTCGTGCATACAATGCCTCAAACGGTGCCATACCAATAGTCTTCTGAAAAATATTGTTATATGCGAACTCCACAAGTGGCAAATACTCCTCCCAATGGCCCTTAAAATCAAGGACACAAGAACGAAGCATATCCTCCATTATCTGATTAACCCTCTCGGTCTGTCCATCAGTCTGAGGATGATAAGTAGTGCTAAGATGCAGCTCTATACCCAAAGCCTGCTGAAAACTCTTCCAAAACCCTGATACAAAGCTCGAATCCCTGTCCGATATAATAGATAACGGAATGCCATGCAACTTCACAATCTCTGTAATGTAAAGTCTCGCCAACTGTTCCGAAATGTAATCAGGGCGAATAGGCAAGAAATGAGCTGATTTGGTCAACCTATCAATGATGACCCAAATGGAATTGTGATTCTTGAACGAATTAGGCAATTCTTCCACAAAATCCATAGAAATGCTCTCCCATTTCCACTCTGGTATCGGCAGTGGCGGTAGAGCTCCTGGCGGCCTCTGATGATCAATCTTGACCATCTGACAAGTACTACATTGTGAGACAAATAGAGCAATGTCCCTCTTCATACCCGCCCACCAAAACTGCCGTTCATATCCTGATACATTTTGTCACCTCCAGGATGAACCGAAAACTCAGAGTGGTGAGTCTCAGTCATCACATCCTTCCTCAACTCATCAGCAGAAGGTACCACTAACCGTCCCTTGTACCTCAAACCTCCATCAGCCCCAACATAGTAGAATGGAACCTCTCCGGAAGCTAACTCTGCAACTTTATCAATGCACTGCTGATCCGTGAGTTGTGCCTTCAAAACTTTGTGAATGATAGAAGGTGTAACTACCATGCAAGCCAAGAAAGCATCCGACAATTCATCCACCCTCTTCAACGCATTCCACTCAATAGTGAATAGAATAGAAAGACTACCAACAGGTCGATGACTGAGTGCATCCGCCACCACATTCGCTTTCCCTGGATGATACTGTATAGAAAAATGATAGTCTTTCACAAACTCCAACCACATGCGCTGTCTCATATTCAGCTCCCATTGAGTGAACAAATACTGCAGACTCTTGTGATCGCTGAATAATCTGAAGGACTCACCCAACAGATAATGCCTCCAAATACGTAAGGCGAAAACCACAGCTGCCAACTCCAAATCATGCGTTGGATAATTAAGCTCGTGAGGCTTAAGCTTTCGAGATCTATACGAAATCGGTCGCTCCTCCTGCATTAAAACACATCCAAGACCCTGCAACGAAGCATCTGTGTACACAAGATACTCTATCCCGCTTTGTGGGGTAGACAAAACTGGTGGATAAGTCAACTTAGTCTTCAGCTCATCAAAAGCTTTCTGATAATATTCATCCCACACGAACTGTACACCCTTCTTAGTTAAATGAGTGAGTGGTCCTGCTATCTTTGAAAACCCCTGGATGAACCTCTTGTAATATCCTGCCAAACTGAGAAAACTCCGAATCTCTGTAGGTGATGTAGGCTGTCCCCACTCAACCACCGCTGAAACCTTGGCTGGATCCACCGCTATTCCCCTTTCTGACACCACGTGACCCAGAAATTTCACTTCCCGCTGCCAAAATTCACAGTTCTCAAACTTGGCATACAACTGATGCTCACGAAGCGTCTGTAAGACTATCCGAAGATGTCTAGCATGATCGTCCTTTGACCTCGAGTAAATCAAAATGTCATCTATGAAGACAATGACAAATAGATCCAAGTAAGCTCTGAAGACTCTATTCATTAAATCCATGAAAACCGCTGGTGCATTAGTCAACCCGAACGACATCACCCGAAACTCATAAGATCCATATCTAGTGTGTAACGCTGTCCTAGGGACATCCTGCTCCCGAACCCGAAGTTGATGATATCCAGACCGCAGATCAATCTTTGAGAAATAAGTAGCTCCCTTCAACTGATCAAACAAGTCATCAATCCCGGGCAAAGGATACTTGTTACGAATAGTAACCTTGTTCAACTCCCTGTAATCTATACACAAGCGGAGTGAACCATCCTTCTTTTTCACAAATAAAACCGGTGCTCCCCAGGGTGAAGTACTCCTGTGAATGAAACCTTGGCTGAGTAGCTGCTGAATCTGATCCCTCAGCACGCACATCTCCACTGGTGCCATCCTATATGGTGCCCTAGCAATAGGCGTAGTGCCTGGGGCTAAGTCTTTCACAAAGTCGATCTCGCGACTAGGCGGCAACCCTGGAATCTCCTGAAATACATCCGGGTAATCCTGTACAATTGGTATATTAACCAATAATACAGTAGTCCCCTCCTCTGTTTCCTCTTCCATATGAAACAAATAGGTGTTATTGACCCCCTTAAAACGCGGCATAGCGACGACGTACATGTCCTGACCAGGTATACTGAAAACAACTGACCTATCATAACAATCAACTTGGGAATGGTAATGCGATAACCAATCCATCCCAAGTATCACATCATAAGTGTGCATGTCTAGGACCAAAAGATTGGCTAGAAATCTGAGTCAACCAATATCTAGTATCACAGGCCCATCACTCTCATGAAGAATGGCTGTATTGCCTAACGGTGTAGAAATTCCATGTGGTCTACTGCATACCCGAGTCATCATCCTAGACAAAGCAACAAATGACCTAGCTACAAATGAATGTGTAGCACCCGTATCAAATAAAACACGTCCAAGTAAACCATGAATAGGAAACTTACCCTCAACAGCCTGAGGTGCCCGAACATCCTGTGGCATGGGGTTGTACACCCTGCCATAGTGCAACTGCTGCGGTGCCTGTCCCTGAGGCTGCGGCGGTGCTGCTAAAGCCGGATATGTCTGTCCCTGAATCCGTGGAACCTATGGAGCTGGTAAAGGCACTGGTGCCCTCTGCCCCTGCTGCACATGTTGTCCCTGTCTCTGTCCCTGTCTTACTATAGGACACTGCCTAGAAGTGTGACCATACTCTCCACAAGTATAACAACTATCCTGGAAAGTACCAAATGGCCTCCTCTGTCGGTTAGCCTGTGGCTGACCCTGTCCTGCCTGTGGTCCCCCATTCTGCTGTCGCTGAATAGGTGCCACATCCATGGGAGCATCTGAACCACCCTTGTGCTTCTTCCAAGGCTGCTGTCCTTGGAACTTGCCTTTGTCATTCTGTCGGTGTCCGTTCCCATTCCCTTTATCAGCTGACTGATTAGTAGAGTCTCTGTCACCCCGCTTCTCACCCTTAGCCTGTCTGAAATCCACGGTCAACTGATACTGCTGTAGAGCGGCGTCTACCACCTGAGCATAGGTAGCATAGGCTGGACTACCCGTAATAGCTCTCTTGATAGACTACATCAGTCCCTTGACGAAATTATTGCGTTTCTTCTCCTCTGTATCCACCTCCTCCGGTGCAAAGAGAGACAAGCGTGTGAACTGCTGCTCATACCCTGCTACTGTCATGTTCCCCTGTTGCAGATTAAGAAACTCAGTCTTCATGGCTGCCCAGATTGCATAAGGGAAATACTTTTCATCAAAGCGTGCACTGAACTGATCGTAAGTCAATGCCATCCTCTCCGCTGCGGTAATAATTGACTCCCACCACTGTAGTGCATCCCTAACTAGTTTGAAGGTAGCAAGCATCTACTTCTGAACCTCCGTGCACTAAACTAAGCGAAGATGTCGCTTGATGTCCTGTTTCCACTGATGAGCTGCTCTCGCATCGGTGGAACCTGTGAACTCAGGTGGGCTCCCCTTTGTGAAAGAACTCCTAGCTTTCTCCCAAGTATCAATCTGAACAACCGGTGCCGGTAACGGTGCCGGTAACGGTGCCGGCTGTACTTGAGGTTGATTACGAAGTGCAGCGGTTACCCCTGCTTTTATAGCCCGAGCAATAAGGTCATTGATGTGAGGAGGAAACTCTTGGTCTCCTCCCTGATCCCGAGTTTGCTGAACTTCCTCATGCTCCTCATAGAACTGACCATCATCCTCCTGACACTGCCTACGAGCCGCCTCCCTTCGTTGCCTGTTTCTCTGATTGTCCCGTCTTCTTCTAGCGTTAACCATTCTGTTAACATAGAAAGACAGACATTAGAATGATTTAACCGAACCGCAAAGAATACAACGAATCCTAATCTTAGGCTCTAACTAAAAGAATACGCTACGCGGAAGTCTTAAAACGATAGATCCCTAGAGACACTTGAACCTGGAGTGCTCTGATACCAATTGTGATACCCCTCAATTCTAGAGCCACGGGTGATCAAGTCCGAGCACAGAATACAAGGGATATCAAACAATTAATATTTAAACAAGCATTTGAATACAAAAAGAATAATAAAGAATAAATAAATAATAAGCTGAAGGAAACTCAATAATAAATCCCTATTTTAAAATCCTCAAATAAATAATAATTAAAAATACAATAATAAAATCCTCCAATCTTCAGATACTAGTAATTAATTAAACTACAACTCGAGAATTCATCCTGTGGACCCCTAATAATATCCTAACTAAAATAACTGAACCGAAATAAAAATAATAAGTAACTAATGAAGACGAGTCCTACGTAGAGTCGGAAGAGTGAATGACTGTCTCTGCTCGGCACGAACAATCTCTAAGACTGAAACTGACGAACACCTGAAAAATAATGGTGGGTTAGGCCCATAAACAAGTTCTAATCTACTACATCCCAAACAGAGACCCGATAGACGTGCACATCCTAATTAATTCAACAATAACTAAATAGTCCATATGTAGATATATACACACTAAAGGAACCTCACTAGACTATAGAGTTGTCTCAACCTGAATAGTAGGCAACATGCAAAACGCACATATAGTGGGCATGAGTACCTAGACCTACCAGGGTACACAACTACGCTATATCTAGCTACACATCCCTGGCAATATTCGCACCCTAATCACTGATCCTGAAACTCAAGCTCATATCATGGTATATAATTATATATATATAATCCGTCCTGTCTAACCATCAAAGTAAATTATCAAAATATTATTTTAATAATATGTCATCCAACTATTCCGTTGACCTGACACGAATACGTACGACTTAACACTATGGTTAATCCGTTCCCTTATCCAAAAATAGGTAGGACTTAACTTTTAAATTAATCCGTCCCTAATATGCCCCCATCCCATAATGGTGCATTAATCCACATCAGAACCAAAGAGAAGTTTCCAATCCAAAGATAATGTAAATAATATTTAAATATAGTAATCCACATAAACATGATATAATTCATATATATTCCATTTATATTTAATTGCAAAATAACAAATTCTAAGTAACATGCAATTAATTTACCTCATAAAAATATGTATCTCAATTAATTGTACTCCCCTATAATCTGATTAAATTCATTTAAATTCAAATAATTAATTTAAATAATTTAATCTAATCCTATTTAAATTATTTTCACCTTTTTAAATTAAATTTCATATCAGTTACTATTTACAAATTGATACAAACTGCTTTTAACCATATCAAGATAAAAACCCAAAACAAAATTTCATTTAATATTAACAATTGATGATGCCCTTGACTGTTGTTTTTCCTTTCTCGTTCGGTGTGCCCATGTGTTCTCACATATACACCATCCAAATATTAATAACCAAATCAAGGAAAAAGGAATAAAAACAACAAAATAGATTTCGTATATGTGTATACAACAGATGCATGTATATAACCAAATCAACAAAACAGATTTCAATTATTGTAGGCAAATTATGCATGTCTATAGAAACCCTCGTTCAGCGTGCGTGGAAGGAAGCTCAAAGATTTCATACATATACACACAATTAATTAAATTAGAGCATTCCTCGTTCGGCGCGTAAACTATATAAATCAACTTTGATTTAATCTTAATTTATATACGAACTGCTTCACACTAAATTAATAATATATTACAACACATAAAAAAAATTTAGCACAAATTCATTATTAATTTCTAAATAAATCCTTGTAATTAAATTCAACTAATTTATTTAACAAACCTAGAATTAATCTAGCATGCATAGAGTATGAATCAAAGGAGAAGAAAAGAATTAGAACTTGCCTTTAAGGATTTGATAAAAACCCTAGCCTCCATCTTCCTTTTTCTCTTCCTTCCTCTTCCTTCTTTCTCTCTCTAAAATATAGTACGTGATATATTTTCTCACCTCTTTCACAACTCTATAGTTATATATTTATAGGCAACTAAAATAACCCTAATCCTTTTCCCATTCCAAGACAAACTAAAATGAAATAAAAATAAAATAAAATAAAATTTAAATACTAAAAAGGTAACTAAATATATGTTACGTATAATGTATGTGTACCCCTTTTTATATATAATATATAAATATATATCAGATTATTATTAAAGGGACTTTCCTTACATATATATATATATATATATATATTAAATATACATATACATGGGTAATCATCCGTACCCATTAAACCCCTTATCCAAGTAGTCCATGGAGCCCAATTGATTGGTCAATTACTACTATCCATATCCAATTCCTTAAAAAATATAAAAATAAAAATAAAACAATTAAATTCCTAAATAAATACACATCATCACATTGAATTCAATTTAAACAAATAATTAAATCAATTAAACAAGTAAACAATTAGCCAAGAAAACAACTAAATAATTAAATGCAATTAAAACTATTAAAATAATACCGAGACAATCATTTTTAAATTAGGGATATTACATTCTTTCCCCCTAATAAAAGGAATTCCGTCCTCGGAATTCGCCCTTACCTTCTTCCACTATATCTGGAAACTGTGAGCGAATAACATCCTCTTGTTCCCAAGTAGACTCAGCCTCATTATGGTGATTCCACTAGACACGGACTAACGGTATGACTTTATTGTGAAGAACATGATCCTTACGGTCAATAATGCGACACGGTGGCTCCACATATGTTGCATCTGGCTGCAACTCAATCTCTCCTACATCGATATGCTGATACCGATTTTCATCTCGCAGAAATTTTTGCAACATGGAAACATGAAACACATTGTGCACTCGATCCAAATGATCTGTAAGTGCCAACTGATAAGCTACAGCTCCAACGCGATCGGTAATCATAAATGGACCAACAAACCGTGGTGATAGCTTCCCTTTCTTCCCAAAGTGTATTACACCTTTCATAGGAGACACTTTGAGTAGAACCTCATCCCCAACCTGAAACTCTAATGCACGAGTACGACGATCCGCATAACTCTTCTGCCTACTTTGGGCAGTGCGTATGCGATCCCTAATAAGAGCAATCTTCTCAGAAGTATCCTTAATGAACTCGGGACCCAAAAATCGGCTCTCGCCAACCTCCATCCAACAAATAGGAGATCTACATGGTCGTGCATACAGTGCCTCAAATGGTGCCATACCAATAGTCTTCTCAAAACTATTATTATATGCGAACTCCACAAGTGGCAAATACTCCTCCCAATGGCCCTTAAAATCAAGGACACAAGAACGAAGCATATCCTCCATTATCTGATTAACCCTCTCGGTCTGTCCATCAGTCTGACGATGATAAGTAGTGCTAAGATGCAACTCTATACCCAAAGCCTGCTGAAAACTCTTCCAAAACCCTGATACAAAGCTCGAATCCCTGTCCGATATAATAGATAACGGAATGCCATGCAACTTCACAATCTCTGTAATGTAAAGTCTCGCCAACTGTTCCGAAGTGTAATCAGGGCGAATAGGCAAGAAATGAGCTGATTTGGTCAACCTATCAATGATGACCGAAATAGAATTGTGATTCTTGAACGAATTAGGCAATTCTTCCACAAAATCCATAGAAATGCTCTCCCATTTCCACTCTGGTATCGGCAGTGGCGGTAGAGCTCCTGGCGAACTCTGATGATCAATCTTGACCATCTGACAAGTACTACATTGTGAGACAAATAGAGCAATGTCCCTCTTCATACCTGCCCACCAAAACTGCCGCTTCATATCCTGATACATTTTGTCACCTCCAGGATGAACCGAAAACTCAGAGTGGTGAGTCTCAGTCATCACATCCTTCCTCAACTCATCAGCAGAAGGTACCACTAACCGTCCCTTGTACCTCAAACCTCCATCAGCCCCAACATAGTAGAATGGAACCTCTCCGGAAGCTAACTCTGCAACTTTATCAATGCACTGCTGATCCGTGAGTTGTGCCTTCAAAACTTTGTGAATGATAGAAGGTGTAACTACCATGCAAGCCAAGAAAGCATCCGACAATTCATCCACCCTCTTCAACGCATTCCACTCAATAGTGAATAGAATAGAAAGACTACCAACAGGTCGATGACTGAGTGCATCCGCCACCACATTCGCTTTCCCTGGATGATACTGTATAGAAAAATGATAGTCTTTCACAAACTCCAACCACATGCGCTGTCTCATATTCAGCTCCCATTGAGTGAACAAATACTGCAGACTCTTGTGATCGCTGAATAATCTGAAGGACTCACCCAACAGATAATGCCTCCAAATACGTAAGGCAAAAACCACAGCTGCCAACTCCAAATCATGCGTTGGATAATTAAGCTCGTGAGGCTTAAGCTTTCGAGATCTATACGAAATCGGTCGCTCCTCCTGCATTAAAACACATCCAAGACCCTGCAACGAAGCATCTGTGTACACAAGATACTCTATCCCGCTTTGTGGGGTAGACAAAACTGGTGGATAAGTCAACTTAGTCTTCAGCTCATCAAAAGCTTTCTGATAATATTCATCCCACACGAACTGTACACCCTTCTTAGTTAAATGAGTGAGTGGTCCTGCTATCTTTGAAAACCCCTGGATGAACCTCCTGTAATATCCTGCCAAACCGAGAAAACTCCGAATCTCTGTAGGTGATGTAGGCTGTCCCCACTCAACCACCGTTGAAACCTTGGCTGGATCCACCGCTATTCCCCTTTCTGACACCACGTGACCCAAAAATTTCACTTCCCGCTGCCAAAATTCACATTTCTCAAACTTGGCATACAACTGATGCTCACGAAGCGTCTGTAAGACTATCGGAAGATGTCTAGCATGATCGTCCTCTGACCTCGAGTAAATCAAAATGTCATCTATGAAGACAATGACAAATAGATCCAAGTAAGCTCTGAAGACTCTATTCATTAAATCCATGAAAACCGCTGGTGCATTAGTCAACCCGAACGACATCACCCGAAACTCATAAGATCCATATCTAGTGTGAAACGCTGTCCTAGGGACATCCTGCTCCCGAACCTGAAGTTGATGATATCCAGACTGCAGATCAATCTTAGAGAAATAAGTAGCTCCCTTCAACTGATCAAACAAGTCATCAATCCTGGGCAAAGGATACTTGTTACGAATAGTAACCTTGTTCAACTCCCTGTAATCTATACACAAGCGGAGTGAACCATCCTTCTTTTTCTCAAATAAAACCGGTGCTCCCCAGGGTGAAGTACTCCTGTGAATGAAACCTTGGCTGAGTAGCTGCTGAATCTGATCCCTCAGCTCGCGCATCTCCACTGGTGCCATCCTATATGGTGCCCTAGCAATAGGCGTAGTGCCTGGAGCTAAGTCTTTCACAAAGTCGATCTCGCGACTAGGCGGCAACCCTGGAATCTCCTGAAATACATCCGGGTAATCCTGTACAATTGGTATATTAACCAATAATACAGTAGTCCCCTCCTCTGTTTCCTCTTCTATATGAAACAAATAGGTGTTAGTGACCCCCTTAAAACGCGGCATAGCGACGACGTACTTGTCCTGACCAGGTATACTGAAAACAACTGACCTATCATAACAATCAACTTGGGAATGGTAATGCGATAACCAATCCATCCCAAGTATCACATCATAAGTGTGCATGTCTAGGACCAAAAGATTGGCTAGAAATCTGAGTCTACCAATATCTAGTGTCACAGGCCCATCACTCTCATGAAGAATGGCTGTATTGCCTAACGGTGTAGAAATTCCATGTGGTCTACTGCATACCCGAGTCATCATCCTAGACAAAGCGACAAATGACCTAGCTACAAATGAATGTGTAGCACCCGTATCAAATAAAACACGTCCAAGTAAACCATGAATAGGAAACTTACCCTCAACAGCCTGAGGTGCCCGAACATCCTGTGGCATGGGGTTGTACACCCTGCCATAGTGCAACTGCTGCGGTGCCTGTCCCTGAGGCTGCGGCGGTGCTGCTAAAGCCGGATATGTCTGTCCCTGAATCCGTGGAACCTATGGAGCTGGTAAAGGCACTGGTGCCCTCTGCCCCTGCTGCACATGTTGTCCCTGTCTCTGTCCCTGTCTTACTGTAGGACACTGCCTGGAAGTGTGACCATACTCTCCACAAGTATAACATCTATCCTGGAAAGTACCAAATGGCCTCCTCTGTCGGTTAGCCTGTGGCTGACCCTGTCCTGCCTGTGGTCCCCCATTCTGCTGTCGCTGAACAGGTGCCACATCCATGGGAGCATCTGAACCACCCTTGTGCTTCTTCCAAGGCTGCTGTCCTTGGAACTTGCCCTTGTCATTCTGTCGGTGTCCGTTCCCATTCCCTTTATCAGCTGACTGATTAGCAGCGTCTCTGTCACCCCGCTTCTCACCCTTAGCCTGTCTGAAATCCACGGTCAACTGATACTGCTATAGAGTGGTGTCTACCACCTGAGCATAGGTAGCATAGGCTGGACTACCCGTAATAGATCTCTTGATAGACCACATCAGTCCCTTAACGAAATTGTTGCGGTTCTTCTCCTCTGTATCCACCTCCTTCGGTGCAAAGAGAGACAAGCGTGTGAACTGCTGCTCATACTCTGCTACTATCATGTTCCCCTGCTGCAGATTAAGAAACTCAGTCTTCATGGCTGCCCTGATTGCATAAGGGAAATACTTTTCATCAAAGCGTGCACTGAACTGATCGTAAGTCAATGCCATCCTCTCCGCTGCGGTGGTAACTGACTCCCACCACTGTAGTGCATCCCCAACTAGCTTGAAGGTAGCAAGCATCTACTTGTGAACCTCCGTGCACTAAACTAAGCGAAGATGTCGCTCGATGTCCTGTTTCCACTAATGAGCTGCTCTCGCATCGATGGAGCCTGTGAACTCAGGTGGGCTCCCCTTTGTGAAAGAACTCTTAGCTTTCTCCCAAGTATTAATCCGAACAACCGGTGCCGGTAACGGTGCAGGCTGTACTTGAGGTTGATTCCGAAGTGCAGCGGTTACCCCTGCTTCTATAGCCCGAGCAATAAGGTCATTGATGTGAGGAGGAAACTCTTGGTCTCCTCCCTGATCCCGAGTTTGCTGAACTTCCTCATGCTCCTCATAGAACTGACCCTCATCCTCCTGACGCTGCCTACGAGCCGCCTCCCTTCGTTGCCTGTTTCTCTGATTGTCCCGTCTTCTTCTAGCGTTAACCATTCTGTTAACATAGAAAGACAGACATTAGTACGATTTAACCGAACCGCAAAGAATACAACGAATCCTAATCTTAGGCTCTAACTAAAAGAATATGCTACGCGGAAGTCTTAAAACGATAGATCCTTAGAGACACTTGAACCTGGAGTGCTCTGATACCAATTGTGATACCCCTCAATTCTAGAGCCACGGGTGATCAAGTCCGAGCACAGAATACAAGGGATATCAAACGATTAATTTTTAAACAAGCATTTGAATACAAAAAGAATAATAAAGAATAAATAAATAATAAGCTGAAGGAAACTCAATAATAAATCCCTATTTTAAAATCCTCAAATAAATAATAATTAAAAATCCAATAATAAAATCCTCCAATCTTCGGATACTAGTAATTAATTAAACTACAACTCGAGAATCCATCCTGTGGACCCCTAATAATATCTTAACTGAAATAACTGAACCGAAATAAAAATAATAAATAACTAATGAAAACGAGTCCTACGTAGAGTCAGAAGAGTGAATGACTATCTCTGCTCGGCACGAACAATCTTTAAGACTGGAACTGACGAATACCTGAAAAATAATGGTGGGTCAGGCCCACAAACAAGTTCTAATCTACTACATCCCAAACAGAGACCCGATAGACGTGCACATCCTAATTAATTCAACAATAACTAAATAGTCCATATGTAGATATATACACACTAAAGGAACCTCACTAGACTATAGAGTTGTCTCAACCTGACTAGTAGGCAACATGCAAAACGCACATATAGTGGGTATGAGTACTTAGACCTACCAGGGTACACAACTACGCTATATCTAGCTACACATCCCTGGCAATATACGCACCCTAACCACTGATCCTGAAACTCAAGCTCATATCATGGTGTATAATTATATATATAAAATCCGTCATGTCCAACCATCAAAGTAAATTATCCAAATATTATTTTAATAATATGTTATCCAACTATTCCGTTGACCTGACACGAATACGTACGACTTAACACTATGGTTAATCCGTTCCCTTATCCAAAAATAGGTAGGACTTAACTTTTAAGTTAATCTGTCCCTAATATGCCCCCATCCCATAATGGTACATTAATCCACATCAGAACCAAAGAGAAGTTTCCAATCCAAAGATAATGTAAATAATATTTACATATAGTAATCCACATAAACATGATATAATTCATATATATTCCATTTATATTTAATTGCAAAATAACAAATTCTAAGTAACATGCAATTAATTTACCTCATAAAAATATGTATCTCAATTAATTGTACTCCCCTATAATCTAATTAAATTCATTTAAATTCAAATAATTAATTTATATAATTTAATCTAATCCTATTTAATTAATTTTCACCTTTTTAAATTAAATTTCATATCAGTTACTATTTACAAATTGATACAAACTGCTTTTAACCATATCAAGATAAAAACCCAAAACAAAATTTCATTTAATATTAACAATTGATGCAGCCCTTGACTGTTGTTTTTCCTTTCTCGTTCGGTGTGCCCATGTGTTCTCACATATACACCATCCAAATATTAATAACCAAATCAAGGAAAAAGGAATAAAAACAACAAAATAGATTTCGTACATGTGTATACAACTGATGCATGTATATAAGCAAATCAACAAAACAGATTTCAATTATTGTAAACAACTTATGCATGTCTATAGAAACCCTTGTTCGGCGTGCATGAAAGGAAGCTCATAGATTTCATACATATACACACAATTAATTAAATTAGAGCATTCCTCGTTCGGCGCGCAAACTATATAAATCAACTTTGATTTAATCTTAATTTATATAGGAACTGCTTCACACTAAATTCATAATATATTACAACACATAAAAAAATTTAGCACAAATTCATTATTAATTTCTAAATAAATCCTTGTAATTAAATTCAACTAATTTATTTAACAAACCCAGAATTAATCTAGCATGCATAGAGTATGAATCAAAGGAGAAGAGAAGAATTAGAACTTGCCTTTAGGGATTTGATAAAAACCCTAACCTCCTTCTTCCTTTTTCTCTTCCTTCCTCTTCCTTCTTTCTCTCTCTAAAATATAGTACGTGATATATTTTCTCACCTCTTTCACAACTCTATAGTTATATATTTATAGGCAACTAAAATAACCCTAATCCTTTTCCCATTCCAAGACAAACTAAAATGAAATAAAAATAAAATAAAATAAAATTTAAATACTAAAAAGGTAACTAAATATATGTTACGTATAATGTATGTGTAACCCTTTTTATATATAATATATAAATATATATCAGATTATTATTAAAGGGACTTTCCTTACATATATATATATTTATTAAATATACATATACATGGGTAATCATCCGTACCCATTAAACCCCTTATCCAAGTAGTCCATGGAGCCCAATTGATTGGTCAATTACTACTATCCATATCCAATTCCTTAAAAAATATAAAAATAAAATAAATAAAATAAAAATAAAAATAAAACAATTAAATTCCTAAATAAATACACATCATCACATTGAATTCAATTTAAACAAATAATTAAATCAATTAAACAAGTAAACAATTAGCCAAGAAAACAACTAAATAATTAAATGCAATTAAAACTATTAAAATAATACCGAGACTATCCTTTTTAAATTAGGGGTAGTACACTTACTTTCCAAAATAATCCTACATCCCCATGGAATTTTTGAACCTGAACATACAATGATAAGAAAAAGAGCAGAGGACTGATCTCAACAATTTAATCCTACTAGCCATAGGTGTGAGATATATATATATATATATATATATTATAATTGGCTAATTTCTTTGTCAAAACAAGTCCGATCGAGTTATAATTTTTTGATTAAAAAATTCGAAGATTGAAGATCGGATGCAGAGTCGAAGAAGTTCAAGTGTTCTTGATATATTACATTCCAAGATGATGAGAACAATGCTCTAAGAAGGTTTGAAAGGTAGTGAGAACATCTAGGAAGGGTTTTGGAAGGTTCGGATCAAGTTTTTACATTCTGTCCATCTTGAACTGGTTCAAGATTTATCGAACAAGTTCAACATCAGCAGAATTAGCAAAATTTCAAGACTGGCCATCTTGAACCGGTTTAAGAATTCAAGGAATTCTTTACTGGTCATCTTGAACCGATTCAGCCCCTCTAAACCGGTTCAAGAAGTCCTAGATGCATGAGGTTTCCAAGTTTCCTTCTTCTAATGTTTCCTTTTCGATCCCAACTTCCTTCTAAGTCCTATGCATGAAATTTATCATATTTTCTGAGGGATTAGGAATTTCTAAACTCTATATAAACCTTATCATACACATTGGTTTGATTATGGCTTTAGGGATCATAAATCATATATTTTGAGAAAGCCGTTTAGAGAGAAAAATCCAGAAAGTCAAATCTGATTATTCAGAATTTATTTTTGAGAACACACATATATTTTCATAAGTGATTTAGTTATGTTGTTCTCTATTTCATCAGAATTTGAGCTATATTGAAGATATAGATATTCCGAATGAAGAGCAGGATTTAATTCTTCTACAACCGAGTTCATATCTTGAAGAACAGAAGTAAACGTAATCACACTTTAAAAGGGTTGGAGCATTCATGGAGTGTTGTCTGATCTACATGCTACTCTTTTACGAATATCGAGTGTAAGCATGAGGTCAAGTTGCTGTTGGATAGGGAGTCGCAAAGCCAGAAGATCGTTAGCAATTGGTGTTGGGTAGAACGATAGGGTGTGAGCCAGAGTCAAAGTTCGGTATACTTTATTTCAAGCATAATGGATTGGTTTACTTTGGACTACACAGTCCATGAGGTTTTTCCTATAACAGTTGACTTTTTTTTTTTTATCAACTGGGGTTTCCTTGCTAAAATCCTGGTGCAATCTCTCTAACTCTAACTTGCTTTACTTTACATATATTTGTGATTGTGAATGTTTAAATTGATCATATAATTTAATCAATCATAAATTGAGCAAGTTGACCTAATAATCAGATCTAGGTCATTAAAGGAGTTAATCACAATTGAAATCAACTAACTGTTTTCGCACCTCCCGTAATACTATTTTCACATTTTGGTATCAGAGCGGGTTACTTGGTATACAGAGTATATCATATTTGTTGATTAATTGTTGATTTTTGCATCATGTCTGAAAATTCATCTATTGATGTTTTGCCTTTAACTCCTATTTTTTATTCTGTCACAAGCATGCAAATTGAGTGGTCCAAGTTTAAAAAGGATTTTGAAAATTTGTTAGAAAAATTGAATCTTGCAGAACTTGATAGAGATATTTATAAGTTAGAAGTTTCTGTCTCTAATAAGAATTTGGAAGAAATTTGCTATAAGAATTTGAATTTTCTTCATAAAATTGATTTTCTGGAAAAGGGGCTGAAGAAGGTAAATTTGTTTAATAAATCACTGGAACTTAAAATTGATAATTTGAGTAGTGAATTTGTTAAATCAAAACAGTCTATTCAGAAAGCTGATATTAAAACTTGCAAAATTGATAAGTTGAAAGAAGTGGTTAAGAATATTAGGAGTAACAAAGATTTGACATTAACTTCAAAGGATTTGTATTTTCAAAAATCTAAAGATGTTTTTGTGAAAGTTGAAACCAAACCTTGTGTTATTTCTAGTTCTACCAAACTTATTTCAACATGTCATTTTTGTGGTGAAAAAGGGCATATCAAATATAAGTGTCAGAAAAGAAAAATTAAACTAGGAAAGAACTTGAAAAATCAAGAGACCTCAAATTTGAGGAAGAAGAGAATTAGAACTGTTGAGCCTTGTGACACTTTGCCTAGAATAATGGGGAAATCATTGGATAATGAATCTAAAATTGTTTGAGTAAAGAACGAGAATTTTAAATGCCTTGCCATGCACACAACACTTAGAGCACTTGGTCCATGTGGTTGGTACTTTGATAGTGGTTACTCTAGGCATATGACAAGAGATAGAACATTGTTTACCACTTTTAAGGTATGCTCAGTTGGTACTATTACTTTTGGTGATGGTAAGGCTTCTACTGTAAGTGGTAAAGGTAAGATCAAATTTTCAAGAATTGGGGAGTTAAAAAATGTTCTATATGTTAAAGGTTTAGCTACTAATCTGTAGAGTATTAGTTAAATCTCTGATAAGGAGTTTCAAGTCAATTTTACTCAACAAGGGTGTTTTGTAACTAATGAAAAAGGTGAACGCATCTTAAGAGGAACTAGAACTTCTGATAATTGCTATGTTGTGTTTTCAGATCCTTCACTAATGTGTTTTTCTGCAGTTACTGATGAGGTAATTTTATGGCATAAAAGACTTGGTCATGTGAATTTTAATGATTTAGTGAATTTGTCTAACAATGATCTTGTTCGAGATTTGCCTAAATTAAAGATGCCTAAGAATGAAATACGTGATCCATGTCAGTTAGGAAAACAAACTAGAGTGTCACATAAAAGACTTATTCATAAAGTCACTACTCGACCTTTAGAATTGATTCATATGGATTTGATGGGTCGCATAACACCTGATAGCATTGGAGGAAAAAGATATTTGCTTGTTATGGTTGATGATTTTTCTAGATTTACTTTTATTGCATATTTGAGAGAAAAATCTAATACTTTTGTGAATTTCAGGTCTATTTGCCAACTTATTTAAAATGAGAAGGGATATCGAATTAATCGGATTAGGAGCGACAATGGAGGTGAATTCGAACCTAAGGAGTTTATTAAATATTGTAATAAGAAAGGCATTAAGCATGAATTTTCAGCACCTAAAACACCACAACAGAATGGTATAGTGGAAAGGAAAAATAGGACAATTTCAGGTATGGCTTGTACTATGCTTCAGGAGAATAAAATTGTTAGTCACTTTTGGGCTAAATCGGTACGTACTGCATGTCACTTCCTAAATAGAGTTTATCTTAGGCCTGGAACTAACAAGACTTCATATGAATTATGGTATGATAGAAAACCCACTATTAAATACTTTAGAGTCTTTAGAAGTAAATGTTATATCCTTAGAGATAGGGAACACTTGGGAAAATTTGACTATAGAAGTGATGAAGGTGTGTTTTTAGGTTATTCACAAACAAGTCGGGCTTATAGGGTTTTTAATCTTGAAACCAAAGTGGTCATGGAGTCTATAAATGTTGTATTTGATGATACAAAATCTAAGATAACCTCTTCTCAACTTGATGAAGAAGAAACTAATTTTGAAATTGTAGGACAGAGGATAGAACCTACAATTTAAGGGGAAGAAAGAGTTAAGGATTTAGGTGGAGAAGGTGAAGAGGTTAAAGAAAAAGAGGATGAGGAATTAGAGGTCAACACTAATGAGCCTATAGGAATTCCTACACCATCTCTAGATATTCCCACATCAAGCAGTTCTAGAGTTAGATTGTGTGACGGCTTAAGTTTTTCAACCCGGTGCGTCAGTGATGAACTGAAAATTGATCTGATAACAGATCCGAAATGGGGAAACAAAAGATAAACCAAGGTCTTAAGAGATAGAAGTCACTCCTAAGACAAAAATATGACCATTCATTAAATCATGAAACTTAAAGAGTACAAAAACGGAAACAATGGTAAAAAAGAGCAAGATTCGTTATCCGAGGGGTAAAATGGTCAATTCACAATAAAAGAGAGAAAATTGACTCTAAAAAAGTCAAAAAAGGTGTATTCAACCTAATCTAATCATTTTGAAACATTCCAAGAGGTTCCATGAACATTGGCTAAGAATCCCATATAATGCCCTACCCCGGTTGAAGTGAAAACTGACACTACCTCACTAAAACATGTATAACTCCCACTGTGTTTGAAATCTGAGAATGGAATCAGTACCATTGGAAATATGACTCAAAATACTTGAGTTTAGGCTTAAGAATCACCCCATTTGGATTAGAAACGAAGAAGTTATGACCCTTTGAAGTTGGAAGATTAGTGCTAAAACTCAACAAAAGCTAGGCCCGGGTTCTAGCTATTTCGGTCGACCGAAATGAAGTTTCAGATGACCAAAATGAAGATTCTTAGACCTGAAAACATGAAGAAAAGGTGCTTGGTGCTTCGGTAGATCGAAATAAAGGTTCGGTCGACCGAAATGACCCTTGAACAGTGCATTTGGCTACTGGAATGTGATTTTTCTGTGCATTGTCAAACCCAAATGCCATCGGTCGACCGAAATGGATTGACCAAAACACCACGAAAAGCTGCTAAAAAAGATGCTATGAGTCCTAGGTGCTAAGGTTCAACCTCTACTTTGAATCCTTTCATGAATTGGTTCAAAATGAATGTGCAAAACTGATTTTTCAATGAAAACTGAGTACGTGAACTTGCTAACATCTTTGATATGAATACATGAGTACAAAATAATGGCTCATGACCTCATACACATCATTTACAAGATTTTCACCTATCGAACCTCCAAAATTAATTAAAAGGCATTTGAAGCAAAGTTTTATTACCAAAAGTGTCTAAGTACAAAAGTAGACATGCTTGACCCTTGGCCTCTTTACATACATGTTTATAATGTCAAAAGCAAATATTTGAGTGTCATTACATATCAAGAAAGCTACTAAAGCTCCAAAAGTACCATACACCCATGGCATTCAAAATATGATATCAAAAGAAAGGCATGCTAAACACTTGCATGTCAATATACAAAAATGCTTCAAATAGCTCAAAAGCTTCTAAGGATGATGAGCATCCAAAAACATAGTCTATTTACCTGAAAAACAAACCAAACCACTAGGGTGAGTAATCAAGTTACTCGTAGGAAGAAGCATAAGCGTATACCCTAAAGTTTCAATATCATTGCAAGATCAATATAGACGAATATAAGGGAGCATTCCACTTAACGTCTATGTTCACGGTATTCTAAGGAATCATCTTAAGCTAACTTGAATGATTCTTTAGCAATACATATCAATATCAATGTACTTAACAACATCAATTCGCCAATAACAAGAATTTCAAGCTACAATTAAGCAGTGGTTGTCAACTTGAAATTAAATGCGAAATCAATTAGTGGAATACTTGGACATCACGTCTCGGACTAAACCAAGAACAAAATGGTTATTCTGGGCATTAACCCGCTCGGAAGACCACCCTAGTGTGCACTATCTCAATTGGGGAGAACTCATACCTCCCGCACTAAAGCCAAACTTTAGCCATGTGACTTAAATAATGTCCCAAGATAATCCAAAATATATCAAGTTAAAAACTCATATATATAGATAATAAAGCATATCAACCACCTTACAAGCACAAGTACTTTGAAACCACACAAACCATGTCTTAGGGTTCCGAGTCTAGAATGGCATGCTAAATGACAAGTACTCTTCATGATATTATGCACAATACAATACCACTAACTTATCAATTCAAGTTATGCTTCAACAATAAGCTCTATATACTAATTATCAACATTTTAGCAATAAGCTTCTAAATTAATCACAATTTGTAATTCACAAAGACATAGAATTATTATCACAGCAAATATAGCAATTCAAGTCAATAGAATTTGCATATACATTTATAATTCTACAAGAGTTCTATATCACAACACATGTGAAATTACTAGAATTTAGCATATCACTAATTTGTATAATCCTTCTACAAATGGTTTACACATATCATACATGCTTAAATCAATAAACCCTACGTCAAGATGTGAGGGTTTCCTATAATATGCAAGACTATCATATTAAAAGCATGTATACAATATATATTAAACCTCAAGGATTATAAAACACTTAGAATATAAACATACTACCACCCTTACCTCAATAGAGAATCGGATCTCTATAATCCAAGCAACCAAGCTCAAAATGTAAAACAAGTTTAGGGTTATTGAAGAGGAGAGTGAGAGGAATCTTTTCTCTCCCAAGGTTTTTACTCTAAGGTGAATGGAAGTGAGCCAAATTGAAGGGATAAGCTATGAACTAAACTTTCCTCCAATGTTGGATTGGCTAGGGTTCATGAGAGACAATGAAATGAAAAAGGTAAAGTGTAAAATGGTGAGTGGAAGGGCTAGAAATCCTCCACTCACTATGTGCTCTTGCACTACCTCTCTCATACACACAATGCAAGTCTAAATCTTGATCCTACACTTGTCACTAATCTAATGCTCCATCCTAGGCTTAATCTTAACCCTACACTTGTCACAAATCAATGGCTACATGTACACTAATCTAAGGCCAACAAGTGGGTGAATCTCCACCCTCCAAATGTCAAGAAGTCATGGTGCCAAGTCTCTTCACCCAAATGCCAACAAATGGCTCCATGAGAGTGTGACACTTGTCACACTTTCCAAAAATTACAAAATGGTCCTTTTTCAAAATATCTTCTAAAATAAATTACAAAAGGTCCCTAAAATGAAAAATAATTATTTTACATAATTACACTAAAACCCCAAAAGTTATGAATAATTACACTAAAGTATGCATTCATGCCCTTTATGAATAAAGTAAGCAACTAGCATGATTTTCAACAAAAGTAAAATGCCAATGTCATTAAAATCAAATATCATGAATGCATGCAAAACCAGAATCAAATCCAAACACTAGAAGTGAGGTTACACAAGGAAAAACGATAAATAGGGAAAAAGACAAAATAAGGAAAAGACAAAATAGGAAAAAGACGAAAAAAGAAAATCGCTAAAAATGGAGGAGGAAAACGGCCGGGTCATTACAATCTACCCTCCTTAAAAGGATTTCGTCCCTAAAATCGAGTCGTACCTGAAAAAGAGAACAAATGGAGATACCAAGAGCGAACCTCCTATTCGAGCTCCCAGGTAGCCTCCTTAACGCCATGATGTCTCCACAAGACCTTAACCAATGGAATGGTCTTGGTCCGCAAAACCTGTTCTCGTGTATCAAGAATCTGGACCGGAACCTCCTCGTAGGTCGCGTCCTTATCAACAACAACATCTGTCCACCGTAAAACATGCGATGGATCCGGCTCGTACTTCCTCAACATAAATACATAAAAGACGTTGTGAACCTATCCAGGTCTGGCAGCAACGCCAAACGATAAGCAAATTCACCGACGCACTCCAAAATCTGAAATGGAAATCTCAGAAGTCCCTTCTGTGGAGAAATCTTGAGAAAGATGTGGTCCTCAACCTCAAAAGACAAGGATCTCCTCCTCTTATCAGCATAACTCTTCTGCCTACTGTGAGCTGTAGCCAACCGCTGCCGAATCAACTTAATCTTCTCTGTAGTCTCAAAGACAATGTTAGGACCTAAGGCGACTGTATCACCTACCTCGGTCCAACAAACTAGAGATCTGCAAGGTCTGCCATACAACGCCTCAAAAGGTGCCATGCCAATACTGGTCTGGTAACTGTTGTTGTAGGCAAACTCAACCAAGGGTAAGTAGTCCTCCTAACTACCCCCAAAATCTAAAATGCAAGCCCGTATCATATCCTCCAATATCTTAATGGTACATTCCGACTGACCATCAGTTTGAGGATGGAATGCTGTGCTGAAATAAAGCCCCGTGTCAAGAGCCTCCTGAAAACTTTGCCAAAAGTGAGATGTGAACCTGGGATCCCTATCCGAAACAATGGACACTGGAACCCTGTGAAGCCTGACAATCTGCCCCACATACAGTCCACTAAGTCTCTCTGCGTCATCTGTCACTGCTATAGGCAAAAAGTGAGTCGTCTTAGTCAATCTATCAACAATGACCCAAACGGCATCATTCCCTGCCTTGGATCTCGGAAGTCCCGTCACGAAAACCATAGTGATGTGCTCCCACTTTCACTCTGCCATTGGTAGTGGTTGCAACAAACCTACCGGTCTTTGATGCTCTACCTTCATTTGTTGACAAGTAAGGCATTTAGCCACGAACTGGGAAACATCCCGTTTCATGCCTTTCCACCAAAACTGTCTCCACAAATTGTGATACATCTTCGTACCACCAGGATGAACTATAAGTTGAGAATGGTGAAAATCCTGAAGAACAACATCATGACAAGATAAAGGAATAACCATCTTCCTTCTGTACCTGAGACCACCGTCTGAATGCAAGGTCCAACCCTTTACATTCTCGCCGCCTGAAATTCGATTGTGGATGGACTTCATCTCCCCATCCTCCAGTTATACCTCAATAACTCTACTAACAAAAGCCGGTTGAGCCACAAGGCTAAACAAAATAGCCGGTGAAACATCCTCATACAACTGCAAACCAAGGTCTGCAAGCTCTTCTAACATCTTCCATCTATGAATGGAAATGCTAGCAAGAGTCCCTCGTGACTTCCTACTCAATGCATCAGCCACCATATTGGCCTTCCCTGGATGATACTACAACACAAAGTCGTAGTCGTCCATGAACTCAACCCATCTACGCTGTCTCAAATTCAAATCCTTCTGAGAGAAGAGATATTTGAGACTCTTGTGATCGGAGAAAACTTTGAACTTCTCCCCATACAAATAGTGTCTCTACCCTTTTAGGGTAAAGATAACTGCTGCCAACTCTAAGTCATGTGTCGGATAGTTTAACTCGTGAGTCTTCAACTGTTGAGACTCATAAGCAACTACCCGTTCTGTCTGCATCAAGACACAACCTAAACGTTCTCGCGAAGCATCACAATAGACCATGTAACCCAAACCACATTCAGGTATCATCAAAACTAGAGCCGATGTCAATCTGACCTTCAACTCCTGAAAAGCAAAATCACAAGCCTAATTCCAAATGAACTTGACTCCCTTGCGAGTAAGTCGAGTCATAGGTGCCGCTAAATGAGAGAAATCTCGAACAAACCTCCTGTAATAGCCGACTAGGCCAAGAAAGCTCTGAATCTCAAACACTATATTTGGACGCTCCCAATCCATCATAGACTCAATCTTCAACGGATCCACTGCAACACCACCCCCTGACACAACGTGTCCAAGGAATTTTACCTCCGATAGCCAAAATTCGCATTTCTCGAACTTGGCATACAACTGATTATCCCTAAGGAGTTACAACACTGTCCTCAAATGATACTCATGCTCCTCCCTCGAAGCTGAGTACACGAGAATGTCATCAACGAACACCACCACAAACTTATTAAGATAGTCACTGAATACACGGTTCATCAAATCCATAAAAGCTGTTGGAGCATTGGTCAAACCAAATGACATCACCAAAAACTCATAATGGCCATACCGTGTGCGAAAAGCGGTCTTGGATATATCTTCATCCTTAACCCTTAACTGATAGTAACCTGACCTCAAATCAATCTTCGAAAAGCGTGTCGCTCATTTCAACTGATCAAACAAGTCATCAATCCTTGGCAAAGGATACCTGTTCATGATCGTAGCATGATTTAACTTACGATAATCGATGGAAAGTCTCAAAGACCCATCCTTCTTCTTCGCAAAAAGAACCAGTGTTCCCCATGGTGAAGCACTAGGACGAATAAAGCCCTTAGCTTTCAAATCATCCAACTGACTTTTCAGCTTATCAAGCTCTGCCGGTGCCATACGGTACAGTGCCATAAAGATAGGCGCTGTACGGGGAATGACATCAATGGCAAAAATAACTTCCCTTAAAGGAGGTAACTCTGTCAGTTCCTCTGGAAAGACATCAACAAAATCCTCAACAACTGCCAAAAAAACACGACCTAAACTGCTATCTTCATCAACTAGCAAACTAGCCAAGTAGGATCTGTGGTGACTCCAGTCACCAATCCTGAAAACCATCGCTGGGTGAGAATCACTCTGATCTCCCACAAAATGGAAACAATCTCCCTTGGGAGTGCAAATAGACACCCTCCCGCGGAAGCAATCAATCGTAGCTCGAAAGAATGACAACCAATCCATCCTGAGAATGATGTCAAAGCCCGTCATGTCGAGAATAATGAAATCGAACTCTAAGGTCCGCCCAGCTATCTTAATAACACAACCCTGACAAACATAATCCAAAGACACTGGACCCCCAACTAGTGTGTCAACACAAAGAAGACTGTCCTGAAGTGTGACCTCCAAACCCAATGAACGTGTAAATGATGCAGAAATTAAAGAATGTGATGCACCCGTGTCAACAAGAACTCGTGCCTAAGAACTGAAAATTGGAAAGATACCTCGAACTAAAGAGGTGCCTACAGAAGCATCCGCCTATGGAAGAGCATAGGCTCATCCCTGAGTCCCTAAGCCCTACTGTGAATTGCCCTAATAGCCTGACTGATGTGTAGAAGCAGTAGGTGTAGAACCACTGGCTGGATAAGTGCCAACTGGTGCCACTGGCTGTGGTGCCTGAGGAACTCTGAAACCAGACTGAACCACTGCAGACTGTGCCGGTACCATCAGTGAATCTGTGCCTCCACGTGACTTATTCAACAACCTTGGATAATCCTTCTTGAGATAACCTAGCCACTTGCAATAGAAGCAAGCTTCCTGCCCTGTTTTTGTAGAAACTGAAGTCTGACTGGCCTATGCCCGAAGCTGTGGGCAGCGAAGCTTGATGTGGCTCGGCTGCTGACAATGGTAACAAACCACTCCCTGGGCTGATCCCGAAGATATAGGAACTGTGGGTGCAGAACGATTCTGCTATGATGCCCCCTATGGGTGAGTATTGTTCCCTGTCCTGACCTTCTTCCACTGACTCCCGGAAGATGATGGATTATCTCCACAAGGCTGCTTGTGTGAACCCCTGATCCGTAACTGATCCCGTTCCTCTGCTTCAGCTAGCGTAGCCCTCTGGACCACTTCTCTGTAAGTCCTCAAATCAAGAATTGAGACCCGTGGCCTAATGTCAAGTTGTAGCCCATCCTGAAACTTCATTGCCCTGGTCTTGTCTGTTGCTACCATATCCTCGGCATAACGAGAGAGAGAAGTAAATCGTGTCTCATACTCAATGACACTCATAGTGCCCTAATAAAGACCTGCGAACTATGTCCTCATCTCCCGCCTTATAGCCTTAGGAAAGAAGCGCTCGAAGAACAAATCTTTGAACTCATTCCAAGTCATCAACTCAACATTGTGGACATTAGTCATAGACCTCCACCAAATATCTGCATCACCCATGAACAAAGAAGCAGCTAAGGAAATCCTCAACCTGTCCGTGGGTACCGCCATACTGTCTAACTTGCGAACCATAAGGTCCAACCAAGCTTCTGAGACTAGCGGATCTGAACTCCCCGCAAATGGATCAATCTTGACCCTCTGTAGTCACATAAAGTACTCCAGTGCCTCATTGACTATTGGTGCCGGTGCCAGAATCTGTACCCCTGCCACCTACATGGGTATCAACTCCTGCAGGGATTCAGCAATCCGATGATTGATCCCCTGAGCCACTCGCTCCTCATAAGTCGGTGCCGGTGGTGGATTAACATCCACACCATGAACTGGAATTATGGGCCTTCCCGAACCCCATGTGAACTTGGTGTCAGCCACCTGCTCTTCAGTGCCCTGACGTAAAGACTCTCCACGCGTGACAACCATGATGCTAAACGTACAAAAGAAGGAAAGCCAACAATAACACAAGTTATTATGACCAAGTGCAACTCACCCTATAAATGCACGAAACACAAAGCAAGACAAGGCATGCAACATGCTGTCATGCTAAAGCAATTAAAGAAAGCTCTTAAAATAATTAAGTACTTAAGCAAATAAGCATACATGTCAAACAAGGATGCTCTTAACCACATAGGCATATAAGCATAAAGACATGTCATACTCCCAAGCGTGTTATCAAGAAACACCTAAACATGTTATAATGCAAAAACATGTAATCAAAAGCATGTGAATGCATTGAAGTACATCAACAAAAGCATGATATGAACCCAAAACCCGTTGTCCTAAGGTGCTCAAACCTAGGAGCTCTGATACCACTTGTGACGGCCCAAGTTTTTTAGCCCGGTGCGTCAATGATGAACTGAAAATTGATCCGATAACGGATCCAAAATGCGGAAGCAAAAGCTAAACCAAGGTCTTAAGAGATAGAAGTCACTCCTAAGACACAAATATGACCATACATAAGATCATGAAACTTAAAGAGAATAAAAACAGAAACAATGGTAAAAAAGGGCAAGATTCGTTATCCGAGGGATAAAATGGTCAATTCATAACAAAAGAGAGAAACTTGACTCTAAACAAGTCAAAAAAAGGTGTATACAACCTAATCTAATCATTATGAAACATTTCAAGAGGTTCCATGAACATCGGCTAAGAATCCCACATAATACCCTACCTCAGTTGAAGTGAAAACTGACACTACCTCACTAAAACATGTATAACTCCCATTATGTTTGGAATCTAAGAATAGGATTGGTACCATTGGAAATCTGACTCAAAATCCTTGAGTTTAGGCTCAAGAATCACCCCATTTAGATTAGAAACGAAGAAGTTATGACCCTTTGAAGTTGGAAGATCAGTGCTGAAACTCAACAGAAGCTAGGCTCGGGTTCTAGCTATTTTGGTCGACCGAAATGAAGTTTAAGATGACCAAAATAAAGATGCTGAGAGCTAAAAACATGAAGAAAAGGTTCTTGGTGCTTTGGTAGACCAAAATAAAGGTTCGGTCGACCCAAATGACCCTTGAACAGTGCATTTGGCTACTGGAATGTGATTTTTCTGTGCATTGACAAACCCAAATGCCATCGGTCGACCAAAATGGAGTTTCGGTGGACCAAAACACCACGAGAAGCTGCTAAAAAAGTTGCTATGAGTCCAAGGTGCTAAGGTTCAACCTCTACTTTGAATCCCTTCATGAATTGGTTCAAAATAAATGTGCAAAACTGATTTTTCAATGAAAACTGAGTATGTGAAAATGCTAACATCTTTGATATGAATACTTGAGTACAAAATAATGGCTTATGGCGTCATACACATCATTTACAAGATTTTCACCTATCGAACCTCCAAAATTGATTAAAAGGCATTTGAAGCAAAGTTTTATTACCAAAAGTGTCTAAGTACAAAAGTAGACATGCTTCACCCTTGGCCTCTTTACATACATGTTTATAATGCCCAAAGCAAATATTTGAGCGTCATTGCGTATCAAGAAAGCTACTAAATCTCCAAAAGTATCATACACCTATGGTATTCAAAATATGATATCAAAAGAAAGGCATGCTAAACACTTGCATGTCAATATACAAAAATGCTTCAAATAGCTCAAAAGCTTCTAAGGATGATGAGAATCCAAGAACATAGTCTCTTTACCTAAAAAATAACCCAAACCACTAGGGTGAGTAATCAAGTTACTCGTAGGAAGAAGCATATGTGTATACCCTAAAGTTTCAATATCATTGCAAGATCAATACAGACGAATACAAGGGAGCATTCCACTTACATCTATGTTCAAGGTATTCTAAGGGATCATTTTAAGCTAACTTGAATGATTCTTTAGCAATACATATTAATATCAATGTACTTAACAACATCAATTCACCAATAACAAGAATTTTAAGCTACAATTAAGCATTGGTTGTCAACTTGAAATTAAATGCAAAATCAATTAGTGGAATACTTGGACATCACGTCTCGGACTAAACCAAGAACAAAATGGTTATTTTGGGCATTAACCCGTTGGGAAGACCACCCTAGTGCGCACTATCTCAATTGGGGAGAACTCATACCTCCCGCACTAAAGCCAAACTTTAGCCATGTCACTTAAACAATGTCCCAAGATAATCCAAAATATATCAAGTTCAAAACTCATATATATAGATAATAAATCATATCAACCACCTTATAAGCATAAGTACTTTGAAACCACACAAACCATGTCTTAGGGTTCCAAGTCTAGAATGGCATGCTAAATGACAAGTACTTTTCATGATATTATGCACAATACAATACCACTAACTTATCAATTCAAGTCATGCCTCAACAATAAGCTCTATATACTAATTATCAACATTTTAGCAATAAGCTTCTAAATTAATCATAATTTGTAATTCACAAGAATATAGAATTATTATCACAACAAATATAGCAATTCAAGTCAATAGAATTTGCATATACATTTATAATTCTACAAGAGTTTAATATCACAACACATGTGAAATTACTAGAATTTAGCATATCACTAATTTATATAATCCTTCTACAAATGGTTTACACATATCATATATATGCTTAAATCAATAAACCCTAAGTCAAGATGTGAGGGTTTCTTATAATATGCAAGACTATCATATTAAAAGCATGTATACAATATATATTAAACCTCAAGGATTATAAAACACTTAGAATATAAACATACTACCACCCCTACCTCAATAGAGAATCGAATCTCTATAATCCATGCAACCAAGCTCAAAATGTAAAACAAGTTTAGGGTTATTGAAGAGGAGAGTGAGAGGAATCTTTTCTCTCCCAAGGTTTTTACTCTAAGGTGAATGGAAGTAAGCCAAATTGAAGGGATAAACTATGAACTAAGCTTTCCTCCAATGGTGGATTGGCTAGGGTTCATGAGAGACAATGAAATGAAAATGGTAAAGTGTAAAATGGTGAGTGGAAGGGCTATAAATTCTCCACTCACTATGTGTTGTTGCTCTACCTCTCTCACACACACATTGCAAGACTAAATCTTGATCCTACACTTGTCACTAATCTAATGCTCCACCCTAGGATTAATCTTAAGCCTACACTTGTCACAAATCAATGGCTATATGTGCACTAATCTAAGGCCAACACGTGGGTGAATCTCCACCCTCCAAATGTCAAGAAGTCATGGTGCCAAGTCTCTTCACCCAAATGCCAACAAATGGCTCCATGAGAGTGTGACATTTGTCACACTTTCCAAAAATTACAAAATGGTCCTTTTTAAAAATATCTTCCAAAATAAATTGCAAAAAGGTCCCTAAAACGAAAATTAATTATTTTACATAATTACACTAAAACCCCAAAAGTTATGAATAATTACACTAAAGTATGCATTCATGCCCTTTATGAATAAAGTAAGCAACTAGCATACTTTTCAACAAAAGTAAAATGTCAATGTCATGGAAATCAAATATCATGAATGCATGCAAAACCGAAATCAAATCCGAACACTAGAAGTCAGGTTATGCAAGGAAAAACGATAAACGGGGAAAAAGACGAAATAAGGAAAAGACAAAATAGGAAAAAAGATGAAAAAAGAAAAACGCCAAAAATGGAGAAGGAGGAAAAAGGCCAGGTCATTACAGATTGAGTCATCCAATTGACAATGTGACAGGTCCATGGGATAAACATGGTACTAAGAGTACAGTCCATGATGATGTGGGACACTCATACATTGTAGATGATATAGGACACTCATGTCACATGGCTCAGTTTGAACTTAAAAATATTGATGAAGCTCTTCAAAGTTCTGATTGGCTTATGGCTATGCAAGAAGAATTGTTTCAATTTGTGAAAAATGATGTTTGGGAATGAGTACCTCGACCTTGTGATGTTAATATCAAAGGGACCAAATGGATCTTTAAAAATAAACTTGATAAATGTAATGACCCGGTCATTTTCTTCCTTTTCTTTTTCCTCAAATTTTACAGATAATTTTTTTCCGTTGTCTTTTCTATTCTGTGTTTGGTTTCTCATCACCTAGTGTCGTCTCGAGTGCTCAGAAATAGGTTCTGAGACTCTTTCCTTTGGACTGACAACTTCTTTCAAGAACCGAGTCATTTCCACATTGTTCGTTTTTTGATACTATTCACTTTTCGACCTTTTCCCTATTTTGTCTTTTCCCCCGTTTGTCACTTTTTGGCATAACCTCACTTTTTGTGCTCAGAGTTGATTTTTGACTTCTCGTACCTTCATTCTAAGTGGTTTCCACGAAATACATGTCTTTACTTTTGTAGAAAAGTACTCTAGTTGCTCCTGGTGTCCATAGGGACATGGATGCATAGTTCTTTGAAAATATTTTCTTTTCTTGAGGTGTTTTTCATAAATATCTTTTGAAGATATTTTATTTCAGGGGTTTTTAAGAAAATATTTTTGGAAGATATTTTCATTCTGGGTCATTAGTGTAGTTAACCCTTTTGGAGTGGCCCTTGTGCAATTAATGAAAGTTATTTAAAAAATGCCTCGTTTTGAGCCTGGATCCTCATAGTGGATTCATTTTCACTTTTCATCGAGTCGTGTACTCTTAGAATTTCATTCTAGTCATTTTTCCCTAGTTTCAGGGTTTTTGGCCTCGGTTACCGCCAAACTTGTTCGAGGCATATCTCTCTGCTTGGGACTCGGTTTTTGACGCCGTTTCTTTTGTTGTTTATATTTTCTCATTTTAGGTCTTTTTCATTCATGGAGTTTTGCCATTTGAATGCGTTTGCGCGAATTCCACTTTTCCAGACCCAGCGGGGCACTTTTAGAGTTTTTCTATAAATAGGGCAACTTAAGAAGAAAAATTATATATTTCTCTTCTTCTCCCTCTCTTGGCTGGCAGCCATGGAAGTCCATGGGGCTACCACTTTCTCTCTCTTCTTTTGAGCTCCTTCCTTTTGTTAAAAAGTCATAGTGCCCTTGTGTTTTGTGTTTGTCTTGACGATGCGCATCTTTCCCCCTTATTAGAATCTGTTTTTGGCCATTTTTTAAGTTCGGGTTTGAGGGCAAGTTAGGATTTTGGTATGTCTTCCTTGGGGTTTAATGATCACGACGTTGTCCCCGACAAAACCTTGAAGTATTGTCGGATTCAGAGCGGTTTCATTTTGGTGGCTTTTGAGATTTTCATCTCAAATTAAGGTAGAGGATGTCTTAGGTTCATTTAAATGTTGTATTGATGATTTTAGATACTTATACAACTTGTATGCATGCTTTAGTTCAAGTTCTAGAATTTAATTTAATTATTTTCTATGTTTAAGATTTAATTCTCATGGTGATATGTAACTTAGAATTAAATTGTGGCATGCTAGGAATTTAGGCCTTGGTATGGTTGTTGACATATATTAAATTTGGATCATTTGACTAAGAATTGCAACTTTTATTTAATATTTATCTTTTGTGAAAGATTAATTCATATAGTTATATCAAGCATGAATTCAACTTGTAATATGATATTAAAGTAGGCCTAAGTGAGTTCTATAACATATGTTAATTTGAGAGCATTTGGAGTTGTTTAGAAATCTAGAGGAAATTAATTAATTAGCTAAATTAATTTTATTTTAAGTGCTTTAATCACTTAATTAGTTATTTGATGTAATATATGTGATGACCATGCTATGTCCTTCAACATATATTAATTTGGGGTTATTTGGAATTGATTTGGAATGTAGAGAATATAATTATTTTATTTAATTAAATTATATCTAATTGCTCCATGAATATAATTGTGTTTTAGAAGTTATTTCTATGTTTAAATCATGGACTTGAACTTGTTGTATTTTCACTTGGTTACGTTTTAAGTATTAGATAACATAGTTGTTATATTTATATTCATGAGAATATGTTTTCCTTATTGGATATATTGCTGTCTTGTGTAATGAGTTGCACACTTTATATTTGAGATCTTTCATGCCATAAAAGTTGTGGACTTAGAGCATGTATTGTATGTGTTTCCAAATTTGGTTATGCGTGGTAGATAGTTGATTATCTTGTATATAAATGTTGATATATACGTTATTGCATAACTTGTTAATTTTGGAAACTTGGGGATGTCGTTGTTTGACTACGGTTAGGACATAGTTCTAGTACAGGGGATTGTCCTTCTATAGTCTAGTGCACACGTAGGGAGGTTACCCATGGGCTAGTAACCCTAAAGTAACTATGGCGTCGGTCTGATCTAGCGTGATGTCCAAGTATCCACATTGTTTGATTTCGCATTTTATTTCAAGTTGATAACTAGATGATATTGTAACTTGTTGTTCCTTATTTGATTTCCTATTTTAACTTTCAAGATATTAACTGTGACGGCCCAAGTTTTGTAAAACCGGTGCGTCAGTGATGACCAAAAGATGACCCGATAATGGATCCGAAATGCAGAAGCGAAAGGTGAAACAACGGTCTCTAATGATACAATGCGTCTCTAAGATACCAATGTGACCCTCAATGAGGTCATGGAACCCAAAGGAAAACAAATGCGGAAGTGTAGTTTTAAAAACGGACAAAAAAGAACCTATGGGCAAAATGGTCATTTCACAAAAAAATAGATTCAAGTGCTATCGAGCACACCACTTGGAAGACAATGAAAAACTAATCATGATGGACTCAAGAATTTCATTATTCAGATTCTGGACGAAGGAGAAACAACAAAACAAAGAAAAACGAGCAATAAAGATAAAAGAGTAAACTGGTAATTATCCAGAAATATTTGGATGCAACCGAGTAGACCGTTGGATAGATAATGAAAAATTAATCAATTTCAAAAAAAAAAATCACTTGATTTGGAGTCCGGATAAGGGAGAAAGGTCAAAAACAAAATCGACGTCGCGGCGGCCCGACGAAGGCCGTGACAGCTACAGTGTCGTCAACCCACTACTGCTGCAACTGAGAGTAAAAACGGGCATCTAAACGGACTTTTCTGGAAAAACTCAAAGAAGAAACCCTCCCTAAAATCAAGTTTCCTAACCCGATCACAAACGGAAACAAAAAAAAAATGCATTGTAAAATGTCCAAAATACCCTCAAGAAAATCAGGTCTAGAAGTCAAAAATCGTTCCAAGCTACTACCCAAAGAAAAGAAATAGGGCTTCGGAAAGTTTTTAAATTGCCTAAATTGAAAATGTAATCTTAAAATACACCCACAAGGCCCTCGGAAGTTTCAGAACGGTCGTCACACTTTTCAAAAAAAAGTCGAAGGATAGTACCAAGTACATTTGCACTAAAGTCAGCAAAAACCTGGCAGCAATGATTTTTCGGAAAAAAATAGATTTTTGAGGGCCAAGATGGCATTTTCTGGAAAAACACAAAGAAGAAACCCCCTCAAAAATGAGTTTTCTACGTGACTCGCAAGGAAAAATGAAAAAAACACATTTTGAGATACCCAAAATGCCCCTGAAACAGAATAGGGTAAAACTCCATAGAATGCAACTTAGAGTCTTTGTTTCATCAAGGATGGTGTTGTTTGCCAAAGTGAGCATGCAAGCATATGTAATGTGATAAAATAGATGTATTGCAATGTCCTATGGCCTCATGGCATGTCATATGCAAAATAAGACCCTTCAATGCATTAATCCACATATCTTCCATAGGCAACAATGAAGTTCAAAGTTAGCATACATTTCACATAAGTGTCTTTGGCCCTTGGCCTCATTACAACCACATTCTAAGAGTGTCAAAAGGTGCACTTAAGTGCACATTACATAACTTAGATAATAAGTACAAGTTTTATCAAAGAAAGCAAAAGTAGGACAAGATATGCTAACATATGCATATTCTATGTCATCAAAAATACTTCAAGAACTCTCGTAAGTCTAAGAATGCTGTGCATCCCACACTAAGGCTTCTTTACCTGCAAAACACCCACTAACTTAAGGGTGAGTAAACAAGTTTACTCGTAGGGAATGCATGGGTTTATCTTTGTACCGAGTTACAATCCAATACCATTTAATTCATGCTATCAAGTGACAATAGAACTTGCAACATAACACAATGAGATGTAATTTCACAAAGTTTACAACTTGGAATTTAAATGTGAAATCAAACCAAAGTGGATACTTGGACGTCACGCCGGATCAAACCGACAATGTGATTACTTTAGGGTTACTAGCCCATGGGTAACCTCCCTATGTGCGCACTAGACTATATAGAGGGACAATCCCCCGTACTAGAACCAAGTCCTAGCCGTAGCCAAACAACGACATCCCCAAGTTTCCAAAATCAACAAATTGTGCAACAACGTATATATATTAACATGTATATACAAGATATCAACTATTTACCAAGCACAATCCAATTTTGGAAACTTATACAATACACGCTCAAAGTCTACAATTATTATGGCATGAAAGATGTCAAATACAAAGTGTGCAATTCCTTACACATAGCAACAATATATTCAATAAGGAAAAACATATTTTCATGAATACAAAAGTAACAACTATGTTATCCAATGCTCAAAAGCAATCAAGTGAACATACACCAAATCCAAATCCATGATTTAAATATAAAAACAACTTCCAAAATGTAATTAAATCCATGGAGTAATAAAATAGAATTTAATTAAACATAAATAGTTAAATTCTCTAAATTCCAAGTTAACCCCAAATAACCTCAATTTAATTTATATTGAAGAACATGTCATGGTCATCACATATATAACATCAAATGACAAGTTAAGTGATTAAAACACTTAAAACAAAATTAATTAAACTAATTAATTAATTCCCTCTAGATTTTTAAACAATTCCAAATGCCCTGAATTTAATCTATGTTAGAGAACATACCAAGGCCTATCCAAATATCACATTACATCATAATTTCATGCTTGCTATCACCATGTGAATTAAACTTTCACAAAAGATAAATATTAAATAAATTTTGCAATTCTTATCCAAATGCCCCAAATTTAATATATGTTGTAGAATATGTCATGGTTATTATATAAATCACTTCAAAACTTGATTTAAGTCATAGGAGCATATAAATAAAAATTAATTAAATTAATTCATTAATCCCTCTAGATTTTAAAACAACTCTAAATGACTTCAAATTAACATAAGTTATTAATCAAGCCATGCTCATGTTATATATCAAGTCTGAAGTGAATTACATACAAGTTACAATTAATCATTTATTTCTCATTTTAATATAAGACAAACATATAACTTAGATATCACTACAGGAGCAAATAAAATCACTTGGAAGATAAATGATAACATCCCCTACCTCACAAGAGGATTGTTCCTCTTGAATCCAAGGGAAGCAAGCTTAAAAATGGAAAACCAAACAAGGGTTTTGTAGAAGAAGAGGAGAGGAACAAAAAGTATTCCAAGGTCACATAGATAAAATCAAAGGTAATTGTGAGCCCTCCACTCACTAGGCGAACCTACACCATGGTCAACACACACACAAAATGCAAGACTAATTGTGAGCCCTACACTTGTCATCATCCTAAGGTTCCCTTCTAGAATTAATCCTAAGCCTACACTTATCAACCATCCAGGCCAACTAGTGGTCTAATCCTAGGTCAACAAGTGGATGAATCTCCACCCTCCATGTGTCATGAGATTAAGCCTCCAAGTGGTTCCACCACAAAATCAACAAGTAGCACCATAGAAATGTGACACTTCCTTTTTGAAAATATCTTCCAATTTAATTTGCAAAATGGTCCCTAAAACGAAAAATAATTACTTTACTTAATTACCCAAAAACCGCACAAGTTATGGATAATTACAAAAAGTCTTATTTTCATGACTTTTACAAAGAAAGTAAGCATTTAATATGCATTTCTACAAAAGTAAAAATGTAAATGTCATGGAATTTAAATATCATGGATGTATGAAAAACCGGAATCAAATCCGAGCACAAAAAATGAGGTTATGTAAGTAAAAGTGAAAAATGAGAAGAGGACGAAATAAGGAAAAGACGAAAAAATGAATAGTGTCAAAAAAATAAAAAAATGTGGAAATGACTCGGTCCTCAAAGGAAGTCGTCAATCCAAAGGAAAGAGTCTCAGAAACCATTTCCGAGCATTCGAGACGACACTAAGAGGCGGGAATCGAACCCAAAAAGGAAAAGACAATAAAAAAAATTTATCCGCAAAATTTGAAGAAAGGGAAAGAAATGAAAATGACTGAGTCATTACAACCTTCCCACCTTAAAGGGATTTTGTCCCTGAAATCCAGCCCCAATAAACTAAAGGTGAAACTAGGACAACTACGGAGTACATCTCCAAGTACCTCACATAACGTGCTACAAAAGCAATCCCAAAACTGAAAAACAACGTACAAACCAATGTCATTCGCACCCACGTGCTTACGACAAGACAACCTCTCAAAAGGAAATTGACCACACGGTCACACGATAAGTCAAAAGTCACACACAAAGAACCCAAGGTTGGACAAAGGAACGGAAGACAACAACCATAAGCATTCCTCCTGATGAACCATCATACCAATCCAAAAATAACCACCAAAAGAACTCCAAGATAACCACGTATCAAATCAGGGTACAGAACAAAGACAATGTGGCAATACGAATAGTGACCATAGCCCGCCCACACTTACTCGTCAGTAAGGTAGCATGACGGTACTGGGTACTAATTCATAACCTGCCTCCCATTAGGTCTACCCATGAAACCTCTCAATACAAATGACATTAATGTTAGGAAAAGATCATTGCCAAATGCACTACGGAAACCAGGCATCATGTGAGAGTTGGGGTAGCTAATCCCAAAACTCTGACAACAATGTCATAGGCACTGCTACGCTTAAGGTCTTAAATCCTCAATACAACAAAACCAATAACTCCAATGTCCTAAAACACTCTTATTAATAACATCAATCAAAAATCCAAAGCCTACTAGATAAATCAACACCACTATGAATCAAAACGAACCTCAATACAAGACATTTCATCGAAAGTCCCACATATCTCCTTGAAACAGATCAACTACAAAACTACACCGAAATCAAACATCAGATTCACATCCCTATCATAGATAACTAAGTCCTCGAAAAATAAGTCCACCACGTGGCATACACATCAAAATTCTGACAACCGTGGTCATAAAAAAAAGAGTCTCTCAAAACCGTGCTTGGCAATACCAAGCTAAATCAAAATTCCTCAATTTCATTCCATACCTAATCACTGGAATTACAATTCCTCAAAACGATGCCTAGCCATAACTAGGACGAGAAAACTTCACAAACAAGCCAAATCCAACTGTGATCCTTCAAAACCTCTCCTAAGGGTCAACCACATCCAAGTCTCCAAAATCGAAACAAGTCTCCAAAAGACATCTTCAAAAGAGCATCGAGCTCACCTCACGAATCAAAAAAATCCTCAATAATATGGACACAAGTCCTCGTAAAATGATCTCATACAAATCAACTCACCCTGAGCACCATAACTCCGTCAACAAACATGGTAAAAACTCCCCAAGGGAAGACACGAAAGAAAGAAAACCACTAGTCCTAAGAAGGACAACACCATGACTCCACCTCTGAAACAAAAGACAACAAGGTCAAAGACTTCACCCCCTACTTGGAAGTAAGTCGAAAATGGAGCGTTCTTCCCACCTTAGGGAAGCGGACAGCTCAAAACAAAATAAATGTGAAAACTCCTCCACAAGGAATCTCACAATGGAACCATTACAAAAACCCACATACGCACTAAGTGCGACCAGAGGAAGCAAAAGGGAAAACTAAACATGAAAGTCATGTATATGACAAGGAATGCAACTACCAAGTAAGCAAATCTACTCACATAGATAAAATCAAAAGTATATGTAGCATGTCTCCAAGTAACGCAAAAGCATATTATTAAAATATAGTAACAATATGGCATCTCTAAGCATGTAAATAAGGCATGCTAATATCATACAACAAGAAAACAAATGTGGATAGACCTCTACCTACTCGTGCATCGCAATAACATAAATCATACTACTAACATGGTAGTAAACGAAACTGTAAAAGATAAGATGATGCAACAATGAACACTATGGACATCGTGTCCTAGAGTGTCTAGGTAGAAGGAATGATCGGCCTTAGCCATAACTGTCTCCAAAAACCAACGCAACAACAACCTTTCTCAAAACAAACATGAGCCCTTACCACAATGGTAAGACTCTAACAATCCATCTCTGAATCTAAAGGTGACACCACAAGTGACACTAACAATGCAATGCTCTTTCTACCCAAAACATCAATCAATCGACTTGATCCCAAAAGCGTTATCACGCAAGGAGAACTTAAAGTAAATGGCAACTATAGCCATACCATCAACAACCAAATCAATCTCAAGAATCATCCCTAAAACAACCATCAAACACTGACCAAAAGGTCTACGTCTATCACAACAAAAACCAACGCTAATCCCATCCGAACTGCACTCGTAGCTAGCTAGTACGGTAGCATGACAGTGCCATGCACCCGCCCACAAACGTACTCGCCCACGAAAATTGCAATCTTAGAGGAAACTTCCTAAACAACCAAGGATCCTAAGAGGTCCACAACTTCATCATGGCCCAAAACCAACAAATCCAGCACTACGGCTACGCCTAATGGCTCACCCCACGAGAGCCTAAACAAAAGGTGACCATCCACCTATCCAAAGCCAACGCTAGGTCAACAACGACCTAAACTACCATGAAACCAAACTGACAATTGCTAACAACATCTAAGAAGAGTGCCTAAACAAAACCAAAACACACCAAACATTGCACTAAGTGCAAACTCACCAAACAACCCAACCTCGAGCCAAACATCCGTGACTAATCCCAAGTCCTATCAAATACGCAAAACAATATGCATATACAAATCTAACCTAGCATACATCATATGTCATGCTTCTTATACTAGAATAAAATCATGCTTTAACCAAACGATATACTACATATACCACCTAGGCATATAAACATGTTATCAACCAAAACATGTTATCATCAAGCATATAAACAAATAGCGCATGGCAACACAAACATGATATGCACCCAAAACCCGTCGTCTAAGGTATTCAAACCTAAGAGCTCTGATACCACTTATGATGGCCCAAGTTTTGTAAACCCGGTGCGTCAGTGATGACCAAAAGATGACCCAATAACGGATCCGAAATACAGAAGCGAAAGGTGAAATAACGGTCTCTAATGATACAATGCGTCTCTAAGACACCAATGTGACCCTCAATGAGGTTATGGAACCCAAAGGAAAACAAATACGGAAGTGTCGTTTCAAAAACAGACAAAAAGGAACCTAGGGGCAAAATGGTCATTTTACAAAAAAAATGGATTCAAGTGCTATCGAGCACACCACTGGGAAGACAATAAAAAACTAATCATGATGGACTCAAGAATTTCATTATTCGGATTCCGAACGAAGGAGAACGACAAAATAAAGAAAAACGAGCAATAAATCTAAAAGGGTAAACTGGTAATTATCCAGAAATATCTTGATGCAACCTAGCACACCGTTGGATAGACAATGAAAAATTAATCAATTTCAAAAAAAAATTCACTTGATTTGGAGTCCGGATGAGGGAGAAAGGTCAAAAACAAAATTGACGTAACGGCGGCCCGACGAAGGCCGTGACAGCTATAGTGACGTTAACCCACTCCTGCTACAACTGAGAGTAAAAACGGGCATCTAAACGGACTTTTCTGGAAAAACTCAAAGAAGAAGAAACCCCCCCTAAAATCAAGTTTCCTACCCTGATCGCGGACGGAAACAAAAAAAAAAAAAAGCATTGTAAAATGTCCAAAATACCCTCAAGAAAATCAGGTTTAGAGGTCAAAAATCATTCCAAACTACTGCCCAAAGAAAGGAAATGGGGCTTCGGAAGGTTATTAAATTGCCTAAATTGAAAATGTAATCTTAAAATACACCCATAAGAGCCCCGGAAGTTTCGGATCGGTCGTCACACTTTTCAAAAAAAAGTCGATGAATAGTACCAAGTACATTTGCACTAAAGTCGGCAAAAACCTGGTACCAATGATTTTTCAGAAAAAAATAGATTTTTGAGGGCCAAGATGGAATTTTTTGGAAAAACACAAAGAAGAAACCCCCCTCAAAGTTGAGTTTTCTACGTGATTTGTGAGGAAAAATGAAAAAAACGCATTTTGAAATACCCAAAATGCCCCTGGAACAGAAAAGGGTAAAACTCCCTAAAATGCTACTTAAGAGTCTTTGTTTCATTAAGGATGGTGTTGTTTGCCAAAGTGAGCATGCAAGCATATGTAATATGATAAAATAGATGTGTTGCAATGGCCTATGGCCTCATGGCATGTCATATGCAAAATAGAACCCTTCAATGCATTAATCCGCATATCTTCCATAGGCAACAATGAAGTTCAAAGTTAGCATACATTTCACATAAGTGTCTTTGGCCCTTGGCCTCATTACAACCACATTCTAAGAGTGTCAAAAGGTGCACTTAAGTGCACATTACATAACTTAGACAATAAGTACAACTTTTATCAAAGTAAGCAAAAGTAGGACAAGATATGCTAACATATGCATATTCTATGTCATCAAAAATACTTCAAAAACTCTAGTAAGTCTAAGAATGTCGTGCATCCTACACTAAGGCTTCTTTACCTGCAAAACACCCATTAACTTAGGGGTGAGTAAACAATTTTACTCGTAGGGAATGCATGGGTTTTTCTTTGTACCAAGTTACAATCCATTACCATTTAATTCATGCTATCAAGTGACAATAGAACTTTCAACATAGCACAATGAGATGTAATTTCACAAAGTTTACAATTTGGAATTTAAATGTGAAATCAAACAAAAGTGGATACTTGGACGTCACACCGGATCAAACCGACAATGTGGTTACTTTAGGGTTACTAGCCCATGAGTAACCTCCCTATGTGCGCACTAGACTATATAGAGGGACAATCTCCCGTACTAGAACCAAGTCCTAGCCGTAGCCAAACAACGACATCCCCAAGTTTCCAAAATCAACAAATTGTGCGACAACGTATATATATTAACATGTATATACAAGATATCAACTATTTACCAAGCACAATCCAATTTTGAAAACTTTTACAATACATGCTCAAAGTCTACAATTACTATGGCATGAAAGATGTCAATTACAAAGTGTGTAATTCCTTACACATAGCAACAATATATTCAATAAGGAAAAACATATTCTCATGAATATAAAAGTAACAACTATGTTATCCAATGCTCAAAAGTAATCAAGTGAACATACACCAAATCCAAATCCATGATTTAAATATAAAAACAACTTCCAAAATGTAATTAAATCCATGGAGTAATAAAATAGAATTTAATTAAAAATAAATAGTTAAATTCTCTAAATTCCAAGTTAACACCAAATAACCTCAATTTTATATATATTGAAGGACATGTCATAGTCATCACATATGTAACATCAAATGATAAGTTAAGTGATTAAAATATTTAAAACAAAATTAATCAAACTAATTAATTAATTCCCTCTAGATTTTTAAACAATTCCAAATGCCCTCAATTTAATCTATGTTAGAGAACATGCCAAGGCCTATCCAAATATCACATTACATCATGATTTCATGCTTGCTATCACCATGTGAATTAAACTTTCACAAAAGATAATTATTAAATAAATTTTGCAATTATTTTCCAAATATCCCAAATTTAATATATGTTGTAGTACATGTCATGGTTATTATATAAATCACTTCAAAACTTGATTTAAGTCATAGGAGCATATAAATAAAAATTAATTAAATTAATTCATTAACCCCTCTAGATTTTAAAACAACTCTAAATGACCTCAAATTAACATAAGTTATGAATCATGCCATGGTCATGTTATTTATCAAGTCTGAAGTGAATTACATACAAGTTACAATTAATCATTTATTTCTCATTTTAATACAAGACAAACATATAACTTAGATATCATTATAGGAGCAAGTAAAATCACTTGGAAGATAAATGATAACACCCCCTACCTCACAAGAGGATTGTTCCTCTTGAATCCAAGGGAAGCAAGCTTAAAAATGGAAAACCAAACAAGGGTTTTGTAGAAGAAGAGGCGAGGAACAAAAAGTATTCCAAGGTCAATGATCTAAGGTGAGTGGAAGGGCCTCAAAATTTAAAGTCAAAGCTTAAGGTTTTAAGCTTTCTTCAATGGAGTCTAGGGTTCTTATGTGTAGGGTAATGTGAAAATGAAAAAGATGAAATGTGAATGGAGGATTTAGAGGTCCTCCACTCACTAGGCGAACCTACACTATGGTCAACACACACACAAAATGCAAGACTAATTGTGAGCCCTACACTTATCATCATCCTAAGGTTCCCTTCTAGAATTAATCCTAAGCCTACACTTGTCAACCATCTAAGCCAACTAGTGGTCCAATCCTAAGTCAACAAGTGAATGAATCTCCACCCTCCATGTGTCATGATATTAAGCCTCCAAGTGGTTCCACCACAAAATCAACAAGTGGCACCATAGAAATGTGACACTTGTCACATTTTTCGAAAATTGCAAAAAGGTCCTTTTTGAAAATATCTTCCAATTTAATTTGTAAAATGGTCCCTAAGACGAAAAATAATTACTTTACTTAATTACCTAAAAACCCCTCAAGTTATGGATAATTACAAAAAGTCTTGTTTTCATGTCTTTTACAAAGAAAGTAAGCATTTAATATGCATTTCTACAAAAGTAAAAATGTAGATGTCATGGAATTTAAATATCATGGACGTATGCAAAATCAGAATCAAATCCGAGTACAAAAAATGAGGTTATGCAAGTAAAAGTGAAAAACGAGAAGATGACGAAATAAGGAAAAGACGAAAAAATGAATAGTGTCAAAAAAACCAAAAAATGTGGAAATGACTCGGTCCTCAAAGGAAGTTGTCAATCCAAAGGAAAGAGTCTCAGAAAATTTTTCCAAGCACTCGAGACGACACTAACAGGCGGGAATCGAACCCGTAAAGGAAAAGATAATGAAAAAAATTTATCCGCAAAATTTGAAGAAAGGGAAAGAAATAAAAATGACCGGGTCATTACATTAGCTTTGAGAAATCATGCTTTGTGCATTGTATTGGAAGTTCCAATGTTGGTTAAATTACATCGATATCGTAATTTGTGTTTTAATGTTCAAATGTAGCTTATAAATGATCCTATAAATTCATTTGGAACATAGACGTTAGGTGGCATGATCCATTTTAGTTATTTTTGTGTTTTAGATTTCAAGTTGAGGACTTCGAGAATCTATATCTTGTTGCTTTGTATAACATGCTTCTATGTTGTTTAAATTGCATGAGTGGTGTAATTTATGCTAGAAATGATCTAAGGTAGCTTAGGATGCTCTCTAAGTCTCATTTTGACATAGACGTTAGGTGGCATGAGCCCCTTTGACTTGTTTCACTTTAAGGTGATAATTTTGTAAAATGTTAGGTCTATACATGCTCATTTTCTGCAAGTAGTTTTATGTTACTCACCCCGAAGTTACTAGGGACATTTTTCAGGTATGAAGACTTGGTTCATGATGCTCATCATTCCTTGGATGACTTATAACTTTTAAGTTTCCATTTCATGCAAATGTTAGCATGAAATGCCTTTTTTGTAGCCTTTTATATCAAAACTTGTATATTTGATTCCATATATGTAATGTGTACATGAGTACACTCTTTTCAATATATTTGACACGTATGAGTTGAGGCTATAGGCCAATGGCATCAAATATGTATTCTATGCACTTTCGTTTTCAAGGTTTACTATGGAAATAATGGAAAATGTTAAGTCTTTGTTTCACCATGTTTGCATCGGGTGTGGGAATTCCATTCTTTTCCTTTCATAGGGTTTCTATGATCATGTATGAGGTATGGCCAAGGGCCAAACACCATTTTGTTATAGGTTTTGCATTTTTGTTTCATTTATTAAGTTTCAAGGCATTTTTGGCCGTTGAGAGGTCATATTTTGTATTGGGGTTATTTTGAAGCCGCGGACCATTAGGACGCATCTTAAATGTCTTTTTACATTTGTGTCCATGTCTACATTTCACCAAACTCTTAAGTTTTAACTTTGGAACTATTTTTGGGCAATTTTATGGATTTTTATGAAAAACTCATGCATCAGAGTTGATTTGAGCTTCCCTCTTGTTTTAATATGTTAAGGATACGTAATTGTGATCATGGAATGTTTTGAAACTTGTTTGGATCAAATAGGAAGCATGCATAGCTTTAGGATTGAGCCAAGAACCTTCCCCATGGATTGCAGCAGCTTTTTTTTGCTACTACTAGGTCCATTGGTTGGCTGATAGCAATCATCAGCCGACTGATGAATGTTCGAGACCAATTCCATTAGGTTTACAAGTGAAAATTGGTGTTTCAGCCGGCTGGTATTGTTCATTAGCTGGCTGATGATTGAATTTCAGCCGGCTGGTACTGTTCGTCAGCCTACTGATCCTCCCTTGAGCTTAGTTTCCTTTCAGCTTCTTGGACAGCTTTCTTGAGTCAACTTCATAGGGTCATATCTCCTTTGTTTTTTTTTTTTTATCTAAATTAGGTTATTCTTGATCCTAAACTCAAGATGTTGACGTTAGCTTTCCAATGATACCAACAACACTCAAAAACTCCAACCATAGTGAGAGTTATACCAATTTTAGTGAGATAGGGTCGTGGTACCTTTTAATCAAAAAAATGCCGTTTTGTCCTATTTTCATATCTCTTCCATCCGGACTCCGAATCAAGTGATTCTTAACTCTAAATTTATTAATTTTTCATTGTCCTTCTAATGGTGTGCACGATAGCACCCATTTTTGGCTAAAATGACCATTTTACCCTTGGTCCAATTCTTGTAGGATTTTAAAACCTTCGTTTCCTTCTTGCTTCCATTGAGTCTTGGGACTCCTCAGGAAGCCACTTTTGTGTCTTAAGGATGGTTTACATCTTTAGAAGCCATGTTTATTTTTAGCTTCTACATTTTGGATCCGTTTTGGGTCATCACAGGACACACTAGATTTGTAAAATCTAGGGTCGTCACAATAAACATGGTCTTGTGATGAGAAATAAAGCTAGATTAGTTACATAAGGATGCACTCAAGTTGAAGGAATTGATTTTGATGATACTTTTGCACCTGTTGCTAGACTTGAGTCTATCGACTTCTTTTTGCTCTTGCATGTCACTTTAAATTCAAATTGTTTCAAATGGATGTGAAAAGTGCTTTTCTAAATGGTATTTTGTAGGAAAAAGTTTATGTAGCACAACCAAAAGGTTTCATTGATCCACATATTCCTAATTTTGTGTTTCATTTTAAAAAGACTCTTTATGGTTTAAAGCAAGCACCTAGAGCACGGTAGGAGAAGTTAACTTCTTATTTAATGCACAAGGGCTTCAGAAGAGGAGGAGCAGATAAAACATTGTTTATTTTCAGGAAAAGAAAAGATTTTCTTGTTGCTCAAATATATGTGGATGATATTATTTTTAGTGCTACATGTGATAACCTTGTTCATAGTTTTTCTAAAGATATGAGTAATACTTTTGAAATGAGCATGGTTGGTGAACTAACTTTCTTTCTAGGTCTCCAAGTGAAACAACTTGATGATGGAACTTTCATATCTCAATCAAAATATGTAAAGGAGCTTGTTAAGAAGTTTGGTTTGAAAGATTCTGTAATGACCCAGTCATTTCCTTCCTTTTCTTTTTCCTCAGAATTTCACGGATAAATTTTTTTCGTTGAAATTTCCTTTCTGAGTTCAGTTTGTCATCGCTTAGTGTCGTCTCGAGTGCTCGGAAATGGTTTTTGAGACTCTTTCCTTTGGATTGACAACTTCCTTTGAGGACCGAGTCATTTCCACATTTTTCATTTTTCGACATTATTCACTTTTCGTCCTTTTCCCTGTTTTGTCCTTTTCCCTATTTTGTCTTTTCCCCGTTTGTCACTTGGTTGGCATAACCTCACTCATTGTGTTTGGAGTTAGTTTTTGACTTCAAGTATCTTCATTCTAAGTGGTTTCCATGAAATATGTATTTTTACTTTTGCAGAAAAGTACTTTGGTTGCTCCCGGTGTCCATAGGGGCATGGATGCATAGTTTTTCAGAATCTTTTTCTTTTCTTGGGGTGTTTTTCGTAAATATCTTTTGAAGATATTTTATTTTAGGGGTTTTTAAGAAAAAATTTTTAGAAGATATTTTCATTCTGGGTCATTAGTGCAGTTTTCACTTTTTGGAGGGGCCATTGTGCAATTAATGAAAGTTATTGCAAAATACCTCGTCTGGAGCCTAGATCCTCGTACGGGATTCATTTTCACATTTCATCGAGTCTTTTACTCATAGAATTTCCTTTTGGTCATTTTTCTCCAGTTTCAGGATTTCTGGCCCTAGTTACCGCTGAAACTTGTTCGGGGCATAACTCTCTATTCGGGACTCAATTTTTTGACGCCGTTTCTTCCATTATTCATGTTTTCTTATTTTGAATCTTTTTTATTCACGGAGTTTTGCCATTTGAGTGCGTCTGCTCAAATTTCACTTTTTCGGACCCGGCGGGGTTCGTTCGGGGCCCTTTTTGAGATTTTCTATAAATAGGGGGACTTAAAATTAAATAGTCATCTTCTCCCCTCTCCATGCACGACCAGAACCTGCTATGGCAGCCCAAGGGGGCTGCTACCCTTCTTCTTTCATTTGAACCTTCTTCCCTTTGTTAAAAAGTCGAAGTGCCTTCGCATTTTGTATTTGTCTTGACCACGCGCATCTTTCCCCCTTATTAGAACCCGTTTTTGGCCAAATTTTGAGTTCAGGTTTGAGGTCAAATTGTGATTTTGATGGGGCTTCTTGTGGGTTCATGTAGATTGTGTTGTCCCCGACAAAACCTTTCGATATCGTCGGATTCGGAGTACTTTTTTTTCGGTGGGCTTTTGAGATTTTCATCTCAAAGTGAGGTAGGGGATGTCTTAGGTTTATATTATTGTTTTATAAGCATATACAATTTGTGACCATGCCTTGTTCAAGTTTTTAGAATTTAATTTATTTATTTTCTTTGTTTAGGATTTAATTCTAATGATGATATATAATTTAGAGTTAAATTGTGGCATACTAGTAAATTAGGCCTTGGTGAGTTGTGTAACATATATTAAATTTGGAGCATTTGAGTAAGAATTGCAAAACTTATTTAATATTTATCTTTTGTAAAAGATTAAATTACATAGTTGAAACAAACATGAAATCAACTTGTATTATGATATTAAAGTAGGCCTTGGTGAGTTCTTTAACATATATTAAATTGAGGACATTTGGATATTTTTGAAAATCTAGAGAAAAATTAATTAATTAGCTTAATTAATTTATTTTAAGTGTGTTAGTCACTTAAATTGATATTGGATGTAATAGGTTAATAATTCCTTGAAATGTAGTCCGCTTAATTACCTTGTGAGCATGCTACTAACTTATGGTAGAATTAGTACTTGTCGCTTCTAAAGATGGTAATTTGACTTAGCATGATATGTGATATCATTGTCTTGAATAGCTTGTTTAAATATATCTTGTGTAGGTATATAACTTATTAGAATATTACAGTTGCTTACCTTAAAAGCTTGTTACTAAATTGTAGCTTATTTAGCACTTGTGGCTTAGGATGGTAATGTGGTTCAATGGTTGTAAAATATTCTTGCTTTATTTATAAATTGCATAATAGAGACTTGACATGTCATATGCTATCTAGACTTGAATTCTAGGACATGGTTGTGTGGATTCAACCTTATTTGTGTATGGGAGATAGTTTTATGCATTGTTGGATTTAATATAAGTTTGGTTTAACTTATTGATTTTGCATAAGTTTTGAACTTATTGTTTTTGGAGGCTTGTAAGGATCATGTTCATGTAATGGCTAGGGTTAGGCCCTAGTATAGATTCGTGAGTTTCCTAAGTCATATGAAGTGCGCAGTAGGTGGTACTTTGTGGGTCGTAATTACCTGGAATAACTTATACACGTGCGCACTAGGTAGTACCTTGCGTGCTAGTAACCCGGAATAACTCGATTGGTCTGCAGCTAAGGATCCTAGTCTTTCCACTATTTGATTTCACATTTAATTTCAAGTTGTTAATCATGGATTACTTGTAACTTGAGAATTGATGCTTGCTTTGGATATTTGAATCCTATTTAGTATACTTGAACTTGTATACTTGCTCCGTAAGTTTAAATTTCATTTTGTATGCTTGTGCCATGTATACTTGTTTTAGGCGTATCTCTTTTAGTTAAGTATACTTGTATTCGTATACTTGATTTATGAGATTTCCATATAAAATGTATACTTGTGTACATATGCTTAGACATTGCATGACTTGTCTTAATATGGTTTAGTATACTTGGAAATGTATGCTTGTATGTTGTATAACATGTTTTAACAATGCTTAGTATACTTGAGCATGTATCCTTGTATGCTGTTGTTCACTTTAAATTGCATGAGTAGCTTAGGATGATCCCTGAGTCTCATTTTGAAATAGACGTTAGGTGGCGTGAGCCCTTTGACATGTTTCACCTTAAGGTGATATAATTGTAAAATGCTAGGTCGATGCATACTCATCTCCTACGAGTAACTTTATGTTACTCACCCACGTAATGGGGACATTTTTTAGGTATAGAGACCTTGATTTGGGATGCACACTATGCCATGGAAGTTTCGTAGACTTGAAGTATCATTTTCATGAAAATGTTAGCTTGAAATGCCACTTGTAGCCTTATTTGTCAAAATGTGTAGATTTGATTCCAATTATGTAATATGTACATAAGTACACTTTATGCAATGTATTTGACATGTATGAGATGAGGCTGGAGGCCAATGACATGTATCTTGTATTCTATGCAACTTTAACTTCATGAAATATTATGAAAATATTGAAAAATGCTACATCATTGCTTCATAACTTTTGCATCGGGTGTGGGAATTCCATTTTTATTCTTTCATAAGGTCTTATAAATCATGTTTGAAGTGTGGCCAAGGGCTAAATGGTAATTTGAAATCATTTGTTAATTTTGGTTTTCAAATTTTCCTTTTCTTGTTCATTTTTGCATTTTTGCCCGTTGGGGGGTTGGATTTTGCATCGGTGGTATTTTTAAGCTATGGACCATTGTAGCATGTCCTAATAGGTAAGTTACGTTTGTGTGCATGGTCGTTTCCATGAAAACCTTCTTCTTTGGTGAAATGAGCCTCCTATGGACTCATTTTGAAACTTTGTTGCATAATCTGATCTAGGGGCTTTCTAGAATTTTTACATCAGTTTTATTTTCTTCTTTTGACATGGTCACTTAGAAAATGTGATTTTTGGGGGGGTTTCTTATTTGTGTTTTTCTAGAAAATGTCATCTTGGCATTGGAAATCCCTCGTGAAGTTTCAGTTTCCAGTTTTCAATTGTAGTAGCTTTTTGGCCTTCATGACCAGATTTCATGGAGGGGTATTTTGGGCATTTTATATTGAGTTTTTTTTAAATTCTCTCGTTAGTCACATAGAAAACTCAATTTTGAGGGGGGTTTCTTCTTTATGTTTTTCCAGAAAAAATTTTTTGGTAGCCCGTTTTCAATCTTAGATCCTGTAGTAGCTTTTTGCCTTCTTGTTCAGTTCTGATCTAGGGGCAGTTTGGGGATTTTACATTGAGTTTTTTTGTTTCCTTCTATATAGTCGGATAGAAAACTCAATTTTAGGGGGGGTTTCTTCTTCGTTTTTTTTCCAAAAAAACTCGTTTCGACCTCCGTTTCAAGCCTCAGTTCTAGACACTCAATTTTTTTTCTTACTGTCAACATGTGCATGCCATTGGGCGCCGGCATGGGCGCCGGGCGCACCATGGCCTTCGTTGGGCTACCACGACGTCACAACTTCAAATACTCGTTTCTCCCTCGTCCGGACTCCAAATTGAGTGAATTTTTTTTTTAACTTGACTAATTTTTCACCGTCTTTCCAATGGTGTACTCGGTTGTACCTGAAATTTCTTGGATAATTACCAATTTAACCTTTTTGCTTTAAGTGCTCGTTTTTCTTCGTCATGCCGTTTCTCCTTTGTCCGGACTCTAAATCATGCGATTCTTGAGTCCATCTTGATTAGTTTTTATTGTACTTCAAGCAGTGTGCTCGGTGGCACCCGAGTCCACAGTTTTTGCCCCTGGGGGCTTATTTGTTATATTTTTGATCTTTTGCTTCCGCATCAGTTCTCATTAAGTTCCACGACCTCATGGAAGGTCACTTTGACTTCTTAGAGTCTTGTTTACTATTTTTGCTTCTGCATTCGGATTCGTTATCGGGTCAATCTTTGGTTCATCACAGGACGTACTGGTTTGAAAAACCAGAGTCGTCATAGATTCAAAGCATGTTCAAACTCCTATTAGTACTTCATCCAAATTGGATAGGGACTCTGATCCTAACAAGGTTGACCATTTCTTAAATAGAAGTATGATTGGTAGCTTATTATATTTGGCAGTAACTAAGCAGATATTTCATTTAGTGTAGGTGTTTGTGCTAGGTATCAAGCTGATCCTAGAGAACAACACATTCTTGCAGTCAAGCGCATTATTCGTTATGTTAATGGTACATTGAATTATGGATTACGTTATTCTTCTGAGTCTAACTCTGAAATTACAGGCTATACTAATACTGATTGGGCTGGTACCAAGGATGATAGAAAGAGTACTTCAAGTGGTTGTTTTTATGTTGGTACTAACCTTATTTCATAGTATAACAAGAAGCAAAATTGCATATCTTTATCATCTTGTGAGGCTGAATACATTGCTACTGGAAATTGTTGCACACAATTGTTTTGGATGTAACAGATGCTATTGGATTATAGAGTTAATCAAGGTACTATTTCTATCTTTTGTGATAATACTAGTACAATTAATATTTCAAAGAATCTAGTTTTGCATTCTAGGACTAAGCATATTGACATTCGACATCACTTTCTTAGGGAACTTGTTGAACAAAATGTCGTGTCTTTGAAAAAAGTGCATACTGACAAGAATTTGGTTGATATTCTCACTAAACCATTAGATGCTCCTAAGTTTTCTCATTTTAGGAAATCTATTGGTGTCTGTTGTCTTGATTAGATGTATTGCAAAAGGATAGTCTAGAAAGGATTTTTATGCATATCTTGAGTGTCTAGATTATGTTTTTGGGAAGTTAAGCAAACCATATCGTTTGAGTATGTTGAACACAAGGAGTTTAATGATACATGGATTATCTGTGGAAAGCATACAATGGCTATGAATTGATGAAATTGGTTTTGCTTGCTTATTTCGTATAGTAAATGAATCATTGATAGTACATTTACTTGAGATGTTATTGTTTTGGTCAAAGATAATGTTGATATGATTGATCATTGTCTTGGGATTTAAACTCGCTTTATGTGTTTTGATAAGCGCCGAATATTGTATATTCAAGCGCCCTAAATTGCATTAGTAAAGTCCGTTGTATGTTAATTTATGTAGATTATCTTCATTTCTATGTTTTTATGCATTTTCAGGTTCATTGGCCAAAATGGAACAAGAATAAGGCCTTGTGGAATCTTGAGCAACAAAAGGTGCCAATGCTGAATTCTGGCAGCAGTAGAACCTGGACTTTGCTCGCCATTTTGACCTTCCAAACTAGAGAACTGGACTTCCCTCATAACATGAAAGATTTAGAGATCTGAATTATCTTTCTAAATCTTCAAACAGTTTGTCATTCGGAGCTTGGAGCAGAGAGTTATGGCCTTGTTACCAGAGGTGCGCAGAACTGCCTGGCAGCAATGAAATTCTGCCTTGATCTTCATTTTTGACCAACCATCCTTGAGAATTGGATCTCCACCAAAACATCAAATATTTAGAGCTCTGAATTAGCTTTCTAAATATTCAAATGGTTCATCATTCAGAGTTCGGAGCGCAAAGTTATGTCTATTTAACCAAAGTAGGTCTGGGCAGAGCAAGTGAAGCATGGAGCTTTTTACACTAAATTCGAGTGCTCGAGGCCTTGCTTAGAGTGCTCGAATTTGGGCAGAATGCCCTTCGGAAATGGCTCATTTCAGCCTACTTGCACTTTTCCTCTTTAATGAAGTGGTTGGAGATGTTGGTTGGTGGCCTTTTGGTGGTAGATAAGAGGGATAAGAGCCACACAATACATTAAGCTTCATTTTGAGAAGATAGAGGAGAGAGAAGAGAGCAAGAAGGAGGAGTTCTTGAAGCTTCAAGGAGGGTGCACGAAAATGTAGATGAGGATCAAGCTTCTTCTTCATTCTAGGGCCACCATGGGTAACTAAACCCTCTTCTAGGGAGGTGATGAAGCCCTCTCTAGTAAGCATGTTCTAGCCTTAGTTTATTTTGGGGAAAATGATGTATGTATGTGATTATTTCACAATCTAGAGTTACACTTGATGTAATGAACCTAATTTCTTATAAATGTTTATGATGAATGTTTTATCTTGTCTTAGATCATATTTTCTCATGATCGTATGCCTTGCATTTCTATAGTGACATTGGAAATGAGATTGTGAAATGGGTTTCTTGGCATGTTGTATGCGAATCTTGATATTCCATAGCTTAGGACCCTCCTTTGATGGACTATTCTTGACTCTTGACTTCATGTGCTCCTATCATGTGATTAAAGGCTTGATAATCTCTAACTTAGTAAGCATGTCCAAGGCTACACACTAGTTTAGGTAGTTCAAACATGTGCATCTTTGATAGGTTATACTTGCCATTGATTTCATGAATTTCTTGAAGGAATGTAGCAATTTTGGTTGTACATTCCATGGTCACATATTTATGTTGTTTCCCCAATTTAGCTCTAATCTAGCATGTGTTTAGGGATGGAGCGGATTCATTTCCTTAGGCTTCTCTACTTGTATTATATCTCTTTACTTCCTAGCACATTACTATTTTATGCATTCTAAGTTCTAAGTTTAAGTGACAAACAAACAAAACCCTCTATAAACCCCTTATCATTCTAAGAACAATTCTAGACACTTAGGTTGCCATAGACTAGCGCAGTCCCAGTGGTTCGACTTACCCGACCAATAGCCCTATTTTACGATGATTCGTGCTATTGCGAAGGTTGATGTTTAGTTGATCAACCGATCAATTTTTGGCGCCGTTGCCGGGGACTGCAAACGGTTTAGCAACCAAAGTTCTAGGGTTAAATTTAGTTTGATTGTGAATACTGTGTTTTGTGAATATTTCTTGTGTGGTTTAACCATTTTTGTGTTGTAAGTGAGATTCTAGGAACTCGAAGCTCGCCGTAGGGAATGCTAGCAAATTGTAAGTCTAAAGGTCCCCCAAGTAAGTCTCTTGACCTTCTAGTTTCGAATTGTGAATATCGTGCATGTGTTAAGCTTAGAAGTAGATAAATTGGAAGCCCTTGTCGAGGCTATTTCAATTGTGTATTTTCAATTCCAAGCATCGGTCCTTGTCGTGGCCATTTTAATTTTTGTCTTGATAATTGAGGAGAAAGGGAATATCATTGTATGTGGAGTTGATGATAAAGAATTGTTGTCTTGATTATGTTGTGTGTTGTTGATGTTTAACTCCTAGATGGAGAATAATTATCTCCCAACTCAATTCTACACACCACATGCGTTTTGTGCTTTTTACTCTAGTAATACACATCATACAAGAGATTGTCTTCCAACGAGACAATTCTCGGATTTTTATCTAGAGCAACCAAATGCAAATTTCTCTGAACCGGGTAGTGATCCATACTTCAATGGTTATAACTCGGGTTGGGGAGACCAACAAAACTTCTTGTGGCATGACATAGGAAATTCAACCCCATAATCTCATATGCAACATTTTCAACCCAATGATCATTCTTTCCCGCCCTCTTTTCCTTTTCCACTGTCTCCATTGGATGAGCTAATTGTTGCTAACAAACAAATGATGGAGTCTATGCACATGCAAATGATGGACTCCAACAATCAACTATTGGCCTCCCTTGCTAGCATGCAATCCACAGTAGAGTCTATCAATCAAGTGGTACCATATCACCAGTTCCAAGTTAATGCAATGATAGATGACCAAATATCTCAAATTCAACAAAGGATTAATGCTAAAAATCATGAAGAGGAGGAAACATTTTCATTTGAATTTATGGCCAATCCAAAAGAAAATTCTATGAATGATGAGGTTACTCCTAGTAACTTTCATCATGAGAATGATCAAGTGGTTATTACATGTGAAAATGATGAAATAGTGGTTGAAGATCAAATTGTTGCCCCACATCAAAATGAAGTAATTGTGGTTCAGAATAAGGAAAATAATGATGATGAGATTGTATCCTATAAAAATCCAGCACAGCCCCTACATAATCCCTTGCTTGATGCACCTCCTTTAATGGAGGATCCTCTAAAAACATGCTTAGCTCATTTTAATTATGAGGATTTTGATGTTGCCAATTCTGTTTGCGAGGTCAATTCTTTGCTTGATATTCCTCCTATTCATTCTCTTCCTTTGTCAACATCAAATGTATCTCTTTCTTGGGAGCTTTCATCTCATCCCATTCCCTCACTTGAGTTATCTCAAGTTGTTGAGCCCGAACCGCCGGATAAGTGTGAGGAGGATGTTGAAAATTTGAAGGATAATTGGTCGAGCATACCCGTGCTCAATATGGCCCTTCACAAGTCTTTGCTTGATATGCCTTCATTTGCTCCACCTTTCCCTCATCCAAATCAGCCCCTAAATAATCCAAAGTTCTTCATTGAGGATGAAGAGTGGATTGAGGTCTTTCCATTACCTCTTTCCAACTTTTGTCTTCAAGCTCTTTTCCTTCCGCTTCCAAAAGAACTTTCTTACTTAGGGAAGCTTGAATCTCTAGAGAGACATGGTATAGGGTAAGGAGGACTAACTTGATCTCGGTGTGTCTAGCTATCGAGATTTTTGAGGATTAGTGCCTGCTCTAACTTCGTCCAGCTATCGACATTAAATTTAGCAAAGCAAAGGAATAAATTCTTTCGATGTTCCAAGCTTTCCTACCTTCTCAAATTGCTCGTGCCTTGAAATTTTCTGGGAAATGGTTTCGAAAAGCCAAAAATTTGATTTTTCTGAAATGGTCTTCAGTTGTGTTCCGCAATTTTAGACCAGCTTCTTAGACCTTCTCAGCCCTAATTTTCATTCCCGAAAATTTCCATCGCTTCCTAGCAATTTCATCGGATCTTGGGAATGCTTCTCATGTGCATATTTTCTCATTTTTAATGCACAAGTTGGAAATTTTCTCAAAATTCTCCATGCATTAGAGAGAAGCTGCAAAGTTTGAAAATTTTTCATCCAGGCATTAGAAATGTTGAGCAATTTGACAATTTTTCCAAAAATTTTCCACCCATGCATTGGAACGGACTGAATTTGCAGGTTTGAAAAATTATCCATGCATTAGAGAAAAGTTGCCAAGTTTAAAAATTTTCTAAATTCATCCAAGCATTGGCGCACAATTGCAAAGTTTGAAGAATTTTCAAAAATTAATCCATGCATTGGATTGACATTGCAAGTTTTAAAAATTTTTCTACATTCATCCATGCATTCATGTTGGCTGAAAAATTCATTTCGCTGTTGCTCACATTGCACATTCCATTGCAATGAATTCATTTTCGAGCCTACTGATCCAATTTCGAGCAATCTACCTTCCCTGTCGAGTGCTTGTTGCTGCCTCCAATCTTGCATGCACCACTGTCCTAATTTCGAGCATTCAAGATCCAAGTTAGAGTGCTCGCAGCTGCACACCAATTTCAGCCCATCATTCGCAGCTACCGCCTCTATTTCGAGCCCTCGAATCCCAATTTTGAGTGCTCGAACCTCCTCCACATCTTGCCAATCTCTCTGCCCCAAGCTTGAGCACTCTAGCTCCCATTTGGAGTGCTCGAGCCTAGCCAACATGCCCACCATGCAACAAACCAAGCAACCTTCCAATCATCAACCAACTTCTTCACCCCATCCTCTCTACCAACCTCCAACCAGCCCACAACCCCTTCACCTCACCACCTCTCCCATTCTCAGCAACCCAGCAACCACCACGCATCCATCTTCACCCTCCACCATCAGCCCCATGTAACACACCACCCAACTCCAACCTCACCACTGAACACTTCTCTCTCTCGGCATCCCTCCACCAAACCACCACCCCTCAACCTTAAACCTTCTCTCTCTCAACCCAAGTTTCCACCATGCAGCTTCCCTCCCTCACTCACTGCATGTCCTTCGAGCACTCGAAGAACCCATTTCGAGTGCTCGAATTTCTTACCACCATCAATCCGAGGCCTCCAATTCTATGCCCCAACCCTCTCTCTCTCGGCATCTTCCCTCTCCACCATGCAGCACCATGAAACCAACTTCCTCCCATGCATTCCACAACCACCGTGTAACCACCTCTTCACCTCTCGGCAACACACCCACATCACCAACACCACCCCCACCCTCTCGGCTTCCATCACTCCATGCACAACACCCACTCAACCATCTCTCTTCTCGGCATCCGCCCTCAACCCAAACAACCCACTACCACCACAAACCTTCTCCTTCTCTCTCTCTCAACCCGAGCCACGCCACACACCAACCCTCCATTTCCACTCTCTGCCAGTTTCTTGAGCACTCGAAGAAGCATTTCGAGTGCTCGAGCTTACTAGAGCTTCCTCACACCAAACATCCCGAGCTCACTGCCCTCCATTCGAGCTCTCTCACTCCCCTTCCGAGTGCTCGAAACACCACCTACCATCACACACATCTCCCAACCCATGTAAACCTCTCCTCTCGGCAACTCCACCACCTTCTATCCTCCTCACCTTACCATTCTTCCCTCTCACAACTAACCAACCAACCTCCTCAAGCTTCACCACCTACCTCAACTCCTCTCTCATCTCCAACCAAACAACCCACTTCATACAACCCAACCTCACTCTCCCATGCCACCCTCTCGGCACATCAACCTCCCCTCATGCACGCCAACCTTGCCAACCATGCAACCACCCTACCCAAACCAACCAACCTCGGCTTCTATCCCCTTCACCCTCGGCATCCACCCTCACCAACCTCACCTTCTCACTCACCACAAACTCATGCATGCCATTCATTCCAAAAAAAATAAAATAAAATAAGTCCTGTTTTTCTTCTTATTTATGTTTTGATTTTTACCTGTGTACATTAGTTGTGTTTTGATAGGTCTTCATGTCCAAGTTTGGGGGACGCATTTGCACACTCACATGGCTGAACATCTACGTCGTCGTCACTCCACTTGGTATTATTGTTCTTTTCCCCCCTTTACTCTTATTTTGTTTCACTTGTCTTCACACATTGAGGACAATGTGACATTCAAGTTTGGGGGTGCAATAGGACATTTTTGGTTTCACATTTTGACATTTTTGGTTTTATAATTTTTGCTAAGCAATGATAGTGTAACTTGGAACTTGTCGGAGACGAAGCATATGTTTAATACCTTGTGTATAGAAGCAATTGACATTTTTGAAAATAAAGAAAAATTTGAGTTGAAATGATCATGTAGATTCAAAATAGTCTGTATAAATGTCTCAATTAAATTCTTGCTGGATTTGACACTCTTTTAAGCTTCACAATGCACAGATGCACATTGGAAACTTAACTGTGAGGCATGCAACTTGATCGACCTTGACCTTGGCCTAGTTAATTTGATTTGATGAACCTGATAGATGAATATCTTTGGCATGATTTAAGTTGTCTAAAAAAAAAAAAAAAACTGAAAAGGAAAGAAAATAATGACCAGTTGACGTTCGTAGCCTTTCCAACTCGAGCTATTAAGCCCTAGGAGTGTCTCTACACTTAACACCCTAAAGCCATCTGGTTTGGGAGTTGTTGGCCTAACGCTTGCTACAAGGGTTGGTTAGAAAGCTTAAAGGACTTAAACATTGCACGGTCATTCAAAAAAATAAACTGGTAATAAACATGGTTCGTTGGAGTTCGTAGCCTTTCCAACTTGAGCTATTAAGCCCTATGGAGTGTCTCTACACTTAACACCCTAAAGCCATCTGGTTTGGGAGTTGTTGGCCTACCGCTTGCTACATAGGTTGGTTAGAAAGCTTAAGGGACTTCAGCATTGCACAACCATTCTATGTTTCGCTTCTGAGTTACAATAAATTGTCAACAAGCAACAAAAGTTGTCTTGTAAATAAAATCATGCCTTAGGGACCTCATTTGAAGGGGAATTCAATGATCTCAAAACTTGTGCTTTGGAATTGGAAAAGAAAGTAAAAGCCGCATGTTGAGAATCTAATTCACTTTCACTGAAGCTAGAGTTGATTTCCATTCAAGAGATAATAATTGAGTTATTTATATAGACTTTGATGTTGATGCATGTATGTGGAAATGTATTTAGCCAATTTTTGTATCAATGCTTCATATATGCAAGGTAGTCTTCCCAAAGACCCCATCTCCAGCTCTTTTTCTATTTCAAGTTATTTTTGAGCAATGTATATATCTTATTTTACCATGGATGATATTTTTGTAGTAGCAAACCCATGGTTGTCTTTTCATTAAACTTTTCATTGTAGTTTTGCTAAGGGACTAGAAAAATGTAAGTTTGGGGGTGTGATAAGCGCCGAATATTGTATATTCAAGCGCCCTAAATTGCATTAGTAAAGTCCGTTGTATGTTAATTTATGTAGATTATCTTCATTTCTATGTTTTTATGCATTTTCAGGTTCATTGGCCAAAATGGAACAAGAATAAGGCCTTGTGGAATCTTGAGCAACAAAAGGTGCCAATGCTGAATTCTGGCAGCAGTAGAACCTGGACTTTGCTCGCCATTTTGACCTTCCAAACTCGAGAACTGGACTTCCCTCATAACATGAAAGATTTAGAGCTCTGAATTAGCTTTCTAAATCTTCAAACATTTTGTCATTCGGAGCTTGGATCAGAGAGTTATGGCCTTGTTACCAGAGGTGCGCAGAACTGCCTGGCAGCAATGAAATTCTGCCTTGATCTTCATTTTCGACCAATCATCCTTGAGAATTGGATCTCCACCAAAACATGAAATATTTATAGCTCTGAATTAGCTTTCTAAATCTTCAAACGGTTCATCATTCGGAGTTTGGAGCGCAAAGTTATGGCTGTTTAACCAAAGTAGGTCTGGGCAGAGCAAGTGAAGCATGGAGCTTTTTACACTAAATTCGAGTGCTCGAGGCCTTGCTTAGAGTGCTCGAATTTTGGGCAGAATGCCCTTCGGAAATGGCTCATTTCAGCCCACTTGCACCTTGGTTTCTTCATTTTGTTTTCCTCTTTAATGAAGTGGTTGGAGATGTTGGTTGGTGGCCTTTTGGTGGTAGATAAGAGGGATAAGAGCCACAAAATACATTAAGCTTCATTTTGAGAAGATAGAGGAGAGAGAAGAGAGCAAGAAGGAGGAGTTCTTGAAGCTTCAAGGAGGGTGCACGAAAATGGAGATGAGGATCAAGCTTCTTCTTCATTCTAGGGCCACCATGGGTAACTAAACCCTCTTCTAGGGAGGTGATGAAGCCCTCTCTAGTAAGCATGTTCTAGCCTTAGTTTATTTTGGGGAAAATGATGTATATATGTGATTATTTCACAATTTAGAGTTACACTTGATGTAATGAACCTAATTTCTTATAAATGATTATGATGAATGTATTATCTTGTCTTAGATCATATTTTCTCATGATTGTATGCCTTGCATTTCTATAGTGACATTGGAAATGAGATTATGAAATGGGTTTCTTGGCATGTTGTATGAGAATCTTGATATTCCATAGCTTAGGACCCTCCTTTGATGGACTATTCTTGACTCTTGACTTCATGTGCTCCTATCATGTGATTAAAGGCTTGATAATCTCTAACTTAGTAAGCATGTCCAAGGCTACACACTAGTTTAGGTAGTTCAAACATGTGCATCTTTGATAGGTTATACTTGCCATTGATTTCATGAATTTCTTGAAGGAATGTAGCAATTTTGGTTGTAGCATTCCATGGTCACATATTTATGTTGTTTCCCCAATTTAGCTCTAATCTAGCATGTGTTTAGGGATGGAGCGGATTCATTTCCTTAGGCTTCTCTACTTGTATTATATCTCTTTACTTCCTAGCACATTACTATTTTATGCATTCTAAGTTCTAAGTTTAAGTGACAAACAAACAAAACCCTCTATAAACCCCTTATCATTCTAAGAACAATTCTAGACACTTAGGTTGCCATAGACTAGCGCAGTCCCAGTGGTTCGACTTACCCGACCAATAGCCCTATTTTACAATGATTCGTGCTATTGCGAAGGTTGATGTTTAGTTGATCAACCGATCATGTTTAGACCAAAAGAGTTAAAAGCAAAAGAAAATTGAAAAATAGCTTGGAATGAAAAAGTTTTTGAAATAGAAAGGAAAAATTTGTTGTTTTGAAAAAGGTGAGATGGAAAAGGCTACTTTTAGGATTTGTCTGAAAGCTACCGTGACTTGAAACAAATGGGAATAAGGGAAAGAGCTGGCTGCCCATAAGCGTGAAAGCCACCAATGTGCAAAAAGAAAAATGGAGCACAGAGAGATAAAAAATAAAATTAAAAAAAAAAATGTCTTTTGCACATCTTGATTGTTTGATTTATAAGGATATGTGATATCATTGATTTATTATTTGAAATCTGAATAATTGATAGATCATATGTTTTTGGAACTTAGTTGTGATTTTACTACACTTACCAAGTTTGTGGAACTTAAACGAATCCATCTTGATTATTTCTGTTGATACATATAATCTTGTGGAGTCTACATTCTCATTGGTTTCAATTTACAAGATTAATATGGTTGGTTACTTTCTACTTTAGGATATATCTTCCTTTAAACCTTTGTTAATTTCTGACAAAAAGGGGGGAGAGAGTTTATAGTCTTATCATTCAAGGTGAGAGAGATATTTTTGCTTTTTGCATTGAGGGGAGAACCATTGATCATTGCATGTGTTTACATATTGCGTTAATATTCAGGCATTAAAATTTGTTATTTTATGCCTGTGTCTATTTTCTTAATTAAGCTTCATGGGTAATTGTGTTTGAGCTAATGTGCAGATTACAGGTTGCTACATGTGTTGAAGTTTCATGAGATTCAAGAAAATTTCCGCATTTTATTTCCTTTAACAATCAATGTAATTTACTTTCCTTCTTGGGTAGATTGCTGAATTGTTTTTAGGGTTTTGTCATGAAATTGCCAAAGGGGGAGATTGTGAGATATATATATATTGTAATTGGCTAATTTCGTTGTCAAAACAAGTATGATCGAGTTGTAATTTTTTAATTCAAAAATTCAAAGATTGAAGATCAGAAGCAGAGTCAAAGAAGTTCAAGTGTTCTTGATACATTACACTCCGAGAGGATGAGAACAATGCTTTAAAAAGGTTTGAGAGGTAGTGAGAACATCTAGGAATGGTTTTGGAAGGTTCGGATCAAGTTTTTACATTCTGTCCATCTTGAACTGGTTCAAGATTTTTTGAACAGGTCAACATCAGCAGAATTACAAAAATTTCAAGACTGGCCATCTTGAACCGGTTCAAGGGGGCTGAACCATTCAAGAATTCAAAGAATTCTTTATTGGTCATCTTGAACCGGTTCAGCCCCTCTGAACAGGTTCAAGAAGTCCTGGATGCATCAGGTTTCCAAGTTTCCTTCTTCTGATGTTTCATTTTCGATCCTAACCTCCTTCTAAGTCCTATGCACAAAATTTATTATATTTTCTGAGGGATTACGACTTTCTAAACTCTATATAAACCTTGTGATACACATTGGTTTGATTATGGCTTTAGGGATCATAAATCATATATTTTGAGAAAGCCATTTAGAGAGAGAAAAATTCAGAAAATCAAATCTGATTGTTCTGAATTTATTTTTGAGAACACACATATATTTTCATGAGTGATTTAGTTGTGTTGTTCTCTATTTCATTGGAATTGGAGCTATATTGAAGATTCAAATATTATGGATGAAGAGCATGATTTAATTCTTCTACAACCGAGTTCATATCTTGAAGAACAGAAGTAAACGCACTCTATTTTCACAATAGGGAGGTTGAGAGTGTTCCAATGATTCAACCGAGCATTTACCTTATCAATCAAAGGTTTGCAGTCAGCACTTCGCAGAGATCTATAAGACAAAGGAATCCCCAAATACCTATAAGGAAACTCTTCAGCTTTAAACTTCAAGACATCTAAAATTCTTATCCTACACCTAACTGCTTTTGAGAAAATAATAGAGCTCTTGTCATTGTTAATTTCTAGACTAGTGTGACACCTGCAAACTTGTCAAACACATCCACAATAGTTTTTGCAGTACCTAAATCAACATTAACAACTCTAAGGAGGTCATTTGTATAAAGAGTATAAGAAATCTTTAGACCAGCTTTAACAATAGCATTGCAAAGTTTAATGTTGCCTTCATTGATACCAGTAGCCATAAGGGTAGAAAAATATTCTGTAATGTTCCGTAACTAGAGTGAACAAGAGAGGGGACAAAAGACATCCCTGCCAGAGCCCCATAGAAGTTGTGAAAAAACCTACTGGAACACCATTACAAAGCATAGAAAATTTAGAATTAGTGACACACTGCATACAGAAAGCTATCCATTTGTCACTGAATCCATATAGCTGCATAATAGTTTTAAGAAATCTCCAATCAACTAAGTCATAATTCTTCTTCAGGTCCACCTTCAGAGCCATGTAAGGATCCCCTCTCTTGTGACCAAACCCTTTGGGTCTGTCACTAGAACGATATTGTCATGAATATTTTGCCCTTTAACAAAAGTTTATTGCTCCAAACCCACCAAGGTTGGAAGCATACCTCTAAGTCTGTTAGCTAGAATTTTTGTAATGATCTTGTATATGAGATTACACAAGGAAATAGGCCTATAATTACCAATTTTGTCACCATGATCTAGTTTTGGAATCAAAGCCAAGAAGGTAGATTTAACCCCTAGAGGGATAGAATTATTCTGAAAGAAAAATAGAATTACAGCAACAGCATCTTTCCCCACAAAGCTCCAATACCTAAAATATATTATATACAATACTTTAAAGCTGAAAGGAATGATCAAATCTAAATAATGTTTTCAATTACTCTCCACCCACCCATGTGAAGCCTATTAAAAAAATTCAAAAATCTTACTCCGTAATTTCTTAGTCCGTATTTGACTTTCAACCTATTCCGGTCTGGTCCGGTACGGAATGAACTTATAATCTATAATATGATGATCGAGTCGATTCCATGATTATAGGTTCATAACCTTAGCTGGCAATTTGTTTTGTAAACTATCACGATTGTGATTTTGTTCTGGATGAAAAGTTCCCTAATGATTGTTCAATAACTTCTCTAAGAAGAAGAAATTATTTTAGGCAGATTAATTTTTGCCAAAATGGTGTAATAACTAATATCTTCAAAGAAATTATTCTGGATACAGAGATAGAAGGCTTAAACGGGTATAAAGATTTAATCTTTGGATGACATAAAATCAAATTCGAAGATGGATTATCTATATATGTATGTCTATATATAGGGAAACAAATAATCATGAAGCAATATTTAAAGGAGTGACAGTGATTTACCAATAAATTGAAGATATCAATTATAATTTATATTTAGTTATTATTTTACTTCCATTGTTGTTAGAGATTTATTTGCATATAATGAATCAAATTAATTTTATACTACCATTTGTTTATTTCATTGGTTCCACTTGTCATTTTTACAATTTTGACTCGTGTTGTTGATGCAATTGTTCTTGTGATAGCTGTTGATATGGTGATGACTTGTAGTTGACTCTTTCAACACCCGGTTAAAGAAAAAAAAGAAATATTGGCTGTCCAAAAAATTGTTTCTTTTTCTCAGGAATAAATAAGAAATATTTGAACTCGATTAGATTTCATCCAAATGTAGTAGTTAATAAGGGGAACTAGTATGATTTTATTGAAATTACATATTAGGATAACTCGAAAAGTTTTGATTGAATTAGTATCCAAAGAAGAAAAAAGGATCGAATAATTATTTTATGATGAAAATAGAATAACATTCTATTTTGTGTTGTATGCATAACAGGTATACACTATACAATCAAATATAAAACATCCTGCCTACCCCTTTAGACTCCCCTACTTATTGATTAGGGGAAGCCATACCAACAACAATATCCTCAATGATAGATACCTCTTTAGTAGGTTGACATTCACTAGCAGAAGCATTAATCTCACCTTTAAATACCACAATAGCATTCTTGATAAGCACTAAATATTGCATAATCAAGCGCCCTTAATTACATGATCAGTCTATTTAGCATGTCAATAAAGTGTATTTTACAGGTTTTGTTGTATTTTGTCTATTTTCAGGGCTTATCTCCAAAATGGAATAAAAGCAAGTTTTTATGAGATTTAAATGAACATGGTTCATGGCATGCTAATAAACATGGTTCATGTCCTAAGTCCTTGAGCAAGCTCAGCCTAATAAAGGAAGTTGACTTGGGAAGGCAAGAAAGATGAAATGCATCATGGAAGAACAAGGTTGGTGTCCGGACGTAGCCTCCGAAAGCATTCTTAGCATTCGTACGTTCTATGTAGAAATGACCCAAAAATTGCAAATTCAAGAAAAAGTAAAATTCCAGTAGCCAAGGAAAATTGCGTACTGATGCCCAGCTCTACGTCCGAATGCCAAATGGCAAAGCCTCTAACACAAGCACCTCAAAGCGCGTAAGACACACAGCCTGACAAGCTGTGTCCGGGCATCCGGACGCCAACCTGCGAAGTAAATGAGGAATTTGAATTTTTTGTTATTTTTCTCTCTTTTCCAACTTTAATGCATAAGTTTTAGGGGGATTTTGATTGATTCTGGCTAGAAAGGCTATATACACATCTCTATATTGTATATTCATTATCATTCATATTATGATTTAAATTTTGTATACAATTTTGGGGAGAGAAAGTGAGGAATAGCTAGTGTTCTTAAGTGTTCTTAAGAGGGGCTGCTATGGAGCTGAAGATGGAGGCTTCCTCTTCAATCCTTGGAGTTTCCTCCACCACCAGGATGAGTTTCAATTTGGGGGAATAACATTGCATGGAATGAATTTCATGAATAAGATGAAGGTTTATATTGAAATTAGCGTTTTTACATTAAATTGATGTATGATCCATACTGAATTCACAAATATTGGTATGTTTGCTATGCAATTCTTGTCTTAGAACCATATTTACATACTTGTACTCTTGATATTCTTATAGTGATAATAAGGATTAATTTCATGAAATAGTTTTGTAGGCATGTCATGTAGGATTTTAGAAAAATTATGTTAAGGGAAGATGGATCATGCTACACCTTTAGAGTAATGTAGTTAGGTAGATGGTCGATACCAACCGAAGATAATTTATACTAGAGGATTGAATTTTATGTGCTAATACTTACAAATTCAAAACCTTGATAGGCCATGCCTAGGGAAGATGGCTCATACCACAACCTAGTTTAGGTGGATGAGCCATACCAACCAAAGATGGGTTATGTTTAGTTTTGAATTATATGATTTTTTGGAAATTGTTGTAGTTGTTGTATACTTCTACACATTGTGATTACATATAATTATTTTCCCCAAGTTGATTACATTATAACATGATTATGAGGTCTCAGTGAACTCGATTCCCTAGTTTCCTCTATTTATTAGTTCAATTTTTTAATTCGTTTAATTCTGTTTTAAGTTTATGTTAAGTGACAAACAAAAAAACCAATCTGTGACACTTTACAAACTCAAAAGTAGTCTTCGAATTTTGATTGCCATAAGCTAGAAATCTTCGTGTTTTGTGGTTTATAATTGACACGCATCAATTTTTGGTGTTGTTGCCGGGGATTGTAATCGGCTTTGTAATAAATAAAAAAAATTAAAGATTAAATTCAGTTTAGAGGTAATTTTAATTTTTGTATATATTTTTTTGTTTTTAATTTGTTTTCCAAGTTCTTAAGTGCAGATTTGAAACAAAGGGGCTGCTTTGAGGTGTTAAACAAGTGCTGAAATTTTTGAAAAATTCTGGGAATTTGGAGATTTTGCACCATTTGTAAGTATTTCAAGTTGATTTTTGCTGCACTTGAAAATTGGTTATATTTGCTTTACATGGATGAATGCTAGTTGATGTTGGGTCATAGATCTTTGACATTGCCAAACATAGAAGAACAAGTTGACATAGCTTCATTAGAAAGAACTCTTAGACAACAAAGAATTTAAGAGAGCTAGAAACTGAAGTTAACAATATGGTTAAAAATCGTAAAAATGTTAGAGTTGAAGATCCTAGAGTCAAAAATGCTGAAATTGCAAATGAAAATGTAGCACCTATGACTCTTAGGGACCATTTCATCCCATCAACATATGCATCTCCATCATGCATCGTCATGCCCAATGTCGATGCCCATCACTATGAAATCAAATCCAACACAATCCAAATGTTTCCATCTTATTATGGGTTTGATAATGAGGACCCTTATAAACATCTTAATGGGTTCCTAGAAATTTACTCCACTATCAAGATGAGGGACTTCCCTCAACAAGCACTCCATATGCATCTCTTCCCATTCTCCCTACAAGATAGGACAAAATATTGGTTAAATTCCCTTATTGCAAATTCCATCACCACATGGGCTCAATTGTAACAAGAATTTCTAAAAAAATACAATCCTGTGGGGAAAACCAATCAAATGCGTAGTTATATTCTTAGCTTCTCCCAAATAAATGGAGAAAAATTCTATGACACATGGGAAAGATTTTAAGATCTTCTTAGGAAGTGTCCACACCACCAAATTCCAAAATGGCAATTGGTGCAAGCCTTCTATAATGGTTTAACCGAACCACATAGACAACTCATTGATTCTTCCTATGGGGGCATGTTCACGTCCAAAAATGCAGATGAAGCTTGGACCTTACTTGAGAACATGAGCAAAAATTCTATTCAATATAATTCTTGTAGGGCTCCTACTTCTAGTATTAGAAAACCCTCAAATCCGTGCCAACCACGGACTCTAAGGGAAGAATCATCTCAAGTGGATGCCATAGCCCATAAAGTTTTTCAGCTAGTGGCACCACACCTCTCCTCTTCTCAAAATTCTTCATCAATTGTTATATGTGAATCTTGCACAAGCACTTTTCATCTTGAAGAAGATTACCCCACACCGGAGCAATTTTATGGAGATACGCAAAATAGGCCAATGCCATGTTCTCTCATCCTGAACATAATCTATATTCCAATACATATAATTCGGGATGGAGAGATCACCCGTATTTTTCATGGAGGTAACCAGCCCCACAAAATTCAGCATTCCAAGGTCATGGGCAACAAATTCAGTTCAATTCTCAACCTATGAATATTCCAAGCTTCTACAAGCTATCGTCCTTCTTCCTATAATCAAAGCTCTTCAAATCAAAATTCTACTCCTCTTCACCTATCCCAATTGGATGAGATATTAAACACCAACAAACAAATCATAGCTGCCCTTAATGGTATGCAATTAACTGTTCAATTGGCTAATACTCACTCCCAAACAATAGAAAAAATTGAAACCCAACTAGGACAATTAGCTACTTCCACGAATCAGCTTCATAAGAGGGACATGGGCAAACTTCTAGCTCAGTTCAGAAAAATATCTACCCATCTATATAGAAGAGAAAAATCTAGATTACTATGGACCGACTGAACCAATGACTATTCATGATTCCATAATTGAATATTGAATCATTTCCATACCGGTTCCAATTTAGAGGAATGTTATGGTAAAACTTCGTTTGATAGGATTATTTGTAATTGATGAAATCCCTCTTCCGAGTGGACCACATCATGAGCAAGTCCATGTAATCACCACATTTTGGAGTGAAAGAGTTGTGGATAACAAGGTTGGGGGAGAGAATGAAATTCTTGCTATAAAGGATTCAAGTCCTCCACCTAAAAATCTAAACATCAGTCCAGAAATTCCAAATCCACTAATCCCAAGTGTTGAGACATATTTTGAGCTCAAGGCTCCGTTTCCTCAATGCCTCAAAGAGTCCACACACTTTGGCAACAAGGGCAATAAAATTTAGGATATGTTTGAAGTCTTTAGGCAAGTAAAGATCGACATTCCTCTTCTTGATGCCATCAAGCAAATTCCACCCTATGCTAAATTTCTCAAAAATTTGTGTACTCAAAAACTCATCTCTAAGAGCAATATTCCAAAGAAGGTAAGGTTAACTGAGCAGGTGAGTGCTATCATTCAGCACAATACACATCCAAAGTTTAAGGATCTGGGCGCCCTGACAATTTCGTGTGTCATTGGAGACAACGAGATAGAAAAGGCCCTCCTTGACTTAAGAGCAAGTGTAAATATGATCCTCTACTCAGTTTACTTGTAACTTTGCTTAGGAGAACTCAAACCTACCTCGGTTGTCTTGCAACTTGCGGATAGATCCGTCAAGCAACCTCGTGGTATCATTGAGGATGTACTCATTAAGGTGGATAAGTTCTACTTCCCGGTAGACTTCTTGGTTCTAGATACTGAACTGGTCCACAATCTCAAAAGACACATTAATGTGATCCTTGGTCAGCCTTTTTTAGCCATAGGTAATGCTTCAATTAAATATCAGACTAAGATATCTCTTTTGGAAATATGAAGGTAAAGCTCAACATCTTCAATGCCTCTCAACATCCTACGGATGAAAATGAATGCTTTTCTCTTGATGTGTTAGATTAATTGGTCGAAAAATCTCTCCAATTTCCTCTAAGCCAAGACCATCTCGAAACGCAAATGACTCATGTTAATTCTAAGGAGGTTGTTGTTAAACAATCTGGCTAGAAAGCAAATTCATTGCTTGATACTTCATCATCTATTCAGTCTTCTCTTTGGTCAGTGATATGCTCTAATTTATTTACCACTCGCAATAGAACGAATCCCTTGCAGGATAGGACTACTTAGAAGGTGTCAAGCCTTAGGGACTATGGTGGATTATCAAGTGTTCAATTAATACTATTTTAATTTAGAGAAAATGATTGTTTGATTTGTTGTGTATCACTAACATAAATAAAACTAAATAAATAAAAGAATGAGATCAGAGAGAGAATTTCTTAGGGATTGACTTCACTACGAACCTCATACTATGGTCAACTGTTCAACCTTAGGATTTTAACACTTATGCATAATATGGAATTAAACTCAATAACTCGTTTAATTCAAATTTAAAGAAAGTTTTTTCATAAATTTCAGTTAATAATAACCTATCTTTGATTGGCACGAATTATCTACCTACCTACTTCTAACTAATGTTGCAGTATAACTCATCTTTCTGAGGCATAAACTATGAAAACATTCATTCATAAAAAATATTTGAACACCATTACCTGATCTCTATTCTTATTATCCAAGACCCTTAGCTACCAATCTCGTACACTAAGAATAAGTTGAATATAATTTAAGAACAATTAAATTTAAGACAAGGTATTAATCATTCAAAAACTACATACTTCCTTAAAATCCAATTGACCTAAGTCAATTACCCATAATCATGCAATCAAAATACATAAGCAGTTAAAATCCCAAAGTATAGAACAATCAAACCATAGTATTCGGATTCGAGTTACATCAATGCCCTAAGAGATGATTACCTCCTCATGACGATGTAAGATATCATATGTGTTGTTGTGGACTTCATCACCATGGACTGCACTTCTCTTCTGAGGATCTTCACCTTCAATGCTTCAGAAAGAACTCAATAACCCTAAAAGCTGCCACTAGATCTAGAATAACTTGTAAGAAGAAAAGAGAGCTTTTATGTAGCCTTGTGCATCCTTTTATAGAAATAATTGACTTCTAACAAGGATAAGATAGGCTTTAGGTTTTCTGGAGTCATCTAGGCCCGTTTGGGATGAAATAAGACTTAATTAGAATTCATCCCACAACTTAGAAATTTGACTTAACAACCAAGGCTTGAGCAGAGAAGCTTCTGCACGAGCTTTTTGGCATGTGCTTGAGCCTTTTAGATTGTGCTCGAGCAGGAATTCCATAGTTAGCCAATTTTCTTCAAACCTTTTCTGAAGCGTCCTTTTCATCGACACTTTGAATATTTTGGGATAATTTCTTCATGGTGCTCGATCACTTTGACTTAGTGCTCGAGCTTTTTGGTCTCTGCTCGAGGTCTGGCAACATGGATCTTCTGAAGCATCTTTTAATATTCCGAAGGAGTTTGAGCTCGATCCCTTTTGCAAAGACTCGAACACCTTAAGTATTTGCTCGAGCCTTTTGGCCTTGGATGTTTTTTTTGCTTCAATTAACTTTATGCTCGAGCTACTCGAGCCAAGGAACTTGTGCTCGAGCTTTGGCACTTAAACTTCTCCAAAATTACCATTTTGACTCCAAGCTTGTTTTAGATAATCGGCGATAACTCTGTTAACTTCGATATCAGTCTTTTCATTATAAAATGTAATACCCCTATATTTTAAAGGAATTATTTATAGGGATTAATTACTTTTATTTTATTTAAAAATTAATTGTTTGATTTAATTGGGTTTAATTAATTTAATTTTATTTTTAAATGATTTATTTTTATTTAATTGAGTGTTTAAATTAATTTTCTTATTTTAATTAAATTATATTTCGTGATTATATATGATGATTGTTTGTGTGTGTGCTTGATTATTGGTTAAATTGTTGGTGTGTTGATTTTATTGGTATGATGTAACTTGATTGTAAATTCTTGTTTTGTTTATGTGCTTCATGTAATTAGTTATTTTAATTTAAGTGTTTATTTAATTATTTTATTTATTTAAACTAATTGGATTGGGCTCAAGAGAAGTGGGACCAATGGATGTGGTATTGGGCTTGAATTAAGCCCTCTTGGGTTAATTAATAAAGGCACATGGTCATGTGATTATTTAAATGACCATTTTTGAATAATTATAAATATATATATATATATATATATATATATATATATATATATAATTAATTAATAAGTGTTGTGGAAAGATATATATATATATATATATATATATATATATATATATTATTTAAAAGCTAATTATTATTTCTTTTATTTAGTAGTCATACTAGGAATAAGATTAGGGTAATTAATATGTATAAATATACATATAAGGTTTTATTGTTAAAGTTTTCACATTAGAAAAATAAGAGAGGCAAAGAGAGAAGCAGAGGAAGGACTAACAAAGAGGAGACCGGATAAGAAAAAGAGAACGCTAAAATTGGAAGAGACAATCAAGGCTTAAGGCGTCGATTTCATTTCAAAACCTTCAGGCGAGTTCTTCTTTATCTTTTTTCTTAGAACTCATAAGTATTTTACCTTGAGTATCAAAAGCTTTAGGTTAAATTTATTTGATTATTTTTTTCTAATCATGTTTCTGGTCATTGTCCTCAAAGAGTTCGACAGACGAAGCCAAAGAAGAAAAAATTGGTGGATAAATGGGTAGTGAAACAGAAGGGAAAACTAGTGGTTCAAGATGAGGATGAGGTGCTTGAAGAAACGTCTCTAAGAGATAATACGATTCATCAACCTGTTATTGCCCTTCCAACTTCAAACACTTTTCAATTATTACAACAAGATGATGCAGAAGAGGAAATGGTTGTGGAGACACCTATTCTAGATCAATCAGTGGTTGTGGTAGAGGAGACCCCTATTGTGCATGTAGTAGACAATATATCAGAGGAAGTGGTTGTAGAGACTCCAAGTGAGCAAGTTAATTTAGAAGAATTACAACAAGATGTTGTGATAGTAGAGACCCCCATATTGCAGGTCGAAATTTCCTCAAGACCACAAGCTAACAAAGGTAATATTCTAGAGGTGGTGCTAACTGATCTAAGTGCAGAACATTCTTGTGAGGACATTGATAAATCTAAAGATAAATTATCTCCAAAAGTTACATAAAGTGAGCAAAAGCCCAAGAAGAAATTTACTGTAGCTCGAATTTCACCAATGGTTATTAGGAGTCAATGGGTGCTTCCCTACTCCACACCACTAAATGATCACATTATGGAATGTGATGGGCTTAAACAAGCCAAGGAGACAAAGAGAGGTTCGACAATGGATCAAAGCCAATGACTCTCATTTTGTCTGTCTTCAAGAAACAAGGGTGAGAAGACCCAATTTTGATTTTATTACAGCAAATATTAATAGGAGATGGAGTTGGATCCATAATTATAATTCTCATGTTTTAGGAAAACTTTGGATTGGCTGGGATCCAGTAATGTTCTCAGTGACTATGATAAATGAGATGGATCAATGTCTCCTTCTTAAAGTCCATATTTTACAGACTAGGGAGGTTGTTTATTGTACTCTAGTTTACGCTTCTAATACAATTGCAGGTAGAAGAAGACTTTGGAGTCACTTAATTTCTCAGGCCTTAATTGTTATTGGCCCTTGATTTATGGTTGGTGACTGGAATGCTACAAGATTTCATTCAGACAAAAAAGGAGGTAAAAAGGTTCCTCAAAGGCTTCTTGATGAGTTTAATGATTGTTTGCAGAAGGCTGGTTTATTTGAGATATTTGCCTCTAATGGTGATTGTTCCTGGTGCAATAGACAATGAAGCAATAGAAGAATTTTGGCAAAGCTTGATAGGGTGTTCTAATGACCCATGGTTACAGATGTTTACTGGTACCAAAATCTCTTGTTCAGCTTCTTCCTCATCTGATCATTATGGAGTAATCATCAATATTTTTAGACAATTTGCAAGGGGTCCAAAGCCCTTCAAGATGTTAAAAATTTGGTGCTTACAAGAGGGTATTTTTGACGTGATAAAAAAATCTTGGGAAGTTCCTATCATTGGGACTCCCTTTCATATACTTCTCAAAAAACTCAAAAATGTGAAGGCTGCTATCAAAGCTTGGAATTTGAATTCATTTGGGAATATTAAAGAGAGGGTTCATAAGTCTAAACAGGCCTTAGAAGATGTTCAATTATCACTCCTTGATAATCCTACAAATGATTTGTTTACAAAGGAGAACCAAGCTAAGGATGAGTACCATGATGCTCTATCTTCTAAAGAGATTCTATATGCTCAAAAGTCCAGAATTCATTGGCTCAAATATAATAATCGATGTTCAGCCTTCTTTTATTCCAAGATGAAGCAGCACAATCAATTCAATGCAATTACATCTGTGGAAGATCATACTGGACAGGTAAAAACTCAAACAGATGAGATAAGAAAGGTGTTTGTGGATTATTATCAAGGCTTGTTTCAAGAGAATAATACTACTTGTGCATTTGAAGCTACTCCAAAACATATCTTAACTCTTGATGACAAATTGGTTGTAGATGCTCCTATAACAGATGAAGATATCAAAGCTGTGGTTATGAATTTCAAACCAGATAAAGCCCCTTGTCCAGACGGCTTCCTAGCTAGGTTTTATCAATCATTTTGGTCTATTGTCCAACCTGAAGTTAGTGCAGTAGTTAAATATTTTTTTCACTGAGGGTTCTATTCCAATTGGGGTGAGCAGTTCCTTCCTCACTTTGATACCTAAAGTAGGGAATGCAGTCAAGCCTAAAGATTACAGGCCTATTGCTTTATGCAACCTCAGTTACAAAATTATCTCCAAAATTCTGGCTGCTAGACTGGCTTTGGTTCTTCCTAATTTGGTGGGATTGGAACAAAGTGTCTTTATTAAAGGCCAGAAAATTCAAGATGCAATCATTATGGGACACGAAATGGTTAGTGAATTTAAATCCAAACATCCTATCATGGCCTTAAAAATTGATATTAGTAAGGCATTTGATTCAGTTTCTTGGAGTTTCCTCTTGAAGACTCTTATCACTTCTGGTTTCAGTCCTATTTGGATCAAATGGATTAGTAACCTTTTGCATTCCACTAGATACTCAATTCTTATGAATGGATCTCCCACTAGTTTTATCCAACCTTCAAAAGGATTAAGGCAAGGATGCCCCCTTTCACCTCTGCTATTTACTTTGGTAGCTGATTAATTATATTAGCTTATTAATACTTCAATTTCAGAGGGGAGACTTACATTGTCAAATACTGCCTTGAAAGCAAACTCCATATGCTGTCATACTTTTTTTGCTGATGATCTTTTGATTACTTGCAAAGCTTCAGTTACTAATACTAGAATACTTACACATATTTTCAAGGTATTTGGGGATGCTGCTGGTCTTCGTATCAATTATCAAAAAAGTAGTGTTATCTTTTCCAAGTTTGCCAGAAGAAAGAGATTAATTTTAAACATGCTTCAATGCAAGGAGGATGTCTTTCCTTTCAAATATTTGGGGTTACCATTGAGTTCTATTGGTTTCAGAAAATTCCATTGTAATGCTCTTACTGATAAAATCTCCAAAAAGCTCTCTCATTGGAGTACCAAGCTGTTATCTACTGTAGGTAAAACTGAGCTGATCAAGTCGGTTATTACTCCTACATGTCTTTACTGGTGCAGCGTTTTTCAACTTCCTATAGCAGTCATCAATCAAATTCAAAAGATGTGTAGAGATTTTGTTTGGGGAAGCAGGGAAAACATAAATAAACTTCATCTCTTGAGCTGGGATATGATGTGCAGGCCCAAAGATGAGGGAGGTTTGGGTATCAGGAAATTGAAAGATCTGCAAGTCACTTCTCAGCGTGTCTTAGCTTGGGATTTCCTATTAAGCAAGGATAGGCTTTGGATATCTTGGTTTCACCACAGGTATACAACATCTTCTAATTTTTGGAATGCTATTCCTAAGATTTCACATTCAATCTTATGGAAGAACATGATTAATGTTAGAGAAACTTTGCTTAATGCAATTCATTTCTCAAATGGTGATGGGTAATTCTTTAAAGCTATATCAGATCCTTGGTGTGAGGGGGCGACTTTATTACAAAAATTTGGCTATAGAATTGTCAGAAGGTTGGATTTTACATGGAATTCATCATTGTCGCAACTAATGATTGATGGTAGATGGAATTTTGAATTGTTACAGGAGGATATTTTTAAACCTATTAAAAATTATTTGTGTACATTGACAATTCACTCTAAAACTGATAAGTTACTTTGGGATGGAGGAAATTTCTCTTTCAAAAATGTGTGGGAAAGCTGTAGGGTCATAAATCCAGAGGTTAATTGGTCTAAAATTTGCTGGGGAAAAGCTAGACCGTGGTGGTCAGTTAATGGTGTCTTTCTGTTCCAAGATAGACTACCGTCTATGTATAATTTGCAGAGAAGAAAGGTGCAGTTGGTTCCAAGATGTTCTCTTTGTTTACAAGGGATTGATACCAGAAATCATTTGTTTGTTCAATGTCCATTTGCAAGGAATTTCTGGAAATGGTTGGCAGACACTCTTGATTGGAGGACTGATTTTACTCTTTTGAACTCAATGGAAGATTTGTTGACTTGGTTTTTGCAGCAGAGTGCAAAATGGTTCACACTATGCTAGTTGCTGGGCTTTGGGGTATTTAGCAAGAGAGAAATCGAAGACGTCATGACCACAGTTCTAGGTCCACCTTTGAGGTGGCTCGACAAATTTTATATGAAGTTCTTGATGTTTATAATGTCTCCCTTAGAGACATTATTTAGCATTATTTGTTTACATTTCATTTCTTTTTCTGAAATAGGTTTTTCCATTTCTGTTTCATTCTGAGGGAATGCCCTCTGTGCGCCTGTAAATACTTTTTCTTTCTTTTATACAAACCCAATTATGAAAAAAAAAAAAAAAAAATTATTTGATTAAATCATGTTTAGATCGGATTATTTAAAAATATGAATTATTATATATTTTTAGTTTTGGATTATTGAATTTTAATTGTATACATAAATGTTGTATATATAATTTAAAATCAATTTATAGGTTAATCTATAACCCAAGAGGGTTAACTATGGCTTTTGGAATTTCTGATATTTTTTTGAAATATTCTGCTCTTTTTATATATATTTTTGGAATTTATTAGATTTATTTTCCTATTATTTGTTTGAAAAATTATATATGTACATATATATATATATATATATATATATATACACACACACACTGGTGTCTGTGGATTGGTGCCTCAATAAGGAATTATTTCAGTGTGGCGCGATACATGGAATGATGGTGCGTTCATTGATTTGGGCCATTAGATTATTTAAACATCAATGGATTAATTCAATGCATTGCGGTGCATGATATGTTGATATATAGGCGGAATCCAGCAGTTAGATTTAATTGATGAAACAGAGATGATTCGGTGCAACACATATGCATAAAAGTCAAGCACCTGCAGGACTTCATTTGGTACAACGTAGGCGCATGGAGGACCATGCAGCTGTGAGAAAAGATCTGGTGCGGCGCATTCCATTAGAGTTGATGTAGCAGTGAATCATAATGAGCCACGTGTCAAAATCTTAGTCTTTAATCCGGTGCGGTCGTGCTCACAGTAGTAATTGAGCTCAACCTATTATTCTGCCTGTTTTGATACTCGAAAGTTAAATTGTCATAACTTAATCATCTTAATTCGAAATTGGGTCATTCTTAAGCTTAAATTTAAGGATTATTCGTCCTCTTTCCAATGGTACCAAGTTCATTCATAGATTCCTATCCTACTAGGAGATATATACATTTTAGTGAGACGGTGTCAGAAAATTATTTAAACTGAGATGGAGTATTTACGGGAAACCACATCTGACTATATTTAGTAGCATTTAATTTGAGTAAATATAATTAATTAATATTATGCTATCGAAGGAGGTGTGTGTGTGTATATATATATATATATATTTATTTATTTATATATATGTATTTATGGTTTAATTAAGTTATGATTAGTATGGAAGGATGTATATATATATGTATAATACCTTCCATATAATTATTCTTAATTACACATATATATTAATATATATTTAAGATAATTAATATTATTATTCTTATTTGGTATATCATGCTTTATAGGTAGTATGGTTGGTAAAATCATAATAGGCTGGTTATTAAATTTACGTTGTGCTTTTAATATGCATGGGATGTCTATGTATGATTTAGTTTATTGTTAACCCTAAAGTTAGTACATGGTTGAATTGTAGGCATGGATGAATTGCCATAGGTGTAAATATATTGCATAATTATTTGCATGAATAAAATACATACATGGGAAGTATAGATGAGTTGCTAATTAAAAGTATAAATATATATACTTAAGGAGGCATAGCTAAGTTGCCAATATATAAATAAATATATTTATAATGGCATGGTTGAATTGCCAATGTATAATTAAATTGCTATGTGTTAGATGATTAAAATTTCAGCTATGGTTATTGTATGTATAGGTTGGATATATTATGATTAGATATTCTTAAATTAGAATAATCTAGTACTTACAGGTTAGTGTATTATTATATATATATTAGTGTATTATTATATATATATATATTAATAAAATAATATTGGTGGAGACATGAATGATTTGTCAAAGCCTAGATATTGGCTATGTGATTTAAATAATTAAAAAAATTATTATTTAGCTTTGGATTAAAGGAAATATTCCTTAAAGTATGTTTTATTATTTAAATGGTTTAATAACCATTTAGGATGGAATTATGGTTTAAGGGACTTCTTTTTAAAAGAAAATGAGTTTGTGGATTGGTTTAGGTATGATTAGGATTTAATCATTATTATTGGTTTTGGAATTAATGAACCTAGTTATAGATGTGACTGTGGTATTATATAAAATTATTTATATATATGCGTATTAGTGCATATTAAAGTTAAAACTTTACTAGGTTTGGTTTTAATCAGAGATGATCTATTTATTGGTTTTCAGAGGCTTGGTAAAGAGAGCTTGCTTACAGGTTTGACCCACTTATTTTTATCTTCAGGTTATTAGAGGTTTAAGTCTCAAGGTTGAGGATCCGTAGTTGGAGGACTTATCCATTCTTTATTCCAATTTCAAAGTAGGATGTTTATCCATTATTAGATGATAGATTTATTTTATTATTGACTGGATTATTGGATTATATTTTTAGAGATCTTTGAGCTACGAAATTCCCGAGTTGTAGTTTTGGAGAAGTATTAATGGAATTATTATTTATTAGTTTTCTTCAACGTATTATTTATTTTTTTATTTAATTTTGTAATATGTGTTTTTTTGAAATACTTTAATTGTTTTGATATCCCTTGATTTTTTGCGCGGATTTGATCAATCTGTGTTATGAAATTAGGGGGTATCACAGTTGGTATCAGAGCACTCCTGGTTCAAGTGTCCCTAGGGTGTCTTTTGTTGTGTGACTTCCACGTTGTGTACTCTTTTACTGTGATACCCCCAGATTTCCAGATACGGGTTGGCCAGGGCCACGCCCAAATACCCGAGAATATCAAAGCAAATGGCAATAATCGAACATAGAATAATACAAATATGATAAACAGGAATAATTAAAATGGCTGAAAGAAAACTAAAATGATAATCCTTTAATGAAAACCTTAGAATAGATTTTTTTTATATATAATAACTACTCTACTACATCCAAAACCTCCAAGACAAATACAACTCGGGAATCCATCTGGTGAAACCTTATTCAAAACCCTACTGAAGATAAACTAAACTAAAAAGAAATCCCAAAACTAAATATAACTAGCAGTCCTACGCAGTCGAAAGAATGAGTGACCATTTCTGCTCAGCACGAACAAGCTCTAAGACTGGAACCGTCCAATACTTGAAAAACAATAGTGGGTTAGGCCCACGAACAAGTTCTATTCTAACTACAATCCAAACAAAGACCTAATATGCAAATACATCCTAGATATCTCAATAATATCTAAAAATAGTCCATATATGTATAGATACACACTATAGGATGCTCATTAGCCTATAGTTCTGTCTCAACCTGAATAGAAAGTAATATGCAAATCGCACATCACGTGGGCATGTATACTTAGACCTACCAAGGAACAACAACTATGTCCAGCTATCCATCCTAGGCAATACATGCACCCTAACCATGATCTTGAGACTCAAACTCATATCACGGTACCATAAGTATATATATAAAATATTATTCCTAATACTAAAAATAAAACAAACATCAAATATGTCATCCATCTATTTTAGTTGATAAGACATGAATCCATGTAGAATTTAACTATTTTAGTTAATCCATTTCGTATGTATGAATAGGTAGGAATTAACGTTTTGATCTAATCCATCCCTAATATGCCACCATCCCATACCGGTGCATATAATGTATATGATCCATAAATGATGTAATACCTAAAACAGTACATCAAATAAAATTCACATAATCCATATGGTTGAGAGAAACAGAATTTAAATGGTTCATCAACCAAAATCCAAAATAACATCCCTGTAATTGTTAAAATAGTATTTAATCATTCAGTAATTAAAATCCAAAACATTAATCCATGTAATTAACAGAACAGAGTTTAAACGTTCAGCAATTAGAATCCAAAACATTAATCCATCTAACTACGGAACAGAGTTTAAAAGTTCAGCAATTAGAATCTAGAGTAAGTATAGATCAATTCTGATAGATAAATGACCCTGTTATGCATCCAAAGCAAGATTTATAATCACGCTACAATCCGTTAAATTGTTAAAACAAAATTAAACAATTTAATCCCTTTCTATCCGTTAACAGCATGCAATATTGTTTAAACTTTCCTACTGTTAAATTCAATAGCATAAAAACATTAATTCTGCAGTGTGGGTTCTAATACAGCATAATATAATGTTTAGAGTCCATGCGCTATAGCCCATTAAATTGTTAAACAAAATTAAACAATTTAATCCTTTCTATCTGTTAACAGCATACAAAGTTGCTTAATTTCATATTGTTCATTCCATTAGCATAACGGTGTAAATTATGCAATATGAGGTTTTAGAATTCCATGAAATTACATTTAGAACCCTCAGTACAGTCCCCAAAACAACCCAGAATACCAAACTCGTCCAAATGATGCCCAGAAAAGTCCAGATTTCAAGAATACAAGAGAGCCTGCTCTCAAAACTTGAGAGCAGGCTCCAACCAAACATGGAGCCGGCTCCATGCACCTTGGAGCAGGCTCTAGAGGGGTAGGCGCCGGCTCTCTAACCCCTAGAGCCGACTCTTCACTTGGGGGAGCCGGCTCCCTCTTCTGTGGAGCCAGCTCTCTCCCTCTCTGAGAGCCCTGATCCTTCTCTGGCCTTCTACTTCATCTCCGGCCACTTCCAACCTCTCTGTTCCTTATTAGTACTGAACTTAAGAGTCTAATTTATACCCAGTAGCATCCCAATCATTTATTTACAACAGTTGGAATTAATAACAACGATTAAAACAACTACCGATTCATTATACTTTAAAACAGACAATAAACTCCAAACTTGCAAGAACAATTCCAGATCAAATTAAATACATTCAGACTATTAATTTAACATATTAAGCATGTAAGATTCATTTAATGTCTGGTTAAACTCCTAGAGATCATCTAGGTATGCACAGAATACAAATCAAGGGGAGAGAGACAGAATAGAACTTACCTGTGTGGTTTTGAATCAAAACCTCGTCACCGTCTTCCTAAGTTTCTTGATGACGTCCATTCACTGTCAACCTCCTACTGCTCAACCTTCCCTCCTCCTAGGTCCATCCTTTAATCCATAGCCGAAACCCTAACTATAATCTCTCTGTTTTTCTTACAATACTCTATTACGTCTCTTTGCCTTCACTACCGTGAATATGGTTCTAAAACCCTAGGCAGACCAATTACATATATTTATAGGCAACAATAAAACCTCAGTCCAATTGTAATTAGAAACGGAAAACCTAGATCCTAGTCGGCCAATATGTGATTCACCTAAAAGAATAAAAACCCTAATTTTAACATTAATAATTAATAAAACAATGGAAACAAATAGACCAATTAACTCATTTAAAGAAAATACAAAATACAATTAAACAATTAAAACAACTAATTCAAGTAAAGAAAATAAATAAAGCAATTAACCCATTTAACCAAATAATGTAATTAAATACACAATTAAACAAAATCCACACAAACATTAAACAATTAATTCAATTACACATTTAACATGAAACCATATCAACGCATAGCCACGTAAACACCTAAAATACAATAAAATAAAATAATTAATTTTCAATTATATCCTTTTGAAACTATGAGTATTATATTCTTCTCCCCTAACAAAAAAGAATTCCCTCCTCGAAATTCATAAAACTCTGAATTATTTGTTTTTTTTAAAAAAAATTCATTTCCGTTCTCATGTGAACGCAGCCTCTGTATATAGGCTCCACCTAATTCCAATGTATCCAACAATAAATAAGGTTCCTATATTTAAGAAACCCCATAAATGTACAACTCCTAGGTTGTATCTAACAATGACTCAATCGTACCTAATATGTAGTTAAGGTAACGATCCCTATTCCTCCAAGTTCCATAGGATAATCGCACAAAATTCCTATACATCAAGTGCTAACAAATTTGGTAACGCGAATCTATAAGCAATACCAAAAGCCAATAACAAATTTAACAAAGCAATTTTTAATTATGCTTTAACAAATCAACCATGCCGTTAAGAATATATTTATTTTTACTTGGGCAATTCAACCATGCTTCCTTAAGTATATTTTTTATACTTTGGCAAATCAACTATGCCGACAATTCAACCATATCTTTGGCAAATCAACCATGCCTCCTTAAGTATATTTAGTTATACTTTGGCAAATCAACCATGCTGACCATGTCTTTGGCAAATCAACCATACCTTCTTAAGTATATTTAGTTATACTTTGGCAAATAAACCATGCCTACAATTCAACCATGTACCGATTTTTAAACTTAATAATGAACTAAATCACACATAGTCATAGCATGCATATCATACCCATAACATTAGTTTAAAACCAACCCATCCAGATATACCAATTAAACATGTCCTTACACCAACCAGTTCATTAGAACAGATATTCGATATCTTAATAAACCTTATAATTGTTTGAGGGCATTGAGAAGAATTGACAAATTTTTACATCTCATTCACTCCGACATCATTTACAGAACTACTAATCCTCCTCCAGTACCTTAAACTCTATCTGAGTAAGGTAACACCTCTACTAAGATCAGCTTCGGTAATTGAAGTTGACTTCCGTAATTTCCTTGGTAAAAGCAAGTGTTATTATCATATAGGCTATAAATTTAACTAATTTCTCAACAACTACCCGAAAGTTTAATTATCATATCGGTTGTTAAGAGCATCCACTTCCATGTTACTTCTAACAGATAAAACTTAATGTAAAGTGTGAATCACTACTTCTATCCATCTAAACCGTCTTATGATCCACTCTATTAATATAAACTAATTTCCTACCAATTCAAAATAAACCAAATGAAGCTGATTTAATTTATCAATCAACTAATATCCTAACCAGAATCCTGACCCTTTAATAAAGAAGCAATCCCTCAACTAAATCCGTGAAAATGCTCTATCATTTCCACTTCAGTATAGAAAATGGCTGCAAGGATCCAGTGATCTCTGATGGTCCAGCTCGATTATCTAATCAATATTAGAAATGGTGTCAAAATCACTATGTCTTTCCTCTTGCCTATCCTCCAAACATCTGCTTCATACCATAAAGCATTTTGTTTCCACCAGGATGAATAAAAAACTAAGGGTTGTGAACCTCAGTCCTTACATCCTCCTTCCCATTTGTCTACATAAAGTACCATCTAGTTTGGTACCATTAGCTTTTGTCCGCACCCATTATTTAAAGCGGAGCATCGTCAAAAGCTAACCCTGCAACTGAATCCATGCATTACTAATCAGTGATAAACTTACCGATAATGAAAATTAACCGGTAATTCTTTTCATTGATAGTCAACTAGCTATGACTTTCCACACACACCGTGCACCTCTTCCTTATTATAGGCGATCGGTCTCACTATCTTGTCTTTGACACACCCTACTCTTTAATATAAATAAGTGTCAATTTGACTCCTTGTCTCGCTTCAAATGAATATGGAACTTTTTCATCCTCCATATAGTCATCAATTCCCTAGCAACAGCTAATTGTCGCGACATATGACCTATATAAAAAATTCCATATTATTTATGCAAATGAAGAGACTTGCTTCCTCCTTGATATGTAACCCTGGCAACTCCTTCTAATAACACACCCTCCTGAATAAAATTCTTGATTAAGAATAGACTGATGAAGATTTAATCAGTCTACTATCCTCAATAGGTGTCATCCAATAAGTACCTAAACGATTACTAAATCCTTCTTCTATCTTGGGAACAACCTTCTGAAATTTCCAAGAATATGTTCTGCACCTTCGACACCTATGATAAACCATCGTAGTGTTACAGTGGTCTTTATTTACCACAACCTCACGAATACCAAAGTATCAACAACCACCATTATCCAGGCGTTGTAAAAAGATACGAATCCAGACCTAGCGTAAAGTACGTCAAACTAATCGTACAAGATTATTTGACTCGTATTGATAGTTTAACTATCCCATTTTAAATAACATACCATAATGACGCATGTCAAGGTCAAACAAATTGGCTAGAATTATGTATTTCTACCAAATCCTATGACCACATGATCACAATCCTAGCACACATAGTGTTATTACTCCATGTTATTAAAAACAGTAGTTGGCTGATCACATATTTGTGTCCCCAACTAAACTATATTCCAAATCCTGAATAACTAACAAAAATGAAACACGTAATGATACACACAATAAAATAAAAAATATAATTCTACTTAAGATATCGTCCGTTCTAGAAAAGAAAACCTCTTTTGAACTCAACTTGCCAAATTATTTCATAAAAATTCCTTTTATAGTTTCGTAAGTAATCATCCAACCTCGAAACATATTCTTCAAATATAACTTAAAAGCAACATTCATTTGCCTAAGCAAATACCAAAGGGCTTAACCCTCATCCTGCTTATACGTGGAATGCAAACCGTCTAACGTGGCTTAATAAAACAACTTAGAATGTCACAACCTAATCCCCACACTCTCCGGAACATGATATAAAACCATTTCTTCATTCTAATAAGAACTCCATCATATCTCCAAACTCCAGAAGAGTACTCCTTACATAACTCTCTTAGAGATGATACGAAAATTTAACTATATGTAGATTGATCCACACCAACTCCACTAATATCATTCACTATACTATTAGCGAATAAGATCACCCTTGTGTTATCCTTCATCTTCAAGATTTAGTATCCTCCTTTTTTAATACGTTGAAATCTCCTCCCTTAGGATCCTCTTCGGACTCCTACTCTTCGCTTGTCTCCTTTTTAAGAACAACAGAAGTCATATTGGCCCCGATATGCGGTGACCTAACACTTACACCTTAATCCTTCCTTGGTTATACTTTCTAAGTAATGCCAATCCTATAACTAAACCTTCGATCCCAAGTTCTTCTTCTGGCAAAGAACTCAACAACTTTGACGGCTCTGGTTTTTCAACCCAGGCCGTCCTATGATGAACTGAAGATTGACCTGATAATGGATCCAGATGCAGAAGCAAGAAAATAAGACAATGGCCTTCCAAGGCACAAAACACCTTTAAGACACTTTGATAACCTTCCATGAGGACGTGGAACTCAATGAGAGCTGACGCGGAAGCAAAAGATCGAAAATATGACAAATAAGCCCCTAGGGGCAAAATAGTCATTTTACATTAAAATGACGTCCCTAGAATGTATATTACTCCCAAGACATATCCATGACATCCTGTGAAATCACGGAACTCTAAAGAAAGTAGCAGAAGCAAATTACAAGAAAACCGGACAAAAATAGCCCCAAGGGCAAAATTATCATTTTTGAAAATATAAAATCGGGTGCTACCGAGCACACCAATGGGAAGACAACAAAAAATTAATCAAGTTAGACCCAAAAATTACTTGATTCAGAGTCTGGATAGAAGAGAAAAGTCAAAACAAAGTTTTGACGTCGCCGCAGCCGTGAATAGTGTTTTGACAGCAATGAATAGTAACCTGGGCAAAATGCTAAAATTCGTGTGCTATTTTGAGGCACTAAATGATGTTTTCTAGAAAAACACGAAGAAGAAACCCTCCTCAAAATAATCTTTGCAAGCTGACCACGTCAAAAGAAAATTTTATTTTTGACGTGAAATCCCCAAAATGCCCTCATAACAGACTTTTTTTAATAGTGCATATGCGTACAGGAAATCAAATTTGACGTGGGTTTTTGAGACCGAGACGGCATTTTCTGGAAAAATGCAAAGAAGAAACCCCCCTAAAATCACGTTTTCTACCTGACCATGTCGAAATACGAATAGAAAATACGCAGCGAAATGCCTAGAATGCCCCCAAGAAAATTAGGTCAAGGGTGCCTAAAAGCTACTATAGGGACTTCTGAATTCTACCAGAACTGAGAGCTAAAACGGGGCCCTTAACGGCATTTTTTGGAAAAACATGAAAAAGAAACCCCTCCCAAAATCGAATTTTCTACCCGGTAGCGCAAAAGAAAATGAAAAAAAAAAAAAAAAAAAAAAAAAAAAAAAAACACTGTGAAATGCCCCTAGATCAGTTAAAGGTTAAAAACTCAGAAAATGCATCTTTACACCAAGTATGCATTTGACCCTAAATGCATTTCTAGGTTGAAACGAATGTGCACACAAGTGTAATAAATGAATCTAAGTGTGCGGGAATGGTCCGCGGCTCTCGAGAAGGCCTGACTCAAAATCCGACCCCCCAACGACCAAAAATGATAACAATTTGGAATCGAAATTTTGAAAACTGAAAATATAAAATGGTATCAAATTACTGTTTGGCCTTTGGCCACACTTCATACATGATTAATGAGACCTTATGGAAGAATAAAAATGGAATTCTCCTGATGCAAACATGGTGAAACAATAACTTACGATTTTTTTAATATTTCATGAAGTCAAGAATTACATAAGATGCAAAATAAATGTCATTGGCCTCCGGCCTCATCTCATACAAGTCAAATACATAATAAAAGGTGTACTTATGTACACATTACATAAATGGAATCAAAGATACAATTTTTGACATATAAGGCTACAAAATGACATTTCATGCTAACATTTGCATAAATGAAAATTCAAAAACTACATGTCATCCAAGGAATGATGAGCATCACGAACTAAGCCTTCGTACCTTAAAAATCCCCAGTAACTTCGGAGTGAGTAACATAAAGCTACTTGTAGGAAATGAGCATGCATCGACCTAGCATTTTACAAAATTATCACCTTAAGGTGAAAAAAGTCAAAGAGGCTCATGCCACTAGATTAGTGACAAGTGAAGGGTGGATGTGTGTGTTTGTGTGTATGAGAGGTAGAGTTGGTGTGTGTGTGTTTGGCTAACAAGGCTTTAGGGTTAGTGGAAAAAGGTGTGATTTCATCTTCTTCACAAAGGCCACCATTGCAGCTACCTTGAACCTTATCCACCATTTTCATATTTCGACCCCCTTCCCTTGGGAATTTGGTCTTTCACTTTAAAGATAAAATCTTCCTCTCTTCTATATCTAGAACACCTTTTCTCAATTTCTCCATTTGATGTTGTTTGCCTTAGATTCTAGAGGGAAATCCTCTAATGAGACACTTTGAGAAATCCTGAAACCCTAGTGTCCATTTCTAAAATTTGACCCCCTTCCCTTAAGAATTTTGTCTTCCACTTTGAAGATCAAAGCTTCCTATCTTCTTTATCTAGAACACTTTTCACAGTTTTTCAATTTGAGTTCAATTGCCTTGGATTCTAGAGGAACAATTCTCTAGTGAGGTAGGGAATGGCTTATGTTTATACCCTTAGTGTGTTATGTGTTCTTGGAGTTGATATATGTTGTTTACATGTCATTTTCGAATTTTAGGATTGTATGTAGATATGTAGAACATGAAATAAACTTAGGGTTTTGTTTTAATTAGGGCTTATACTTGATCTTTAAGATATATTAAGCTCACTTCATTTAGTGAGGTTTTGAAATCATATGATTTTATTTGTGTTATTGTTGAGTTTATATATTATTGTGGTTGTTGATTTAATTGTGTAATTGATATTATCTTAATGTTTAAATCATGGATTTGAAACTCATTTTGTAATAGCATGATTGAAATTCTTGTGTTAACAATATTGTTGTAGCTTAGTGGAAAATCACATTGTAATCTTGTTATTGAAATTGTCATTGTAGCTTGAGAACTTAAGGCACCACTTGTAATGACCCGATCATTTTCCTTCCTTTCTTTTTTCTCAGATTTTCACGGATATTTTTTTCTCGTTGATCTTTTCCTTTCTGAGCTCAATTTCTCATCACTTAGTGTCATCTCGAGTGCTCTAGAATGATTTCCATGTCGCTTTTTCTTGGACTGACAACTTTCTTTGAGGACCGTGTCATTTCCACATTTTCATTTTTCGGACACTATTCATTTCGTCATTTTTCCTATTTCGTCTTTTTCCTTTTTGTCACTTTTTGGCATAACCACACTTCCTGTGTTTGGAGTTGGTTTTTGACTTCATGTATCTTCATTCTAAGTGGTTTCCACGAAATACATATCTCTACTTTTGTAGAAAAGTACTCTGGTTACTCCCGGTGTCCATAGGGGCATGGATGCAAAGTTCTTTGAAAACTTATTCTTTTCTTGGGGTGTTTTTCATAAATATCTTTTGAATATATTTTATTTTAGGGGTTTCTAAGAAAATATTTTTGGAAAAATATTTTCATTTTGGGCAAGTTGTGCAGTTTTCACTTTTTAGAGGGGTCATTATGCAATTAATAAAAGTTATTGCTAAATGACTCGTTTTGAGTCTGGATCCTCGTACGGGATTCATTTTCACTTTTTATCGAGTCCCGTACTCTTAGAATTTCATTCTGGTTATTTTTCTCCATTTTTAAGGTTTTTGGTCCCGGTTGCCGCCGAACTTGTTCGGGGCATATCTCTCTGCTCGAGACTCAGTTTTCGACGCTATTTCTTCCGTTATTTATCTTTTATCATTTTGAATCTTTTTTGTTCACGGAGTTTTGCCATTTGAGCACAGCTGCTCAAATTCCACTTTTTCAGACCCCGCAAGGTCCGTTCGGGGCACTTTTTGAGTTTTTCTCTTGGCCGGATCTCATGCCAGCCATGGCTGCCATCTTCTCTCTCTTCTTTTGAGCTTCTTCCATTCAATAAAAAGCCATAGTGCCTTAGTGTTTTATGTTCGTCTTGGCGAGGCCTTTGATTTCACCGATTGGAATCTCATTTTGGCCATTTCTTGAGTTCGGGTTTGAAGTCAAGTTATGATTTTCATGGGGCTTCCTTAGGGTTCTTGTTCACCATGTTGTCCCCGATAAAACTTAGAAGTTTCATCAGATTCAGAGCCGTTTCATTTCGGTAGGGATTTAAGATTTCATCTCAAATGGAGGTAGGGGATGTTTTAGGATTTTGTATGTGTTATAATATGTGTTTTCCATGATTATACAACTTGTTTGCATGCCTTGTATCAAATCTAGGAAATTAGTAATAATTATTTCTTTGTATGAAATTTAATTTACGTGGATGTATATAACTTGGAATTGAATTGTGGCATGATGATAAATTATGTTTTGATATGTTTGTTAACATATATTGAATTGGAATTATTTGAATAAGAATTGTATTTTTTATTTAATAATTATCTTTTGTAAAAGTTTAATTATCATGGATGTACCTTGCATGAAATTAACTTGTAGCATGCTTTTAAATTAAGTCTTGGCATGTTGTTTAACATACTTTAATTTGAGAGCATTTGGATAAGTATGAAAATCTAGAGATTTTAATTAAAATCTATTTAATGATTCCAATGGCCTAATTAAGTTTTTGATTTGGTATATGTAATGACCATGCTATATTGTTTAACATGTGTTAATTAGAGATTATTTGATTTAGATTTGAAACTTAGAGAAATTAATTAGGTTATGTAATTAATTTCTGTTTCTATTGCATTAATGATTTAATCATGTGTTTGACATTGATTATATATCTAAAGCATGATTTTAGACTTGTAATGGATTTATGAGATTATGTTTCAATATTGAATTATATTGTTATAGCGTGTAACGAATCGCACACTGAAGATTCGACATGTGATGTTATTATAGCGCGTAACGAATCGCGCTCTGAAGATTCGACATTTGCCATCCTATAGTAGTTATGGATTTAGAGCATGTATTATGTGGCTTTAACCTACTTGTGCATGAAGGTAGTTTCGTGTACTATTTAATACGTATATAAGTTGTTAACTTATTTATTTTGGAGTCACTTGAGACATGGTTACAGTGATATGGTTAGAATTTGGCTCTAGTGCGGGAGGTACGAGTTCTCCTCAATTGAGATAGTGCGCACTTAAGGTGGTCTTCCCTGCTGGTTAATGCCTGGAATAACCATTGAGGTCTTGGCAGAAATTCCAAGCTTAGATGTCCAAGTCTTCCACTATTTGATTTCACACTTTTAGATTTCTAGTTGATAACCTAGAGAATCTATGTCTTGATGTGTGGTATTAGAAATTCTAATTATACTAAATTGCTATATTTAGTTGATCTTGTATTTTAGATTTCTAGTTGATAACCTAGAGAATCTATGTCTTAATGTGTGGTATTAGAAATTCTAATTATACTAAATTGCTATATTTAATTGATCATGTATTTTAGATTTCTAGTTGATAACCTAGAGAATCTATGTCTTGATGTGTGGTATTAGAAATTCTAATTATACTAAATTGCTATATTTAGTTGATCTCATATTTTAGATTTCAAGTTGGTAACTTTGAGAATCTATATCTTATTGCTTTGTATAGCATGCTTCTATATTGGTTAAATTGCATAGATATTGTGATTCATGTTTTGTTATTCAAATGTGCCTTAGGAATGATCCTATAGATTCATTTGGAACACAGACGTTAGGTGGTATGACCCACTTTGGTTGTTTTCGCATTTTAGATTTCTAGTTGATAACTTTGAGAATCTATACCTTGTTACTTTGTATAGCATGCATCTATGTGGTTTGAATTGCATGAATGATGTGATTTATGTTATAAATCATCTAGGGTAGCATAGGATGCTCCCTGAGTCTCACCTTGACATAGACGTTAGGTGGCATGAACCATTTTGCATGTTTCACCTTAAGGTGATAAAATTGTAAAATGCTAGGTTGATGCATGCTCATTTCCTACGAGTAGCTTTATATTGCTTACCCCAAAGTTACTGGGGTATATTTCAGGTACAGGATTCAAGGTTAGAGGTTCTCATTATGCTTGGATGATTTGAGGGCTTGAAGGGTTCAATTCTTATGAAGGTTGGCTTGAAAAGCCATTTGTAACCGTATATGTCAAATGTGTATATTTGCTTCTAAACTTGTAATGTGTGCCGAAGCACACTTTTTGATTCTCATTTTATGTATATGACATAAGGCCAAGGGCTAAACTTCTTTTGGGATTTACATTTATGTCATGGATGTTAAATCTTGCCTTTATTGAGAATATATGAAAAATCATGCGTTTTAGTATACTATTTTGCACCGGAGCGTGCATTGTGTATGAAATTCATCCATTAGTATTCATTAATCATGTATAAAGTGTGGTCAAGGGCCAAACGGAATTTCGAAACCATTTCATAATTTTAGGTTTCAAGTTTTCATTCCAAACTCTATTTTTGTCATTTTGGCCGTTGGGGGGTTATATTTTGCATCGGCGATATTTTTAAGCCATGGACCATTGTAGCGCGTCCCATTAGGAAAGTTACGTTTGCGTGCATGATTGTTTTCATGAAAAGCATCTTCCTTGGTGAAATGAGCCTCCTATGGACTCATTTTACATTTTCTTTGCATAATCTGGTCTAGGGGCATTTTGGGGTTTTTCTTTAGGAAATAAATTCTGGTCTCTTCATGGTCACTTAGACGATGTGATTTTAGGGAGGGTTTTCTTTTTGTGTTTTTCCAGAAAATATTGTCTTGGTGCCGGAAATCCATCGCAAAGTTCAGCTTTTGTTTTTCATTTTAGCAGCTTTTTCGACCTTCATGACCTGATTTCATGGAGGGACATTTTAGGCATTCCAAAGTGAGTTTTTTTCTATTTCCCTTGTGAATCACATAGAAAACTCAATTTTGAGGGGGGTTTCTTCTTTGAGTTTTTCCAAAAAATTTCATCTAGGGCCTCAAAAACCCAATTTTTTGCCCAAAAACCCCTGCTGCCAAGTTTTTGGGTTGAGCTTACTGTTTTCTTGCCATCTAACCGGTTAGAAGGGGTCATCTAAATGGTTAGATGAGTGTGGGCAGTGTTTTGGTCATCATTTTTGGCCTTCTAACCGGTTAAAAGGGCTTGGTAACCAGTTAGATGACCTAGGGTTGACTATTTTGACCGTTTTACCCCTGTTTCTTTTGTTAGCCATATCTTCTTCATCCGGACTCTGAATCAAATGATTCTTGAGTCTAAGTTCATTAATTTTTTGTTGTCTTTCCAATGGTGTTCTCGGTAGCATCCACTTTTAGGTTAAAAATGACCATTTTGCCCCTAGGTCCATTCTTGTCCGTTTTTAAAACACCGCTTCCGCATTTGTTTCATTTGGGTTCCGTGACCTCATTGAGTGTCACATTGGTGTCTTAAATATGCGTTGTATCTCTAGAGACCATTATTTCATCTTTTGTTTCCGCATTCTGGATCCAGTTCGGGTCATCACAGGACACACTGGGTTGAAAAATCCAGGGTCGTCACACCACTTGTGTTAATTCCCATTTGGTTGTGCATGGATGGTGGAAAAGTGCATTATATACTTAATATATTTGTGGTATAGTTTATTGATTTTGGAAACTTGGGGCGTCGTTATATGAAATGGCTAGAACACGGTTCTAGTGCGGAGGGTATGAGTTCCTCCTAAATTTTGCACACTAGGGTAGTTCCCGGTGGGTTTGTAACCCAAAATAGCTATTACGCATTTGGTTTTATCTGGCATGATATCCATGTATATCCACTATTTGTTGATTTCGCATTTCATTTCAAGTTGATAACACTAAATTGTTGTGACTTATTATTGGCTTTGTTGGTTCCAATTTCGTTTAATTGTGGTATCTATTGTGGATTATGTTTATATAGTTTCAAAATTAGCTTTAGGATGTTCCCTTAGCTCTCCATTGAACTTAGACGTTAGGTGGCATGATCCACGTGTATCTATTTATATTAACTTGCAAAACTGTTAAAACTTTAGGTTATACGCATATGCATTATCCTACTGAGTAATTCGTTTACTCACCCTAGTTGATTTAGGTCTTTTTCAGGTAAAGAGACATTGTTTTTGGATGCTCACCATTCCTAGCTTGGCTTGGTTGCATTTGGATTGCTTTTGTTTATATTTGGCATGCAAGTGTTTGTATATTTTGATTTATCTTGTTGCTGTTGTGACGGCCCTGGTTTTTCAAGCCAGTGTGTCCTGTGATGAACCGAAGATTGACCCGATAACAGATCCGAATGCGGAAGCGAAAATAGAAAACAAGACTCTAAGAAGTCAAAGTGACCTTCCATGAGGTCGTGGAACTTAATGAGAACTGATGCGGAAATGAATGATCAGAAAAAGACCGAACAGGCCTCCAAGGGCAAAATGGTCATTTAGAAAAATATAAAATCGGGTGCTACCGAGCACAACACTAGAAAGACAGCAAAAAATTAATCAAATTAGATGCAACTTATCATACCATTAGATAGACAAGGAAAAATTAATGAATCTAGACTCAAGAATCACTTGATTCAGAGTCCGGATGAAGAAGATATGAAACGTCAAAGTTTCAAAAAAACCAACTTTTGGGTTTAAAATCAGTGCGGCAAGGGTATTTGACAAGGGGTAAAATGGTCTTTTCAGATAATTGGATGCAACCGTGCATACCGTTGTATAGAACAGAAAAAACTAATAAACTTAGACTCAAAAATCACTTGATTTGGAGTCAGGACGAAGAAGATATGAAATCTCAAAGTTTCAAAAAAATATCAACTTTCTGGGTTCAAAAATCTGGGCAGGAATAGTGTTTTGACAGCAAGCACCATTTGAATTTTTTTCTCGGAATGGAGGCTAAAAACGGATCCTTAAACGACTTTTTCTGGAAAAACACGAAGAAGAAACCCCCCTTAAAATCATGTTTTCTACCTAGCTATCTGAAAGGAAACCAAAAAAAATGTTGTAAAGTCCCTAAAATACCCCTTGAACAGCGTAGGTCAAGAGGGTCCAAAAAAGCTGCTGAAGCTAAAAGGAAGTTCTGCTATCCAGAACTGAGAGCAGAAACGGGCATGAAGATGACATTTTCTGGAAAAATACAAAAAAGAAACCCCTCCCGAAATCGAGTTTTCTACCCGGCAAGTAAAAGAAAATGAAAAAAAACACACTGTAAGATGCCCAAAATGCCACTAGTTCAATAAAGGGGGTCAAAAACTCAGAAAATGCAACTTTGCACCAAGTATGCATTTGGCCCTAAATGCATTTCTAGGTTGAAAGGAATATGCACGCAACTGTAATAAATGATTCTAAGTGCGCGGGAATGGTCCACGGCTACCGAGAAGCCCCGGCTCAAAATCTGACCCCCTGACGGCCAAGAATGAGAAAAATGGACTTGAAATGGGAAATTTGAAATCCAAAAATATAAAATGGAGTCAAATTACCATTTGACCCTTGGCCACACTTCAAACATGATTAATAAGACCCTATGGAAGAATTAAAATGGAATTCCCACACCCGATGCAAACATGGTGAGCCAATGACTTAGCATTTTTCAATATTTTCATAATATTTCATGAAGTTAAAACTTACATAAGGTACAAATTAGATATCATTGGCCTATGGCCTCATCTCATACATGTCAAATACATTGTAAAGAGTGTACTTATGTGCACATTACATAATTGGAATCAAATCTACACATTACATAATTGGAATCAAATCTACACATTTTGACAAATAAGGCTACAATGGCATTTCAAGCCAAAATTTTCATGAAAATAATACTTCAAGCCTACGAAACTTCCATGGCATAGTGTGCATCCCAAATCAAGGTCCCTGTACCTGAAAAATGTTCCCACTACGTGGGTGAGTAACATAAAGCTACTCGTAAGAGATGAGCATGCATCGACCTAATGTTTTACAATTATATCACCTTAAGGTGAAACATGTCAACGGGCTCATGCCACCTAACGTCTATTTCAAAATGAGACTCAAGGATCATCCTAAGCTACTCATTCAATTTAAAGTGAACAACGACACACAAGGATACATGCTCAAGTATACTAAGCATTGTTAAAACATGCTACACAACATACAAGAATACATTTCCAAGTATACTAAATTATATTAAGACAAGTCATGCAATGTCTAAGCATATGTACACAAGTATACCTTTTATATGGAAATCTCGTAAATCAAGTATGCGAACACAAGTATACTAAGCTAAAAGAGATATGCCTAAAACAAGTATACATGGCACAAGCATACTAAGTGAAATTTAAACTTACGGAGCAAGTATACAAGTTCAAGTATACTAAATAGGATTCAAATATCCAAAGCAAGCATCAATTCTCAAGCTACAAGTAATCCATGATTAACAACTTGAAATTGAATGCGAAATCAAATAGTGGAAAGACTAGGACATGCAGTCGCTAGACCAAGCAAGTGTTTCCGGGCAATTACGACCCACAAGGCACTATCTAGTGCGCACATGCATAAGTTATTCCGGGCAATTACGACCCACGAGGTACTACCGAGTGCGCACATATGACTTAGAAGACTCTTGTCTCTGTACTAGAGCCAAACCCTAGCCATCACGTGAAATATGTCCTTACAAGCCTTCCAAAATCAATAAGTTCAAAACTTATACTAAAATCAATAAGTTAGACCAAACTTATATCAAAATCAATAATGCATAAAACTATCTTCCATGCACAAATAAGGTTGAATCCACACAAACCATGTCTAATGATTCAAGTCTAAATAGCATATGACATGTCAAGTCTTCAATATGTAATTATACACAAAGCAAGAATATTTTACAACAATTGAGTCATATTACTATCCTAAGCCATAAGTACTAAATAAGCTTCAATTTAGTAACAAGCTTTCAAGGTAAACAATTGTAATATTCTAACAAGCTATATACCTACACAAGATATATTTAAATAAGCTTTACAAGTCAATGATATTCTATATCATGCTAAGTCCAATTACCATTTTAAGAGGCCCCAAGTACTGTTTCTACATCCAATTAGTAATATGCTCACAAGGTAATTAATTTCACTACATTAAAAGGGATTTTCAACCTAACGTGAAAAGTCTCTAGATTTCATATTAATCCCAAATAAACTCAAATTAATATATGTTAAGGGACATAGCATAGTCTTTACATATAGTATACCCAAAATCAATTTAAGTGACTACAACACTTAAAAATAAAATTAATTAAGCTAATTAATTAATTTTCTCTAGATTTTCAAACATATCTAAATGTCCTCAATTTAATATATGTTAAAGAACTCACCAAGGCCTACATTAAATATCATATTACAAGTTGATTCCATGCTTGATACAACTAGGTGAATTAAACTTTCACAAATGATAAATATTAAATAAAATTTGCAATTTTTATTCAAATAACCCAATTTAATATACATCAACCACCATACCAAGGCCTAAATTTTTAGCATGCCACAATTTAATTTTAAGTTACCTATCATCATGAGAATTAAATCTTAAACAAAGAAAATAATTAAATTAAATTTTTTAACTTGAACAAGGCATGCTCACAAGTTGTATATGCCCATATAACAATCAATACAACATTAATATAACCCTAAAACATCTCCTACCTCGATTTGAGATGAAAATCTCAAAAGCCCACAGAAAAAAAAATCCGAATCCGACAATACCGCGGGGTTTTGTCGAGGACAACACGATCTACATGAACCCACAAGAAGCCCCATCAATATCACAACTTGACTTCAAACCCGAACTTAAAATTTGGCCAAAAACGGGTTCTAATAAGGGGAAAAGATGCGCGTGGTCAAGACAAACACAAAACGCGACGGCACTTCGATTTTTTAACAAAGGGAAGAAGGTTCAAATGAAAGAAGAAGGGTGGCAACCCCCTTGGGCTGCCATAGCAGGTTCTGGTCGTGCATGGAGAGGGCAGAAGATGACTTTTTAATTTTAAGTCCCCCTATTTATAGAAAATCTCAAAAAGTGCCCCGAATGGGTCCCGCCGGGTCCGGAAAAGTAAAATTTGAGCAGACGTGCTCAAACGGCAAAACTCTGTGAACAAAAAAGATTCAAAATGAGAAAATAAGAACAAAAAAAAAGAAACAGCATCAAAAACCGAGTTCCGAGCAGAGAGATATACCCCGAACAAGTTCGGCGGCAATCGGGGCCAGAAACTTTAAAACTGGAGCAAAACAATCAGAAGGAAATTCCATGAGTACATGACTCGACGAAAAGTGAAAATGAATCTCGTACGAGGATCCCGGATCAAAATGAGGCAATTTTGCAATACCTTTCATTAATTGCACAAGCCCCTCCAAAAAGTGAAAACTGCACTAATGGCCCAGAATGAAAATATCTCCCAAAAATATTTTCTTAAAAACCCCTGAAATAAAATATCTTCAAAATATATTTATGAAAAACACCCCAAGAAAAAAAAATAATTCCAAAGAACTTTGCATCCATGCCCCTATGGACACCGGGAGCAACCAGAATACTTTCTTGCAAAAGTAAAGATACGTATTTCGTGAAAACCACTTAGAATGAAGATACGTGAAGTCAAAAACCAACTCCGAACACAAAGAGTGAGGTTATGCCAACAAAGTGACAAATGGGGAAAAGACAAAATAGGGAAAAGGACAAAACAGGGAAAAGGACGAAAAGTGAATAGTGTCAAAAAACGAAAATTGTGGAAATGACTCGGTCCTCAAAGGAAGTTGTCAATCCAAAGGAAAGAGTCTCAGAAACCATTTTTGAGCACTCGAGACGACACTAAGCGACAAGAAACTAAACTCAAAAAGGAAATTTCAACGAAAAAAATTTATCCGTGAAATTCTGAGGAAAAAAAAAAAAAAAAAAGGGAAGGAAATGACCGGGTCATTACAACCTGTCATCCTTAGAGAGATTTCGTCCCCGAAATCAAGAACATTTCCAGAAGAACCGAAGAAGGACCGTACACAAGGTCACACGAAAGAACAAATCATAAAATACCTAAGGACAACTCCAAAGGTCTCAAAATCAACGAAGAGACACGAAACCGCGAATAGTGAGACACCTTTCCAACGAATTGACATACTAACCCAATATCAACCACCCAAAAGAGATCAAGGCAACTACATAACTAAACAAGGAACACAAACAGAAGCAACATGGTAGCACGAATACTGACTAGAACCCGCCCATAACGTGCCCAAGGTGTGGTAGCATCCATAGTGTCAAGTGCCCGCCCACATTCACATTACTAGCTAGGTAATGCAAGGTAGCATCGACTGCAACTAACACTCGCCCACACACAACCTATACGGTAGCATGACAGTATAAAGCCTTAATTCATCACCTACCACCAACAAGCTTACCCGTGAAACCTATCGATACAAATGACATCAATGTCAAAATGATTATTACCAAAAGCACCACGGAAACCAAGCATTCTATGAGAGTTGCGATATGGTCCAAAATATCCGGCCGGACCATTCTGGCCATTCCAAAACTCTGACAATAATATCATAGGCACCACTACGCTTAAGGCCTTAAACCCTCAATACTAGAAAAATTGACAACCACAAGTCTCAAAACATTGTTGTCAACCACACCAGTCACGAATCCAAAGCCTAACAAGTCTATGCCTTCAAGCTAATGGATCGGACTTCACAAATCAAACAACAACATCATCACCCTAGTCACAATGACTCCCAACAAAACAATGCACCCAAAATCTTCCACGTCATCCTAAAGCTGACCTACTATAAGGCTACGCCTAGGAATCAAGACATCGGATCAAGCTCACACACACAATCCCGACAACCAAGGTTATACAACCCCAAGTACAGTACAGGAATAATAAAGAAATAAACTAATTAGGCAATTAGTCATGAAACATATATATATCTATACAAGTATACATTCACAAGTATACTAAGAAATATCGAAATGGAAATACAATATATGTATATGCACGAGTATACACTCTACAAGTATACTAAGCAGTATTAAATCCATGGTAGACAAGTATACGGCTCAAGTATACTAAACTAAAACGAAATAAAATAAGCAACGTACAAGCATATTAGGAACAAGTATACTAAACATAATGAAAATCCATGCACCAAACAAATAAACACATAGTGTACAAGGGTAATTAAGTATGCTACCTATCACATAGGGGTCAAGCATCAGAGACACGCTACACATCACCTATGACGCTAGCATGACAAGCAGTTATAGTAAATGAAAACACATCACCTATATCATCACATAACTACCAAATAGTCATATCCCCTAACATATTTCTAAGGCATGCGCAAAACAACAAGGTATATAAACATGTAGGAATGACTATGCAAATAACAATCCCGCAAAATCATAAGCAAGAAAGGATGAAATGCCTCTCAGAAGAACAAACTCACTAAAATGAATCCCAAAAACCCGGATGAGTCCAATCCCTCACAGCAAGGAAGTGAATCATCTCCTACAATGAACACTAGGGTTCCCAAAACAAAGAGTCTACAAGTCTTTCCCAAGACTGGCTCAAACATAAGGTGGAATCCTAACGCCACACAAGATAAAACCACCACTCTAAGAAGAAAGGGCACAGGAACCTCGTCGTTAAGGCCTACAAAGACAAAACTTCCAATCCCCAAGGAACGACTCGAGTTAATCCGACTCGTCATCCCATGACGTTAGAAACAAGACCCCAATGACGTCACCACATCAAGGTTACCACGAAACTCTAAGAGATGATGCCCTAGCATCAATCTCAACCAACCAAGTTGGAACAACCCACAATGCCTAAACAAGACATAAAAGTTAGCAGTTGACATGTAACATAGCAATAGACTACATACTCACACAAGTAGTAAGGTCAAATAAGGCATGTCAATGTATGCATCATACTATCATACTAAGAATAACAAGTGCATGCAATACGCTAAAGTAGACAAGCATAACCAACATGCTAAGCAGACAAGCGTAAGTCAATATGTTAAAACAAACAAGCATATACAATGTATAGAAGCCGACAAACATATATCGTATGCTAAGGCAGACAAGCACATGCAACATGCTGAGATCTACAAGTATATACAATGTACTAAAGTAAACAAGCATATGTATTATGCTGTGATAGTTAAGGTAAACTTCTAAACATACGTCCACATAAGCACGTAAACAAGTTATCAAGAAGCAACTAAACACATAGAGTATGGCAACATAAGCATGATATGCACCCAAAACCTGTCGTCCTAAGGTTTTTGAACCTAGGAGCTCTGATACCACCTGTGACGGCCCTAGTTTTTCAAGCCAGTGCGTCCTGTGACGAACCGAAGATTGACCCGATAACGGATCCGAATGCGAAAGCGAAAATAGAAACCAAGACTCTGAGAAGTCAAAGTGACCTTCCATGAGGTCATGGAACTTAATGAGAACTGATGAGGAAACGAAAGATCAGAAAAAGACCGAAAGGCCCCCAAGGGCAAAATGGTCATTTCTGAAAATATAAAATCGGGTGCTACGGAGCACACCACTAGAAAGACAGCAAAAAATTAATCAAAATAGACCTAAGAATAACTTAATTCGGAGTCTGGATGAAGAAGATATGAAACTCCAAAGTTTCATAAAAATTAAACTTTCCGGGTTAAAAATTATTGCGGCAAGGGTACTTTATAAGGGGTAAAATGGTCTTTTTAGACAAAAATAGATGCAACTGATCATACCATTAGATAGATAAGGAAAAATTAATGAATCTAGACTCAAGAATCACGTGATTCGGAGTCCGGATGAAGAATATATGAAATGTCAAAGTTTCAAAAAAACCAACTTTTGGGTTTAAAATCAGTGCGGCAAGGGTATTTGATAAGGGGTAAAATAGTCTTTTCAGATATAATTGGATACAACCGTGTATACCATTGTATAGACCAGCAAAAACTAATAAACTTAGACTCAAAAATCACTTGATTTTGAGTCGGGACGAAGAAGATATGAAGCCTCAAAGTTTCAAAAAAATATCAACTTTCCGGGTTCAAAAATCTGGGCAGGAATAGTGTTTTGACAGCAAGCACCATTTGAATTTTTTTCTCGGAACGGAGGCTAAAAACGGATCCTTAAACGAGTTTTTCTAGAAAAACACGAAGAAGAAACCCCCCTTAAAATCATGTTTTCTACCCAGCTATGTGGAAGGAAACCAAAAAAATGTTGTAAAGCCCCTAAAATGCCCCTTGAACAACGTAGGTCAAGAGGGTCCAAAAAAGCTGCTGAAGCTAAAAGGAAGTTCTGCTGTCTAGAACTAAGAGCAGAAACGGGCATGATGATGATAATTTCTGGAAAAACACAAAAAAGAAACCCCTCCCAAAATCGAGTTTTCTACCCGGCACCATAAAGAAAATGAAAAAAACACACTGTAAGATGCCCAAAATGCCCCTAGTTCAGTAAAGGGTCAAAAACTCAGAAAATGCAACTTTGCACCAGTATGCATTTGGCCCTAAATGCATTTCTAGGTTGAAACAAATGTGCACGCAAGTGTAATAAATGATTCTAAGTGTGTGGGAATGGTCCGCGGCTACCGAGAAGCCCCGACTCAAAATCTGACCCCCCCGATGGCCAAAAATGAGAAAAATGGACTTGAAATGGGAAATTTGAAATTCAAAAATATAAAATGGAGTCAAATTACCATTTGGCCCTTGGCCACACTTCAAACATGATTAATAAGGCCCTATGGAAGAATAATAATAGAATTCCCACACCCGATGCAAACATGGTGAGCCAATGACTTAGCATTTTTTAATATTTTCATAATATTTCATGAAGTTAAAACTTACATAAGGTACAAATTAGATGTCATTGGCCTATGGCCTCATGTCATACATGTCAAATACATTGTAAAGAGTGTACTTATGTACACATTACATAATTGGAATCAAATCTATACATTTTGACAAATAAGGCTACAATGGCATTTCAGGCCAAAATTTTCATGAAAATAATACTTCAAGTCTACGAAACTTCCATGGCATAGTGTGCATCCCAAATCAAGGTCCCTGTACCTGAAAAATGTCCCCACTACGTGGGTGAGTAACATAAAGCTACTCGTAGGAGATGAGCATACATCGACCTAGCGTTTTACAATTATTTCACCTTAAGGTGAAATATGTCAAAGGGCTCATACCACCTAACGTCTATTTCAAAATGAGACTCAAGGATCATCCTAAGCTACTCATGCAATTTAAAGTGAACAACGACATACAAGGATACATGCTCAAGTATACTAAGCATTGTTAAAACATGCTACACAACATACAAGAATACATTTTTAAGTATACTAAATCATATTAAGACAAGTCATGCAATGTCTAAGCATATGTACACAAGTATACCTTTTATATGAAAATCTCGTAAATCAAGTATGCGAACACAAGTATACTAAGCTAAAAGAGATACGCCTAAAACAAGTTTACACGGCACAAGCATACTAAATGAAATTTAAACTCACGGAGCAAGTATACAAGTTCAAGTATACTAAATAGGATTCAAATATCCAAAGCAAGCATCAATTCTCAAGCTATAAGTAATCCATGATTAACAACTTGAAATTGAATGCGAAATCAAATAGTGGAAAGACTAGGACATGCAATCGCTAGACCAAGCAAGTGTTTTCGGGCAATTACGACCCACAAGGCACTACTTAGTGCGCACATGCATAAGTTATTCTGGGCAATTACGACCCACAAGGTATTACCTAGTTTGCACTTATGACTTAGAAGACTCTTGTCTCCATACTAGAGCCAAACCCTAGCCATCACGTGAAATATGTCCTTACAAGCTTCCCAAAATCAATAAGTTCAAAACTTATACTAAAATCAATAAGTTAGACTAAACTTATATCTGTTAGACCAAGAGGGGTGGTGAATTAGTCTAATTAAACTTCTTTAAAATAAATCAGTTCAAACAAATCAAACACATATGATACACATGACACAAGATATACAAGGAAACCCTATGAATAGGGAAAAACCTTGGTTCTTGGCCTCAGCCAATAAAAGTCTCCACTAGTTGTATGTATCTTGTTACACACTTAGCCATCTCACCCTCTGCACAAACCTTTGTACCAAAATAGACACTAGCTTTCACAACCAATACACACACACTAGTTCATCAATAACACTTGTTGTATGCAAGTAGTTACTCACTCAGCTGCCCCACTATCCACACACCTTGTACTAGCAAGGACACTGACTTTCACTCCCTCTAAACACACATAAGATCAACAATACGCACACATGCACTCCCCCATCCAAAGCAACCCTACTTCGACTTACAAGCTCTCAGTAGCTAAATCACCAATGGAGTAAGATGTCAATACATCAAGAACATACTACTTCAGCTGCAACAACAATAAAGAAATGTAATACACAGCCTCAAGTAGAACAATGTGAAACCCTAGTCTTCACTTCACTACAATCATAGGATAGAATTGTCAAAGCACAATGCAGCTTCACTTGATGCTCAAGCTAGGTTCCCACAGCCTTGTCTCAGTCAATAACACTTACTTGAATAGAATTCTCAAGCAAGGTACAGCAATGTAAACCACACTTATCAAAGCCCCTGAATTCAAGGGTATAATAGTCACTTCATAATGTAGCCTCTGGAAAGGTCTGCAAATGTCTTCCACAGCTCTCAATAGCTTAGATACACTTGCTTAAGAGATAGACTCAGTGAAACCACCAAGGTATAGCAATAAAGATACACAACAACCTTGTTAACCACAAAACCCTAATTTTGACCTTAAAAGGGTGAAACTATAATTCAGCCTCAATAGCAGCCCAAACTTCACTTCCTCAGTCTTCAAAAGATGAAATACACTTGCTTAAATTGATAGGAACAATTAAAACAACAAGGTAAGTATTATAATCTCAGATTAAACAAAAACCCAACATATCCTAGTCTTAGCTTCAAGGAGCAACTCTGCAATGTAGCTTCAATGGGAACGCAAACTCAACTTCCACAGACTTATAGCACTTATAGAATCTTGCTCAATAGAAAATAACCATGATTATAGCAAGATATACACAATTGATAAGCTCAGCTTCAATGCTAGAATAATGACACCAAATCTCAAGGTTTATCAGTCACAGCCTTGGAGTGCACCACACACTCTTCAACTAATGTCTTCCAAAACTTCAACACAGTTATTGGAGCCTGCTCAAATGAATATACAGGATACACAAGCAAGTATAAAGCAATATAGCTTAAATTCAGTTCCAAAACAACTCACTTCAGGATCTGTTTTGGTGCCTCTGTGATGCCACTGTTCCGAGGGTATAAGAGGTATTTTGAACTGTCTCAGGCATGGAAAATACTCTCATAAACTTGATTCATCTTCACACAAAATTCCAGACATCAAGCTCATCAATAAATATTTTTTAAATCAACCTCAAAAACTGCTCAGAGTTAGTTTCTAAAGAAATTTGTTGTCAAAGGGTAATTCTGTAAATTCGTGACAGCACTGTCCTTAATTCAGTGTATTCAACCTTGAATCATAAATGTAAACTTGCTTGAATGATGATCAGCACATAACAAGCAAGTTAAATTACAGCTCCTTCACAACAAAAGTTGAATCAGCCTAAAACCCTAGTGTAAAAGAGGTTTTATAGTTCAAAACATTCAAGGGCTATTTTCTGATAAGAACCTGAGATTGTACACTCTTAATTTAACATTTCAAGCATGATTAAGTGAATATAAACCATGTAATATCAAGATGTAGATCAGTTTAGTTCATGGACAGCAGCTATGCACCAGTAAATCAAAAATAGAGCAGGTTTGAGTAGTGAGAATTGATACCAACCCAAGTAAAATTATGTAAGCCCCTTCTGCAGATATAAAATCACAAAATAAATTTGCTGGAGTCTTGTTTTAAGCTCAGACACCACCACAGCTACATTTCACCTTCTGCAACCACTCATTTGCACTAGAAAACTGCAGCATAATGTATCTACTGATTTTGCACCTTTCACATGCTGATTCCAGAGTTCAAAAGCTGCTTAAAACCTCTATAAGCCCTCTGAAATCTTAATATACTTTAAGCTCTCGAGACCACCTTCATTTTCAGCTCAATGACACATTTTAGGCTCTCTCTCTTGTGCTGTCTACTCTGCTGTTGTTATAACAGTATATTTATACTAGTCTCATTGCTGCCCTAGTATGGATAAGCATATTCCATCATTGGCCAATCACAAATAGTGAAATATTCAGATAGTATAAGCAGTGAATGGATTGAAATACCCCTGTATTCTCTCAGTATTTGTCATCAAGAACACCTTTTCTGCAGCCTATACTGTCATTGTACAATGCTGATACCTACAACTGGTAATTTGCATTTATGTCATTATCCTCTCTCATTAGGACCACTGTACACATGGCACAATGTACGGAGTCCATCTTTACACCAAAAATACCAAGGTAATACCATAACTGCCCTCACATTAGGGCTGTATTTGCTGTCTCATGTGTATGTGAATACAAACCTCATTAAGAACTTGTGATGCTCATTAAGAACCTGTGATGTATTGTAGCACTTAGGGGAAGAGTAATCCATTGACATCATGAGTGTAAAGACTGAAATACCCTTCAGAAGAATAGCACTATGAGAATGTATAGCCATGAACCCTTTTGGTTAACATTTGACATTAAAAGGGCAAACCTCACTTAGGACCAACAATATCAAAATCAATAATGCATAAAACCATCTTCCATACACAAATAAGGTTGAATCCACACAAACCATGTCTAATGATTCAAGTCTAAATAGCATATGACATGTCAAGTCTCCAATATGTAATTATACACAAAGCAAGAATATTTTACAACAATTGAGTCACATTACTATCCTAAGCCACAAGTACTAAATAAGTTTCAATTTAGAAACAAGCTTTCAAGGTAAACAATTGTAATATTCTAACAAGCTATATACCTACACAAGATATATTTAAACAAGCTTTACAAGTCAATGATATTCTATATCATGCTAAGTCCAATTACCATTTTAAGAGACCCCAAGCACTAATTCTACATCCAATTAGTAATATGCTCACAAGGTAATTAATTTCACTACATTAAAAGGGATTTTCAACCTAACATAAAAAGTCTCTAGATTTCATATTAATCCCAAATAAACTCAAATTAATATATGTTAAGGGACATAGCATAGTCTTTACATATATTATACCCAAAATCAATCTAAGTGACTACAACACTTAAAAATAAAATTAATTAAGCTAATTAATTAATTTTCTCTAGATTTTCAAACATATCTAAATGTCCTCAATTTAATATATATTAAAGAACTCACCAAGGCCTACTTTAATATCACATTACAAGTTGATTCTATGCTTGATACAATTAGGTAAATTAAACTTTCACAAAAGATAAATATTAAATAAAATTTACAATTCTTATTCAAATAACCCCAATTTAATATCTATCAACCACCATACCAAGGCCTAAATTTCTAGCAAGCCACAATTTAATTCTAAGTTGCCTAGAATCATGAGAATTAAATCTTAAACAAAGAAAATAATTAAATTAAATTCTATAACTTGAACAAGGCATGCTCACAAGTTGTATATGCTCATATAACAATCAATACAATATTAATATAACCCTAAAACATCCCTTATCTCGATTTGAGATGAAAATCTCAAAAGCCCACCGAAAAAAAAGTGTTCCAAATCCGACGATACCGCGGGGTTTTGTCGGGGACAACACGATTTACATGAACCCACAAGAAGCCCCATCAAAATCACAACTTGAGTTCAAACCCGAACTCAAAATTTGGCCAAAAACAGGTTCTAATAAGGGGGAAAGATGCGCGTGGTCAAGACAAACACAAAACGCGAAGGCACTTCAACTTTTTAACAAAAGGAAGAAGGTTCAAATGAAAGAAGAAGGGTGGCAGCCCCCTTGGGCTGCCATAGCAGGTTCTGGTCGTGCATGATGAGGGGAGAAGATGACTTTTTAATTTTAAGTCCCCCTATTTATAGAAAATCTCAAAAAGTGCCCCGAACGGGTCCGGCCGGGTCCGGAAAAGTAAAATTTAAGCAGACGTGCTCAAACGGCAAAACTCTATGAACAAAAAAGAATTAAAATGAGAAAATATGAATAACAAAAGAAACGGCATCAAAAACCAATTTCCGAGCAGAGAGATATGCCCCGAACAAGTTCTGCGGCAACTAGGGCCAAAAACTTTGAAACTGGAGAAAAACGATCAGAAGGAAATTCCATGAGTACACGACTCAACGAAAAGTGAAAATGAATCCCGTACGAGGATCCAGGATCAAAATGAGGCAATTTTGCAATAACTTTCACTAATTGCACAATGGCCCCTCCAAAAAGTGAAAACTGCACTAATGGCCCAGAATGAAAATATCTCCCAAAAATATTTTCTTAAAAACCCCTGAAATAAAATATCTTCAAAATATATTTATGAAAAACACCCCAAGAAAAGAAAATAATTCCAAAGAACTTTGCATCCATGCCCCTATGGACACCGGGAGCAACCAGAGTACTTTCTTGCAAAAGTAAAGATATGTATTTTGTGAAAACCACTTAGAATGAAGATACATGAAGTCAAAAACCAACTCCAACACAAAGAGTGAGGTTACGCCAACAAAGTGACAAACAGGGAAAAGACAAAATAGGAAAAAGGACAAAACAGGGAAAAGCACGAAAAGTGAATAGTGTCAAAAAACGAAAAATGTGGAAATGACACGGTCCTCAAAGGAAGTTGTCAATCCAAAGGAAAGAATCTCAGAACCATTTCTGAGCACTCGAGACGACACTAAACGACAAGAAACTAAACTAAGAAAGGAAATTTCAACGAAAAAAATTTATCCGTGAAATTCTGAGGGAAAAGAAAAGGAAAGAAATGATCGGGTCATTACAATTGTAAAGTATAACTTATTTTGAAGTATAACATGCTTTCTTTTTATTGTGTAATATAAACTCAAACATCTTATTTTGACTTTACTTCAACATATATGTAATGAGGCCAAGGGCTAATCTCTTTTGATAAAAGAAATGTATGATATAATTCAGCATGTTTCATTTTCCTTGAGCTATTTTATCTTGGGGGCATTTTAATTTTGGTTCGGACCATAGTTGTTTAGAACACCCATTTTTCGGGGAGGTTTCTTCACAAACAATTTTCAAAAAGATTCATTTTTTATCTAAAAACAGGCGTCTTTGAAAACTTCATGGTCGCAGCCTGACCAGCCACGATCGATCTTGACATTTGCGATGGATCGCACATGCACTTTTTGGTTACTATTCATTATTCGCAAATTCGGCAATCAATCACAAAGGTGGTGATCGATCGCACTGGGCACTTCAACTTTTAAAAATTCGAGATTTGGCTACTGCCCATCGTTCATGGATTCTGTGACCGATTGCACCATCTACGGTCGATCGCAACTTTGCTTAATTTTGTCAAATTTTCTCAAAACTTCGAAAATTCATAACTTATTCGTTTTAACTCCAAATCAAGTGATTTTCAAGTCTAAATTTATTAGTTTTTCATTGTCTATCCAATGGCATGCATGGCAACATCCATTTCTATTTGAAAATACTATTTTACCCTTTGTGGTTCACTTTGTCTGTTTTAAAAACTTAGCTTCCGTATTTATCTTCCTTTGAGTTCTGTGAGTTCTAGGAAGTCACTTTAGCGTCTTAGAAATGATATTTATCTCTAGAGACTGCATCTATTTTATTGCTTCCACATATAGGACCCATTATCGGGTCAGTTTCGGGTCACTCCCTAACACACCGGGTTTATAAAACTTGGGCCGTCACAAGTGGTATCAGAGCTCGAGGTTCGAAAACCTAAGGACGACGGATTTGGGTTCATTTCATGTTTCTCATTGATATGCTTTGATGTGTTCACATGTTTACGTGCTTAAGTGTTTAAAGTTTTTATTGTATGACTTAATATGATTTTAGTGCTTGGGGTGCATTGGGTCGTGAGAACTTGAATTTGACTAATAACTTAGTCAAATTTCTTGGTGCTCATTTGTCTTTGACTTAGAAGGACCAGTGGGGTGTGAGAGAGGTATGTGAACTTCTCAATTTTTGGTCTCATACATTGTTAGGTGCATTTTGTAAAATGGCATACTAGTTTATTACTTATATATGCTATATATGCTTGGTACTTGTCCAGCATGATTTGATTTTAAAGTATTAAGCACGATGTATGATGTATGCTGATTGGACTTGTATATGCATGACTGGTGTTGCGCATTTGGTATGACATGGGTTTGGTCATAGAAGGCATGAGTCAAGGTTGCAGTGTATGGTGAGTTGGACGGATGAGTTTAGTTGTTATATAGGCACTTTTCCTTGAGGTTTGGTTGTGGTTGTTGCCATAGTTTTGTGGTAGTGTAGGTTATTGATGACCTAGCATTGGTTTTAGGCTAAGTGAAAAGACACCTTTCATTTAGGCTTTTGTAAGGTGAGTCGTTAGGCGTAGCCTTAGTGCTTTGTGGATTGTTTATGGATTAACGATTTTAGACTCTCGGTGTTAAGACAGATTTGCTGGTTTTGGGCCATGGTAAGGTTATTGACCTCTTAGGCTTCTTCGTTTGTTTTGATTGATTCATCTGAAATTACAGTTTTTGTGGGCGGGTGCATGGCACTGTCATGGTATCGTACTGGCTAGCTACGGTTGTAGTTTAGATGGAATCGATGTTGAATTTTGTTTCGATAGGTATAGTCCTTTTGATCAATGATGATCGATGATGATGATAATGATGTGAGTTTTGAGGATTATTGAGGCGTAGGATCTCTTAAATTTCGTTTTGAGCGTTCGATGTTAGGACAGTGATTGATAATTATTTTGAGGTCAGTCGTAGTGATTGATTTGGTTGTTGATTGTATGGCTATAGTTGCCTTTGTAATGACCCGGTCATTTGCCTCCCTTTCCTTTTTCTGAAATTTTACGGATAATTTTTTTCCGTTTAATTTTCCTTTCTGAGCTCTGTTTCTCGTCGCATAGTGTTGTCTCGAGTGCTCGGAAATGGTTTTTGAGACTCTTTTGTTCGGATTAACAACTTCGTTTGAGGACTGAGTCATTTCCACATTTTCACTTTTCGGACACTATTCACTTTTTGTCCTTTTCCCTATTCTATCTTTTCCCCGTTTGTCAATTTTTGGCACAACCTCACTTTTCGTGCTCGGAGTTAGTTTTTGACTTTATGTACCTTCATTCCAAGTGGTTTTCACGAAAAACGTATCTTTACTTTTGCAAGAAAGTACTCTAGTTGCTCCCGGTGTCCGTAGGGGCATGGATGCACAGTTCTTCAGAATCTTTTTCTTTTCTTGGGGTATTTTTCATAAATATCTTTTGAAGATATTTTATTTCAGTGGTTTTTAAGAAAATATTTTTTGAAGATATTTTCATTCTGGGCATTAGTGCAGTTTTCACTTTTTGAAGGGGCCATTGCGTAATTAACGAAAGTTATTGCAAAAATACCTCATCTGGAGCCTGGATCCTCGTACGGGATTCATTTTCACATTTCATTGAGTCATGTACTCTTAGAATTTCGTTTTGGTTTTTTTTCTCCAGTTTCAGAGTTTCTGACCCTAGTTGCTGCTGAACTTGTTCAGGGCACGGGACTCGGTTTTCGACGCCGTTTCTTCCATTATTCATATTTTCTCATTTTGAATCTTTTTTGTTCATGGAGTTTTGCCTTTTGAGCGCTTCTGCTTGAATTCCACTTTTCCGAACCCGGCGGGACCCTTTCAGGGCACTTTTTGAGATTTTCTATAAATAGGGGACTTAAAGAAGAAAAGTCAGATTTTGATCATCTTCCTCCCCCTCTTGACCAGCAGCCGTGGGAGCTTCTTGGGCTGCCACCTTTTCTTCTTCTCCTCCACTTGATTTCCTTAGTGAAAAGTCTTCAGCCTTAACGTTTGTTGTTCGTCTTGTCGTGCTGTACCTTTCACCCTTATTAGAACCCGCTTTTGGCCAAATTTTGAGTTCAGGTTTGAAGCCAAGTAGTGATTTTCATGGGGCTTCTTGGGGATTCTTGTTCATCATGTTGTCCCCGACAAAACCCTTCGGTATTGTCGGATTCGGAGTACTTTTATTTCGGTGGGCCTTTGAGATTTTCATCTCAAATTGAGGTAGGGAGTGTTATAATTTATTTTCTTATTATATTGCATGCTTGTGATGCTTATACAACTTGTTTACTTGCTTTGATATCAAATCTAGAGATTTTATTTAATTATTTTCTTGTATGAGATTTGATTTTCCTGGTTGCTCATAACTTGGTTTAAACATGTGGCATGATAGAATATTATCCTTTGACATGGTCATTGACATATATTAAATTGAGAGCTTTTGGACAAGTAATGAAGTCTTTATTTAATATTTATCTTAAGTGAAAGATTAATTCATGTGGCCTTATCTAGCTTGAAATCAATATGTGCTAGCATATTATGTTAGGCTTTAATGCACTCTTCAACATATGTGAAATTGAAAGTAATCGGGGATGTTTTGAAATCTAGTAATAATTAATTAATTTGATTAATTAATTTACTCCAAGTGCCCTATTCATTTCCTTGAAATTCCGACTTGATATCCTCGATGTGCATGCCATGTACTTTCATATATATTAAATCTAGAGTATTTGATTAGGTTTTGAAACCTTTCATTTAATTATTTTCTTATTTAAGATTTAAGTCTCATGATGGTAAGCACCTCAGAATTAAATTGTGGCATGCTAGTAAATTAGGTCTTGGTATGTTGAGTAATATATATTAAATTCGGAGTATTTGAATAAGAATTACAAAACTTATTTAATATTTATCTTTTATTAAAGTTTAATTCACATAGTTGAAACAAGCATGAAAATAACTTGTAATGTGAGATTAAAATAGGCCTTGGCATGTTCTCTAACTTATGTTAAATTGAGAACATTTGGATAAGTTTAGAAATCTAGAGATTTTGAATTAAATGAATTAATTAAAAATCTAATTAATGGTTCCACTAGTTTAATTTAGTTTTAACTTGATAATGGTAGTGACTTGGGCTTGCTCACTTATATATATCCATTTGGGGCCATTTGGGGTTGTTTTAGAAAATCTAGAGATTTAATTAACATGTTTCAATTAAACTCTATTTTGTTGTCTCAATGATCCAAATTGGTTTTTGAGTTGGTTTGTGTAGTGACCATACCATGTTGTTTAACATATTTGAATTTGGGATCGTTTGGATGAGATTGTATTTTAATATTGAAATGAAATTGTCATAGCGTGTAACGAATCGCAAACTGAAGATTCGACATTGTGAATGTCATTGTGGACTTCAACTCTAGAACATGGGTTTTGTAATACCCCTAGTTTTCAAAAGGATAAAATTGGGAATTTAATTTTGCTTTTTGTTAATTAATTGATTTAATTATGTGCTCTAGTTCTTTTGTTTTCTTAATTGATTACTCGTGTGCATTTATTTAATTAATTGTTAATTAGAAATTGTTTTAGTTTAACTGTTATGGATTTTGAATGATTTTGGTAATTATACATATATATATTTTTTTCTTTTGGTTATTTGTTTTTAATGTCGTTCATTAATTATTTAGTTAATTGTAATGGATGTAATTAGTTATTACTGTGTTGCGTATGTTTTAGGTTTAGGGTTTTAGTTATGTAATTAGGGTAGCTGACGGATAAGTGGGCTGGGATTAGGATTAGAGTTTTGCAAGAGTCTATATATATAGGACAATTCGTGTTTGTAAGGGTTTGGAGAAACCCTATTCCCGTAAGATAATCTGGAGAGGTAAACAGAGGGAAACTAGAAAAGAGAGAAATAGAGAGGTTTGAAGAGCTTTAAGCTATGGACCAAAGGTGCACCACAGAGAAAGGAAGAGGTTGATGGTGGAATAGAACTGGAACAGTGGGAGAGCTGCGGGTAGTCTACAGTTCGTTGGAGAATATAGCAACGGCGATGAAGGTTTCAAACCGGAATCTTAAGGCAAGTTTCAGTCTATCTCCTTCCCGTAAACTTGTGTTCTGTGCATCCTATATAGACTCCAAGAACTTAATTAAACTTTTAAAATGGACTGTATGCATGCTAGATTATTTCTGTAATATGTTCTACATTTTTCAAAATTTAAACTGTATTGTTGCCTAAACTGTTCTGTTGAGAATTGAGTTTCTGTCAATTGATTTACACTGGGATATGAGGGGTTCTAGCACTATAAGAATTTAAATAGAATCCTAAGAATGCTATAAAGGTTTGGGATAGGACAGTGAGCTTCGTCGGAAGCACAGAATGCAACTGGACGAAGCAGAGATGAGTTGGAGCAGACGAGAAGGCTCAAAGTTGGAGAGAAAAGGCTCCAGATTATGGGAGTCATCTTCCCCTTCAAAGAGCTGGCTCCAAGGGAGGGAGCCGGCTTTAAGTGGTAAAGAGCTTGCTCTTTGATTTTAGAGCAGGCTCCCCTGGTTGGGTTCAGTTTGGACGTGGTTTGGACACTGTTTAGGCATCGTTTAGGATTTTAAATGTTTTTAGGGACTGGAATGAGAATTCTAAAAGTAATTACAATGATTTTTAATCTCTTTAGTTGTATAATTTGGTCCATAAGGCAATTGGAATAAACAGGATAAGAATAAGCAACTTTGTACGCCGCTAACGGATAGGACTGACTAAATTGCTAAATCTTGTTTTAAAAATTTAACGGATTGTAGCATGGACTTTAGACATGATATTATGCTAAGTTAGAGCCACACTTGATAAATTAATGTCTTTGTATTCATGGATTTAACTGTAGGAAAGTACAACGGTGCAGGCTGTTAACAAAAGGAATGGGTTTAATTGCCCAATTTAATTTCAGCAATTTAATGGAGTATATATATCTTTATAAATTTTATTATGGTAGCATGCTAGGATCATTTATATATCATGTTTGATCTATGCATACTTTGGATGTTAATTGATGAAATACAAATTCTGTTATGCGATATATAGATTTCAGCTGGGATTGTAATTGTTGTGATATTAAGCACTATACTACAATTACTTGGGTTATAGTTTGGACTTAAATTGATGAAATAATATTTAGGTTTTGTTAATTTAATTGGATGTTGGCCTGGAATAAATTGAAGAAATAATTATATATATTTTCTGTCAATTACATGGATGGATGCTGGATTTTAACTTGATGAACTATTAAACTTTGTCTCGTTAGTTATGTGGATTGATTCTGGATTACTAGTTGATGAACTGTTTAAATTCTGTATATCAACTATTTGGATTACGTGGATTTGATTTGATGAACTGCCTAAAATATTGCATCATTTACGGATCATTTGCATGATATGCACCGGTATGGGACGGTGGCATACGGAGGGACGGATTAGATCAAAACGTTAATCCATTCCCATTCATACACAAGGAATGGATTAACTAAAATAGTTAAATCCTACATGGATGCATGTCCTGTCAACTAAGACGGCTGAACGACGTAACGGATGTTTGCTTTACTTTTCAGTATTCGGAAGGAATTTATATATATATTTAAGCTACCGTGAGACGAGCTTGAGTCTCCTGATTTCGGTTAGGGTGCGTATATCGCTTGGATGGATAACTGGACCTAATGACGTTCCCTGGTAGGTCTGGGTGTGCATGACGACGCTACGGCGTTTTGCGTGCTACCTTCTGCTCAGGTGTGATGACTATAGGTTAGTGAGTATCCTATAGTGTGAATACGTATATATAGACTATTTAGATATTGTCGAGATATCTAGGATGTATCTGCGTATCGGTTTTATGTATGGATTGTAGTAGGATGGAACTTGCATGTGGGCCTGACCCACTCTTATTTGTCAGTTGTTCGACAGAACCAGGCTTAGAGGTTGATCGTGTTGATGCAGATACAAACACTCACTCTTCTAGCTACATAGGATTTCTTTCTTTATTTAGTTTTGGACTTTGGTTTTGTATTTACTGTTCATATGGAGTTGTTAGGGGTCCACTAGATGGACTAGATGGATTCCAGAGTTGTACAGATTGGAAGGATTTAAATGATATTAATTTATTATTTAAAGTTTAAGAATTTTTTTATTTTAGATCTCTTTCAGCGCATTATTACTTTATTCTTAATTCAGTTTTTATTCCTGCTTGTTTACATATTGATTGTCTGGTATCCCTCGAATCTGTGCTCGAACTTGATACATCGGAGGAAATTACTCTCTTTTGGTAATGGTTACGCGCGGGTTGGAGTCGGCAGTCTGATTTTGTAGATAGTTGAACTCGTACACAGGAGTGTTCTATCCGGAAATGGTTATTTGGGAGGACTTCCGTATTTGAAGCAATGTTTTTGGAGGAAGGTCAGTTTTACGTATTACATTAACTTTTCCAGGATTTTGTTTCTTGATTTAGGCTATAGCCTATTGCTTAGCGTTACCAATTCGCTAGCGCTGGATGCATAAGAATTTTATGCGTCTGTTCTATGGCACTTGGAGGAGTAAGGATGATTACCCTTCGCTAAATATTGGATATGATTGGATCGTTGATAGTTGCAACCTAGGAGTTGTACATTTTTTCTATTTCTTAAACATAGAAACTCGGTATAATGTTGGATATGTTGGAATTGGGTGGAGCCATATAAAGAGGCTGAGCCACACGAAAACGGAACTGAATTTTGAAAAGTCATTAATTCAGAGTTTCGTGAATTCCAAGGACGGAATTCTTTTTGTTAGGGGGAAGAATGTAATACCCCTACTTTTCAAAAGGATGAAATTGTGAATTTAATTTTGCTTTTTGTTGATTAATTGATTTAATTATATGCTTTAGTTCTTTTGTTTTCTTAATTGATTACTCGTATGTAATTATTTAATTAATTGTTAATTAAAAATTGTTTCAGTTTAACTGTTATGGGTTTTGAATGATTTTGGTAATTATATTTATTTATTTGTTTTCCTTTTGGTTATTTGTTTTAAATGACGTTCATTAATTATTTAGTTAATTGTAATGGATGTAATTAGTTATTGCTGTGTTGCGTATGTTTTAGGTTTAAGGTTTTAGTTATGTAATTATTGTAGCCGACGGATAAGTTGGCTGGGATTAGGATTAGGGTTTTGCAAAAGTCTATATATATATGACAGTTTATGTTTGTAATGGTTTAGAGAGACCCTATTCCCGTAAGATAATTTAGAGAGGTAAACAGAGGGAAACAGGAAAAGAGAGAAACAGAGAGGTTTGAAGGGACAAACACTGAGAGCTTTCAGCTATGGACCGAAGGTGCACCACAGAGGAAGGAAGAGGTTGATGGTGGAATAGAACTGGAACTGTGGGAGAGCTGCGGGTAGTCTACAGTTCGTTGGAGAATTTAGCAACGGCAATGAAGGTTTCAAACCAGAATCTTAAGGCAAGTTTCAGTCTATCTCCTTCCTGTAAACTTGTGTTCTGTGCATCCTATATAGACTCCAGGAACTTAATTAAACTTTTAAAATGGACTGTATGCATGCTAGATTATTTCTGTAATATGTTCTGCATTTTTCAAAATTTAAACTGTATTGTTGCCTAAACTGTTCTGTTGAGAATTAAGTTTCTATCAATTGATTTACACTGGGGTACGAGGGGTTCTAGCACTGTAAGAATTTAAATAGAATCCTAAGAATGCTACAATGGTTTGGGATAGGACAGTGAGCTTTGTCGGAAGCACAGAATGCAACTGGACGAAGCAGAGATGAGTTGGAGCAGATGAAAAGGCTCAAAGTTGGAGAGAAAAGGCTCCAGATTGTGGGAGTCATCTTCCCCTTCAAAGAGCTGGCTCCAAGGGAGGGAGATGGCTCTAAGTGGGGAAGAGCTTACTCTTTGATTTTAGAGCAGGCTCCCTTGGTTGGGTTCAGTTTGGACGTGGTTTGGACACTGTTTAGGCATCGTTTAGGATTTTAAATGTTTTTAGGGACTGGAATGAGAATTCTAAAAGTAATTACAATGATTTTTAATCTCTTTAGTTGTATAATTTGGTCCATAAGGCAATTGGAATAAACAGGATAAGAATAAGCAACTTTGTACGCCGCTAACGGATAGGACGGACTAAATTGCTAAATCTTGTTTTAAAAATTTAACGGATTGTTGCATGGACTTTAGACATGATATTATGCTAAGTTAGAGCCACACTTGATAAATTAATGTCTTTGTATTCATGGATTTAACTGTAGGAAAGTACAACGGTGCAGGCTGTTAACAAAAGAAATGGGTTTAATTGCCCAATTTAATTTCAGCAATTTAATGGAGTATATATATCTTTATAAATTTTATTATGGTAGTATGCTAGGATCATTTATATGTCATGTTTGATCTATGCATACTTTGGATGTTAATTGATGAAATACAAATTCTGTTATGCGATATATAGATTTCAGCTGGGATTGTAATTGTTGTGATATTAAGCACTATAGTACAATTACTTGGGTTATAGTTTGGACTTAAATTGATGAAATAATATTTAGGTTTTGTTAATTTAATTGGATGTTGGCCTGGAATTAATTGAAGAAATAATTATATATATTTTCTGTCAATTACATGGATGGATGCTGGATTTTAACTTGATGAACTATTAAACTTTGTCTCGTTAGTTATGTGGATTGATTCTGGATTACTAGTTGATGAACTGTTTAAATTCTGTATATCAACTATTTGGATTACGTGGATTTGATTTGATGAACTGCCTAAAATGTTGCATCATTTACGGAACATTTGCATGATATGCACCGGTATGGGACGGTGGCATACGGAGGGACGGATTAGATCAAAATGTTAATCCCTTCCCATTCATACACAAGGAATGGATTAACTAAAATAGTTAAATCCTACATGGATGCATGTCCTGTCAACTAAGACGGCTGAACGACATAACGGATGTTTGCTTTACTTTTCAGTATTAGGAAGGAATTTATATATATATTTAAACTACCGTGATATGAGCTTGAGTCTCCTGATTACGGTTAGGGTGCGTATATCGCTTGGATGGATAACTGGGCCTAATGACGTTCCCTGGTAGGTCTGGGTATGCATGACGACGCTACGGCGTTTTGCGTGCTACCTTCTGCTCAGGTGTGATGACTATAGCTTAGTGAGTATCCTATAGTGTGAATATGTATATATGGACTATTTAGATATTGTCGAGATATCTAGGATGTATCTGCGTATCGGTTTTATGTACGGATTGTAGTAGGATAGAACTTGTATGTAGGCCTGACCCACTCTTATTTTTCAGATGTTCGACAGAACCAGGCTTAGAGGTTGATCGTGTTGATGCAGATACAGACACTCACTCTTCTAGCTACATAGGATTTCTTTCTTTATTTAGTTTTGGACTTTGGTTTTGTATTTATTGTTCATATGGAGTTGTTAGGGGTCCACTAGATGGATTCCCGAGTTGTACAGATTGGAAGGATTTAAATAATATTTATTTATTATTTAAAGTTTAAGAATTTTTTTTATTTTAGATCTCTTTCAGCGCATTACTTTATTCTTAATTCAGTTTTTATTCCTGCTTGTTTACATATTGATTGTCTGGTATCCCTCGAATCTGTGCTCGAACTTGATACATCGGAGGAAAATACTCTCTTTTGGAAATGGTTACGCGCGGGTTGGAGTCGGCAGTCAGATTTTGTAGATAGTTGAACTCGTACATAGGAGTGTTCTATCAGGAAATGGTTATTTGGGAGGACTTCCGTATTTGAAGCAATGTTTTTGGAGGAAGGTCAGTTTTACGTATTACATTAACTTTTCCAGGATTTTGTTTCTTGATTTAGGCTATAGCCTATTGCTTAGTGTTACCAATTCGCTAGCGCTGGATGCATAGGAATTTTATGCGTCTGTTCTATGGCACTTGGAGGAGTAAGGATGATTACCCTTCGCTAAATATTGGATATGATTGGATCGTTGATAGTTGCAACCTAGGAGTTGTACATTTTTTCTATTTCTTAAACATAGAAACTCGGTATAATGTTGGATATGTTGGAATTGGGTGGAGCCATTTAAAGAGGCTGAGCCACACGAAAACGGAACTGAATTTTGAAAAGTCATTAATTCAGAGTTTCGTGAATTCCAAGGACGAAATTCTTTTTGTAAGGGGGAAGAATGTAATACCCCTACTTTTCAAAAGGATGAAATTGTGAATTTAATTTTGCTTTTTATTGATTAATTGATTTAATTAGATGTTTTAGTTCTTTTGTTTTCTTAATTGATTACTCGTATGTAATTATTTAATTAATTGTTAATTAAAAATTGTTTCAGTTTAACTGTTATGGGTTTTGAATGATTTTGGTAATTATATTTATTTATTTGTTTTTCTTTTGGCTATTTGTTTTAAATGTCGTTCATTAATTATTTAGTTAATTGTAATGGATGTAATTAGCTATTACTGTGTTGTGTATGTTTTAGGTTTAGGGTTTTAGTTATGTAATTATTGTAGCCGACGGATAAGTGGGCTGGGATTAGGATTAGGGTTTTGTAAAAGTCTATATATATAGGATAGTATATGTTTGTAATGGTTTAGAGAGACCTTATTCTCGTAAGATAATCTAGAGAGGTAAACAGAGGGAAACTAGAAAAGAGAGAAACAGAGAGGTTTGAGGGGGCAAACACAGAGAGCTTTTAGCTATGGACTGAAGGTGTACCACAGAGGAAGGAAGAGGTTGATGGTGGAATAGAACTGGAACTGTGGGAAAGTTGTGGGTAGTCTACAGTTCGTTAGAGAATTTAGCAACAGCAATGAAGGTTTCAAACCGGAATCTTAAGGCAAGTTTCAGTCTATCTCCTTCCTGTAAACTTGTGTTCTGTGCATCCTATATAGACTCCAGGAACTTAATTAAACTTTTAAAATGGACTATATGCATGCTAGATTATTTCTGTAATCTGTTTTGCGTTTTTCAAAATTTAAACTGTATTGTTGCCTAAACTGTTCTGTTGAGAATTCAGTTTCTATCAATTGATTTGTACTGGGGGTATGAGGGGTTCTAGGAATATAAGAATTTAAATAGAATCCTAAGAATGCTACAAAGGTTTGGGATAGGACAGTGAGCTTCGTCGGAATCACAGAATGCAACTGGACGAAGCAGTGATGAGTTAGAGCAGAGGAGAAGGCTCAAAGTAGGAGAGACAAGGCTCCAGATTGTGGGAGTCATCTTCCCCTTCAAAGATCCAGCTCCAAGGGTTTAGGGAGCCGGCTCTACGTGGCAAAGAGCCTGCTCTTTGATTTTAGAGCAGGCTCCCTTGGTTGGGTTCAGTTTGGACGTGGTTTAGACACTGTTTGGACACTGTTTAGGCATCGTTTGGGATTTTAAAATATTTTCAAGGACTGGAATGAGAATTTTAAAAGTAATTACAATGGTTTTAAATCTCCTTAGTTGTATAATTTTGTCCATAAGGCAATTGGAATAAACAGGATAAGAATAAGCAACTTTGTACGCTTCTAACGGATAAGACGGACTAAATTGCTAAATCTTATTTTAAAAATTTAACGGATTGTAGCATGGACTTTAGACATGATATTATGCTAAGTTAAAGCCACACTTGATAAATTAATGTCCTTGTATTCATGGATTTAACCGTAGGAAAGTACAATGGTGCAGGCTGTTAACGGAAGGAATGGGTTTATTTGCCCAGTTTAATTTTAGCAATTTAATGGAGTATATATATCTTTATAAATTTTATTATGGTAGCATACTAGGATCATTTATATATCATGTTTGATCTATGCATACTTTGGATGTTAATTGATGAAATATAAATTCTGTTCTGTGATATATGGATTTAAGTTGGATTGTAATTGCTGTGATATTAAGCACTATAGTACAATTACTTAGGTTACAGTTTGGACTTAAATTGCTAAACTAATTTTTAGGTTCTGTTAATTTAATTGGATGTTGGCCTAGAATTAATTGAAGAAATAATTATATATATTTTCTGTCAATTACATGGATGGATGCTGGATTTTAACTTGATTATTAAACTTTGTCTCGTTAGTTATGTGGATGGATTCTGGATTGCTAGTTGATGAACTGTTTAAATTTTGTACATCAACTACTTGGATTACGTGGATTTGATTTGATGAACTGCCTAAAATGTTGCATCATTTACGGATCATTTGCATGATATGCACCGGTATAGCACGGTGGCATACAGAGGGACGGATTAGATCAAAACACTAATCCCTACCCATTCATACACAAGGAATGATTTAACTAAAATAGTTAAATCCTATATGGATGCATGTCCTGTCAACTAAGACGGTTGAACGACATAACGGATGTTTGCTTTACTTTTCAGTATTAGGAAGGAATTATATATATACTTATGGTACCGTGATACGAGCTTGAGTCTCCTGATTATGGTTAGGGTGCGTATATCACTTGGATGGATAACTGGACCTAATGACGTTCCCTGGTAGGTCTAGGTGTGCATGACGACGCTACGGCATTTTGCCTGCTACCTTCTACTCAGGTGCGATGACTATAGGTTAGTGAGTATCCTATAGTGTGTATATGTATATATGGACTATTTAGATATTGCCAAGCTATCTAAGATGTATCTGCGTATCTAGTTTATGTACGGATTGTAGTAGGATGGAACTTGCATGTGGGCTTGACCCACTCTTATTTTTCAGGTGTTCGACTGTACTAGGCTTAGAGGTTGATCGTGTTGATGCAGATATAGACAGTCACTCTTCTGGCTACATATGATTTCTTTCTATATTTAGTTTTGAATTTTGGTTTTGTATTTAATGTTCATTTGGAGTTGTTAGGAGTCCACTAGATGGATTCCCGATTTGTACGGATTAGAAGGATTTAAATGATATTAATTTATTATTTAAAGTTTGAGAATTTTTTTTTATTTTAGATTTCTTTCAGCGCATTATTACTTTATTCTTAATTCAGTTTTTATTCCTACTTGTTTACATATTGATTGTCTGGTATCCCTCGGATCTGTGCTCAGACTTGATCACCCGTGGCTCTAGAATCGAGGGGTATCATAGGTTGTGTGGATTCAATCTTGCATGTGCATGTAAAGTTATTCCTAGACATTATTTGAGAAGTATAAGTTTGGTTTAGCTTACTGATTTTTGCATAAGTTTTGAACTTATTGTTTTTGAAGGCTTGTAAGGATCATGTTCATGGGATGTCTAGGGTTTGGCCCTAGTACGGATTCGTGAGTTTCCTAAGTCATATGAAGTGTGCAGTAGGTAGTACCTTGTGGGTCGCAATTACCCGGAATAACTTATACACGTGCGCACTAGGTAGTACCTTTTGGGCTAGTAACCCAGAATAACTCGATTGGTCTGTAGCCAAGGATCCTAGTCTTTCCACTATTTGATTTCGCATTTAAATTCAAGTTGTTAATCATGGATTACTTGTAACTTGTGAATTTGTGCTTATCTTGCATTTTAGATCTTATTTGGTATACTTGAGACTGTATACTCGCTTTGTGTATTAGATCTTATTTAGTATACTTGAAACTGTATACTTGTTTTGTGTATTTAGATCTCATTTAGCATACTTGAACTTGTATCATTGGTTGTATATCTAAACCCTATTTAGTATACTTACGTATTGTATGTTTGATTTGTGCAATCGGATTTCATTTTCTATACTTGTGTTGTGTTTGCTTGTCTTATGCGTAATTCATTTAGCTTAGTATACTTGTGCTTGTATACTTGATTCATGAGTTTTTCATGTTAATTGTATATTTGTATATGCATGCTTAGACGTTGAATAACTTGTTTAATATGGATTAGTATACTTGTAAATGTATGCTTCTATATTGAATATCATGTTTTAATATTGACTTGCATACTTGAGCATGTATACTTGAATGCTGTGGGTCAATCTTCGGTTCATCACAGGACGCGCTGGCCTAAAAACCAGGGTCGTCACACCATTTCTTTTGAGTTATTGCATGAAGACGTTTTTGGGATCGAGTCGATTGATTAATGTTTCAGGCAGCAAGAGCATTGCATTGTTAGTGTCACTAGTAGTGTCACCATGAGGTTTAGAGATTGATTGTCTAGGTCTCACCATTGTGGTAAGGACCTCCGTTTGTTTTGAGACACGTCGTTGTTATGTTGGTTTTTGGAGTTAGGTTATGGTTTGGACTGATCTTCCCTTTTCTTAGACACATTAGGACACTATGTCCTTAGGGTTCATTGTTGCATCATTTCCTGCAATTCGTTTACTACTCTATTAGTGGTTATCTTTATGATACAATGATGTATGAGTAAATGGATATGTGTCCACATTTATCTTCTTATTGTATGGCATTCACATTCCTTATTTATATGCTTAGAGATACCATGTTGTTGTCTTGCAATGGAGACGTGATTTTGTGCCTACATAGAGACATGTTATCTATTTCATTGATTTTATTTATGTGAGTATATTTATCTTGAAAGCAGTGCATTCCCTGGTCACATGTATTGATTGCCATGCTTAGTTAAACCATTTTCGCATGACATATGGTGTCTAGACAAGACTTTCCTTTTGGTTTATTTTGGAAGAGCACGAGCTAGTGTGGTGTTCCTTTTGTTTACACGTAGTGTCTTTACGGGCTTTTACATTGGTTCCATAGTGGAATTCCTTGTTAAGGAGTTACCACATCTTGTTTCATTTTGGCTTGTCCACTTGCCTAAGTTGGGAAAAATGCTTCATTTTTTCGTGTTTGTCTTATTGACACTTGTGGGAGAATAAGGTTTCTCCTATTTTCTTGGTTCATGTTAGGGACTTCACAAGGAATAAGTCTCTTTAATTCATTGCATTGTGCATAGTTGTGGGTTGGTTGATCTTTAGGGATCACCATAGTCGTTTTAGTCCTTAGTAAGGATTTGGTTGATTTTGGTCAACTTACTTCCACGTAGGGGGTGAAGTCTTTGACCTTGGCGTCTTTCATTCAAAAATAGAGTGGTGGTGTTGTCCTTGTAAGGACTGGTGGTTTTCATTTCGTGTTTCCCTTGGGGAGTTTTAGCTGTGGTTGCTACTGAGTTGTTGTGATCAGTGTGAATGGAGTTTTGTGAGGTCATTTTATAGGGACTTGTGTCTACATCATTGAGGATTTGTTTGATTCATTGAGTGAGCTTGATGTTTCTTTAAGGATGTCTTTTGGAGACTTGTTTCGAGTTGGAGTCTTGGGTATGGTAGATTCTTAGGAGATGTTTCGAAGAATTGCAATTAGATATAGTTGGTTGTGGAGTCTTTTATTCTAGTTATGGCTAGATTTGGGTTAAGGAATTGTGATCTCAGTTGTTATTTTATGGATTAATGATAAAGATTGATAGGAATAGAAATGTACTTAGAAGAATTTTGTTCCAGCTTGGTGTTGTCAAGCATGGTTTTGGGAGATTCAATTAGTGATTGTTGTCAGATGGAAGTGTTATATTTTAGCCTTTTCGAGAGATTTGTGATAAGGATTCTTCTTTTTTTCAAGGGTGATGAGTGCTCGTCTAAGGGCGATGAGTGCTCATACATGAGCACGCCCAAGGCAACACCCACTGCCCCAAATACTAGCACTCATCCCCCCATGTACGAGCGCTCGTCCACTGACAAGCTTAGTAGATTTCTGAGATTGAAATGTGATTTGGAGGACTTTTTGGGACTTTTTGAATAAAAACATAAAGAAGAAACCTCCCCCCCCCCCCCCCCCCAAAAAAAAAAAAATCATGTTTTCTACCCAACAACGTGGACGGAAACAAAAAAAACTCGCTGTGATATGTCAATAATGCCCCTAGATCAGATTAAGCCCAAAACGGAGAAAATGCAACTTTGCACCAAGTACGCATTTGACCCCAAATGCATTTCTAGGCTGAAATGAATATGCATGTAAATGTAATAAGTGATTTTGAGCACGCGGGAATGGTCCGCAGCACTCGAAAACGGCCGATGCAAAATACGACCCCCTAAAGGCCAAAAATGACGAAAATGATCTCGAAAAGGAAAATTTGAAAACCAAAATTGACAAATGATTGTAAATTACCATTTGGCCCTTGGCCATACTTCATACATGATTAATGAGACCCTATGAAAGAATAAAAATGAAATTCCCACACCTGATGTGTTAGCCTCTAATTGACTCTAGAGGGGGGTGAATAGAGTCAATGCTCAATTTTTGCAATTTATAAAAAGTTATTTCCAACTAACTATCATGCAATAATCAATTGAGAGATTCAAGCAACATATATCACAAGTGACAAGTATATAAAAGAGATAGAGATAAGAAATTGTAAATAATGACTCGGTGATTTAGCAAGGTTCGGAAACTCATACTCCTCGGCTCAAGGTCCCCCCCTTGAGACTCCCCAAATTCACTAGAGTTTCTTCTTAATGGTGGAAATCAAACCTTGAATTTGAAGCAATACCTTGCTTCTCTTCCTTGCTAGGAGAACACCCTTCTCCTAGGCTTTCTTTTGGGTCACACCAACCCTTTATAGTAAACTTGTAATAAAAATGTAGTGTACAACGAATCTCTCAAAGACAGTGGTACAAAGTTTTGCTCATAACTATAGTAAAGATGAATATATATCTGAAGCTCAGAATCACTACAGTGGAATGAAATGTAAGAGAGGAAATGAAAGCTCAATGAATGCTTCTTTAAATGATCTTCAAGGATTGAAGAATGCTCTCTTTAATGGTGTGTTTACTTCTGCAGACCAACCATCTATATATAGAGAAATATTACACTCAATATAGCTGTTAGAGGTGGTTGGGGAGCTATAAATGAAAATGTTTCCATTGCAGTTCAAAACCCTAGAAGGAGCCTACTCTTGTAAACAAGAGGAGGCGGCTCCCTAGCCTTGAGAGCTGGCTCTCCATTGCATGGAGCCGGCTCCCAGCCTCTGAGAGCTTGATCAAGTATACATCACTAAATGAAAATATTAGTACTTAAACATCATTAATGGTTTGTAATCATCAAAACATAAGACTAACCTTTAGATAAAATCCTTAGGCCAACAATCTCCCCCTTTTTGATGATGAAAAAACATTGATTTGTTTATTGTCAAGATGGAGTTGCATTTGAAATAATGCTCCCCCTATCGATAAGTATACATTGAATTTATATCAACAACAAATATTTTAGACATTAAAGTGAATAAGTCTCCCCCTTTCCATATGCGTCTAAAAATATAAGTGAAAGGCAAAATAAGCATAAGCATAATAAGCATAATGAATCACACATCTTTCTCCCCCTTTGTCATCTCAAAAAGGTGAAAGAATAAAGTAGTTACTTACCATGTCATGAAATAGTGAAAAATGAAATATGAGACATATGAAGATATAGCAATAGTAAAGATTTCATTTTATAGATGGCAGATTTCAATACATAAGGAGAATATGAACACAACTACCATATGACAGACAAAAACATAGTTCATAAAACACGACTAAAAGAAAATAACAGAAATAAATAAAATACAGCTAAAAGGATGCTTCTCTAAAGCAAATAAAGCAAATAAGTGCACACAAAAATAGGTTTGAAACGAAGGGATACTGTTCTAAGGAGAGGAAAATCCATATTTGTTTCGAAATTCTTCAAAATCCTCATTAAGATGAGTGATTGTCATTTGCATTTCATCAAGTTGAGTTTGTTGTTTTTCAAGAGTGGCTTGGTTTTGACGAGTGCCTTTGAGAATTTCCAACAAAAGATCACGATTGGTGAAATTTACAACTGGAACTTCCTCATTTTCAGTACTGTCATCACTTTCATGTTCTTCTTCATCCCCATCATCAACATCATCAAACTCTTCTCCTCTAGCTCTAGCTTTTTCGAACCTTTGTTGCCTAGGATAAAACCACACTCCATTTGAATCCCTTTTTAGCCCCATTGACTCAAGATTTGTGGCAGTGAGTATGTGTCTTGATCCTGGTTCAACTGCTTCACGACTATCAAATGGAATCTTCTTATCCATAAATCTGTGAGTGAGAACCATGGCATAATGGAGAGAGACCTTTGTCTTTCTCTTGCATGCAAGTAAGTGATGAAAGATTATATATGCAAGATCAAAGTGCTTTCCATTTAAGACACACCAAATAAGAAAGACTTCCATATGCATGACTTTGGATCGACTATCGGATTTTGGAATAATGGAGTATATAATGATTTTGTGAATCAATCAGGCTTCCATAGTCAATTACTTTGTGTTTACCTCTTTGGTATTGGTTACACAAGAATCATAACTCATTTGCTGAATAACCGTGAGTTTGTTAAAGCCTTGTCCATTAAACCATTTGGAAGGTGAATAGAATTGAATTCCATCCATAAGGTGAAGAATTCAAGCTATGCTACTTGCATCATGGTGCAATTCTACTCCAGCCACATAACAATGAAGTTTCTCTACTCCAGGCATGACTTCAAGGTGAGTGTAGAACAACTTCACTAGTTTTGGATAGTATTTGTTATTCATCCCAACAAATGATCCAAGGCCAATTGCATCAAACAATCTATAGGTGTTGAGATTAAGATCATCGCAGATTGTGTGAGACAATACCATTGCTGTGGCCACTTTTCTATGTTAAAAGATTTTGTCATATGCTCTTTTGTAGGTGGGATTTCTATATAACATGGTTGCAGAGATTTGAATTGGAGGTGGCATAGGTTCACTAGGGCCAGATTCATGATCAACAGAATGTTGAGTGCTCCGTTTTTGGCCACGAGGAGGATTCTTTCTATGTGAGGATGAAGCCATGGATATTTCTATAGTTAAGATTGTGAAAATACCTAAGGAAGATGAACAAGCCCCCTAGCCGAAGTGCTCTCTGGAATGTTTCAACTGAAATGATTTAAGACAGTATGCCGAGATTTAGGAATTTAGCATAAATGTGGGAGCCGGCTCTATGATTTCCATGGAGCCGGCTCTATAGCTTTCCATGGAGCCGGCTCTTACTGAATGGAGCTGGCTCTTGCCTCCATTTGAAAGATCCCGAGAGCATCATGTTTTTATCCAGTTTGAGTGCCAGGTCTTGCATATATGGAGCCAGCTCTCACTCTAAATATTTGAGATCCGGAGAGCAAGCAGTTTTTGTCCAAGTTAGGAACCGGCTCTTGTTTGTATGGAGCCGACTCTCTCTCAGTTTATAGAGCTTGCTTTCATGTAAAGGGAGTTGGCTTTCTCTTAAAATTCTTGAGATCCCGAGAGCATGTAATTTGATATCATCTGTGGAGCCTGCTCTGCTTTGTGTAGAGACGGCTCTATTTCTTCAAAGAGACGGCTCTTTTTTTGAATGGAGCAGGCTCTGTTGCTGCTTGTTTCACTATAATATTTCCTCTTCTGAGGACATTCCAATTTCCCTTCTAACCAAGCAAAATCTATCCTCTTGGAGTGGTTATGTGAAAATATCAGCTAATTGTTTTTTCATATTGACAATATAAGTTCAATGTCGCCCTTAGAAACATGATCCCTAAGAAAATGGTACCTAATTTCTATATGTTTTGTCCTTGAATGTTGAATAGGATTTTTTGAAATACATATTGAACTTGTATTATCACACATAATAGGAACATGATCAAAATAAAGTCCAAAATCCTCAAGTTGTTGTTCAATGTAAAGCGTTTGAGCGCAACAACTACTGGCTGCAATATACTCGGTTTCCGCCGTTGATAGAGCTACGGAATTTTATTTCTTGCAAGACCAAGATACTAATGATTGTCCAATAAAGTGACAAGTCCCACTAGTACTTTTTCTATCAACTTTGCATCCTCAAAAATCAGCGTCCGAGTAACCAACAAGGTCAAAAGATATATGCCTAGGATACCAAAGTCCTAAGAATGTAGTATAACTTAGATAGCGAAAGATGCATTTAACGGCACATAGATGAGATTCTTTAGGACATGATTGAAAACGAGTACATAAGCATACACTAAACATGATGTCCAGTCTACTTGCGGTTATATATAAAAGATTAAAAATCATTCCTCTATATTTTTTAATATCTACATTAATGCCCTTTCCATCTTTGTCAAGTTTCAAAGATGAACTCATTAGAGTATTGGCATGTTTGACTTCCTCCAAGCCAAATTTCTTTAGCAAATCTTTAACATACTTAGATTGGCAAACAAAAATACCATCAAGTGTTTGCTTGATTTGCAACCCTAAGAAGAAGGTAAGTTCACCCATCATACTCATTTCAAATTCATTTTGCATGCTAGAGGTTAACTTTTCACATAGCACACTATTGGTTGATCCAAAGATAATATCATCAACGTAAATTTGAATGACCAACAAGTTGCAATCAATGGTTTTAGTGAAAAGAGTATTGTCAATTTTTCCTCTAATGAAACCATTAGTAAGTAAAAAATCACTTAGTCTCTCATACCAAGCTCTTGGAGCTTGTTTCAAACCATACAATACTTTTGACAATTTGAAAACATGGTTTAGATAATTAAAGCTTTCAATGCCCGGTGGTTGTTCTACATACACTTCTTCTTCAATGAAGCCATTTAAGAAAGCACTTTTTACATCCATTTGATATAACTTAAAGTTCTTATGGGATGCAAATGCAAGAAGCATTCTTATAGCTTCAAGTCTAGCTACAGGGGCAAAGGTTTCCTCATAGTCAATTCCTTCTTCTTGATTATAACCTTGAGCAACAAGCCTTGCCTTGTTTCTCACAATTATTCCCGATTCATCCTTTTTATTTCTAAATACCCACTTTGTGCCAATGATAGTTTTATCTTTAGGTCTTGGAACCAATTGCCAAACTTCATTTCTTTCAAATTGGTTAAGTTCTTCTTGCATTGCCAAGAGCCATGATTCATGTTGTTCGACTTCATGAATATTCTTTGGTTCAAGTTGGGAAACAAGAGCCACATAATTGCAAATATTACTCATTTGAGATCTAGTGCTAACTCCTTTAGATGGATCGCCAATAATTTGATTTATTGGATGATTAAGCACTTGCTTCAAAGCCTTAGGAAGAGTGTCCTTAAAAAAGTGACTTTCTTTTGGATCATCTTTGGGAAGATCTTCAAGAGACGAACCATTTAAATCAAGATTTCCAATGTTCTTCTCAATCTCAATCACATCTTCATTATGATCCAATGAGCATCTAAGAGGGGGTAATGGTGATTCATCAAATAGAACATGTATAGATTCCACAACCACTAGTGTTCTTTTGTTAAACACTCTAAATGCTTTGCTACGAGAAGAATATCCTAGGAAAATACCTTCATCCGATTTAGGTTCAAATTTTCCTAAATTATCTTTGTCATTTAACACGAAGCATTTACACCCAAAAACTTTAAAGTATCCAATGTTTGGCTTCCTTTTGTTCTAAAGATCATAAGGACTCTTATTAAGGAGTTTTCTAATGATGACTCTATTTACAACATAACATGAGGTACTAACGGCTTTGGCTCATAGAGTTCTAGGAGATTTATGTTCATTTAACATAGTCCTAGCCATTTCTTGGAGAGACCTATTCTTCCTTTCAATAACTCCATTTTGTTAAGGAGTTTTAGGAGCCAAAAGATTATGATTGTATCCATTTTCATCACAAAATCTTTCTACATCTTGGTTATCGAACTCTCTTCCTCTATCACTTCTAATGTTCTTAATCTTACACTCTTTTTCATTCTCAACTCTCTGACAAAATTTAGCAACGATTGTATGAGCCTCATTTTTGTGTGTAAGGAAAAATACCCAAGTGAATATAAAGTAATCATCAAAAATGACAAATGCATAGAGTTTTTCACCAAGACTAGGAATTCTCTCCGGACCGAATAAGTCCATATGAAATAATTCAAGTAGTCTTATAGTCGTTATGTCATTTTTCCTTTTAAAAGATGACTTGATTTGCTTGCCTCTTTTGCATGCGCTACAAGTTTTATCTTCAAAAAAATTAGTCTTTGGCAGGCCTTTAACTAATTCATTTTTAGATAGTTTTTAAATCAAATCCATACATTGCATGACCTAACCTTCTATGCCACAACCAACTATTTTTATTTGAGGATACAAGGCACTTGACATCTTGATCATGTTGTTACCTAAGAATTGACTCTAGAGGGGGGGTGAATAGAGTCAATGGCCAATTTTCGTAAATTATAGAAATACAATTTCTAATCAACAGTATAACCAATTATGCAATAAACAAGATATGAAAGTAATCAATTTAGCACAATTGTAAAAGAGATAAGGGAAGAGAGATTGCAAACAATAACACAGCGATTTTTGCGAGGTTCGGAAACTCCTACTCCTCGGCTCAAGATCCCTCTTAAGACTTCCCAAATTCCTTAGAGCTTCTCCTTAATGGTGGAGAGCAAACCTTCAATTGAAGCAAGACCTTGCTTCTCTTTCTTGCTAGGAGAACACTCTTCTCCTACGATTCCTTTTGGGTCACACCAACCCTTTACAGTATCCTTGCTAAGAGACCACCTCTCTTTGTTTTACATAAGCCACACCAGCCCTTACAATTTCTTTGCTAAGAGAAACTCTTCCTTTTAGGCTTACAGTAGATTTGTAGATAGAATTTGTAGTACGAGAAATCCTCTGAAGAACTGATACAAATCAAACCTCACAATAGAGTATATATGAAATCAAGTGAAGCTCAAACTCTGAGTATGAAATGTATGAGAGATGATGAGGAAAATGCAGAACAAAAGCTCTGATGAAATACTAGAATAAAAGTTCAGCAAAGGCTCACGAAATGCTCTCTGAAGTTCACTCTGATTCAACTATGGAAGCTTGTATATGAGATAAAGATCGATGTCTGAACAGAGGCTCTATGAGTGAGTATAACCAGAACAAAAGCTCTGTATAATGGTAGAGCCAAAAGCTCTCTTTGATGCAATATAATATCTCTCAAAAATGGTCAACTGATTCAGCAGACAACCCCTCTGTATTTATAGAATTTCATAGCTTAATATAGTTGTTAGAAGTGATTAGAGGAAATAAATGCAGAAAAAATTGCCGTTGTAATTCAAAACCCTCAAAGGAGCTGGCTCTTCACAAAAGTGGAGACGGCTCAATTTCAAATGGAGCCTTCTCTAGTTTTGTAGAGCCTTCTCTACTTTCCTGAGCCTTCTCTAAAAAAGTGGAGCAGGCTCTTTTTCTAAAATAGAGATGGCTCAATAGAAAAATGAAGCCTTCTCTAGTTTTGTAGAGCCTTCTCTACTTTCCTGAGCCTTCTCTAATTTTGTAGAGCCTTCTCTAGTTTTTCATTGACCCTTTTCTATTCTTTGAGCCTTCTCAAATTTTTCATTGAGCCTGCTCCATTGGCCTTGAGAGAGTTGGCTCTATTTCTTATAGAGGCTGCTCTTACTTCATGAAGGCTGCTACTAAATTGGATTGGACAGAAAAAAGTGCATGACTTCAAATGGACATAACTCAGTCCATGAAACTCTAAATAAGGTGAAATTTGAGTCTAAATTTATTGTCTTGAATTCACTTATCTAAAGCCACTGGCCTTGCTCAAAAATTCCAACCACAGAAAAAGTTATGGCTGTTTAAGTGCAACCTGGTCAGAATTTTCGCAGAGCAGAATTACGTATTTTTTGAAGCTCATATCTCAGTCATTTTTAATCCAATTTAGGTGAAATTTGAGTCCAAACTCAAGGGGTTGAAGTTAGCTTTCCAATTCCACTGGCCTTGTGTAAAAATTCCAACTACACAAATAGTTATAGCAGTTTTGTGCAATTTTTCTGGGCTGAAAATTGCTTCTTGAGATATCCATCTTTCTAGCACCTAAGACTCTGATGAATGATTCAATTTTGTTCAAGGCCTGTTTCTAATAGTCTAGAGACATATGAAGATGATAAATTTCAAGTGCATTGTGTCCTAGAGTCATTTACCAAATTTTGGCAACAAAGGCTTTAAAGATGAAAAATTAATTCAATGCCTTTTCCTTTTCTTTTTAGAGACCAAAATAAATGTTATGATTAATGTGCATGGTCTTAGCATTTCTAGCTTAAGTTGTGAGTTCTTTCAAAGCTTATGCAAGCTTGAACTAACTCATTCTTAGCAAAGACTTCATATGTTAAATATATATGTATTGAAGTTCATAGTCTAATGCTAATGATGTAGGAGCATATAAATGATGTATGATATACATGGTCCAATAGAGATGAGTTTCAAATGAATTCATAAAGACTTTGACATTGAATCTTAAGCTCTCACCATCCTATCTACCCATTTCTTCATTCTTTGACCATGATCATTTAAGCTTGATGAAGACTTTCTTTCTTTCTTTGAAATGCTTTGTGTGATCTTTGAAGTCCGAGTTCTTCTTTAATTTCTTGCACTTTGATGCTTCCTTGAATCCATTGCTTGAGTGTTTGGAATGCTTGAAATGGAACTTCTAGCTCATCATTAAGGATTGAATGATTGATCAACTGTACTTCAGTCAATGAAAATATTAGTACATAAACATCATTAATGGTTTGTAATCATCAAAACATAAAATTGACCTTTAGATAAAATCCTTAGGCTAACAATCTCCCCCTTTTTGATGATGACAAAACATTGATGTGTTTGTTGTCAAAGTGGAGTTGCATTTGAAAGAATGCTCCCCCTATCAATATGCATATCTTGAATATCATAGCATGCTTGATTTTACAACAAATATTTTAGACATTAAAGTGTATTAGACTCCCCCTTTCAATATGCATCTAAAATAGGTGAAAAGCAATATACGCATAAGCATAACAAGCATAATGAATCACACATCTTTCTCCCCCTTTGTCATCTCAAAAAGGTGGGAGGATAAAGCAGTTGCTTGCCATTTTATTAAATAATAGAGAAAAATGAAATATATATAGGGCAAATGAAGATATATAAATAGCAAAGATTTCATTTTATAAATAGCAAATTTCAATACATAAGAAGAATGTTGACACAAATGCCATCTGGAGGTGGATTGGGATCACTAGGGCCAGATTCATGATCATGGGTAAGTTGAGTACTCCTATTTTGGCTATGAGAAGGATTCTTTATACGTGAAGAAGAAGCCATAGAATAAAAATTTTGAATGCTCAAGAAACACTCAAAATAGCAATTCAATAGAAGTAAAAGTTAAAAATCCAAGCATTTGTGCAAATAAAAACTAATTTAATTTGCACATCCAGCCATAGTTTTAAAAGCAAAGAGAATGCATACTTGAAACCCCTTAAGACAATTATTGAGCAACAAGGTCAATAGATATGGAATTGATAAAATCAGCCTTGAAATGGAAACCTAAGATGGAACTTGAATGGAATCACAGGAAAACTTACAATTTAGAGCATAGATTCACAAAACAAGCCTAAAATTTGTGTTCAAATCACCACATGATATTTCTGGGATTATGAGGGTTTGACAAAGAAGGATTTAAGATAGAGTGCAAAGAGAGAATCATGCTTAAATAATGGTGACTAGGAATATCAAAGAGGCATGAATTTAAGAGGAAAAGTAAATGAGTCTTACCTTAGAGGATGAACTTAACATTAAATGAAATTGGAGATTTAATTCATATACTCATTTAATAGTGAAGATTTTAAGAACAGATGACTGAATATATAAATTAAAAGCAAGTAGTGATGGATTAAAAATTGAGATGAGTGAGAAATTAATCACTAAAAATCATTTAAAAGGCAAGAATCATATGAACTTTAAAGATAATTTTGATAAAGGAAGCTTACTTATAAAGATGCCCAACAAGAGTCCTAGCCGAGATGCTTACCCACTGTTGCTTTTTGGAAAGCTTTCTGGAATGATTCAATCTTGAAAGCTCAAAATAGGAAGTGTCTAGACCTGTATCTAACATCAATGATGGAGCTCACAGTTGTTGGAATCTGCCATCATGTTGGTGATGATACAGCTGTGACCGAATCCATTTGATAGACTGAAGCTTGCTTGGTCAAAGTTTTGCTGCACTGATATAAAGCTAAAGAGTAGCTCGGTTGGTACTGGAATTAATGGAACTTAAATGAACCTTAAGTTCTTAGTTTATGTTACTAGAAGTTCCAACTGAGATGCAATATAGAAACATGTTGAGAGCAATATAAATGGGCAACATTGTGGGAGCCGGCTCACAAGTTTATAGAGCTGGCTCAATGAATTTCTATAGAGCCGGCTCAATGAATTTCTATAGAGCCGGCTCTTAGTGAATGGAGCAGGCTCTTGTTTGTTGCACTTATAGAGCCGACTCTTCTAGTTTCTAGAGCCGGCTCTATGGCTGGTTATGAGAGATGCAGAGAGATCCCGAGAGTAAAAAAAAATATGCAGGTTTTGGGAGCCGACTCTTGTTTTTATAGAGCCTGCTCTCTTAATTTATAGAGCCTGCTCTTATGTAAAGGAAGCTGGCTCTTTCTTAAAATTTTTGAGATCCCTAGAACATGCAATTTGATACCATTTGTGGAGCAGGCTATGCTTTGTGTTGAGATGGCTCTTTTTTTTTTTTTTTTTTTTTTTTTTTTTAAAGAAACGGCTCTACTCTGAATGGAGCTGGCTCTGCTACAGTTTGTTGGTTCATCTTCTCACAAAAGCTCAGAGGTTAAGCAATTCATTTCACAATTTGATTTTAGCCTCAAAATCTGTTATAGACCAGTTTCTGTAGAAACTCTGCACTCAGGGACAAAACTGTAAAATCACTGCACCACTGCATTGAATTCGAAGCCCTCAGACATATTTCATGTTAATACACTTGCTCAGACAGTAATTACATCAAGATAAGCATGGTACACAATTTTTATAGTTTGAATTCTAGATTTTCAGGCCTTAAAGCTTAACAGCTTAGGTTTACTAGGCCAAACTTCAAGTTGGTCAGTTTTGATGTGACTTCTGAACTTCACTAGCCTCTATTCAACTATAGACACTTGCTAGAATGATTGACAGATGAATCACAGCAAGATATTAACACTTCCTTACATAAATCAGAGGCTGAACCAGAAAATAAGCTTAAATGAGGGTTAGGGATATGAAAAACTTACTTCAACTCAACTTTATTCAAGTGAGCACCTCCTGCAGATGTAAACATGATATAAGAGCTTATTTAAACCTTCTTCAAGCTAAGATAGTGATTCCAGCAAATTTAAGTCCTTCCAGACACCTTTTGCACCAGATTTTCAGTTTATTAGGCATCCATCATCACTTCAATGTATTTTATATTTGCTCACTGATTTCTGAGAATGTATTCAGCCTTCATTCTTGATTAAGAACTCAGGAAATCATGTGTTCATATGGCCTCTCGAAACACTCTCATTTAGCTTTCTTTTCTAGGATTTTCTTATTATTTTGAGGCTCACCCTTTCAATTTGCTATAACAGCCTTCGTATAGACCACACACTTCCAACCCTTAGGAAAGCAATATACATTCTCATTCTTCATTTTAATGAGATGGCTCTTCCAATGAGATTTGTTCCTCAAGTTGAACAACCTCATTTTCTATATACATGGAAGTGACACAATTAAGTATAGATAAAACATTTAAGATCACAAAAGCATATAGATGACTTTTTATATATTGCTATTTTAATACATTTGATAAGGTTCACATGAAATAGTATTGATGGTCTACATAAGATAATGTATGCTTTCATTTGATGGCATATCTTCCAATAAATCTATCACAAAGATTGGGCATAGTAAATCTAAAGATCATTTGAAAGATAGAGAATCATTTCATGTTAGCATGTTCATAACTCATATGCCAAAACAAACTACTTTTATGCAAAATATCAAAACATAGACATTTTTACATCTATTAGGAACAAGTAGCATATCAAGAGCGTCATGTTTAGAATTTCATGATTGAATTCTTCATATAAAAGTATATTAATGAGAAAGGAATTATTTATCTATGGTACTAACTCCATTAGCTTGGAAGTTGTTTCAAAGTGATGCATTATTTAATCCTTGATTGATGCCATCAAGTAACCCTATAAGAAAGGTTTGCATATTCTTCTTTTGGTACCCAAATTTTCTTAGGCCCATATAAGTTAGGCAATGGAACATAAGTTCTTTTTGGAACCCAAACCTTCTTTGACCTCAACTTCTTTCTAAATGGACAATTATGAATTTTGTGTCCTAGCCTCTTACAATAATTGCATTTAAAGGAATGGGTACCACTTTTGACAAAGTGATCATACAAAGGCTTTCTTCTTCTCAACAAGCATGCATCTTTAGTATGAGGATCATGTCTTATCTCATTTTTGAAATAGACAACTCTTTGATTTCCAAGCATAGAACTTAAGTTCTCTTTTCCTTTGGTTGTCTTTGCTAAAGTGCCATTTTGATCATCAATGATTTTCTTTGAAAAATTATACTCGGAAATGCAATCAATTGATGGTGGCTCTATAGATAGTACATTATCCTTTTCCTTTTTCAAAGATTCATATTCAAGTTGGATCTTTTGTAATTCTTGCACAAGATAATGGTTTTTCATTTTCAAAGAATCATTTTCCATTTAGACTTTTTCATGTCTTTGAGAGAGATTGTGATTTTCCTTTTTAAGAGAAGAACATTTCACAGTCATTTTATCTAGCACACCATGTAACTCTTTAAACGCATCAAGTAATTCATTATGTGCATCAACTAGTTCATTATAAGAGGCTTTTATATCAAAAAATTCATGATTAGAATTTACCTCATCTTCGTCGGCCATGAGACAAAGTTTGTCCAACTCTTTAATGTCACTTGGTTCTTTGCTAGAAGCTTGGAGAGCAATACTCTTCTTTTGAGTTGCTTTATTTACTTCACTATAGAGAGAAGAGTAAGTTCTACTAAGAAAATTCAAATGATTAGTAATGTTAGTAGAACTAGAATACATCTTACTAACTAATTCATTTTCATTTATGATGGAAGCAGCATCTTTTTCAATAAGCATAGGCATATATGATTCCTCACCATTAATTGATCCTCCATAATCTAATTCAAGTGAGTTCCAAATTTCTTTAGCCGTTTTACAAAAGATAATCTTATTGAACTCATTTTTGCTTAATGCACAATAAATATGGCATATCGCTAAAGTATTGCATTGTATTAATCTATGATCATTTTCATCCCATTCACATTTTAATTTAGAAATTTCAATCCGTTCAATAACTTTAGTTGGGATATGACCACCATTTTCAACAACTTTCCATAAATCAATATCAATACTTTTTAAGAAGGCCCTCATTCTAATTTTCCAATAAATATAATCATTTCCATCAAAACAAGGAGGTTTATCAATGGGATAACCTTCAAAGTGTGTGACACTATTATAATTGGCCATGATCGTACTCTAAGACGGTTAAGTCCTTTAATAGAGTTTAGGCTCTGATACCAATTGTTACCCAAGAATTGACTCTAGAGGGGGGGTGAATAGAGTCAATGGCCAATTTTCGTAAATTATAGAAATACAATTTCTAATCAACAGTATAACCAATTATGCAATAAACAAGATATGAAGGTAATAAATTTAGCACAATTGTAAAAGAGATAAGAGAAAAGAGATTGCAAACAATAACACAGCAATTTTTGCGAGGTTCGGAAACTCCTACTCCTCGGCTCAAGATCCCTCTTGAGACTTCCCAAATTCCTTAGAGCTTCTCCTTAATGGTGGAGAGCAAACCTTCAATTGAAGCAAGACCTTGCTTCTTTTTCTTACTAGGAGAACACCCTTCTCCTAGGCTTCCTTTTGGGTCACACCAACCCTTTACAGTATCCTTGCTAAGAGACTACCTCTCTTAGTTTTACATAGGCCACACCAGCCCTTACAATTTCTTTGCTAAGAAAAACTCTTCCTTTTAGGCTTACAGCAGATTTGTAGATAGAATTTGTAGTACGAGAAATCCTCTGAAGAACTGATACAAATCAAACCTCACAATAGAGTATATATGAAATCAAGTGAAGCTCAAACTCTGAGTATGAAATATATGAGAGATGATGAGGAAAATGCAGAACAAAAGCTCTGATGAAATACTAGAATAAAAGTTCAGCAAAGGCTCACAAAATGCTCTCTGAAGTTCACTCTGATTCAACTATGGAAGCTTGTATATGAGATAAAGATCGATGTCTGAATAGAGGCTCTATGAGTGAGTATAACCAGAACAAAAGCTCTGTATAATGATAGAGCCAAAAGCTCTCTTTGATGCAATATAATGTCTCTCAAAAATGGTCAACTAATTCAGCAGACAACCCCTCTGTATTTATAGAATTTCATAGCTCAATATAGCTGTTAGAAGTGGTTAGAGGAAATAAATCCAGAAAAAATTACCGTTGTAATTCAAAACCCTCAAAGGAGCCGGTTCTTTGCAAAAGTGGAGGTGGCTCAATTTCAAATGGAGACGGCTCAATAGAAAAATGGAGCCTTCTCTAATTTTGTAGAGCCTTTTCTACTTTCCTGAGCCTTCTCTAATTTTGTAGAGCCTTCTCTAGTTTTTCATTGAGCCTTCTCTATTCTTTGAGCCTTCTCTAATTTTTCATTAAGCCTGCTCCATTGGCCTTGAGAGAGCTAGCTCTATTTCTTATAGAGGCTGCTCTTGCTTCATGAAGGTTGCTACTAAATTGGATTGGACAGAAAAAAGTGCATAACTTCAAATGGACATAACTCAGTCCATGAAACTCCAAATGAGGTGAAATTTGAGTCTAAATTTATTTTCTTGAAGTCAGATATCTAAAGCCACCGGCCTTTCTCAAAAATTCCAACCATAGAAAAAGTTATGGCTATTTAAGTGCAACCTGGTCAGAATTTTCGCAGAGCAGAATCAGGTATTTTGTGAAGCTCATATCTCAGTCATTTTTAATCCAATTTAGGTGAAATTTGAGTCTAAACTCAAGGATTCGAAGTCAGATTTCCAATGCCACTGGCCTTGTGTAAAAATTCCAACTACACAAATAGTTATAGCAGTTTTAGTGCAAGCTGGTCTAAAATTTTTCTGGGCTGAAAATTGCTTTCTTTCTAGCACCTAGGACTTTGATGAATGATTCAATTTTGTTCAAGGCCTGTTTCTAAGAGTCTAGGGACATATGAAGATGATAAATTTCAAGTGCATTGTGTCCTAGAGTCATTTACCAAATTTTAGCAACAAAGGCTTTAAAGATGAAAAATTAATTCAATGCCTTTTCCTTTTCTTTTTAGAGACCAAAATAAATGTTATGATTAATGTGCATGGTCTTAGCATTTCTAGCTTAAGTTGTGAGTTCTTTCAAACCTTATGCAAGCTTGAACTAACTCATTCTTAGCAAAGACTTCATATGTTAAATATATATATATCGAAGTTCATAGTCTAATGCTAATGATGTAGGAGCATATGAATGATGTATGATATGCATGGTCCAATAGAGATGAGCTTCAAATGAATTCATAAAGACTTTGACATTGAATCTTAAGCTCTCACTATCCTATCTACCATTTTCTTCATTCTTTGACCATGATCATTTAGGCTTGATGAAGACTTTCTTTCTTTCTTTGAAATGCTTTGTGTGATATTTGAAGTCCGAGTTCTTCTTTAATTTCTTGCACTTTGATGCTTCCTTGAATCCATTGCTTGGGTGTTTGGATTACTTAAAATGGAACTTCTAGCTCATCATTGAGGATTGAATGATTGATCGACTATACTTCACTCAATGAAAATATTAGTACATAAACATCATTAATGATTTGTAATAATCAAAACATAAGATTGACCTTTAGATAAAATCCTTAGGCCAACACATGTAATTCACAAAAAAGCAAAGTATACACTTTACCATTTCTTAGAGCATGAAAAACTTCATTATTATCCTTTTTGACAATGCATTTATCCGATTTAAACAAAACATCATATCCTTTGTCACATAGTTGGCTAATACTAAACAAGTAGTGTTTTAAGCCTTTAACAAGTAAAACGTCATCAATAGATAAGGTAGAAGAGATACCAGTAGTTCCAATGCCAATAACCTTGCATTTTGAATTGTCACCGAATGTAACACTTCCTCGTTCATGAGGTTTGATGGAGCAAAATTTTAATTGATCTCCCGTCATATGTCTTGAGCATCCGCTATCAAGGGATGAATATGGAGACTTCAAGCAAACCTACAAAAAGAATTTGAGTAATCTTCTTTTGGTACCCACACTTTCTTAGGTCCATGGGAGTTAGGATGGGGCATATATGTCTCTTTAATAACCCAAATTTCTTTTGTCATCCATGGCTTAATAGGACAATGATTGATCTTATGTCCTAGCTTTTTACAATAATTGTATTTTCGACTTGAAGAGAAATTTTTAACAAAATAATTGTTCAAAGGTTTTCTCTTTTTCAATAAATAAGAATCTTTGTTGTGAGGATCATATCCAAGCCCATCTTTAGCATAAGCATTTCTTTGTTTTCCAAGAATGAGGCCTAAATTCTCACTACCTTTTGTGAATTTGGCTAAGGTTTCAACATGATCCTCAATAATGACTTTCAATGATTCATTTTCAGAAATTAACTCAATTGAGGCCGCTTCTTTAGCTAATTCTTTTTCCTTTTTTCAAAGTTTCATTTTCAAGTTGAGATTTTTCAAGGTTTTGAGAGATGATAAGCTTTTCTCTTCTAAGGCTAGCACACTTTTGAACCATTTTGCCTAATTCATCATGTAATTCTTTAAAAGCATATACCAAATAGTTATTTGCATCAACCAATTCATCATAAAAGGTTTCTAAATCAAATGAGTCATGATTAGAATTTACCTTATCTTCATCGGCTATGAGACAAAGATTGACCAATTCATTGAGTTCATCATCACTTTCGAATCCATTTAAATCATCATCCTCCCATGTAGCTCGCATGGCTTTGTCTTTCTTTTTCCTTTCCTTTTCATTCTTGTAGGCATAGCAATCGGATTTGAAATACCCTAGTTTTCCATAATGAAAACACGTAAGTGCTTCTCTTTTTCCTTGCTGATTTGATGAACCATTTCTTTTGAAGTTGTTACTCTTTTGGTACTTCTTCATTTGAAGGACTCTTCTCACGGTTTTGGTAATGAGAGCAATTTCTTCTTCTTTATCATTATTAGGAGCTTTATCAATTGCGACTTCTTTGGTAGTAGCTTGAAGAACTATATCCTTCTTTTGAACTTCTTTGTCTTCATCTCTATCATTCATTTCTAGCTCATAGGCCATTAATGAACCAATGAGTTCATCTATGGGGAGTGTATTGAGATCTTTGGCCTCTTGGATGGCAGTCTTCTTGGCTTCCCAATTTTTAGGCAAAGACCTAAGAATTTTTCTCACATTATCGAACGATGTATATGATTTTCCAAGTGCATTCAAAGGATTCACAATGTTAGTAAAACGAGAGTACATTTCACTAATAGTTTCTTTGTTGTTCATGGTGAAAAGTTCATATTTATGGACAAGCATATTCATTTTGGATTCCTTAATATGACTAGTACCTACATAGGTAACTTCAAGTTTATCCCAAATTTCTTTGGCCGTTTCTGTAATGACCCGGTCAATTTTCTTCATTTTCTTTTTCTCAGATTTTAACGGATATTTTTTTTCCGTTGTCTTTTCCTTTTTGGGTTCGGTTTTACATCACTTGATGTCATCTCGAGTGCTCTCGAATGATTTCTGAGACTCTTTTCCTTGAATTGACAACTTCCTTTGGGGATTGTGTCAGTTCCATATTTTATTTTTCCGAACACTATTCACATTTTGTCTTTTTCTCGTTTATCCTTTTTCCTTACACAATCTCAATTTTGTGCTCGGATTTGATTCCAGTTTTGCATGCATTCATGATATTTGATTTCCATGATAGTGGTATTTTTACTTTTCTAGAAAAGCATGTTGATTGCTTACTTCTTTCATAAAGGGGCATTAATGCATACTTTAGTGTAATTATTCTTAACTTGTGGGGTTTTAGTGTAATTAAATAAAGTAATTATTTTTCATCTTGGAGACCATTTTGCAATTAAATTTGAAAGATATTTTCAAAAAGGACCTTTTTGCAATTTTTAAAAAGTGTGACAAGTGTCCCACTCTCATTGGTCCACTTGTTGACACTTGTGTGGAAACACTTTAATGCATTGAATGATGACATTTAAAGGGTGAGGATTCACCCACTTTTAACCTAGGATTGGTGCACTTGTTAGCTTAGATGGTTGACAAGTGTAGGTGTGGGCTTAAGCCTAGGAAGGAGCCATGGATTGGTGACAAATGTAGGTTCACAATTTAGTCTTGCAAATATCTTTGGGGCACTTTGGGATTATGGTTTTAAAGGAGGGTTTTGGTGCAATTGACCATAGATGTGTGTGTTGACCATGGTGTAAGAGCACATAGTGAGTAGAGGATTTCTATTTCCCCCACTCACACTTAACCACATTATTTCATTCTCTTCCTTACAAGAAAATCCTAGCCTCCATGTATGGAGCTTGAAGCCTTAGGCATTGACCTTTATCTTTGAGGCCCTTCCACTTACTTTAGACCATAAAGCTTAGAATATTTTTTGTTCCCCTCATCCTCCTCTTCAAAACCCTTGAAGGATCTAGCCTAACTCCTAATTTTACTTTGGTATCTAGAGATTCAATTCTCTAGTGAGGTATTGATCTATTATTTTGAAGCATTTTTATGTCATTATTGAGTGTTTTACATGCATGGAAGAAAAGGACTTGTATTTTGCCCTTAAACTGTTTTAACTTGAAATTAATCTTGTCAAATTAAATATAGAATATGAAAATATATTCAATTAGCTTTCATTTGATTTTGGTTTCATGTAATTTGAATTTAAAATGAATTAGTTATGAATTTTTGAAGTTGCAAGCTAGTTGCTGGAAATTTGAAGCTTTTCCTTTTCGGTCTGGAAATGAATTTTTATATAGAGCTGTGGTACTTTAATTGCCTTGAAATATTTACTTGAACTTTCCCCATGGGTTTTACACTACTCAGAATTTTTGTACGATTTTAGAGCATTTCTAAATTTTTTTTAAAATCCGAAACTATCTGCTGTCCATATTTTTATTACAGATGAAAAACATATTTTTAGATGATTTATTTCACTAACCTTTTGACATTGGATCATGGTTTAAATTTTTAGTTTTACACTCCCATATGTTTACTTCCAAAATAAATTAGGTTTGCCTAATTTGGATGTCAAATGAATTTTTCATGAATTTTCAAAGTTGGAAGCTACAGGCTGAAAATGTGTTTTCTGGGTAGAATTTGTTTCAAAGTTGTGGGTCAAAACTGTTTCAATTGGGAAAATATTTTGTTAAACTAAATTGATATTATCAAATTACAGTGTTTAAGCTTTTATTAGGCTTTGGATTCATTCAATTTGGGTTAGAATTGAATTTTTTATGAATTTTACAAGTTAAAGGTAGCAAGTTGAAAAATCTGTTTTGCGGACCGAAAATTTGGGGTGATTTCATTTCGGTGGTAATTGGGATTTTTATTCCAATTGAGGTAGGGAATGTTTTAGGATTGTTTGTGTGTTGTATTGTGTGTTTGTCATGATTATACAACATATATGTATACCTTGTATCAAATCTAGAAAGTTAGTAATTTTTATTTCTTTGTATAAGATTTAAAATTTATGATGATGTATAACTTTGATTTGAATTGTAACATGCTAGGAAATTATGCTTAGATATGTTGGTTAACATATATTAAATTTGGATCATTTAATTAAGAATTACAACTTTTATTTAATATTTATCTTTAGTGAAAGTTTAATTCACATGGTTGTATCAAGCATTAAATCAAGTTATAATGTGATATTTAAATAGGCATTGGCATGTTCTCTAACATAGATTAAATTGAGGGCACTTGGAATTATTTAAAAATCTAGAGGAAATTAATTAATTAGCTTGATTAATTTTGTTTTAAGTGTTTTAATCACTTAACTTGTCATTTGATGTTATATATATGATGACCATGACATGTCTTCAATATATATTAAATTGGGATTATTTGGATTAACTTGGAATTTAGAGAATTTAACTATTTATGTTTAATCAAATTCTACTTTATTACTCCATAGATTTAATTGCATTTTGGAAGTTGTTTCTATATTTAAATCATGGATTTGGATTTGATATATGTTCACTTGATTACTTTTGAGCATTGGATAACATAGTTATTACTTTTATATTCATGAGAATATGTTTTTCCTTACTGAATATATTGTTGCTATGTGTAAGGAATTGCACACTTTGTATTTGACATCTTATATGCCATAGTAGTTGTGAATTTTGAGCATGTATTGTATAAGTTTCCAAAATTTGGATTGTGCTTGATAAATAGTTGATATCTTGTATATACATGTTGATATATATACGTTGTTGCACAATTTCTTGATTTTGGAAACTTGGGGATGTCGTTGTTTGGCTACGGCTAGGACTTGGTTCTAGTACGGGGGATTGTCCCTCTATACAGTCTAGTGCGCACATAGGGAGGTTACCCATGGGCTAGTAACCCTAAAGTAACTATGTTGTCGGTCTGATCCGGCGTGACGTCCAAGTATCCACTTTGTTTGATTTCGTATTTCATTTCAAGTTGATAACTAGATGATATCGTAACTTGTTGTTCCTTATTTGATTTCCTATTTTGAGCTTAAGATGTAGCTTTGGGAAAGCATGTTTCATACGTTGTATTGGAAGTTCCATTGTTGGTTAAATTGTATCAATATCATAATTTGTGATTTGATGTTCAAATGTAGTTTAGGAATGACCTTATAAATTCATTTTGAACATAGACGTTAGGTGGCATGACCCACACGTGTTGTTTTCGTATTTTGGATTTCAAGTTGAAGATTTTGAGAATCTATATCTTGTTGCCTTGTATAATATGTTTCCATGTTGTTTGAATTGCATGAACAATGTTATTATGATAGAAATGATTTAGGTAGCATAGGATGCTTCCTAGGTCTCATCTTGACATAGACGTTAGGTGGCATGAGCCCCTTTAACATGTTTCACCATAAGGTGATAAAATTGTAAAATGTTAGGTCGATGCATGCTTATCTCCTACGAGTAGCTTTATGTTACTCACCCCTACGATACTGGGGCATATTTCTGGTACAGGACTCAAGATTTGAAGATTTCATTGCTCCTTGAATGGCTTACAATTTCTAAGTTTCTATTTTATGCAAGTGTTAGCATAAAATGCCTCTTTGTAGCCCTATTTGTTTAAACCTGTATTCGTTGATTCGTTTATGTAAAGTGTACGTAAGTGCACTCTTTTCAATGTATTTAACATGTATGAGATGAGGCTGAAGGCCAATGACATGTATCTCATTTTCTATGCACTTTTGTTTTCAAAGTTTATTATGAAAATATTAGAAAATGTTAAGTCATTGCTTCATAACTTTCGCATCGGGTGTTGAAATTTCATATCTTTTCTGCCCGAACTCAGAATTAGACGATTCTTGAGTCTAATTTTGTTCATTTTTCATTGTCCTTCCAATGGTGTGCACGGTGACACCCTTTTCAGTGAGAAATGACCATTTCTTGCTTCATTTGCTTGGCTCATTTGAGTTTCGTGGCATCATAGAGAGTCATTTTGGGGCCTTAGGGATGACGTACATCTCTTGAGGTCATTTGGCTTCTTTCGCTTCCGCATTTCGGGTCCGTTATCGGGTCAACTTCCGGTTCATCACTAACGCACCAGGTTGAGAAATCCGGGTCATTATAGGTGGTATCAGAGCTCCTAGGTTTGATTACCTTGGACGATGGGTTTTGGGTGCATATCATGCTTATGTTGCCATGCTCTATGTGTTTATATGCTTCATGATAATATGTTTTGGTTTGATAACATGTTTATGTGCTTACGTGCTACATATGGTATGCCGTTTGTTTAGCATGATTTAATTATTATGTAAAGAGCATGACATATGATGTATTCTAGATCAGATTTGTATATGCATAAATGTGTTGCATATTTGGCATGACATGAGATTGGTCATTGAGGCTCGAGTTGAGGTTGATGGTGATTGTAGTCACGATTGTATTGTAGTTATGGTTATTGTTGACCTAGAGTTGGTTTTGAGGTAGGTGGAGAGACACCTTTTGTTTAGGCTCTCGTGGGGTGAGCCATTAGGCACAACCGTAGTACTGGATTTGTTGATTTTAGGCCATGGTTAGGTTTTGGACCTTTTGGGATCCTTGGTTGTTTTGGAAGGTTCCTCTGAGATTGCAATTTTCATGGGCGGGTGCATAGCACTGTCATGCTACCGTACTGGCAAGCTACGAATGCAGTTCGGATGGAATCAGCGTTAGGTTTTGTTCCGACAGATGTAGTCCTTTTGATCGATAATGATGATGATTGTTTTGGGGATCAGTCGTAGTGATCGATTTGGTTGTCTGATTGTATGGCTAAAATTGTCAATTTCTTTGAGTTCTCCTTGCTCGATGACGCTTTTGGGGTCAAGTCGATTGATAAATGCTTTGGGTGGAGAGAGAATTGCATTGTTAGTGTCACTTGTAGTGTCACCCTTAGATTCAAAGATGGATTGTAAGAGTCTTACCATTGCGGTAAGGGCTCACGTTTGTTTTGAGACAGGTTGTTGTTGCATTGGTTTTTGGAGTCAGTGTATGGCTAGGACTGGTCCTTCCTTTTTACCTAGGCACTCTAGGACACGATGTCCATAGGGTTCATTGTTGCATCACTTTTGTTTTCTGCAGTTTTATTTACTACCATGTTAGAAGTATGATTTATGATATTGTGATGCATGAGTAGGTGGAGGTCTATCCACGTTTGCCTTCTTGTTGTGTGGCAATAGCATGCCTTTTTTATATGCTTCAAGATGCCATATTGTTGCTGCGCTTTAATGACATGCTTTTGTGTTTATGTGGAGACGTGCAGCATGTGCTTTTGATTTTCATCTATGTAAGTAGATTTTCTTTCTGGTAGTTGCATTCCTTGTCATATGCATGACTTTCAGGTTTGGTTTTCCCATTCGTTTCCCTTGGTCGCACGTAGTCTGTATGCGGGTTTTCACAATGGTTTTGTGCTAGTTCGTGTTAGGGACTTCACAAGGAGTGAGTCTCTTCCCTCCATTGTGTTGTACACTGTTTTAGGGTTGGTGGGTCCATAAGGATTATCGTTGTTGTCTTGAGTCCTTGGTGAGGATTTGATAGATTTTGGTCGACTTACTTCCATGTAGGGGGTGAAGTCGTTGACTTTGTTGTCTTTCATTTCAGAGATGGAGTCGTGGTGTTGTCCTTTTTAGGACTGGTGGGCCCCTTTCTTTCGTGTCTTCCCTTGGGGAGTTCCTGCCGTGGTTGTTGACGGTTGTGGTGCTCAAGTGAGTTGATTAGTGTGAGATCATTTTACGAAGATTATGTCCATATCTTTGAGGATTGTTTGATTCATGAGGTGAGCTCGATGCTCTTTTGAGAATGTCTTTTGGAGACTTGTTCCAGTTTTAAAGGCCTGGATGTGGTTGACTCTTAGGAGGAGTTTTGGAGGATCGTTGTTGGATATGGCTTGCTTGTGGAGTTTTCTCATCCTAGTTATGACTAGGCATGGCCTTGAGGAATCGTAGTTCCAGTGGTTATTTATAGATGGATCGAAATTGAGGAATTTTGATTTAGCTTGGTGTTGTCAAGTACGATTTTGAGAGACTCGTTCTATGACCTTGGTTGTCAAGATTTTAATGTGTGTGCCACTTTGTGGACTTGTATTTCGAGGATCTAGTTATCCGTGATAGGGATTTTGATCCGATGTTTGATTATAGTGAGTAATCTTATAGTTGATCTATTTTAGGATGATATCTAGGATTTTGGAGATGCTGTTTTGCTTGTCAGACTTTGGATTCGTAATTGATGTTGTCGATAGTAGTGTTTTGAGATGTTAAAATTGTTGGTCTTTTTGTATTGAGGATTTAAGGCCTTAAGCGTAGCGGTACCTATGGCATTGTTATCAGAGTTTTGGGATTGGCCAGGATGGTCCGACCGGATATCTTTGGACCATATCTCAACTCTCACAAAATGTTGGTTTCCGTAGTGCTTTTGGTAATGATCATTTTTTACATTGAAGTCATTTATATCGAGAGGTTTCATGGGTAGACCTAGTGGGGGCAGGTTATGAATTGGTGCCTTATACTGTCATGCTACCGTACAAGTTGTGTGCTGTGAGTGGGTACTAGTTGCCGTCGATGCTACCTTACTGACGAGTAAGTGTGGGCGGACACTAGGAATTGTCATTGCTACCACACATTTGAGTACGTCGTGGGCGGATTCTAATCGCTATTCGTACTGCCATGTCGTCTTTGTTTAGTACTTTGATTTGATTCATGGATATCTTGGAGTTCTGTTGGTGGTTGTTTTTGGTTCCTTATGATGATTCGTCAGGAGGGGTGCTTTCGATTGTTGTCTTCCGTGAGCATGTGTTGTCCTGTCGTGAGCATGTGGGTGCGAATGACATGGGGTTATACGTTGTCTTCAGTTTTGGGATTGCTTTCGTAGCATGTTGTGAGGGATACTCAGAGATGTACTCCGTAGTTATCCTGGTTTCACCTTTTTGTTTTGTTTGGGCTAGATTTCGGGGACGAAATCCCTTTAAGGTGGGAAGGTTGTAATGACCCGGTCATTTTTCTTCCTTTTCTTTTTCTCAGATTTTAACGGATATTTTTTTTCCGTTGTCTTTTCCTTTTTGGGTTCAGTTTTACATCACTTGATGTCATCTCGAGTGCTCTCGAATGATTTCCGAGACTCTTTTCCTTGGATTGAAAACTTCCTTTGGGGATTGTGTCAGTTCCATATTTTATTTTTCCGAACACTATTCACATTTTGTCTTTTTCTCGTTTATCCTTTTTCCTTGCACAACCTCACTTTTTGTGCTCGGATTTGATTTCGATTTTGCATGCATTCATGATATTTGATTTCCATGATAGTGGTATTTTTACTTTTCTAGAAAAGCATGTTGATTGCTTACTTCTTTCATAAAGGGGCATTAATGCATATTTTAGTGTAATTATTCTTAACTTGTGGGGTTTTAGTGTAATTAAATAAAGTAATTATTTTTCATCTTGGGGACCATTTTGCAATTAAATTTAGAAGATATTTTCAAAAAGGACCTTTTTGCAATTTTTGAAAAGTGTGACAAGTGTCCCACTCTCATTGGTCCACTTGTTGACACTTGTGTGGAAACACTTTAATACATTGAATGATGACATTTAAAGGGTGAGGATTCGCCCACTTGTTGACCTAGGATTGCTGCACTTGTTAGCTTGGATGGTTGACAAGTGTAGGTGTGGGATTAAGCCTAGGAAGGAGCCATGGATTGGTGACAAGTGTAGGTTCATAATTTAGTCTTGCAAATATCTTTGGGCCACTTTGGGATTATGGTTTTAAAGGAGGGTTTTTGTGCAATTGACCATAGATGTGTGTGTTGATCATGGTGTAAGAGCATATAGTGAGTGGAGGATTTCTATTTCCCCCACTCACACTTAACCACATTATTTCATTCTCTTCCTTACAAGAAAACCCTAGCCTCCATGGATGGCGCTTGAAGCCTTAGGCATTGACCTTGATCTTTAAGGCCCATCCACTTACTTTAGACTATAAAGCTTGGAATACTTTTTGTTCCCGTCATCCTCCTCTTCAAAACACTTGAAGGATCTAGCCTAACTCCTAGTTTTGCTTTGGTATCTAGAGATGCAATTCTCTAGTGAGGTATTGATCTATTATTTTGAAGTATTTTTATGTCATTATTGAGTGTTTTACATGCATGGAAGAGAAGGACTTATATTTTGCCCTTAAACTGTTTTAACTTGAAATTAATCTTGTCAAATTAAATATAATTAGCTTTCATTTGGTTTTGGTTTCATGTAATTTGGATTTAAACTGAATTAGTTATGAATTTTTGAGGTTGCAAGCTGGTTGCTTGAAATTTGAAGCTTTTCCTTTTTGGTCCTGAAATAAATTTTTATATAGAGCTGTGGTACTTCAATTGCCTTGAAATTTTTATTGGAACTTCCCCCATAGGTTTTACACTAGTCATAATTTTTTACGATTTTAGAGAATTGCTAAATTTTTTTAAAAATCCGAAACTATCTGCTGTCTATGTTTTTATTGCAGCTGGAAAACATATTTTTAGATGATTTATTTCACTAACCTTTTGACATTGGATCATGGCTTAAATTTCCAGTTTTATACTCTCATATGTTTACTTCCAAAATAAATCAGGTTTGCCCAATTTGGATGTCAAATGAATTTTTCATGAATTTTCAAAGTTGGAAGCTATAGGTTGAAAATGTGTTTTTTGGGCAGAATTTGTTTCAAAGTTGTGGGTCAAAACTGTTCCAATTGGGAAAATATTTTGTTAAACTAAATTAATATTATCAAATTACAGTATTTAAGCTTTCATTGGGCTTTGGATTCATTCAATTTGGGTTAGAATTGAATTTTTTATGAATTTTATAAGTTGAAGGTAGCAAGCTGAAAAATCTGTTTTGCGGACCAAAAATTTAGGGCGATTTCATTTCGGTGGTAATTGGGATTTTCATTCCAATTGAGGTAGGGAATGTTTTAGGATTATTTGTGTGTTGTATTGTGTGTTTACCATGATTATACAACATATATGTATGCCTTGTATCAAATCTAGAAAGTTAAGTAATTTTTATTTCTTTGTATAAGATTTAAAATTTATGATGATGTATAACTTTGATTTGAATTGTAACATGCTAGAAAATTATGCTTAGATAGGTTGGTTAACATATATTAAATTTGGATCATTTGATTAAGAATTACAACTTTTATTTAATATTTATCGTTAGTGAAAGTTTAATTCATATGGTTGTATCAAGCATTAAATCAAGTTGTAATGTGGTATTTAAATAGGCATTGGCATGTTCTCTAACATAGATTAAATTGAGGACATTTGGAATTGTTTAAAAATCTAGAGGAAATTAATTAATTAGCTTGATTAATTTTGTTTTAAGTGTTTTAATCACTTAACTTGTCATTTGATGTTATATATATGATGACCATGACATGTCTTTCAATATATATTAAATTGAGGTTATTTGGATTTACTTGGAATTTAGAGAATTTAACTATTTATGTTTAATTAAATTCTACTTTATTACTCCTTAGATTTAATTGCATTTTGGAAGTTGTTTCTATATTTAAATCATGGATTTGGATTTGATGTATGTTCACTTATTTACTTTTGAGCATTGGATAACATAGTTATTACTTTTATATTCATGAGAATATGTTTTTCCTTATTGAATATATTGTTGCTATGTTTTTCCTTATTGAATATATTGTTGCTTATGTGCTTATGTGGTATATGTAGTATGCCGTTTGTTTAAGTATGATTTTATTCTAATGTAAAAAGTATGACATGTGATGTGTGCTAGATTAGAATTGTATATGCATAACTATGTTGCATATTCGGCATGACACAGGATTGGTCATTGAGGCACGAGTTGAGGTTTATGGTGATTGAAGTCACGGTCTCGTGGTAGTATAGGTTATTGTTGACCTAGGATCGACTTTGAGGTAGGTGGTGCGACACCTTTTGTTTAGACTCTCGTGAGGTGAGTCATTTGGCATTGCCATAGTGCTGGATTTATTGGTTTTGGGCCATAATGAGGTTATGGACCTCTTAGGATCCTTGGTTGTTCGGGATAATTCCTCTGGGATTGTGATTTTCGTGGGCGGGTACATTTGTGGGTGGGTGCATGGCACTGTCATGCTACCGTACTGGCTAGCTACAAGTGCAGTTGATGTTGGTTTTATTTTGATAGGCGTTGTCCTTTTGGGTTGGCGATAATGTGAGTTTTGTTTTGTGCGTCTGGTGTTGAGACGGTAATTGATGGTCGTTTTGGGGACGATTTTGGAGATCGATTTGATTGTTCGATTGTATGGCTATAGTTGCCCTTTTCGTTAAGTTCTCCTTGTGTGATGATGCTTTTGGGGTTAAGTCGATTGATTGATGTTTTGGGTAGTGAGAGCATTGCACTATTAGTGTCACTTGTAGTGTCACCTCTAGATTCGGAGTTGGATTGTGAGAGTCTTACCATTGTGATAAGGGCTCACGTTTGTTTTGAGACGGGTTGTTGTCGCATTGGGTTTTTGGAGACAGTTTATGGCTAGGACTGGTCTTTCCTTTTACCTAGACATTCTAGGACACGATGTCCATAGGGTTCATTATTGCATCATTTTTATCTTCTACAGTTTCGGTTACTACCATGTTAGTAGTATGATTTACGATATTGTGATGCATGAGTAGGTGGAGGTGTATCCACATTTACTTTCTTGTGGTGTGGCATTAGCATGCCTTCTTTATATGCTTAGAGACGCCATGTTGTTACTGTATTTTACTGACATGATTTTGTGCTTATGTGGAGACGTGCTGCATGTAACCTCGATTTCATCTATGTGAGTAGATTTACCTTCTTGGTAGTTGCATTTCCTTGTTATTTGCATAACTTCCATGTTTAGTTCTTCCTTTTGTTCCCCTTTCGTACTTGTCGTGCTGACATTTCTTCTCTTTTCTTGGTTCGAGTAAGGGACTTCACAAGAAGTGAGTCTCTTCTCTTCATTACGTTGTACACAGGCTTGGGGTTTGCTGGTCCATAGGGATCACCATTGTTGTCTTGAGTCCTTAGTAAGGATTTGGTTGATTTTGGTCGACTTACTTCCATGTAGGGGGTGAAGTCTTTGACCTTGTGCCTTTCGTTTCAGATACAGAGTTATAGTGTTGTCCTTCTTAAGACTAGTGGTTCCCTTTCTTCCATGTCTTCCCTTGGGGAGTTTTTGCCGTGGTCATTGACGGGTTGTGGTGCTCAAAGTGAGTGGATTGGTGTGAGATCATTTTTTAGGGACTTGTGTCCATATCATTGAGGATTTGTTTGATTCGTGAAGTGAGCTCGATGCTCTTTTGAGTATGTCTTTTGGAGACTTGTTTCAGTTTTAGAAATCTTGATGTGGTTGACTCTTAGGAGGAGTTTTGAAGGATCGTTGTTGGATATGGCTTGTTTATGGAGTCGTCTCATCTTAGTTGTGACTAGGTATAGTTTTGAGGAATCGTAGTTCCAGTGATTATTTATGGATGGAAATTGAGGAATTTTGACTTAACTTTGTGTGGCTAAGTACGGTTTTGAGAGACTCATTTTTTGATTTTGATTGTTGTCAGAATTTTGATATGTGTGCCACTTGGTGGACTTGTGTTTCGAGGATCTAGTTATCCATGATAGCGATGTGGATCTGATGTTTGATCATGGTGATTGATCTTGTAGTTGATCTGTTTCAGGGAGATGTGTAGGAGTTTAGATGAAATGTCTTGTAATGAGATTCATTTTGGTTTCTGGATGTTTTGACTTGTTTTCAGGATTGGGACTCTTGATTGATGTTGTTATGGAAGTATTTTGAAATATTGGAGTTGTCAGCTTTGTTGTATTGAGGATTGAAGGCCTCAAGCATAGCGGCACCTATGGCATTGTTGTCAGAGTTTGGGAATGGCCAGGATGGTCCGGCCGGACGTCTTTGGACCATATCCCAACTCTCACAAAATGTCTGGCCTCCGTGGTGCTTTTGGTATTGATCATTTTTTGCATTGATGTCATTTGTATCGAGAGGTTTCATGGGTAGACCTAACGAGGGCAGGTTATGAACTAGTGCCTTGTACTGTCATGCTACCGTACAAGTTGTGTGTTGTGGGCGAGTGCTAGTTGCCGTCGATGCTACCTTACTGACGAGTAAGTGTGGGTGGGCACTAGGCACTGTCATTGCTACCACACATTTGAGTACATCGTGGGCGGGTTCTGGTCGCTATTCATACTACCATGTCGTCTTTGTTCAGTACCCTGATTTGATACGTGGTTATTTTGGAGTCCTTTTTAGTGGATGTTTTTGGATCCGCATAATGGTTCAGCAGGAGGGATAATTTCGGTTGTGGTTTTTCGTTCCTTTATTTGACCTTGAGTTCTGTGTGTAACCTTTGACTTGTTGTGTGGCCGTGAGGTCACTCTTCTTTTGAAGAGGTTTTCCTGTCGTGAGCACGTGGGTGCGAATGACATTGGGTTGTATGTTGTCTTTCTGTTTTGGGATTTGTTTTCGTAGCACATTTGTGTGGGATACTCGGAGGTGTACTTCGTAGTTATCCTGGTTTCGCCTTTTATTTTGTTGGCGCTGGATTTAGGGGATGAAATCCCTTTAAGGTGGGAAGGTTGTAACGACCTGGTCATTTTCCTTCCTTTCCTTTTCTCAGATTTTACGGATATTTTTTTTTCGTTGTTTTTCCTTTTCTGAGTTCAGTTTTTCGTCTCTTGGTGTTGTCTCGAGTGCTTGGGAATGGTTTCCAAGACTCTTTCCTTTGGATTGACAACTTTTTTGTGAGGACCAAGTCATTTCCTCATTTTCATTTTTCGGTACTATTCACCTTTCATCTTTTTCTCGGTTGTCACTTTGTTGGCATAACCCTACTTTTTGTGTTCGGATTTGATTCCGGTTTTGCATGCATTCACGATATTTAAATTCCATGCTATGTGTATTTTCACTTTTGTAGAAAAGCATGCTAAGTGTTTACTTTTCTTGTAAAGGGTATAAGTGCATAACCTTTTTGTAATTTTCTAAACTTTTGGGGTTTTTGTGTAATTACTGTAAAGTAATTATTTTTCGTCTTAGGAACCATTTTGCAGCTTAATTTGGAAGATATTTTGGAAAAGGACCTTTTTGTAATTTTTAAAAAGTGTGACAAGTGTCACACTCTCATTGGTCCACTTATTGAAATTTATGTGGAAACACTTTGATGCCTTGGATGATGACATGTGGAGGGTGGAGATTCAAGCACTTGTTGGCTTAGGATTGGTGCACTTGTTGGCTTGGATGGTTGACAAGTGTAGGCTTGAGATTAAGCCTAGGATGGAGTCTTGGATGAGTGACAAGTGTAGGCTTGGGATTAAGTCTTACAAATTACTTTTGGGACACTTTGGGATTATGGTTTTAAGGAAGGGTTTTTGTGCAATTGACCATAGTTGTGTGTGTTGACCATGGTGTAGGAACACATAGTGAGTGGAGGATTTCTATTTCCTCCACTCACCCATTTTTCACCTTATGTCATTTCTTTCTCATCACAAACCCTAGCCTCCATGGATGGAGCTTGAAACCCTTGGCCTTGACCTTGATTTTTGATGGCCTTCCACTCACCTTAGACCATGAAGCTTGGAACACTTTTTGTTCTCCTCATCCTCCTCTTCATAACCCTAGAAGGGTATGCCATTTTGTGTTGATTTTGCCTTGGATTCTAGAGAGACACTTCTCTAGTGAGGTAGGGGATGTTATAGGGTTATATGTTTGTTATCTTGCATGTTTTTGATGCTTATATGACTTGTATGCTTGTGTTGTATTAATTTGAGAAATTATGATTAATGGTAGGTTTCTTATAACTCACTTTTGACTTGGTATATGGTATGGCCATGACTTGATCTTTGTTGTATGTTAATTTAGAATGATTTGAATAGGTTTTCAAATCTAGAGATTTAATGAATTTAAATTGATTTAAATTCTAGTAAATTGTGTATTGCTTGTATCCCATTTTGGACTTGATATATGGTATGACTATGACTTAGTGCTTGTTATATATTTTTTTGGGATCATTTGAGTGACTTTTGAAAATTAGAGATTTAATTAATTTAGGATTAATTAAATTCTACATGATGGTATCTTTATATGTAATGACCATGATATGTCTTTTAACATATATTATTTTGAGGCCATTTGGAAATGAATTGAAATCTAGAGAGTTTAATTATTTTCTTTTAATTAAACTATATCTTATTGTTCAATGGATTCAAGCATGTTTTAGAAATTGCTTCTATATTAGGATTATGGACTTAGACTTGTTGTATATTCACTTGGTTATGTTTGGAGCATTGAGTAACATTATTGTTATATTTATATTCATAAGATCATATTTTCTTTATGGAATATATTCTTGTCTTGTATAATGAGTTGCACACTTTATTTTTGACATCTTCCATGCCATAATAATGGTGGACTTAGAGCATGTATTGTATGTGTTTACAAATTTGGTTGTGCGTGGTTGATAGTTGGTTATCTTGTATATACATGTTGATATATATGTTGTTGCACAACTTGTTGATTTTGGAAACTTGGGGATGTCGTTGTTTGGCTACGGCTAGGACGTGGTTCTAGTACGGGGGATAGTCCCTCTATGTAGTCTAGTGCGCACATAGGGCAGTTAACCGTGGGCTAGTAACCCTAAGTAACTTTGGTGTCGCTCTGATCCGGCGTGATGTCCAAGTATCCACCTTGTTTGATTTCGCATTTCAATTCCAAGTTGATAACTAGATGATGTTGTAACTTGTTGTTCCACATTTGATTTTCCATCTTAAGTTTCAAGATGTTAATTTTGGGAATTCGTGCTTTATGCATTGTATTGGAAGTCCCAATGTTGGTTAAATTGCATCGATATCGTGATTTGTATTCTTATGTTCAAATGTAGCTTAAGAATGATCTTATAGACTCATTTGGAACATAGATGCTAGGTGGCATGAACCATCTTAGTTTATTCGTATTTTAGATTCAAGTTTATAGCTTTGAGAATCTATGTCTTGTTGCCTTGTATAACATGCTTCTATGTTGTTTGAATTGCATGGACGGTGTGAATTATAGAAATGATCTAGGGTAGCTTAGGATGCTCCCTGAGTCTCACCCTTAACATAGACATTAGGTGGCATAAGCTCTTTAACATGTTTCACCTTAAGGTGATAAAATTGTAAAAAGTTAGGTCGATGCATGTTCATTTCCTATGAGTAGCTTTATGTTACTCACGCACGTAGTGGGGACATTTTTCAGGTACAGGAATCAAGGTTCGACATTCTCATTATACTTGGATGATTCTAGACTTGAAGGTTTTTGACTCTTGTAAAGGTTGGCTTGGAATGCCACTTATAGTCTTTTTTGTCAAAATGTATATATTTGATTCCGTATATGTAATGTATACATGAGTACACTCTTTACAATGTAGTTGGCGTGTATGAGATGAGGCCGGAGGCCAATAACATGTATTTCGTATACTATGTAATTTTTGACTTCATGGAATATTATGAAAATGTTGATGATTATTGAGTTTTTGTTTCACCATGTTTGCATTGGGTGAGGAAATTCCATTTTGATTCTTTCGTAGGATCTCATTAGTCATGTATGAAGTGTGGTCAAGGGTCAAACGGTCATTTGAAGTCATTTGTTGATTTTGGATTTCAAAATTTCCATTTCAAGTTCATTTTCGCCTTTTTGGCCGTTGGGGGGTCGGATTTTGACTCAGCCATTTTCGGGAGCCGCGGACCATTCCCTCATGCTCAAAATCACTTATTACGTGTGCGTGCATATTCGTTTCAGCTAAGAAGTGCATTTTAGGTCAAATGTATGCTTGGTGCAAAGTTGCATTTTCACCGTTTTGAGCCTAAACTGATCTAAGGGCATTTTGGGGATTTCCTTTGGGAAATAAATTTCGTTCTCAACTTCTTCACATAGAAAATGTGATTTTAAGGGGAGTTTTCTTTTCGTGTTTTTCCGAAAAATGTCATCTAGACCTCAAAAACTTCGTCGCAAGTTCATTTTGCTGCTAAAAGCACTGTTCCTGCAATTTTTGAGGTTCCAAACCACCCCTCTACCTCACTTGGCGGGCCCCCACAGTGTTCTGGCTGGTGTCCACGAGAATCTGCCATGTTTGGCCGGCCCCCGCGGGTCTTTGGCGGGCGCCCGCCAACATTGTTCCTACTCCAGATAATTTTTTTCAATGGGCCATATCTCACTCGTTTTAAGTCTGAATTGGTCCATTCTTGAGTCTAACTTGACCGTGTCAAAACGAGCTTTCCAATGGTACCAATTAGAGCTTCAGATTCCTCTTATAGCTCAAGATATTGAATTTTTAGTAAGGTAGTGTCAGAATTTGGTTCGAACCGGGATAGGGTTTCCCTTCCTTCGACTTCAGAACTTGATATCTTTTCTGTCCGGACTCCGAATCAGGTGATTCTTGAGTCTAACTTCATTAATTTTTCATTTTCTTTCCAATGGTACCAGTTTTAGTTTCATAAATTTCTCCTAGCTCAAGATATCCTTGTTTTAGTGAGAGGGTATCGGACTTGCTTTGAACCGAGATAGGGTTCATCTGGGATTTCACTTCCTTTGGCCTTGGTTCTTCATGTGAAGTTACCAAAGGATGTTTTAGGATGTTTTAGATCTAATTTGACTTGTTGAAAGTTAAATTCCTTCCTCTTGGGGTAAAATGACACCATTTTACCCCTGGCTCTTCTCTTGTAGGGTTTTGATGCCCTTCTCAACATTTTGTTTCCATTGAGTCTCGAAACTCTTTGAGAGTCCATTCTTGTGCCCTAAGGATGATGTACATCTCTAAGGACTTGTCTTTGTCTTGCTTCCGCACTTTATTCATTTGAATTCCGTGACTTTATAGGGAGTCATCGTGGTGCATAGGGATGACGTACATCTCTTGAGGCCATTTTGCTTCTTTTGCTTCCGCATCTTGGATCCGGTTCGGGTCATCACAAGACACACTGGGTTGAAAAATCCTGAGTCATCACATATTATTAGATTGACCTTCTTGATGAAAATTTGTATTGGCCATGGTCATTCTCTAAGATGGTTAAATCTTTTTCTAAAGATTAGGCTCTGATACAAATTGTTAGCCACTAATTGACTCTAGAGGGGGGGTGAATTGAGTCAATGCTCAATTTTTGCAATTTATAAAAAGTTATTTCTAACTGACTATCACGCAATAATCAATTAAGATATTCAAGCAACATATATCACAAGTGACAAGTATATAAAGGAGATAAAGATAAGAAATTGCAAATAATGACTCGGTGATTTAGCGAGGTTCAGAAACTCCTACTCCTCGGCTCAAGGTCCCCCTTAAGACTTCCCAAATTCACTAGAGCTTCTCTTTAATGGTGCAGAGCAAACCTTCAATTTGAAGCAATACCTTGCTTCTCTTCCTTACTAGGAGAACACCCTTCTCCTAGGCTTTCTTTTGGGTCACACCAACCCTTTACAATAAACTTGTAATAGTAATGTAGTGTACAATGAATCTCTCAAAGACAGTAGTACAAAGTTTGCTCACAACTATAGTAAAGATGAATATATATCTGAAGCTCAGAATCACTACAGTGGAATGAAATGTAAGAGAGGAAATGAAAGCTAAATGAATGCTTCTTTAAATGATCTTCAAGGATTGTAAAATGCTCTCTTTAATGGTGTGTTTACTTCTACAGACCAACCATCTATATATAGAGAAATATTGCGCTCAATATAGTTGTTAGAGGTAGTTGGGGAGCAATAAATGAAAATGTTTCCGTTGCAGTTCAAAACCCTAGAAGGAGCTGGCTCTTGTAAACAAGAGGAGGCAGCTCCCTAGCCTTGAGAGTCGGCTCTCCATTGTATGGAACCAACTCCCAGCCTTTGAGAGCTTGCTCCCTATTTTGGGAGCCTGCTCTTTAGTTGGAAGAATTAAATTTTCGGTTAAAAAGCCTACTAGAATGTTGAGAGTATTCTCTGTCTTTCATAGAGCATGCTCTGTCTTTCATAGAGTATGTTCTGTCTTTCATGGAGCCTATTCCATTACTGTATTAGACTTAAAATGAATTTATTTAAGTCCTATCTACACTATATGATGTGTGGCTTATGTGTGAATGTGTTCATAAACTTTATGAGCTAATTTTATGTTCTTTGAAAAATGAAATGAGAATGTCTATGCATGAACTCTAATTTTGAGCTTCAAAATATATTCAAATGAACTTTGACATTGAAAATTAAGCTCTCACCATCCTATCTACCCTTTTCTTCATTCTTTGACTATGATCATTTAGGCTTGATGAAGACTTGTTTTCTTTCTTTGAAATGCTTGAATGATCTTTGAAGTCCGAGTTTTTCTTTGATTTCTTGCACCTTTGAGGCTTCCTTGAATCTATTGCTTGAGTGCTTGGAATGGATCTTATAGCTCATCATTAAGGATTGAATATTGATCAACTATACATCACTCAATGAAAATATTAGTACTTAAACATTATTAATGGTTTGCAATCATCAAAACATAAGATTGACCATTAGATAAAATCCTTAGGCCAACACGATGCAAACATGGTGAAGTAATGACTTGACATTTTTCAATATTTCCATAATAATCCTTAAAAGTGAAAATGCATAGAATACAAATTAGTTGTCATTGGCCTATGGTCTCATCTCATCCATATCAAATACATTGTAAGGAGTGTACTTATGTACACATTACATGTTTAGAATCAAATATACAAATTTTGACATATAAGGTTACAAATGGGCATTTCAAGCCAACCTTTACAAGAATTAAAATCTTCAAGTCAACAAATTATCCAAGCATAATGAGAATCTCGAACCTTGATTCTTGTATCTGAAAAATAAACCCGGTAACTTTGGGGTGAATAATATAAGGCTACTCGTAGGAGATGAGCATGCAAGGACCTAACGTTTACAAGATTATCACATTAATGTGAAACAATTCAAAAGGTTATGCCACCTAACGTCTATGTCAAATGTGAGACTCAAGGAGCATCTTAAGCTACCTTAGAACATTTCTAGTATAAATCACATCATTTATGCAATTCAAACAACATAGAAGCATGCTATACAAAGTAATAAGATATAGATTCTCAAAGCCATCAACTTGAAATCTAAAATACGAAAACAACGAAAGTGGTCATGCCACCAAACATCTATGTTCCAAATGAATTCATAGGATCATCCCTAAGCCACATTTGAACATTTAAAGCATAATGTACTTAACAACATTAAAGACATGTGATGATTCCTTACAAATCATAATGCATAAATGTACTTAACAACATTAAAAACATGCGATGATTCCTTACAAATCATAATGCACAAATGTACTTAACAACATTAATTTGCCAATAACTAAAATCACAAGTCACAATTAAACATTGGTTGTCAACTTGGAATTGAATGCAAAATCAAATAGTGGAAGACTTGAGCATCAAATCTTGGATAAAGCGAAGACCTAAACGGTTATTCCTGGCACTAACCAACTGGGAATACCACCTTAGTGCGCACTATAAAATAGGAAGAACTCATACCTCCCGTACTAGAGCCAAACTCTAGCCATGTCTCTGTAACAATGTCCCAAGTGACTCCAAAATAAATAAATAAGTTCACAACTTATACATAATTTAAATAATACACGAAATCACCTTCCATGCACAAGTAGGTTGAAACCACACAATCCATGCCTTAGAATTTCAATTCTAAAATGGCATATATAATGTCAAATACAAAGTGTGCAATTCATTACACAAGTCAATCATATATTCAATATCGAAAACAAGTTCTCATGAATATAAATTTAACAACAATGTTATAAAATACTTAAAACACAACCAAGTGAATACACAACAAGTCTAAAATCCATGATTTAAACATAAAAACAACTTCTACAGTATAATTAAATCCATGAAACAATTAGATAGAATTTAATTAAACAAAAATAATTAAATTTTCTAGATTTCAAATCAATTCCAAATAACCTTAAATTAATATATGTTAAAGGACATAGCATAATCATCACATATATCAAATCAAAAGTGCAAGATGAACAAGATATCATCATATAGAATTTAATTAATTTAAATTAATTAAATCTCTAGATTTCAAAAGTTATTCAAATGATCCCAAATAAATATATAACAAGTACTAAGTCATGGTCATACCATATATCAAGTCTAAAATGGAATACAAGTAAAATACAATTAAGTAGAATTTAAATCAATTTAAATTCATTAAATCTCTAGATTTGAAAACTCATTTAAATCATTCCAATTTAATATATAATAAAGATCAAGTCATGACCATGCCATATACCAAGTCTAAAATGAGTTATATGAAAGCTATAATAAATCATTAATTTTTCAAATTAACAAAAGACATGCATACAACTTATATTTCATACAAAAGCAAGTAACACCCTTAGATAATAAACTATAACACCCCCTACCTCACTAGAGAAGTGTCTCTCTAGAATGCAAGGCAAATCAACACAAAATGGCAAACCCTTCAAGGGTTATGTAGAGGAGGATAAGGGGAACGAAAAGTATTCCCAAGATTAGGCTTGGAAATCAATGGAAGACTCTCAAAAATCAAAGTCAAAGCTTAAGGCTTTAAGTTTCATCCATGGAGGTTAAGGTTCTTTCAAGAGAGAGGTAAGATAAAGTGGTGAAGATGAAATGTGAGTGGAGGATATAGAGATCCTACACTAACTATGTGAACTAGTACCATGGTCAACACACACAACTTTGGTCAATTGCACAAAAACCCTTCTTTAACAACATAATTCCAAAGTAGCCCAAAAATATTTGCACAAAGGTCCCTCCTCTAAATATCTTGCAAACTTAATTGCAAAATGGTCCCTAAGATAAAAAATAATTATTTTACATGATTACACTAAAACCCAAAAAATCAAGAATGTTTCCAAAGAAACTATGCATTCATGCCCTTTATGTAAAAGTAAACAACTAGCATGTTTTTCTACAAAAGTAAAAATGCACATGGCATGGAATTTAAATATCGTAGATCCATGCAAAACCGGAATCAAATCCGAACACGATAAGTGAGGTTGTGCCAACAAAGTGACAAATGGGAACAAGACAAAAAGTAAATAGTGTCACAAAAGTGAAAATGTGAAAATGTGAAAATGACTCGGTCCTTAAAAGAAGTTATTAATCCAAAGAAAAGAGTCTCAAATACCATCCCCGAGCACTCAAGATGACACTAAGTGATGAGAAACCGAACTCATAAAAGAAAAGATCAACGAAAAAAAAAAATCCGTGAAAATCTGAGAAAAGGAAATGAAGGAAAATGACTGAGTCATTACATCAATTCCTTTTAAATACAAAGTCCTTAGAGTAGGCACCAAGTCAGAAATATAGCCTATGATTGGAGGAAATTCGCAGCTACACAAGTTAGGTAGAGATAAACGAACTCGGGAATTAGACAGCACACTGCAAGCAGCATTCTCGATCGATCGAAGATTCTCGATTGATCAAACACTTAGCTTCGATCGATGAAAGCTGACGTGGCATCAAAAATATCTTCTGGGCCTTATCCACTTTGTTGAGCTGGCACTGCCCCATTTTGATCGATTGTAGACTTCTTCAATCGATCGAAATTCCCTTCGATCAATCGAAGCTCCTCTGGTGCATTTTCTTGGCTTCTTTCTAACTTTGCTCCTTAGCTCCAAAATTGAGCTAAATGGCTCTTGTTAGCCTGTTTGAACTTTATTGACCTGAAATAGGCAAAAACACAAATAAGTATCTAAGATATGAAAATAAGATAGATGAATAGACTAAAATACCCTAACTTAGGTGCTAAAATGTGTCACATTTAAACACTCATCACACCCCCAAACTTAGATATTGCTAGTCCCTAGCAATAAACTACAAGGAAAAGAAAGAAATAAACAACTAAGTAACTATGAACTAGAAAGCAATAAAAGGATAGCACCACTTTCGTAGGGCACATGATTGCATTTAGCATATGCAACAAGCCTTTTAAACCCCTAGGTTACCCCTTGTGGACGAGTGAAGTCTCGTGAGGGTTTCCAGAAATGATACCCACAAACATTGAGCTCTTTCTCACAAGAAAGGCACCAAAATACAAACAAGCATTGGGAGAAAATTATCTCAAGTATACAATTTTTCAACCCTTTCCAAACAATCTTCCAAAATCTCAACAGCAAGCAAGCAAGTATGGTCCTTCGCGCATCAAGACAATGATCATGCAAATCAAAACAACTCTAAGCCAACTAAAGAAATAATCACATCCTTACCATCAAACTAGCACACAAATCTAGTACCGATCATCAAGACAAAGAGTGGACCTTTTATTAAAGTTTTATTCATCTAGGTGCACTTATTCTTTCACTTGATTTTTTTTTTTTTTTACTAATCCTAAGGATCAAAGATGGAAGCATTGTGCAATAGGTTGATCTATTAAGCTTTCTAGCGATCCATGAGGTCGAGCGTTAAGTCAATGAATCCCAAACCGGACGGCTTTAAGGCATTAGGTGTTAAAACACCCCTAAGGACTTACAAGCTCAAATTAACTAGGTTACAAATCAAAACAACCTCCATCTAATTATTTCTCATTTCTCACCTTTTAGGAGAAGTCCTCACTTTTTTATTTATTTTTTACAACAACTTTTCTCTTTTCTTTTCTTCTTCTTCTTTTTTTTTTTTTTTCAACAAGTTCAATTATTAACCTAGAGTTTGGGCCTTCCACCTTTCGGCGCGAGAAATTCAGTGCTTGATGAGGCTAGAATTACGGCTACTCAATGAAAAGGGTTTGTTATCCACCTTTATCGAGAATAAAAGTTTTCAATGCACTACTAGCTCAATTAAGATATAATTAAATCAACAGTCAACAAAGCATGTACCCCACAAATGAATATTAGTGTGCGCCTGTGCTAGTGTAGAATCCTAGAGTGAATCTCAAAACAATCACAAGATCAAGATGATGTGGACCACAAATGCAAGCAAGATATCAATCTTTCGAAAAATTTACACCTAAATGGCATCCACAAGGCTTTCAAGGAGTATTGGACTCTCAAGTCAAGTAATTTTTAAATTCTAAGTATCATGGTCCTCAAAAGATCAAATTCATAGCCCAAATGGATCCCAAATCTCAATCACGCAATTAAGTTTCAAACTTAAGTAGAATGTAACAAAGCCACCTTACCCCAAACTTAAATCGCACATTGTCCTCAATGTGCAATGAGAATAATGGAAGAAATGGAAAGAATATATCGTGGTGACAAAGACATGAAGCTCTGTAATGATTCATTGGGAAAAAGTGCACCCCCAAACTTGGAATCAACAACCTACTTGAATAACCACACTAGTAAACTCACAACAAATATCAAATGGGATAAAGATAACCAAATCAAGCATTCTAAGGCAATATAGCACAATATGAAATAGAGATATGAAATCAAGCTCAATAGAAAATATGAAAATAGCATGACTACACATAAGGGCACAATGGCGAATTTTCTTATATTTTTCATTTAATGAAAGAAAGTATATACAAAATGCAAGAAAATCAAATAATAAAATTCATGAACAAAATACAAAAAGAAAAATAAAGAAGGTAAAATGTAATGAAATAATATGTACAATATAAGAAATGAAAAACAAAAAGTAAGAAATGATGCAAAAACAAAATAAAGAAAAATAAAAACTTTTTTTATTATTATTTTTCAGACATAACAAATATGTACACACATACAAAAATAAAATAAATAAACATGCAATGAATGAAAATGCAAGGAAATAAGGGATAGAAATTTTTTTTTTATTTTTTTTTTTTTCGATCGATCGAAATTTACTTCAATCGATCGAGCTGGGCAGGATCGATCGAAAACATGAACATTCTTACCCTGGGATCAAAAATTTTCGACGCAATTCCGATCGATCGAAATTATTTTCGATCGATTGAGACCATTTTCGATCGATCGGAATAAGCGTTGATCGATCGAAAAAGTCTTCGATCGATCGAACTGGGCGCTGCCTAGGCACAAAATGCTGAATTTCGAAAAAATTTCAAAGGCAGAATTTTCTATGGCCCAAAATGCATAAATATGGTCTAAAAACCTGATTTTTGACAATGAAGTGCAATGGAACATATCTAGACGCCGCAAGAAGTAAAAAATAAAAAGAAATAGGGAAGAAATAGAGTTATGAAACTCTACGAATACTAGTGTTTAATGTTTCTAGCAAGACGTTGGGTCGACTCACTAGTCGAAAGTAACAAAGACTGGATATGAAACATCTTTATTGACCCTCTTTTCCAGTTTCTCATTTAATGCCTTATTTACAACAATGAAATCATCCTCCAAAAGAAAGACTTGAAAAGAAATAAAAGAGATGATTTCGTTCCTTTCATCCACGGTCTTGAAAATAAAATCAATGATAAGCGGCCTTATACTTGGCAAGGCAAAGTCTTTCAAAGACTCAATTGGAATATCAAGAAACACCTTCTTTTCATCCTTTTTCTCTTCCTTAAAATTCACCATCTCCTCACCTTCCATGTAAGCTAAGGAGTCCATTAGAGAGTTCACTTCATTTTTGGAGCTTTCAAGGTCAAAACCACAATTTTTATACATTTCAAAAAGGCATGACTCAAGAGGGTCTTTGGAGATAATAAAAGGAAGGCCCTCTTCAACAAGTTCCTCCTCCTCTTCTCCTACCTCTATAGTGGTCAACATCTTCTCACTCTCTAAAGTATCATAGGCCAGAATCAAATTATGATCAAAAGAAGGAAAGTCCTCATTAATTATGTTGTGCTCTATTGAATTAGCCATTGGTGGACTCATTAACTCCTCAAATTGCTCACTTACTACTTCTTCCTCTTCACTCTCATCATCCTCATCTATATAAATTAAAGTTCTTGCCATTTTTTCATTTGCCTCTTCCTCCTCCTCTTGACGAGAAAGAGTACTTGCAATTTGCTCAACTTGAGCTTCAAGCTTGGCTAAAATTTGAGAATGTGAAAGGATAAGTTGAGTTTGTGAATTAAGCACATCAATTAAAGCTAACACTTTTTCTTGAAACTTGGGTGAATAAGGTGATGGGTGTGGTTCTTCATAAAATGGTGGGGGAAAGTAATAGTCACAAGGAGGATTAAAAGAGTGAACAAGTCCATAATAAAATGATGCATATTTAATGCGCACAAATGTGTACCACTTAAAAATACCACTTATAACAATAGCACATTCATCATTGCAGATTAATGCTAGAGTAAGGGGTTGTCGAACCACAAGGATTGCTAGTTTATGGCAAGCAAAATTATACACCTACTTCCTCCATTTGATAAAAGAAATAAATCGATTGGTTTGTCACTTAACCTGCGAATTTAACTTTCAAAAAATAGTAAATAATGTGAATAGGATGGATTAAACTTATAAAGAGAAGGCTAGGGAATTGACTTCACCTCAACCTCATAAACATGTAGAACTTGCACTCAACTTAGGGATTGACGACTATATATATAAAATGATGTGTAGGAAGATCATACATTCAGGACTAAGCATAACACATCTTTGGTTAGCATGGTTCATCCACCTAAACTAGATTGCGGTATAAACCATCTTCCCTAGGCATGGCCTATCAAGGTCCTTCAATAGTATGTTACAGCACATGAAATCAATTAAGTATCATAGATTATCTTCAATTGGTATGGACTATCTACCTAACTACATTAATCTAAGGGTGTAGCATGGTCCATCTTTCTTAGGTATAACCTATATAAATGTTCAATTTCATGCTAATATAACCATTCCATAAATTCTTTCCCATCGTCACTATAGGAAATCAAGTGTAATACTTGTATCAATATGATTTCTAAAACAAGATAACAAATCAACACAAATATATATTCATATGATAAACATATGCATCAATTCAATGTAAAGAACATCAAGTCAATGTAAATACTTCTAATTTATGAAACTAAATATATACAGTAAAAATCCCCAAATTGAAATACAAATCAAACCATGTTTACTTGGTCTAGGTTACATCAACTCCCTAGAAAATGGATTTAGCCTCTCATGAATATGGCAACAACCTTTAGGATTGAAGAAGAGAATAGAATCCCCTCTCTCACCATTGTTGCAAGCTTAGTCTCTAAGAACCCTTCAAATCCTCCTCTCTCTTTGTATCTTTTCCAAAAACCAAAACAAGACTTCCTCTCCTTCAGCCTTTCCCCCTCTTTATCCTCCTATGAGTTCAAAATACAAAATCCTTGTTTAAAATTCAAATCCCCCACTTAAGATAGACAAAATCAGATTAAAATAACATAAGGGCCCGTGGTCTCGCGTTCGGACTCAAGGACCGGCATTCGGATGTGAGGACCTGATGATGTGGCGTCCGGACGCAAGCTTGTAGAAGGTGCCGTCCAGAGGCCAGTTCTTGCTTCCGGACGCCAGGTATGCTACTCTGCCACAAAATCCTTTCTTTAGCTCCGGTTGCATCCTTCGCCTCTTCATGTCATTTCCTTTTAATGATTACTTGAAATGTAAGCTCGAAATGACTTGTGCTTTAAAACCCTTTAAAACCTTATTTTTATTCCTTTTTCGCAATTAGACCTGCAAAAACACAAAAACATAAAACTGGAGTTAATCTATATAAACAGAACAAATAATGGGCTTAACTAATGCAATTAAGGGCACTTAGATATGCAATATTTGACGCTTATCAATGTTGAACATTGGACTCAATCTCATAAGGATTAAAATATGATGGAAGGGTATAAGGTGAAGGGAAGAAATTTCCCCCCAAAATTGGATCAAACAATTCCTCCATTCACATTAAAAATCCAAATGCAAGAAAAAAATTTGGCCTCCACAGGAGCCGATGCTTGGACTTAAAATAAAGCAATGAAATTAGCCTCAACAAGGGCTATCACAAGCATGCAAAGAAGTGCACAGTTAAAATACAAGAGTTCTAAGAATTGCTCACAACGGTCCTTAAGCAACTTCAAATTCTAATGTAAGCTTTAAGCTCCAATGATTGCTTCAAGTTCCAAAGTTTGCCTTTCTTGTAGTCAAGTACCTAATTAGACAAATAATATCAAGAGTAAGAAAAGAATATACAATGGAAAATAAAATAAAAATAGAAGAAATCAAATGAACACTATTGTCTAGTCTAATTCCAACAAAACCGTTAATCCCCGACAACGGCGCCAAAATTTGACAAGCCCCTTTCTATGTGTTTAGAAAACGGACTTTGTACTGCGAGAGATCACTTCGTAAGGTCAAAATATGATTGTGGTTTAGGAAGCCTTTCTAGTCAAATTTACATTTATAAAAACCACTACTACAATTAATAAAGTATAGCGAGTCGGGATCGTCCACAGAGATTATACGTGTTGGAATTTAATTTCAACTCTAATGTATCAATTGATTACAAGGAAAGATTGGTTGATTACTCTAGAAAATAATTAATTAAAATAAACGAAGTTGAGATAGGGATTTAAGAGATGAGAAGTGAAGTCTTGGGGTCTATTGGAATCGCCACCAAGCTATTTCACCAAACCACACACTTTCAACTAATTTGGTGAAAACATTCTTGTGAACAAAATGCGACTACCAATTGCAATATTAAGCATGGACCACCAAATTTATGTATGAATCGTCTACCTAACCGACAAATAAACTAAGTGTAGCACAACCCATCAATTCTAAGTATAACCCATCAAACTAGTCACAATTGTAGCACACATCAATCTAGAGAATCATGGAATTTGCAATAATAAGCCATGGAATACCAAATCAAGTAAAGATTGTCTACCTACCTATAAGCATGAATTAAATTGTACAACAACCCATCAAGCATAAGAATAATCCATCAAATTAATTGACAAACCCATTCAATGAATACCATGCATAGCCATCACTAGATCCTTAATTAATCACACATAGACATGCAATCAACATAGAGAAACTAGTATAAAGATCAATTCCCAAATAATCACACATAAGACAACATGTAATCACAAAGAGAATCATTAGGAAGAATTAAACCATATGAATCATGTAAGACATAATTCCCAATTTAATCGCACACAGACATGTAAATAAACTAGAGAATTAATAAGAAGAATTAAACCATAGAAATCATAGAAATATACCAAAATTTATTTTATTCACAAGGCTATAGCACTAATCACAAGATAAATTCCCCAAAAAGTTAAGAGAAAGGGTTTAATTTACAAGCTTGGGGTTCATCCAAACCCCAAGGAGAACCCTAGCCAATCATGAAGGAGGTGGGTGTGATCTTCAAACCCTCAAGGGCAATCCCCAAACATGGCTCCATCTTCTTCCTCTTCTTCTTTGTTGAATTCTAGAGAGAGTGTGTGTGTAGATGTAGAGATTTGTTCTTGGTGCCTCCACTCTTCTCTTTTCTTCTAACCCTAATCTTTAACTTTTCTAGAGAGATAAAATTACAATCTAATAAAATCGAAGATAAAAGATTTTATATCCTCCTTTACAAAATGGTTCAATTCCCTTTAAATACAAAGTCCTTGAAGAAGGCACCAAGTCAGAAATATAGCCTATAATTGGAGTAAATTAGCAACTACACAAGTTAGGTAGAAATCGGCGCGCTCGGGAATTAGACAACACACTGCCAGTAGCATTCTCGATCGATCAAACACTTAGCTTCGATCGATCGAAGCTGACGTGGCATCAAAAATATCTTCTGGGCCTTATCCACTTTGTTGAGCTTGCACCACCTCATTTCGATCGATTGTAGACTTCTTCAATCGATCGGAATTCCCTTCGATCGATCAAAGCTCCTCTGGTGCATTTTCCTGGCTTCTTTCCAACTTTACTCCTTAGCTCCAAAATTGAGCTAAATAGCTCTTGTTAGCCTGTTTGAACTTTATTGACTTGAAATAGGTAAAAACACAAATGAGAATCAAAGACATGAGAGTAAGATAGATGAATGGACTAAAATACCCTAGCTTAGGTGCTAAAATGCGTCACATTTGAGCACTCATCAGCCCCAAATGATGCCGTGGAGGTACCAAGGGTCAAGGACAATAGCCAATCCTTCTCTTGTGTTGTCGCGGAGTCACCAAGGGACGAGTTATATTAACAGTTTGAAAGGTGATTGATTGGATTTTTAGAATGGGGAGTGACATACATGGCATCGCATTTCATGGCACGGCATTGTTTATTTCAAAATTGGAATGGATGTTGTATTCTTTCCTGGCATAACATGACCCTATCCTTTATACCTATCCATTGCTTGGATTCACGGGGCCACAAGAGGTGTGTCTTAGGCACCACCTACTGAACAAACTTTGCTCACCCCTTATATTTAACATTTTTCAGGGCTGGGAAAGGAAGTAGTGGATGCCAACCCTTCATAAGCTGAGGACTAGAAATATCATTTTTGTCACTTTTGTATATTGGGACCTATTCTTTTGTAAAGTCTTAAACACTGTAACTATGACACTTTATTGTATTTTGAAGTAATTTGAGACTATGTATGATATTTCATGTTGAACGGGGATGTAGCACTATATTTTTGAGTATGTATCGATGCTATTATCCGTATAACGTTGTGCATGATTTGCCATGAATTCAGACTTATTTGCTTATCAGGTTTCCTCATAAGTTGGCTTGCAAGGAACTTAGCATTTTTTATGTTTAAGACTGCATATAACAGCATCCCAGGGCCTTTCGGCTGGCTGACAAGGATCATCAGCTGGCTGATAGTGCACTTTGTTGTATTCCAGAGAGTTCAGTGGTGAGAAGCCTTGTTTCGGCCGGCTGTTCCTCACCATCAGCTGACCGAAACCCTAGATTCGGCCGACCGAAACCCCAGATTCGGTGGACCGAACCTCCCCTTTAACCGACCGACACCCCTACTATAGCAGAGTCCCGAGAGCATTCATTTTTTATAACCGTTTCAGCCGATCGACCATGTAGGTCAGCCAGCCAATCTTGCCTTGTTAGCCGGCCGACCAAGGGCTATCAGCCGGCTGACCTTTCCTCTTTGACCTGTACATTTGACCCCCTTTGGTAAAGTTGTGTCTTAAGGCATTTTGGGCAAATAGATTGACTTGTGTGACAAGTACGGACACAGGAAATGGATGGTATGACCTAGTTGACCTCGGGTTCGGGTAAGGACCCGGTTAACGGTTCGGACCCACAGGTTCGGGTCGTTACAGGACACTACCTCTAAGATGACAAAGTAACCTTCTAAGAAATCACGGAACTCAAAAAGGAAACAAAAGCGGAAGCTAAGGTTAAAACAGATCAAATATGGAACTAGGGGTAAAATGGTCATTATACCCTAAGAGAAGGAAATTTAACTCCCAACAAGTCAAATGAGATCAAAATAATCGAATGATATCCTTTGGTAACTTCATATGAAGTCCTAAGGTCATTGGAAGTGAAAGCCCACTAAAACCCTATCCCGATTCGAACAAAATCCCGACACTATTCTACTAAAATGATCATATCTCTCAGTAGGAATTGAATCTGAAAATGGGATTGGTACCATTGGAAATTCAACGAAATATCGATAAATTTAGGCTCAAGAATAACCTAATTTGGACTTAAAATGAGTGAGATATGTAAGTTCAAAGTTTGGCTAAAAAGCTGCCAAGAAAGCACCCTATGCCCAGGTGCGATCAATCGTAAATAGGTTACATTCGATCATAAATGGATTATGATCAATTGTAAATGAAAAAAAATAATAATAATAATAAAAATAGGCACAAAAAATGGTGCTCATATGCGATCGATCGTAAATGGGTTACGATTGATAGTAAATGGCTGGGCTACAAGTTGTGATTTTTCGAATATGTTTGAATTTCAATGCAAAAATGGGACTTTTTGGAAAATTTTTGTGAAGCAACCCCCTTCAAAATTGGTTCTAAGATCACCTATAGTCTAAACCAAGAATAAAAAGCAAAGTGAAATGACGGAAATGCCCTGAGTGCATATTGTGTTAAAGAGATAAAAACATGATACTAAATGACATAATTCATAAACATTGAAGTGCTTGGCCCTTGCCCTCATTACATACATGATAAGTTGACATAAAAATAAAGTGTTAGGGTACATATTACATACACAGAAGGAAGCAAGGTATGTTTCTAATTACATTACAAATTGTCAACTTCAAAAGATAAGTAAATCATGCTAACACTTGCATGCTATAAATATATAAAAGATAACCAAATGAAACACAAGCCGAGCTATGGATGTTGTGCATCTAAGAAGAGTGTCTCCTTACCTGAAAAACAATAATCAACTAGGGTGAGTAATCGAATTACTCAGTAGGATGATGCGTATTGTAATACCCCTAATTTTCAAAAGGATAGTCTCGGTATTTTGATTAATTGTTTTCTTTTCATTAATTGTTTTATTTAATGTTTTAATTGGTTTAATTATAATTTGTTGATAGTTTGACCTGGTTGTTGACTTTGTTTAATTTTATTTTCTTACGTGTGTTATTTAATTTTTAATTATTTGTTAAATGTTTTAGTTAGTTTTATTTGGTTAATTGGTATAAAGTTTAATTGGTAATTAAAGTAAAATGGTTAATTTGTTTTTTTTTTAAAAAAAAAAAGAACCGTGACTGTTATATCATTCCATTAGGTATACACAGTAGCCGTCATGGTATAAACTTGAAACTTCTGTATGGGCCGAGCAAATCCGATTAGGGTTGAGGGAACTTAGGATTTGTGTGGCCTATAAATACTCACTTAGGGGTCTGCCTAGGGTTTTAAGAAGAGGATTACAACATCATAAGTCTGAGGCAGTTTTAGAGACAGCAGGAAAACAGAGAGCAAACAGAGGAGAGTTTCGCCGGAAAATAGAAAACGAACATCGGTGGGAGGCAAGTTCTATACCTAACTCTCTCCCTTAGACTTGTGTTCTTTACATCTCTAATACAATTCTAGGAGTAAATAAACGTTGGAAGTAATCTGGTTTGCATGTTCTGAATTGTTCTAAATCGAATGTTTGCATGAACTGTTGTTTTCTGTTCTGTTTCTTCTTTGTGTCATTCTTGTTCTATTTGAAGTTAATTATTGTGGGATGTTTTAAAACTCTTTGGAACACTAGAATCAAATTTTAAAATAGCCGAAACCTGGACAGTAATGGACAAAAGTATTGAAAACCGCCGGAGATCACATAGGTAAACGGAGAGGCGGAGGTGGAGGCGGCTCCACATAAGGGTGGAGCTGGCTCCAAGGGGCTGTAGAGGCGGCTCCACATAAGGGGGGAGGCGGCTCCCCATGTGGGGGAGGCGGCTTCACCCCCTTCTGTTGCGTTTTGTGCGAGTTTTTGCTTCTGGGTTGTTTTTTGATGATTTTTGGTGTTTTCAGAGGCTGTAATTGAGATACTAAATGTACCTAGGGTCTTGTTAAAGCTTCAGAGAGTGTGGGAATGAGCAATAAACCACTTGGGGTTTATAGGTTGCACAATAAATAGTTTATAACAAAGCTGCAAATTGTTAAGGGATACGATGGTTCAGGTTGTTCTATCAGTTCTGTTTGTAAAACGATTATATAAATCTGATCATGTAGCAGTGGAAGAAGTTGAGCATGTTAAAATATATATATACATGTTATTTATGCTTGTTGTGGACTTCTTAATGATTCAATTTTAGCATCTATTGTATAAACTGTTGAACTGTTGTTAGAAGCTTGTTAGTGTATCTATGGTTATCAAGCTTGCTGATATAATACTGGATGTGTATATTTAACATGATCTTTCACTTATATGGATTCTGAGAATAATTGGATAATTGAGTATACTACTATGTTATCAATTGCTGGACTGTGGTAGTGTAGGGGAAAATTAGCTTATTAAAATACTCAACTCTAATATGCTAATTCTGGAACAGTTGAGAAGTAAATTTAATATTTTTATTCTCAATGGTTGAATTTATGGATTGGATGATATTTACATGCATGATCTGTATTATCATTTGCTGAACGGATGGATGGTATGTACCGGTATGGAACGGTGACATACTAGGGGGATTAGTTTGAAATCGCTAAGTCCTACCTACTCTGGGATTAAGGAAAAGGATTGACTAAAAGTTAAATCCTATGGATTTGTAGTGTCAAGGCAACATATAGTTAAGCGACACTACTACGGATTCTGGATGGATTTTACCTCGATATGAGCTTGAGTCTCAGGATCGACGGTTAGGGAGCGTATATGCATTGGGATGCATAGCTGGATACGACGGTTAGAGGTGTACCCTGTTTAGGTTTAGGTACACATGCCCACTTTGTGTACGTTTTAGCATGTTGCCTCTATTCAGGTTGAGACCGGCCTGTAGTTCAGTGAGAGTCCTTTAGTGTGACTATATATATATTTACGGACTATTAGCTATTGTTGAATTGGTTAGGATGTACATGCGTATCAAGTCTCTGCTTGGATTATAGTAGGATAGAACTTGTTCGTGGGCCTGACCCACTTCTATTTTTCAGGTACACGACAGTTCCAGACTTAGACGTGTTCGTGCTGAGCAGAGATTTTATTCACTCTACTGACAATGTAGGACTTCTCTTCATAGCTTGCTTCTGGATGTCTTATCAGTTGTTCTTTTTACTGTTTGGATTATTATTAGAGGTCCACTAGAGATGGATTCCCGAGTTATACCCTTGGAGGTTTTGGAGTTGGATTATTTTAATCTTTGTTATTTGATGATCTTATTTTAGTTTCTTTGAGTTTAAACTTTATTTCTTAATTCGTTTTGTATTCTGTGTTCGTTATAAAATATTAATTGTTAGATATTCCCTCGGGTTTGGGCCCGGGCCTGATCAACCCGTATCTCGGATCCGAGGGGTATCACACGTATGCACGTCTAACCTAAAGTTTTAATGGTTTTGCAAGTGTAATATAAACGAATACACATGGATCATGCCTCCTAACGTCTAAGTTAAAGGTGAAGCTAAGGGATCATCCTCTAGTTATCGTTGAAACATTTTAAACACAATCCACAATAAGTAACGCAATTAAACAATAGGAATATGCTTGCAAAAAAAAAAAAAAAAAAAACAACAACAACAACTACTACTACTACCACAAAGCTAGAAGGATAATAAAGTTTACACCGCTCCAAAAACTATAACTCAACCCACACATAAACTCCGCTATAATGTAACTCACGTATGTGACTCCATGATCCAATGTGATGTTATACTGGATATCTTATATGATTAAACAACTAGTGCACTTCCGCACCCCATAGTGTGAATAGGGAATTTTAGTCATTGCACTCAATGTCCACTTCTCAAGTTCAGATAGTTTCTATCCTTCAATCATGTCATGCATATCGTACACACACAACTTATAATCTTATGAATAAATGAACAAATGATGACCACTATGCTCCTAAGGCCAAAGTGGCATACACACCATGATCCACCCACATGGAAAATACATCAATAATTCTTCAATGCTAAAACAATATAGACTACTCAAAACCCATTCAATCAAGTCATTGATTTGTACACACTTAAACTAACATTATGTTATTTACATAAGGATTTAATCACACTAGTATTGTAAGCCTTAAATATGTAATCACATAATCCATACTCTAAGTTTTCAAAACTACAATGGCCCTTGCAATGATAAGTTCACAATGTGAATGAAACTATGCTACTACAAACTTGTCAACATAGAAAATTCATTCATGCTAATATATAATGAGTTTCAAATCCAATCATTAGTAGCCTAGTTGGATCGATCATAAATGATTTGGATCGATCGTACCTGCACAACTTGAGATTTTGGATCGGTCATAAAATTCACGATCGATCGTAAATGGTTTGGATCGATCGTACCTGGGCACATTTTGACAACTTTTTTGTAAAACTTCATAAATTCATATCTTATTCGTTCTAACTTCAAATCAAGTGATTTTTGAGTCTACATTTATTAATTTTTTATTGCCTATCCAATGGTATGCACGGTAGCATCCATTTCTACTTGAAATGACCATTTTAACCCTAGTTCAATACCTTGTCCATTTTAAACCCTAGCTTCCGCATTTGTTTCTTTTTGAGTTTCGTAATTTTTTAGAAGGTCAATTTGGAGTCTTAGAGATGGTATCCATTTCTAGAGACCCCTTCTCTTTTTCTTGCTTCCATGTTTGGGATTCGTTATCGGATCAGTTTTCGGGTTACTTACAGACGCACAGAGTTCTTGAAATTCGAGTCGTCACACTTCTTCCTCTTTTCCTTCTTCTTTCTTTCCTTCTTCTTTTTCCACCCATATCTCTCTTCTCTCGGCATCTCTCTCTCTCTCTCTTTCTCTTGATAGATCTCTCCCTCTCTTCTATATATATATATATATATATATATATATATATATATATATATATATATATATCTGACTATATAACTCACACCCAAATATATATTTACATATATATAGTCAACAACTCAACATATAAATATAAATATATATTATGTAATATATATTTATAAATTCTTTTTAACTAACACACACACACACACACACACACACACAGATATATATATATATATATATATATATATATATATATTTATGCATATACGTCCTATACACATATAATTACTATATAAATATATATTTTATGTAATATATAATGTCATAATAATCTATAATAATGCTACTATATATATATATATTATTTCCATATATATACATAACTCCCAACTTTAATTCTTATAAGATATTGACTTTATTAGTTATACGTATATATATACTTATGTAAATTAAATATCTCTATATAAATATATAATTTAAAATATATATATAAAATCATACATTTATGGGAAATAAACCATCCCAAAACCTTTAAGGCTTTTCTTTCTAACCTAAGACCAAATCCTTTGGTCCAGACATTTCAACCCCGTCATTAAACTTAAATAAATTAATTAATTAAACAACTAAATACACAACACACGCAAACAAGAATCACCGCAACCAAGTCATTTCATACAAATGAAATCAACTTGCTAACAAATCAATCAACAAACATGTACATTGGTTGCCTTAGAATTGCATTGAAGTAGGCTCAGGAAGTGATCTGAACGATCAGATCAGATTTGGGCACCATCTGACCGGTCAGATGCCCCGATCTTATTGGTGAGATGGGCCTAGTAGTGGGTGATTCTGGCCAAATCTCGATCCCATCCATGCGCACAGATCCTCTGAAGTGTGCACACAGATCATTCCATGTGTGTGCACAGATGGGCATCTGTACGCACAGATCCCCTCATGTGTGTGCGTAGATGGTTCCCTGCAGTTTGTTGTCTTCACTGTAATACCATCTTACTGATAGGATGACTCGTGGGCACAGATGGTCCAGTATTTGCATTTTAACTCAGGCTTTAGTATAATTACTTATTTACCCTAAACATGTTTCTAATCATTGAATGACCCTAATAAATGATAGTTTTACCCTTTTTGAGCCCCAAGCCATTTATGACCATGCCAAAAGTCTATTTTACCATTGGGGATTCTAGAATCACTATATTGATGGGAAATGACCATAATACCCTTATATGACTTCAAGTTCAGGTAAGGATCAGAGTAGCGGTCTCGACCCCCAGATTTGGATCATTACAGAAGAAGACCAAGGAAAAAAAGAAAAAAAAAAAAAAAAAATGAGAGAGAGCTCATGCTGCTGACACCTGGGCAACTATGCTACTGCAGTCGCTCAAGTTAGCACTCCTCTCATTTGTTATTTCTCTATACGGATTCAGATACTTGTTTCCATTCGTTCCATTCGTTTTCTAAAAAGTGCCAAAGTATTACTTTCATTTAATTGACTTAAGTAGTTTGTTCTCCATCAAAAGTAATCTATTTTTTTTTATAAAAAAAAAAAAAAAAAAATTCATTTTAAAATTTTGTTTAATATCAATTCTGAAAATATACTGGGCCTCGTGTAGCTCACCCCATTTTTTAAAAAATTATTTGCTAGTGATAGGCTCTGAGAAAACTAGACAAGCTAGAATGGCGACGCTTGGTGGTCTGGGTGGGAAATTATTTATTTATTTATTGCGTTTTAAAGTTATTTCACGTGTCGTGAGGAGCAGGCGTGACATGTCCAAATATTGGGTGCACCCAAAACAAACCATATATGAAAGAAACAGTTCAACCTCAATTTTTAAAGTTGCAATTTGAAGCTTGGCTTGGAAGATCACCCATGCATCTGTCGCCATCCTTCATCCGCTCGGCCACCACTTCCACTGCCGCTCATCAGTCCGACTCTCCACCTTTTCCTCAATTTTGCATTTTATAACCATCTCGCATCTTCCATTAAGTAAGCCGGCCCATCATGTCATTTGTAGGTGCATATAAACTATATATATATATATATATATATATATAATCTCATCATCCCAAAGAATTAAAGGTAGCCAGTCCATGTGGATGTTACACTCCTTTTTTTAATATAATTTACTAGAAGATGCTATTCGGTTAGAAAGAGATTATTCAATTAGAAATACTAACAAGAATATTTTGAAGTGGGTATTACGGTAATTAACTGAGAAAAGTAATATATCCTCCTGGGACCTACCTCTCTCATTTGGAGTGTGCTTAAGTGAGAAAATATAAAAAGAAACGACATGAGTTGTCTAAAAGGAAGATCGAATAAAGTTGTAAAAGATATGCAATTGAGTTTGTGACATCACTGATATGTGAGAATTATTATATGGTGTGGGGATTATTCGTCCGGCCAATCAATCCATGACATATCAATATATTATTAAAAAGTTGAATAAAGCTTATAATTTTTTGACGCAAAATAAACATATATAAGTGGGAGTGATAGACCTTTCTTTTACAAAAGTTGTTCATTTTTCAAAAATTTTGACTTACTATTACATTTTATTTTTGAGTAACCATTTTTAATCATATTTAATTTTTTATTCTATCCCGTATTAGATATTTATTTTGCTAACTTCGACTCATAAAAATTATGAGTCAAAAATTTTTATACGGGCAATTAATATGAGACAGTACATAGGATAATTAGTCATGACGAACCATAATGAAACATAGTTTCAGGATTATTCACAACGTCAAATGTCAAAAAAAATAAATAAATAAAAAATAAAAATAAAAAAATAAAACTATGACGCATTTGCTGATCTATTAATTAGTATTTCTCGTGATATGATCTATTAGTATTAGGAGTATCTTTTTCTGTCTGCGTTGGACAGATGGACTGTCTCTCTCTTTTGTATCTTCTGACAAAGCAACTTCACCCTCTCTTTTTTATTCTCTCTGCAAATCTCTCCTCTCCCTCCATAGCTCATCTTGTATATTACTCACCTAGCTAGCTTGTATATAGTGGGATCTTCTTTTAGTAAGTTGATTAATAGGAGGAAATTAATGGCGTCGTCGAGAGGTCGAAGCAGGAAGCAGCAGCAGCAAATGTACTGGTGTGCGCAGCCTTTGACCCCTCTAATGGAGGGACCGGATATGGAAATGCAAGATCATGATGAAGGTGGAATATTTAGCAAAAAAGATAGTTCATGGGAAGTCATTCGAGAATGGTTCCGGTTGCAGAGAATCAATAGCAGCAGCTTCTCTTCTTCTTCTTCTTCTTCTTCATCAATGTCAGTGTCGATGTCAATGTACGGTACAGCTACTATTCCGGCCAAGAGACAAGATTTGAGACTTTTGCTCGGCGTGTTGGCTTGCCCCCTCGCTCCAATTCCTTTAGTACTACTGGAAAACTCCATTAATCGCCCTCCTCTTCACATCAAAGACATACCAATTGTAAGTCGTATATTTATTTATATACTAGGGTTATGAATTCATTTCTGTATATGATCAATGATATATGTTGTTGTATACCATACATAAATGATAAAAGGAGAGGTCTACGGCGCATTACATAATACAGCAGTACTTGGCAGCAAGTGGATGTTTGAAGCAGCAGCAGCAGGAGGACATGGAAAAAGCAGGAGGAGGAGGAGGTAGAAATAGAAAGAAGAACATGTACAGTAGCGGCATGGTGAAGATGATTTGCTGTGAAACAGAGATCTCGTGTGGAAAGAGCGTGAAGAGCTTGGGGACAAGGAGCGGAGAGAATGGTTGCTTCGTGCTTTGGCAAATGTCTCCGGACATGTGGTCGCTGGAGCTGGTTGTTGGTGGACATAAGGTCATCGCAGGGAGTGATGGCAAGATCGTCTGGCGACATACTCCTTGGCTTGGCACTCATGCTGCTAAAGGACCCCAACGTCCCCTCCGACGCATCATTCAGGTCATTCATCCCATCTGCCTTTTATATATATATATAGCTAGGGTTTGGGAGCATGAATTGATCCTTTACAATTTACATTTTGAATTAGTAGCTAAATTTCTTCTACCTCCCAACCCAAACGATGCATATAATTATTCATGAATTAATATTAGTGATACACTATGTTAGCCGATGGCAAAAACATAAAACACCCCACTGAAATGATTCATGAATGATGTTTAACTTTTCAAAAAAATAAAATAAAAACATGAATGATGTTTTAACAGAAAAAATTATTCAGGCAATACACACATTTTATTTTATTATATATGTTTGTTCTCCACTTACATACTTCTCTTCAAAAAATAATTAAATAAAACAAAATAAAATTGTAAAATCACATATATATATCTATATATATATATATATATATATATCAAAAGTAAACCGATGTAAAAAATAATTTTAAAGGGTAAATATATATTTGAAAGTTAACTATATATATTCTTTCATGTTTGTTAGAAGTTTATTTTTTGAGCAAATAATACCTTCTTTTTACTTTGGGTATCCCTTAAAAATATTCCATATTAAGAATTTTCAACAATCAACCATTAATAAATCACGTGTTTCACCCATGACTAGTTAATTGTATTAAATACAAAAAATTCTCTTTACGCTTTATATATATATATATATATATTTAATAAAGACTCCAATAGTAGTTACTTTGAATTAATTAACTAAATTTTATTATTATTATTTTTTATTATAAAAAGGGCATTTTGATATTTTTATTGTTCCATTAACAATTGAATGAAGAGAGATTCTTGTTCATGAGCCCCTAAAATAAATGTTACTACTCCTTAGGAGGTTTGAGCTATACACATAATACAGAGTTTAATATATATAATTAAAAATAATTTATTTTATTTTGGATTAAAGTTGAAAAAAGTGGAACTAGTAATACTATAAGCGGTGTGAACGAAACTGAAAAAGGGAAGTTCCCCATTCCAAAGACTAGTAATAATGGAGTGAATTTGTTGTAAAGAGAAATATGCTGCAATCCCAAGAAACAATAATAGATCATTGATAGATTCTGCACCAAATCAATTGGGTGAGGCTGACAAAGATGGAGAAACTGTCCCTTACTTTACCGGGCAGGGTAGGGCAGGCAGGGCACATATATCTAATTATTCTACTCCTACCTTTGAATACTCCACTTTGGTTTGGTGAAGCAGCCAACAGTTGGCCAAAACTCCTTGGTTTTCTCACCTACGTACCATGCTCTACACTTTGGAGGGTATATATATATATATATATTGTATTATTGCTTTTTAACTTTATTTTATTTATTTTTATATTTTGGAAAGGGCAAACAAACAAACAGTTACCGTATTTTGTCTTACTGAGATTCGAATAGACAACCTCTCCTTAATTTTATATAGACTAACTTCAGATGCAATTTTGTCTCCTAGCACCTTAATTAACTCTTAACTATATATCAAAAATTATTCTATTGACTTTGAAAGTAATATGGGTTGGCTTGTATGTCATTCAAAAAAATACAGTTTACAGGAATTTTAAAAAAAAATTTATTTTAAATTAATTATATATTTATTTTATAATTCTCTAAAACACAATTTTTTTTTCTAAATGAGTTTTCAAAAAATTAAACTAAACATATTTTTTTATATGGTTTTTAAATTATCAACTCTTCGAAAATATAAAACCTTTTTTTTTCAATGACCAAAAAAATATAAAAAATCTTGGGACTCTTAGGAGTAGTCTATTATTGCAGTTTTGTTTGTATCCATTCATTTTTGTACTCCAAATTGTACTATTTTTTAAAAAATACTACATCCATTTCAAGAAAGAAAAATATTTTACTTTCAGAGAGAATCATGACAATTTAATTTTTGAGAGTCATGTTCTCTAACCTTTTTTATTGGACGAGAAGTAATTAATTGCTCCACTTGCCCTATATATAGTAGGGTGTAATCGGCAACTAATTTGTAAGGAGAGACTAATTACTGTGAGTATTATAAACAGTGCTTGAAAAATACCAATAAATACAACCTCTAACTTCTATATATATGGCTAGAGATTGAAAGCAATATATATATATATATATATATATATATATATATATATATATATATGTATGTATTTGAATGAAATGGAATGTGCGCATGCAGGGGTTAGATCCAAAAAGCACAGCAAGGCTATTCGCGAAAGCTCAATGTTTAGGGGAGAAAAGAATAGGCGACGAGGATTGCTTCGTGTTGAAAGTGGCAGCAGATCGTGCGGCTGTGATGGAACGAAACGAAGGTCCAGCGGAAGTGATAAGGCACGTGTTGTATGGCTACTTCAGCCAAAAGAATGGGCTCCTCATCTACATGGAGGACTCTCACCTCACCAGAGTTCAATCGCAATCCCCGGGGAATGATACGGTGTATTGGGAGACCACCATCGGTAGTAGTATCGCAGACTACAGAGACGTCGATGGCGTCCTCATCGCTCACCAAGGGAGGACCATCGCCACCGTTTTCCGCTTCGGCGAGGTGTCCGTACAACACAGTAGAACCAGAATGGAAGAAGTATGGAGGATCGACGACGTCGTCTTTGACGTCCCGGGCCTCTCCATCGACTCCTTTATCCCTCCCGCTGACATCTATCTCTGAATATTATTCCAACCCGTCCATCATTTTGCTTTTCTTTCCTTAAAAAGTAATATATATATATATATATATATAGTCTTCTTAATTACCAAATTATATAATCATTTTCTAACCATATATATATAAATAATAATAATTACTTTTGTAGCTACTTCATTAATTGCATTGGTGGTACGTACATTAATTAATGGTGTATTAATTTTGTTGGGATATTCACTTAGTTAATTTGCACCTGATTATCATCCATTAAGGATGGCACTTTCTTGCATGGGATGGAAATAATCTATATATATATATATATATATATATATATATATATAGGAGTGCTTGGTTATATGTACTCATTTGGGTAGGAGCCTAGGAGTGCTTGATTCTAAGGGCAATGGATCAATTTTATGTAAAAAGGTTATACATATATATATATGTGTGTGTGTGTGTGTGTAAAAATGAGTCATTAAAATATTGGAATATCAGAAGACTTCTCTAGCTTCTTCAAGAATTGTGCAACTTTTGGGTTAATTGCTTGATAGCCCACTCCTACGACAAACGTTTTTCATATAACTTTCTTATTATTAAGAAATAAAATAAAATAAAATAGGCACTTTAATTAGGCCCTTATATTCAAAATAAAAATCAATGCTATTAAGCACATTCCTTTAAAGAGCCGTTAGTTATTTGAAGGATAAATCAATGATGCAAAAGAACACATAAATGGTTGTTGGAGACTTACCCTAATAGAAGAATCACCTCCACCAAGGCGATTCTTAGGTCCAAATCCTTTTTCTTCCTCCTTTGCAAACCTTAGCTCCACTCCAAAGTCTTCACTCCTATGTCCTTGAGAAAGCTTAAGTCTTGGCTATGTGGGAGCCTCCATGGATGTAGTAGAGTGAGGTTTAAACTATAGAGATGTGTAATTCTCTACACTTTTCCTCTTTCAATATAGCAAGACCAAAGTGGCCTCTCAACACACACAACCCTAATATGGTTATAATGAGCATTTATATGAAACTAACTTGAAGTGCTAATAGCACTCTTACTCGAACATTATTATGCCCTTAGTAGTCTCTGCAATTATTACACTAATTCCACACCCATATGACTTGAACTTTTTTCTATTTTTCGCAGGCTAGAAGTGAGGATCTAAGTGAGCCCAATCCCTCTTAAACTGTAATGTTGCGTTTGGTGTGTAGAAATAGAATGGAATACTCATTCCAACCATTTATTTATTTGATATGCAATTTAAAGTGGAAATAACTATTCCATTGGAATGAAAATCCATTCATTACAACAAACAGGGCCTTTTGTGACTAAATTATTTGCGACCAAATTGAAAAAGTCGCAAATACTATGTTATTTGCGACCAAAATGAGTTGGTCGTAAAAGTTAACATATTAGCGACTAAAGTAAATTTTGGTTGCAATTGAGAAGCATATTAACGACCAAAGTAAATTTTGGTCGCAATTGAGAAGCATATTAACGACCAAAATGATTAAATTATGGTCGCAAAATGATTAATTTTTAACGACCAAACTTTATTGTTGCAAAATGATCAAAGTTTGGTCGCAATTGGTCAAAGTATTAACGACCAAAATAAATTATGGTCGCGAAAGAATTGATCTTTTACGACCAAATTCTATGGTTGGAAAATGATCAAAGTTTGGTCGTAATTGGTCAAAGTATTAACGACCAAAAAAAAATTTGGTCGTGAAAGAATTGATCTTTTATGACCAAATTTTATGGTTGCAAAATGATCAAAGTTTGGTTGTAATTGGTCAAAGTATTAACGATCAAAATAAATTATGGTCGCGAAAGGATTGATCTTTTACGACCAATTTTTATGGTTGCAAAATGATCAAAGTTTGGTCGCAATTGGGCAAGGTATTAACGACCAAAATAATTTTTGGTCGCAAAAGGATTGATCTTTTACAACCAAATTTTATCGTTGCAAAATGCTCAAATTTTGGTCGCAATTAGACAATGTATTAACGACCAAAATAACTTATGGTGGCAAAAGGACAAATTTTGTTAAGAATACAAGATGACTTCTAAATTTTTTATAAAAAAAATGTGTTGACTAATTAATGACTCGTCAAAAATGCCATTAATTGCAAGATAGACAAATTAGTCAGTTATTGTTTCGAGCTTAATTAATTTGTAAAAATATCAATATAAGAAAAATATAAAGAAAAGTATGAATATCTAATTACAAAGTGTTTTATTAATTGTCAATCTAAAATGACCTACACCTTAAATATTTTAATAAATAACTATTGTTAGTTAATAAAAATAAAATATATATATATATTATGGAGTATATTTTTAAGAGAATTGACTAAAGTTTAAATATTGAAATTTTAAGAGCGATATCAACATCGCAAACACTATTATTTTATTTTCTTTAAGTATATTATTGTATAATTAGATTTTATTTTATTAAAAAAGTTATTTAGATATTGTGATGGAGTTTTATATAAAATAAAATAACTAATTTATAGTAGATTTTATAAAAAATTATTTTATTTTTATATCAATAAAAAAATATTTTTTATATTAATAATTTTTGTCGAATTAGATTTTTTTTTATTAAAAAAACTCATAATAAATAGATAAATACGTAATTTGTGTTAGTTTTATAAAAATTCTTTACAAAAACTCTTTTTATATCAATTAATAATTATTTTTAATCATTCTTGTCTAATTAGATTTTCTTTTATTAAAAAACTCATAATAAATAGATAAATAGGTAATTTATATTAATTAATAAATATTTTTTATATTAATAAATAAATACTGAAACACTGAAACTCTTCATACTTTTAATAATTTTTATATTTTATTTATATGTATTATTATATATATTATATATTTTCTTTAAATATATCTTTCTCTAATGTGATAAAGTTTTATAGAAAATAAAATAGGTAATTTTTGATAGAGTTTTATAGAAATTATTTTATTTTCTTTAAATATATCCTTGTCTAACTAGATTTCCTTTATTATATAACTCATAATAAATAGATAAATACATGATATATATGATAGAGTTTTAAAGAAAATAAAATAAGTAATTTGTGGTGGAGTTTATAGAAATTATTTTATTTTCTTTAAATATAATCATAATAAATAGATAAATACATGTTACATGTGATTGTGTTTTACAGAAAATAAAATAGCTGATTTGTAGAAGAATTTTATATAAATTATTTTATTTTCTTTAAATATATTATTGTCTAATTAGATTTTATTTTATTAAAAAAGTCATAATAAATAGATATTGTGATGAGTTTTATAGAAAATAAAATAGCTAATTTGTGGTAAATTTAATAGGAATTATTTTATAGTTGTAGAGAAAATATTTTATTTTTTATATCAATTAATAAATATTTTTATACTAATAATTCATGTCTAATTAGATTTTCTTGTATTAAAAAACTCATAATAAATAGATAATTAGGTCATTTGTGTTAGAATTTTATAGAAAGTTTTTAAAAAGCTCTTTTTATATTAATTAATAAATATTTTTTATAATTTTTGTCTAATTAGATTTCCTTTTATAAAAACATCATAATAAATAGATAAATAGCTAATTTATATTAATTAATAACATTTTTTATATTAATAAATAAATACTGAAAAAGTGAAACTCTTTATAGTTTAAATAATTTTATTTTATTATTTATATGTATTATTATATGTATTATATATTTTCTTTAAATATATCCTTGTCTAATATGATAGTTTATACAAAATAAATTAGGTAATTTGTGGTAGAGTTTTATAGAAATTATTTTATTTCTTTAAATATATCATTGTCTAATTAAATTTCCTATTATTAAATAACTCATAATAAGTAAATAAATACAGGATAAATGTAATAGATTTTTAAAGAAAATAAAATAGGTAATTTATGATAGAGTTTTATAGAAATTATTTTATTTTCTTTAAATATATTCATAATAAATAGATAAATACAGGTTATATGTTTAGTCACACAATTCGTTGAAAGATGTTTAGTCACACAATTCGTTGAAAAAGGCCCCGCTCTCAAGCTCCGCACGCGAATTTGCGATTTGGGAGCGAATTCAATTTTTGTAATTCGCGAATTTGTTTTCCTAATTCGCGATTTCCCTACTAATTTACTTTATATAGCTAAATTTATTAGAGTCTCAGTAATATGGAGCACCTATACTACCATATATGCATTTATTACTTACATTATTACTCAATATATATATTAATTAAATTTCAGTGTGCTATGGTGGTTCTATACTACAATATATATTAATTATACACGTTTGAAAATATACTACTAAAAAAACTTCCCAATTAGAGAATATTACAAATAAATCACGGGAAAAGTTAACTTATTTATTACATATATCATTAATGGAATAAATAATCATGAATATATTTGCATATAGATTTAAATAAATAAAAATATATAAAATATATATGTTATTAACTGATATAATTTTATTTAAACCTAATATACAGACGCTCTCAAGACGCTCCCGCTCCCAAATTTTTTTGGCTTTGATGCTTTCCCGCTCTCATTTTCGCTCCCGCACTCGCTCCCGCTCTATGAGTTATATGTGATAGAGTTTTGTAGAAAATAAAATAGCTGATTTGTATTAGAATTTTATAGAAATTATTTTATTTTCGTTAAATATATTATTGTTTAATTAGATTTTATTTTATTAAAAAAGTTATAATAAATATATATTGTGACAAAGTTTTATAAAAAATAAAGTAGCTAATTTGTGGTAGATTTTATAGAAATTATTTTGTTATTAAAAGTATAAAGAGTTTCAGTATTTTAGTGTTTCAGTATTTCATTATTTATTTATTAATATAAAAAATGTTTATTAATTAATATAAATTACCTATTTATCTATTTATTATGAGTTTTTTAATAAAAGAAAATCCAATTAGACAAGAATTAATAATATAAAGAATAGAAAAGAATTATTAATATAAAAAATATTTATTAATTGATATAAAAAGAGTTTTTTAAAGAATTTCTATAAAATATTTATGACTTTTTTTAATAAAAGAAAATCTAATTAGACAATAATTATTAATATAAAAAATATTTATTAATTGATATAAAAAATAAAATAATTTCTCTACAACTCAAAAATAGATAAATACAGGTTATATGTGATAGTGTTTTATAGAAAATAAAATTACTGATTTGTGGTAGAATTTTATAGATATATATATTTTTTTATATATCAATTAATAAATATTTTTTACACTTATAATTCTTTTCTATTTTTTTATATTAAAAATTCTTGTCTAATTAGATTTTTTTTTTATTAAAAAACTCAAAATAAATAGATAAATAGGTAATTTATATTAGTTAATAAACATTTTTTTATATTAATAAATAAACACTCAAGTACGAAAATACTGAAACTCTTTACACTTTTAATAATAGTATAGGTATAGATTTATGTTTAATAAATTTTTTTTTAAAAGTACAAAAATTGTACGTACATTTAATAATAGTGTATATATAGGGAGATAAAAAAATATTTAAGAGAATTGGTAAGAGGAATATTTATTCTTTTATTTAAATATTTAAGTCGCTATTTTCTTTTTTTTTTTAGGCTAGTTACTCTCTCAATATTTTCTTTCCAAAAGTATAAAGATTCGTATTCTTCCTCTGGTATTCATCACAACGTCAATATTGAAACATATCAAAGTAGTTTTGCTCTACGATGCATCAGATAATTGTCCATGACTAATTCGTTTAAGAGATACAAACATGATCCTAAAATTTGAAGTTATAGTTCAAACCAACACATAATAATTATCTACATATCTTTCTCTCCATGACCAATTATACATAACTTTAATATATAAATATATATATACACACACACATACTGTGTTCAAGTAAAAATGAAAATTAATTATGTTACATCTCATAACTCATTAAAGATTTTTCCAATTGGAAGAGTAATATGCAAATAAGGTGCAATCATGAAGCGACGCGTGGCTTCATCAAAGGAAGCCTTTTGGTACAAGTAATTACATAGGGACACGTGTCAGCCAGAGAGGGAAGTTACTATTGGGAATATTTTAATAAAAACATAATTAAATTATATTAATTATAGTTTAATGAGATTTTATTCCACTAATTAAATTATACTTATGGTGTATATTATTTCAATTATAATTTATCTATTGATTAATTTTTGTTATGTCATTACAAGAAATACTGGTATTAGGGGTAATGATTAAAAAAAAAAAAAAAAAAAATTATTATTATTTTATTTTACAAATAGATGAATATTTTTTATTAAATTAAGAAACAAATCTATTTATATGAGAAAATTATTTTTTTAATAAACATTTTGTAAGAAATTCTTCATATTTTGTCCCAAAACCAAAAAAATTTATAATTCCTGCCTTAATAACTTTATTAAATAAATAAAATAAAATATTATTTTTTAAATAGATGAATATTTTTTATTAAATTAAGAAGTAATTCTACTTATATGAGAATATTAATTTTTTAATAAATACTTTGCAAGATTCATATTTTGCCTCAGAAACTTAAAAAAATTAAAATTCCCGCGGGTGAAGGGCTATACGCGGGTCTTATTCCTGCTACTTTCTTAAAATTTTAGGGGAAATCATTTCAGACCATGTACAAACCACACATATACAATTTTAGGGCAAATCATTTCAGCCTCCCAAATCGCCTCCATCTCTATTCTAGTTCCCAACTCTGAACGTGCCCTCTCTCTGTCTATGCGACTGCAAACTACAAAATCTACAAAAATCAGATCATCCTCCCAAATCGCCTCCATCTCCATTCTCGTTCTCAACTCTGAACTTGCCCTCTCCCTGTCTTTGTGACCGCAAACTACAAAATCTACAAGAATCAGATGAGCCTCCGAAATCGCCTCCATCTCTATTCTCGTTCTCAACTCTGAACTTGCCCTCTCTTTGTCTCTGCAACTACAAACTGCAAAATCTACAAGAATCAAAACCCATATCGGCATATCATTTCAGATTGTTCAAAATATTGAAACCCATATCCTTTAGCTTTCATCACCCGCTGTTCCAGTTCGGGTTCGCCGTTCGCAAGCTTCAGCCGCTGGCCGGCCGTCTCTCAACTCTCAAGCCCTCTCTCTAACTTGTATGTATTGGTTTTGTTTTATTTATTTTTTTCTAAATCAATTAATCAATTTATGTAATTCTTGTTTTGCAAACTAAATCCTATTTAGTGAAATATTTAGGGCAAATCATTTCAGCCTCCCCACTCGCCTCCATCTCTATCCTCGTTCTCGACTCTGAACTTGCCCTCTCTCTTTCTCTCTTTCCCTCTCTGTGCAACTGCAAACTACAAAATCTACAAGAATCAGAAGTTCAAAACCCATATAATTTTGTTTATCTATCTCTCTCTCGACTCTACAACTGCTAACTCGTATGTATTGGTTTTGTATTTATTTATTTATTTATTTATTTTTCTAAATCAATTAATCAAGGTCTGTAATTCTTGTTTTGCAAACTAAATCCTTACTAATTAAAGGGTTGAGCAACTTAAAGGAATTGTATTTAGATTATTCTTCTGTTGACGTGAACTTTTTGCAAAATGCTGGAGTGATAACTTCTCTTAAAGGGATTCGACAGCAGATTAGTAGACTAAGGTTTATATGTTTTATACCATATTTAATTTTTTGGATTAATGTTTTAATTAATCATGATACATCAATTCCATAATATTGTTTGGTTAATTTGTTTTCATTGAATGAGCTTTATGAGGTCAGATTGATGATTTTTTTTTTTTTTTTTTTAATTCATGTGAAAATCTTTCTATTTACAAGGTTGAATGTAGGCTAACTTTCACTCTTAAGCTTCCTGTGGTTTTGAAAATCGATTACTCTATTTTTAAAGTCAAGTGATAGTAGGTGGAAGCACATGCTTGTTTGTATTCAACACCCATGTTGAATTTCATTTCCTTAGGAAATCAATTGACAAGCATGCCCTTTTAAGTCATTATCTGAAACTAGATTTTTGCTTTACAGCTGAAAAATAACTCTCCAATCCATAGCCCTCAGGTATGATCAGTGGTTAATTAGTACAGTTTTCTTTTAGTAATTCTTAGAAAAATTGGAACAGTGTCTAAATTTTAAATGTGTATTGTCTTAAGGGTCCAAGCATGAACATCAAGGACTCTAGCAAATCACATAATGCTTTGGGCTTTAGGTGTTTTTCAGTGCAATTCAAGTGTTTAACCTCCTATCTCAGGACAGGAGGCTCAAATTTGATATTCTTTGTAACATAAGGAAGCTAGATATGATTTTTTTAGTCTAACCCATGTTCAGATAAAATAATCTTGTTCTATGATCTTGTCACTGTTGTTTATCTTTGGGCACTTGTATTATTACCAAAAACCAACGTCTGATTTTATTTTGTTTTATTTTTTATATATGTTGGCATTACATTTTTAATTTTTTTCCTCACATAATCTATTTTAACCAGCTGATTAGGAGTAGAACAAAATCATTACTTTTGAAGTAAGATTAGGAGCATAGTTCTGGTTCTCAATCTTCATCTCTGGCAGGTATGTTCTGAATTCTGAATTAGATTTCCAACTTTTGCCGAGCATAGGCTTTTGTCGTGGCTATTACTTTAATGTTGAAAGCTTGGGTCCTTGTCGTGGCCGTTACTTTATTGCATTGATATAACATGGGAGTATGGGAACATCGTATGTGGAGGTTGTGATTAATTGTTATTTTTTGTAGATTGTTGTGAAGTTGTTGTTGGTTGTTGTTGTGTACATTTAGGGCCAATCATAATTTTAAATTGTCTATGTTTTTGAAAGTAGGTTGAGTTAGTTAGGTGTTACTTCTATCCAAGGATTTAACAAGGGTAAACAAGAGTTCAATCAATGGAACCTATGGACGTTTTTGTTTCAATTCAATCGATTGACCATGTCAATGGATCAATCCAACCTAGCAGGCTGCACTTTCCAATTTGGTTTCTAAGAATAAAGGCCTACTGTACTCAACCCTAAAAATTTTAAACAGCCATAGGATTTCAAAACTTATACATACAAGCAACCAAAGCATATTGAGAGCATATAAATTAAGTTAGTGATATTCAAACTCAACTCTGTCCTACCATTAATGTAATGTCCGTTGGCTGAATTTTGAATTAGATTGGATAATTGAATAGGGAATCTAAATTCTTAAAATTGGAATAAGTTTGATAGTGATAAAAAAATCTTGATAATTTGTATATGTACTGAATTATGTCTACTTTAAAATTGTCCATTGCCATCACTCTTTAAATAACTGAATAAGTTGAAATAATACTAAGTCTAATGGTTAATTAATTTATATTTATGGTGTACTACCCACCCAATTCAATTATTCTTTTCTTTAAATTATTATTATTTTAATGATAGACACTCCAACAAGATACTCAGAGTCTCAAACGCTAGTCCTTTCTTCTAAAATGAAATTATAAAAAAGTCCACAAACTCACAATATATAGTTCTTTTGAAATCCTATTATTACCCAATTTTGTTTGAAGTACCAGAATTTACACCAAAAAAAACAAAAAAACTAGGAACACCGTGATTCATCAATTTAAGTGTATTGGTGTATAGACGTTCGAATTATAAACTCTTCATATCTTAGAACACCATAGAAAAAATGAAGACTTTTCAAATTGACATTGCAGTTTTTTATGTACTCCATATGGTATAAAGACTACAAAGATTGTATTTCTGAATGTAAGAATCACAGACTTGTAAATCAAGTTAAGAAAAATAGATATATTTTTAAAAACATTGACAGAGTTCACTTCAAATTAAATCTAAAATATGATATAAATTTATAAAAGTCAAAGTTTTCTACAACAAGTTGATTTGAATATGTATTCTGTAGTTGTTGGGATTTATATGCCCTGGCATAGCAAATTCCTGTTTGGATTAATTGACATATGTTCTTGACGTTTCTGAAATATTTATGTTTTATACAATTGGTGAATTCAATGTATTATATTTCGATTCACTATGAAATTGATAGTGTCCATGTAATTACAAGAAATATTTATGTATATGTATGTGATGGCAATCAATGCATGATATATAAATAGTAATTATAAATTGTTCATAGTCGGTAATTATGAATGGACTCATAATTAATTAAGACTTGAACTGGATCCGCGTTAGGTTGAGATATATTGCGAGAGCCGTCATATGCAATTACTCCCTATCACCGTCATGGCATTTGACTCTTAAGCATGAGAAAAGTATAGACTCTTTTATTAATTAATAATTACTTTGATTTGTTCGGCGGATTCTTCGGGATCCTTAGACCGACACTTCGGGTAGTTATGTAATTAATAGTTAGAGGGTTATATTTTCAATATTTGCATCATTGCTACTTGTATTTATTTTGTATTGATTATGGTTGATCACAAAGTAAATTCGAAGGCCTTCGTATGATTTTAGACAAAATGATTTATTATATATTTATTTATTAAATTATTATTTTTGTCGAACAAATGTTTTATTGTGATCGAGCCAGAAATAATCAAAGGTACCAAAATAAATATATTAATTAAGTAGTCGGATTGATGGCATTATTTATCCGATAACTAACTATGCATAGAGGGGTCAAAGTGCAACATTGACTTAGAGGTTATTTATTATTTAATTGGAGTTCAATTAATTTCTTTTAGTGGAGTAGAAATTAATTTATGAATTAATTTAATTGGGTCCATGGACCAGGCCAATCATTAATTCATTGTAGCCAATAAAATAATAGGCCCAATGGATTCTCACTCATAGCCCAACTTGATATTGGAATCATATTAGATTTGAGACATGTGAATTAGAGATTGAGAAGGATTAGTTATTTCCTTTTCTTTACCTTTATGTTGCCTATAAATATACATGGTCTATGTATATTTTAGGGGTGATTTTAATGAGAAGGAAAAAGGAATTTATTTTTTCTCTCTAGAAAATTAGGGTTTATGTTCTCATCTAATGTTGGCTCCCACAAGCCTAGTTTTCCAAGGTCATTCATGGAGGCTTATGAGTGATTCCTAAAGGCAAATCAATTACCAAGAAGATGGAGATCCATGAAAAAGATGTCTAGCAAAAGGGATCTACAATAAGTGAGAACATTCACTTTAGAGGAAAGTTTTAAAGGTTTACTCAGACCTTTGATGTAAGTATTCAATCCATTAATTGAATGATACATCATATTTTTATTTTTGCATAAAACTTGTCTCTATGTGATGAATCAAGATCTATGAATCAAAATCCCTCGAAAAGTTTTTAAAACTTGCACGTTTCCCAACAGTGGTATCAGAGCATGGTTTGATTCATTACTAGAGATCAAGTTTTTATCAAAATTCATCATTCATGGATCCAAAATTATATTCATATATATTTTTATTGATGTATGTTGATGTATGATTTAATATGTTGATATATATTGATACATGATGATGTATGGATAATTGTGAATGAATGATGATGTATGGTTGGGCCATGGATGAAGCTTATAGGAATATTGAATGTAATTTTATCTTTGGATGAATGTAATTAAGGCTTTGATTTAGCCGTTTGAAAGTTCAATGATGTAATTTATTTTCCCATTGTATTTCAAGTTGTAAATATTTTTAAAGCCATGTAATATTCATCAAAGGATGTTATGAAGCTTCAAGAAGGTCCAAAAGGGTTAAATTATGCTTCAGTAATTTTCTGGAATTTTTCCGAATTTTTTGGAATTTTTCTGGAATTTTTTGAGGCTTAATTTAATTTTCTGGGAATTTTCTGATTTTTCTGGAATTTTTCGGCGTTTTTCCGGTGGCCGGAGCATCGCCGGCGGCGAGAAGAGGCGTCGGAGGAGGCTGGAATCAGATGTGGTGCATAGGAGGTGAGCCTGGCGCGTGAGGAACACGTGCCAGGAGGTGGCATATGCTGGCGCGTGCATTGCACGCGCCAGCCAAGGTTGTATGGCCTCCACGCGCGTGCAGGCGCGTCCCACGCGCCCCACGCGCGTGCCAGCGCGTGGGGGCGCGTCCCACGTGCCCCAGGCGCGTGCTAGCGCCTGGGGGCGCGTGCCTTCACCTGCAACATGCCCCAGGCGTGTGTGAGCGCGCGTGGGGCCCTCCAGGCGCGTTTCAAGCGGTGTTTTGCTTCTCCTGGTGCGTACCAGCCTTATGTGGGTGTTTGCAAGCCAATGGATGATCTTCCCGCGATACTTAGAGTAGTTAAATGTTAAGAGCTGATTCCATTGGCCGTTTTATTTGTTTTATCTGTTATTTATTTATGCAATGTATGAAATGCATGGAATATATAATTGTTAATTAATTATTATTCATGCATTGGATCCATGATATTTATTTAAATGGCTTGATTTATATTAATTAAGTTATGAAAATTAATTGGATCTGATTACTAGTTAATTTGAGGGCACTTATTGGGAAACGCAAATTTTTTTTTTTTTTTAAAGTGTGTTTCAAATTAAATATTAGTGAATCGTTTAAAGTCTAAATATTTTCTAAATTTAATTGGATTAAAATCAAGACGTTTTGCATGCATTATATCATGTAAATGAATAAAATAAAAACCCTAATTATGAATCATTAAAAAATTGAGTGGGAGCGGGGATTTTTATACATTGCCCCATGCCCTTCGTTATTAATACCATTGTAATTAGATTTTCAAAAATAAGGCCCCACGCATGATTTGAAGAGTCTTAATATTACAAGAATGGTTATCTCATAAAAATAATAATATTAAATGTTCATTGTAATTAGATCTTTAAAAATAAGGCCCTACGCATGATTTAAAGAGTCTAGATTATAATGACAAGATATTTAATATTTTATTTTTCATTAGAGCATTAATAACGTTATACACTCAATCTAAAATCAATAGTGTTAGCTCCCCAATGGAATGGTCTATACTAGGTGATTTTAGAAAGGTTAAACATAATCGGAAATCATTTCATATAGATAGACAAGGCATTGTCTTAAGAGATATGGAAATGATGGGATTTGCCTGCCAATAGTAATAATGAACTTCGCCAACCGAATAAATTATTGGCGTATTGGTTATTCGATTTTTCATGCAGTGGTTAAGGGACCCACATATTATTATTTTAATGAAAGTGCTCGCCTAATAGCAAATGAATCTCAATAATAGTAATAATGAACTCCTCCAACAGGATAAGTTATTGACATATTGATTGGTTGATTTATTATGCTACAGAGTTGAGGGACCTGCATTAATTAAAAGGGATTGTTCACCAATAATGATAATGATCTCTTGTTCGATTGAGATTTATTGTATTATGTGGTTAACAAGCTCATTTTAATTTTAAATATGCATGACAGTATTAATAATTCACCTTGCATATTGTATGAATGCAGTTATATTCAGATTAATTATGTCTAATCCAGTTTATCTGTTTGCTTACATATTCAATGTAACTGGATCTCATTAATATTGACTGAGAAAGGAACTTAGATATTTTATTCACCATGTAAGGGTACAAATGTATTTACTACTTCTAAACCTAATCCTTTTACTTTAAGATACCCAAGAGAACATTAATACTTTGAATAAGTGAAATAAGGCAAATGAGATGACTTGGTGCAATATTCTAGAGTTTACCTCGAATACGCTCCAAAGCTAACATTTACATTATTTTATTTTCTTCAAGCATCATGTTAAAATTTAATAAGATGTTTTGGTGAGATTAGATAGAAAGTATGCCAAAGTACTATGTCAGACTTGAATAGCATCCAGATAGCCTAAGGAACTCCAGTATGAAATCGAATTTTGAAAAATGATTGTTTATTATTTAAAAATTAGCTGGAGATCAATAAGGCTGACTTGGGTGATAAGTTTCAAGTTGACATGATTATTGCCTTGTTACCAAACTCGTTCGGCTCTGTTAGAGTGAACTAAATAAGGAATCAGTTTGAGTTCACACTCGCTGATATTCTTATAGAATTGGTAACAGATGAAGGGATAATCAAGAGTATGGGCGTTCCTATCAATCTAACCTAGTCTATACCATCTTCTTCTAGGCCCAAGTGGAAGGGCAAAGCACAGAAGAAGGATGATAACAGGACTAGACTAGCACAAAACATGGGTATTCAAAAAGGTTAAAGGGAATAAGGCAGTGTATGTTGAGGGCGAAGAAAACTGTTTCTTTTGTCGCTAACTAAAACACTAAAGGACGAACTGTTTAAGCAATGACGTGGCATAGGAAAATATATATATTTAATCATTGAGTCATGTTATGTGGTTGCGTCTATTAATTCCTGATGGATAGATTCTGGAGCCACTAAACATGTTTGTAATTTATTGTAAGGATTTCAGGAATCCAGAAGCCTTGATGATATGGATATATATTTATCTTTTGACCTGATGCCAAGGTTGTAGTTAAGTCAGTGGGAGTATTACATCTGAAATTAGAGAGTATGAGGATATTAGTATTAGAGAACTATCTTTATGCACAGAAGTGAAACGCAATCTCATTCTTATTTCACTCTTGGTTTATAAAAACTGTGTTGTTATTTTGTAAAACTGGTTTTATAAAATTGAATAGATATGCGATTGCTTTTGGTGCATTGAAAGATGGTTAATATACTATAATCACAAACTCTTAAGATTTGCAGGATATAGAAACTAATGTTGCATCTTCTAAATTGAATGTTAAGAGAAAAATTGTTATTCCTGACTCATTATATTTTTAATGTCTATTTTTGGGTTGTTATCAATCAAAATAAGATTCAAAGATTGGTCAAAGAAGGTTAATTACCTAGTGAGGCAGGGGAGCCTAAACCAAACTTGTGAACCCTATTTTGAAGGATAGATAACTCTTAGGGCTTAATCAGCCAGATGAAATAGACATAAAGGACAATTGGAGTCGGTACACACTGACACGTGTGGTCTTATGAACATCCAAGCAAGATTACTCACGTTTTGGATAAGTTTATCTGATGCAACACAAGTCTTAAACTCTTGGTATTTTCTGAGAAGGTTAAGACTGATGTGGAACACATATTAGGTAAACTTATCAAGACACTTCGATCTGATCGAGGATATGAGTATTTCTTGGGATAGTGCAAAGACTATATGGTCAATGAGGGTATTATGTACCAGTTTTCCGCAATTGACGCTAAATGTATTTAGGTGTCAAATAGGAATAACAGAATTCCACTTAACATGGTTAGATCTATGATCAGCTATGCTACATTATCTCTTTCATTTAAGAGTTTAGCGTTAATGACATCGATGCGCATTATGAACTGCATTCCATCTTAGTCTGTCTCAAGGATACCGTTGAGTTGTGTTTTTTTACTAAATATTAGTTTGAATCATATGCACATATGGGGTAGTCTTGCACATGTGCGCTTGATATGGACAAGTAAGTTGGAAGCAGATCATAGGCATGCTAGATTTGATAGCTACTCTAAATGTCACTAGGATGGATTATTTTATGATCTCAAAAATAAAAGTTGATTGTTTTCACTCACTGTTTATCTATAGGAGAATCATATTATGAATCACATACCTAGTAACATAATGTTAGAGAATTTGGTATGAGTACCAGATGTACCACATGTGAACACACTTATTATAGAGATTGAGAATAATATATGAATTCCCTATTGATGCGTTAGCATCATCTACTACACAGATTCTTGCATCGGTACATTGATGTAGTGGGAGGATTATCATCCAATTCGACAGAATCATGTTTTTAGGTGAGACCATTATAGACATCCCTGTTAAACATGAGTTGGACCCAGTAAGCTACACGGAAGCGTGAATCGATGTGGATACAGATCGTTTTGGTGAGTTACTATGAAATCAGAGTTGGAATCTATGTATTCTAATAAATTCTGGGATCTTGTAGAACTTTCTAGTAGGGTGATTCCTATGGAAGGCAAGTTAATCTACAAAAAGATACCAGAAGATTTCTTAGTGAATAAATCATGAGTGTACAAGGGAATGTCATTATTTTTCTAATTCTATATATATTGATGACATCCTACTCATTTAGAATGATGTGGAAGTTTTGTCATCAATAAAGAGGTAGTTGTTCAATTACTTTTAAATGAAGGATTTTCAGGATGTAAGCTAGATTCCTAGGATCAAGCTTTTGCAAGATCAGGTTAAAAGGAAAATAGGCTTATCTTAATAATCCTACATTGATAAAGTTTTGACCAGGTTTGGTATACATAACTCAAAGAATGAGTTCTTGCTTTATTGATATGGATGGCTCTCTCTAGTAAGTAGTTTTTCAAGACTATCAAAGGAGATTGAGCAAATGAGACTGGAACAATATGTTTCGGCATATGAGAGTCTCATATATGCCATGGTCTATACCAAACAGGACATCCGCTACATAGTAGGGATAGTCAGTAGAGATCAGTCCAATACTGGACTGGACAACTGGTTTATTGTGAAAAATATCATTAAGTACCTAAGGAGAATCAATGATATCATACTCATTTATGGATGTGATGATATGGTCCTAGTCAGGTATGCTAGTTCTGATTTTCAATCAGAAGTAGATACTATGAGGTTCATTACTTAGTGTATGTTCACTTAATGGAAGGGAAATTAGTTGGTAGATTGTCAAGCAGATTTCAACTGTTGACTCAAACCTGCAGGTGGAATATATTGCAGCCTTAAAGGTGGCAATATAAGCCTATTGGTTTGATCTCACTGATTTAGAGGTTGTGGAGCATACTAGCCTGCCTATCGAGCTATATTGCGACAATAGTGCAGAAGTAGTCCAAACCAATGACCCAAGGTTCCATAGATGAACGAAATACACTGATAGGAAGTATCATGTTCTACATGATATTATCCGGCAAAAAAATGTACTTGTAGCTAGAACATTGCATTGGAACACAACTTTGTTGATCCATTATCAAAGGTGTCATTGATCAATAATTTTGATCATCATCTGGATAACATTGGAGTTTGGTGCAATTTGAATTGGCTATGAGGGCAAGTGGGAGCTGTTGGGATTTATATGCCCTGGCATAGCAAATTCCTGTTTGGATTAATTGACATATGTTCCTGACGTTTCTGAAATATTTATGTTTTATACAATTGGTGAATTCAATGTATTATATTTCGATTCACTATGAAATTGATAGTGTCCATGTAATTACAAGAAATATTTATGTATATGTATGTGATGGCAATCAATGCATGATATATAAATAGTAATTATAAATTGTTCATAGTCGGTAATTATGAATGGACTCATAATTAATTAAGACTTGAACTGGATCCGCGTTAGGTTGAGATATATTGCGAGAGCCGTCGTATGCAATTACTCCCTATCACCGTCATGGCATTTGACTCTTAAGCATGAGAAAAGTATAGACTCTTTTATTAATTAATAATTACTTTGATTTGTTCGGCGGATTCTTCGGGATACTTAGACCGACATTTCGGGTAGTTATGTAATTAATAGTTAGAGGGTTATATTTTCAATATTTGCATCATTGCTACTTGTATTTATTTTGTATTGATTATGGTTGATCACAAAGTAAATTCGAAGGCCTTCGTATGATTTTAGACAAAATGATTTATTATATATTTATTTATTAAATTATTATTTTTGTCGAACAAATGTTTTATTGTGATCGAGCCAGAAATAATCAAAGGTACCAAAATAAATATATTAATTAAGTAGTCGGATTGATGGCATTATTTATCCGATAACTAACTATGCATAGAGGGGTCAAAGTGCAACATTGACTTAGAGGTTATTTATTATTTAATTGGAGTTCAATTAATTTCTTTTAGTGGAGTAGAAATTAATTTATGAATTAATTTAATTGGGTCCATGGACCAGGCCAATCATTAATTCATTGTAGCCAATAAAATAATAGGCCCAATGGATTCTCACTCATAGCCCAACTTGATATTGGAATCATATTAGATTTGAGACATGTGAATTAGAGATTGAGAAGGATTAGTTGTTTCCTTTTCTTTACCTTTATGTTGCCTATAAATATACATGGTCTATGTATATTTTAGGGGTGATTTTAATGAGAAGGAAAAAGGAATTTATTTTCTCTCTCTAGAAAATTAGGGTTTATGTTCTCATCTAATGGAGGCTCCCACAAGCCTAGTTTTCCAAGGTCATTCATGGAGGCTTATGAGTGATTCCTAAAGGCAAAACAATTACCAAGAAGATGGAGATCCATGGAAAAGATGTCTAGCAAAAGGGATCTACAATAAGTGAGAACATTCACTTTAGAGGAAAGTTTTAAAGGTTTACTCAGACCTTTGATGTAAGTATTCAATCCATTAATTGAATGATACATCATATTTTTATTTTTGCATAAAACTTGTCTCTATGTGATGAATCAAGATCTATGAATCAAAATCCCTCGAAAAGTTTTTAAAACTTGCACGTTTTCCAACAGTAGTAACTAGGGATATATGAGATGATAAACAGCATGAGATTGTCAAATTCTCAAAACGAATCATATTTTTTTACTCAAAAATAAAATAAAATTATGAAAAATTATAAAAAGAAGTCCTGTCCTACCTTAAATCATTTGAAAATAACCTGGTTTTCATAAGCTTTAGCTATAATACCGTTTCAAATATATAGGAAAGGAAATACCATGTCAGTACATGCCGATAGATGAGCCCTCCTATTCAGTACGAAGGAAGAAAAGCAAAAAAATGAAGCTGCATACACTTTTTAAGAAACTAGTTTGACCCAAGTGATGTAGAAAGCAGAGGTTGAATCAGTAGAGGGAGATTACGCGGTTAAGACACAAACATTATCCTGAATTAGAACTTAGAACTGACATACAACATTGAATTGAAACCAACTAAATTCAAGATGGTATAAAGAAAAAATTATAGTGAAGAATCAAGCACATAAAATGATTCAAATAACAAGAACTTGAATAATATCTATAAAATTAATACTATTAGGTCCTTATCAAAATAAATAAATAAATAAATATGATTAGGTATATGTAGTAGACTATTCATATTAGAGAGTAGTTTATTTCACCCCAGTAAGCTGTAGACGACTGTCTTTGGTGCACCGATATTACTGAAATGAATGATTCAAGAGAGAATTAGGGCAAGATCTACTTAAAGGAGACTTGTTGGTCGCGCCCTACATTAACAAGAACAAGTGGCTTAGGCTAGCTTAATATTTTTTGGTATAAAGTGGATAATCTTAGACTTACACCATTCTAAGCTTATTTGTTGCCGAATCTAAGTTAAGCTCATCCTATATGCATATCGTATAATTTTTATTTCTGTTCACTCTATATGGTGAACATAGATAACCGATTGCCTTTCACACTATATTTGAAATATTTATACTTTTGGTTCAAATCCTGGTATAAAGATTACTATGATTATGCTAAATCAAAAGGGCTGGATGTAGGTGTATCAATATTTGACATTTTTACAAAATCAATAAAGGTTGCATTTTTACCAAAAGTTCTATAAATCAATATTTGACATTTGCACTTTAAATCATTATAAAAATTACTATGTTACAATTTTACTTTAAATTAACATTACATTTTAATTATTAGGAAACGCTACTAATAGTATCTTACCAACTCCCTGGTGAAAAACTTTTTGAAAAAAAAAAAAAACTTACTGGGAAAAATGTTGTAATTTATTATTTTTTATTCTGAATTTAGTTTGATTCTTTATTTTACAAAAATGTGACTGCGAATGACACACTAGGACACAGTATGGTGGAATGGACCAAGTTATACTTTCTTATTATGGAACAATAGTTCTTTTGCTTGCGTGTCTAATCTGGAATTTATTCTCCACTATGATTGTATTTGCAGATTGGAAGTCAATAAAGTTGTAATTTTATTCAATATAGGATGACTAAAGTGTTGTCATTCTTTCATTCTTGATGATAAAATGACTTTCTATATTATTTTATGAATCATCATATTCAATTTTAAGAAATTGTATTTCTAATTGGGACACTCTTAGAAAAAATTGTGTTGGCCTGCTCATCATACGAATTATTTAGTGGTCATAACCTATCTTTAAATTTCTTGTTTCTCTTGACAGGTAATCTCTATCATACTTAAGAGAAATGTTGTTATAAAGACAAATTGCATCAAATAAATGGAACGCTGCAAAGAAAATTGTTGTTCCATGGAGTTTACCAATGCTTAAAGTGAGACTAAGTATGGAAAGTCGAAAAGAAAAACTGTTAAGGATTTGGAGCAATACGAGTAAATGACACAAATGTATAAAACTATCACGGATGAGCTTGACATAGCCTAATTCCCTGAGGAAAGTGATATCTTTAGTAGTTCATTCATATTTTGTTTTCTTATGGACATGTTAGTTCTTTTATAGTTTATTAGTTGGTTTTTAATGGACACACAATTGGTAGATGTAATGGAAATGTCATACATGGATGTATTTAATAGTTTTTTTTTCATAGACAAGCCATATGGATATATGTATACAGTGTGTAATGGATGTATTTTATTTGAAATAATTAATTGAATTATTTTTTTAGTTTTTACTATATGTGATTAATGGTATTTAATTACTAGTGTATTTTAAATTAAAAAAATTAAAATTTTGATAGATTTATTAATTATATTACCTGTCCAAAATTATTATTTTTTTTAATAAAAGAATTGGATATTTGTGACCAAATTTTTTGGCCACAAAAGGATAAATTATTTGCGACTAAATTTAATGGTCACAAAAGTGTAGCTTATTTGCGACCAAAAATGAGGGTCGTAAAAGGGTACCTCATCTGCGACCAAAAATGAGGGTCGCAAAAGGCTATCCCATCTACGACCAAAAATAAGGGTCGCAAAAGGCTACCCCATCTGCGACCAAAAATAAAAAATGAGGGTCGCAAAAGGCTACCCCATCTGCGACCAAAAATAAGGGTCGCAAAAGGCTACCCCATCTGCGACCAAAAATAAGGGTCGCAAAAGGGTCCCTCATCTGCGACCAACTTAATGGTCGCAAAAGGGAACCTTATCTACAACGAAACTTAATGGTCGCAAAAGGGGTTCACTATTTGCGACCATAAAATTTGTCGTTAAAATTCATTTTGGTCGATAATATAATGGTCGCAAAAAAGGGCTTATTAGCAACCAATTCATTTTTTTGTCGCTAAAAACTATCCGCATCGCAAGTATCGTCGACCACGGGGCGACCAAAACGTTTTGGTCGTTAAAGGACATTTGCGACCAATTTTTGACCTTTTGCGACCAAAAATTTGGTCACAAAAAGCCCAATCTGTTGTAGTGATTCCTGTGAATGAAAATTCATTTCACAACTAAATGTATTGAATGACCATTCCATTCCCAAGTAATTTTTTTCAAAAAATCAACTTCCCAAAAAACCCTCATGTTCCAAGTCTAAAAAGTACCACTACCTTCCACCACAACCACCTCTGCCTTTCACCACCACTGCCACCGAATTTCACCACCTCCCACCGCTTTCCACCATTACCACCACCTCCGTCTTTCAACACCGATACCACCTTTCTTTTCCGCAACCACCACTACCGCCACTACCATCGCCTTTCACCACTACCACCATACCTTTCACTATAGCCACCACCTTCCACCACCACTACCTTTCACCACCACTACCACCACCACCGCCTTTCTCTACCTTCACCGCTTTACACCACCATAACCACCACCGCCTTACACCACCGCCACCACCTTTCCCCATCACCACCGCCTTCTACCACCGCCACCGTCTTTTACCACCGTCACTACCTTTCACCACCACCACTACCGCCGCCACTGCTTTTTATCACCACCAATGCCGCCGCCTTTAACCACCATCGTCACCGCCTTTCACCACCACCACTGTCACCGCCTCTCACCACCACCACTGCCGCCACCACCTTGCACCACAACCACCACCACCACCTTCCACCACCACCGTCGCCGCCACCACTTTCCACCATACAACTGCCACCAATACCACCTTCCACTACCTTTCACCACCGCCACCACCACTATCGTCTACCAGCATTACTGCCGCCTTCCAACACCACCACCTACACCACTACCGCTTTCCACCTCTACCACCACTCACTACCGCCACGGCCACCATTTATTTTTAAAAAATTATAGAAGAATATCATTTTGTTAATTTAATTTATTTGTTACTAAGAGGGATATTTTGGAGAACTCAATTTGAAATTTATTCCATTTTAAATTTTAAATTGATCCAACCAAATAATAGAATGGTTATTATCATTCTATTTCTGCACATTCCATATTTACAACTAAACAATAGAATGGGAATGGTCATTCCATTCCATTCCTATTCTCATTCCATTCCCACTTGCATTCCATTCCATTCCATTATTGCACACCAAATGCAACATACTAGAATTAAACAACTTGACTCGGTCATCTCATCTCACGACCTAATACTTTCCATCAATCCATTAGTCTTAAATATAATTGAACTCCAATAATAATAATAAAAAAAGGTTAAATCATATAATTTACCCCTCCACACTAATTAGCAAATGATAAATAAAATGTCATCATTTCATAAACTAATTAACCTTAATTTTACTCCTAGATTATTCTCGTTTAGTCATATAACAAAATACTAGGCGCTTGGATTTACTGTGATTAACAAATCAACATAAAATTAACTGTTTGCGTATTATATGTTGTGAGATATATATTTTGTAATTGGCTAATTTCGTTCTCAAAACAAGTCCGATCGAGTTGTAAAATTTTGGTTCAGAATTTTAAAATTAAAGATCGGAAGCAGATTTGAAGAAGTTCAAGTATTCATGCTTTAATACACTTTAGGTTGATGAGAACAATGTTTTAGAAAGGTATGTGAGTGTGTGAGAACACTTAGGAGGTTTGGAAAGTTCAAAACACAAGTTTTAAGGAAGATTTTACATTCAGCATGTAATATTTCCCAATTTTTCATTTCCCATTTTTCGGGGATTTTTTTATTTCTCGGGATTATTTTATTTCTTGCCTCGATTTGCATGTCTGACACCATGAGGTGTGTCAGGTGAGTTCTGAGGGTTCGTTCAGGCATTTTTTCAAATTTGGGACTCTTAGAAATACGTTGTTGGCCATTTCGGCATTTTTCAGGTTTTTAGGCCGGGAGGTCCCGAGCAGGACCCGAACTGGATTTGTCGTGTACGAAAATTATTTTTCGGGACCGTTGCATTTCATACATCAATATTTGATGCATATTTATGTGACTATGCGTTTAGATATGTGTTTATGGTGTGTTTAGTATGTGTATATGTGCATGTGAGACAAAAGAGATTTTTTTAGAGATGTGGACCCCACAGGAGTATATTGTTGACATAAGGGGGAAAAACCTCATTTTCTTCTTCATTTATTCTCTTCTCTTTAGCCTCAGCCTTCTTACTCTCCCCTATGCAATTTTCTATTCTTTTTCTTTCAAGCTTCAAGGCTTAATTTTCCTATCTTCCATCTAGTTTCGGACCCACTGAAAGCAAAGTTTACGAGCACGACGATAGCTACGTTTTGATCGAAGCCGATCTTAATTTGACCACTTTGGATTTTTGAATTTTGGGCAAAATTGGGGCTTTTCTTCTATTTTAGAGGTAGATGTTCCTGATATTCATATTCTTTGATTTCAGTGAATTAATTTCTTATAAATTGGCCCTAACATGCTTAAATTGTATAAACTTGTCTATGGTAATGAGGGTTTATGTGTATTAGATATGGTAGTTGTGTTTTATGTGCTAATTGAGTTGACTTAGATGTCTACTTGGTTTGTTTTAAAAAAGCATGCTAAATTTAAATTATCATATGCCCAATATGTTTAAATGCCATGAATGTGAGGTTGATTGCGTGAAGTTTAATGTGTTAATTATCTCACAACAATACAAGTATGATATGGTTATAATGTATGAAATTAATTTTAGACTTGATAAAACCACCATAGTCCCTAAGATTTAACACTTTCTAAGTAGCCCTATCCTGCAAAAAATTCGTACTATTGTGAGCTAAGTCACATAATTCGCTCAAACCACTGGCGCTACATCGCTCCGCGCGCGAATTGGCGTTTTGAAAGTGAATTTGCCAATAATTCACGCTCTCATGTTTTTGAATTCACGAATTCAATTTAAGAATTCGCTGGTTTTTAAAGTTCAATTCAACGAATTGTGTAAGGTAAAATCGCGTATTTTGTTCAAGAATTCGACGACTTTTGACAATAAATTCACGAATTTAGTGTAATTCTTGTGAAATTTCAATTTTACCCCCAACTTAAATAGACCAAATAAGGTTAATTATGTCAAAAAGTAATCAATTTAATTTAATTAAGTAAACTATGTCCTTTATAGGTAAAAATCAAATAATATAACAATATACTTAATATTTAATAATACTTATTTATTAGTAAAGAAATAAATGAATGAATAACTTTTCATATTCTGATTGTGATTTCTCGATTTTCTCTCTGCTATTAAGTGTTGGGTTTGTGATTCTTGAACTTCTTTCACTAGTAATTGACTCTTGATTAACTCTTATAGTCTTATTTTTGTTCCATTATTTCATATTCTCTCTGTTATTTCATATACTTTTCATATACTTTTGAACATTGCTATTTTAATGACAAGGATTGTCATCTTGAGAGTTTAAAGTAGGTTAAATGTATAAATGACAATGTTTTTGAACATTGCTTTTTCTATTATGCCCTATTCACTATTATGTTTTTATTTTTATAAAGCAGCTTGTTTGATTGTCATGTTTGTTAATTTATGCATTTTTATAAAGCAGGTTATATTGGTTGTATTGGATTCATATTTGATTCACTATTTTGTCTTTTTTATTTGCATGAAATTTATTTAAAATATATATTTACTATTATAAATTAATAATTTATATATTTATAATGTGGTGCTCTAGCAGCGCTCCCGCTCTAAGATTTTTTTAGATATGCCGCTCTCGCGCTCCTGCTCCCGCTCCCGATCGCGCTTTCGCTCTCGTTCCCGCTCTATGTGACTTATATTGTGAGTGGTAAAATAACACACATTAGCGTATCAACACATAACGCCCGATTTAGATAACTGACCACTAGTCCTGATGCAAGTACAAATGAAGATAAGATGCAAAAATGGGATGCACTAGAATCAAACAATACATGGGCCTAAGAACCAAACACTCAGAATATACCTAGGAGAACTGATGGACTAGATGATGTGTTGGCTGGGATAACTTCATAGACACGTCCCTGTGGTGTATATGCCTGTGGATCGCTAACCTGAATACCCGACTATTGTGTGGTTATGGTAGGAGTATCCCTCCTAGCTGGTCGTAAACTCTTAGAAGACATAACAGGGGTGTGGTAGTGGCAGTCGCCTGAAACCTAACTGAATTGTAGCCGACTGTGCCGGCCTCTATTGTGACCCTCTGCTACTACCTGTGCCTCCAGTCCTACGTGGACAATCCTTCGTCCTATGGCCTTACTGGTCACAACCAAAACAAGCTCCTGAACTGGAAGACAACTGTGGACTCTCAGATTTGTAATGTCTCTATTAGTTACATTAAAAACATATGACACCAATCCTAATTGACCCAGCTGGCAAAGGAGTAGTAGGAGAGGATCATGCAGGCTGCTGTCCCTGAACCTGAGAAAAACCACCCTTGTGCTTCTTCCCTGGCTGACCCTCTGACGATGGCCCTACATTCTTCTTCTGCTTTCACTATTTCCTATTTGTATTCCTGTCTTTAGCTTCTGCCTCTATCATCAAGGCTCTCTCCACTGCTTTCGTATACACTTTGATATTCTAGGTTGTCAATGCTGACCTTATGCTATAGTGAGGCCAAAAAAAAAAAAAAACCTTACGAGTTTTGTCTGCCTCATCTCTCACTAAGTCAGGAACAAAGCGAGAAAGAGAGGTGAGCTTGTTCTCGTACTCTGTCACAGTTATAGTGCCCTGAATGAGATGATCAAACTCTCTCCTCAGTTCCCATCTCTTAGTCATCGGGAAGTACTTATCGTAAAACGACTCCTTATAGGTGTCCCAATCTATAGCCTCAACGTTTTATCAGTTGGTAACTGACTTCCACTATAACTTCGCATCCTTAGAGAAATTATAAGTGGCCAAGATGATCTTCAAGTGTTCATTCGGCACACCAATAGTCAGCAAGTGCTTCTCCACTTGGTCAAACCAATCATCTATGACCATAAATCTTTATCACCCTTAAATATTGTAGGCATTAACTTGACAAACCTACAAAAAAAACTTGAGAATTTTCTCCATCTCCGTCTCTTCCGGATGAACCACCAGTTGTGGTACTGGTTGGGGTATCGGTTATAGAATAATGGCAACCATAACCCACAGAACATCTTGCAACAAAGTAGTTAGGGTCTGCCTAACTGCACCTTTACCCTTTTTATCGGATGCCTCAACATCATCCCTTCTAACGGAAACACCTCTCAGAGGAATTAAGTCCCTGAGAAGTGTGTCCTCATCCACTTGCTCCACGGAGTTGGAGCTAGAACTTTCCTACATCACCTCTAGTTGGCCTAGAGCCAACTCCTTGAGGATCCTTTCGTGGTGGCATAATGCTAGAGGTCATATAATGGTGTTTCAATATTTTTTATAAAAGAATGTTTTCATAGTCTATGCTTAGGAAAAATAGATTATTTGCAAAGCAGTTAAAATAGTTAGAGTAGGTAGGTGGATAGTCCATGTTAACCGCAGATTGGTTATAGCTAACTAAATCTTATAAAACATCTTTCTTTAAAACCCGAATTGAACGAATGTTATTGAGTTCAATTCATTTAAAAACATAATTTGTTAAAATCCCAGAGTTGATGCAATTAACCATAGTATGATGATTGTGGTTAAATCAAAGCCCTAAGATTTCTCTCTCTGATCATTTAATTTAATTTAGTTTAATTTTTCATTTCAATTTTAGTTTGTTTTTAATCGTGACAACCAAGCAAACTTTTCAACCAGTTACCTGTAAACCATTAGGACTAAAGTAAAAACTGAACATAAATTTATCTCCCTATGGGTTCGACATCCTCTTTACATAGAGTTATCCTGCACGAAATCGTTCTATTGAGAATGGTAAAATTAAACACGACAATTTTTGGCATTGTTGCCGGGGAGATTAGTTTTAGTTTAGTTTTTAATTAGTTTATTTTGGTTTACCAGTCTTCGGACTTTCTGATATCTCACCTTACTACTTTTTCTTTTTAGGTACAGGAAGTTAGCAGTGGGGATAAAGATGCTTAAGGGATAAAAGTTTCGGTTTATTAAACCTTTTATGAGTCTTTACTGTTTTTCTTTTACTTAGAAAATTTTATTTTTGTCACTGTTTAGGATTAGTGGAATGAATACATGTTAACTCATCATACTCGGTCAAAACCTTTAGTGCATGATCCTGAAATAGAGAGAACTCTTAGTCAGTTAAGAAAACTTAAAAAACATTTGAATACTATAGGAAGTTCCTCTGATAACATGGCTGATATTCGTGATGCACCGGGTAATGGTAATAATGGTAACAATAATGGTAATGGAAGACAGGTACCACCTGCTCATCCACAACTACAATTGAGGGACCATTACATTCCTACCACATACACTTCTCATTCGTGCTTTGGATTTTCAGATGCTGATGCAACCCATTTTGAGATCAAGCCTACTATGATCCAAATGCTTCCTACCTTCCATGGGTATGTAACAGAGGATCCCTATACGCACTTGGATGTATTTTTGGAATTGTGTTCAACTACCAAATTGACCACTCTTACCAATGATTCATTCAGGATGCGACTTTTCCAATTTTCTCTCAAGGACAAAGCAAAAACTTGGATGCATTCCCTTTCTCCAAATTCCATGTCTACATGGGAGATGTTGCAACAAGAGTTCTTGAAAAAGTACTACATAGTTGGTAAAACCTGTCAAATAAGAAGAGAAATCATGGCGTTTTCCCAAATCCCAGGAGAACAGTTCCATGATGCTTAGGAAAGATATAATAATCTTCTAAGAAAGAGTTCACACCATGATATTGCTCAATGGAACTTAATATAGATTTTCTATGATAGTCTTTCAGATTCTTATAGAAACATGGTTGATGCCTCTAGTACTGGAGTTTTTCTATATAAGAGTCCAGCTGACGCTTGGGAACTGTTTGAAGCCCTAAGTGAAAATTCAACACAACATGCATCTTCCTCTAGGTTTAGGTCTTCACCTGGAATGCATAAAGTTGAAAAAGTCTTTGAGGTGGACAAATCTTGTGAGTTAGCTGCTCAAATAGAAGCCTTGAACCATAGGTTCGATCAAATTATATCATCTGGCTTTGCTTTTGTTGCTAGTCCACAAACTACCTTGCCCAAGGAAGTTTGTTCAATCTATGCTAATCCTTCCCATTTTGCTGACACTTGCCCTATGATGGGACAATCATCTGAGATCCCACAAGAGCAAGTGAATGCTGCATTCTCTAGACCGACATATAATCCATATTCTTTCACATATAATTCTGGTTAGAGAGATCATCCAAATCTGTCATGGCGTAATTAAAGCCAAGGAACCACTATTCCTCAATCTCAGGGATAGTATCAAAATTCATCCAATCCTATGCCACAAAATAATTCTTTTAACCAATCTAGTATCTATCGTCCATCCCAGTTTAGGAATCAATCCACTCAAGCTCCTAATCTTCCACCTCCTCCAAGAAATTTTGTTTTTGAGAATCAAGTACTCAATACTCTTATTGATCTTAAAGCCAATACCCAACTTCTTAATTCTCATTCATAAGCTATAGCAAAGCTAGAGGCACAAGTTGGGCAAATAGCGAGTACTCTATCTCGAAGAGAGGATGGAAAGCTGCCTAGTCAGCCAATAGCCAACCCAAAAGGGTATACTTACATGATTGATGAAACCAATTCCTCAGGTATTCATCATGAGCAAGTTCAGGCTATTACTACATTGAGGAGTGGTAGAGTGGTTGACAATCAAGTTGAAAAAGGACAGGAAAAAAAGGAAAGGCTTAGGGTTCCCATTGTTCCTATCATTCATAATCCACATCCGAAGGATGTTTCCTCAAGTGCTATTCCACAATTCACCACAGGAGTTGAAGGTGGAGTCACTTCTTCATCTGCTCTTATTCTTGAGATAGCTTATGAGCCAAGAGCGCCTTATCCTGAACGTTGTAAGGAACCCTCCCACTTTGGTAAACAAGGGGAGAAAATTCAAGATATGATGGAGGTTTTTAAATAGGTCAAAATCAATCTTCCTCTGCTCGATGCTATAAAGTAAATTCCAGCCTACTCTAAATTTTTAAAGGACTTATGTACTCTAAAAAGAAAATCCAAAAGCCAAGTTCCTAAGAAAATTTGTCTCACCGAGAAAGTCAGTGTTATTCTTAAGTATAACACTCCTCTTAAGGTTAAAGATCCTGGTGCCCCTTTAATTTCTTGCATCATTGGAAACAATGTGATAGAGCGAGCACTTCTTGACCTTGGAGCAAGTGTTAATCTTATTCCTTACTCAGCGTATGAGAAGTTAGGTTTGGGTGAGTTAAAACCTACGTCAGTTGTTCTACAGCTTGCTGACCGTTCTGTCACATAACCACGAGGTATTGTTGAAGATGTACACATAAAAGTGGACAAGTTCTTCTTTCCGATTGATTTCTTAGTTCTTGATACAGAACCGGTCCACGATTCCAAAAAGTATATTCCAATTATTCTTGGGCATCCTTTTCTAGCCACAGCGAATGCTTGCATTAACTGTAGGACTGGAGCCATGGATTTATCTTTTGGGAATATGAAAGTTAAGCTAAACATCTTCAATGCTATACATTATCCCCACAATGATAGTGAATGTTTCTTCCTTGATGTTATTGATGAGTTGGTTGAGGAATCACTCCCAACTATTTTATCCAAGGATCCTTTAGAAGCTTATCTGAATCACTTCAATTATGAAGACTTCGATATCGAATCTTCAATAGCTGAAGTTAATTCTTTGCTCAACTCTGCTCCTATCACAGATTTTCCTCCATGGAAATCTAGACTTGAGCCTCTTCCTCCACTTTCTAGTACTCCGCTTATTCCTTCCTTAGAGTCTTCACCTAAGCTTGAGCTTAAGCCACTTCCGGGCAAGCTCAAGTATACTTTCTTGAGTTTAAATGACACCCTCCCGATGATCATTGCTTCAAATCTTACAAGTTCCCAAGAAAGTGGTCTCTTAAAAGTTCTTGAACAAAATAAAGAGGCTATTGGGTGGAGTGTGGATGATTTAAAAAGAATTAGCCCCACAATTTGTATGCATCAGATTCATTTGGAGGAGGATTCTCGAACCTCTCGGGAACTCCAAAGAAGATTGAATCCAAATATGAAAGAAGTAGTGCTGGAGGAAGTTGTGAAGTTGCTAGATGCGGGTATAATCTACCCCATCTCAGATAGCAAGCAGGTGAGTCCTACTCAGGTAGTACCTAAGAAGACCGGTATTACAGTAGTTAAGAATTCCGAGAGAGAATTCGTTCCACAACGTACCACCACTGGATGGCATGTGTGTATTGATTACCAGAAAGTCAACTCTGCTACTAGAAAAGATTATTTTCCTCTTCCATTCATTGATCAAATTCTAAAGCGATTGGTTGGCCAGAGCTATTATTGCTTTTTAGACGGATATTCCAGCTATAATCAGGTGGCCATTGATCCTAAGGATCAAGAGAAAACTACTTTCACTTGTCGATTCGGTACATTGGCATACAGACGGATGCCTTTCGGATTGTGTAATGCACTAGCTACATTCCAGAGGTGTATAATGTCTATCTTTTCGGACATGCTTGAAAATTTTCTTGAGGCCTTCATGGATGACTTCTCTATTTTCAGATTCACATTTAAGAATTGTCTCCAAAATCTGTCCCTAGTACTTCAGCGTTATAGGGAAACCAATCTTATTCTTAGTTAGGAGAAAAACCATTTTATGGTTCAAAAGGGGATCGTTTTAGGACATATCATTTCAAAAAAAGGTATTGAAGTTTATAAAGCCAAAGTAGATTTAATCTCCAAATTGCCTCCTCCTACCTCCATAAGGGGAGTCTGATCATTTCTTGGGCACGCCGGGTTTTATCGATGCTTTATTAAAGATTTCAGCAAAATTTCTCGTCCTTTGTGTAATCTACTTGCAAAGGACGTTCTTTTTGTCTTTTATGAGTCATGCCTAGAAGCTTTCCACAAGCTTTGCTCTCTTCTTTCTTAAGCTCATATCATGAATCCTCCAAATTGGGCTCTTCCATTCGAGATCATGTGTGACGCATCTGATTTTGCTGTAGGTGTTGTCTTAGGACAACAAATAGATAAGCTTCCTCATGTTATCTACTATGCGAGCAAAACTCTTTCAGAAGCATAATTGAATTATACCACAACTGAAAAAGAGTTGCTTGCAGTTGTCTTTGCTTTAGACAAATTCAGATCTTATCTGTTGGGTTCTAAAGTAGTGGTCTATTCTGATCATTCTACTTTGAGACATCTTCTCTCCAAAAAGGAAACCAAACCCCATTTAATTTGATGGATCATCTTGCTTCAAGAGTTTGATTTTGAGATCCGGGATAAGAAAGGGTCATTAAATGTGGTAACTGACCATCTTTCTAGAATTCGTATTGAGGATACCTCACCTTCACTTCCAGTTTTTGATTCCTTTCCGGATGACCAACTGTTTGGGGTTTCTCATACGGATTTGCCTTGGTTTGTTGATATTGTGAATTACCTCGCAATAGGCAAAATTCATTTGGCTTGGTCAAAGTAGGAAAAAGATCGATTCTTCTCTCAGATTAAGATTTATTATTGGGAAGATCCTCAGCTCTTTAACTATTGTGCTGATCAAATCATTCGTAGATGTGTTCCTGAAAGTGAGTTTCATAGTATTCTAACCTTCTGTCACAGTTTAGCTTGTGGAGGTCATTTCAGTGCAAAGAAAACTGCAGCTAAAATTCTTCAATGCGGTTTCTTTTGGCTATCACTCTTTCGAAATGCATACTTATTCTGTAAATTATGCCTTAGATGTCAGCAGTTAGAATCAATTTCCAGAAGAAACATGATGCCCTTAAATCTGATCTTAGTCATTGAGGTCTTTGATGTCTGGGGTATTGATTTTATGGGTCCTTTTGTTCAGTCAAACAAAAATGAATATATTCTTGTGGCTGTAGATTATGTATCTAAATGGGTTGAAGCAATTGCTACTAAAACCGCCGATCACGCAGTCATGGTTGAGTTCATCAAACGAACATTTTTAGTCGCTTTGATATGCCACGAGCTATTATTAGTGATGGAGGTGCTCACTTCTATAATAGGTATTTCCGTACCTTGGTACAAAGATACTCCATCACTCATAAAGTTGCTACTCCCTATCATCCCCAAACAAGTGGCCAAGTTGAATTATCCAATCGTGAAATTAAGAGAATTCTTGAAAAAACAGTTAAGTCAGATCGTAAAGATTGGTCTTTAAGATTGAATAATGCTTTGTGGGCTTACCGAATAGCTTATAAAACTCCGATTGGTATGTCATCTTCCTGTAGAATTAAAACATAGAGCTTTTTGGGCCATAAAAAAGCTCAACTTTGATATGAACTCTGCTGGATCTAACAGGAAGCTCCAACTAACAGAGCTCGAAGAATTACGTAATGATGTTTATGAGAGTGCTAAGGTTTACAAATCAAAGACTAAGGCATTTCATGACAAGTATATTGTGCGTAAGACTTTTGAGCTTGGAAAAAAAGTTTGGCTGTTTAATACACGACTGAAACTTTTTCCTGGCAAACTGAAGTCACGTTAGGAAGGTCCATATATGGTTATTTCTGTTACACCTTACGGTGCGATTGAGATACAAGATTGTAAGACTGGACAACTGTTCAAAGTCAATGGACAGAGACTGAAGCCCTACATAGAGGGTAATGTGTAGAGAGGCACAGTAGAGGCAGTAGAACTTCATAATCCTATTTACGTGAACTAAGAGGTTAGGTTTTCATCGAGCTATCAACGTTAAACTTAGCATTCTTTCGAGCTATCGAAGTTAAACTTAGCATTTGTATGTTGTACCATAGTTTTGTTTTATTTTTATTTATTTTAGGTTTTAGGTTTATTTTTATGTTTATTTTAGGTTTAGATAGTTTAGGTTTAAATAAAAAAGAAAAAGAAAATAAGAATTGAAAATTTGAAAAAATCTAAAAATATGTCTCAATGCTTGAGCCTGTAATTTGGTGCTCAAGCATTAAGCTACTTAAAGCTCGAGCCTGCACTTGCTAATCTCGAGCCCTCCTTTATCGTGTACCTTAGGGTTTTCAGCAGATATGCTCGAGCCTTAAACCTAGGGCTCGAGCTTCAGGTTAGGGTGACTGAGCTGCAGGATAAACAGGTAGTGCTACGGCAGATGCTGTCTGCGCTGCAGAGCATATTGGAGGAGTTACTACGCCACACGCCGTCCGCACCTTCTACTTCTACAAACACTCCTCTTCTGATAGATTAGCTGACTAGGGCTTTTCTATAGTATCTTTTGTAGACTAGGGCAGTCTTTTGCTGTATTTATTTCTTTATGATGTATATCTGTCCTAGGGCATTGTATTGATCATTTATATATATATATATATATATATATATGCTTTTTGCTTATAATATTCTTGTGTTATTATTACTTCATGTGCTATTTCTCTATTCTTACTCCATATGTTTGAACTCTGATATGTTTTGGAGTTGGTTGATTGTGCCATATGCTACAGATTAAGTTTGGGGGTGATGTTCCACTTTCCCCTCTGAGCTTTATTTTGGTCTATATTTGTTAGTCTACTTATCTGGTAATATTTTTTATCTCCCTTTTGTTCTCACACATTAAGGACAATGTGCATAATAAGTTTGGGAGTAAGGTATTTTGGACTTGGTATTTGGGACTTGAAAAAATTGAAAATTTTGACATTTTTGTTAACACAAGGATAGGTTATGATATTTGATATTATTAGAATGAATTTGAGTATGTTGATTGTTATATACTCCATTTGCATTCTGATGTTGGTTCGAAATGGTTTGTATGCTAAAATATTGTGAAAATGGATTCTTGAAAATTTTGAAATCAGTTTGTGGCCTGTGGTCCACTTTGTTAGGATGATCTTTATTTAATGAAATTAATCTTTGGAATGCTACACTTTGCACATATTCACACTTGTATGGATTTTGTGGGGTAAATTTTAGAAGTCTTGTTTTATTTTGAGTTAAACTAAGATGAGCAAGTAGATTTGATACTTTTGATAACCAAGGCATAAAATATATATATATATATATATATATATATATATATATATATATAAAGAATGGTATGTATGCAATGCAATAAAAGAAAAAAAAAATTCTTCACCAATGTGAATAAAAAAAATAGTGAAGAAAAGAAGTAGAAAAGGATCAAGTTTAGGTTCTGTACCTAGATTGCTTGAATGATTAAGTCCTTAGGGGTGTGTTCTGACACCTGATGCACTAAGACCATCTGGTTTAGGAGTCATTGGCTGAAAGTTCGTTACATGGGTGGTTTAGAAAGCATGATAGACTTGAACATTGCACAGTATCCTTTTTAAAAAGAGGCATACCCTGAAAAAAAAAACTAATTAATAAATGCCTTGGGAGTTGGAATTTGAAAAGTTTGCCTGTGAATTGAGGAATAATTAGGAATGAATGCAAGTATGGATAGTAAGCCACACGTTGAATTGTAGGATCACTTTCAAAAAGTGTTTTGGAGATTGAGATTGTTGAATGAATGATTAAACTGACATATGGGGACTATGGTTACTAAATTGTAATTAGAAGTTGAGAGTTTTCCTGATTACATGATTGGTTGTACTTGCTATATTTGACTAATTAATAAACTGCATGGATAATATGATTTGAAAACAGGTTTGAATAGGTTTACCGTACAATTAAGGCACTGATTTGAGAAGTTTGTGGGTATCTTCACTGGAAACCCTCATGAGACTATAACTCGTCCACTAGGGGTAACCTAGGGGTTTAAAGGCTTGTTGCATAGGCTAAATGCAACCGTGATTCCCACGAAAGCGGCTTTTTAGTTCTGTATTGCTAAGAGACTAGCAATATGTAAGTTTGGGGGTGTGATAAGCGTTGAATATTGCATATTCGAGCCCCTAAATATACGTATGTTAATGCCTAAAGTGATAGTTCTATCCATTGTTAGACTGATTTATGTTTAATGTGTGTTTATAGGTATTTTCCTAGAGAAACAGTTAAAACCGGGATTTTAAAATGAAAAGACTGATATCGAAGCTTACAGAGTCGTTGCCGGTCATTCAGAGCAAGCTGAGAGCTTAAATGGTGAAGTTTGGAGGAATTCAAGATCCAAAACACGAACCCAAGTCTTAAGGCTCGAGCCTTACAAGTCAAAGAAGAAAAGTCAACAAGGCACTAAAAATCGAGCCATGCACCTTTAAGCTCGAGCCTTAACAAAAAGGGTACTCGAGCCTGACCATAGGGTGTTTGAGCCTTGACCCTTAAGCTCGAGCACAAGGCGTCGGAAGTTGAAGAGTTGATTTATTAGAAAAACCAAGCTCCCAGGGCCTCGTGCCTCACCCCAAGGATTCCCAGTTGGGCCAAAAGACCTAAAAGCCCACCAAATACATATTTTCTTTTATAAAAGAAGGCGTAAGCTTTGATAAAATAGGTCCGAAATTTCAATCTCTTTTACTGTGTTATTCAGAAGGCTGAAGGTGTGGTGGCTTTTAGGGTTCCTACAACCTTGAAAGTGCAGATCCTGAGAAGAGAAGCGTAGCCCGTGACTCTGGAGATAAACTCAACACGGATGCTATCCAACCTTGTCATGAGTAGCTAATCCCTTTCTTAGGGCACTGATGTAACCCAACGTTATATTATGGTTTGATTATTTTGACTCTGGGTTTATTTTAATATATAATATTTTCTTGATTATATGACTATGAGCACTTGACACAACTCAAGTTGTTTTTCATGCTTTAGTAGAATATAAATTGTTATTACCTTGTCTTGGATATAATAATTTATGTTCTATTCTCAACCTACCTTGTTGTACAGTATCTGGGGGAGCCCTGCCGAACACAATAATAGAGGTCATATAATGGTGTTCCAACGTATTTTGTAAAAGAATGTTTTCATAATCTATGCTTAGGAAAGTTGGTTCATTCGCACAGTAGTTAAAGTAGGTAGAGTAGGTAGGCGAATAGTTCACGCTAACCGCAGATAAGTTATAGTTAGCTAATTTTGTAAAACATCTTTCTTTAAACTCCGAATTGAACGAATGTTATTAAGTTTAGTTCATTTGAAAACAGAATTGGTTAAAGTCCTAGAGTGTGTCAAAGTGAAGATCGAGCACCAAACCTTAGAGCTCGAGCTTTAATCCAAAGAAGTTCGAGCCTTGTTCCTCAAGCTCGAGCATGAACCTTAAAACTCGAACATTTGTTCCTAAAGCTCGAGCCTTCCATGACATGTCAAATTTAAAGTACGGGATTGTTCTCTTTACAAGTTGTATCTTATTTCAGATGGGCCAGAAGACCTAAAAGCCCACCAAGCCTTTATTTTCTTCTATAAAACGATGCACAAGCCCTGATAGAAGAAGTCCCTTTTTCTCGTGTAATTTAGAAGGCTAATACTGTGGTGGCGGCTTTTAGGGTTTCTAGAACCTTAGAAGGTGAAGATCCTGAGAAGAGAAGTGTCGTCCGTGACGATGGAGACAACTGCAACACAGATGAATCCGACATCGTCGTGAGTAGCTAATTCCTCTCTTAGGGCACTGATGTAACCCAATCTAGTATTATGGTTTGATTGTTCTTAACCCAATCTAGTTTTCTATTCTCAACCTATTTTATTGGACGGTATCTGGCGGAGCCTTGCCGGACATGAGAATAGAGTTCATATAATGGTGTTCCAATGTTTTTTATAAAAGAATGTTTTCATAGTCTATGCTTAGGAAAGATGGATTATTTGCAAAGTAGTTAAAGTAGTTAGAGTAGGTAGGTAGATAATCCATGCTAACCGCAGATAGGTTATAGTTAACTAAATTTCATAAAACATCTTTCTTTAAAATCCGAATTGAACGAATGTTATTGAGTTCAATTCATTTAAAAATATAATTTGTTAAAATCCCAGAGTTGATGCAATTAACCATAGTATGATGATTGTGGTTAAGTCAAAGCCCTAAGATTTCTCTCTCTGATCATTTAATTTAATTTAGTTTAATATTTCATTTCAATTTTAGTTTGTTTTTAATCGTGACAACCAAGCAAACTTTTCAACCAGTTACCTGTAAACCGTTAGGACTAAAGTAAAAACTGAACATAAATCTCATCTCCCTATGGGTTCGACAATCCTCTTTACATAGAGCTATCCTACACGAAATCATTCTATTATGAGTGGTAAAATTAGACACAATAGTAGTCACATAAGCAAGTAAACATTGTAATGACCCGAATTTTTCAGATAAATTTTTTTCGTTGTCTTTCCCTTTCTGAGTTCAGTTCCTCGTCACTTAGTGTCATCTCGAGTGCTCTAAAGTGACTTCCGACACTCTTTTCTGTGGATTGACAACTTCCTTTGAGAACCAAGTCAATTCCGCATTTTTCGTTTTTCGATACTATTCACTTTTTGTCTTTTCCCTATTTTTGTCTTTTTCCCTATTTCGTCTTTTCCTCGTTTGTCACTCTGTTTGCGTAACCACACTTCTTGTGTTCAGAGTTGGTTTCTGACTTCACATATCTTCATTCTCAATGATTTCTATGAGATACGTATCTTTACTTTCGTGAGAAAGTACTCTGGTTGCTCCCGGTATCCATAGGGGCATGGATGCATTGGTCTTTGGAAACATTTCCTTTTCTTGGAGTGTTTTTCGTAAATATATTTTGAAGATATTTTATTTTAGGGTATCTAAGAAAATATCTTTTGGAAGATATTTTCATTCTGGGGCAGTTTCGCAGTTTTCACTTTTTGGAGGGGCCATTATGCAATTAATGAAAGTTATTGCTCAATGCCTTGTTTTGAGCCTGGATCCTCGCACGGGATTCATTTTCACATTTCGTCGAGTCGTGGACTCTTAGAATTTCCTCCTAGTCGATGTTTTCCAATTTCAGGGTTTCTTGCCCCGGTTTGCGCCAAACTTGTTTTGGGCATAACTTTCTGCTTGGGACTCAATTTTCGACGCCGTTTCTTTCGTTGTTCATATTTTCTCATTTTGAATGTTTTTTGTTCACGGAGTTTTGCCATTTGAGTTCGTCTGCTCAAATTTCACTTTTTCGGACCCGACGGGGCCTGTTCGGGGCACTTTTTGAGTTTTTCTATAAATAGGAGGTCTTTAGTGAAAAAATCGGATTTCACTCTCTCTCTCCCCTCTCTTGGCCGGATCTCATGGCAGCCATGGCTGCCATCTTCTCTCTCTTCTTTTGAGCTTCCTCCCCTCACTAAAAAATGGTGATGCCTTTATGTTTATTGTTCCCCTCGGCGAGGCTTTCGATCCCAAACGATTGGAATCTCGTTTTGGCCATTTCTTGAGTTCGGGTTTGAAGTCAAGTTATGTTTTTGATGGGGCTTCCTTGGGATTCATGTTCGTGGTGTTGTCCCCAACAAAACTTAGGAGTTTCGTCGGATTCGGAGCCGATTTATTTTGTTGGGGATTTGAGATTTCATCTCAAATGGAGGTAGGGAATGTTTTAGGATTATTTGTGTGTTGTATTGTGTATTTGCCATGATTATATAACATATATGTATGCCTTATATCAAATCTAGAAAGTTAGTAATTTTTATTTCTTTGTATAAGATTTAAAATTCATGAAGATGTGTAACTTGGTTTTGAATTGTGGCATGGTTGAAAATCTTGTTTTAATATGTTTGTTAACATATATTAAATTGGGATTAATTAAATAAGAATTGCTCTTTTTAATTAATATTTATCTTTTGTGATTAAAGTTCATGACCGTACCTTGCGTGAATTTGAGTTGTATTATGCTTCTAAATTGAGTTTTGGCATGTTTATTAACATACTTTAATTTGAGAGCATTTGGTTGAGTTTGAAAATTTAGAGACTTTAATTAAGAGAATTAATTAAAATCTATTTTTGTGGTTTCCTGCGCCTAATTAAGCTTTTGTGTGAATATATGTAATGACCATGATATGTCTATTAGCATATATTAAATTGAGGCCATTTGAAAATGATTTGAAATCTAGAAAGTTTAATTATTTTGATGTAATTAAATTCTATCTTGTTTATCAATGGATCTAATCATGTTTTAGAAGTTGTTTCTATTTTAAGAGCATGGATTTAGACTTGTGATGTATTCACTTGATTGTGTAATATGTATTGAAGAGCATTGTTGTTAAATTTATATTCATGAGAGTATGTTTCTAATATGAATATATTGTTGGCTTGTGATTTCATAGCATTATGGATATGAAATGCTTATTATGCACAATTGAGAGTTATATTGCTAACTTGATACTATGTAGTAGTAATATGTATAAGTTATGAACTTATTTGGTTTATTTTGGAGTCTTGGGACATTATTGTTACATGTGATATGGCTAAAGTTCGGCTTTAGTGCGGGAGGTATGAGTTCTCCCCAATTGAGATAATGCGCACTTAAGGTGGTTTTCCCTGCGGGTTAGTGCCCGGAACAACCATTTTGTTCTCGGCGGAAACCCGAGACGTGATGTCCAAGTCTTCCACTATTTGTTTTCACATTCAATTCCAAGTTGACAATCATGTTTACCTTATTGACTTGTGGTTTGGCTATTGGCGATTTTGATGTTGTTAAGTACATCCATACTAAATTGCTATATTTAGTTGATTTCACACTTTTAGATTTCTAGTTGATAACCTAGAGAATCTATGTCTTGATGTGTGGTATTAGATATTTTAATTGTGCTAAATTGTTATATTTAGTTGATGTTGCATTTTAGACTTCAAGTTGATAACCTTGAGAATCTATATGTTGTTGCTTTGTGTAAGCATGCTCCTATGTTGTTGCTTTGTGTAAGCATGACCCTATGTTGCTAAAATTGCATGAATGAGGTGATTGATGCTAGAAATGATCTTAGGTAGCTAGGATGCTCCTTGAGTCTCACCTTTGACATAGACGTTAGGTGGAATGAACCACAATAATTAATCATGCAAACTTGTAAAACATAGGTCGATGCATGCTCATTTCCTACGAGTAGCTTTATGTTACTCACCCCTACGATACTGGGGCATATTTCAGGTACAAGAATTAAAGTTGAGACTCCCATTATGCTTGGATGACTTATGGACTTGGAGACTTCCATTTTTGTGAAGGTTGGCTCGGAATGCCAATTGTAGTCTTATTTGTCAAATGTGTATATTTGATTCAAAACTTGTAATGTGTGCCTAAGCACACTTTTGATTCTCATTTTATGTATATGACATGAGGCCAAGGGCCAAACTTCTTTAGAATCACATTTATGTCTTGGATGTTGATTTTTGCCTTTAATGAGATTATATGAAATTCATGCGTTTTAGTATGCTATTGTGCGCCGGAGTGTGCATTGTATATGAAAATTTGTCCATTAGCATTCATTCATCATGTATGAGGTGTGGCCAAAGGCCAAACGGTATTTTGAAGTCATTTCAAGATTTTAAATTCCAAGTTTTCATTCCAAACTTCGTTTTTGTCATTTTGGCCGTTGAGGGGGTCATATTTTGTATCGGCCATATTTTTAAGTCATGGACCATTGTAACACATCTTATTAGGTAAGTTACGTTTGCGTGCATGGTCATTTCCGGGCAAAACTTCTTCTTTGGTGAAATGAGCCTCCTACGGACTCATTTTACACTTTTATTGCATAATCTGACCTAAGGGTATTTTGGGAATTTTCTTTCAGAAATAAATTCCGTTCTCCATATAGTCACTTAGAAAATGTGATTTTAGGGGGGTTTTCTTTTTCGTGTTTTTCCAGAAAATGCCATCTTGGTATCAAAAATCGATCGCAAAGTTCAGCTTCTGTTTTTCAATTTAGCAACTTTTTCGACCCTCTGGACCAGATTTCTTGGGAGGGAATTTTGGGCATTTCACATTGCGTATTTTTCAATTTTTTTCACGAGTCATGTAGAAAACTCAATTTTAAGGGGGGTTTCTTCTTGTGTTTTTCTAGAAAATGTCATCTAGGGCCTCAAAATCCCATTTTTTCCGGAAAAACCCCTGCTGCAAGGTTTTTTCTAAGTTATAGTACAAGTGTACGGGTCAAGTGTACGGGTGGTGAATCTCGTAACCGGTTAGATGAGCGTGGGCAGTGAGTTGGTCACTGATTTTTGGTCTTCTAATCAATTAGAAGGATCTCCTAATCAATTAGATGGTCTTGGGTTGACTTTTTGACCGTTTTGCCCTTTCTTCTTCCGTTAGCCATATCTTCTTCATTCGGACTCCGAATCAAGTGATTCTTGAGTCTAAATTCATTAATTTTTCATTGTCTTTCCAATGGTGTGCTTGGTGGCACCCACTTTTAAGCTGGAAATGACTTTTTTGCCCCTAGGTCCATTCTTGTCCGTTTTTGAAATGTTGCTTCTGCATTTGATTCCTTTGGGTTCCGTGACCTCATTGAGGGTCACATTGGCGTCTTAGAGTCATGTTGTATCTCTAGAGACCATTGTTTTGTCTTTTGCTTCCGCATTTCGGATTCGTTATAGAGTCATCTTTCGGTTCATCACTGACGCACCGGGTTGAAAAACTTGGGCCGTCACAAACATACTTTGCAATTAATGAAACACTTTAACACATAAGCATGTAAACAATGTAAATCAACTTCTACACAACCTTAGGTAAGCCTCTACTCGTCGTCCTAATGGTTTTCGAACCATTACTCTGATATCAAGTTTATATCGATCTATTCGGGTCCTTAACCAGACCCGAGGTCATCTAAGGGCATTACGGTCATTTCTAATGTCAAAACATAATTAATACATCATTATATACTTTGTAGTACCCCATAACATAGTCAAATGGGTTGAGATTGAACAAGAGGGGAGAAGAAATGAAAACTGGGGAAGTAGTAGAAATCGATCTATGTGTGCAGGTCACACATTGATCGGTTTAGCTAAATCAGTCAACGTATGCAACTTCACGTCGACCAGTTTTTACTTCTTTAGATAAGGCATGCTTTTGCTGGTTTGAGCCCCCGGCACCCTTGTTGGTCCATTTGTCGACCTAAATATGGTTTAGACCTGTCCCAAAAATGTTCATTTGATAGCGTAAAACATAATTAAACATCCATGCGTCTACATAATCATTAAACGAGTTTAAAGCATCATATATTGTCAAAACAAATCTGGTTACAACTTAACATGGCCAAAAGGCCTTACATGGATTTAGAAATCCTAATGAGACCACAAAATGAAGAAGGATGGTCTCAAAACCATTTCGATTCTTAAATTAAATACATAGACCAGTCATATACAATTTTGTAGCAAAATAGAAACACGTAGATTATATTTTCTACAAAATATCAAATATTACATTGATTACAAAAGAAATAAAGGTTCCTCTAATTTGTCTTAAGCTTGTGGAGGAATGTCATCCACCACTTCCTTTACGTGACCTGAAAAATAGTAATAAAGGGGTGAGCACAACGGCTCAGTAGGTGGTGCCTAAAACACAGCTCTTAATGACCCGGTGAATCACAAACAAAGAACGGAGTATAGTGAATGGATCATACAAACTTTTGGGAAAATAAATCAACCAAGCATCATTACATGAATACAAACACAATCAATAACATGCAATGTAATGCCAATGTCACTCCCCATTTATTTCAAAATCCTTTCCAATGCAATAACCGTTAAACCGATAATATAACCCGGCCCAAGGCGACTCCCCAACATTACGAGAGAAGGATTGGTTAACTATCCCTGTCCTAAGTCAACTTCTTAGTTTCATTTGGGACCTAGGTAACTCAACCACGCATAAAACAGTCTCCCTACATTCCCTCTAGGTTCCATTAACGCCATGGATACAAGGCGACTCCTTGCCGTTCGGATTTCGCAAACATTGTTTCAAACCTTTCCCAAAACAATTTCTTTTCATTTGAAAATCACTTTCCCATTTTTCACCCAATACTGATGCATAAATATTTCATGAATTTTCAACATCGTGCCAACATGAAATTTCACAACTTAACTACTATAATACTCGCATGCTTTGGAGATATTTAATTCAACAATATACATATAAACAACCTCACAATCATAGCATTTTTAAGATAAAATTCATGTAATTTCAACACATTATATTACATAGAACATAACATCATGCTTCACATCCATAAACCCTGATAAACATAAGCAATTTTCATAATTATGCATGATATAACACAAATACAAGAGGGTTTATTCACAAAAACCAAAGAATGTGGGCTTTAAAAACCACTAACTCAAGATTGAAAGAAAAGTCCCAAATTTCCAAAATCCCAAAGTGGTCCAAATGAAGATCGGCTCTGATTAAATCGTAGCTCTCACCGTGCTCGTTAACTTTGCCTTCAATGACAAAGTTCAATTCCAAAAACAAATAGATGAAATCAAGCCTTGAAAGCTATAATTTTAGAGAGAGAAAGAGCTTAGAGAGAGAAGGGCTTTGCTTCAGCTGATACAAGGAGGAAAAGTGACTAAAAATGTGGTTATGTGATCATATTTATCATCCTTGGTCAAGGTAGGTCCGCTTTGACCCTAAAAATGACGAAAGCACACCCCATGCGCAAATATATACATTAAACATGCTATAATGATATAATTAAATACATAGCCATATAAATATACTCCAAATGCAATGAGCCAGAAAAATAATCTCAAGTGTAAAAAACAATCCGGGTGTGGGACCCACTTGGACCTCTCGGCCCGAAAATCTGAAAAATATCAAAATGACCCCAAATTCATTCCTAAGAGTCCTAAACTCAAATAAATGTCCTAAACCACTCTGGGAACCTACATGGCACGCTAAGCGAAGCGTAAAAATAAATAAATTTTAAAAATAGAAAATCGAGAAACATTACAGTGGTAATGGCAGTGGTGTAGTGGTGGAGGTGGCAGTGGAGGTGACGATGTCGTGGTAGTGGTGGTGGAAAGCGACGACAGTGGAGGCGGTGGTAGTGATGGTGGTGGCAGTGGTGCAAAGCAGCAATGGTATAGGTAGCAGTGGAAGGTGGCGGTGGTGGAATGCGGTGGTGGTGGCGGTAATGGTGACGGTGGTGGAAGGCAATAGAGGTGGCGGTGGTCGAATGTAGTAGTAGTGGAAGTCGGTGGTGGTGGTGGCAATGATGGAGATGGAGGTGGCGGTGGTACAAGGTAGTGGAGGTGACGATGATGTGGTGGTTGAAAGCGTCAACAATGGTGGCGATGGTGGAAGGTAATGGAGGTGGTGGTGGTGAAAGGCGGTAGTGGTTATGGTGGTGGAAAGCAGTGGTGGCGGCGGTGATTTTTAGACTCGGAACATGAGGGTTTTTCTAAAAAAAATTACATGAATGGAATGACAAATGAATTATTGAAGTGGACATTCCATTCTATTCTATTCCATTCTTACATACCAAACGCAATACAAATCCTAAGTTGAGGTTTAACTTTTACTTCATTACGGTTCTAAACAATACACCGGTTGATGGAAAAGTGTGTTCGCTTAGATTTAAGGGCATGTATGATTTGCTTGAATTCATAGCATGTTTATATGCATGTTTTAGAGAATTTATATTTCATGAATATTTGTCTTCCCCTTGACGGTGAATTTGTGGAACATATATCCGTTCATTGTTTATCATGATGATATTCATTACTATTATTATTACCATTTTTTTTTACACAGGTGCTCATTTTGACACATCCTAATACATTTATAAACCAGAAAAGAAAATATGTAGTGTTTGTTTGAAGTCTAAAAGGACTGAATTTAATAAAATGACAAATTGACTATTTTTATTATAATTTAGGAGCCTTACAGAAGAACGGTTAACAAAAATCTTTGGCCAATTGACCCACTGACGGCAATAGTTTGATTCTTCCTTCATTCCTTGGCAGGTTTGTTTTTGTTCCTAAATTTTCTTTTACTTTTTATTTCTTTATTATCTCCTTTTCATTTTGACAGTCAAACTTTTAGAAGATAGATATAATAAAACAAAGCGATCTTTTCTTTTTGTTAGGTTGATTCATATAAATAAATATTGGCCGTCAATGAATGCATGCAATCATCATCGCTATTGATCAAATTACATATTGTTTTTTGTTTTATTTTTTTTCGGTCCCCGCAAATAATGTTATAAAACTCATTGGCTTTCACCAATCTCAATTAAACCAAGCCCCATTAAATAAGTTTCCATTTGTTTTCGATGTTAGCTCCTCCCTCCCTTTGAGAGAAACTTGTACACTACTCGAGGAATAAAAAACAGCGTAACTAAGAGAATTGAAGTGCAAAAATACCTTTGTTATATACTGAATGTGCAAAAAAATTGGGCAAATAAGGACATTTTCTCAATTAAAATACCTAAAACTCCCCAAAAGCAAAATTAAAAGAAAAATAATTTAAACACTCGCACGCACTAATTTCATTAAGGGTATTTTAAAAAACAAATATGGTAAAAATTATAAAGATTTTATATACACATGCTTAAATAACAAGGGTGTTTCTTTCAATTTCTTACCTAGCACCAATTTTTTTTTTTTTTTTTTTTTTTTTTTTTTTTTTTGTACTTTACCCTTATTATTATATTCACCAATTATCCTTTGCTAAAAGGAACAAGCCTAAAGAATTACCATGCTAACAACAACAATAGCTATGCTATGGTATGCCTTCAAAAGGCAGTGGTGTTCACATGCACACCATAACTAAAAAAATGGTCATAGACAACCTCCCATTTATTATTAGATATAACTTGACAGTAAGGATCTATTCCCTAGCTCGTCTTTGGAACTTATTTAGATACATACGCAGTAAACATCTATCAGCAACTCATCTTTTACACAAGGCTCGAACTGTCCCTCCAAGATGCCTCCAGACGTAGGGCTCTTTCTAATGTCGAATAACCTGCATATGCCGCATGCCCACCCAATTCAATACAAATTCAGTAAAAAGAAGGTCTAGGGCTCTTACTAATGTCGAATTCAAATGCAATCTTTCTTACCGAGCTTGCAAATCCTCAGCATGCAAAGGTTGAGCGTCAATTAAAATTCATGTTCCCCAAACACACGTATTTAATCTGCAATTGGAAGCATGGAAGAATGCCTGAGTTAGTCACAGAGAATAAAATAAACATAACGCATACATTGGGTTCTGGAATTATTTTATACGACAACATTCCTGATTCAGAAATTAACCAAGAAAGTGTATTGAATAGAGATAAACAATTTGGGGAAAGGGGAAATGGCATCCTTAATCAAAATATTTTACAAATTATTGACCTATGTGGAACAATCAGCTTCTTTTTTTTCCCCCTTCTTTTCTATTTTCTATATCCCCGGGTGGTTGCATTGTACATTTGAATATACTTACTTCCAAATATTCGTCCATCCCATACTTGGAACCTTCCCGTCCAAGACCAGACTGTTTGAAGCCACCAAATGGAGCCACCTACATGAAAGGAAAAGAAGCAATAAGCCACTCAACAACCATTCCTATTTATCCACTGCATGCAGGATAAGACCCACCTCTGTTGAAACCAGTCCCTCGTTAACTCCAACAATTCCATATTCAAGAGCTTCAGCGACGCGCCAAGAACGTTGAACATTTGTTGTGAATATGTAAGCGGCTAACCCTACACATGTAGATATGAATTTTACAGTGACAAGTCTAGTCTAAAGGAATCCATGGATCTATTAACCAATAGAGTATGGAAAAGATATATTCTTTGCAAATTCTACATTGGTATACTACCTATGTATCTAGGTTAGGTTTGGTTTACAAGATATGCAAATACACACACACACATATACATACTTCTAACTAGGAACAAAAAAAAATTATATATATACATATATATATATACATACTTCTTATGAAAGATGCAATTTCATAAGCATACTATCTTTTATAAAAAATGGGCAGTGGTCTGGAACACGAACCTGCATTGGTGTCATTAGCAATACCAATAGCCTCTTCCTCAGTTCTAAATTGCAAAAGGGGTGCAACTGGTCCAAATACTTCCTCCCTGAGGTGAATTCAAATACCATTTATAAGAATAGAATAAAGTAGTTATACATTTCACAGATCTAAAAGCAAAAAATTTCAAGCAATCACATGATAGAAGTGGGATCCAAATAAATAATAATAAATAAATAAATAAACAAAAACAAAACAAAAAGAAAACAGATAGAAGTGGGATCCAAATGCCCTGACCACTTATTTCCATTAAATATAAAAGACAATTACATAATGACTTCCTAGAAGCCCCATTCACACAAAGGTCAGTTTTACTAAATTGCATGTGGAGAACCTTTACAATTCTCAAATTATTGCAATTAACACAACCTCAAATACCCCCAGCTCATTTCACGAAAGTCTTAGGTAATGAACTAAATGGCACTAAATATAGGACATGTATGCTCTGAACAAATACTCCATCAAAATAACTAGAAGATCTCAGGCATTCTTAGTCTTTGTACATCTTAATGATGCCACTTAACCTCTATAATCCTACTGTAGAGGTAACAAAGCAATTAGCAGACAACATCCAATCATTCATTCACCTTGACAGGAGAACCTTATAAAATTTCAATGACCTTAAAATCATCGAGCCACTGTTTAACATAATCTACATGGCTTTTAGGCTGAAATCTTTTTACCACCTCTCATTTTCTAAGAATGATAATATGAAAAGAAACACATTGGTCTCAAAAAAGTCTGAACAAAACTTTATAAAGAGAGAAAACAATCAACCATTCCAACTCAAAAGTTGTCCTGGACAAGTGATGAGTAATGTAAAGCCTGATAGTCCTGTAAGCCTTACCACACGTCGTGGATCCAACTTGTTCACAGTTGGTATGTAGCCCTAGTTATATACTAGTTTTACAAGAAAGAAGAGAAGTCCTCGTATATTGCATTACAGTAATATTGAATTATGAAAGATGAGATATAATAAAAAAAAGCCTAACTAAAATAGGAAAAGACAAAACCAGCCCTAACAAATATAACAATGTACATCAAATACAACTCTTTAACAACGCCCCCAACTACATAGAAGAAGCATCGAGAGTTTGTCAAGAAGCATTGAGAGTTTGTCAAGAAGAAAATGAAAATGCATAATAGTGTGGTACTTCGTGAAGAAGTCAGCCAACTACATAGAAGAAGACTCGAATGGTAAAGAAGTGGTATGAAGCACAAGGTGCTGACGCACGAAATGACAAATCAATCTCGATGTGCTTGTTACGCACATGAAAAATATATATATATGTGCAATCTGAATGGCACTCTTGTTGTCACAGCACATAGGTGTGGGAGCAAACAAAGAAACACCCAAATCAGCAAGCAACCATTGCAACCAAACTATCTCCGCTCTAGTAGCAGCCATGGCACGATACTCAACTTCAGCAGAAGAGCGAGCAACAACTATTTGTTTCTTACTTTTGCAGGAAATGAGAGAATCACCTAGAAAACCGCATAAACAAGTGGTAGACTTGAGATTTGTGGAATCCCCAGCCCAGTCAGCATCAGAAAAAGCTCAAAGCTCCAAAAGATGATGTAGAAGAAAACAACGAATTTTGGTGCAAAGTACCCCGAAGATAACGCAAGATACGAAGAACAGCGCCCCAATGCACAATAGTGGGAGAGGATACAAACTGACTCACAATGTGAACACCAGGTAAGATCAGGCTGAGTTACAGTGAGGTACACTAAACTGCCAACTATAGCTCGATATAAAGTGGGATCAGCTAAAGGAACACAGAGAAGAAGTATAACAAACATTAAGCTCTAAGTGAGATGAGCTCTGTGAATTACACCTGCCACATACTTAGAGTCAGAAGAAAACCTTTAGGAGAATGAGCTACTTCAATACCAAGAAAATAACGAAGACGACCAAGATCCTTCATCTCAAATTGTTGTTGCAATTGGGATTTCAAAATATCAATGCCAACAATGTCATTACCAGTCAGAACAATGTCACAACATATAAAAGAAGAATAATATCACCAGAGGTAGAGCAAATAAAAAGAGCAAAATCATGATAACTGGCCTTTTTGGTTTGCGGAGCAGTTTTGGACAAGATCTTGATGCTTGATAATCTGAGAAGGAGAAGATAGGTTACTGTTAATTGGTTCTACATGTGCAAATGGAATGGGGAGTCAGTAGATCACCTTCTATTGCTTTGCCCCGTGGCTCACGACTGTTGGAGTCTTATTTTTGGCTTTTTGGTGTTCAATGGGTTATGCCTAGGTTTACGAGAGGGATTGATTGATGCTTGGAGAGGCTGCCATGTGGGTCCTCACGCCCCTCTTTTTTGAAGAATGGCACCCTTTTGTGTTTGGAGGTGCATTTGGAAGGAACGGAATAGGAGATCCTTTGAAGGAGAGGAATCTTCTATTAGGGCCTTAAAGTTTTCTATTGTTTGCTCTCTTTTTTGTTGGGTTATGGGGAAAAATTGTAAATCTATATAGGACATTGTTGATCTTTTGGGCTCCTTGAGTTTTTAGGGTGGTGCATTTGGAAGGAACGGAATAGGAGAACCTTTGAATGAGAGGAATCTTTTATTGGGGCTTTAAAGTTTTCTATTGTTTACTCTCTTTTTTGTTGGGTTACGGGGAGATATTGTATATCTATAGAGAAGATTGTTGATTTTATGGGATCCTTGAGTGTTTAAGGCCTTTTGGCTTCATCCGTTGTCTTGGGCTCCTTGAGTTTTTACGGCCTTTTGGATTCAGCCGTTGTGTAGTTCCTTGGGATGCGTTCCCCTTTTGAATACTTTCTAATACATATTTACTTCTTAAAGAAAAAGAAAAAAAAAATCACCATCTAGGTCCACGCATACATGTGTTACGTTCACACAATCTGAAAAATTGCATCTAGAACCTAGATTGTGTTTATTTTTCAATATATATATGAAAATTAGGAGCAGTGTTTTTAACACGCGGTTATATATTATGTTGAAATATCTATATTATTATTTTTATTTTTGTTAGCTGTTTTCAGCCTTTTATTAGGTGCTTTTATGTAAGATCCCTATTATCATGAGATCACATAGATATGATCCCCGTAATTATGAGATCACGTAGATAAGATCCACATAATCATAGGATCACGTAGATTTTGGCATATTTCCTGTTTTCCTTTAGGGTTTTGAGCCTTTGAAAAATTCCTTATAGCAAGCTGCATTATTGAGTGTATTGAGAGTTGAATATGAACACACTTTTCTGAGATTATATGTAATTATGAAAGCTTGATTTAAGCTCAGAAATCCATTCATAGAATACACAAGTGTTGAAGATCAAATGAAGGCCTGTAGTTGTGAATTTTATTGGTGCAGAAGCTAGATTCAAGGACTTAAGTTGATTTGAGCTTGTTGTGGTGCTTGTACAAGGTTGAAGCAAGTGTAACTACATATTTTACATCTACAAAACATGACCATCTTTTAGCTTCATTTGATTTTGATGTCTCAGACAGGCACTTCAGTTTGATTTTCTGGTTTAGCTTGTTGATCCAAACATTTTTTTTTTTTTTTGATAAGTAAGATATATTAACAAAAGTGCTCAGAGGGGAGCGAACCCATAACAAAGCAAACAAAATACGCAATTACAATGATAAGTTGTCAACAAAATCCAAAAGGCTATCCACAGATGGGCAAATTTTCCAATTAACCCAAGAATAAGAGAATGCAAAATATTCGCCTTAATAATTCACACCGGCAACTCCTTTCCCTCGAAAGATCTCCTATTTCGCTCGTGCCACAGCCCCCACCAAATACAAAGAGGTGCAACCCTCCATGCCTTCCTAACCTGACTGCCCATTGGTCTCCCTCTCCAAGCCTCTAACATATCCATCGTGTTACTTGACACCACCCAGTCTACCACAAAAATATTCAGAACCAAACTCCAAACAAACGCTGCCACTTTACAGTGCAACAAGAGATGATTAACCGACTCGCCCGCCTTATTACACATGCAACACCAATTAACTGTTATTTGGCGTCTTTTTCTGAGATTGTCAAGAGTAAGAATGCTGCCAAGCACCACTGTCCACGTGAAAAATGCCAACTTCAGTGGAGCTAAAGTCCTCCATACAGCATTCCAAGGGAAACTGTTGCTTATCGAATTCGTAAGACTTTGATAAAACAGCCTCACCGTAAACACCCCTCTAGAATCCCCCATCCACACCATCTCATCCCTACCTCCCCCTCCACCACTTGACTATAAATTAATCCCATTAAATCAGTAAACTCCAAAAACTCCCAATCATTAAAATTTTTGCAAAATCTCACATCCCAACTTGCTCTCCCATTCTCTAGCCTAAAATAATCTTCTCCTCAACCATCCTAAAGAGTCTAGGAAACCTACAAGCCAACACCACATCCCCACACCAAACATCCGTCCAAAACCTCACATAACCACCATTCCTAACTCTAAACCGTATCCGCTTAGATAATTCGTCTCATCCCCTCCTAATACCTTTCCATGAACCAATACCTGCTAATGAAGGCACACCTATGGACATCCAACCTCCCTCCTCTTCCCCAAACCGACAAGCAATAACACACCTCCAAAGCACGGACCTTTCACACCCAAATCTCTATAGCCATTTCCCTAACAAAGCTTTGTTAAACATTTCCAACCTACAAAGCCCCAAGCCTCCTCTTTGAATCGGGGTGCACACTTTCTCCCATTCCACAAGGTGGTACTTAAAGTTTCCCTAAATTTTATTAATTCTACTAATCATTGTTCCAGGGATTGGAAACAAAGACATGAAATATGTAGGAAGATTAGAGAGGGTACTCTTCAGCAATGTAAGTTTACCCCCTTTCGACAAGTATTGCTTCTTCCACCCAGATAACCTCTTTTGAAAACATTCCACCACTGGATCCCAAACGGCAACTCTCCTCATGGAAGCACCCAATGGCAGCCCTAAATAAGAAAATGGAAAAGCCTCCACTCCGCAATCCAAAATAGCTGCCAACTCATGAATATGATCCACCTCCCCTACTGGAACAATCAAATTCTTCCCAATATTAATCTTCAGCCCCAACACCACTTGAAAACAGGCCAAAACACACCTCGAGTGTCTCACTTGATTCACACTCGCATCACAAAAAACAATAGTGTCGTCAACAAATAGCAAGTGAGATGTAACAATCTGATTTGGCACACGACCCACCAAAAAACCTTGAATAAAGCCAGTATCTCTACCCTTTTCATGAGTTTACTAAAAGTTTCCATTACAATAATGAATAGAAAAGGGGACAATGGGTCCCCCTAACGTAAACCTCTCAAACTTGCAAAGAAACCTGCTGGTGACCCATTCACTAAGATAGAAAACCGAGCCGTCGAAATACATTGATGAATCCACCCTCTCCATTTGGTTCCAAACCTTATCCTCTCCAACACATACAATAACAACACCCAATTCACATTGCCATATGCGTTTTCAATATCCAATTTACACACAATCCCCAGTTCACCACTCTTAACTCTTGCATCAATACATTCACTAGCAATAAGAACCGGGTCGAGAATTTGCCTACCTCCAACAAATGCATTTTGAGACTTCGAAATGACCCCATCCAACACTTTCCTTAACCTAATAGCCACAATCTTCGCAATAATCTTATAAACAGAGCCCACCAGACTAATTGGTTTGAAATCCTTAGCTTCAACCGCTCCACCCTTCTTAGGTATAAGAGTAATGAAAGTGGCATTCAAACTCTTCTCAAAACAACCTCCCTCAAAAAATGCATGCATTACTCTCATCACATCCGCTCTCACCACCTCCCAATTCTTTTGGAAGAACGCAATTGTAAACCCATCCGACCCTGGAGCTTTATCTCCATCACAGCTCCTAAGAGCTTCCAGCACTTCCTCCTCCCCAAACGGCCTCTCCAAACCCACTCTATCCTGATCAGAAATTGTATCAAACTCAATATCATCCAATCCCGGCCTCCAAGAGATAGACTCTGTGAACAGCTCCTGATAAAATGCCACAAACCCTTTCCGGATCTCCTCTTCAGTTTCAGCCATGACACCATCAAAACTTATCCTCCCAATGTTGTACCCTCTTCTATGAGCATTAGCTAATCAGTGAAAAAACTGAGTATTTCGGTCACCTTCTTTAAGCCACTGAGCTCTCTCGACTTCTGTCTCCATGACACTTCCTCCATCACTGCAATCTCTTCATATTAACACTATATCTTGCTGTGAGTTGCATTATTATCATCTGAGCAAGTTTATATAGCTGAATCAAGGCTGTTGAAGTTGAGGTTTGCACAGGATTAAGGTCAATACAACTTTTGACCTTTTGAAACCCTAGTTTTCATGTTTCTGCAGAACTGAGCCTGTAGTTGAGTAGTATTTGTATACACATGCTATATTAATCTTGATTATCATCTCAGCATGACTGTAATGAAGATACAAGGCTGTGGATTCCATCTCTGAGGTTGTGGGACTCGAAATACCAATTTTGCCCCTAAACCCTAGTTTCAGCAGAATGAAGACCGAGTGCTTGTATTGATACTTTAAGCTTGTTTATCACTTTGATCTTGTAATACAGCTCAAGTATTATTGACTGTAAACCTTTTTATGTATTTATTGTGAGCTGTGAGTGCTCATCAGGTCCAAGCAAGGCTGTTGTGTACAGGGGGAGTGCAATGTGCACTTAGTGTTGCTAGTGTGTGTGTAGAGGCTGTGAAAGTTAGTGTTTTATCTTGTATAAGGGTGTGTGCAGAGAGTGAGACAGCTAGTGGAGATTTTATTGGTTGAAGCCAAGAACCAAGGTTTTTCCCTATTGAGAGGGTTTTCCTTGTAAATGCACTGAGTCATGAAGTGTATGTCAAAGCCTGTTGAATCTGTTGTCATACTCATTACATTACATTGATCATACAAAGAAGCAAAGTTCCCCCCCCCCCCCCCCGGTTCATCAATTGGTATTAGAGCTTTAGTCTGCCTTTTTGAGGTTTTAACCAACCTGCAGAAGATCTTGTGCAATGGAAGAAGGTCAAGTTACAAACAAAGCACCTGGTTTTGATGGCTCCAATTATAATTCATGGAAAACAAGGATGGAACCCTTTCTCATGTCTTAGTCCTATGATGTATAGCATACAACCATCTATGATTTTGTGGTTCTCAATCCAGCCAACCCTCTGCAAATGATAAAGCTGCTCTAGCTAATGATGGAAGAGCAAGGCATGATCTATTATGTGCTCTCAAGCAACAAGAGTTCACAAGAATCAAGAATTGCCAGATAGGTAAAGAAATGTAGGATTCTCTCAAGGCCGCACATGAAGAGAATAATGTTATCAAGGAGAACAAGATACAACTTCTCAAAGTTCAATATGAATGCTGCAAGATGGAAGAAAGGGAAGCTGTGTCAGAGTACTTACTCAAGATCAATGAAATTATAAACATGAAAGCTCCCAGTGAAGATATAAAAGACTCTGAAGTGTGTAAGAAGATCTTAAGGACCTTAACATCAAGGTTCAATCCTAAGGTCACCATTCTTGAAGACAGAGACCTTTCACAGATCAAAATTGATGATCTTCAAGCCTCACTCACAGCATATGAGATGAGAATTGGTGCTTCTACACAACACAGAAGAGAAACTACTCTTAAGGCCAAAGAAATGGTTGAGGATGCTGAACTTAAGTCTGAAGATGATGATCTTGAAGAAGATAAAGTTGCTTACCATGCCAAAAAGTTCAGAAAGTTCAAGTTAAAAAAAAGTCCCAGTCACAGCAAACCTGTTATGGTTATGGCAAGTCAGGCCATTATGTAGCCAATTGTACTAATTCAAAAGGTCAACCTCAGAAGAAGACTGAGAACTTCAACAACAGAGGTAGATTTGGAAGAAAGGCTCTTTTTTCATATTGGGATGCAAGCCCTGAAAAAGAGAAACCTAAAGAAAGTCAAGGAGATGAGTGCTTATCCATGACACTACTTGAAAACCCTAGTTCACAGATTAAAGAAGACAAGGTTAGTGACACTGAAGTGGAAGAAATCCTTGAAGAATTTGAGAGATCAGCTGTGAAGTGTGATCTACAAAAGGTCCAAATCAAGAGACTCAGCTCAGAGTTACATAAGTTCAAGGGCTTACTCATCAAACAGATAAAGTTTAAGCTGTCAACTTTGTGCTCCATCTCATTAACTGTGTCTTCTGTTTTGAAGCTTCAATCAAACCAAAATGTGTGGACTACCAAAAGACGTTAGGAAGAACTCTCACAAGCTTTGGAAGAGAGATCACTGAAGATGACTGAGATTTGAAAAAACTCTACAAAGCAAATTGAAAAAACTGGCATTGGTTACTTATGTGACACTGCAACTAAGGCTAAACAGACTCACTCAGTGTTTGTTAAGCCCTTCTCTCGTGAAGTATATGCTAAGTTTCCCATTGTAAAGGTTATTAGGTCTAAACATGATTTACTTGACAAGACTTATCCTACACTGAAGTTCAACAAGTATCATTTTGTCACTACAGCTATGAAAACTAACAAACTCACTCTTATGTATATGAAGAAGTCAATCCTTTGTCAAGACCAAGATGATGTGGATTCCAAAAAGTTTAAACTCAATTAGTATGTTGGTTTACATAGCTTTTAAAGCATGTAACACCAATGACAGATGGTATGTTGACAGTGGATGCTCTAAACACATGATAGGTGACAGTTCTAAGTTCATGTCCTTGAAGAAATTTGATAGTGACAATGAGGTAAAAGGCTAAAATTGTTGGTATTGGTACTGTATGCAAGTCTGAAGATCTACCAGAAATCAATGAAGTATTGTATATAAAGGGACTCAAACACAATCTCGTAAGTGTTGGTCAATTGTGTGATACAGGCAAGAAGGTGTGCTTTGACAAAGACAAGTGCAATGTCGTTGATCTTACCTCAAATAAAGTCCTTTTCTCTGCAAACAGATCCTTTGGAAATGCGTACACAATCATTGAAGACACTCAATCAACACAGTGCAATTTATCAACTGTGGATGAAGCAATTCTATGGCATAAGAGGCTAGGACGTTCCCTCAAGAAATGTCTCTAAGATACTGAAGTTCAAGGCTGTAAAAGGCCTACCTGAGTTAAAGTTCAAAGAAGATCATACTTGCAAAGCCTGTCAACAAGGGAAACAGACAAGGTTCCAAGGAAGTGAACACTTTAAGGGCACTTGACCTAACTCATATGGATCTCTGTGCCCTACAAGAACTACAAGCATTGGTGGAAGTAAGTATTTCATGCTTCTTATTAATGATTTTAGTAGAATGGTGTGGGTTTACTTTCTAAAAGAAACATCAGAAGCCATTACACACTTCATAAAGTTTGTCAACCTTGTTAAAAATGAAAGAGGGTGCACTATCAAGAAGCTGAGATCAGTTTTTGGTACTGAGTTCACCATGAGAGAGTTTGAAAATTATTGTGACGTTAAGGGAATTATGAAGGAGTTCTCTGTTGTGGTCACACCTCAGCAAAATGGTGCTGTTGAGAGGAAAAACAGAATTGTACAAGAAATGGGGAGAACAATGCTACTTGAAAAGGGCCTTGCAAAAGGTTTTTGGGCTGAAACTATAAATGCAGTTGTCGCCTGTCTACATTATAAACAGAGTGCTTCTCAAACCAAATTCAACCAAAACACCCTTTGAGTTGTGGTATGGAAGGCTTGCAACAGTCTACTACTTCAAGGTTTTTGGCAGCAAATGTTACATTCTAAATCACATTGACAGCCTTGGGAAGTTTAATTCAAAGACTGATGAAGGTATCTTCTTGGGGTACTCAATCAAGAGCAAGGCTTATAGGTGTTACAACCTAAGAACCTCTAAAATGGTTGAGTCAATTCATGGGAAGTTTGATGAGAATCCTCAATCCACAGTCTCTGAAGATGAAGGTTTACCTGCAAGGTCAATGAATTAAGCTCCTCATCATTAGAACCTGTTGTCAATAGAGAAACCACATTTCCTTTTCTACAAAAGCAAGTACAACCTGAAAACATCATTGGCAGTCCTAAAGAAGGCATTCAAACTAGGGCTAAGAAAACACTTAGTGAACTTGAACAAGAAGATGATGAAGAATACAGTCACTTTGCCATGCTCTCTTCAATTGAACCAAAGTCTTACAATGAAGCCAAAAATTATGAAGATTGGTTAGCTACAATGAAGGAAGAAATGGATCAAATTCAGAAGAATGACACTCAGACACTTATGCCAAGACCAGAGAACAAAAATGTCATTGGGATTTTCAAAAACAAAATGAATGAAAAGGGTGCAGTGATCTTAAACAAGGCTAAATTGGTATGTAAAGGATATGCTCAACAAGCTAGAATTGACTATGATGAGACTTTTGCTCTAGTGGCCAGAATGAAATCCGTTAGAATGTTTTTATCCTTTGCTTGTCACAAACAAGTCAAGGTTTATCAAATGGATGTGAAATCCGTTTTTCTGAATGGAGATCTAAATGAAGAAGTTTACTTGGAACAACCTGACGGCCTCGAAGATTCACAATCTCCTTCATCTGTGTATAAGCTAAGTAAGGTCTTAAACAAGCCCTTAGAGTCTGGTATGAGAAGCTGCATAGCTTCTTGGTGGAACAAGAGTTTCACAAAGGCAAGGTTGATAATACCTTGTATGTCAGAACACATCAAGATCAATTCCTAATTCTGCAGATTTATGTTGATGATATCATGTTTTGTGACTCGGACTCATCTTTGACTCTGAATTTGCAGCCTTATGAAAACAAGGTTTAAAATGTCCATGCTTGGCACCCTAAAGTACTTTTTAGGCCTTCAAATTCATCAATCTTCCACTGGCATTTTCATTTCTCAAGAGAAATATGCCACTGAATTGCTCAGAAAGTTCAATATGGCTGAAAGCAAGATTGTATCCACACCTCTGTGCCTTAACACAAAGCTTACACTTAAGTGTACCACAAAAAGTGTTCCACTCTTTACAGGTCAATCATTGGTGGTTCGTTGTACATTATGTATTCTGTGGGATTAGTGGCAAGATTTCAAAGTAATCCAAGGGCTTCTCGCGTACAAGCTGCTAAAAGAATCCTTGAATATGTCAAAGTAACTATCTCATATGGTCTTCACTATCTTCATTCACCATCCTTGCCTATTACAGGTTATTCTGATGCAGATTGGGGTGGTTCTCTACCTAATAGGAAGAGTACTTCAGGCTGTTGTTACCTTCTTGGCTCAAACATGGTCTCTTGGCTAAGCAAGAAGCAAGACACAATATCACTTTCAACTGCAAAGGCCGAGTATATTGCTGCTTCACAAGCTAGTTCACAGTTACTTTGGATGAAGACAACTCTTTCAGACCTTGGCATTCCATTCTCAAGTCCTCCAAAGCCCTACTGTGATAATCAAAGTGGTATAGCCATTAGCAAGAATCCTACCTTGCACTGGAGGAGCAAGCACATTGATGTCAAATACCATTTTCTCAAAGATAAGGTTCAAAAAGGGCTGATCAACATTACACATCTACCAACAAAAGATCAACTTGTAGATATCTTGACCAAGCCATTGCTACCACAGAGGTTTTCAACTCTCAGAGATCTTCTCAGGGTTGTTCATAATCCCTTCTAGCTCTTTCTATTGTTAGTCCTTTCACCTTTTGACTTTCAATGTCAAAAAGAGGGAGAAATGGACCTTAATCAAGGATATATATATCCTTTAGAATGCTTTCATTACTGCTCTGTTGATGCATTGTTAAGTTCCTTGTTGATATTCATGCATATTTTGGTTTTTGACATTCAAAGGCAAAAGGGGGAAGATTGTTGGTCCCACCTTTGAATTAGGGTTTTCCCTTTTAAACGTTAAAAAGTCCACCACATGTTCTATACAGTGAGTTCCAAGCAATTCTGGCTTGAACTATGCATTCAATTGACCTACAAGGATAGCTTGGTCATTTCACAACGTTGAGAAGACTTTCCAAATGATCTAAGGTACATTGTATTGAAGACACTTCTGCAGTCATCTCAGGGTTAAAAACTCTAGCACAGATAATGATATTTTGATACAGAGCTTCTCAGGGACAATTAGGTCTTTTCACACATGTATTATTCTAAGTATTCACATGTTCAGTAGCTGAATTCACTGTTAATTGACAATATCTCAGTGAGGGCATTTTGGTCAATATATAATTGCTGAGAACTCTTGTGACACGTGTTTTGTGGTCTTGGTAAGAGAATATGCAGGTTGTCATTCTTTACATAGTGATTAAGCTTGTGATACATTCATATATATATACTTTTTCAAGGCTGTCAATAAGGATGCTTATTGAAGATATTTTCTAAAAAGGTGGCAAGGGTAGTATGGTATTTTCACAAGGGAATTTCAAATGATTCCGTGGCCAATGATTGGATAATGGTGACACATACATTTCCTCTTTGAGATAGGATTTGTATTGCTGATGTACTATATATATGCTGCTATAGTCATTTTAGGGTTTTGAGCCTTTGAAAAATCCTTTATAGCAAGCTGCATTGTTGAGTGTATTGAGAGCTGAATATGAACACACTTTTCTGAGATTATACGTAATTATGAAAGCTTGATTTAAGCTCAGAAATCCATTCAAAGAATACACAAGTGTTTAAGATCAATTGAAGGCCTATAGCTGTGAATTTTATTGGTGCATAAGCTGGATTCATGGCCTTAAGTTGATTTGAGCTTGCTGTGGTGCTTGTACAAGGTTGAGGCAGTGTAACTACATATTTTATATCTGCAGACAGCATGCTTATGACCATCTTTAAGCTGCATTTGATTTTGATGTCTCAGACTTGTACTTCAGTTTGATTATCTGGTTTAGTTTGTTGATCTGAACATATTAACACTATATCTTGCTGTGAGTTGCATTATTATCATATGAGCAAGTTTCTATAGCTGAATTAAGGCTGTTGAAGTTGAGGTTTGCACAGGATTAAGGTCTTGTTAAACCCTAGTTTTCATGTTTCTGCAGAACTAAGCCTGTAGTTTAGTATTTGTAAACACATGCTATATTCATCCTGATTATCATCTGAGCATGACTATAATGAAGATACAAGGCTGTGGATTCCATCTCTGAGGTTGTGGGACTCAAAATTCCAATTTTGCCCCTAAACCCTAGTTTCAGCAGAATGAAGACTGAGTGCTTGTATACTTCAAGCTTGTTTATCACTTTGATCTTGTAATACAACTTTAAGTATTATTGATTGTAAACCTTTTTATGTATTGATTGTGAGCTATGAGTGCTCATCAGGTCCAAGCAAGGGTGCTGTGGATAGGGGGAGTGCAGTGTGCACTTAGTGTTGCTAGTGTGTGTGTAGAGGATGTGAGAGCTAGTATTTCATTTTGTACAAGGGTGTTTGTAGAAAGTGAGATAGCTGAATGTGTAACTACTTGAATACAACTAGTGGAGATTTTATCGGCTGAGGCCAAGAACCAAGTTTTCCTTGTAAATGCACCGAGTACTGAAGTGTATGTGGAAGCTTGTTGAATCTGTTGTCATACTCTCCCCCCCCACCCCCCGCGTTCATCGTCCTCCATGTCTTCGTAGCCCACTCTTCAATCTCCTCCAAAGACCCCACATCACTGTCAAATCTCCCAACAACTGAAGCATCAATTCGCGAATGGAAATTCTGTGATTGTCCAACCTAAAAATATGCCCTCCAATTGAAGATACACAATCCACATCTCCTTGTAGATCCAGACGAGGGAAGCTTGCGATCTCCAAATACGACAACTTCTGAACATCGAGGGCCCTCATGGAAACAGCCAGATGACATCTAGGAACCAAAAGAATGAAAAAACCACAGGAGGGCAAAGGAACTCAAGAGAGGAGAGGAAAGCAAAGAAAAGGTAAAAGGGGAGGGCCTCTAAACCCTCAAAGACTCCAAAAGATCTACAAGTTCCTCCAAGGATTTACAATTTCTCCCTAGATTCCAACAAAAAAAAGTACTAATAATGGAAAACTTCAACGTCCCAATAAGATTCTCCTTTCCTTCGAAGGATCTCATATTCCTTTCAAGCCATAAACACCACCAGACATAAAGGTGTGACCTACCAGAAATCACGTGCTTGGGTCTCCACCATACACCCTCTCTAAGCCTCGATCAAGCCTCTGATAGATCTGGACATAACCAACTGAACCCCAAACAAGCCCAACAACAAAATCCAGCAATCTCGAGCCACAGGACAATGCAAAAGAAGATGATTAACCGTTCCTTTGTCATTCTTACGCATTCAACACTAATTGACCACAATCTAATTCCTCTTCTTGAGGTTATCCTGAGTCAAGACATTCAACACTAATTGACCACAATCCGCTAGGGACTCTTGCCTTAGAAGAGCACCATCCTCCTCTCGCCTCCCCAAATCTGCTCGCAATCACCCTCCTCCAAAGACTCTGCCTTTCCACCCCAGATCTCCAAAGCCACTTTCCCAACAAAGGCTTGTTGAAAGGCACATTCCCAAACCTCCCTTCCAGATCGGAGTACAGACCCGCTCCCAACTAACTAGATGATAATTGAACTCCTCCCCCATGCCACCCCACAGGAAATTCCACTGCAGCCTTTCAATCCTTTCTAACAAGTGATATATTTAGTGCTTTATTGAATTTGAATTGCGTGGATTTTTAAATTGGGCCAGAATTTGTAACCACAACACCCCCCAACCCCCACCACCCCCCCCCCCCCCCCCCCCCCCCTTCCCCTCTCTTTCTAGGTCTATTGACACCAACCGATCCTGCACACTGCGCTCTTGATTGTCCCCTCTTTAGTTAATCTCACTCCCGAGTAAATTGATAAAACCCTTAAAGTAGTATCAGAGCTCGAGTATTATAGCTTATACTCACTTTAACAACTCTTTATCACAGTGAAATTGCAGTAGCTCCATGAATGTGGCCCTAGTTTGGATGAACCACATAAATTTGGGGTTCTTGTTTTCTTGTTTTGTCCTCTATATATTATTTTGCACATCTCATAGATCATGGGTAAGGATTATTTTCTTAACAACAAGTCCTTTATATCAAAGAGCTGAAATCCTACAAGAAATTCTATATCACAGTAGATAGCTGGTTTTTCCATGCTCTTGGGGTCCATTGAAATGCACCTTGAAATAAAATTAAAAATAAATTTACCATAAAAAAAAAAAAAAAAAAAGTGTATTAATAAAAACTCTTTATAGAATGGGTTAACCGTCTACAGCTTAGTATGATACCTCACTGTGCAACTGAAATATAATCCTAGGCAAGAAAACATTAAAATTACAATGATAAACAGAAGAAAAATCCTAATGAGTGTCTTCCTAGAATTTATGGCCCAATTATTATAATAATAAAGGTACAAAAGACTGCATTCTTTCAGCAATGCTGTAACCCTCTCACCAATAATAGTAAATGTAATCTTTAAAAACAAATCTGAATGTCACACTGAACAGATTATGACAGTACAAATAAGGAATTATCCACACACACACACACAAAAAAAAAAAAAAAAAAAAAAAACATATATAAAACATTATTTCGCTTTTAGAGCTTACCTTGAAATGAGCATGTCACTCTTGACATCAGTTAGTACTGTAGGCTCGTAAAATGTCCTTCCGAGATCATGTCTCTTACCCCCAAGAAGAACTTTTGCTCCCTTCAAATAACAAGGTTTATAGTTTATAAGAGATGAACCATGAGAAGGGTTACATAAAATATCTCCTACATTAATTTGAATGTTACTTCTGAAATCAAGCAAATCAATAAAAAGCACCATTATTCATCCCGAGGAAGAAAAATTGTATAAATAATTTTAAACCTGCAGATGACGATTCTGGTATTTTTATGATGTTTTATCTTTTCCCTGGCACTTTTAAATTCAATAAAAGAAGTGTCTGTAGCGTTTTTACCAGATGTTATGGCCTTGGTCATTGAAAATAATGCTCCTTTTGCCTAGGAGGATAAGAAAGCATATAAAGGTGCTATCGACACTGGCAACTAGGTCCTTTAAGTAATGCATTCAGAATAACTATAAACAGAAAAATCCGCCACATCATGATAGCAATGCATTTTTTCTTCTTCTTTTGTCAGATGTACCACCGTGAGCGCTATCACAGACATTCTTGAGCTGACTATCTAGTTGGAAGCTCATTATATAGGAACCTCCATGTCAAATGAGTCTGATCCCCATTATAAGTATAACCTTCGTAATCAAGCGTCTCAATTAATTCACTAGTACAACCTAGGTTACATAGAGCGAAAGCAAGGACAAGCTGTAAACAGGAGCAGCCACTATATAGTATTACCTTCAAAATAAAGTATCTCAACTGATTATGATGGGAAAGGACAGGAACCCAAAGCTCTGATGGAGAGTTGCACAAGGTCTATGATCTAGACCTAGAAAAGGAGACCGCGGGGGGGGGGGGGGGGGGGGGGGGGGGGGGGGGGTAGGGGGGGGTGTGAGGGGCTGGGGGCGGGGGATGGTGGTGTGGGGGTGGGGATGTTCTCATACTAAGTACAAAAATTAACAATTTCTTAGATTGAAAATTAAATTAACAAAAATTCAAATTAGACTAGGAAGCACGGACACTCCAAAATGGGCGAAGAATCCATGTCCGACACGTGTCGAACACACCAAAAAACGTGTCTGGAATTTTTATTTTCGGACACGGCACAGACATTTCGCGGACACACGTCTGACACGCCAGGGGTGTGTGTCGGACACGCATGTCTTATTTTCGGGGTCTAAAAAATAATTTTTGAAAAAAAATTGGGTTAAAGTATAAATATGTGAAGTTATTTAACAACTTTTACTCACTTATGTGGTCAGTACATAATAATTTTAAACTTGTAAGGTTAATATGCAATTTTAGACAAAACAAATAGATATTTAAGGGCTAGTCATTTCACTATTACAGTAGATGAGTTGTGATTTGTGTATTTTTTCATTATGAGGTTGATGAAAAATAGTAACACTCAATAATTTTTAAGGTACTACATCATATATATATATATATATATATATATATATATATAGATATATATATACTATTCGCCGTGTCCCTGCCGTGTCCGTGTCCTAATTATTTTGGATTTGCCGTGTCACCGTGTCCGTGTCGTGTCATATCCGTGTCCGTGCTTCTTACAAATTAGATCATAGCAAAGAATAAGAATCCATTAATCCATATTAATTATAAGCAGATAAAATATAAAGCAATGAACAGCAGATTTTTCCGCCGAAAACCCAAGAGAAAAAACCATGAGACCTAGTCCAGATTAGTGATTGTGTCCTTAGGAGTACAATAATGATTCAAGTTATTCAAAAGTCAATGTTTTGGTCGTGATTAATGTTGAAATGGTATTAAATAATCTTTGGGATCAAAGTGATCTAAACACGACAAAATACAAAAATAATAATAAAGTAATGACAATAGCTGGAAAATAAAAATAAAAATGTGTATACAAGTATTGTTGTATCTGACTTATTAAAAGGGCTACCTTAGGTACTTATCAAAAAAAAAAAGAAAGGGCTACCTTAGGGATATGTCTGAAGCTACTGATACAACAGGGCATGTAATGTGAAATCTATATTAATAAAGTTGTCTTAGAAAAGAGTTGGTTGCCCTTAAGCGTGCAAACTGCCAAAATTAGGTGAGAGAGTAATTCGAAGGAGGTTATTCAAGATTGCCAATTAAAAAAAAAAAAGGTCTGTGCACATGTTGATTGTTTTAATTCCAAAGATAGTGTGATATCATTGAAATATTAATCAAGATTAAACCAGGTTATTAAAAAAATTGGAAATTAAGGATGATTTTACTAAAAATTGGTAAGTGTGCATAGCTGAGATATTGAGTTTATCTGCTTAGTATGGTATTATTTCATATCAATCTAATCTTGTGGAGTAAATGATCTTCTTTGTTTCAACTATACTAGAACAATATGGTTATTCACTAATTAAGGATGATTTTACTAAAAAATTGACAAGTGTGCATGGCTGAGATATTGAGTTTATCTGCTTAGTGTAGTATTATTTCATACCAATCTAATCTTGTGGCGTAAATGATCTTTGTTTCAACTATACTAGTTCAATATGGTTATTCGCTAATTATCCCATATTATTTTCTACTTCTGCATCTCTTTTGTCAATTCGTGACAAAAAAGATAGGTTTAGGATGGGATAGGTAGATTAAGGGAGAGAGTATAGGTCTGGCATTGAACATTTTCACATTGTGTGTGTGTGTTTGTTGTGAATGTTTTAAATATTAAACTTACACCCTCTCTAAAAGCTTAAGCTTTTGGAGTAGATGGCTGTTAACATGGTATCAGAGCAATCAAGGTCCTGAGTTTGAACCTCGCTGTCACCCTGATATGTAAAATTGAAACATGTGTTGAACCAAAAGAAGGCCACACGTGAGGGGGTGTTTTGCGAAGGATTTAAATAATAAAGTTACACCCTCTCTAAAAGCTTAAGCTTTAGGAGCAGATGGTTGTTCACAGTGTTTTTTTTTGGGTTGTCCTGGACAGAGATCTATTGTTAGTTTCATTTTCTTTGCAGGTGTCATTCGAGAAAAGATCAAGAGAGATTTTTTCAACTGTTTGGGTACACTATGTGAGACTCGGCAACATGTATTAAAGATTGCTTACAAGTCTAGCATATAATTTATATAATATAAGTAGAACACAATTTCATCCTTTCAGTACCACTAACTGATAGGAGACTGGCATGCAAAATAATACTGAATAAAAACAACTATACTGCAAACAAGAGAGTACGAAAATGTGGGCCACTAGTTAGATGGCACGACAATGAAATGAGAACAGCGGAAAAAGATCAATGATGTTTAGAATTAATTTCCTCTGAATAAACAATTATTAATTTTGGTCAGTATAGGTGATAAACAAACCTTTGAAATGGCATCTTGCACAAATGATTCAACCTGTAAGGGAATTCAGAAAACACATCTATACATTTAGCAACAGACTGGAATATTACTGGACCATTGCTAGATAGAAACCGGAAAAGTTGAAAAGAAAACTGACCTTCTGTACTGCAGCTTCATTAATTAGTGGACCCTGTAGGAAGTGAACAATGAACTTCAAACTATGTTTCTTAAGACACTTGTTCGCAGTTTTCAGGCAGGGAAAAATTGTCCCAAATTGTAGTGATATGAAAACCATCTTTCATCTATGTTACATCATAAAAAAATAAATAAATAAAGGAATTTCGATACAATATGTACATCAACCATGAACATGGTAACCTTGATATAGTTGACATGAAGAAAGGTGACCAGAATAACTTCAGATTAACAGAAAGACCAACAAGACAACCATTCTATAATAAAAACATAAAGAGCACAACTGTCTACCTGGGCCACGCCCTCACCAAAACCATCCCCAACATTGAGATTCTGGACAGCATTTGTAAAGGCACTCGCAAATTTCTCATAAATACCTGCACAAAGGCTCAGGAAATTAATCACCCAAAAGAAACAAATAATTTAAAACAAAAAAGAGTAGATTTGAAACAGTCAGAGGAAAAACTAAACACAAAAAGGAAATTTCAATTGGAATGAAGCATTTAAGAACCATGATAATACGTGAGACCACTACCCAAGGCTGTGAACGGTGAATTTTGACCAAGAGGGGGTGAATATGTCTTATGAATATTAGTTTGCACTTAGCTAACTTTTCAATTCACCGTTGATCCTTTTTGAAATTCAGTTAGTTAGATGTGAAGAATGATGTTCAAATTCTAGTTAATTTTCAGATTTCATTAATCATACTCACAATCATGCATCAAACAGAAAGTAGAGTAGTGTAGATACATTAATATTTTACTGAAAAATCGAAGGAAAAACCACAGGACCTAGTCCAGATAGGCACAATTCACTGTATGAGAAAGAGATTACGAATAGGTTAACAGTTCCCACACCCTACAACCCCCAGATACCTCTAGACACAAATTAACCCCCCAAACTCTCCTCAAGTCGCACTTGATTCGCTTATCAAAAGACTCCGCTAGTCACGAATTCGCTTCTCTAGTGATTAATGAACGGTTGAATTAGATTGGACTAGTGAACTCCTCCTTGATGAACACTCAATCACATATGATAGAATCTGTGGAAAACCTAGATTAAGTAGTTTGGGAATTCTTCTCTCACAAGGACTTTAACTCTCTAGATGGTCAGAAACATTCAACACACCAAGAATGACTATAAACCCCGTATTTATAGTTATATAGGAGTTTTATACGTTTTAGTAAGTAGAATCCTTGTAAATTTGTGTTTTGAGAGAGTTGCCAAAAATATATGTCCATTAGGTTCAATCGAAGCTGACTGGAGACTCCTCAATCTAACAACATTTCTATTGATGCTTAATTTGAGTATATTTTTGGTTAAAACCTTGATTGGCTGACCATTCAAAGCATTAAGAATATAATTCGTATTTGAATATAATTTCCACTTTTACCTTCTTGCACAATTATTCTATTTGCGCATACACATGTCTGTCCACTGTTACGGAACTTCGTTGCTAGCTGCAAAAACAAATTGCGCACACAGTTATTCATACACCATTATAACAGCAAAACTTGAATTGAGAAAGTAAAAATGTTACCAAACAGAATAACAATGCCATCTCGACTACCTATATTTAAACAAATGATGGGGCAAAATCCACAAAGCACTTGAAAATGTGATACATTGAAGGAGAAATATAATACACACACTATAATTGATTTTAGGAGACATGTATTTAAGGCAATATCTAAAGAGAATGGAGGACAAACAACCACAAACTTGGGCTGGAGAAGGTTGATAAATTGCATTTCATGATGAGAAGAAAGCCACAACTCTTTAAATGGAGCTCTTATGATAACAAGAACTCCCCGTCAAGAGAAAGTAATTTTTTTTTCAACTTATGCTGCTAAGGAAAGAAAACACAACTTGAAACTTGAAGCAGTATCTCTATAAATTGTCTCAAGACAGGCGGTCCTCTCAAACTAAAAATGAAAAAAAATGAGGTCCTCACAAAGTTGCTTGAGTATATAATTCCACATTTCGATGAACGACATATTCATAATTTCCTACAAAAGTGGCAGCTGTCATGACTCATATTGGTGAAGCACTTTTCAGACAAGACAATGGATATATAACTAGGGCATACATCATAGAAATAGAACCAACACACATTCCTCTGATAAGGATGGGCATGTTTTATCTGCATGTAAACTTGGAAGAGTCGTGTCTAGAAAGTACATGATGGAAATAGAACCAACACATATACCTATGAAAAGGTTGGACAAATTTCATCCGCTTATAAACTAGGAAGAACGGAAGTTACCCGCGACCAGGATGGCCATAAGAACCTCGAGGGTCAAAGTTACCCGTGGCCAAGAAGGTCAAGTATTTCTAAGAGTTGCAAGCCCATATTTACACCCACCAGCATAAATGAAGCAGCATCATGATTCACATGATAGAAAAAAGGCCTATAAAATCGAACATAAAAAAAGTAATGGAACATTATTTGCCTCTTGGGATTAAAGAAAAGCACAATTGTATACTGTATCTTGCACAAAAAAAAAAAAAAAAAAAAGAGAGATATAGAAGGATGATATCAAATTTCTCTAGATTTAGTCTGGTTGCTATTTGCTCACTCCAGCCATACATGGAACTTGGAAGTCATCTAGAATGGGAACTACACAATTACAACTAGTAATCTAGGAAGTTGCATTGACTTACAGTCCCCTTTAATGCCACGTCCAGGTCTGCATCATCAAATATTACGCAAGGTGCATTGCCACCAAGTTCTAGAGATACCTAGAAAAGTCAAAATTGAAGGCAATCACCAGTATGAAAAATCTAATATCTCGCCTTCCTTTTCTCTCTCTCTAATAGATAAGACACACACAACCAGAAAGATGTGATAAGATCGAATTATTTCTCCCCCTTCTATCAATGTAAATTTCCTACGCATACCTTTTTGACAGTCCCAGCGGCACCTGCCATCAATTTCTTACCAACTGCTGTTGAACCCGTAAATGTGATCTTCCTTACCTAAATAAATTATAGAAAAGCATGAGCAACCCCTGTTGTATAATTTTTATATCCAACAAAATGTAAAAAGGAAGGTTCCGAGACAAAAAGAAGAAGAAAAAAGAAAACCTGTGGGCTTGTAACTAAAGCATCACCAATATCAGAAGCATTTCCCATAACCACATTGACAACGCCCTAAGATGAAAAGATAGTATGTCGTAACCAACAAGAGAGAAAGGAAGCAACAAAATTAATTGAGACTCTGTGAGAACAATAGAAACATACTGAAACACCAACATTCATCCAAAACTATATACTAACATTAGGATTAGCAAAGAGGCATATACTGACCTAACCTAGGTATTCAACAGTGATAACAAAACTTGAATTTTTTCTTTTGCAGTTGCCTTTGGGAACTTCAGGGGATGCATAAGCAACCCTGTCCTCTTAGTATCTTGTTATTCATTTTCTCTTTCTTCTTCCCCTACTATTCCATCATCCTTGGGAATCAAATTGTTACAATTGGGGTAGTTTTTTTTAAGTTGTGATGCATAAACACAAGACACGCACCAAATGTTACAAGTTAACCCCATTTTGAGATTTATGCACATAGTTGGGCACTTGGGCTTTGCTTTTTCTCGGACAAGAAAGCTCTTGCATTGATATGACTGATTAAGATGTCTCAGATGGGTTATCATCCATCTGTTTGCCTGTCATGCATATTGTATCATTTGAAGCTTACTTTGAAGTTTAGAAACAACAGGCAAGTAAGAAATTGTATATAGATGATAAAGAAGAGGCAACAAGATTAAGATAGTTGGGTCTCAATCATTCTCTTAATAGTAGTAAAGATAGAAGAATCCTCCTCAATAGCATCTTGCATAGAAAAAAATACTTCAATCTAACACACGAGCTTGTGTAAAAAATGTTACATCTATGACGCATAAGCACTAGAGTGAAAAATGAAACGTATTAAGAAGGCTGAAACCAATAACATATCTCCAATCTCACCCTTTTTCAAGGAAATGATTCTGTTAGGTATATGACCCATGTGTAGGCAATTTCTTACACAAAACATGGGTTGCAATGTGTCAAAGTTTCTTGAATCATGTGGATACAACCATTGAAGACAATGCAAAGTAAAATATTGTAAAAAATATGGCGAGAAATCCGCATCCTTAGTCACATATATAGGGCACAGATTAACCTTAGAAAGACCTTATTTGACCTAGATGGATCATGAAGAGGCTCAAAGTTTTGTTTTAGATGAGTTTTTGGAAAAATAACCTTTCAAAAATTAAGGAATTTTAACATATTTGAAAATGGAATGATTGTTGATCAATCGATAATTTGATTGATCAAACAACTACCAAAGAGCGTCGATCGAGATGTTTGCATTCTGTTGTTTTGAAATCCAGAATGCCTCGACCGACAAGTTGATCAATTGAAGCTTGTCTAGTAGGTGTCAATCAAAGTCTCAACCATTGAACCCTTCGGACCTATATTTTTAACAGGATTCAACAAACCAAAGAGTATAGGCTACCAAATTGGCTATAAATATGGGATTATAGCCAGTCTAGGTTATGAAATAATAAAGCCTTAATACTCATGTTTTCTGTCTTATCGCATTATATATCATGCTTTTATTTCTGTCCATGAATAGTATTTTACTTTGGCATGTGTGCTCTATTATTAGTTTTGCAAACTTAGAGGTGTAAATCTGAAACAGATAAAGATCAAGTGATTAGTAAGATTTTTTTAGTCCAGTATTAAGCTTTGGTGTGCATGTTTTAGTTTTACAAACTTTAGAAGTGTAATCTGAAGTTGATCAAGATCAAGGCCCTTGTGTGTGTGGTGGTGCTTGTGGCAAGAATAAATCAAGAAACACAACAGAAAACTAATCACACCACACACAAAGAACAAAAAGATTTAGCGTAGTTCGGCAAAGCCTACATCCATGATGGAGATCCGGCGAAAGTTTTCACTATGCAAAAATCTGGAGATTACAAGTTTCAGCCCTCACTCTCTTTCTCTGCGATTTTCAGTGTCTTAAGTCCAATCGCACTCCAAACCCTAAGCGCCCTTATATATCGGGCTACAAGAGAGTGCTAATTAGGGTCCACAACCCACAAGCAAAAACGGGTCAAAATTTTTCCTCGGGGCCAAACCCCCAGAGCTTTTTATTTTTTATTTTTTTTATAAGTAAATATTTATTGAAAAGCGTTCAAAAAGGGGAACACATCCCACAAAACAATATGACCTAATATGGCCTTTAAACTCTCAAAGAGTCCACAAAATCAACAATCTCATCCATGGATTTACAATTTCTCCCAAGAACCCAACAAAAAAGAGTATTAATAATGGAGAATTTCAGCACACCAATAGGGGTCTCCTTTCCCCAAACCTCAAGACCTTTGGTGGGCTTTGGCCCACAGACACCAAATTCGAGCCATAACATTACAAATCTCCACCTTGGCTTGAAATACGCAAAGCTCCACAATCTCCAGCTACTCCTTTCGCCTCCTCCAAATGCCCGTTGGGGCCTCAGCTATTGCAAGTACCAATCAAGTCCAAACAGTAACTAAACTTGACAATAAGAATGACATTAGTCATCATATTTGCCGGATTCTCTGTTGTCCCAATCTTTCTTATTTGCACGCTTCCGTTGCCCCAACAAATTGGTATCAGAGACGAAGGTGAAGGAGATCTAGAAAACACAAGAAGTCTCAACATATGCTGCAACAGGTTTCAGTTGCAGGTGGAATCAATCGGCTTGGTTGGTCACGATGTCAGAAAATCGTGATGGGCCCATGGCATAGAGCTCGAGTAGTCAAGGTGAAGCCTTAAAAGCTTCACTGATCGAGAAGCGTGTGTGGACAATCGGAATTTTGCAGAAGGATCGTCAAGATTGAAGCTACAAAAGAATTGTCCTGATTAATGCCGTGGAAGCGATGATTGGCTGGATGGAATTTGAGCCAAGTGGAGATTGTTGGGAATTGTGTCTCAAATTCCTATTCTAATTAAGTTTCCATTTTAGAGTTGTATTCTATTAGGTAATTTCTTTGTTTGACAAGTCTTAGGCTCTAAAGAATTGTAATCCTTGTCCAACAAGGAATTAGGCTCTAAAGAATTGTAATCCTTGTCCAACGAGGAATTGAGTTTGGAACTCTATAAACAGGCACCTAGGTTATGGGTTGAGACTTATGAGACTGAGAGAGATGTAATCTCATAAGGGACTTGATGCGTATAGATAGTTTATGTGATAAGGTAGGAAAAATATAGGAAGTCTCCGTTGGGGCGCTGAAATTTTCTATTATTAGTTCTCTTTTTAGTTGGGTGATGGGGAGAAATTGTATATCTTTAGATGAAATCGGACTTTACTTTTTGTTTTGTTCCTTATATATCTCTTAGGATGCGTTCCTTTATAGAGAGTAGAATTCCTTTATAGAGAGTAGAATTCCGAATTATTCAACCTAGGATTTCCTTAGACACCATTATAAGTGATTAAGATTTCATCAAAATAGAAATTCATCAAGCTTATCGAGACAATTCAGATCAACCAAACAGATTTCTCAGCAGAAGAATGGACAACCATTAGAGAAGTGGATTCCTGAGGAGAAAATTCTATTGACGGGCAGGATGGTCTGGAGACTTGAGTGGAAAGTTTAGCGTCAGTCTGTGTCAAGAGGTAATTAGTTCTACAATGTGGGAGTTGCTAACTAAGTTGTAACTTTTTTCTTATATATAGTTGATTGTTCCTAAATCTTGTTTAGGATTTTCCATGTAAAAATATTGTGTCTTTGCTCTGCTTTACTTTATATGAATGCATAATTATGGATGTGTGGAAAGAATTCAGAACCTAACGGATATAAACAAAAATTCAAATCACAGACATCATAGCTATCCAACTAAACTTAAACACGGATAATTTAAAAGGTTAGTTTGTTGCAAATTAATATCCATAAGTGTTAATAGATATGATAGCCACGATTTATGGAATGACTTACCATATTTAGCAGAGATTTGGTTATGCCATAGAATATGCTTTAGAATATGTTTGTGATTTGATTGTGATTTGATTTAGTTTCATTTCTTGTAATATGAGCATTTGCTCTCTTTTTTTTCTTCTTTTTTTTCCTGTGTAAAGTGGAAAAATTTTATAGATATATCAAGAATGTACAAGTAAAACAACAAGGGCATCCCCTTGTAAAAAGAAAAAAAAAAAAAAACAGTAGTTACAAAAAAAAAAGCTGTAACTACAGCAAGTAGTTACAAGAGATCAAAACAGATAAACAAAATAGGACATTCAAAGAGGCTGTCCCAAAGAGGCTGTCCCAAATCCCCCTAGCTCCATGTCTGAAAGTAATAAAACCTCTCCACATATAGCTTGAGCAATGTGTGTAGCATCCCTCTGATGATCATGATGCAATCTCTTATTTCGCTCATCCCATAAAAACCACAACGTTGTGGCACAAAGGCGTTTTTGAGCCTTGTGCTTTATTCTTTTCTGAACAAACCAATTAATAAGTTGTTGTAATGTATCAAACTGAGGCAAATTCCATCCAAGTAACACAGCCAACCACTACCAAACATCTCTTGCTAGAGAACAGGTAACAAAAAGGTGATCCAGGTCGTCTTCAGCAGTCATGCATGTGCTCTTTTTATCTTATAAATACTAAAGCTGTGAATGAGTGATTTAATCTCATTCTAGCTTTTACACAATTCTCTTCGTTCTCTTTTTTTTATATTTCTACTTGGTATCAGAGCCAGAGTGGTCCAACTACAATGAGGGCATTGCGAGTTCGACACCACCCATTCGGGAATGGTCTAAGGTGACATTGCCCATCCGGAAGGTGTCGGGTAGGCAGGGTGGTCCAACCTCAATGAGAGCGTTGCGAGTTTGGCACCACCTATTCAGAAATGGTCTAAGGAGACATAGTTTTTTTTTTTTTTAATGGTCTGAGCAGACATTGTTGATTCTTTCATCTACATTGTTTAAACATATGTATCACCTACTCAGAAATGGTCTGAGGAGACAGTTTTTTTTTTTTTTTTCTTTTACGGTCTAAGGAGACATTGTTGATTTTTTCATCTACATTATTTAAACATATGTATAAAGGGGAATGGTCTGAGAAGACATTGTTGATTCTTCCATCTGCATATTTTAAACATGTGTATGAAGGGAAATTGTCTGAGACATTGTTGGTTGTTTTTGGACTAAGGAGACATGATTGGTTGTTTATGGTCTGAGGAGACATTATTAATTGTTTATGGTCTGAGGAGACATTTTTGATTTGTTGATCGGCACTTCATCTGAGTGAAAATCATCGCTAGTCAGATTTGCACTCCATTTGTCACAAGCTTGCAACAACTTGCAGGCATTCTTATAAAGGGCGTTAGCAAGATTGTGTTTGAAAATGTATTGTCCAAGTTGGGCATTCAGATATCCACACACCAACTTGAGGATGAGTGCTAGCAGATATGATAGCCACGATTTATGTAATGACCATATTAGCAGAGATTTTATTATGCTATAGAATATGTCATAGAATATGCTTTAGAATATGTTGTGATTTGATTTAGTTTCATTTCTTGTAATACGAGCATGTGCTCTATTTATCTATAAATACTAGAGCTGTGAATGAGTGATTTAATCTCATTCTAGCCTTTACACAATTCTCTTCTTTCTCATTTTTTTATATTTCTACTATAAGACCTATTCAACCACCTCTAGATCTAAGTCACCGCCCAGATGCTTGGGTAACGATCTTATCTTCTAACAGAATATAATATATAGAAATTACATTATGCCCATGTATATATATATATATATAATAAGCTTGTGTATAAGAATTACCGGTGGTATCCCAGCTTGGAGGGAGAGCTCCGCTGCTGCTAAAGCAGTTAATGGTGTAAGTTCAGAGGGCTTTATAACCACTGTACAACCACAAGCAAGGGCAGGACCAACCTGGTACAAGAGTGAAACAGAAAAGGTCACTTTGAACACAGCAGCCATTAACATTATATAAATGATGCACAATTAGGTATTGATTGAAATAACTAGGGAAAAAAAAAAGGTATTGATTGAAATATCAGAAACCGAGACTGAAACACCTTTCGAGTAATCATAGCCAAGGGAAAATTCCAGGGCGTAATTGTGCCAACAACACCAACAGGCTGCAAAAAATAATTAAATAAATAAAATCCCACATTAATTAAATAAAATAAGAAATTGAACCAATAATGACTGGCACATTTAATTGTTAGTAAAAGTAAGAAATTTCAGTATTGTCTATCAAATGCAAAAGTCTTGGAAAAGCAAGACCGTAGACCATTTGTAGCAGAAGGTGATCCATACAAATAGCCCAAGAGTAGGAAATGAAACAACAAAGGAAATTTCGCATACAATTAAAGGAAGGTTAGCATAGAACCGTCGTTATTCGGCAAGAGATACAAATAACCCTAATAACCATATAAACAATATTTGTAAGATTAAAACTACAATAATAATCCTAATAAAATATGCTTATGCCTAGGTCTGACATAAATGCAAAACGCATCCTCATCTCCATATAGTGTACTTCGAATAGTCATGTCAACTATCAACTTTCTGCATGTTGCAATGCCAAACATTTCATTCAGGTCAACCACCAAACCTGTGGCTGTGACTTTCTTAAATAGGTATTTTAAAATATAATTTTTAGTCAATTTTAGACAATTGCAATGAAATAATTAACCAGTACCATTCCTAGGTGCAATGGTAAAAGCTCATGCTAACAAGCATGAGGACCCAGGTTCCACTTTGGGCCAAATATTGTCAAAATTGGGTCCATCTCCAATCTTTCCTCCTAGTACCCCGCATGGTGTAACAGCCCACTCCACCACATGGTATGATAATAATGATATTGTCAGCTTTAGACCCAAGCCCGCACAGTTTTGTTTTTGGATTTTACCCCAAAACGCCTTGTACCATTTGGAGACAACACTAGCACATATAAGCATTTTACCTTCACCTTACCTAGGCGATGTGGGATTGTGCACCCGTAACTTGTCAGCATGGTAGCTGGCCAGTGCCTCACACCCGCCCACAAGGTCTGGGTAATGCCTTTTTTTCTATAAAACTTTGAGATACACAAGCTTACCTGCTTCAAAACAAACAGCCGACGATCAGCTAGGGTGGATGGAATTATATCACCATATACACGTTTAGCCTCCTCTGCAAAGAACTCAATAAAACTGGCCCCATAGATAACCTGTAATTTGCATCGATGGCATCAAATGGCGCAGTGGTAAAGCTGCTTCAACTTTTAAAAGCTTGAGCTTGAATGACATACCTCACCAATGGCTTCTTTCAGGGGCTTTCCTTGCTCTAATGTTATAAGTTGGCCAAGCTCATCTCTGTGGGCAATCATTAAATCATACCTTGAAATATACGTAAAGACCAACATCATGAAGATCAGAACAAGTTTAAAACTAAAGTACCCAACACAGCATAGTATAAAGAGAGAATAAATATGAAAGAATGTTGATTATTTTTTACTGAACGATCCACCCCGCCACAATATCTTCCCACAGTATGCACAATCTCCATTAAATAATCTATCTTAAACACTAGTGAAACTTGAGCTTCATTCAGTTAAATTATCAAGCATTTCACAAAATAAAGATTACTGGATTGCTTGAAAATTATTACCAGTACAAATCATCTTAAATAAGATAAGAAATCTCTTTTGTCATACCATTTCCTTAGGCATTTGCTCCTTTCAGCAGCAGTACGTTTGCTCCAAGCTACACGAATAAAACATCATTAATATTTTAAATTAATAATCCTTAGAAAATTAAAAATATACTCAGTCACTATATAAACTAAAAAAGGGATAGAGATTTCATGGCATGTTGATATGTTGGCATGCATATGTAAAAGTAATTCCACGTAGACATGAAACACTATAGCTATAGGCACTAATAGTTTTAAAGAAGTCGGAAAGCACAAAAACATAGAGCAAAAAAGGATATGTTTAGAATGACCTAGTTTTTCCACATCTAACATAAGTCGCCTTTCAGTAGATGTTATTGATTAGAATTAGAATAATTCACTTACCTTTAGTTCCTCATTTTTCTTCACCATATCATCCATGTGATATCACTCCCCACAATTCTCAAAGTCACAAATAAAATCTTAAAAATAGAAGAGGAAAAAAAAAATTGTGATCAAGACCGAAGACATATTTCAAACCAAAAAGAGAGCTCTGGTGCTACACGAGAGAAAACAAGGATAATAATTTTCCTTTAAGTTACATCTGTTTATTAGAATATATTAATTATGTTTATGAAAATAAAAAAAAGAAGAAGACAACTTACATCTGTTTATTAAAATATATTAATTGTGTTTATGAAAATATAAAGAAGAAGAAGAAGAAGAATTAAGAAACAGAAATATATGTCTATTGTGTTGCAAGTCCACCATTACTGGTATAGTCTAGTCCCAACTCAATGGGGTGCCATTTATGCTCCATTTGGTACAAATGAAAAACTGAAAGGACCAGAGGTAGGAGGGATAGAGAAGTGTGGAGGGAAAAATCCCCTCCAAAGAGAGTACAACAGCAGCGCAAAAAAAGAGTACACTCTCCGTCTGACACGTGTCAAAGTTAACAGGCCCGTCTATGAATCACACTGACCCAAGAAAGTGAGCCAAACATCTAGGTCATTATAAAGAGGGCTCGTAGGCCCAGTAGAGGCCCAAACCCTAGAAATTTTTGTATCCCAAAGGACGGGGCCCAAGAGGGACTTCCATGAATATAAATGAAAGGACCAACCCCCAAGAGAAGGGGGCAGAAAACGTGTAAGGAAATAAATTCTTCCTTTTCTGAAAATGGAAAATAGATTATTGATATGAGTGATGGTCTCTGAAGCTCTATTTGGCTGTGAATAGTCAACGGAAATTCTTGTACCTACACTTTGGTGCCGTCTGTTGGAATCGAGAAAGATTCCTTGCTCAATTTATGGTAGAGTTGTGATCAGGCACGATGACTGGACCAGAAAACTCTCAGCAACTTGACGAGAACATATGGAAGCTGCAAGAATAACTTCAGTAGCAGATTGAGACCCTCCGCCGAGAGAACGCTAAGCTCCGAGCGAGAGTAAAGCGTGCAGAGGCGCCACAGCCACCACCTAAACCGTTAGAAGGTGTAGTACGTAGTCATTCCGGTCGGTCACAGTAACTAGCCGGATCAGTTCACTACGAGCTCCCAAAGAACAGAACAAATCCCGATTGGGGACGACTGCCCAAAGATCAAGCGGATACCAGCCGTCATGCCCTGCGGGGGTCATTGGCGGACCAAGTGTTCGACAAAATTCAGAACCCAAATCTGAAGACTCACAGGTTCAAAGGGAAGGTGGGGGAACAGTGAAAGACTTGAGGGCACAAATCTCGGCGGACCTAACAGCTCAACTGTTGTCTCGTGGAGGAACCGCCCTTCACTAAGGAGATCCTCCGATCGGAGAAGCCCAAGAAATTTTCGATGGTGATCTTCACGCCATTCGACGGGAGAAGGGAGAAAGAAAACCGTGTCAAGCCTCTTTACCATGAGGCAGCAGAAGGGAGAGGTTACAGGCGTTCCTTACGAGGTTCAACCTGGAGATGCGCATGGTGGACGGATGCGATCAAACCACAGCGGTGGAAGCTTTCAAGGTGGCAATGATAGGTGGTACGAAGTTCCACACCTCTGGTGAAGAAAATCCCTTCAAATATGGGTGCCTTAAACTCCAGAGCACAAGGTTAACTAAGATTAGAGGAAGATAAAGCCGTTGGACAGCAAAGAGCGACAATGGTTACAGTGGAAAACCGAACGTGAGAGAAGATGGGCAGCCACAAAACGCTCATAAGTCAAGTACCGTCAGTGGCTTGGCCACTAGAAAGAGGCAAAAGGTAGAATAAAAGCTGACCCCACTAAGGACAACCCTGGCAAGGCTCTACCTGGAGAACAAGGGCAAGTTCTGTCCTCCTCAACCAATCAAACAACCGATCGAAAAGAGAGATCAAAGCAAGCATTACGGCTTCCACAGTGATTTTGGCCATCAAACAAATGATTGCAAGAATTTAAGAAGGCAAGTTGAAGCGATGTTGGCCAAAGGAGAGATGACGGACTACCTGACTACTAGGGATTAGTCAAAACCAAACGAACTAATTCGGAATCACCATAAGGGAAATCAGCATGAGGCGAAACTAGTTCGGATAATCAACACGATTCATGTAAGGCCGGAAGAAGATGATGAATCTGAAGAGACCAACCGGTCCCACCTACGACAAACCCAGAAGCTGAGGAGGGTAGGCAGTGTTAATACTGTCGACCGGGATCTTCCCTCATCTCGTTCTATAATGAAGACGTTCTCAGGTCCAGGCCCCACACGACGATCCATGGGTAATAAGCGTGCTAGTTGCCAACTGCCTCGTCAAGAGAGTTCTAAGTTAGTAGCGCCAACATCATAACAAAATGGGAATTCGAGCAGTTAATGGTAGATGCCAAGCAAATCCAACTGACTGGGAACCCCTTGTGGGGTTTGACCGAAAACATGTGGAGCCAATCGGGGTGGTGGAGCTATCGGTAACAGCAACGAAGCGAACCCTCAAAGAAAATTATGTAATTGTGGATACCACCTATCTTATAACTTGATTATGGATAAAGAATGGATTCACACGATACACAGAGTGCCGTCTACCCTCCACCAAGTGATAAGGTGTGTAAGTCGGAACGGAAATGAGGTAATCGATATTTGGGGAGACCAAGTGGCTGTGAAGGAATGTTGTGTAGTCACCCTCAAGACCAAGGACAAAGGAAAAGGGATCAGAGTGGGCAAAAATCCCACATAACAATTACAGAGCCCTCTACCAAAATTTCTTAACGTAGCGGCAGAGGAACGGAACCTCATGCAGGAACCGTTCGAAGCAATGCAGATTCACCCAAGAGGAGGGGGCAAAATGATTCTGATCGGAACCCTACAAAACGAAGAAGAGAAGCAAAAATTGATTCGAGTTCTGAAAAAGAACGCAGACATCTTCGCTAGGAGCCATACGGATATGCCAGGAATAAACCCAGTAATGGCACACCATAGTCTGAATGTAGATCCGCAGTTTCGGCCCGTAAGGCAAAAGCAGAGGTTCGCCCCAGAAAGAAACAAGATAATCTCAGAAGAGGTCGATCGGCTCTTGGAAGCATGGTTCATAACGGAAGTGCAGTATCCTTAATGGTTGTACAATGTAGTAGTGATGCAGAAGAAGAACGACAAATGGTGGATCTACATAGACTTCACCAACCTCAACAAAACCTACCCTAAGGATGGTTATCCCCTCCCAAAGATAGACCAAATTGTGGATGCAGCCAATGGGTACAAACGGTAGACGTTTCTTAACGCTTATTCAAGCTACAACCAGATCCCGATTGTGACAACCTCTATGGACGGGTGCGATGAGGGCGGGTGCGAGATACTGGGCGAGTTACCACACTAGCAGGCTACAGGTGTTATGATCCCACATCGCCTGGGGAAGGTGAAGGTGAAGTGCTATATGTAGGTTCAACACCCTTATATGACACAACATGTTTTAAAGTCATGGTAGCCGTGAACCCATCAGAACTCCGCAGTGAAGTGTGCTTATGCAAGAGTAGTACCAGGATGGGTGACCTCCTGAGAAGTCTGGTCCGGGGGAGCCAAAAGCGGACAATATTGTGTCAACTAAGGTGAGGGCTGTTACAAAGGATCTGCAAGACGAGGAGAAAATTCCCTTCATAACAAAACAAGGAACCTATTGCAACAAGATAATGCCGTTCGGATTGAAAAATGCTGAAGCGACATACCAGCGGTTGGTTAAGAAAGTGTTTAAGAAATAAATAGGGCGGATCACGGAGCCCTACATGGACAACATGGTAGTTAAGAGCCTGAAGATGGAAGATCATATGAATCACCTCCAAGAAGTCTTCGACGCACTCAGAAGATACAAAATAAGGTTGAACCCGGAAAAATGCTGCTTTAGTGTGTCCTCAAGACAATTTTTAGGGCACATTGTTAATTGAAAAGGGATTAAGGTCGACCCGCTTAATCCAAGGCATTAGTGCACAATGAATAGCTGAAGACTCAAAAAGACGTCTAGACACTAACTGGGCGCGTTGCAGCCCTTAGCAAGTTCATATCACGCCCCTCAGACAAATGTAAGTTGTTCTTCGACACAATCCGTGCAAAGACCGAAGAAATTTGAGGAGCTGAGCAAAGGGAAACCCTAGTAAGCTAAAAGAATACATGATGAATTCGCCAATCCTACTAGCCCCAAAGCCGAAAGAACCACTGTACCTGAACCTGACCGTCTCTTGTTTGGCAACAAGTGCAGCATTGGTAAAGGAGGATGAAAAGAAGCAACATCCAGCATTTTATGCTAGCAAGATAATGACAGATGTAGAGAAAATGTACCCCAAAGCTTAAAAGGTCGTTCTAGCCCTCATTCAGACGAAGAGGAAACTGAGCCACTATTTTGAATCTCACCAAATAATAGCGCCCACAACCTACCCGATCAAGGCAATCCTCTCCAAACAAAGAGCCGAGTTCCTTCAACATCATATATGAGCCCAGAACAGCCAAAAAGGATCGGGCGGCGGTAAGCTTTTTCATAGAGCATGAACTAGAAGATGAAGAAGAAACCTTAGAGGAGGCATAGTGGGAGACTTTCTTATAATTTAATTGATTATACATGCTTGGACGATGGATTAAGTGATTTTTATATTCCTCATATAATTTAAATTTCTGTTAAGATTATTGAAACTAAAGTAACTAAAATTTGGTAATCCAATCTACAAGACCCAACCCCCCCCACCCCCCCCCCCCCGGCGGGGTCTAGATCACGGGCCTTGCAACCTCAGATTTTGGTCTAATCTTTCACAACTAAACTTGATAAGCATGAAGCAGCTTCGAAAGCATCTTACTAAAGCAATCTCATATTCCTAAAGGTTTTTTATGTAAGCCTGGTTCATTCCCACAAATCAAGTTACTTATCAAAAAAAAAATCCCTCAAATCAAGGTAATGAAGAAAATGCAACAATATTGCCATAGGATCTGGTGGAAATGGAAATCTTGTGCTTCAGAGTATAGGTCATGTTTGTAATATATTGATAGCTTTATGTGTTGTGGATGTAAGGCATAGCCCAAGTCACATAATTCTCATAACCCTCTCTCGTCAACTGTTTTGTCTATAGTTTTGTAATTTCTCCAATATAAGAAGTGATATAAGTCCACGCAGAAATTTTAATTATTGGGAGTTGCTGGAGTTTACCAATTTAATGGGATTAATTTATTTATAGCCAAGTGGTGGAGGGGGAAGGAAGGGATGAGATGGTGAGGATGGAGGATTCTAGAGGGCTGTTTAAGGTGAGGCTGTTTTATCAAAGCCTTACGAATTCGATAAGTAACAGTTTCCCTTGGAAGGCTCTACGGAGGACTTCAGCTCCATTGAAGGTGACTTTTTTCACATGGATAGCGGTGCTTGGCAGCATTCTTACTCTTGACAATCTCAGAAAAAGACGTCAAATAACAGTTAATTGGTGTTGCATGTGTAAGAAGGCGGGCGAATTGGTTAATCATCTCTTGCTGTAATGTAAAGTGGCAACGGATGTTTGGAGTTTGATCCTAAATGTTTTTGGGGTAGACTGGGTGGTTTCAAGTAACACGATGGATACGTTAGAGGCTTGGAGAGGGAGACTAATGGGCAGTCGGGTTAGGAAGGCGTGGAGGGTTGCACCTCTTTGTATTTGGCGGGGGCTGTTGCATGAACGGAACAAGAGATCTTTCGAGGGAAAGGAGTTGCCGGTGTGGGTTATTACGGCGAATATTTTGCTTTCTCTTTATTCTTGGGTTAATGGGAAAAATTGCCCATCTATGGATAGCTTTTTGGATTTTGTTGACAACTTATCGTTGTAATGGCGCATTTTGCGTATTTTGTTTGCTTTGTTAAGGGTTCACTCCCCTCTGACTCTGAGCACCTTTGTTAATATATTTTTACTTATCAAAAAAAAAAGAAGTGATATAAGTCCACAACAATAACCACATTGATTTCTATTATGAAGTTCATGGGACATCACTAAATGTTTCTATGTAAGCAATATAACTACCATTCTCTCTACTTATTTCAAAAAACTATCATGAATGTGGGTGTAAGAAATTCACTAGAAAATCACATAATTACTATATAGATCATTCTAAAAATCCATACAACTAAATGCATCATAGGCCGAAGCAATTGCATCATTTGTTTCCCTTCCACCCATGCATGGGACCTTTGTTATAACTTCGCCAGTAGCAGGGTTGCAAACCTGCCATGACATGAAATATGAATAAAGTGTCAAAAGTGGCAACAAAGCAGCACATCACTGAAAGATGCAATCAGCTGGCACAAAATAACACACAAAAGAGACCAGAAATTAGTTCAATGTCATGCGGATTTCCAAACAAAAATGTCATTTGACTACTGCAACTAAGAATCAAGAATGCAAAAAGTAGGTACTTCTGTCTCTTTTTTTTTTTCTTTTTTTTGTGATACAGTAAGATTAGTATGATCATAAATAAAAGCAATTATTAACTGTATGATCATAATATTGTCAGAAAAACTACTAGCCCCATTTACAGAATCACTTCATGGGTGATCTAAATAGCATGGATCAAAAATAATTGTATTCAGCAAACAGCGGTAGTATAGTAGTAATAATAATGATAGTAGGAATGGCAGAACCCCTCCGCATATGGACATCAAAAGACAACAGGAGAGCTGTGTTTCTCTCGAACCTTTATAGTCTTCCCATCATATGCATCAGTCCATTTCCCTCCAACAAGGCCCTGATTTCGTAAGAAGCCAGAATTATTCAGCTGAGCTGCAATGCTTTGTGCATCCATGCTTATCTGACAATCCAAACCCCTTCTTCAGATACACTTGCATATTTTAGAACTCAACTGCGATAGATATTGTAAAATGAACTCACCTAATAAATAGGAAATAATCACAATCAGATTAGAAGTTGCAGAAATTGTATTGCTTATTTTTTTAACCCATAAAATAGAATTTACAAAATACTCAAATAGAAGAGACATTCATGTGCCGGTGAATTAAAAGAGATTCCCCTGTCCATGTCATCATTCTTAGAGCCACACAATATTTTTTTCAATAATTTCAGCTCTTATGAATATCTTGGATTTTGTTTTGGAGAGATATAAGCAAGTGTATTGCACATAATACAAGATAGAGTTAATTACAATTTGCTAATATCAACACGTACCATAAGTAGGAGAGTGTACTACATGAAATGGCACCACGAATGTACCATAAGTAGGAGATTGTACTACATCAAAAAGCAAAATAAATTTCTGAAATTCAAAGCAAACAAAAATATACCCCGAAGCCTTTTTTCTTACAAAAAAAATGAGCTGAAGTAACATCAAGTTTGATCATTAATTGGGTAACATGGGGACTAAAAAAGGGATCCTATCAACTTGTTCTGACCTAGGATAATAAGCTCCTGAGATTATAATCCAAATAATCACAGTAGCCTTCCAAGTTTAACATGCAAGGCTTTGCGCAATATGTAATTTGACCCCAATTTTCTCACAACGATGTTTGCATCTACTCAGAATAAAGTGACAAACATTACCCCAAAAACAGAAAAGAAAATAGTCAATAGACAGAGTATCAGTTCAACACAACCTATTATTACATCCCTGTTTGGTGGCTAAGAAACCTCAAGCCATGAAAATCAAACAAAAATTGTGAATGGATGGAGTATCAGTTCAACGTTGCCTATTTATTTGACTTGAATTTCTCAGCAATCAATCAGAGTTTAAAGCTGCAACAGGACCAACATTATCACAGGAACGAATAAGATGATATGCAATATGTATCCATGTTAACATGAAGATCTTGTACAACAGACTAGTTCTTGAAATGTAGGTAAATCAATATAGTAAGCTCACACCTCAGAGATTGTCAACGTAGGTAAATTCCATTAACAGAAATCAAACAAAGGTTTAGAATTCAAAACTAGCAACAAATTTTAATATCTTTAAAACTTTATCGCAGCCAAAAAGATCAGAGTAAAAGAATGGATCGAATCAGAGGAAAAGACAATAGCAACGATTTTATAGAAAGCAGCAGATGAAGAATTTCAGAGAATGGGTGAGTTTGCGATTAGTTTAAAGTATCAGACACTGTGTGCGCTTCCATAGCTATGATATATATATATATATATATATATATATATATATATAGAGAGAGAGAGAGAGAGAGAGCGATACCTGGCGAGAGTGGAGAGTGTTTGAGTGAGGAATGGAAGCGAAGGAGCGATGAATAAGGTTGCAGGTGCGAACGGCCATACGTGCCAATGTCATTTCAGCTTACGAGTCCAAACCCCCAAATGTTCAACTTGGCAGGGCGCCTCCAGGATGCTTTGCAGATATCCAGTGGCGGAGCCACGTTACTGATTGCAATTTTTTTTTTTTTAGTTCTTCTTATTTTATATACAAATTTTAACAATTATAAAAAAGGGTAAATTACACTGACCTCCCCTGTGAGTTGCCTTAATTACAAAGACTCCTCTGTAGTTTTCAAAATTACATGGATCTCCCCGAAAATGAAACCTGATAACACTTACCCCCTTGTGAGTGACGGACCGTCAAAATTAGGGTAACGGTTGCTATGATTTTACTTAAATACATTTGTACAATAAGATTAATTACTAGTGATATTGATGTTGTCGAGTTACCACCTCTTCATTGTAACATGGAGCTGGACCTCACCTCTCTCCTCTTGAACTTCTCCAAGTGTCATATTGCCCACAAACGCCACCATATTTAATTTCGTTCATGTCACCAACATCCCCAAAATCCCTTATCAACATCACAATAGCACATCACCAAAAATCCCAACACATCTTGGTCACCCGACCTTGTAAAAAAAAACCTCTCTTTTTTGGACCCAATTCAAGCTGTATCGAAAATTATATTTTTATGGTGATTTGAAATATCAATATTCATTAGAGAGATTTAATATATACATATATATATATATATATATGGATTCATATATCAATCTGTTTGGTATGAATTTCAAATCTTTTTTCCTTATGTGTGGGTGGGTGGTATATGTAAAGTGTATATATACGCACACTAGGGTGGTCGTGCATATATACTAAGATAATGGTTTTGAGGACCTGTCCTTTTTTTATTTTTCTGTATTTTCTTTTTTTCTGTTTATTTTTCAGGTTCGGGTCTTGTCGGACCGAATCGAGTCAAGTGCTTGGGAATGGTTCCATACACTTCCTTCATTTCGTCTTTGCGTATTTTACCTGCATGTCATTATGGATTTGTATTGTACTTATTTATATTTTACCTTTTGTTACTTAGGGATATTTGTGCGATTTTATTTTGTTGACATTTCTATTTTGGGGGTATTTGTGTGATTATCTTTTGAAAATATTTTTATTTGGGGCAATAATGTAATTATCTTTTTAGATATTTTCATGGATGGACTTTTGTGCAATTTGTGAAAGTTAGTGTCATGTGTTGTGTTTTTATTGGGACAAATTGATGAGTTCACTTTTTTCTACATATTTTATCCCTAAATTTATATTTGTTAGTACCTTATTTTTATTTATTTTATTTTTTTAGTAGAGTTTTGTGTTTATTTAGATTATTTGTAATAGGAAAATAAATTCGGATAAAAATGTCAAATTAGTCAGAGGTAATGGCCGAAGGAAAGAAATATGAAAGGAAAGTGGAGAATGATGGAAAGAATGAGCAAAATCAAGATGAAATGGAAAGAATCAAGAAGAATGTTGCTTCGGGATTTCAATTATAAATTTTCATACAAGACTTAGACTTTTTGGGATTTCAGCTATAAATTCCTATAGAAGACTTAGAAGATGAAGACAGAAGAGAACAGAGCCACAGATTGGAGTCATGCCCCTTCAGTGTTTGTTTTTTCTATTTATTTTATTTTATTTTTGTTTGTTTTGTTTTTCTGATTTGGGATTAATGTTAATTACATTCGAGTAATGATTTTTCTTATTGTGTTTATAATTGGGGAAGTTTATTCATATATGTGATAGTTGCATATTTTAGACATAAAATATATCTTGAGTGAGCTCAAAATCATTCTTATTATGACAATGAAAATGATGATTATGCAATGATTTTCATGGCATGTAATGCAAGAGATTTGATAGGCCATGCCTAGGGATAGACCGTACTACAACCTTAGAGTAATGTAGTTAGGTAGATAGTCTGTGCCAACTGAAGATGGGTTATACTTAGCTTTTGGTTATATGTGCATTTATCTTCTTGGTGATATCGATGTGTGCTTGTAGCCACATGAATCATAATCATATATAGATTGAATTTTCCCATATTAGATATGATTAGTTATTGTTATGAGATTTGTGATGAAGTTGGTTCCATATCTTTATTATTATTTTTTTGTTTTATTTTAATTTGTAATACTCCTAATTTTAAAAGGATAGTTTCGGTATTTATTTATTTATTTTAATTGCATTTTTAATTAATTAATTGATTATTTAGCTATTTGTTATTTGGTTAATTGAATTAATTGTTTAATTGTAAGTGTGTGCTTAAGTAGTTTATTTGAATTAATTGTTGTATGAAATTATTTGTTATATGATGATGTGTTTGTTTAATTGTAATTTTATTTGCTAGATTAAATGTGTATTTTCTTTTATTTTTAGTTTAAAAGGATGGATATGGATAATATTAATGGACCAATCATTTGGGTCGCATGAAATACTTGGATAGGAGTCGGAATGGGCATGGATAATGTGACGGCCCAAGTTTTTCAACCCGGTGCGTCAGTGATGAACTGAAAGTTAATCCGATAACGGATCCGAAATGCGGAAGCAAATGATAAACCAAGGTCTTAAGAGATAGGAATCACTCCTAAGACACAAATGTGACTTTTCATGAGATCACGGGACCTAAAGAGAGCAAAAGTGGAAACAAAGGTCGAAAAGGACAAAATTCGTTATCAAAGGGGCAAAACGGTTAATTTACAATTAAAGAGAGAAACTTGACTCTAAACAAGTCAAACAAGGTGAATACAACCTAATCTAATCATTTCAAGACATTTCAAGAAGTTTTAAGAACATTGGCTAAGAATTCCACAAATTGCCCTTTTCCGGTTGAAGTGAAAACTGACACTACTTCACACTAAAACATGAATAACTTCTACAATGTTTGGAATCTAAGAATGGTATAGGTACCATTGGAAATCTGACTCAAAATCCTTGAGTTTAGACTCAAGAATCACCTCGTTTGGATAAGAAACGAAGAAGTTATGGTCTTTTGAAGTTGGACCATCAGTGCTGAATTGAAATCTGGAAGTGTTGGTGCACAGGGGCTATTTCGGTCAACCAACTTAGAGTTTCGATCGATCGAAACTCACAGAATGTTTTCTGAAGGCTGATTTTTATTGTTTATTTGGTCTCAAAAAGGGTTCGGTCGACCAAAACTGGTCACAAAAGGGATCGGTCGACCGAGATGGAGTTTCGGTCTACCAAAACTCCTCGAAATGCTGCTGAATGCTCCTCTAACAAATGGAATTGCAATGGAACCTATGGGATTCATTCTACTCACATGTATATATCAAAAATTGATTTATTTTAGGGAAGATTGAACATATGAACATGTCAATTACAAGAGTTTCATGTGGCAAACCTCCAAGATGGTTAAAATACATTTGAAGAAAAGTTTTATACCAAAAGAGTATAAATGCAAAAGCAAACATATTTGGCCCTTAGCCTTCATACATACATGTTTATAATGTCAAAAGTGAATACTCAAGTATCATTACATGTCAAGAAAGCTACATAAGCTTCTAAAGTACCATACACCCATGGTATACAAAATATGACATCAAAAGTTAAACATGCTAAACATTTGCATGTCAATATACAAAAATGCTTCAAATGACTCATAAGCCTCTAAGGATGATGAGCATCCAAGAACATAGTCTCCTTACCTGAAAAACAACCTAAACCACTAGGGTGAGTAATTAAGTTACTCGTAGGAAGAAGCATATGCGTATATCTTTCAATATCATTGCAAGATCAATATAGATGACGAATACAAGGGAGCATTCCACTTAACGTCTATGTTCAAGGTGTTCTAAGGGATCATCTTAAGCTAACTTAAATATTCCTTAGCAACACACATCACTATCAATGTACTTAGCAACATCAATTCTCCAATAACAAAAATCACAAGTTACAATTAAGCATTGGTTGTCAACTTAGAATTTAATGCAAAATCAATTAGTGGAAAACTTGGACATCACGTCTCGGACTAAACCAAGAACAAAATGGTTATTTTGGGCATTAACCCACTGGGAAGACCACCCCAGTGCGCACTATCTCAATTGGGGAGAACTCATACCTCCCACACTAAAGCCAAACTTTAGCCATGTCACTTTAACAATGTCCCAAGAGAATCCAAAATATATCAAGTTCAAAACTTATACATAATTAATAAGGCATATCAACCACCTTACAAGCATAAATACTTTGAAACCATACAAACCATGTCTTAGGGTTCCAAGTCTAGAATGACATGCTAAATGACAAGTCATCATCATGATATTATGCACAATACAATACCACCAACTTATCAATTTCAATCATGCCTCAACAATAAACTTTATACACTAAATATCAACATTTAAAGCAATAAGCTTCTATGATAATTACAATTTGTAATCCACAAGAACATAGAATTATTATCTCAACAAATATAACAATTCAAGTCAATGGAAATTGCATATAACATTAATAATTCCACAAGAGTTCTATATCATCATTACATGTGAAAATACAAGAATTTAGCATACTACTAAATTATATAATCCTTCTACACATGATTTATACATATCATACATGCTTAAATCCATAAACCCTAAGTCAAGAAGTGAGGGTTTCCTATAATATGCAAAACTATTATATTAAAAGCATGTATACAATATATATTAAACCCCAAGGATTATAAAACACTTAAAATATAAACACACTACCACCCCTACCTCAATAGGGAATTGAATCTCTATAATCCAAGCAACCAAGCTCAAAATGGAAAACATGTTTAGGGTTAATGAAAAGGAGAGTAAGGGGAAACTTTTGTGTTCCAAGGTTCTAAGTCTAAGGTGAATGGAAGGAGGCCAAAAATGAAGTCAAAGCTATTAACCAAGCTTTTCTCCAATGGTGGCTAGGCTAGGGTTCTTGAAGAACATGTGAAATGAAAAACATAAAGTGTGAAATGGTGAGTAGAAGGGCTAGAAATCCTCCACTCACTATGTGTTCTTACACTACCTCTCACACACACACAATGCAAGACTTATTTTGGTGCCTACACTTGTCACAAATCCAATGCTCCTTCCTAAGCTCAATCATAAGCCTACACTTGTCAACCATCTAAGCCAACAAGTGCTCCAATCCTAGGCCAACAAGTGTGTGAATCTCCACCCTCCAAATGTCAAGAGATTAAACATCCAAGTCACTCCGCCCCATTGCCAACAAGTGGCACCATGAGAATGTGACACTTGTCACATTTTTCAAAAATTGCAAAAAGGTCTTTTTTCAAAATATCTTACAAATTAAATTACAAAATGGTCCGAAGACGAAAAATAATTACTTTATGTAATTAGACAAAACCAAAAATAAAGAATAATAGCAATAAAGTATGCATCCATGCCCTTTATGAAAAAGTAAGCAACTAGAATGTATTTTCTACAAAAGTAAAAATACAAATGTCATGGAAATCAAATATCATGAATGCATGCAAAATCGGAATCAAATCCGAGCATAAGAAGTGAGGTTATGCAAGGAAAAATGATAAACGAGAAAAAGACGAAATAGGAAAAAGACGAAAAAAAAGAAAATCGCCGAAAAAAGGAAAAGGAGGAAAAAAATTGGGTCATTACAACCTACCCTCCTTGAAAGGAGTTCGTCCCCGAAATCGAGTCGTACCTGAAAGAGAAAACAAATGGGGATACCGAGCGCGAACCTCCTGCTCAAGCTCCTAGGTAGCCTCCTCAACACCGTGATGTCTCCACAAGACCTTAACCAATGGAATAGTCTTGGTCCGCAAAACCTGCTCCCGTGAATCAAGAATCTGGACCGGACCCTCCTCGTAGGTCACATCCTCATCAACAACAACATCTGTCCACCGTAAAACATGCGATGGATCCGGCTCGTACTTCCTCAACATAGATACGTGAAAGATGTCGTGAACCCTATCCAGGTCTGGCGGCAACGCCAAAAGATAAGCAACTTCACCGACGCGCTCCAAAATCTGAAATGGTCTAATGAACCTAGGAGACAACTTGCCCATCTGCCGAAATCTCAAAAGTCCCTTCCATGGAGAAATCTTGAGAAAGACGTGGTCCCCTACCTCAAAAGACAAGGATCTCCTCCCTTTATCAGCATAACTCTTCTGCCTGCTCTGAGCTGTAGCCAACCGTTGCCGAATCAACTTAATTTTCTCCATAGTCTCAAAGACAATATCGGGACCCAAGGCGATTGTATCACTTACCTCGGTCTAATAAACTGGAGATCTTCAAGGTCTGCCATACAACGCCTCAAAAGGTGCCATGCCAATACTGGTCTGGTAATTGTTGTTGTAGGCAAACTCAATCAAGGGTAAGTACTCTTCCCAACTACCCCCAAAATCCAAAATGCAAGCCCGTAGCATATCCTCCAATATCTAAATGGTACGCTCCGACTGACCATCAGTCTGAGGATGGAATGCTGTGCTGAAATGAAGCCCCGTGTCAAGAGCCTCCTGAAAACTTTGCCAAAAGTGAGACGTGAACCTGGGATCCCTATCCAAAACAATGGATACTGGAACCCCGTGAAGCCTGACAATCTGCCCCACATACAGTCCACTAAGCCTCTCTGCGTCATCTGTCTTTGCTATAGGCAAAAAGTGAGATGTCTTAGTCAATCTGTCAACAACGACCCAAACGACATCATTCCCTGCCTTGGATCTCGGAAGTCCCGTCACAAAATCCATAGTGATGTGCTCCCACTTCCACTCTGCCACTGGTAGTGGTTACAACAAACTTGCCGGTCTTTGATGCTCTACCTTCACTTGCTGACAAGTAAGGCATTTAGCCACGAACTGAGAAACATCCCGTTTCATGCCTTTTCACCAAAACTGTCTCCGCAAATTATGATACATCTTCGTACCACCAGGATGAACTACGAGTCGAGAATGGTGAAAATCCCGAAGAACAACGTCACGACACGATAAAGGAACAACCATCTTCCCTTTGTACCTGAGACCTTAGTCTGAATGCAAGGTCCAACCCTCTACATTCTCGCCACCTGAAATTCGATCGTGGATAGACTTCATCTCCCCATCCTCCTGCTGTGCCTCAATAACTCTGCTAACAAGAGCTGGTTGAGCCACAAGGCTAAACAAAATAGCTGGTGAAACATCCTCGTAGAACTGCAAACCAAGATCTGCAAGCTCTTCTAGCATCTTCCATTTGTGAATGGAAATGCTAGCAAGAGTACCCCGTGACTTCCTACTCAATGCATCGGCCACCACATTGGCCTTCCCCGGATCATACTACAACTCAAAGTCGTAGTCCTCCATGAATTCAACCCATCTGTGCTGTCTCAAGTTCAAATCCTTCTGAGAGAAGAGATATTTGAGACTCTTATGATCGGAGAAAACATCAAACTTCTCCCCATACAAATAATGTCTCTACCCCTTTAAGGCAAAGATAACTGCTGCCAACTCCAAGTCATATGTCGAATAATTCAACTCGTGAGTCTTCAACTGTCGAGACCCATAAGTAACTACCCGTTCTGTCTGCATCAAGACACAACCCAATCCTTCTCATGAAGCAACACAATAGACTACGTAACCCAAACCACGTTCAGGTATGATCAAAACTGGAGCCGATGTCAATCTGACCTTCAACTCCTGAAAAGCAAAATCACAAGCCTCATTCCATATGAACTTGACTCCCTTGCGAGTAAGTCGAGTCATACGTGCCGCTAAACGAGAGAAATCCCGAACAAATCTCCTGTAATAACCGGCTAGGCCAAGAAAACTCCGACTTCAAACACTGTCTTTGGACGCTCCCAATCCATCACAGACTCAATATTTGACGGATCCACTGCAACATCGCCCTCTGACACAACGTGTCCAAGGAACTTCACTTTCGGTAGCCAAAATTCGCATTTCTCAAACTTGGTATACAACTGATTATCCCTAAGGATTTGTAACACTGTCCTCAAATGATACTCATGCTCCTCTACCGAAGTCGAGTATACCAGAATGTCATCAACGAACACCACCACAAATTTGTCAAGATAGTCACTGAATACACGGTTCATCAAATCCATGAAAGTTGCTGGAGCATTGGTCAAACCAAATGGCATCACCAGAAACTCATAATGGCCATACCGTGTGCGAAAAGTGGTCTTGGATATATCCTCATCCTTAACCCTTAACTGATAGTAACCTGATCTCAAATCAGTCTTTGAAAAGCATGTTACTCCCTTCAACTGATCAATCAATTCATCAATCGTTGGCAAAGGATATCTGTTCTTGATCGTAGCATGATTCAACTTGCGATAATTGTAATACCCCTGATTTTAAAAGGATATTCCGGGAATTTAATTTATTATTATTTGATTATCTACTTAATTGGTTTATTTAATTGTTTACTTAATTGTTTTATTTAATTATTTGCTTAATTATTTTATTTAATTATTTGTTAATTGTGTTATTTTGTTTACTTATTTAATTGGAATTATTTGTTAATTGTTTTATTTTGTTTACTTAATTGGAATTATTTGTTTAAGTGGTTAATTGTATTCTCTTCCATTAATTGTATTAATATTATTTTTATTAATTTAATTAGTTGTATAATTGTTTAAGTGCAAAATTGTTTTAACGGTCGTATAGGTTTTATCACAATATGGGAACGTAGCCGACTCGAGGTTGGTGTAGGATTAGAATTAGGGTTTTGGCTCTAATTTTACACGGATTAGGGTAATTGTTTGAGCCTATAAATAGATAATGTTACTGGGGTTTAGGGTTTGAGAACAAACGTAAGCTTAAGTCTGTGACACAAAGAGATACAGAGGAGGAAACACAGAGTGACCTTGGGTGCTTAACAAAGCAGTTCAAGGAGGAAGGAACAGGGTTGTTTCTGGGTGGAACCAAAGCATCGGAGGAGTAAACCTGTAGTATAAGACACTAGCGTAGCATTCAGAAACTGTGGAATTAGAGTTTTAAATCTGAAACTCAAAGGCAAGTTCTGTTCTATTCTATCCCTTTAATCTGTGTTCTATGCATGCTTAGGAAGACTCCATGATTAAACTAAGGCTTAAATATATCTGTTATGCATGTTTAATATGTATTTAAACTCATGAAATTAATCTGCTTTTAGTTGCTTTAAAAATTTAACCTGAAACCTTGCTGCTGTTGTGTGATGTCTTGTGTTAAATTCAAGTCTTGGTTGTATATTCTTATTCTGTGATCAATATGGAATCTGGATGGACCTTAAAACATATATTAAAAACTACTACAGAAGACTGGTGATCATCGGAATCGGAGAGGAGGAAGATGAAATGAACAGAGGCTGCTAAGAAGAGGGAGAGAGGGCTCCCAAACCTTTTAGAGCCAGCTCCCAAAGGGGAGAGCCAGCTCTTGGTGTTGTGGAGCCGGCTCTAGATGAAAAAATAGAGTAGGCTCCCATTTTAAGAGCTTGCTCTCTCTTAAAACACACAGAAACGAGTTTTTTAGGGACTGTTTGGCAAAACGTGGTTTTCTAAAATTGTTTAAAGGTCACAGAATGGTGTAATGCATTGCTAAAAACTTATATTAATGTTGGGAAGTATGTTTTACTCTTGAATATGGAGGACAGAATTAACATAAGATTAAACCAAGATCTGTGTGTGGAAGATTGAACAATAGACTTGTATTGCAGACTGTTTTAAAATTTTGATGGCTTTGCATGATCTTAAGTTTTGAATCATGTTTTGTAGCTGAGTTATAAGCATTCTGTTATTTAATTATATGTATGCTTGGTTGGGATTAACTGATAATTAAATTTGTTATATATCTCATCTGTTACAACACTGTTTGGAGGAGATTTGATGCCTTTGCATGATCTTAAGTTTTGAATCATGTTTTGTAGCTGAGTTATAAGCATTCTGTTATTTAATTATATGTATGCTTGGTTAGGATTAACTGATAATTAAATCTGTTATATATCTCATCTGTTACGACACTGTTTGGAGGAGATTTGATGCCTTTGCATGATCATCAGTTTTGAATCATGTTTTATAGTTGTGTTTTAAGCATATTTTTATTCAATAATGTGTATGCTTAGTTGGAATAAACTAATGCTTAATGCACCAGTTATGGTACTGTTTGGAGAAGCAAATTGCATAAACCTATTTTTATCAATTTAATGGACTGAAACTTGAATTCTGAATCTTGCAGTGGAGGCATGGTTTAGTGACACACATGTTAAACTATACTTATGTTTATTTTGGAATGTGGTCGATAGATAATTATACTATTTTTGTCAACTATGTTAATTAGATGATAGTATGCACCGGTATGGGACGGTGGTATACGAGGTATGGATTGGTTTAAACACTAAGCCTACCTAATCTGGATTGAGGTTCGGATTAACAATAAAAGTTAAGTCCGACTTCTGTGAGTGTCAGGTTAGTAAATAACTGAATGACATATTTGGATTTTTGGGATGAATTGTTATAGAGATATCGGGCCACTATATCAGATGGGTGATATTCTGTATTAGGAGGACACGGACTTTATATATTTATGTTATGGTGCCATGGTATGAGCTTGAGTCTTAGGACCATGGTTAGGGTGCGTATATCGCCTAGGATGGATAGCTGGACAGTAGTTGCTGTTCCCTGGTAGGTCTAGGTACACATGACCACGTAATGTGCGATTTGCATGGTATCTCTACTCAGGCTGAGATAGACCTATTGGACTAATGAGCGTCCTATAGTGTGTAATATATATATATATATGGACTACTCTAGATATTGTTGAGTCTATCTAAGATGTATATACGTATCGAATTCTTATTTAGATCGTAGTAGATCAGGAATTGCATGTGGGCCTGACCCATTCTTTTATTATTTTCAGGTGCTCGTCAGTTCTAGGGTTAGAGCTTGGTCGTGCAGAGCAGATACAGATTTCTATTCCACCGACTACGTAGGACTGTTTACTTTTTAGCTTTGGATCGTATTTCAGTTATTTCGTTTACAGTTGGGATTTTTTATTAGGGGTCCGCTAGATGGATTCCCAAGATGTTAATTAATTGGAGGTTTTGGAGGTTGGATTTTAATAATTATATTATGAGGATTTTCATTAGAATTCAATTTAGCTATTTTTAATCACTTCTTATTTTTTCATCTTGTATTCTGTGTTCATTAAAGTAATAATTGTTTGATATTTCACAGTTGGTATCAGAACACTCCAGGTTCAAGTGTCTCTAGGATTTTTCGTATTAAGACTTCCACGTAGTGTTTTCTCTATTGTTTAGAGCTTAGGTTTAGGATTCATTGTATTCCTTTACGGTTCAGTTTAATCGTACTGATGTATGTCTTTTTGTGTTGACAGAATGGTTAACGCAAGAACCAGACGGAACAATTGGCAACAAAGGGAAGCGGCCCGTAGGTAGCATCAGGAGGATGAGGGTCAGTTCCATGAGGAGCATGAGGGAGTTCAGCAGACTCGGGATCAGGGAGGAGATCCAAAGTTTCCTCCTCACCTCAATGACCTTATTGCTCGGGCTATAGAAGCAGGGGTAACCGTTGCACTTTAGAATCCACCTCAGGTACAGCCGGCACCGTTACCAGCGCCGGTTGTTTAGACTGATACTTGGGAGAAGGCCAGGAGTTCTTTCACAAAGGGGAGCCCACCTGAGTTCACAGGCTCCACCGATGCGAGAGCAGTTCACCAGTGGAAACAGGACATCGAGTGACATCCTCGCTTGGTTTAGTGCACGGAGGTTCAGAAGCAGATGCTTGCTACTTTCAAGCTAGTTGGGGATGCACTGCAGTGGTGGGAGTCAGTTACCACCATAGAGGAGAGGATGGCATTAACTTATGATGAGTTCAGATCATGCTTTAAAGAGAAGTATTTCCCTTATGCAGTCAGGGGAGCTATGAAGGCTGAGTTTCTAAATCTGCAGTAAAGGAACATGACAGTGGCGGAGTATGAGCAGCAGTTCACACGCTTGTCTCTCTTTGCACCCGAGGAGGTGGATACAGAGGAGAAGAAGCACAACAGTTTCGTCAAGGGACTAATGTGGTCTATCAAGATAGCTATTACAGGTAGTCCAGCCTATACTACTTATGCTCAGGTGGTAGACGCTGCTCTGCATTAGTATCAGTTGACCGTGGATTTCAGACAGGCCAAGGGTGAAAAGTGGGGTGACAGAGACTTTGCTAATTAGTCAGCTGAGAAAGGGAATGGGAACGGACACCGACAGAATGACAAGGGAAAATTCCAGGGACAACAGCCTTGGAAGAAACACAAGGGTGGTTTAGATGCTCCCAGGGATGTGGCACCTATTCAGCGACAGCAGAATGGGGGACCACAGGCAGGACAGGGTTAGCTACAGGCTAACCGATAGAGGAGGCCATTTGGTACCTTCTAGGGTAGTTTTTACACTTATGAAGAGTATGGTCACACTTCCAAGCAGTGTCCTACAGCAAGACAGGGACAGAGACAGGGATAGGGATAGCAGGTGCAGCAGGGGCAGAGGGCGCCAATGCCTTTACCAGCTCCGTAGGTTCCACGGATTTAGGGACAGACTTATCCAGCTTTACCAGCGCTGCAGCAGCCTTAGGGACATGCACCGTAGCAGTTACATTATGGCAGGGTGTACAACCCAATGCCACAGGATATGCAGGCACCTCAGGCTGTTGAGGGTAAGTTTCCTATTCATGGTTTACTTGGACGTGTTTTGTTTGATACGGGTGCTACACACTCATTTGTAGCTAGGACTTTTGTTGCTTTGTCTGGGATGACGACTTGGGTATGCAGTAGACCTCAGGGTATTTCTACACCATTAGGCGATATAGCCATTGTTCATGAGAGTGATGGGCCTGTGTGATAAGCGCCGAATATTGCATATTCAAGCGCCCTTAATTGCATTATTTAAGTCCATTATTTGCTTATTTTATGTAGATTATCCTCATTTGTGTGTTTGAATATATTTTTAGGTCCTTTTGCCAAAAAGGAGTACAAATAAGACTTTGTGGATTTTAGACCATCAAAAGGCACAAGGCTGAATTTCTGGCAGTAGTGGAGTTAGGACTTTGCTCGCCATTTTGACCTTGTAAACTCAAGAACTGGACTTCCATTATAAAATGGCATATTTATAGCTCTGAATTAGCTTTCTAAATCTTTAAATGGTTTGTCATTCGGAGCTTGGAGCAGAGAGTTATGGCCTTGTTACCAGAGGTGCGCAGAACTGCCTGGCAGCAATGAAATTCTGCCTTGATATTCATTTTTGACCAACCATCCTTGAGAATTGGATCTCCACCAAAACATGAAGTATTTTAATCTCTGAATTAGCTCTCCAAATCTTCAAACAGTTCATCATTCGTAGTTTGGAGTGCAAAGTTATGGTCATTTCATCAAAGTAGGTCTGGGCGGAGCAAGTGAAGCATGGAGCTTTTTACACTAAATTCGAGTGCTCGAGGCCTTGCTTCGAGTGCTCGAATTTTGGGCAGAATGCCCTTCGGAAATGGCTCATTTCAGCCCACTTGCACCTTGGTTTCTTCATTTTGTTTTCCTCTTTAATGAAGTGGTTGGAGATGTTGGTTGGTAGCCTCTTGGAGTGGATAAGATATCTAATAAAGGGAAGCAAGGCCACACAAAATCATTAAGCTTCATTCTACAAGATTAGAGGAGAGAGAAGAGAGCAAAGGGGAGGAGTTCTTGAAGCTTCAAGGAGGAAGCTCAAAAATGGAGGGGAAAGCCTTGCTTCTTTCTTCATCTAGGGCCACCATGGGTAACTAAACCTCTTCTAGGGAGGTGATGAAGCCTCCCCTTTTGTTTATGTTCTAGATTAGGTTCTATTTTGGGGATTATAATGTATAAACTTTGGTCTTTTCATAGTTTAAGAGCTTATTACTTCTTGTAATGAATATTCAAGTTTAAATGATTGATGTGAGTTATTTAGCTTGTCTTGATGATTCTTACATTAGTCTTATTGCTTTTATTTTCATACTGACAATGAAGATATTAACTATGAATGGTTTTCAAGGCATGTTGATTTTGAAACTTGATATTCCATCGCTTAGGTACCTCCTTTGATGGACTATGCTTGATTCTTACCTTCATGTGCTTCATCATTTGATTGAATGCTTGATGGTCTTGCTTAAGTTAATGCATTTGATACTACACCCTAGTCTAGGTAGTCCAAATGTGTTGTCTTTTGATAGACCATTCTTGTTTTAATCTCATGAACTTTTTATTGGTTATGAAGCAACTATGTGTTGCTACATAATTCTTGATCATTGCTTATATAGTGTTTATCCCCAATTTAGTCTTGATTTAGCATGTATTTAGGGTGTAGGTGGATTCACTTCCCTAGTTTCCCCTTTTATTATCTCTAACTCTCATTTACTAGCACTATTGTTTTATGCACATTTGAATTCCTAGTTTAGTGATAAACAAAACAAACCCTCTAAGAACACCCCTTATCACTCTAAAATGACTCTAGACACTTAGGTTGCCATAGATTAGCGCAGTCCCAGTGGTTCGACTTGCCCGACCAATAGCCCTATTTTACAATGATTCGTGCTATTGCGAAGGTTGATGTTTAATTGACCAACCGATCACTGTGACACTAGATATTGGTGGACTCAGATTTCTAGCCTATCTATTAGTCCTGGACATGCACACTTATGATGTTATACTTGGGATGGATTGGTTGTCACACTACCATGCCCAAGTTAATTGTTTTGATAGGTAAGTTGTTTTCACCATACCTGGTCAGGACATGTATGTCATCACTTTGCCGCGTTCTAGCGGGGTCACTAGCACCTATTTGTTAAATGTGGAGGAGGAAACGGAGGGGGGGGACTACTGTATCATTGGATAACATACCGATTGTATATGATTTCCCGGATGTATTTCAGGAGATTCCAGGGTTACCGCCTAGTCACGAGATCGACTTTGTGATAGACTTAGCTCGAGGCACTACGCCTATTGCTAGGGCACCGTATAGGATGGCACTAGTGGAGATGCACGAGCTGAGGTATCAGATTCAGTAGCTACACAGCCAGGGTTTCATTCGCAGGAGTACTTCACCCTTGTGACGGCCTAAGTTTTTCAACCCGGTGCGTTAGTGATGAACCGAAAGTTGATCCGATAACGGATCCGAAATTATTTGTATGATGATTTTGAAGGTTGGTTGTATCGGTAGACCGAAATGAACCATCGGTCGACCGAAATGAACCATCGGTTGACTGAAATGGCTTTGAACAGTACATTTGGCTACTGGAAAGTGATGTTTTGATGCTCAAATGAATTTCAAAGGCTATCGGTCGACCGAAATGAAGTTTCAAACGACCGAAACACCTCAAGAAGCTGCTGTAAGCCAGCTATGAACAAATATTGTTGAGGCTTCACCCAAGCCTCAAACCCCAACATGAATATGGACCAAAAACATGATTTTAAGCTATATAATCATGCTCGCAAGTGTACTTTATAAATATAAACATGTTACAATGGCCCATGGTCTCATTACACAATGTTTACAAAATTTGACATGCCAAACCTTAAGGTTAGAAAAGAATACATTTCAAAACAAAACTTGAAACTTAAATGCATACACTTGAATCTTAAAGTTTGTGGCCATTGGCCTCATATCAAACATATCAAATAGGTTCCAAATAACATATATAAGTACACTTTACATACAATAAGGCAAAAATGACATATTGAACCTATCTAAGTGTTACAACATCAAAAGTAAAACTTGAACATGCTAACACTTGAATGTGAACAAGAATGCTTTGAAAGAAACTTCAAATCTCCAAACCATCAAAGGTAAATGCCAATCACCATATCTTGAATCCTGTACCTGAAATATGCCCCAGTAACTTTGGGGTGAGCAACATAAAGTTACTTGTAGGAAATGAGCATGCATCGACCTAGCATTTTACAATTTTATCACCCTAAGGTGAAACATGTTAAAGGGGCTTATGCCACCTAACATCTATGTTAAAGTGTGACTCAGGGAGCATCCTAAGCTACCCTAGATCATTTCTAGCATAAATCACATCATTCATGCATTTCAAGTAACATAAAAGCGTGCTATACAAAGCAACAAGATATAGATTCTCACTGTCATCAACTTGAAATCTAAAATGATAGAATAACCAAAGTGGGTCATGCCACCTAACGTCTATGTTCTAAATGAATCTATAGGATCATTCCTAAGTCACATTTGAACAATAGATCAAAAATCACAACATCTATGCAATTTAACCAACATAGAAGCATGCTATACAAATCAATTAGATATAGATTCTCAAAGTTAACAACTTGAAATCTAAAAGTATGAAAACAACTAAATATAACAATTTAGTATAATTAGAATTCTAATACCACACATCAAGACATAGATTCTCAAAGTTATCAACTAGAAATCTAAAAGTGTGAAAACAAATAGTGGAAGACTTGGACATCACGTCTCGGATTTCCTCCGAGAACAAAATGGTTATTCCGGGCATTAACCCGCTGGGAAGACCACCCTAGTGCGCACTATCTCAATTGGGGGAACTTATACCTCCCGCACTAGAACCAAACTCTAGCCATACCACAGTAACAATGTCCCAAGTAACTCCAAAATAAACCAAATAAGTTCACAACTTATACATAATTATATAATGAACGAAATCACCTTCCATGCACAAGTTGGTTGAAACCACACAATCCATGCCTTAGAGTTTCAATTCTAAAATGGCATATATAATGTCAAGTCTTTACTATGATACAACATACAAAATAATATCATCAACTTAACAATTTAAATCATGCCTCCATGGTAAACTTTAAACACTAATTTTACGACATTGTAGCAAGAAGTTTACAAGGCTAATGATACCAATAATTCATAAGAATCCATATTACTACTACATAGTACAAGTTAGCAATTTAACTCCCAATAGTGTACAATAAGCATTCCGTATTCATAATGCTATGAAATCACAAGTTAACAATATATTCATATTAGAAACATGCTCTCATGAATATAAACTTAACAACAATGTTCTTAAATGCTTAAAACATACTCAAATGAATACACAACAAGTCTAAATCCATGATCTCAATATAGAAGCAACTTCTAAAACATGATTAAATCCATGGAACAATAAGATATAGTTTAATTAAATAAAATTAATTAAACTCTCCAGATTTTAAATCATTTCCAAATGGCCTCCATATAATATATGTTAAAAGACATATCATGGTCATTACATATATTCATTCAAAAGCTTAATTAGGCCAATGAAACTATAAAATAAATTGTAATGAATTCTTTTAATTAGAGTCTCTAGAATTTCAAACTCAACCAAATGCTCTTAAATTAAAGTATGTTAACAAACATGCCAAAACTTAATTTAAAAACATAACACAAGCTAATTTCATACAAGATAAGCCTATGAGAATTAAACTTTCACAAAAGATAATTATTTAATAAAAAGTGTAATTCTTATTCAAATAATCTGAATTTAATATATGTTAACAAACATATTAAAGCTAAATTTTCTAGCATGCCACAATTCAAATCCAAGTTATACATCATCATGAAAATTTAATCTTATATAAAGAATTAAATATTACTAACTTTCTAGATTTGATACAAGGTATACATATATGTTGTAAAATCATGAGAAACACATAATACAACACACAAATAATCCTAAAACATCCCCTACCTCCATTTGAGATGAAATCTCAAATCCCCACCAAAATGAAAGTGCTCCAAATCCGACGAAACTTCTAGGTTTTGTCGGGGACAACACCACGAACATGAATCCTAAGGAAGCCCCATCAAAATCACATCTTGACTTCAAAGACGAACTCAAGAAATGGCCAAAACTGAATTCTAATAAGGGGGAAAGGTAGAGCACACCAAGGGGAACAAAAAACACTAAGGCACTACACCTTTTTACTAAAGGGAAGTGACCGAAAAAGGAGAGAGAAGCATGGCAGCCATGAGATTCGGCCAAGAGAGAGAAGAGAGAGTGAGAATATCTGATTTTTCTTATTTCACACCCTATTTATAGAAAAACCCTAAAAGTGTCTCGAACGGGTCCCGCTGGGTCCGGAAAAGTGGAATTTGAGCATGCATGCTCAAACAGAAAAACTCCGTGAACGAAAAAGATTCAAAATGAGAAAATATGAACAACGGAAGAAATGGCATTAAAAACTGAGTCATGAGCAGAGAGTTATGCCTCAAACAAGTTTGACGCTAACTGGGGCCAGAAACCCTGAAACTGGACAAAAACGACCAGGAGGAAATTCTATGAGTACACGACTCGACGAAAAGTGAAAATGAATCCCGTACGAGGATCCAGGCTCAAAACCAGGCATTTAGCAATAACTTTTATTAATTGCACAATGGCCCCTCCAAAAAGTGAAAACTACTAAACTGCCCCAGAATGAAAATATCTTCCAAAAAGATATTTTCTTAAAAATCCCTGAAATAAATATCTTCAAAAGATATTTATGAAAAACACCCCAAGAAAAGGAAAAGATTCTGAAGAACTGTGCATCCATGCCCCTATGGACACCGAGAGCAACCAGAGTACCTTTCTGCAAAAGTAAAGATACGTATTTCATGGAAACCACTTAGAGTGAAGATACGTGAAGTTAGAAACCAACTCCGAACACAAAAAGTGAGGTTTAGCAACAAAATGAAAAATGGGGAAAAGACAAAATAGGAAAAATGATAAAAATAGGGAAAAGGACGAAAAGTGAATAGTGTCGAAAAACGAAGAATATGAAAATGACTCGGTCCTCAAAGAAAGTTGTCAATCTAAAGAAAAGAGTCTCTAAAACTATTTCTGAGCACTCGAGATGACACTAAATGATGAGAAATTGAACTCAGAAAGGAAAAGAACAACGGAAAAAAAAATATCCGCGAAAATCTGAGAAAGGAAAGGAAGGAAAATGACCGGGTCATTACAACCTACCCTCCTTGAAGGGATTTCATCCCCGAAATCCAGAACAGACAAAAGAACCAAACAAGATCAAAATAAGATCAAACCAAAGGACAAACCGTAAGGTGCAAAAGGACAACTTCAAAAGCCTGAAGATCATTCGAAGGAACGCAAAACCCAAGAACTGAGTGACACTCCTAAACGAATCGGCATGTCAACTCAAAGTCAATCACCGAGAGAATCCCCAAGAAAACGACAAGTCAAATCAGGACAGATGGCTAAAAATGATATGGCAGTAAGAACAATGACCAAAACTCGCCCACACTTACTCGTCAGTAAGGTAGCATGACGGTATAAGACATTAGTTCATAACATACCCCTATCAGATCAACCCAGAAAGAACTTTTCGATACAAATGACATCAATGTCGAAAATGATCATTATCGAAAGCACTAGGGGAACCAGGCATCTGTGAGAGTTAGGGTAGCAAATCCCAAAACTCTAACAACAATGTCACTGGCACCGTTACGCTTAAGGCCTTAATTCCCAAACGCTGGAGTGACAATGACCCCCACATCTGAAAATGCCACAACAACAACACCAGTCCCAAATCCACAGCCTGACGAGTTTGTGCCCTCAAGCTAATGGATTGGACCCACAAAACCAAAAACCTAAGCACAGATCTATAGTAGACCTACCGTAAGGCTACATACAGAAGATATAACGTTAGTCAAAATCACTATAGTGGACAACTAAAACCTCAAAACACAAGTCTAGCACTTAGCTCACTCTTGACAATCCTGACAACCACGATCACAAAACCCCAACATAAGTGTAGGAAGGATAAAGCAGCATGATCGGTTGATTAACTATACATCAACCTTCGTAATAGCATGAATCATTGTAAAATAGGGCTATTGGTCGGGTAAGTCGAACCACTGGGACTGTGCTAATCTATGGCAACCTAAGTGTCTAGAGTCATTTTAGAGTGATAAGGTGTAATAAAGAGTTGTTGATTGGTTTGTCACTAAGCTAGAAATGTAAAGATGCATAAAATAATAAATGGAAGGAGATTGAAAGGAGTGAAACTTAGGTGGAGAGGACTAGGGAAATGAATCCACCATACACCTCATAAACATGCTAGCTTGCAATTAACTTGGGGAGCTACTTATGTAAATGACCATGATATGTAGAGATGCATGATAACTACACTATCTTCAAGAAGTTCATACAATCAAGAGCTAAGTATAAACCATCTAAGTATAATCCCCTAGGAATGGCCTATCAAATCCCTTACTTTGTATGGTAAATGCACATGTAATCAAAGACTAAGTATAATCCATCCACGGTTGGTATGAACCATCTACTTAATTACATTAAACTAGGGGTGTAGTATGGTTCATCATTCCTAGGAATGGACTATCAAAACCTTCACAAGACATGCCAAGAAAACCATTTCATAATCTCATCTCCATTCCCACTATGAAGATGCAAGCTATAAAATCATGAGAGAATATAACCTAAAACAAGATGATAAAACTCAACATAATCATTAATAGAAATTAAGATCCATTACAACATGTGTGGAGCTCTAGATTATGAAAAATACCACATACATACTTCATTCCCCAAATTAAGAACAAAACTAGAGTATGCTTACAAGGGAGGCTTCATCACCTCCCTAGAAGAAGAGTTAGTTACCCATTGGAGCCTTAGAATGAAGAAGAAGCTTGAACTCCATCTCCAATTTTCGAGCTCCCCTTTGTTAGCTTGAAGAACTCCTTTCTTTTCTCTCATCTTTCTCCTCTTATCTTGTAAAAATGAAGGATACCAAATGTGTGGCCTTTGGTAGCCTTTTATTCTCCAACAAAACCCTCTCTCTCCTCCAAGGAACACCTCCAACTACTTCATAAAGAAGGAAGATGGCATTGAGGAAACCAATGTGCAAGTGGCTGAAAATGAGCCATTTCCGAGTGCAATCTGCCTGATTTTCGAGCACTCGAAAAGTGGTTTCGAGCACTCTAAATTAGTGTAATGTGCAACATGCTCTTCTTGCTTAGCGCTGACCTACTTTGGTAAAACTGCTATAACTTTGTGCGCCGAACTCCGAATGATGTTCTGTTTGAAGATTTGGAGACATAATTCAGTGCTTTAAAAACTTTATGTTTTGATGAAGACCCAATTCTCAAGTCTGGTTGGTCGAAAATGGGGAGAAAGGCAGTACTTCAGTGCTGCCAGGCAGTTCTGCGCACCTCTGTTAAGAAGATCATAACTCTCTGCTCTGAACTCCGAATGATAAACCGCTTAAAGATTTGGAAAGCTGATTCAGAGATCTAAATCTTTCATGTTATGATAGAATTCCAGTTCTTGAGTTTGCTAGGTCAAAAATGGTGACAAAAGTCAGGATCACTGCTGCCAGAAATTCAGAAATGGCATCCTTTTTGTTCAAAATTCCACAAGGCATCATTTTTGCTTCCTTTTTGCACTTTAACCTGAAAATGCATAAAAACATGCAAATGGAGTTAATCTACATAAAATAATCAATTAATGGACTTTGTTAATGTAATTTAGGGCGCTTGAATATACAGTATTCAGCGCTTATCACACCCCCAAACTTACATTTTGCTAGTCCCTTAGCAAAACCAAAATGCAAAGCTCAATGGAATGAAAACATGGGAATGCTATTACAAAAATATTCACCATGGCAAAGATAAACATAAACATAGCTCAAATACAACTTGAAACAGATAAAGAGCTGGAGACGGGATCATTGGGAAGACTACCTTGCATATATGAAGCTTTGATGCAAAAAAATGGGAAAAACCATTTCAACATGCATGCATCAACATCATAGTCCATATAAATAATTCAATTGTCATCTCTTGAATGGAAATCAACTCTAGCTTCAGTGAAAGTGAATTGGATTCTCAACATGCGGCTTTTACTTTCTTTTCCAATTCCAAAGCACAAGTTTTCAAATCATTGAATTCCCCTTTAATTGAGGTCCCTAAGGTATGATTTTATTTACAAGACAACTTTTATTGCTTGTTGACAATTTATTGCAACTCATAAGCGAAACATAGAATGGTTGTGCAATGCTAAAGTCCCTTAAGCTTTCTAACCAACCTATGTAGTAAGCGTTAGGCCAACAACTCCCAAACCAGATGGCTTTAGGGTGTTAAGTGTAGAGACACTCCAAAGGGCTTAATAGCTCAAGTTGGAAAGGCTACGAACTCTAGCGAACCATGTTTATTACAATTTTTTTGACTGACCGTGCAATGTTAAAGTCCTTTAAGCTTTCTAACCAACCCTTGTAGCAAGCGTTAGGCCAACAACTCCCAAACCAGATGGCTTTAGGGTGTTAAGTGAAGAGACACTCCAAAGGGCTTAATAGCTCGAGTTGGAAAGGCTACGAACGTCAACTGGTCATTTTTTCTTTCTTTCTTAGTTTTTTTTTTTTTTTTTTTTTTTTTTAGACAACTTAAATCATGCCAAAGATATTCATCTATTAGGTTCATCAAATCAGATTAACTAGGCCAAGGTCAAGGTCGATTAAGTTGCATGCCTCACAGTTAAGTTTCTAATGTGCATCTGTGCATTGTGAAGCTTAAAAGAGTGTCAAATCCAGCAAGAATCTAATTGAGACATTTATACAGACTAATTTGAATCCACATGATCATTTCAACTCAAATTTTTCTTTATTTTCAAAAATTTCTCAATTGCTTCTATACACAAGGTATTAAAAATATGCTTTGTCTCCGACAAGTTCCAAGTTACACTATCATTGCTTTACAAAAATATGATACCAAAACTATGCCAAGAATGCTTTGATGCACTCCCAAACTTAAACTACACAGTGTCCTCAATGTGGGACATGGATGTAAGTTAGAGACAAAAATGACAAAGAGTATAAAAAGGAACAACAATACCCAGGGGGAGGAAACGACATTTTGATACAAAAACCCCCAAACTTGAATTGGACTGCGTAACCTAGAGAGCATCATGAAGAACAAAAAGAAACAACCACAAACAACATTAATAGCACAAGCATAAATATAGAAAAAGAATGTACCAAAAGTTAACAGAACAGAAAGAATTTGCATTGCAAAAAGAGTTTACATGATTACAAAAAGAGCTGTACAGGGATCATGTCTACTAGAGCAACCTATACATAGCAAATTCTTACAGTTCAAAAGGAAAACAAAAGATACAAGAGAAATAGGTACATATGAAACAAAAAGATAAGGTCCAACACTCGCAACAAGCTACGGTCCAGAGGGTAAACGGGCGAGGATGGAATGGAGGAGAGATTGAGTCTTACGCCGTTCAGCGGAGGCCAAACGACGTTCCTCAGTGGCGACACGACGGTCTTCAACAGCAAGACGACGATCTTCGTCAGCACGTGAAGAAGTCTCACACAGAGTCTGAGTGTACGCGGATAAAGAATTCTCAAAACGATCCAGCCGCTCATGAATACCGGCAATGCTAGCCCTGATGAAAGCCTGGTCCTGGTGAGAGCCGACCAGAGGCTCTACCCTTGTAGCGGCTGCTGCGGTAGAAGCATCCTCAGAAGGAGGAGGAGGAGCTTGGATGAACAGGGGTGCAGCAGGCTGAGGGGTGTTGGAATGGCTGAGAACATTGATTCACCGGCGCTGGGTAAAAATTTTAATCTTTTCGCCTTTTGGTTCATGGGGAGGAACAACGAAACCCTTGTGCTGAAGGAGCCGAGTGATGAAAAACGGCAAAGGCAATTTCCGATTTCCAACTCGCGGAACCCGTGCATTATGAGCGTCATGCCAAAACTTCATAAATGTGGTCCAAATGAGCTTTGGGATGGAGAACCATTGGCCTTGGTCCATGGCATATAAGGCTTGCAAAAGGAGGCCCCTACGCTCGGTGCTATGCACCAAAGGGTAGACATTATGCTTGAAAACAGTGTCAATGAACCAGAGGCATTCTGGAAGATTGGTTTTGCGGATAAAAGACCGGGGCCTATTGGGATCGTCAACAGTGCAAATGGCAGCGGCAATCTGCTCCACAGTTAGTGTATCCGGCTCCTCATATAAAGGGAGATTCTCACGATTGACAATGTCATCGGGGCACTCAATGGGGCAACCAGAAACCTGAATGATGTCAGTCATAGTGAAAGCATAGGTGGTGCCATCAATGGATGTAGTGAGAGAAATGGGTGGCTCTTCAGGGCATTGGAGATTCTGGTAGAAGAGGCGCACTACACGGGGGTAGGCAACCCTAGCAAGGGGCACGCAAATGTGCTGCAGACGCCGGTTAGTCAATTCGGCTATAGCCCACGAAGTTGTGGGTAGAATATCAAAGGCATCCGTGAGCGGAAAAGAAAGCTCGTAGTTGAGTTGTTTGCGATCCCAAGGATCACGTGGTCGCTCACGATTGACAGCACGGGCACCCGCAGAGGGTCGAGGAGGGCGAGAAGGACCGGCACGAGACATTTAGAGAGGTGGACTTGGTTGAGGAATTTTAGCGAACACCTGGCGTGCACCACAAAAAGGAGAAGGTAAAAATGAGTGGGACGGATGATGAAACCCAAAAATTTTGGCAAGAAAACAAGGTATATCATAGAGTAATCATCAAAAACATTCAACACAACCTCCACAATGCATCCCCACACTCCTTATAATGGAAATAAAGACAAAGAAATGAGGAGAAAATGAAACTCACATACCTTGAGAAGAAGAAGAAGAAAGGAGGTGCCTGGATGGTGAGTAATGTGGGGTGGTGAGTGATGGAGGGATGGAGGTTGGGGTAGCTGAGAGTTGAGAGGGAGAGAAGGTGGTGGTTGTGGGTTAAGTTGAAGGTTGGGGATGAGGTGAAGGTGGGGGTTGGTTGTGGGTGGTGAGGACTTGGATTTAAAAGAGGAGGAGGGCGTGAGTGTGTGGGGTGAGGTGAGTTGTAAAATAGGTAGGAAGTGGGCTTGGTTCGAGTGCTTGAAGCTGGACTTCGAGCACTCGAAATGGGGTTAGTGAGTTGGACGCATGGGTTTGAGAGGTCGAGCATTTGTGAGCACTCGAAGCTTGGCTTTGAGTGCTCGAAATTATTAGAGAGAGGTGAGGTTGATGTTTGGTTTGCCGAGAGGGGGGATGGAGGTGGTTAATTTGGGTTGAGGGATTGGTGCATGGTGTAGATTGTTGGGGTGGCATGGTAGTGGTGGTGAGGGTTGGAAGGGTGGGGTTTGTGGTCTATGCATGGTGCACTCGGCATGGTGGGTTGGTGGAGAGGTTTTGAGGTGGCCGAGTGGTGGAGGGATGTGGGTGGAGGTTGGCTGCGTGGGTTGTGGAAGTTTGTCTGCATGGGTTGGGGGGGGGGGGGTGGTTTGTTGATGGAGGTCGGGCACTCAAAATTTGGTCTTCGAGTGCTTGAAATTTGGGCAGTGAGTTGGGTTAAGAAGCTGGGGCACTCGGAATGGGGTTGGGATTGCTCGAAAGTGAGGCAGAGAGTTGGGGTCTTTGGGTGAGAGAAGTTCGAGCACTCGAAGTTCAACTTCGAGTGCTCGAAGCCTGGACAGTGAGCTCAACTGATGAGTGCATTTGAGTGCAAACTTTCTGAGGGCTTTTGAAGATCGATCAAGCTGTTGCATGTAGTGGCTTGAGTGTTGGGGAGGAGGAGTTCGGATGACTGAAGCTTGGGAGGAAAACTGGAGCACTCAAAGCTTGCATGAGGATTAAAACAATGCATGAATGCAATGCAATGATGCCTTAATGCAACATGTGAACCTGAACTCTAACATTGCTTGACCATTTCATGCAATGCAAGTTCCTTTGCATACATGAATAAACTGTGCATCATGTTGGCATCAAAGCTGCATGCATTATGATTATGATTATGAGAAAAATATGTATATATATAAAGAGTTGATTAATGATTATTTATTTATTTATTTATTTATATATATATATATATATATTTTTTTATATATATGCCAATGGAAAACTTTCCAAGCCTTGATATATTGCAATATGATGCAAAATGGACGGAATTCTCAAAAATGAATATTTCAAGCATAGAGAATTTTTGAAAATTTGCATGTCAGTCCTAAATTCAAGCCATGCATGGAAAATTTGAAACTTGGCATATTATTCCAATCCAATGCATGGATGGATAATTTGTCAAACTTTGCAACATCTTGCTAATGCATTGATCAAATTGGAAAAAATTTCAAACTTTGCACTTCACACAATGAATGGATGAGTTTAAGAACATTTCAACAATGCATTGAAGATGAGAGGCTATGCATGTGAGTGCCATGTCGGAAGTCCGAGAAAATTGCCTGGTAGAGCCGGAAGCTTCCGGGAATGAAAACAAGAGTTGAGAAGGTCTAAGAAGCCAGTCTGAAAATGTGGAACACAACTTAAGATAGTTCCAGAGAAAATTAAATTTTGGCATTTCTACACCGTTTCCCAGAAAATTTGCAAGGCACGAGCAATTTCAAAGAGAAGGAAGCTTGGAAATTGAAAGAATTTCTTCCCTTGCTTTGCTAAATTTAATGTCGATAGCTAGACGAAGTTAGAGATGGCACTAATCCTCATAAATTGGGTCCGTCAAGAGGACTTCCTCAACTTTTCGGGTTGGGATTGTGCCATCAATGCAAGGCTTAAGCCGTTGGCCATTAACCTTGAAGAGTGATCCTTTTGCAGGATCATGAAGTTCGATTGCTCCATGAGGAAAGACAGTAGTGACAATGTATGGACCATCCCATCTTGACCGGAGTTTACCGGGAAAGAGTTTCAAGCGGGAATTGAAAAGCCAGACCTTTTGTCCCGGGGCAAAAGACTTCTTGACGATGTGTTTGTCATGAAAAGCTTTAGTCCTTGCCTTGTAAATTTTTGCGCTTTCATACGCGTCATTACGCAATTCCTCAAGTTCATTTAATTGCAACGCACGATTAGAGCCGGCTTGTTTGAGATCAAAATTGAACCTTTTTATGGCCCAATAAGCACGGTGCTCTAATTCTACCGGGAGATGACATGCTTTGCCAAAGACAAGTCGATATGGTGACATGCCAATGGGTGTCTTATAAGCTGTCCGGTAAGCCCAAAGCGCATCGTTTAGCCTTACTGACCAATCTTTGCGGTTCGGTCTAACCGTTTTTTCCAAAATGTGCTTAATCTCCCGGTTAGAAATCTCTACTTGACCACTCGTTTGAGGGTGGTAAGGTGTAGCAACCTTATGAATGACGGAATACCTAGCAAGGACGGATTTTAGATAACGATTTCGGAAATGAGATCCGCCATCACTAATGATTGCTCGGGGCGTACCAAAACGACTAAGGATGTGAGACTGAATGAAATGGATCACGACTTTATGATCATCGGTTTTGGTAGCCTCGGCTTCAACCCATTTAGACACATAATCCACCGCTACAAGGATGTACTCATAGCCATAAGAAGATGGAAATGGTCCCATGAAGTCAATCCCCCACACATCAAAAATTTCAACAATTAAAATGTTGGTGAGGGGCATCATGTCTCTTCGGGACATGGATCCAAGTTTTTGACATCGTTCACACGATTTACAAAAATTGTATACATCCCGAAACAAGGTAGGCCAAAAGAATCCGCTTTGAAGAACTTTGTTAGCGGTCTTTTTGGCACTAAAATGGCCTCCACAAGCAAGAGTATGGCAAAAATTTAGAATGCTTGTGGCCTCGATTTCAGGAATGCATCGCCGTATGATTTGGTCCGGGCAATACTTGAATAGTTCCGGATCTTCCCAAAAGAAATGCTTGACTTGGGAGAAAAACCGGTCCCTCTCGTGTTTGGACCAATGAGCTGGAATTTTGCCAACCGCAAGATAATTGACAATATCCGCAAACCATGGAAGAGTAGAATGTGAAACTTGAAGAAGTTGTCATCCGAAAAGGAATCACGGATGGCTGCGAATTCTGAAGATTTCTCAATAAGTAAGCGAGAGAGATGATCGGCGACAACATTGTCGGTCCCTTTTTGTTCCCGGATGTCAATGTCAAACTCTTGAAGTAAGAGGATCCATCGAATTAAACGGCGTTTTGTCTCTTTTTTCGCTAACAAATGCCTAAGAGCGGCATGATCTGAAAAGATGATGACCTTGGAGCCAAGAAGATAAGAGCGAAATTTATCCTAGGCGTACACCACAGCTAGCAATTCTTTTTCAGTGGTGGTGTAGTTCAATTGGGCATCGCAGAGAGTTTTGGTAGCATAATAAATGACATGCGGAAGTTTATCCACACGTTGGCCCAAAACCGCCCCTAATGCATAGTCGGATGCATCACACATGATCTCAAAGGGAAGAGACCAATTAGGGGGTTTCATGATTGGGGCGGAGGAGAGGAGAATGCGAAGTTTGATGAAAGCTTCCATGCAAGTGTCATCAAAATTGAACGGAACATCCTTGGCTAAGAGATTACACAAGGGCCTTGAGATTTTGCTAAAATCTTTGATGAAGCGACGATAGAATCCGGCATGGCCAAGAAAAGAACGGATTTGACGGACGGAATTCGGAGGAGGAAGATTAGAGATTAACTCAACTTTTGCTTTGTCTACCTCGATTCCCTGCTTAGAAATGACATGTCCTAAAATAATGCCTTCTTGGACCATGAAGTGGCTTTTCTCCCAACTTAGAATGAGATTCGTCTCTTTGCATCTTTGGAGCACAAGAGATAAATTTTTGAGACACGAGTCAAAGGAGGAGCCAAATACGGAAAAATCGTCCATGAAAACTTCCAAGAACCTTTCAACCATATCGGAGAATATGGACATCATGCACCTTTGGAACGTTGCCGGTGCATTGCATAGACCAAAAGGCATGCGTCGATAGGCAAAAGTACCAAAGGGACAGGTGAATGTTGTTTTCTCTTGATCTTGGGGGGCGATTGCCACTTGGTTATAGCCGGAATTACCATCAAGAAAACAATAGAAGCTTTGGCCGGCTAACCTTTCTAGGATTTGATCAATAAATGGGAGTGGGAAATGATCCTTCCTAGTTGATGAATTGAGTTTCCGATAGTCAATGCACACACGCCACCCGGTGGTGGTTCGTTGTGGCACGAGCTCACCCGCTAAATTTTCAACAACGGTGAGCCCGGATTTCTTGGGGACAACTTGTGTGGGGCTCACCCACTTGCTATCAGAGATAAGATAGATGATTCCCACATCTAGCAATTTGATCACCTCTTTCATGACCACTTCCTTCATATTTGGATTTAACCGGCGCTGGACCTCTCTAGTAGGCTTTGCGTCATCCTCCATATGAATGCGGTGCATACAAATGGAGGGGTCAATTCCTTTCAAATCTGCCACTGTCCAACCAATAGCTTCTTTATGCTCTAGGAGCACCGCTAAAAGGTTGGTCTCTTGGTCTTTTTGAAGATCCGAGGCAATAATGACCGGAAGGGTTTGCTTTGGACCAAGGAACACATACTTGAGATGGGCCGGGAGCGGCTTAAGCTCAAGTTGTGGTGGAGATAACAATGATGGGACCGGAGGAGTGGTGGAAAGTTGGGGAAGTGGTTCTTTTGGAATTTTCCAAGGAGGTACATCCATGATAGCATTAATATAAAGCAAGGAATTTACTTCTTGAATGGCTTGATCAACATCAAAGTTTGAGAAGTCAAAATGGGACATGCAAGTTTCAAGAGGATCTTTGCTTAGAATGAAGGGGAGAGATTCTTCGACCACTTCATCAATGGCATCCACAAGAAAACAATCATCCTCATTGGAGGGATGTTGAGTTGCATGAAAGATGTGGAGTTTGACTTGCATGTTTCCAAAAGCAATGTCCATCACCCCGGTTCGGCAATTAATTGATGCATTAGCCATGGCTAAATATGGCTTACCAAGGATCACGGGAATGTGCTTTTTTGGGTCATGGACCGGTTCCGTATCAAGAACCACAAAATCTACTGGGAAGTAGAATTTGTCCACTTTGATGATAACGTCCTCGAGAATACCTCGTGGATGCTTGACCGATCTATTGGCAAGTTGCAAAACCACGGAAGTCGGCTTAAGATCTCCCAAACCAAGTTGTAGGTAGACTGAGTATGGAATTAAATTCACACTAGCTCCTAAGTCAAGGAGGGCCCTCTCGATTTTGCTGTCACCAATGACGCAAGAGATTGTGGGGGCACCCGGATCCTTATACTTCGGGGGAGTGCTGTGCTGAATGATAGTACTAACATTTTCAGTCAACCTCACTTTTTTTGGCAAATGATTTTTAGAAGTGCGCTTTTGAGTGCACAAATCTTTGAGAAATTTTGCATAGGGAGGGATTTGCTTGATAGCATCCAAGAGGGGCAAGTTAATCTTCACTTGCTTGAAAACTTCCCACATGTCTTGAATTTTACAATTCTTGTTCCCAAAATGTGTCGACTCTTGAAGACGTTGAGGAAACGGATCTTTTGGCTCATAAGTAGTTTCCACATTTGGGGTGACATGTGTGGGATTTCCGTGAATGGTATTTGGATAAGAATTTGGATTAGAAGAGCTTGGATTCGGATTTTTCAAAGGAGAAAATTCCTCACTTTTGTCTCCATCGACCTTGTTGTCAACCACTCTACCACTCCGAAGGGTGGTGATAGCTTGAACTTGTTCATGAGTCGGCCCACTCGGAGGAGGGGTTTCGTCGATCACATGCATTCCTCTAGGATTTTCAAAAGGTTGAGAGGGAAGCTTGCCCTTGTCCTTTTGAAGCAATTGATTCACCGAGTTAGCTATTTGGCCCACTTGATTTTCGAGATTAGCTATGGATTGAGTATGAGAGTGAACCATCTGGAGAGTAGGCTGCAAGGATGTCAAGAGTTGCTTGTTGGCATCAATTATTTGCTTATTTAATGATTCCATCATTTGCTTGTTTGCAGCTACTATCTCGTCAGTCGGACACACAGGAGGTTGATTGGAGACATTTGGATTGTAAGGAGGACGGTAACTTGAAGAGGCTTGGAAAGGTCTACCTTGATATTGAGAAGAGGGCTGATTTTGCCGCCCTTGGTTTTGGAATTGGGAATTTTGTGGGGCTTGTTGCCGCCACGAGAAATTCGGATGATCTCGCCAACCCGGATTGTAGGTGTTGGAATATGGATTGTTCCCGGGCCGCGAGAACATGGCATTAGCTTGCTCTTGGTTGGGATTGGGAAATTGCTCCGGTGTGGGGCAATCTTCCGAGAGATGGAATGGACTAGTACACGAAGCACAAACTGAACTTGCTGAATTTTGAGACAACGAAGGAGGAAGATGTGGTGCCATCAATTGGTAGAATTTATGAGCGATGGCATCCACTTGAGATGATTCATCCCTTATTGATTTTGGTTGACAAGGGTTGGTGTTGTTTGGAGTGGTTGAGGTCGGAGCCCTACGAGAATTGTGTTGAAGTGAATTTTCACTCAAATTCTCAAGTAAGGTCTAAGCCTCATCCGCATTCTTGGACATGAACATCCCACCACACGAAGAGTCAACCATGAATCTATGGGTTTCGGTCAAGCCAGCATAGAAAGCTTGCACTAATTGCCATTTTGGGATCAAATGATGAGGACATTTTCGAAGAAGATCTTGTAGCCTTTCCCAAGTCTCGTGGAGTTGTTCTCCATCAACTTGAGAAAAGCTTAGAATGGAACGCCTCATTTGGTTGGTTTTACTCACCGGATAATACTTTTTAAGAAATTCTTGTTGCAATTGAGCCCAAGAAGTAATAGAGTTGGGAGCGAGGGAGTTCAACCAATATTTTGCCCTATCCTTTAGGGAGAATGGGAAAAGATGGAGATGAAGTGCATTGTCAGGAAATCCTCTCAACCGGATGGTCGAACAGATTTCAAGGAACTCATCGAGATGCTTATATGGATCTTCATTATCAAAACCATGAAAAGAAGGAAGCATTTGGATGGTACTAGATTTGATCTCATATTGAGCTGCATCGATGTTTGGCATCACTATGCAAGATGGAGAGGCATAGGTGGTAGGGATGAAATGATCTTTAAGAGTCATTGGCTCGATATTAGGAATTTCAGCCCTTTCATTCCCTGAATTTCCTATATTATCCCCCATTGTATTAAATTCAGATTCAAGATCCCGTGTAAGAGTAGGTTCCCTAGGGTTCCGTCTAAGAGTTCTTTCAAGAGAGTTAATATCAATGGGAGAATCGATTGTGGGTAAGGAAAGTGACCTACGACCGAACATCAACAATAAAGCATATACTCAACAAAGCAATTCATCAACCACAACTCCACATACGATGTTCCCTTTCTCCTCAATTATCAAGACAGAAAATAAATGGCCACGACAAGGACCGATGCTTGAACACGAAATTAAAACAGGATAAGAGCCTCAACAAGGGCTTCACAACTAAACTAAAACTAAATTTAACACATGCACGATATTCACAATTCGAAACTAGAAGTCACGAGACTTACCTGGGGTCCTCTAGACTTACAATTTGCTAGCAATCCCACGGCGAGCTTCGAGTCCCTAGAATTTTACAACACGAAGATGATCAAAACATACAAGGAATATTCACAAGACACAATATTAACAATCAAACTAAAATTAACCCTAGAACTTTGGTCGCTAAACCGTTTGCAATCCCCGGCAACGGCGCCAAAAATTGATCAGTTGATCAACTATACATCAACCTTTGCAATAGCACGAATCATTGTAAAATAGGGCTATTGGTCGGGTAAGTCGAACCACTGGGACTGCGCTAATCTATGGCAACCTAAGTGTTTAGAGTCCTTTTAGAGTGATAAGGTGTAATAAAGAGTTGTTGATTGGTTTGTCACTAAGCTAGAAATGTAAAGATGCATAAAATAATAAATGGAAGGAGATTAAAAGGAGTGAAACTTAGGTGGAGAGGACTAGGGAAATGAATCCACCACACACCTCATAAACATGCTAGCTTGCAATTAACTTGGGGAGCTACTTATGTAAATGACCATGATATGTAGAGATGCATGATAACTACACTATCTTCAAGAAGTTCATACAATCAAGAGCTAAGTATAAACCATCTAAGTATAATCCCCTAGGAATGGCCTATCAAATCCCTTACTTTGTATGGTAAATGCACATGTAATCAAAGACTAAGTATAATCCATCCACGGTTGGTATGAACCATCTACTTAATTACATTAAACTAGGGGTGTAGTATGGTTCATCGTTCCTAGGAATGGACTATCAAAACCTTCACAAGACATGCCAAGAAAACCATTTCATAATCTCATCTCCATTCCCACTATGAAGATGCAAGCTATAAAATCATGAGAGAATATAACCTAAAACAAGATGATAAAACTCAACATAATCATTAATAGAAATTAAGATCCATTACAACATGTGTGGAGCTCTAGATTATGAAAAATACCACATACATACTTCATTCCCCAAATTAAGAACAAAACTAGAGTATGCTTACAAGGGAGGCTTCATCACCTCCCTAGAAGAAGAGTTAGTTACCCATTGGAGCCTTAGAATGAAGAAGAAGCTTGAACTCCATCTCCAATTTTCGAGCTCCCCTTTGTTAGCTTGAAGAACTCTTTTCTTTTCTCTCCTCTCTCTCCTCTTATCTTGTAAAAATGAAGGATACCAAATGTGTGGCCTTTGGTAGCCTTTTATTCTCCAACAAAACCCTCTCTCTCCTCCAAGGAACACCTCCAACCACTTCATAAAGAAGGAAGATGGCATTGAGGAAACCAATGTGCAAGTGGCTGAAAATGAGCCATTTCCGAGTGCAATCTGCCTGATTTTTGAGCACTCGAAAAGTGGTTTCGAGCACTCTAAATTAGTGTAATGTGCAACATGCTCTTCTTGCTTAGCGCCGACCTACTTTGGTAAAACTGCTATAACTTTGTGTCCCGAACTCCGAATGATGATCTGTTTGAAGATTTGGAGAGCTGATTCAGTGCTTTAAAAACTTCATGTTTTGATGAAGACCCAATTCTCAAGTCTGGTTGGTCGAAAATGGGGAGAAAGGCAGTACTTCAGTGCTGCCAGGCAGTTCTGCGCACCTCTGTTAAGAAGATCATAACTCTCTGCTCCGAACTCCGAATGATAAACTGCTTGAAGATTTGGAAAGATGATTCAGAGATCTAAATCTTTCATGTTATGATGGAAGTCCAGTTCTTGAGTTTGCTAGGTCAAAAATGGCGACAAAAGTCAGGATCACTGCTGCCAGAAATTCAGAAATGGCATCCTTTTTGTTCAAAATTCCACAAGGCATCATTTTTGCTTCCTTTTTGCACTTTAACCTGAAAATGCATAAAAACATGCAAATGGAGTTAATCTACATAAAATAATCAATTAATGGACTTTGTTAATGTAATTTAGGGCGCTTGAATATACAGTATTCAGCACTTATCACAGCATAAACCAAATACTCATATAGGATATGCTCGCAAATTTAAATGACATAAATCAAATAATATCATGGTACTAAGCACAGTACACATAAGGTAAACCAAATAAACCACCTATCACATAGAGGTTAAACAAATAGCAACGCGCTATACACCACAAACGGCACGAACATGGTAAGCAGATACTGTATAAGCAACGCATCACATACATCCTCATACAACTACCACATAGTCACATATCCTAAACATGTTTCTAAAGTATTCCCGAAAACAATGGGGCTCATAAACATGTAAAAGTGATTATACAAATGGCAAGTCCGTAAAATCAATATAAATGAATGGAATGCCTCTTAAAAGACACCACCTCTCAGAAAAACATGACACAAAACCTGGATGAGCCCAATCTCTCACTACGAGGAAAGGAATCATCCCCTAATGACCACTAAGGTCTCCTAAATATAGAGTCAGCAAGTCTTTCCTAAGACCAGCTCATAACCCGATGGAATCCCAACACCACACGAAACAAGACAACAATGAAATGGATAGAACCAATGCTAACCATTACAAGACATCAACGAGAAAACCTCCAATCCAAGATGCCAATGAGCTCGATAGGAACTCTATAGGATTCTACCAAAACCCTAAACAAGGAAGAGTAATTAATTGCACCAGTGCAATTAATTATACGAAATCGTTCACATCCCAACCGCAGCTCGCAAGAGCTAGCCAAGGCAACACAAGAAAGATTCTAGGTGAACACACCCATCCAAATCTCGAAACCATCATCCTAAGAAAATAACACACGAGAACCTCGCCTTGAGGCTCAAAAAGTAACTCTCGAACTTCCCAAGGAAGGATTCGAGTCAATCCTGACTCATCATTCCATGACGTTAGAAACAAGGACGTCAATGGAGTCATGACATCAAGACCACAATGAAGACCAAAGAGATGACACCGACACCTCCAACACCACCATGACCATATCACGACGAAACAAAAAAAAAAAAGACGAAACGGTGCCTCTATGGCCCACGTCTCATCTCGCCAGACGGATACTACAACCTTACGCTCACCTGAGCCCTGACAAGAAGACTCTCCGTGAGTTAAGACTGTGACACTATATGCGTGGAAAGGGAATGAGATCAATAATAACACTAGTTATTATGATCGAATGCAACTCGCTCAGTGAATGCTGCACATAAGTAGCACGTCGATGTATGCAACATACGGTCATGCTAAGGCAGATAAGCATATACAACATGCTAAACAGGTAATGAAAACTTCTAGTTACTTAAACATATAAGCACGTATCAACCAGGATGCTTTTAAACACATAAGCATATAAGTATAGAAAACATATCATTACACCGAGCATATTATCAAAAGGCACGTAAACTTGTTATCAAATAGCATGTGAACATATCAAAGTAAATCAACAAAAGAATAATATACACCCAAAACCCATCGTCCAAGGTATTCAAACCTAGGAGCTCTGATACCACTTGTGACGGCCCAAGTTTTTCAACTCGGTGCGTCAGTGATGAACCGAAAGTTGATCCGATAACGGATCCAAAATGCGGAAGCAAAAGATGAAACTGAAGTCTTTAGAGATATAAACCATCTCTAAGACACCAATGTGACCTTCCATGAAGTCACGAAGCTCAAGGAGAATGAAAGCGAAAACAAGGGTCAAAACGGGCAAAAATCGTGAACCAATGGGCAAAATGGTCAACTCACAATAAAAAAGAGAAACTTAACTCTAAACAATCCAAACAAGGTGAAAACACCCAAAATAATCATTTCACAACATTCTAAGAGGTTCTAAGAACATTGGACAAGAATCCCACAAAATGCCCATTCCCGGTTGAAGTGAAAACTGACACTACTTCACTAAAACATAAATATCTCTCATTTTGTTTTGAATCTTAGAATGGAATTGGTTCCATTGGAAAGCTGACTCAAAATCCATGAATTTAGGCTCAAGAGTCACCCCATTTGGATTTGAAACGAAGGAGTTATGACCCTTTGAAGTTGGAAGATCAGTGCTGAAACTCAACAGAGTTGTGCTTGGGTTCTAGTTATTTCGGTTGACCGAAATGAACCATTGGATGACCAAAATGGACAAAATTCTTGCTGAAATCATGATTTTAAAGGTTGGTTGTATTAGTAGACTGAAATGAACCATTGGTCGACCGAAATAAGCCATCGGTCGACCGAAATGGCTCTAAACAGTACATTTGGCTACTGGAAAGTGATGTTTTGATGCTCAAATGAATTTCAAAGGCTATCGGTTGACCGAAATGAAGTTTCGGACGACCGAAACACCTCAAGAAGATGCTGTAAGCCAGCTATGAACAAATATTGTTGAGGCTTCACCCAAGCCTCAAACCCCAACATGAATATGGACCAAAAACATGATTTTAAGCTATATAATCATGCTCGCAAGTGTACTTTATAAATATAAACATGTTACAATGGCCCATGGTCTCATTACACAATGTTTACAAAATTTGACATGCCAAACCTCAAGGTTAGAAAAGAATACATTTCAAAACAAAACTTGAAACTTAAATGCATACACTTGAATCTTAAAGTTTGTGGCCCTTGGCTTCATATCATACATATCAAATAGGTTCTAAATAACATATATAAGTACACTTTACATACAATAAGGCAAAAATGGCATATTGAACCTATCTAAGTGTTATAACATCAAAAGTAAACTTGAACATGCTAACACTTAAATGTGAACAAGAATGCTTTGAAAGAAATTTCAAATCTCCAAACCATCAAAGGTAAATGCCAATCACCATATCTTGAATCCTGTACCTAAAATATGCCCCAGTAACTTTGGGGTAAGCAACATATACTCGTAGGAAATGAACATGCATCGACCTAGCATTTTACAATTTTATCACCCTAAGGTGAAACATGTTAAAGAGGCTCATGCCACCTAATATCTATGTTAAAGTGTGACTCAAGGAGCATCCTAAGCTACCCTAGATCATTTCTAGAAAAAATCACATCATTCATGCATTTCAAGTAACATAGAAGCGTGCTATACAAAGTAACAAGATATAGATTCTCACTGTCATCAACTTGAAATCTAAAATGCTAGAATAACAAAAGTGGGTCATGCCACCTAACGTCTATGTTCCAAATGAATCTATAGGATCATTCCTAAGTCACATTTGAACAATAAATCAAAAATCACAATATCTATGCAATTTAACCAACATAGAAGCATGCTATACAAAGCAACTAGATATAGATTCTCAAAGTTAACAACTTGAAATCTAAAAGTACGAAAAAAACTAAATATAACAATTTACTATAATTAGAATTCTAATACCACACATCAAGACATAGATTCTCAAAGTTATCAACTAGAAATCTAAAAGTGTGAAAACAAATAGTGAAAGACTTGGACATCATGTCTTGGATTTCTGCCGAGAACAAAATGGTTATTTCGGACATTAACCCGCTGGGAAGACCATCCTAGTGCGCACTATCTCAATTGGGGAGAACTCATACCTCACACACTAGAGCCAAACTCTAGCCATATCACAGTAACAATGTCCCAAGTAACTCCAAAATAAACCAAATAAGTTCACAACTTATACATAATTATATAATGCATGAAATCACCTTCCATGCATAAGTTGGTTGAAACCACACAATCCATGCCTTAGAGTTTCAATTCTAAAATGACATATATAATGTCAAGTCTTTACTATGATACAACATACAAAACAATATCATCAACTTAACAATTTAAATCATGCCTCCATGGTAAACTTTAAACACTAATTCTACGACATTGTAGCAAGAAGTTTACAAGGCTAATGATACCAATAATTCACAAGAATCCATATTACTACTACATAGTACAAGTTAGCAATTTAACTCCCAATAGTGTACAATAAGCATTCCGTATTCATAATGCTATGAAATCACAAGTCAACAATATATTCATATTAGAAACATGCTCTCATGAATATAAACTTAACAACAATGTTCTTCAATGCTTAAAACATACTCAAGTGAATACACAACAAGTCTAAATCCATGATCTCAATATAGAAGCAACTTCTAAAACATGATTAAATCCATGGAACAATAAGATATAGTTTAATTAAATAAAATTAATTAAACTCTCTAGATTTTAAATCATTTCCAAATGGCCTCCATATAATATATGTTAAAAGACATATCATGGTCATTACATATATTCATTTAAAAGGTTAATTAGGCCAATGAAACTATAAAATAGATTTTAATTAATTCTTTTAATTAAAGTCTCTAGAATTTCAAACTCAACCAAATGCTCTCAAATTAAAGTATGTTAACAAACATGCCAAAACTTAATTTAAAAATATAACACAAGCTAATTTCATGCAAGATAAGCCCATGAGAATTAAGCTTTCACAAAAGATAATTATTTAATAAAAAGTGTAATTCTTATTTAAATAATCCGAATTTAATATATGTTAACAAACATATTAAAGCCAAATTTTCTAGCATGCCACAATTCAAATCCAAGTTATACATCATCATGAAAATTTAATCTTATACAAAGAATTAAATATTACTAACTTTCTAGATTTGATACAAGGCATACATATATGTTGTAAAATCATGGGAAACATATAATACAACACACAAATAATCCTAAAACATCCCCTACCTCCATTTGAGATGAAATCTCAAATTTTCACCAAAATGAAAGTGCTCCAAATCCGACGAAACTTCTAGGTTTTGTTGGGGACAACACCACGAACATGAATCCCAAGGAAGCCCCATCAAAATCACATCTTGAGTTCAAACCCGAACTCAAGAAATGGCCAAAACTGAATTCTAATAAGGGGGAAAGGTAGAGCACGCCAAGGGGAACAAAAAACACTAAGGCACTACACCTTTTTACTAAAGGGAAGTGACCGGAAAAGAAGAGAGAAGCATGGCAGCCATGGCTGCCATGAGATCCGGCCAAGAGAGAGGAGAGAGAGAGAGAATATATGATTTTTCTTATTTCACACCCTATTTATAGAAAAACCCTAAAAGTGCCCCGAACGGGTCCCGCCGCCGAAAAAGTGGAATTTGAGCATACGCGCTCAAACTGAAAAAATTCATGAACAAAAAAGATTCAAAATGAGAAAATATGAACAACGGAAGAAACGGCGTCAAAAACTGAGTCCCAAGTAGAGAGTTATGCCCAAAACAAGTTTGGCGCTAACTGGGGCCGGAAACCTTGAAACTGGACAAAAACGACCAGGAGGAAATTCTATGAGTACACGACTTGATAAAAAGTGAAAATGAATCCCGTACGAGGATCCAGGCTCAAAACAAGGCATTTAGCAATAACTTTCATTAATTGCACAATGACCCCTTCAAAAAGTGAAAACTGCGAAACTACCCTAGAATGAAAATATCTTCCAAAAAGATATTTTCTTTAAAACCCCTGAAATAAATATCTTCAAAAGATATTTATGAAAAACACCCCAAGAAAAGGAAAAGATTCTGAAGAACTGTGCATCCTTGCCACTATGGACACCGAGAGCAACCAGAGTACCTTTCTGCAAAAATAAAGATACGTATTTCGTGGAAACCACTTAGAATGAAGATACGTGAAGTCAGAAACCAACTCCGAACACAAAAAGTTAGGTTTAGCAACAAAATGACAAACAGGGAAAAGTCAAAATAGGGAAAATGACGAAATAGGGAAAATGACGAAAAGTGAATAGTGTCAAAAAATGAAGAAAGTGAAAATGACTTGGTCCTTAAAGGAAGTTGTCAATCCAAAGAAAAGAGTCTCTAAAACTATTTTTGAGCACTCGAGATGACACTAAATGATGAGAAACTGAACTCAGAAAGGAAAAGAATAACGGAAAAAAAATATCCGTGAAAATCTGAGAAAGCAAAGGAAGGAAAATGACCGGGTGATTACAACCCTGGGGAGCGCCCGTGTTATTTGTGAAGAAGAAGGATGGTTTGCTTCATCTATATATAGATTACAGGGAGTTGAACTAGGTTACGATTCGTAACAAGTATCCTTTGCCCAGGATTGATGATTTGTTTGATCAGTTGAAGGGAGCTACCTATTTCTTTAAGATTGATCTGCGGTCTGGATATCATCAACTTCGGGTTCGGGAGTAGGATGTTCCGAGGACAGCGTTTCTCACTCGATACGGATCTTATGAGTTTCCGGTGATGCCGTTCGGGTTGACTAATGCACCAGCGGTCTTCATGGATTTGATGAACAGGGTCTTCAAAGCCTATTTGGATCAATTTGTTATTGTTTTCATTGATGATATCTTGACCTATTCTAGGTCTGAGGACGATCATGCTAGACATCTACGGATAGTTTTACAGACGCTTCGTGAGCACCAGTTGTATGCTAAGTTCGAGAAGTGTGAGTTTTGGCAGTGGGAGGTGAAGTTTCTAGGTCATGTGGTGCCAGAAAGGGGAATAGCTGTGGATCCAGCCAAGGTTTCAGCAGTGGTTGAGTGGGGACAGCCTACTTCACCTACCGAGATTCGGAGTTTCCTCGGTTTGGCAGGATATTACAGGAGGTTTTTCCAGGGGTTCTCAAAGATAGCAGGACCACTCACTCATCTGTCTAAGAAGGGTGTACGGTTCGTATGGGATGAACATTGTCAGAAAGCTTTTGATAAGCTGAAGACTAAGTTGACTTCTGCACCAGTTTTGTCTACCCCATAGAGCGGGATAGAGTATCTGGTCTACACGGATGCTTTGTTGCAAGGTCTTGGATGTGTTTTGATGCAGGAGGAGCGACCGATTTCGTATGAATCGTGGAAGCTTAAGCCTCACGAGCTTAATTATCCAACATATGATTTGGAGTTGGCAGCTGTGGTCTTTGCCTTACGTATTTGGAGGCATTATTTGTTGGGTGAGTCCTTCAGATTATTCAGCGATCACAAGAGTCTGCAGTATTTGTTCACTCAGCGGGAGCTGAATATGAGACAGCATAGGTGGTTGGAGTTTGTGAAAGACTGTCACTTTTCTATACAATATCATCCAGGGAAAGCGAATGTGGTGGCGGATGCACTCAGTCGTCGACCTGGTAGTCTTTCCGATCTATTTACTACTGAGTGGAATGCATTGAAGAAGGTGGATGAATTGTCGGATGCCTTCATGGCTTGCATGGTAGTCACACCTTCTATCATTCACAAAGTTTTAAAGGCACAACTCATTGATCAACAGTGCATTGACAAAGTTGTAGAGATAGCTTCCGAAGAGGTTCCATTCTACTATGTTGGTACTGATGGAGGTTTGAGATACAAGGGCCGTTTGGTGGTACCTTCTGCTGATGGTTTGAGGATGGATGTGATGACTGAGACTCACCACTCTGAGTTTTCTGCCCATCTAGGAGGCGACAAGATATATCAGGATATGAAGCGGCAGTTTTGGTGGGCAGGTATGAAGAGGGACATTGCTCTTTTTGTCTCACGATGTAGTACTTGTCAGATGGTCAAGATTGATCATCAGCGGCTGCTACAGCCACTACCGATACTGAAGTGGAAATAGGAGAGCATTTCTATGGATTTTTTGGAAGGATTGCCAAATTCCTTCAAGGATCACAATTCCATTTGGGTTATTGTGGACAGACTGACGAAATTAGCTCATTTCTTGCCTATTTGCACTGACTTCACCTCGGAATAGTTGGCAAGACTTTATATTACCGAGATTGTGAAGTTACATGGCATCCATTGTCTATTATATCGGACAGGGATTCGAGCTTTGTGTCAGGATTTTGGAAAAGTTTTCAGCAGGCTTTAGGTACAGAGTTACACCTTAGCACTGCTTATCATCCTCAGACTAATAGACAGACTGAGCCGGTGAGTCAGATCATGGAGGATATGCTTCGGTTGTGTGTTCTTGATTTCAAGGGCCACTGGGAGGACTACTTACCACTTATGGAGTTTGCTTATAACAATAGTTTCCAGAAGACTATTGGGATGACACCATTTGAGGCGTTAATTGGAATTATTTGTTTAAGCGGTTAATTGTATTCTCTTGCATTAATTGTATTAATATTATTTTTATTAATTTAATTAGTTGTATAATTGTTTAAGTGCAAAATTGTTTTAACTGTCGTATAGGTTTTATCACATTATGGGAACGTAGCCGACTCAAGGTTGGTGTAGGATTAGAATTAGGGTTTTGGCTCTAATTTTACACGGAGTAGGGCAATTGTTTGCGCCTATAAATAGATAATGTTACTGAGGTTTAGGGTTTGAGAACAAACGTAAGTTTAAGTCTGTGACACAGAGAGATATAGAGGAGGAAACACAGAGTGACCTTGGGTGCTTAACAAAGTAGTTCAAGGAGGAAGGAACAGGGTTATTTCTAGGTGGAACCAAAGCACCGGAGGAGTAAACCTGTAGTATAGGACACTAGCGTAACATTCAGAAACTGTGGAATTAGAGTTTCAAATCTGAAACTCAAAGGCAAGTGCTGTTCTATTTTATCCCTTTAATCTGTATTCTGTGCATACTTAGGAAGACTCCAGGATTAAACTAAGGCTTAATTATATCTGTTATGCATGTTTAATCTATATTTAAACTCGTGAAATTAATCTGCTCTTAGTTGCTTTAAAAATTTAACCTAAAACCTTGCTGCTGTTGTGTGATGTCATGTGTTTAAATTCAAGTCTTGGTTGTATATTCTTGTTCTATGATCAATATGGAATCTGGATGGACCTTAAAACATGCATTAAAAACTACCATAGAAGACTGGTGATCATTGGAATCGAAGAGGAGGAAGATGAAACGAACAGAGGCTGCTAAGAGGAGGGAGAGAGGGCTCCCAAACCTCTTAGAGCCGGCGCCCAAAGGGGAAAGCTGGCTCTTGGTGTTGTGAAGCCGGCTCTAAGAGCCTAGAGCCAGCTCTAGATGAAAAAATAGAGCAGGCTCCCATTTTAGGAGCCTGCTCTCTCTTAAAACACACAAAAATGAGTTGTTTAGGGACTGTTTGGCAAAACGGGATTTTCTAAAATTGTTTAAAGGTCACAGAATGGTGTAATGCATTGCTAAAAACTTATATTAATGATGGGAAGTATGTTTTACTCTTGAATATTGAGGACGGAATCAACATAATATTAAACCAAGATCTGTATGTGGAAGATTGAACAATTGACTTGTATTGCAGACTGTTTTAAAATTTTGATGCCTTTGCATGATCTTAAGTTTTGAATCATGTTTTGTAGCTGAGTTATAAGTATTCTGTTATTTAATTATATGTATGCTTGGTTGGGATTAACTGATAATTAAATTTGTTATATATCTCATCTGTTACGACATTGTTTGGAGGAGATTTGATGCCTTTGAATGATCTTAAGTTTTGAATCATGTTCTGTAGCTGAATTATAAGCATTCTGTTATTTCATTATATGTATGCTTGGTTGGGATTAACTGATAATTAAATCTGTTATATATCTCATCTGTTACGACACTGTTTGGAGGAGATTTGATGCCTTTGCATAATCTTCAGTTTTGAATCATGTTTTACAACTGCGTTTTAAGCATATTTTTATTCAATAATGTGTATGCTTAGTTGGATTAACTGATGCTTAAATTTGTACATAAATGCACCAGTTATGGTACTGTTTGGAGAAACAAATTACATAAACCTGTTTTATCAATTTAATGGACTGAAACTTGAATTCTGAATCTTTTAGTGGAGGCATGGTTTGGTGACACACATGTTATACTATACTTATGTTTATTTTGGAATGTGGTTGATAGATAATTATACTATTTTTATCAACTATGTTAACTGGAGGATAGTATGCACCGGTATGGGACAGTGACATACTAGGTATGGATTGGTTTAGACACTAAGCCTACCTAATTTGGATTGAGGTTCGGATTAACAATAAAAGTTAAGTCCGACTTCTGTGAGTGTCAGGTCAGTAAATAACTGAATGACATATTTGGATTTCTGGGATGAATTGTTATAGAGATATCGGGCCACTATATCAAATGGGTGATATTCTGTATTAGGAGGACACGGACTTTATATATTTATGTTATGGTGCCATGGTATGAGCTTGAGTCTTAGGACCATGGTTAGGGTGCGTATATCGCCTAGGATGGATTGCTGGATAGTAGTTGCTGTTCCCTGGTAGGTCTAGGTACACATGACCACGTAATGTGCGATTTGCATGGTATCTCTACTCAGGCTGAGATAGACCTATTGGACTAGTAAGCGTCCTATAGTGTGTAATATATACATATATGGACTACTCTAGATATTTTTGAGTCTATCTAAGATGTATCTGCATATCGGATTCTTGTTTGGATCGTAGTAGATCAGGACTTGCATGTGGGCTTGACCCACTCTTTTATTATGTTTAGGTGCTCGTCAGTTCCAGGGTTAAAGCTTGGTCGTGCAGAGCAGATACAGATTTCTATTCCACCGTCTATGTAGGATTGCTTACTTTTTAGCTTTGGATCGTATTTCAGTTATTTCGTTTACAATTGGGATTTTATATTAGGGGTCCACTAGATGGATTTCCAAGATGTTAATTAATTGGAGGTTTTGGAGGTTGGATTTTAATAATTATATTATGAGGATTTTCATTAGAATTCAATTCAGCTATTTTTAATCACTTCTTATTATTTCATCTTGTATTTTGTGTTCATTAAAGTATTAATTGTTGTTATTTCCCTCGGGTTTGGGCCTGGGCCTGATCAACCCATGTCTCGGATCTGAGGGGTATCACAGTTGGTATCAGAGCACTCCAGGTTCAAGTGTCTCTAGGATGTTTCGTATTAAGACTTCTATGTAGCATTTTATCTATTGTTTAGAGCTTAAGTTTAGGATTCATTGTATTCCTTTACGGTTTGGTTTAATCGTATTGATGTATGTCTTTTTGTGTTAACAGAATAGTTAACGAAAGAACCAGATGGAACAATCGGCAATGAAGGGAAGCGGCCCGTAGGCAGCGTCAGGAGGATGAGGGTTAGTTCCATGAGGAGCGTGAGGGAGTTTAGCAGACACGGGATTAGGGAGGAGATCCAGAGTTTCCTCCTCACCTCAATGACCTTATTGCTCAGGCTATAGAAGTAAGGGTAACCACTGCACTTCGGAATCAGCCTCAGGTACAACCGACACCGTTACCAGCGCCGTTACCAGCGCCGGTTGTTCAGATTGATACTTGGGAGAAGGCCAGGAGTTCTTTCACAAAGGGGAGCCCACCTGAGTTCACAGGCTCTACTGATGTGAGAGCAACTCACCAGTGGAACAGGACATCGAGCGACATCTTTGCTTGGTTCAGTGCACGGAGGTTCAGAAGCAGATGCTTGCTACTTTCAAGTTAGTTGGGAATGCACTGCAGTGGTGGAAGTTAGTTACCACCATAGAGGAAAGGATGGTATTGACTTATAATGAGTTCAATGCACGCTTTGAAGAGAAGTATTTCCCTTATGCAGTCAGGGCAGCTATGAAGACTGAGTTTCTAAATCTGCAGCAGGGGAACATGATAGTGGCGGAGTATGAGCAGCAGTTCACACGCTTGTCTCTCTTTACACCCGAGGAGGTGGATATAGAGGAGAAGAAGAGCAACAATTTCGTCAAGGGACTAATATGGTCTATCAAGAGAGCTATTACAGGTAGTCCAGCCTATACTACCTATGCTCAGGTGGTAGACGCCGCTCTACAGCAGTATCAGTTGACAGTGGATTTCAGATAGGCCAAGGGTGAGAAGCGGGGTGACAGAGACTCTGCTAATTAGTCAGCTGAGAAAGGGATTGGGAACGGACACCGACAGAATGACAAGGGCAAATTCCAGGGACAACAGCCTTAGAAGAAGCAAGGGTGGTTCAGATGTTCCCAGGGATGTGGCACCTATTCAGCGACAGCAGAATGGGGGACCACAGGCAGGACAGGGTCAGCTACAGGCTAACTGACAGAGGAGGCCATTTGGTACTTTCCAGGGTAGTTGCTACACTTGTAAAGAGTATGGTCAGACTTCCAGGTAGTGTCCTACAGCAAGACAGGGACAGGGACAGCAGGTGCAGCAGGGGTAGAGGGCGCTAGTGCCTTTACCAGCTCCATAGGTTCCACGAATTTAGGGACAGACTTATCCGGCTTTACCAGTGCTGTGGCAGCCTCAGGGATAGGCACTGTGGTGTCTTCTCGGGCGTGCGCACAAAATAATGAATAAAACTTTGAGTTTAGAAATTAGTGTCAAGTGGGCACCATAATTTAAATTTATAAACCGCTTAACACCTATACTATATAGTATGAGTGAGAAGGGATCGTCCTAAGGGATTGAGGTGTCGTACTAGGTTGAGGAATCAAGATTAGGGTTAGTTGGTCGAATGATCAAAATAGTGGTTGGTTGGTTGAATTAAACTAGATGCAAATTAAACTAAAGTAAACAATAATGCAATAGAGAGAATAAAAGAGAGAGATATCTTGGGGTTTAAAGATCACTACTAAGCATTGCTTTTCTACACCTTTAATGAATGATTAATGAGGGGAAGAACATGTATTGCAACAAAGTGTGTGTGTGTGGTTGTTCCAACAAGCATGGATGACAAATTAAGCATATATTGTCTAAATAATATGGTGGATAACACAACATATCAAATTAAGCCATTAATCCTTTCTTTAAGCTCACAATCTAAACCCATCACAAGGTTAGAAATATATGTTACTTGCTTTCATAAGTATGTAACATCAATAACAAGCATGGATTGTCCTCCCATTTAATAACTACACTACAACTAAGCTAATGACATGAAATTAAACTAATTAAACTAAGGGAGAGGTACAATCCATCAATAAATGAGTATGAACCATCAAATAAACCACAAGTACATGCCATTAAGCACTATGTCTTGGCAATCTCTAGATCTAAAGCATCAATACATATAGACATGCATCAATAACACAAGAAATAGAGACAAACACATGAACATCTATTCTAGCATACATAGACATATGGTTAAAATGAAATGATCAATTGGAAGCATTAAACTGCATTAATCATTGAATAAACAAGATCTATATATATAAAAGTGTCAAGACATGAATCACAATACAAATCCCTTCAAAAATACATAAATCAAAAAGTAGAAAGCATGCTTAGGGCTAACTTTAGCCCCAAGAGGATGTCTAGCCACTTATGGATGATGTCCTCCAACCCTTTAGGGCAAGCTCCATGGAAGAAATTTGCTCCTTGGTAGATGAAGGGTCTCCAATGGTGTCTCTAGCCTCCTCCTCTCCTTTGCTTCCTCACTAAGTATTATCTTCTCTAAGTAAGTGTATATACGTAAAAGTGGCTCATATTCCTTATATAGGTAGGTCAAAAATCACCTCAAATGAGCTGGACTTGTACACCAATAATCCTCTAATGATTAGATATGAGACAACTTTTAATGAGCTGGAATTTGGATTTTTCTCGGGATTTGGGAAGTTTGATCGATCGAACTTGAGGTGAGATCGATTGAACATGGCTGAGATCTATCGAATTGAAGTTGGATCAATCCTCAATGGCGGCGCGTTTTTGGATAAAAACAAAACTGAGATATTTTGAAGATATTTTTTGGAAAAGGACAAAAGTGGTTGGTAGGGTGGTACAGCTGGATAAGATTTGGCATGTGGATAAGGACAAGAAAGTTTGATCAATCAGAGAATGATGTTGGATCGATTGAACTTGTGGGATCTCTGAAGATGACATCATGGCCCGGATCTATCTTGGAGTGTTGAGATCGATGAAAGTTGGATCGATCGAACTTTTCTTGAGATCGATCGAAGTTGCTGAAATTCTACCCTTTGCTTCCTTTTGCTCTACTTTGATTCTTACTTTGATTCATCCCAGAATTGTTTCATTTCTGCTCTTATTTGGCTGAGTTCGCTTATTTTGGGGATAAGTACCTGAAAATGGAAATAACATGAAATCAATACAAAATGGGAAAATAAGATAGATAAAGGTTCTAGAATATCCAAGCTTAAGGGTTTAAATACGTACTTTTCAGCGCTCATTGAGTCTCCACAACACATTGTTGCTTTTGTGGGGTATTCAAAGGCATTTTTCCTTTCTCTCTAGCATTTAAAGTACTAGTTATTTGCCCCACTTGGGTTTCTAGCTTAGCAATAGATTAAGAGTGAGAATGAAGTAATTATGTGTTTGCCTTTAAAGTGCCCAAAGTGGTCAAAACTTTCTCTTCAAAAGCGGGACTTCTAACATTTCCTCGGGAATATGATGGTTGATTAGGAAAATGAGAATTAGAAAATTGGTTTCCTTGTGATTGGTATAATGATCTAAAACCTTGGGAACATTGGCCTTGTAGTGGAGGTGGAATGTACTTTCCATTAAAACTACCTTGAGAAGGGTTTGAGCCCTCTGCTTGGCTTTTCCAAGAGAAATTCAGTTGATTCGTCCAACTAGGATTATAGTGATTGCCATAAGGATTGTTCCCTTGATTAGCAAAAACAGCATTTGCTTGTTCATGATACTCACTTTGCACATGTCTATCGGGACAATTGGAAGTAGAATGTAAAACACTTGAACAAGTCATACATGTCTCATTAGATGCATGATGAGAATGGTTAGGGAAGGTAGATACTTGATTCGCCAAGTTTTGGTTGATCAAAAATTGATCAAACCTTTGAGATAATGATTTCATTTCAGCGGCAATTTCATTGGAGTGGTCGACTTAATGTAAGCCAACACTCTTCTTACCACTAGAATTTCTACCATTTAAAGATAAAGTACGATGCAAAGAATTTTCACTTATACTCTCATAAAGACGCCACACGTTATCCTCATGCCTATCAATGTAAGAGCCACCCATGGAAGCATCAACCATGCCCTTATAATTATCCGATAAGCTCTCAAAGAAATATTGAACTAATTTCCATTTGGGCATGTCATGATGTGGACATTTCCTAAGTAATTCATTAAAGCGTTACCATGCCTCATGAAATGTTTCCCCATCCCCATTTGAAAATTCCCTAATTGAAGTTCTCATGGCATTGGTTTTAGAAACCGGATAGTACTTCTTCAAGAAGTCTTGTTGCATTTCTGCCCAAGAAGTGATTGAAAAAGGCCTAAGATTGTTAAACCAATATTTTGCCTTGTCTTTAAGGGTGAATGGAAAAAGTTTAAGCCTTAAGACCTCTTCCGGCATGTCCGTGTATTTCACGGTGGAACATAATTCAAGAAACTCATCCAAATGCTTGTAAGGTTCTTTTGGAAGTCCATGATAGTTAGGAAGCATTTGAATGGTTTGTGGCTTGATTTCAAAGTGGTGTACTCTAAATGGTGGCAATTGAATGCATGTGGGTGCATTATATTCATTAGGCACATAGTGATCTTTCAAAGCAAGGGGAGGATTGGCAATTGGAGGTGTAATATGGGCACCTTGATTGCCTTGAATGATGGGAGGTGGTGGAGCATAGATTGGCCTTGGTATTCCTAATGGAACTTTGCCTTGTTGTTGTGGTAGATGAACGAATGGCCTTGGCAAGCCTAATGGAACTTGCATGTTATCATGGTGGACATTGGGGTGGAGGATACCTTGTTGGTCTATGTGACCAAGGTCCTCCACATGGTCCTCATTGTGTCCTTCCATTGATGAAATGGATTGACTAGAACTACCTCTTCCCCTAGGGTTTTGAACAATGGATTCAAGATGAAAATTTAAAGGGACAAGAGTGGGTCTTAATGATCTACGACCATGCATGCACAATGCAACAAAACAAGCAATAATGACAAACACTTCACCTTCACAACAAATCAACAATCAACAAACTAACTCCACATACAATGTTCCCATACTCTTATGCTTTAACAATATGCAAGAAAAGTAAATTGCCTTCACGCGGGCTCACGATTTACCAAAGAATTGAAATACAAGCCTCCACGCTGGCCGACGATTTAACTAAGGGTTTGAGTAAGAAAAAGCTCACAAAGGTTCTTTAGTACTTCAACTCCAAATTTTTAGCTTTTAGCTTAGCAATTTTTTTTATTTATTTATGATTTTAGCCTTTTTCCTTGCTTGCTTAGCTTCTTTGCTTGGAATACTCCTTTGCTCACCTTCTTAGCCCAATGCTCCTAGTCAAACAAGAACAAACACAATAAGTAATAAAAATTGAAAACAAAGTAAAGACACGATCAAAAGAGTACTAATTCCTAATTGATTCCACAATTACGACATTGCCAATCAATCAATCCCTGGCAACGGCGCCAAAAACTATGGTGTCTTCTAGGGCATGCGCACAAAACAATGCACAAAACTTTGAGTTTGGAAATTAGTTTCAAGTGAGCACCATAATTTAAATTTATAAACCACTTAACACCTATACTATGTAGTATGAGTGAGAAGGGATCGTCCCAAGGGATTGAGGTGTCGTACTAGGTTGAGGAATCAAGATTAGGGTTAGTAGGTCGAATGATCAAAATAGTGGTTGGTTGGTTGTATTAAACTATATGCAAATTAAACTAAAGTAAACAATAATGTAACAGAGAGAATAAAAGATAGAGATATCTTGGGGTTTAGAGATCACTACTAAGTATAGCTTTTCTACACCTTTAACGAATGATTAATGAGGGGAAGAACATGTATTGCAACAAAGTGTGTGTGTGTGGTTGTTCCAACAAGCATGGATGACAAATTAAGCATATATTGTCTAAACAACATGGTGGATAGCACAACATATCAAATTAAACCATTAATCATTTCTTTAAACTCACAATCCAAACACATCACAAGGTTAGAGATATATGTTACTTGCTTTCATAAGTATGGAACATCAACAACAACCATGGATTGTCCTCCCAATTAACAACTACACTATAACTAAGCTAATGACATGAAATTAAACTAATTAAACAAATGGAGAGGTACAATCCATCAAGAAATGAGTATGAACCATCAAATAAACCACAAGAACATGCCATTAAGCACTATGTCTTGACAATCTCTAGATCTATAGCATCAATACACATAGACATGCATCGATAACACAAGAAATAAAGACAAACACATGAACATCTATTCTAGCATACATAGATATATGGACAGAATGAAATGATCAATTGGAAGCATTAAACCACATTAATCATTGAATAAACAAGATCTACATAGATAAGTGTAAAGAGATGAATCACAATACAAATCTCCTCAAAAATACATAAATCAAGAAGTAGAAAGCACGCTTAGGGCTAACTCTAGCCCCAAGAGGATGTCTAGCCACTCATGGATGATGACCTCCAACCCTCAAGGGCAAGCTCCATGGAAGAAATCTGCTCCTTGGTAGATGAAGGGTCTCCAATGGTGTCTCTAGCCTCCTCCTCTCCTTTGCTTCCTCACTAAGTATTATCTTCTCTAAGTAAGTGTATGTGTAAAATTGGCTCATATTCCTTATATAGGTATGTCAAAAATCACCCCAAATGAGCTGGGCTCGTACACCCATAATCCTCTAATGATTGGATATGAGACAACTTTTAATGAGCTAGAATTTGGATTTTTCTTGGGATTTGGGAAGTTCGATCGATCCAACTTGAGGTGATATCGATCGAACATGGCTGAGATCTATTGAATTAAAGTTGGATCGATCCTCAATGGTTGCGCCTTTTTGGATAAAAACAAATCTGAGATATTTTGAAGATATTTTTGGGAAAAGGACAAAAGTGGTTGGTAGGGTGGTACAGCTGGATAAGATCTGGCATATGGATAAGGACAAGAAAGTTTGATCGATCAGAGAATGATGTTAGATCGATCGAACTTATGGGATCTTTGAAGATGACATTATGGCCTGAATCTATCTTGGAGTGCTGAGATCGATGAAAGTTGGATCGATTGAACTTTTCTTGAGATCGATCGAAGTTGCTGAAATTCCACCCTTTGCTTCCTTTTGCTCTACTTTGCTCATTTCTTTGATTCATCCCAGAATTGCTTCATTTCTGCTCTTATTTGGCTGAGTTAGCTTATTTTGGGGATAAGTACATGAATATGGAAGTGACACGAAATCAATACAAAATGGGAAAATAAGATAGATAAAGGTTCTAGAATACCTAAGCTTAAGGGGTTTAAATACGCACTTTTCAGCGCTCATCACACCCCCAAACTTAAATATTGCTAGTCCCTAGCAATGAACTAGAAAGTAAAGGAATGAAATGAACAACTATACAACTATGAACTAGAAAGTAATAAATGGATAACGCCACTTTCGTAGGGAACACGATTACATTTAGCATATGCAACAAGCCTTTTAAACCCCTAGGTTACCCCTAGTGGACGAGTGAAGTCTTGTGAGGGTTTCCAGAAATGATACCCACAAACATTAAGCTCAGTCTTTCATAAGAGGCACCAATATTGCAAACAAGCATTAGGAGAAAACTACCTCAAGTATGCAATTTTTCAAACATTTCCAAGCAATCTCCCAAAATTTCAACATCAAGCAAGCATGTATAGTCCTCTACACATTAAGAAAATGATCATGAAAATTGAAACAACTCTAGAATCCTTTTTGAGTGGACCGACATTAAGTGTGTTACAATTTAAGCCAACTAAAGAAATGATCACATCCTTACCCTCAAACTAGCACACAAATTTAATACCGATCATCAAGACAAAAAGTGGACTTTTTATTAAAGCTTTATTGTTCTAGGTGCGGTTATTCTTTTCACTCGAATTTTTTTTTTTTTTTTTAGGATCAAAGAAGGAAGCATGGTGCAATGTGTTGATCTATTAAGCTTTCTAGTGATCCATGAGGTCGAGCATTAGGTCAATGACTCCCAAACCAGACGACTTTAGGGCATTAGGCATTTAAACACCCCTAAGGACTTACAAGCTCAAATCAACTAGGCTACAAATCAAAACAACCTCCATCTAATCATTTCCCACTTCTCACTAATAAGCACCGAATATTGCATATTCAAGCGCCCTAAATTGCATTAGTTAAGTCCATTTTTTGATTTTATTATGTAGATTATCTTCATTTGTGCATTTTTGTTTATTTTCAGGTTCATTGGCTTAAAAGAAGCAAGAATGATGTTTTGTTGAAATTTTGAATGCAAAGGCACAATGCTGAAGCTTGGCAGCAGTGGAACCTGACTTTTGTCGCCAATTTTGACCTAGAAAACTCAAGAACTGGACTTTCATCATAACATGAAAGATTTATATCTCTGAATTAGCTTTCTAAATCTTCAAACAGTTTGTCATTCGGAGCTTGGAGCAGAGAGTTATGGCCTTGTTACCAGAGGTGCATAGAACTGCCTGGCAGCAATGAAATTCTTCCTTGATCTTCATTTTCAACCAACCATCCTTGAGAATTGGATCTCCACCAAAACATGAAGTATTTAAACCTCTAAAATAGCTCTCTAAATATTCAAACGGTTTATCATTCGGAGTTCGGAGCACAAAGTTATGGCCATTTCATCAAAGTAGGTCTGGGCGGAGCAAGTGAAGCATGGAGCTTTTTACACTAAATTTGAGTGCTCGAGGCCTTGCTTTGAGTGCTCGAATTTTGGGCAGATTGTTGTTCGGGAATAGCCCATTTCAGCCACTTGCACTCTACATTTACCAACTTTGGATTTCCCTATTGATGAGGTGGTTGAGGATGTCTTTTAGGGGAGAGAGAGAGAGGCCTTATCTGTAAAAGAGAAGAGAAGGGAGGCCACACAAATGGAGAAAGCTTCATATTCTAGCAAGATAGAGGAGAGAGAAGGGAGCAAAGGGAGGAGTTCTTTAAGCAAAGGAAGGAGCACGAAAATGGAGTCTTGGATGGAGCTTCTTCCTTCTTCTAGCTTAGCAATGGGTAACTAACTCTTTCTCTAGGGAGGTGATGAAGTCCCTCCCTTGTAAGCATGTCCTAGGGTAGTCTATATTGGGGGATTGCAATGTATATTTATGGTCTTTTTCATAGCTAAGAGCACTTCATTTGGTGTAATGAATGTTTATATATGTATGGATGATTTCTTCAAGCTCATTATCTTATGTTAGGTGATGTCTTGTATTAATCTTTTTGCTTGAGTTTACATGGTGAGAATGGAAACAAGGTTATGAAATGATTTAATGGCATGTTGATAGGTGACTTTGATAGACCATTGCTTAGGAAATCCTTTGATGGTGTATGCTTAATCTCTAGCTCCATGTGCTTCATCATTTTGTCAAGAATTTGATAGTCTTTCATTTAAGTAAACGTGTATAAGCTACACCTTAGTTAGTTAGTCTAAACATGTTTACCCTTTTGATGGATTATACTTGTTTGAGACCTAATGTACCTCTTGATTACTTACATGGCAACTATGTGTTGCCATGTAGTTCTTGACCATCATATGTTGTTTTTCCCCTAATTTAGGTCTAATCTATCATGTGTATAGGGATGGAGGCGGATTCACTTCCTTAGTCTTCTTTACTCGTCTTTCATCTCTTAAATTCTTGCAAGTTTTTCATTAATGCATATTTCAATTCATAGTATAAGTGACAAACAATCAACAACTCTTTATTACACCTCATCATCCTAAGAATGATTCTAGACATTTAGGTTGCTTTAGACTAGCATAGTCCCAGTGGTTCGACTTACTCGACCAATAGCCCTATTTTACAATGATTCGTGCTATTGCGAAGGTTGAGGTATAGTTGATCAACCGATCAATTTTTGGCGCCGTTGCCGGGGACTTGCAAACGGTTTAGCAACCAAAGTTTAGGGTTAAATTTAGTTTGATTGTGCTTATTGTGTTTTGTGCATATTTTTCGCGTGGTTTAACCATCTTTGTGTTGTAAGTGAGATTCTAGGAACTAGAAGCTCGCCGTGGGAATGCTAGCAAATTGTAAGTCTAGAGGACCCCAGGTAAGTCTCGTGGCTTCTATTTTCGAATTGTGAATATCGTACATGTGTTAATTTTAGAAGTAGTTAATTTAGTTGTGAAGCCCTTGTAGAGGCTATTATCTTGTTTAATTTCGTGTACAAGCATCGGTCCTTGTCGTGGCCATTTATTTTCTGTCTTGATAATTGAGGAGAAAGGGACTATCGTGTGTGGAGTTGATGATAAAGATTTGTTGTGATGATGTTGTTGTGAATTGTTGATGTTTGGCCGTAGATCACTCTCTCTACCCACAATTAATTCACCCATTGATATCAATTCTCTTGAAAGAACTCTTAGACGTAACCCTAGGGAATCCACTCAAATAAGAGATCTTGAAACTGAATTTAATATAATGGCCGGTAATGAAGAAAACTTGGGAAATCAAGGGGTTAATAATGATAGGGCTGAAATTTTGAATGTAGAACCAATGACTCTTAGAGATCACTTCATCCCTACCACCTATGCTTCCCCTTCTTGCATAGTGATGCCAAACATCGATGCAGCTCAATATGAGATCAAGTCTAGTACCATTCAAATGCTTCCATCATTTCATGCCTTTGATAATGAAGATCCATATAAACATCTTGATGAATTTCTCGAAATCTGTTCAACCATCCGGTTGAGAGGTTTTCCGAACAATGCACTCCACCTTCATCTCTTCCCGTTCTCTTTAAAGGATAGGGCAAAATATTGGTTGAACTCACTTGCTTCCAATTCCATCACTTCTTGGGCTCAACTGCAACAAGAATTCCTTAAGAAGTATTATCCGGTGAGTAAAACCAACCAAATGAGGCGTTCCATTCTTAGCTTTTCTCAAACTGATGGAGAACAACTCCATGAGACTTGGGAAAGGCTACAAGACCTTCTTCGGAAATGTCCTCATCATTTGATTCCAAAATGGCAATTAATGCAAGCTTTCTATGCTGGCTTGACCAAACCCCATAGATTCATGGTTGACTCTTCTTGTGGTGGGATGTTCATGTCCAAGAATGCGGATGAGGCTTGGACCCTACTTGAGAATTTAAGTGAAAATTCACTTCAACATAATTCTCATAGGGCTCCGGCCTCAACCAATGCAAAGAACACCAATCTTTCTCAACCAAAATCAATAAGGGAGGAATCATCTTAAGTGGATGCCATAGCTCATAAATTCTACCAATTAATGGCACCACATCTCTCTCCTTCATTGTCTCAAAACTCGGCAAGTTCGGTATGTGCCTCATGTAATAGTCCATTTCATCTCTCAGGAGATTGCCCCACACCGGAGTAATTTCCCAATCCCAACCAAGAGCAAGCTAATGCCATGTTCTCACGACCCGGGAACAATCCATATTCCAACACCTACAATCCGGGTTGGCGAGATCATCCGAATTTCTTGTGGCGGCAACAAGCCCCACAAAATTCCCAATTCCAAAACCAGGGGCAGCAAAATCAGCCCTCTTCTCAATATCAAGGTAGACCATTTCAAGCCTCTTCAAGCTACCGTCCTCCTTACAATCCAAATGTTTCCAATCAACCTCCTGTGTGTCCAACTGACGAGATAGTAGCTGCAAACAAGCAAATGATGGAATCATTGAACAACAAATCATGGATTCCAATAAGCAACTCTTGACATCTTTGCAGCCTACTCTCCAAATGGTTCACTCCCATACTCAATCCATAGCTAAGCTCGAAAATCAAGTGGGCCAAATAGCTAACTCGGTGAATCAATTGCTTCGAAAGGACAAGGGTAAGCTTCCCGCTCAACCATTTGAAAATCCTAGAGGGATACATGCAATTGATGAAACCCCTCTTTTGAGTGGGCCGAGTCTTGAGCATGTTCAAGCTATCACCACCCTTCGGAGTGGTAAAGTGGTTCGACTTACCCGACCAATAGCCCTATTTTACAATGATTCGTTCTATTGCGAAGGTTGATGTATAGTTGATCAACTGATCAATTTTTGGCACAAAATCCTCCTTTGAAAAATCCAAATTCAAGCTCTTCCAATCCAAATCCAAGTTCTTCTTGTCCAAATACCATTCACGGAAATCCCACGCATGTCACCCCAAATGTGGAAACTACTTATGAGCCAAAAGCTCCGTTCCCTCAACGTCTTCAAGAGTCGACACATTTTGGGAATAAGAATTGTAAAATTCAAGACATGTGGGAGGTCTTTAGGCAAGTAAAGATCAATCTACCCCTCTTAGATGCTATCAAGCAAATCCCTCCCTATGCAAAATTTCTCAAAGATTTGTGCACTCAAAAGTGCACTTCTAAAAATCATTTACCAAAAAAGGTGAGGTTGACTGAAAATGTTAGTGCTATCATTTAGCACAGCACTCCTCCGAAGTATAAGGATCCAGGTGCCCCCACAATCTCTTGCGTCATTGGTGACAGAAAAATCGAGAGGGCCCTCCTTGACTTAGGAGCTAGTGTGAATTTAATTCCATATTCAGTCTACCTACAACTTAGTTTGGGAGATCTTAAGCCGACTTCCGTGGTTTTGTAACTTGCCGATAGATCGGTCAAGCATCCACGAGGCATTCTTGAGGATGTTATCATCAAAGTGGACAAATTCTACTTCCCGGTAGATTTTGTGGTTCTTGATACGGAACCGGTCCATGACCCAAAAAAGCACATTCCCGTGATCCTTGGTATGCCATTTTTAGCCACGGCTAATGCATCAATTAATTGCCTAACCGGGGTGATGGACATTGCTTTTGGAAACATGCAAGTCAAACTCCACATTTTTCATGCAACTCAACATCCCTCCAATGAGGATGATTGTTTTCTTGTGGATGTCATTGATGAAGTGGTCGAAGAATCTCTCCCCTTCATTCTAAGCAATGACCCTCATTAAACTTGCATGTCCCATTTTGACTTCTCAAACTTTGATGTTGATCAAGCCATTCAAGAAGTCAATTCCTTGCTTGATATTAATGCTATCATGGATGTACCTCCTTGGAAAATTCCAAAAGAACCACTTCCCCAACTTTCCACTACTCCTCCGGTCCCCTAACTTTCCACTACTCCTCCGGTCCCATCATTGCTATCTCTGCCACAACTTGAGCTTAAGCCGCTCCCGGCCCATCTCAAGTATGTGTTCCTTGGTCCAAAGCAAACCCTTCCGGTCATCATTGCCTCGGACCTTCAAAAAGACCAAGAGACTAACCTTTTAGCGGTGCTCCAAGAGCATAAAGAAGCTATTGGTTGGACAGTGGTAGATTTGAAAGGAATTGACCCCTCCATTTGTATGCACCGCATTCATATGGAGGATGACGCAAAGCCTACTAGAGAGGTCCAGCGCCGGTTAAATCCAAATATGAAGGAAGTGGTCATAAAAGAGGTGATCAAATTGCTAGATGCGGGAATCATCTACCCTATCTCTGATAGCAAGTGGGTGAGCCCCACATAAGTTGTGCCCAAGAAATCCGGTCTCATCGTTGTTGAAAATTCAGCGGGTGAGCTCGTGCCACAACTAATTACCACTGGGTGGCGTGTGTGCATTGACTACTGGAAACTCAATTCGTCAACTAGGAAGGATCAATTCCCACTCCCATTTATTGATCAAATCCTAGAAAGGCTAGCCGGCCAAAGCTTCTATTGTTTTCTTGATGGTTATTCCGGCTATAACCAAGTGGCAATCGGCCCCCAAGATCAAGAGAAAACAACATTCACATGTCCCTTTGGTACGTTTGCCTATCGACGCATGCCTTTTGGGCTTTGCAATGCGCCGGCGACATTCCAAAGGTGCATGATATCTATATTCTCGGATATGGTTGAAAAGTTCTTGGAAGTTTTCATGGACGATTTTTTCGTATTTGGCTCTTCCTTTGACTCATGTCTCAAAAATCTGTCTCTTGTGCTCCAAAGATGCAAAGAGACGAATCTCATTCTAAGTTGGGAGAAAAGCCACTTCATGGTCCAAGAAGGCATTGTTTTAGGACATGTCATTTCTAAGTGGGGAATTGAGGTAGACAAGGCAAAAGTTGAGTTAATCTCTAATCTTCCTCCTCCGAATTCCATCCGTCAAATTCGTTCTTTTCTTGGCCATGCCGGATTCTATCGTTGCTTCATCAAAGATTTTAGCAAAATCTCACGGCCCTTGTGTAATCTCTTAGCCAAGGATGTTCCATTCAATTTTGATGACGCTTGCATGGAAGCTTTCATCAAACTTCGCACTCTCCTCTCATCCGCCCCAATCATGAAACCCCCTAATTGGTCTCTTCCCTTTGAGATCATGTGTGATGCATCCGACTATGCATTAGGGGCGGTTTTGGGCCAACGTGTGGATAAACTTCCCCATGTCATTTATGATGCTAGCAAAACTCTCTGCGATGCCCAATTGAACTACACCACAACTGAAAAAGAATTGCTAGCTGTGGTGTACGCCTTGGATAAGTTTCGCTCTTATCTTCTTGGCTCCAAGGTCATCGTCTTTTCGGATCATGTCGCTCTTAGGCATTTGTTAGCGAAAAAAGAGATAAAACCCCGTTTAATTCGATGAATCCTCTTACTTCAAGAGTTTGACATTGAAATCCAGGACAAAAAAGGGACCGACAATGTTGTCGCCGATCATCTCTCTCGCTTACTTATTGAGAAATCTTCAGAATTCACAGCCATCCGTGATTCCTTTCCGGATGAGCAACTTCTTCAAGTTTCACATTCTACTCTTCCATGGTTTGCGGATATTGTCAATTATCTTACGGTTGGCAAAATTCTAGCTCATTGGTCCAAACAAAAGAGGGACCGGTTTTTCTCCCAAGTCAAGCATTTCTTTTGGGAAGATCCAGAACTATTCAAGTATTGCCTGGACCAAATCATCCGGCGATGCATTCCTGAAATCGAGGCCACAAGCATTCTAAATTTTTGCCATACTATTGCTTGTGGAGGCCATTTCAGTGCCAAAAAGACCGCTAACAAAGTTCTTCAAAGCGGATTCTTTTGGCCTACCTTGTTTCGGGATGCATATAATTTTTGCAAATCGTGTGAACGATGTCAAAAACTTGGATCCATGTCCCGAAGAGACATGATGCCCCTCACCAACATTTTAATTGTTGAAATTTTTGATCTGTGGGGGATTGACTTCATGGGACCATTTCTATCTTCTTATGGCTATGAGTACATCCTTGTAGCGGTGGATTATGTGTCTAAATGGGTTGAAGCCGAGGCTACCAAAACCGATGATCATAAAGTCGTGATCCATTTCATTCAGTCTCACATCTTTAGTCGTTTTGGTACACCCCGAGCAATCATTAGTGATGGCGGATCTCATTTCCGAAATCGTTATCTCAAATCCGTCCTTACCAAGTATTCCGTTATTCATAAGATTGCTACACCTTACCACCCTCAAACGAGTGGTCAAGTATAGATTTCTAACCGGGAGATTAAGCACATTTTGGAAAAAACAGTTAGATCGGACCGCAAAGATTGGTCATTAAGGCTAAACGATGCGCTTTGGGCTTACCGGACAGCTTATAAGACACTCATTGGCATGTCACCATATCGACTTGTCTTTGGCAAAGCATGTCATCTCCCGGTAGAATTAGAGTACCGTGCTTATTGGGCCATAAAAAGGTTCAATTTTGATCTCAAACAAGCCGGCTCTAATCGTGCGTTGCAATTAAATGAACTTGAGGAATTGCGTAATGACGCGTATGAAAGCGCAAAAATCTGTAAGGCAAAGACTAAAGCTTTTCATGACAAACACATCGTCAAAAATTCTTTTGCCCCCGGACAAAAGGTTTGGCATTTCAATTCCCGCTTGAAACTCTTTCCCGGTAAACTCCGGTCAAGATGGGATGGTCCATACATTGTCACTACTGTCTTTCCTCATGGAGCAATCGAACTTCATGATCCTGCAAAAGGATCACTCTTTAAGGTTAATGGCCAACGGCTTAAGCCTTGCATTGATGGCATAATCCCAACCCGAAAAGTCGAGGAAGTCCTCTTGACGGATCCAATTTATGAGTATTAGTGCCTGCTCTAGCTTTGTCTAGCTATCGACATTAAATTTAGCAACTCAAGGGAAGCAATTCTTTTAATTTCCAAGCTTCCTTCTCTTTGAAATTGCTCGTGCCTTGCAAATTTTCTTGGAAACGGTTTAGAAAAGCCAAAAATTTGATTTTTCTTAGACCTTCTCAACTCTAATTTTCATTCCCAGAAGTCTCTATCGCTTTCTAGCAATTTCATTAGATTTTTCAAATGCGACTCATGTGCATATTTTCTCATTTTTAATGAAAAGTTTGAAAATTTTCTCAAAATTCTTCATGCATTTGAGATGATTAAAAAGTTGAAAAATTGCAAGGTTTCAAAACAAAACTTTCAAAATTTCCCATGCATTGGAATGGAATGAATTTGCAAGTTTAAAATTTTCTCCAGAAATTTCATTCATGCATTGTGTCATGTTGCAAAGGTTTGAAAATTTTCTTACATCCACCCATGCTTTGTGTGATGTTCTGAAAGTTGGCAATTTTTCCATGCATTAGAAAATTGCAAAAAGTTTCTAAAGTTTTTTAAATTCTTTCATGCATTAGAGAGTAGTTGCAAGATTTTTTTTAAAAAAAAAAAAAAAAAAAAAATTAGCAAAAAAATAAATAATCAATAATCAAATCTATATATATATATATACATATTTTTATCATAATCATAATCATAATGCATGCAGCTTTGATGCCAACATGATGCACAGTTTATTCATGCATGCAAAGGAACTTGCATTGCATTAAGTTCAGGTTCAAGAACTTGCATTGCATGAAATGGTCAAGAAATGTTAGAGTTCAGGTTCACATGTTGCATTAAGGCATCATTGCATTGCATTCATGCATTGCTTTAATCCTCATGCAAGCTTTGAGTGGTCCAATTTTCCTCCCAAGCTTCATTCATCCGAACTCCTCCTACCCAACACTCAAGCCCACTGCATGCAACAGCTTGATCGATCTTCAAATGCCCTCATAAAGCTTGCACTCAAATGCACTCATCAGTTGAGCTCACTGTCCAGGCTTCGAGCACTCGAAGTTGAACTTCGAGTGCTCGAACTTCTCTCACCCAAAGACCCCAACTCTCTGCCTTACTCTCGAGTAATCTCAACCTCATCTCGAGTGCTCCAACTGCTAGCCAACCAACCTTCATCTCCCAACCCCATGCACCAACACCATCTCTCCCTTGGCAATAACCACCCAACCACCCATTTTCTCAACCCACAATAACCAATCACCCTCACCTCACTCGAGCTCCCCCTTGCGAGTGCTCGAACACCCCACTCTCTTCTCACTCAACAGCCGAGCACCACCCTCCAACCCATGCAGCATGCAAACCATGCATGAGCCACTCTCTCAAACATCAACCAACCCTCAAACCCATGCACAAACAACACATCACCCTCACCTCTCTGTAATATTTTGGAGCACTCGAAGCCAAGCTTCGAGTGCTCACAAATGCTCGAGCTCTCACACACCCAACAGCCGAGCCCACTGCCAGATTTTTGAGCACTCGAAGACACACTTCGAGTGCTCGAACTAAGCCTACCTCTCTCTTTTAAAACCAACCCAGACCTAACCATTTCTCTCTCAGCACCTTCCTCACCACCCAACCATCTACACCATGCACCAAACCAACCCCACCCCAACTCACCTCACCAAACCATGCCACCCTTTCAAGCATGCAGCATCAACCACAAACATACCACTACACACCACAACTTAGCTCCCGGCATCTCTCCACCTCACAACCAAAAACAAACCACCCAACTCTCATCAACCCACAAACCCACCACCATTCACCCCTCAACCACCTTTAACCTCCCAAACCTCCACCAATCAACCACCATGTAACCACCTTTCTCCCTCACTCTCACCAACTCAAACCAAACCAACTCACCTTCTCTCCACCCGAGCCATGCCTCCATGCCAACCAAAAAAAAAAAAAAGAACAAAAAAAAAAAAAAAAAAAAAAAAGAAGCTAAATTTTTACATTTTTTTTAAAAAAATCTATATATATGTGACTGTTTTTCTTAAAAGCCTATGCTTTTACATGTATATTTTAGTTGTGTTTTGATAGGTCATTATGTCCAAGTTTGGGGGAAGCATTTGCGCACTCACATGGCTGAACATCTACATCGTCATCACTCCACTTGGTATTATTGTTCTTTTCCCCCCTTTTTGCTCTTAGTTTGGTATGCTTGTCTTCACACATTGAGGACAATGTGTCATTCCAGTTTGGGGGTGCATTTATGCATTTTTGGTTTCATAATTTTTGCTAAGCAATGATAGTATAACTTGACACTTGTCGGAGATGAAACATATGTTTAATACCTTGTGTATAGAAGCAATTGAAATTTTTGAAAATAAAGAAAAATTTGAGTTGAAATGATCATGTAGATTCAAATTAGTCTGTATAAATGTCTCAATTAAATTCTCGTTGGATTTGACACTCTTTTAAGCTTCACAATGCACAGATGCACATTGGAAACTTAACTGTGAGGCATGCAACTTGATTGACCTTGACCTTGGCCTAGTTAATCTGATTTGATGAACCTAATGGATGAATACTTTTGGCATGAATCTAAAAAAAAAAAAAAAAAAAAAAAAAAAAACTGAGAAATAAAGAAAATAATGATCAGTTGACGTTCATAGCCTTTCCAACTCGAGTTATTAAGCCCTAGGAGTGTTTCTATACTTAGCACCCTAAAACCGTCTGGTTTGGGAGTTGTTGGCCTAACGCTTGCTACAGGGGTTGGTTAGAAAGCTTAAGGGACTTAAACATTGCACGGTCATTCAAAAAATAAACTGGTAATAAACATGGTTAGTTGGAGTTCGTAGCCTTTCCAACTTGAGCTATTAAGCCCTAGGAGTGTCTCTACACTTAACACCCTAAAGCCATCTGGTTTGGAAGTTGTTAGCCTAACGCTTGCTATATAGGTTGGTTAGAAAGCTTAAAGGATTCCAGCATTGCACAACCATCTTATGTTTTACTTCTGAGTTACGATAAATTGTCAGCTTTGTTCTGTAATAAATTCATGCCTTAGGGACTTCATTTAAAAGGGAATTCAGTGATTTGAAAACTCGTGTCTTGGAATTGGAAAAGAAAGTAAAAGCCGCATGTTGAGAATCCAATCGACTTTCACTGAAGTTAGAGTTGATTTCTATTTAAGAAATGATAATTGAGTTATTTATATGGACTATGATGTTGATACATGCATGTTGAAATGTGTTTAGTATCAATGCTTCATATATGTAAGGTAGTCTTCCCAATGATCCCATCTCTAGCTCTTTTTCTGTTTCAAGTTATTTTTGAGCTATGTATATATCTCATTTTACCATGGATGATATTTTTGTAGTAGCATGCCCATGGTTGTCTTTTTATTAAGTTTTTCATTGTAGTTTTGCTAAGGGACTAGCAAAATGTAAGTTTGGGGGTGTGATAAGCGCCGAATATTGCATATTCAAGTGCCCTAAATTGCATTAGTTATGTCCATTTTTTGATTTTATTATGTAGATTATCTTCATTTGTGCATTTTTGTTTATTTTCAGGTTCATTGGCTTAAAAGAAGCAAGAATAATGTTTTGTTGAAATTTTGAATGCAAAGGCACAATGCTGAAGCTTGGCAGCAGTGGAACCTGACTTTTGTCGCCAATTTCGTCCTAGTAAACTTAAGAACTGGACTTCCATCATAACAAGAAAGATTTATAGATCTGAATTAGCTTTCTAAATCTTCAAACAGTTTGTCATTCGGAGCTCGAAGCAGAGAGTTATGGCCTTGTTACCAGAGGTGCGCAGAACTGCCTGGCAGCAATGAAATTCTTCCTTGATCTTCATTTTCAACCAACCATCCTTGAGAATTGGATCTCCACCAAAACATGAAGTATTTAAAGCTTTGAATTAGATCTCCAAATCTTCAAACGGTTCATCATTCGGAGTTCGGAGCGCAAAGTTATAGCCATTTCATCAAAGTAGGTCTGGGCAGAGCAAGTGAAGCATGGTGCTTTTTACACTAAATTTGAGTGCTCGAGGCCTTGCTTCGAGTGCTCGAATTTTGGGCAGATTGTTGTTCGGGAATAGCCCATTTCAGCCACTTGCACTCTACATTTACCAACTTTGGATTTCCCTATTGATGAGGTGGTTGAGGATGTCTTTTGGGGGAGAGAGAGAGGCCTTATCTATAAAAGAGAAGAGAAGGGAGGCCACACAAATGGAGGAAGCTTCATATTCTAGCAAGATAGAGGAGAGAGAAGGGAGCAAAGGTAGGAGTTCTTCAAGCAAAGGAAGGAGCACGAAAATGGAGTCTTGGATGGAGCTTCTTCCTTCTTCTAGCTTAGCAATGGGTAACTAACTCTTTCTCTAGGGAGGTGATGAAGTCCCTCCCTTGTAAGCATGTCCTAGGGTAGTCTATATTGGGGGATTGCAATGTATATTTATGGTCTTTTTCATAGCTAAGAGCACTTCATTTGGTGTAATGAATGTTTATATATGTATGGATGATTTCTTCAAGCTCATTATCTTATGTTAGGTGATGTCTTGTATTAATCTTTTTGCTTGAGTTTACATGGTGAGAATGGAAACAAGGTTATGAAATGATTTAATGGCATGTTGATAGGTGACTTTGATAGACAATTGCTTAGGAAATCCTTTGATGGTGTATGCTTAATCTCTAGCTCCATGTGCTTTATCATTTTGTTAAGAATTTGATAGTCTTTCATTTAAGTAAACGTGTATAAGCTACACCTTAGTTAGTTAGTCTAAACATGTTTACCCTTTTGATGGATTATACTTGTTTGAGACCTAATGTACCTCTTGATTACTTACATGGCAACTATGTGTTGCCATGTAGTTCTTGACCATCATATGTTGTTTTCCCCCTAATTTAGGTCTAATCTATCATGTGTATAGGGATGGAGGCGGATTCACTTCCTTAGTCTTCTTTACTCGTCTTTCATCTCTTAAATTCTTGCAAGTTTTTCATTAATGCATATTTCAATTCATAGTATAAGTGACAAACAATCAACAACTCTTTATTACACCTCATCATCCTAAGAATGATTCTAGACATTTAGGTTGCTTTAGACTAGCGCAGTCCCAGTGGTTCGACTTACCCGACCAATAGCCCTATTTTACAATGATTCGTGCTATTGCGAAGGTTGATGTATAGTTGATCAACCGATCACTCACCTTTTTGGGAGAAGTCCTTGCTTTTTTTTTTTTTCGTTAACATTTAATTATTAACCTAGAGTTTGGGCCCTCCACCTTTCGGTGTGAGAAGTTCAGTGTTTGATGTGGCTAGAATCCCGGCTACTTAGTGAAAAGGGGTTATTATCCACCTTTATCAAGAATGAAAGCTTTCAATGCACTACTAGCCCAATTGCGATATAACCAATTCAATAATCAACAAAGCATGTACCCCACAAATGAATGCTAGTGTGCACCTGTGCTAGTGTGAATACTAGAGCGAATCTCAAAACAATCACCAAATCAGGATGATGTGGACCACAAATGCAAGCAAGATATCAATCTTTTGAAAAATTCAGTCATAAATGGCATCCATAAGGCATACAAGGAGTATTGGACTCTCAAGTCAAGCAATTTTTAAATTTTAAGCAATATAGTCCTCAAAAGATCAAAATCATAGCTAGGTGTGGACCAATCATAGAAAATCTCTCAAACAAACAAGTTATGCTCAAAATATTGAATTTAAAAACAAACATTGCAAAGCACCATCACCCCCAAACTTAAATGGCACAATGTCCTCAATATGCAAAGAGAACAAAAGGAAAGCATATACCAGTGCAATTAAGGCAAAGAATGGCCATGATAGAAGTATCCAAAGTGGGTGGCATAGCCCCTGCAAACTTGGGATTAACTATGATCCTAAAATTTGGCACTTGGATAAACTCATCAGATAACAAAAGGGATAATAACAGTGCACAGTGGTTATGCAAGTGTAAATGGGATAACAACTAAAAAAATAGAGAGAGGTATAGGGGTGGTCCTGAAAATTTTGGGCAGTACTCCCTCTCACTAAAGTCACTGCGATGCACCTGATGGAGTCAAACAGATAGTTATAAGAATATGAAAATATGACATCCATACAGAAAACATATATAAATAAAAAAATAAAGTACAGTTCATCCAGTGTCAAAGCCGACAGACACAGCTAGAAAAATAATATAATAGTATCAAAAATATGCGGAGATCACAGATATATAAAATGATAGGAGGAAAGGAATAGAGAGATCAAGAAGAAGAGGTAGGACGGGCAGGTTGCGCTCCGCGTATGTCTCTGGATAGATCTCTGAATGCGGTCATGACATCCGTACAGAGGGAACCAATATCAGCTATAATGGAGACAGCATCCTCTCGGAGAGAGACCATGTCGGCGCGAATAGATACTGCAGCATCCTCCAAAGCCTGGAGTCACTCTCCAAAGTCGGGTGTCTATGCTGCGGGAGAATGATGATCCTGAGCCTGCTCCGCATCGTGAATGGGTGACCTAACCCGAGAGTGCTGCTCTGCGTCCTCGGCAGGCTGCTCCAAATCAGTGTCCATATGTACGACAGCTGGATCGACTGGTATATCGTCCGCTGCCGGGTCTGCTGCTGCCTGCTCCTCTGCCTCCAAATCCTCAGCTACCTCGATAACATCATCCCTCAGACTCTTGATAAGGGTATTGTAGCTCTTATCCTAGACTTTCTTTTTTAAGGAACAGGCCCTAGACTTAGTCTGCTCCGGTGGCTGGAAGGGATAGCACTGGTCTCGTAGAATATGGGTGATGAGATGGCCAAATGGAAGATACTTAGCCCTTTTGGGCTTGGCTTGCTGATGTGGTCGACATACAGCTTCATCATGACGCTCCAGATGGGCGTTGGAATAGATAGGCAATGCCCTGTATAGAATGCGTACAAAGCTGTCAAATAGTCGCCGCGCCTCTGTGTCTTATGGCCGGCCATGAAGATGTTACGGAACAGGACAGAGTCGAAAAACCACAGGTCATCTGGAAGATAGGTCCGGGTGGCATAGGTCTCGCCACTGGCATAGTGACCTGTGAGTAAAACGGCCATGTCTGCATATATGGGCCTGTAGAAAGTGGGATATGTGTCCTGTAGCTCTAGAGGACAGACGTGTGGACACTGGCAAGATCTGGACAATGTGTCCACAGTGATGCGAATCAGGTAGCCATCAATGGTGGTCCCCAGCTCCGCCAGGTTACTCGGGGCAGGCTGGAGGTTCTGGTAGAACATCCGGACCAACCTCGGGTACACTGGGTATGAGACAGGGGTTAGTATGGCTGAGATGCCCCATCTGAAGATATCATCATATGCTGACCCGATAAGCACCGATCGGGAAAAGAAGTCTGTGTCAAAGACTGACTCATGTGCCACTCAAAAGCGTGAGTATCTTTGTAATGGTTGGTCTAACTCCTGGGCTGGCTGTGGTGGTGGAAATGGTATGTGTTCAGCCTCAGCATCACCCTGTGAAGAAGAAGCTCCGTCAACTGGAGACTGAGGTGGAGTGGGCTCCTGGGCATGAGATGGACCCGCCTCGTCATCCAAACTCGGCCTGCCCCTGTGGTGATAGTGTCTGCGGGCTATAGTCTTGACCTTAGCCATGGTCTGCAAAATAAAAGGAAAAAAACTTGCACAAGAAGTCAGGGCCAATATAAAGAATTAAAACACAGTTCATAGAATCATGTATGTCAAATAGGATAGACAAAACAGATAGGGAACATGAATCTATTTAAGTGACAAGGAATAAGTGACATGATGTGAAACATGGGAGACAGTATAAGTATGGAATGCATCCAATGTGGAAAACACAGGCATTGGGCATGTATGAGATGGCATGTAACACAAGAGATGGTGTGTGAGATGTATGAAACAAATCTGTGAAGTTTGATCGATCACAAAAATGTGAGATCAATTCAAGTTCGATCGATTAAGAATGAGTGAGAACGATTTGTTACAGATCGATCGAATAAAAAGTTCGATCGATCGAACTGTGAAGTGAAATTTGAAAAGTCACAGATCTGTGACATGGATGGCACGAGGCCTTCACGAACATGGTTGTGGGCCCATCAACACAACAAAGCATTAATCCTAATCACTTTATGAGGCCCATACTCCCAAAAATTGAAACAAATCTCAAAAGATAAACAACCATATATACATATATATATAAAGAGCTTCAAACTTCATCAATGGAGATTTTCAGCATCAAAATAGCTTAGATCTAGCATTTAAAATATGTGTGGAACAAACTGAAGCTGGAAATCACAAGAGGGAGGTTTGGATCTTACCGGAACGAAGAGAGAAATGGAGATGCTAAGGGGAGTGAGATGCGAGTCAAGATCCGAGAGGAGAGAGAGTGATTCCATGCATGGAATGCTCGCCGGAGTCTCGCCGGAGATGGGAAAGAGTTGGGATGCAGCAGCGAAGGGGAAATGAGGGTCTGAGATCGATTCAAGTTGAATCGATCGAATGACTCTGAATCGATTTTAAAAACATTCCCTTGCTAGTTTGATCGTTCGAACTGAATCTCAGATCGATCGAACTGACATTGATCTCTCTTCTTAAGTGACAAAGTATTTTTATGATTTTTGATTTTTTTTGATTTTATTTATTTTTATAAATAAATATATATATATATTTTTAGAAAATAAAAAAAATAAAATATAAATATTTTTTTTGGAATTTTTGAAATTTAAAACAAAGTCAAAATTGAAAAACAAAGAACAAAGATCGATCTCCCCAAGATCGATCACAGAAAACCTTCGATCGATCGAAAATGCATAGAATTGAAGAAATGTTCGATTGATAAGACAAAGAGGCTTTAGGATGCAGGTGGATGCAGGTTCAAAATTTTTCTAAGTGTTGGAACTGCAGATCGATCCAAGATGAAGTTGGATTGATCGAAGAAGTTTAGATCAATCTAGGAACAAGTTCGAACGATGGGACAGAGAGCTGAAATATGCAGGCTTTGTTCGAACCATTGGACAGAGAGTGATTTGGATGCAGGTTTGATGCAGGTGGGAAGTTCGATCGATCGAACTCATTTTGAGATCGATCGAACTTATGCAAAATGCTCAATTTCAACATAAAAGTGCATGCAATCCTAATCACAGTTCCTAGCAATGCATATGAACCCAAAGCCAATATCTAGACTTCGCAAGAAATGAAATTAAAGATAGAAATGAGGGAGGAATAGGGTTTTGACACCCTACGAAATGTCTTGCTAGTCTTTAACGTCTCTAGCAAGACGTTGGGCTCTTTTAGCTTGGATCAAACATCTTGTAGTGCATCCCCTCCTTTACGAAGTGATAAGTGCTTTGAACTCCACCCAACAAATGGTTCTTTAAGGAACTTGTTGGATTAAGTTCAAAAGAAGTTTTCGGTCCTTGGTCAATACAATCTTTGGGCTTCTACGCCCTTTCAAAACAAGATTTTGAAACTAATTTCTTTGGTTTCAAGGTTGAATATGGACTTTTTTAAACTTTGGTCTCACACAAAAACTCAATTCCTTCACTTTTAAGGTCATGACATTTCTCTGCAACATTAATCTCTTCATGCTTATCAAATGAGTTGGGGGTTGGATTGAAAATATTTAACTTTACCTTCATATGGCCAAATGAAATATTCATTATCCCTGTCCTACAATTAATGTTGGCATTCGCGGTTGCCAAGAAAGGACGGCTAAGGATAACGGGAATTTGGCTCTTAGGATTTGGGACCGGTTCCGTGTCAATGACAACGAAATCAACGAGAAAGAAGAATTTATCACTTTTAATCAAGACGTCCTAAATGATACCCCTAGGCTTTTTGATTGATCGGTCGGCAAGTTGTAAAACTACCGACGTCGGTTTCAAGTCTCCTAAGCCTAATTTGACATATACCGAGTATGGAAGAAGATTAACACTTGCTCCTAGGTCAAGAAGAGCCCGATTAATGATATGATCACCAATGATACATGAAGTGGTAGGTGAACCGGGGTCCTTAAACTTTGGTAGAGTGTTATGCTGCAAAATTAAGCTTACTTGCTCGGTTAAGACCACTTTTCTAGGTGCTTGGCTTTTGTTCTTCCTCTTTTGGGTGCACAAGTCTTTCAAGAATTTGGCATAAGCCAGAATTTGCTTGATTGCATCCAAAAGTGGAAGATTGACTTTCACTTGCCAAAACACTTCTATAATTTCATTTACTTTGGCCTTTTCCTTGTCATTTGAAATGGATCCTTTTAAGGCATCTGGGAATGGAGCTTTTGGTTCAAAAACCTTTGTAGAAATTTTCCTTGAAGTCGCTTCAATACAAGAAGTTTTCAAATCTTTTTGCAAATCTTTCTTTTCAAAATCACTTTTCAACACATTCTCATTTATATGGTCATGCACATGCAATGAAGGAGTAATAAGATATGAAACGGGACGGGTGTCAACTTGTGGTTGCACCGGTTCACTCTATTCATTAGACATACCCACATGGTTATCCACAATCTTTCCACTTCTCAAGGTAGTCACCGCATTGACATGCTCTATTGTGTGACCTTTCGATCAGGAATGAGTCTCCACAACATATTGTTGCTTTTGTGGGGTATTCAGAGGCATTTTTCCTCTCTCTAGCATTTAAAGTACTAGCTATTTGCCCCACTTGGGTTTCTAGCTTAGCAATAGATTGAGAGTGAGAATAAAGTAATTATGTGTTTGCCTCTAAAGTGCCCAAAGCGGTCAAAACTTTCTCTTCAAAAGCGGGACTTCTAACATTTCCTTGGGAATATGATGGTTGATTAGGAAAATGAGAATTAGAAAATTGGTTTCCTTGTGATTGGTATGATGATCTAAAACCTTGGGAAACTTGGCCTTGTAGTGGAGGTGGAATATACTTTCCTTGAAAACCACCTAGGGAAGGGTTTGAGCCCTCCGCTTGGCTTTTCCAAGAGAAATTCGGGTGATTCCTCCAACTAGGATTATAGTGATTTCCATAAGGATTGTTCCATTGATTAGCAAAAACAGCATTTACTTGTTCATGATGCTCACTTTGCACATGTCTATGGGGACAATTGGAAGTAGAATGTAAAAGACTTGAACAAGTCATACATGTCTCATTAGATGCATGATGAGAATGGTTAAGGAAGGAAGATACTTAATTCGCCGAGTTTTGGTTGATTAAAAATTGATTAAACCTTTGAGATAATGGTTTCATTTCGGCGGCAATTTCATTGGAGTGGTTGACTTGATGTAAGCCAACACTCTTCCTACCACTAGAATTTCTACCATTCTTCGAAGATAAAGTACAATGCAATGAATTTTCACTTATGCTCTCATAAAGACGCCACACGTCATCCTCATGCCTATCAATGTAAGAGCCACCCATGGAAGCATCAACCATGCCCTTGTAATAATCCGATAAGCTCTCAAAGAAATATTGAACTAATTGCCATTTGGGCATGTCATGATGTGGACACTTCCTAAGTAATTCATTAAAGCATTCCCATGCCTCATGAAATGTTTCCCCATCCCCATATGAAAATTACCTAATTGAAGTTCTCATGGCATTGGTTTTAGAAACTGGATAGTACTTCTTCAAGAACTCTTCTTGAATTTCTGCCCAAAAAGTTATTGAAAATGGCCTAAGATTGTTAAACCAATATTTTGCCTTGTCTTTAAGGGTGAATGGAGAAAGTTTAAGCCTTAAGACCTCTTCCAGCATGTCCGTGTATTTCACGGTGGAACATATTTCAATAAACTCATCCAAATGCTTGTAAGGTTCTTCACCTGGAAGTCCATGATAGTTAGGGAGCATTTGAATGGTTTGTGGCTTGATTTCATAGTGGTGTGCTCTAAATGGTGGCAATTGAATGCATGTGGGTGCATTATATTCATTAGGCACATAGTGATCTCTTAAAGCAAAGGGAGAATCGGCAATTGGAGGTGTAACATGGGCACCTTGATTGCCTTGAATGATGGGAGGTGGTGGAGCATAGATTGGCCTTGGCATTCCTAATGGAACTTGGCCTTCTTGTTATGGTGGATGAACGAATGGCCTTGGCATGCCTAATGGAACTTGCATGTTATCATGATGCACATTGGGGTGGAGGATACCTTGTTGGACTATGTGACCAAGGTCCTCCACATGGTCCTCATTGTGTCCTTCCAATGATGAAATGGATTGACTAGAACTACCTCTTTCCCTAGGGTTTCGAACAATGGATTCAAGATGAAAATTTAAAGGGACAAGAGTGGGTCTTAATGATCTACGACCATGCATGCACAATGCAACACAAAAAGCAATAATGACAAACACTTCACCTTCACAACAAATCAACAATCAACAAACTTCTTCCACATACAATGTTCCTATACTCCCATGCTTTAACAATATGCAAGAAAAGTAAATTGCCTCCACGCGGGCTCACGATTTATCTAAGAAGTGAAATACAAGCCTCCATGCGGGCCGACGATTTAACTAAGGGTTTAAGTAAGGAAAAGCTCACAAAGGTTCTTTAGCACTTCAACTCCAAATTTTTAGCTTTTAGCTTAGCAATTTTTTTTTATAATGATTTTAGCCTTTTTCCTTTCTTGCTTAGCTCCTTTACTTGGAATACTCCTTTGTTTACCTTCTTAGCCCAATGCTCCTAGTCAAACAAGAACAAACACAATAAGTAACCAAAATTAAAAACAAAGTAAAGACACGATCAAAAGAGTATTAATTCCTAATTGATTCCACAATTACGACGTTGCCAATCAATCAATCCCCGACAACGGCGCCAAAAACTATGGTGTCTTTTAGGGCGTGCGCACAAAACAATGCACAAAACTTTGAGTTTGGAAATTAGTTTCAAGAAGGCACCATAATTTAAATTTATAAACCACTTAACACCTATACTATGTAGTATGAGTGAGAAGGGATCATCCCAAGGGATTGAGGTGTCGTACTAGGTTGAGGAATCAAGATTAAGGTTAGTAGGTCAAATGATCAAAATAGTGGTTGGTTGGTTCAATTAAACTAGATGCAAATTAAACTAAAGTAAACAATAATGCAATAGATAGAATAAAAGAGAGAGATATCTTGGGGTTTAGAGATCACCACGAAGCATACCTTTTCTACACCTTTAATGAATGATTAATGAGGGGAAGAACATGTATTGCAACAAAGTGTGTGTGTGTGGTTGTTCCAACAAGCATGGATGATAAATTAAGTATATATTGTCTAAACAACATGGAGGATAGCACAACATATCAAATTAAGCCATTAATCCTTTCTTTAAGCTCACAATCCAAACACATCACAAGGTTAGAGATATATGTTACTTGTTTTCATAAGTATGGAACATCAACAACAAACATAGATTGTCCTCCCATTTAACAACTACACTACAACTAAGCTAATGACGTGAAATTAAACTAATTAAACAAAGGGAGAGGTACAATCCATCAAGAAATGAGTATGAACCATCAAATAAACCACAAGAACATGCCATTAAGCACTATGTCTTAACAATCTCTAGATCTATAGCATCAATACACATAGACATGCATTAATAACACAAGATATAGAGACAAACACATGAACATCTCTTCTAGCATACATAGACATATGGATAGAATGAAATGATCAATTGGAAGCATTAAACCACATAAATCATTGAATAAACAAGATATATATATATATATATATATATATATATATATATATATATATATATATATATAAGGGTCAAAACATGAATCACAATACAAATCCCCTCAAAAATACTTAAATCAAGAAGTAGAAAGCATGCTTGGGGCTAACTTTAGCCCTAAAAGGATGTCTAGCCACTCATAGATGATGACCTCCAACCCTCATGGGAAAGCTCCATGGAAGAAATCTGCTCCTTGGTAGATGAAGAGTCTCCAATGGTGTCTCTAGCCTCCTCCTCTCCTTTGTTTCCTCACTAAGTATTATCTTCTCTAAGTAAGTGTATATGTGTAAAAGTGGCTTATATTCCTTATATAGGTAGGTCAAAAATCACCCCAAATGAGCTGGGCTCGTACACCAATAATCCTCTAATGATTGGATATGAGACAACTTTTAATGAGCTAGAATTTGGATTTTTCTCGGGATTTGGGAAGTTCGATCGAACTAACTTGAGGTGAGATCGATCGAACATGGCTGAGAACTATCGAATTAAAGTTGGATCGATCCTCAATGGCGGTGCCTTTTTGGATAAAAACAAATCTGAGATATTTTGATGATATTTTTGGGAAAAAGACAAAAGTGGTTGGTAGGGTGGTACCGCTGGATAAGATCTGGCAAGTGGATAAGGACAAGAAAGTTTGATCGATCAGAAAATGATGTTGGATCGATCGAACTTGTGGGATCTCTGAAGATGACATCATGGCCTAGATCTATCTTAGAGTGCTAAGATCAATGAAAGTTGGATCAATCGAACTTTTCTTGAGATCAATCGGAGTTGCTGAAATTCCACTCTTTACTCTACTTTGCTCCTTTCTTTGATTCCTCCCAGAATTGCTTCATTTCTGCTCTTATTTGGCTGAGTTAGCTTATTTTGGGGATAGGTACATGAAAATGGAAATAACACGAAATCAATACAAAACGAGAAATTAAGATAGATAAAGGTTCTAGAATACCTAAGCTTAAGGGGTTTAAATACGTACTTTTCGGCGCTCATCACACCCCCAAACTTAAATATTGCTAGTCCCTAGCAAAGAACTAGAAAGTAAAGGAATGAAATGAGCAACTATACAACTATGAAATAGAAAGTAATAAATGGATAACGCCACTTTCGTAGGAAACACGATTATATTTAGCATATGCAATAAGCCTTTTAAACCCTTAGGTTACCCCTAGTGGATGAGTGAAGTCTCGTGAAGGTTTCCAGAAATGATACTCTCAAACATTAAGCTCATTCTTTCAGAAGAGGCACCAATATTGCAAACATGCATTGGGAGAAAACTACCTCAAGTATGCAATTTTTCAAATATTTCCAAGCAATCTCCCAAAATTTCAACATCAAGCAAGCAAGTATGGTCCTCCACACATCAAGAAAATGAACATGAAAATTAAAACAACTCTAGAATCCTTTTTGAGTGGACCGACATCAAGTGTGTTGCTATCTAAGTCAACTAAAGAAATGATGACATCCTTACCCTCAAACTAGCACACAAATCTAGTACCGATCATCAAGACAAAAAGTGGACCGTTTATTAAAGCTTTATTGTTCTAGGTGCGGTTATTTTTTTATTTTTTTATTTTTTTATTTTTTTTTTTAATAGGATCAAAGATGGAAGCATGGTGCAATGTGTTGATCTATTAAGCTTTCTAGTGATCCATGAGGTCGAGTGTTAGGTAAATGACACCCAAACCAGACGACTTTAGGGCAATAGGCATTCAAACACCCCTAAGGACTTACAAGCTCAAATCAATTAGGCTACAAATCAAAACAACCTCCATCTAATCATTTCCCACTTCTCCCAAAAAGGGGAGAAGTCCTTGTTTTTTTTTTTTTTTTTTTTTTTTTTTTTTTTTTTGTTAACATTCAATTATTAACCTAGAGTTTGGGCCTTCCACCTTTCGGCACGAGAAGTTCAGTGCTTGATGAGGCTAGAATCCCGGCTACTTAATACTTAGTGAAAAGGGGTTGTTATCCACCTTTATTAAGAATGAAAGCTTTCAATGCACTACTAGCCCAATTATGATATAACCAATTCAATAATCAATAAAGCATGTACCCCATAAATGAATGCTAGTGTGCGCCTGTGCTAGTGTAGAATACTAGAGCGAATCTCAAAACAATCACAAAATTAGGATGATGTGGACCACAAATGCATGCAAGATATCAATCTTTCGAAAAATTTACTCATAAATGGCATCCACAAGGCATATAAGGAGTATTGGACTCTCAAGTCAAAAAACTTTTAAATTATAAGTAATATAGTCCTCAAAAGATCGAAATCATAGCTAGTTATGGACCAATCATAGAAAATATCTCAAATACACAAGTCATGCTCAAAATTTTGAATTTAAAAACAAACATTGCAAAACAACATCACCCCCAAACTTAAATGGCACAATGTCCTCAATGTGCAAAGAGAACAAGAGGAAAGAGTGTACCAATGCAATTAAGGCAAAGAATGGCCGTGATAGAAGTATCCAAAGTGGGTGGCATAGTCCCCCCCAAACTTGGGATTAACTGTGATCCTAAAATTTGGCACTTGGATAAACTCATTAGATAACGAAAGGGATAATAACAGTGCACAGTGGTCATGCAAGTGTAAATGGGATAACAACTAAAAAAATAGAGAGAGGTATAGGGGTGGTCCTGAAAATTTTGGGCAATACTCCCTCTCACTAAAGTCATTGCGATGCACCTGTTGAAGTCAAACAGATAGCTATAAGAATATGAAAATATGACATCCATACAGAAAACATATATAAATAAATAAAAAAAGTACAGTACATCCAGTGTCAAAGCCGACAGACACGGCTAGAAAAATAATATAACAGTATAAAAAATATACGGAGATCACAGATATATAAAATGATAGGAGGAAAGGGATAGAGAGATCAGGAAGAAGAGGTAGGACGGGCAGGTCGCGCTCCGCGTATGTCTCTGGATAGATCTCTGAATTCGGTCATGACATCCGTACGGAGGGAACCAATATCAGCTCTAATGGAGACAGCATCCTCTCGGAGAGAGACCATGTCGGCGCGAATAGATACTACAGCATCCTCCAAAGCCTGGAGTCGCTCTCTAAAGTCGGGTGTCTATGCTGGAGCCTCAGGTACTACTGGAGCGGGAGAATGATGATCCTGAGCCTGGTCCGCATCGTGAATAGGTGACCCAACTAGAGAGTGCTACTCTGCATCCTTGGCAGGCTACTCTAAATCAATGTCCATATGTACGGCAGCCGGATTGACCGGTATATCATCCGCTGCCGGGTCTGCTGCTGCTGCTGCTTGCTCCTCTGCCTCCAAATCCTCTGCTGCCTCGACAACATCATCACTCAGACTCTTGATAAGAGCATTTGATAAGCGCCGAATATTATATATTCAAGCGCCCTAAATTGCATTAGTAAAGTCCGTTGTATGTTAATTTATGTAGATTATCTTCATTTCTATGTTTTTATGTATTTTCAGGTTCATTGGCCAAAATGGAACAAGATCAAGGCTTTGTGGAGTTTTGGCCATCAAAAGGCACAATTCTGAATTTCTGGCAGCAGTGGAGTCAGGACTTTACTCACCATTTTGACCTTGCAAACTCGAGAACTGGACTTCCATTATAAAATGGCATATTTAGAGCTCTGAATCAGCTTTCCAAATCTTCAAGCAGTTCGTCATTCGGAGCTTGGACCAGAGAGTTATGGCCTTGTTACCAGAGGTGCGCAGAACTGCCTGGCAGCAATGAAATTCTGCCTTGATCTTCATTTTCGACCAATCATCCTTGAGAATTGGATCTCCACCAAAACATGAAGTTTTTAGAGCTCTGAATTAGCTTTCCAAATCTTCAAACGGTTCATCATTTGGAGTTTCGAGCACAAAGTTATGGCCGTTTTACCAAAGTAGGTCCGGGATGAGCAAACCAAGCATAGGGCATTCTGGCCAATTTTCGAGTGCTCGAGGCCTAATTTCGAGTGCTCGAAATTAGGGCAGATTGCTTCACGAGATCAGCAGTGGAGTTAGGACTTTGCTTGCCATTTTGACCCAGAAAGCTCGAGAACTGGACTTCCATCATAACATGAAATATTTAGAGCTCTGAATTAGCTTTCTAAATCTTCAAACGGTTCATCATTCGGAGCTCGGAGCAGAGAGTTATGGCCTTGTTACCAGAGGTGCGCAGAACTGCCTGGCAGCACTGAAGTACTGCCTTTCTCCCCATTTTCGACCAACCAGACTTGAGATTTGGGTCTTCATCAAAACATGAAGTTTTTAAAGCTCTGAATCAGCTCTCCAAATCTTTAAACGGTTCATCATTCGGAGTTTGGAGCGTAAAGTTATGGCTGTTTAACCAAAGTAGGTCTGGGCGGAGCAAGTGAAGCATGGGCATTTTTACACTAAATTCGAGCGCTCGAGGCCTTGCTTAGAGTGCTCGAATTTGGGGCAGAATTGCCTTCGGGAATTCTCATTTTGGCAGCCACTTGTGCATTGGTTTCCTCATTTTCTACTTACTTCTTTATGAGGTGGTTGGGGATGTTTTTTGGAGGAGAGAGAGAGCTTTGTTGAAGGAGATAAGGCAAGGAAGGCCACACATATCATTATCCCATATTCTATAAGATTAGAAGAGAGAGAAGAGGGCAAAGAGATAGAGTTCTTCAAGCTTGAAGAAGGGAGCACGAAAATGGAGGAGGTCTTCAAGCTTCTTCCTTCTTCCATTGCTCCTATGGGTAACTAAATCTTCTCTAGGGAGGTGATGAAGCCCCTCCCTTGTAAGCATGTTCTAGTGTAGATTTTACTTTTGGGATTTCAATGTATTATTGTTGGTGATTTTATGATCTAGAGCATCATATGTGTTGTAATGAATTCTAATGTCTATACATGATTATTTTGAGCTATTCATCTTGTCTTAGATGGTTTCTCTTCCTAATCATATTGCTTGCATTTCCATAGTGACAATGGAAGTTAGATCATAGAATGGTTTTAATGGCATGGAGTTTGAGAACTTTGATAAATCATTGCTTAGGATGCCCTTTGATGGTTTATACTTGATTCTTAACTTTGTGTGCTCTCATCATTTAATTAAGGGCTTGATAATCTTTGGCTTAGAGAGCATGTTGAAGACTACACCCTAGTTTAGGTAGTTCAAGCATGTGAATCTTTGATGGATTATTCTTGTTTTTGATTTAATGAACCTCTTGAGGATAGTATAGCAACCAAGGGTTGTTATGTGTCATGACCATCATTTATGTTGATTTTCCCAATTTAATCTCAATCTAGAATTTGTATAGGGTTGGAGCGGATTCATTTCCCTAGTTTTTCTCTACTTGTATTTCATTTCTTTTTAATTCTTGCAAGTTTCTAATTTATGCAATTTCAATATTCTTAGCTTAAGTGACAAACAACAAAACCTTTATAAACCCTTCATCATTCTAGAAAGATTCTAGACACTAAGGTTGCCGTAAGACTAGCGCAGTCCCAGTGGTTCGACTTACCCGACCAATAGCCCTATTTTACAATGATTCGTGCTATTGCGAAGGTTGATGTTAATTGACCAACCGATCAATTTTTGGCGCCGTTGCCGGGGACTGCAAACGGTTTAGCGACCAAGGTTCTAGGGTTAAATTTAGTTTGATTGTGAATACTGTGTTTTGTGAATATTTCTTGTGTGGTTTAACCTTTTTTGTGTTGTAAGTGAGATTCTAGGAACTCGAAGCTCGCCGTGGGAATGCTAGCAAATTGTAAGTATAGAGGACCCCAGGTAAGTCTCGTGACTTCTAGTTTCGAATTGTGAATATCGTGCATGTGTTAAGCTTAGAAGTAATTAAATTGCAAGCCCTTGTCGAGGCTATTTCAATTGTTTTAAATTTCGTATTCAAGCATTGGTCCTTGTCGTGGCCATTTACATTTTTTGTCTTGATAATTGAGGAGAATGGGAACATTGTATGTGGAGGTTATGGTGATGAAGTGTTGTGTTGATTGCTTTGTGTGTTGTTGAATTACTCCTAGATGGAGAATAGTTATCTTCCAACTCAATTCTACACACCACATGAGTTTTGTGCATTTTGCTCTAGTCATACACATCATACAAGAGAATGTCTTCCAACGAGACAATTCTCGGACTTCTATCTAGAGCAACCAAATGAAAATTTCTCTGAACCGGGTAGTGATCCATACTTCAATGGTTATAACTCGGGTTGGGGAGACCAACAAAACTTCTTGTGGCATGACATAGGAAATTCAACCCCACAATCTCATATGCAACCTTTTCAACCCAATGATCATCCTTTCCCGCCCTCTTCTCCTTTTCCACCGTCTCCATTGGATGAGCTAATTGTTGCTAACAAACAAATGATGGAGTCTATGCACACGCAAATGATGGACTCCAACAATCAACTATTGGCTTCCCTTGCTAGCATGCAATCCACAGTAGAGTCTATCAATCAAGTGGTACCATATCACCAGTCCCAAGTTAGTGCAATGATAGATGACCAAATATCTCAAATTCAACAAAGGATTAATGCTAAAAATCATGAAGAGGAGGAGACATTTTCATTTGAATTTATGGCCAATCCAAAAGAAAATTCTATGAATGATGAGATTACTCCTAGTAACTTTCATCATGAGAATGATCAAGTGGTTGTTACATGTGAAAATGATGAAATGGTGGTTAAAGATCAAAGTGTTGCCACACATCAAAATGAAGCAATTGTGGTTCAAAATGGGAAAAATAATGATGTAGAGATTGTCTACCCTACTCCAAAACAGCCCCTACATAATCCTTTGCTTGATGCACCTCCTTTAATGGAGGATCCTCTAAAAGCTTGTTTGGCTCATTTCAATTGTGAGGATTTTAATGTTGACAATTCCATTTCAGAGGTGAATTCTTTGCTTAATATTCATCCACATATTCATTCTTTTCCTTTGTCAACATCAAATGTATCTCTTTCTTGGGAGCTTGCATCTCATCCCATTCCCTCACTTGAGTTATCTCAAACTGTTGAGCCCGAACCACCGGATAAGTGTGGGGAGGATGTTGAAAGTTTGAAGGACAATTCTCCGGGCATTCCCATGCTAAATATGATTTTTCAAAACCCTTTGCTAGGTGTGCCCTCACTTGATCCATCTTCCCATAATCCAAATCAGCCCCATAGTCCAAAGTTCTTCATTGAGAAAGAAGAGTGGGTTGAGGTCTTTCCGTTACCTCTTTTCCACTTTTGTCTTCAAAGTCTTCCTCTTCCACTTTTAAAAGAATTATCCTATTTGGGGACCTATGACTCTCTAGAGAGACATGGTATAGGGTAAGGAGGACTAACCTGATCTCGGTGCGTCTAGCTATCGACGTTAAATTTAGCACCCTTGGGGAGCAATTCTTTCGACTTCAATGCCTCCCTAATGATCAATTGCCTGAGCCATGAAATTTTATAGGAAATGGTTAAGAAATGCCAAAATTTAACTTTCTCTGGAACTATCTTAAGTTGTGTTCCACATTTTTAGACTGACTTCTTAGACCTTCTCCACTCTTGTTTTCATTCCCGGAAGTTTCTGGCTCTATCAGGCAATTTTCTCGGACTTTCGACATGGCACTCACATGCATAGCCTCTCATCTTCAATGCATTGTTGGATCATAGTTTCTCAAAATCATCCATGCGTTGGAAAGGTGCTACATTTTGAAAAACTTTCCAAATTGTCCATGCATTAGAAAGAAGTTGAAAAGTTTTCAAAATTTTCCATCCATGCATTACATTGGAATGAAAGTGCAAAGTTTAAATTTTTCCATGCATTGAATTAAAATGGAGTTGCAAAGTTTAAACAAAAAAATATTTCCATGCATTTGAGATGATTGCAAAGTTTGAAAAAAAAAAAAAAACTGCAAAGTTTAAAAACAAAATTTTCAAAATTTTCCATGGAATGGAATGAAGTTCATTGGAGGAAAATTGCACAATCTGAAAAATTTTCAAAATTTTCCTTGCATTGCAATGAAGTGTAGAGTTTGACAATTATCCATCCATGCATTGGATTGTATTAATTTGCAATGTTTCATTATTTTCCATGCATGCAAGGTGAAAATAATCCATCCATGCCTTGATTTGGAAGCATGTTGCAAGGTTTTATCAATTCTTCAGCTCTCAGTTGATCATGTATACATTCACAATGCATAAGAATGAGGCACCTAATGGAATGACATGCAAAGTTCATCTCTCAACCTCACTACATAATGTTACAATGCATGCAAAAGTTCATCTCTCAACCTCAATGCTACTGCCTTCATTTCGAGCACTCTATTTCCTCTTTGGAGTGCTCAAAAGCTCTATGAAGCTTGCACAAAACCATTCCGAGGCTACTGCTTGTATTTCGAGCGCTCTAAGTCCATTTTTGAGTGCTCGAAATGTAAGCCTCTTCATTTTCCCGAGCTTACTGATCCAATTTCGAGCACTTGAATTGGCATTTCGAGTGCTCGACATCCCTCCACATCTTGCCAATCTCTCTGCCCCAAGCTCGAGCACTCTAGCTCCCATTTGGAGTGCTCGAGCCTAGCCAACATGCCCACCATGCAACAAACCAAGCAACCTTCCCATCATCAACCAACCTCTTCACCCCATCCTCTCCACCAACCTCCAACCAACCCACAACCCCTTCACCTCACCATCTCTCCCATTCTCGGCAACCCAGCAACCATCACCCCTCAACCTTAAACCTTCTCTCTCTCTCAAACCAAGTTTCCACCATGCAGCTTCCCTCCCTCACTCACTGCATGTCCTTCGAGCACTCGAAGAACCCATTTCGAGTGCTCGAATTTCTTACCACCTTGCTTGAAGCCCTCACCCGAGCCCTCTCACTTCCCTCTTGAGTGCTCGAGCTTGTTTGAAGCTCACACCCGAACTCACTGCCAAGACTTCGAGCACTCGAGGTCCCATTTCGAGTGCTCGAAGTGTGAACCAACTTCTCTTCCTCCCTCACCCGAGCCCTCATCTCTCACAACTCACCTCACCAAACCATCACCCTTACCACCTCTCGGCATCAACCATCTTCCCCATCTCCCTCACCTGCAAACCATCTTCCTCACCTCACCCCACCATACATGCCACTATCTCTCTATCGGCACCTTCACTCCCTAACCACCCACCACCCTTCGCACTCAATCAACCCCATCCTCAATTCCTCCACAACACCCTCATGCATGCCATTCAAAAAAAAAAAATGCACGGCTTTTGGCATTGTTTTGTTTTCCATTTTACACTTATGACTCATATGTGCCAATTTGTATTTTGTATGGATTTTTACCTTGCAATCACATTCGTCTTAGTGTTTTCATTTCTGTTTTGATTTTTTTCTTAAGAGACCTATGCTTTCACCTGTGTACATTAGTTCTGTCTTGATAGGTCTTCATGTCCAAGTTTGGGGGACGCCGTTGCGCACTCACATGGCTGAACATCTACGTCGTCGTCACTCCACTTGGTATTATTGTTCTTTTACCCTCTTTGCGCTTATTTTGATTTACTTGTCTTCTCACATTGAGGACAATGTGACATTCAAGTTTGGGGGTGCATTTATGTATTTTTGGTTTTACATTTTTGCTAAGCAATGATAATGGAATTTGAAACCTGTTGGAGATGAAAGCATATGTTTAAAACTTTGTGTATAGAAGCAGCTGATATTTTTGAAAATAAAGAAAATTTGAGTTAAAATGATCATGTAGATTCAAATTAGTCTGTATAAATGTCTCAATTAAATTCTCGCTGGATTTGACACTCTTTTAAGCTTCACAATGCACAGATGCACATTGGAAACTTAACTGTGAGGCATGCAACTTGATTGACCTTGACCTTGCCCTAGTTAATCTGATTTGATGAACCTAATGGATGAATACTTTTGGCATGAATCTAAAAAAAAAAAAAAAAAAAAACTTAGAAAGAAAGAAAATAATGATCAGTTGACGTTCGTAGCCTTTCCAACTCGAGTTATTAAGCCCTAGGAGTGTCTCTACACTTAGCACCCTAAAACCGTCTGGTTTGGGAGTTGTTGGCCTAACGCTTGCTACAGGGGTTGGTTAGAAAGCTTAAGGGACTTAAACATTGCACGGTCATTCAAAAAAATAAACTAGTAATAAACATGGTTCGTTGGAGTTCGTAGCCTTTCCAACTTGAGCTATTAAGCCCTATGGAGTGTCTCTACACTTAACACCCTAAAGCCATCTGGTTTGGGAGTTGTTGGCCTAACGCTTGCTACATAGGTTGGTTAGAAAGCTTAAGGGACTTCAGCATTGCACAACCATTCTATGTTTCGCTTATGAGTTACAATAAATTGTCAACAAGCAATAAAAGTTGTCTTGTAAATAAAATCATGCCTTAGGGACCTCATTTAAAGGGGAATTCAATGATTTGAAAACTTGTGCTTTGGAATTGGAAAAGAAAGTAAAAGCCGCATGTTGAGAATCCAATTCATTTTCACTGAAGCTAGAGTTGATTTCCATTCAAGAGATGATAATTGAGTTATTTATATAGACTTTGATGTTGATGCATGTATGTGGAAATGTATTTAGCCAATTTTTGTATCAATGCTTCATATATGCAAGGTAGTTTTCCCAATGACCCCATCTCCAGTTTTTGTCTGTTTCAAGTTGTATTTGAGCTATGTATCTATCTCATTTTACCATGGATGATATTTTTGTAGTAGCATGCCCATGGTTGTCTTTTCGTTGAAGTATTCATTGTAGTTTTGCTAAGGGACTAGCAAAATGTAAGTTTGGGGGTGTGATAAGCGCCGAATATTATATATTCAAGCGCCCTAAATTGCATTAGTAAAGTCCGTTGTATGTTAATTTATGTAGATTATCTTCATTTCTATGTTTTTATGCATTTTCAGGTTCATTGGCCAAAATGGAACAAGATCAAGGCTTTGTGGAGTTTTGGCCATCAAAAGGCACAATTCTGAATTTCTGGCAGCAGTGGAGTCAGGACTTTGCTCACCATTTTGACCTTGCAAACTCGAGAACTGGACTTCCATTATAAAATGGCATATTTAGAGCTCTGAATCAGCTTTCCAAATCTTCAAGAAGTTCGTCATTCGGAGCTCGGACCAGAGAGTTATGGCCTTGTTACCAGAGGTGCGCAGAACTGCCTGGCAGCAATGAAATTCTGCCTTGATCTTCATTTTCGACCAATCATCCTTGAGAATTGGATCTCCACCAAAACATGAAGTTTTTAGAGATCTGAATTAGCTTTCCAAATCTTCAAACGGTTCATCATTTGGAGTTTAGAGCACAAAGTTATGGCCGTTTTACCAAAGTAGGTCCGGGATGAGCAAACCAAGCATAGGGCATTCTGGCCAATTTTTGAGTGCTCGAGGCCTAATTTCGAGTGCTCGAAATTAGGGCAGATTGCTTCACGAGATCAGCAGTGGAGTTAGGACTTTGCTCACCATTTTGAGCCAGAAAGCTCGAGAACTGGACTTCCATCATAACATGAAATATTTAGAGCTCTGAATTAGCTTTCTAAATCTTCAAACGGTTCATCATTCGGAGCTCGGAGCAGAGAGTTATGGCCTTGTTACCAGAGGTGCGCAGAACTGCCTGGCAGCACTGAAGTACTGCCTTTCTCCCCATTTTCGACCAACCAGACTTGAGATTTGGGTCTTCATCAAAACATGAAGTTTTTAAAGCTCTGAATCAGCTCTCCAAATCTTTAAACAGTTCGTCATTCGGAGTTTGGAGCGTAAAGTTATGGCTGTTTAACCAAAGTAGGTCTGGGCGGAGCAAGTGAAGCATGGGCATTTTTACACTAAATTCGAGCGCTCGAGGCCTTGCTTAGAGTGCTCGAATTTGGGGCAGAATTGCCTTTGGGAATTCTCATTTTGGCAGCCACTTGTGCATTGGTTTCCTCATTTTCTACTTACTTCTTTATGAGGTGGTTGGGGATGTTTTTTGGAGGAGAGAGAGAGCTTTGTTGAAGGAGATAAGGCAAGGAAGGCCACACATATCATTATCCCATATTCTATAAGATTAGAAGAGAGAGAAGAGGGCAAAGAGATAGAGTTCTTCAAGCTTGAAGAAGGGAGCACGAAAATGGAGGAGGTCTTCAAGCTTCTTCCTTCTTCCATTGCTCCTATGGGTAACTAAATCTTCTCTAGGGAGGTGATGAAGCCCCTCCCTTGTAAGCATGTTCTAGTGTAGATTTTACTTTTGGGATTTCAATGTATTATTGTTGGTGATTTTATGATCTAGAGCATCATATGTGTTGTAATGAATTCTAATGTCTATACATGATTATTTTGAGCTATTCATCTTGTCTTAGATGGTTTCTCTTCCTAATCATATTGCTTGCATTTCCATAGTGACAATGGAAGTTAGATCATAGAATGGTTTTAATGGCATGGAGTTTGAGAACTTTGATAAATCATTGCTTAGGATGCCCTTTGATGGTTTATACTTGATTCTTAACTTTGTGTGCTCTCATCATTTAATTAAGGGCTTGATAATCTTTGGCTTAGGGAGCATGTTGAAGACTACACCCTAGTTTAGGTAGTTCAAGCATGTGAATCTTTGATGGATTATTCTTGTTTTTGATTTAATGAACCTCTTGAGGATAGTATAGCAACCAAGGGTTGTTATGTGTCATGACCATCATTTATGTTGATTTTCCCAATTTAATCTCAATCTAGAATTTGTATAGGGTTGGAGCGGATTCATTTCCCTAGTTTTTCTCTACTTGTATTTCATTTCTTTTTAATTCTTGCAAGTTTCTAATTTATGCAATTTCAATATTCTTAGCTTAAGTGACAAACAACAAAACCTTTATAAACCCTTCATCATTCTAGAAAGATTCTAGACACTAAGGTTGCCGTAAGACTAGCGCAGTCCCAGTGGTTCGACTTACCCGACCAATAGCCCTATTTAACAATGATTCGTGCTATTGCGAAGGTTGATGTTAATTGACCAACCGATCAGCATTGCAGCTCTTATCCCAGTTCTTCTTCTTAAAGGAACAGGCCCTAGACTCAGTCTGCTCCTGTGGCTGGAAGTGATAACGCTGGTCTCGTAGAATCTGGGTGATGTGATGGCTAAATGGAAGATACTTAGCCCTTTTTGGGCATAGCTTGCTGATGTGGTTGACATACAGCTTCATCATGACGCTTCAGATGAACGTTGGAATAGATAACCAATGCCCTGTATAGAATGCCTACACAGCTATCAAATAGTCGCCACGCCTCTGTGTCATATTGCTGGCCATAAAGATGCTACGGAATAGGATAGAGTCAAAAAACCACAGGTCATCTGGAAGATAGGTCCGGGTGGTATAGGTCTTGCCACTGGCATAGTGACCTGTGAGTAAAACGGCCATGTCTGCATAAATGGGCTTGTAAAGAGTGGGATATGTGTCTTGTAGCTTTAGAGGGCAGACGTGTGGACACTGGCAAGATCTGGACAATGTCTCCACAGTGATGCGGATCGGGTAGCCATCAGTGGTGGTCCACAGCTCCACCAGGTTACTCGGGGCAGGCTGGAGGTTTTGGTAGAACATCCGGACCAACCTCGGGTACACTGGGTATGAGACAGGGGCTAGTATGGCTGAGATGCCCTATCTGACGATATCATCACATGCTGACCCGGTAAGAACCGATCAAGAAAAGAAATCTGTGTCGAAAACTGACTCATGCGCCACTCGAAGGCGTGAGTATCTTCGTAATGGCTGGTCTAACTCCTAGGCTGGCTGAGTTGGCTGTGGTGGTGGAAATGGTATGTGCTCAACCTCAGCATCATCCTGTGAAGAAGATGTTTCGTCTGAAGACAGTAGACGGCTGTCAACTGGAGACTGAGGTGGAGTGGGCTCCTGGGCTTGAGATGGACCTGCCTCATCATCCAAACTCGGCCTGCCCCTGTGGTGATAGAAGTGGAGATGCGAAGAGGGAAGAGAGAAGTTACTAGAGCGAAGAGAGAAGTGGAGATGCGAAGGGGAGTGAGATACAAGTTAAGATCCGAGAGGAGAGAGAGTGATTCGACACACGGGATGCTCGCCGGAGTCTCGCCGGAGATGGGGAAGAGTCGGGATGCAGCGGCGAAGGGGAAATGGGGGTCTGAGATCGGTTCAAGTTAAATCGATCGAATAACCCTGAATCAATTTTAAAAACATTCCCTTGCCAGTTTGATCGATCGAACTGAATCTCAGATCGATCGAACTGACATCGATCTCTCCTCTTAAGTGACAAAGTATTTTTATGATTTATGATTTTTTTTTATTTTATTTTTTTTATAAATATATATATATATATATTGGAAAATAAAAAAAAATATAAATATTTTTTTGGAATTTTTGAAATTTAAAACAAAGTCAAAATTGAAAAACAAAGAACAAAGATCGATCTCCCCAAGATCGATCACAGAATACCTTCGATCGATCGAAAATGCATAGAATTGAAGAAATGTTCGATCGATGAGACAGAGAGGCTTTTGGATGCAGGTGGATGTAGGTTCAAAATTTTTCTAAGTGTTGGAACTGCAGATCGATCCAAGATGAAGTTGGATCGATCGAAGAAGTTTAGATCAATCTAGGAACAAGTTCGAACGATGGGACAGAGAGCTGAAATATGCAGGTTTTGTTCGAACCATTGGACAGAGAGTGATTTGGATGCAGGTTTGATATAGGTGGCAAGTTTGATCGATCGAACTAATTTTGAGATCGATCGAACTTTTGCAAAATGCTCAATTTCAACATAAAAGTGCATGCAATCCTAATCACAGTTCCTAGTAATGCATATGAACCCAAAGCCAATATCTAGACTTTGCAAGAAATGAAATTAAAGATAGAAATGAGGAAGGAATAGGGTTTTGACACCCTACGAAATGTCTTACTAGCCTTTTACGTCTCTAGTAAGACGTTGGGCTCTTTCAGCTCGGATTAAAAATCTTGTAGTGCATCTCCTCCTTTATGGAGTGATAAGTGCTTTGAACTCCACCCAACAAATGGTTCTTTAAGGAACTTGTTGGATTAAGCTCAAAAGAAGTTTTCGGTCCTTGGTCAGGACAATCTTTGGGCTTCTACGCCCTTTCAAAACAAGATTTTGAAACAAATTTCTTTGGTTTCATGGTTGAAGATGGACTTTTTGAAACTTTGGTCTCACACAAAAACTCAATTCCTTCACTTTTCAGGTCATGACATTTCTCTACAACATTAATCACTTCATGCTTGTCAAATGAGTTGGGGGGTTGGATTTAAAATATTCAACTTTACCTTCATGTGGCCAAATGAAATATTCATTATCCCCGCCCTACAATTAATGTTGGTATTCGCGGTTGCCAAGAAAGGACGGCCAAGGATAACGGGAATTTGGCTCTTAGGATTTAGGACCGGTTCCGTGTCAATGACAATGAAATCAATGAGAAAGTAGAATTTATCAATTTTAATCAAGACGTCCTCAATGATACCCTTAGGCTTTTTGATTGGTCAGTCGGCAAGTTGTAAAACTACCGACGTCGGTTTCAAGTCTCCTAAGCCTAATTTGACATATATCGAGTATGGAAGAAGATTAACACTTGCTCCTAGGTCAAGAAGAGCCCGATTAATGATATGATCACCAATGATACATGAAGTGGTTGGTGAACCGGGGTCCTTAAACTTTGGTAGAGTGTTATGCTGCAAAATTGAGCTTACTTGCTCAGTTAAGACCACTTTTCTAGGTGCTTGGCTTTTGTTCTTCCTCTTTTGGGTGCACAAGTCTTTCAAGAATTTGGCATAAGCCAGAATTTGCTTGATTGCATCCAAAATTAGAAGATTGACTTTCACTTGCCTAAACACTTCCATGATTTCATTTACTTTGGTCTTTTGCTTGTCATTTGAAATGGATCCTTTTAAGGCATCTGGGAATGGAGCTTTTAGTTCAAAAACCTTTTCAGAAATTTTCTTTGAAGTCTCTTCAACACAAGAAATTTTCAAATCATTTTGCAAATCTTTCTTTTCAAAATCACTTTTCAAATCACTTCTCAACATATTCTCATTTATATGGTCATGCACATGCAATGAAGGAGTAATAGGATATGAAACGGGACAAGTGTCAACTTGTGGTTGCACTGGTTCACTGTATTGATTAGACATACCCACTTGGTTGTCCACAATCTTTCCACTTCTCAAGGTAGTCACCGCATTGACATGCTCTATTGTGTGACCTTTCGATGAGGAATGAGTCTCCACAACACATTGTTGCTTTTGTAGGGTATTTAAAGGCATTTTTCCTTTCTCTCGCATTTAAAGTACTAGCTATTTGCCCCACTTGGGTTTTTAGCTTAGCAATGGATTGAGAGTGAGAATGAAGTAATTATGTGTTTGCCTCTAAAGTGTCCAAAGCGGTCAAAACTTTCTCTTTAAAAGTGGGACTTCTAACATTTCCTTGGGAATATGATGGTTGATTAGGAAAATGAGAATTAGAAAATTGGTTTCCTTGTGATTGGTATGATGATCTAAAACCTTGGGAACCTTGGCCTTGTAGTGGAGGTGGAATGTACTTTCCTTGAAAACCACCTTGGGAAGGGTTTGAGCCCTCTGCTTGGCTTTTCCAAGAGAAATTCGGGTGATTCCTCCAACTAGGATTATAGTGATTGCTATAAGGATTGTTCCCTTTGATTAGCAAAAACATCATTTGTTTTTTCATGATGCTCACTTTGCACATGTCCATAGGGACAATTGGAATTAGAATGTGAAATACTTGAACAAATCATACATCTCTCATTAGATGCATGATGATAATGGTTAGGGAAGGAAGACACTTGATTCGCCGAGTTTTGGTTGATCAAACCTTTGAGATAATGATTTCATTTCGGCGGCAATTTCATTGGAGTGGTCGACTTGATGTAAGCCAACACTCTTCCTACCACTAGAATTTCTACCATTCTTCGAAGATAAAGTACGATGCAAAGAATTTTCACTCATGCTCTCATAAAGACGCCACATATCATCCTCATGCCTATCAATGTAAGAGCCACCCATGGAAGCATCAACCATGCCCTTGTAATAATCCGATAAGCTCTCAAAGAAATATTGAACTAATTGCCATTTGGGTATGTCATGATGTGGACACTTCCTAAGTAATTCATTAAAGCATTCCTATACCTCATGAAATGTTTCCCCATCCCCATGTGAAAATTCCTTCATTGAAGTTCTCATGGCATTGGTTTTAGAAACCGGATAGTACTTCTTCAAGAACTCTTGTTGCATTTCTGCCCAAGAAGATATTGAAAAAGGCCTAAGATTGTTAAACCAATATTCTGCCTTGTCTTTAAGGGTGAATGGAAAAAGTTTAAGCCTTAAGACCTCTTTCGACATGTCTGTGTATTTTACGGTGGAACATACTTCAAAAAACTCATCCAAATGCTTGTAAGGTTCTTCACTTGGAAGTCCATGATAGTTAGGAAGCATTTGAATGGTTTGTGGCTTGATTTCATAGTGGTGTGCTCTAAATGGTGGCAATTGAATGCATGTGGGTGCATTATATTCATTAGGCACATAGTGATCTCTTAAAGCAAGGGGAGGATTGGCAATTGGAGGTGCAACACGGGCACCTTGATTGCCTTGAATGATGGGAGGTGATGGAACATAGATTGGCCTTGACATTCCTAATGGAACTTGGCCTTGTTGTTGTGGTGGATGAATGAATGGCCTTGGCATGCCTAATGGAACTTGCATGTTATCATGATGCACATTGGGGTGGAGGATACCATGTTGGTCTATGTGACCAAGGTCCTCCACATGGTCCTCATTGTGTCCTTCCATTGATGAAATGGATTGACTAGAACTACCTCTTCCCCTAGGGTTTCGAACAATGGATTCAAGATGAAAATTTAAAGGGACAAAAGTGGGTCTTAATGATCTATGACCATGCACGCACAATGCAACACAACAAGCAATAATTACAAACACTTTACCTTCCCAACAAATCAACAATCAACAAACTTCCTCCACATACAATGTTCCCATACTCCCATGCTTTAACAATATGCAAGAAAAGTAAATTGCCTCCACGCGGGCTCATGATTTATCTAAGAATTGAAATACAAGCCTCTAAGCGGGCCGACGATTTAACTAAGGGTTTGAGTAAGAAAAAGCTCACAAAGGTCCTTTAGCACTTCAACTCCAAATTTTTAGCTTTTAGCTTAGCAATTTTTTTTTATTTATGATTTTAGCCTTTTTCCTTGCTTGCTTAGCTCCTTTGCTTGGAATACTCCTTTGCTTACCTTCTTAGCCCAATGCTCCTAGTCAAACAAGAATAAACACAATAAGTAACAAAAATTGAAAAAAAAGTGAAGACACGATCAAAAGAGTACTAATTCCTAATTGATTTCACAAATACGACGTTGCTAATCAATCAATCCCCGGCAACGGCGCCAAAAACTATGGTGTCTTCTAGGGCGTGCGCACAAAACAATGCACAAAACTTTGAGTTTGAAAATTAGTGTCAAGTGGGCACCATAATTTAAATTTATAAACCGCTTAACACCTATACTATGTAGTATGAGTGAGAAGGGATTATCCCAAGGGATTGAGGTGTCGTACTAGGTTGAGGAATCAAGATTAGGGTTAGTAGGTCGAATGATCAAAATTGTGGTTAGTTGGTTGAATTAAACTAGATGCAAATTAAATTAAAGTAAACAATAATGCAATAGAGAGAATAAAAGAGAGAGATATCTTGGGGTTTAGAGATCACCACTAAGCATAGCTTTTCTACACCTTTAATGAATGATTAATGAGGGGAAGAACATGTATTGCAACAAAGTGTGTGTGTGTTGTTGTTCCAACAAGCATGGATGACAAATTAAGCATATATTGTCTAAACAACATAGTGGATAGCACAACATATCAAATTAAGTCATTAATCCTTTCTTTAAGCTCACAATCCAAACACATCACAAGGTTAGAGATATATGTTACTTGCTTTCATAAGTATGGTACATCAACAACAAGCATGGATTGTCCTCCCATTTAACAACTACACTACAACTAAGCTAATGGCGTGAAATTAAACTAATTAAACAAAGGGAGAGGTACAATCCATCAAGAAATGAGTATGAACCATCAAATAAACCACAAGAACATGCCATTAAGCACTATGTCTTAACAATCTCTAGATCTATAGCATCAATACACATAGACATGCATCAATAACAGAAGAAATAGAGACAAACACATGAACATCTATTCTAGCATACATAGACATATGGATAGAATGAAATGATCAATTGGAAGCATTAAACCACATAAATCATTGAATAAACAAGATCTATATATATAAGTGTCAAGACATGAATCACAATACAAATCCCCTTAAAAATACATAAATCAAGAAGTAGAAAGCATGCTTAGGGCTAACTCTAGCCCCAAGTGGATGTCTAGCCACTCATGGATGATGACCTCCAACCCTCAAGGGCAAGGTCCGTGGAAGAAATCTTATCCTTGGTTGATGAAGAGTCTCCAATGGTGTCTCTAGCCTCCTCCTCTCCTTTGCTTCCTCACTAAGTATTATCTTCTCTATGTAAGTGTATATGTGTAAATGTGGCTTATATAGGTAGGTCAAAAATCACCCCAAATGAGCTGGGCTCGTACACCAATAATCCTCTAATGATTGGATATGAGACAACTTTTAATGAGCTGGAATTTGGATTTTTATCGGGATTTGGGAAGTTCAATCGATTGAACTTGAGGTGAGATCGATCGAACATGGCTGAGATCTATCGAATTGAAGTTGGATCGATCCTCAATGGCGGCGCCTTTTTGGATAAAAACAAATCCGAGATATTTTGAAGATATTTTTGGGAAAAGGACAAAAGTGGTTGGTAGGGTGGTACAGCTGGATAAGATCTGGCATGTGGATAAGGACAAGAAAGTTTGATCGATCAGAGAATGATGTTGGATCGATCGAACTTGTGGGATCTCTGAAGATGACATTATGGCCTAGATCTATCTCGGAGTGCTAAGATCGATGAAAGTTGGATCGAACGAACTTTTCTTGAGATCGATCGAAGTTGCTGAAATTCCACCCTTTGCTCTACTTTGCTCCTTTCTTTGATTCATCCCAGAATTACTTCATTTCTGCTCTGATTTGGCTGAGTTAGCTTATTTTGGGGATAAGTATCTGAAAATGGAAATAACATGATATCAATGCAATACGGGAAATTAAGATAGATAAAGGTTGTAGAATACCTAAGCTTAAGCGGTTTAAATACGCACTTTTTAGCGCTCATCACTCCCCCAAACTTAAAAATTGCTAGTCCCTAGCAATGAACTAGAAAGTAAAGGAATGAAATGAACAACTATATAACTATGAACTAGAAAGCAATAAATGGACAACGCCACTTTCGTATGGAACACGATTACATTTAGCATATGCAACAAGCCTTTTAAACCCTTAGGTTACCCCTAGTGGATGAGTGAAGTCTCGTGAGGGTTTCTAGAAATGATACCCACAAACATTAAGCTCATTCTTTCAGAAGAGGCACCAATATTGCAAACATGCATTGGGAGAAAACTACCTCAAGTATGCAATTTTTAAAACATTTCCAAGCAATTTCCCAAAATTTTAACATCAAGCAAGCAAGTATGGTCCTCTACACATCAAGAAAATGATCATGAAAATCAAAACAACTCTAGAATCCTTTTTGAGTGGACCGACATCAAGTGTGTTGCTATCTAAGCCAACTAAAGAAATGATCACATCCTTACCCTCAAACTAGCACACAAATCTAGTACCGATCATCAAGACAAAAAGTAGACCTTTTATTAAAGCTTTATTGTTCTAGGTGTGGTAATTCTTTTCACTCGATTTTTTTTTATTTTTTTTATATTTTATAGGATCAAAGATGGAAGTATGGTGCAATGTGTTGATCTATTAAGCTTTTTTACGATCCATGAGGTTGAGCGTTAGGTCAATGACTTCCAAACCAGACGGCTTTAGGGCATTAGGCGTTCAAACACCCCTAAGGACTAACAAGCTCAAATCAATTAGGCTACAAATCAAAACAACCTCCATCTAATCATTTTCCACTTCTCACCTTTTTAGGAGAAGTCCTTGCTTTTTTTTTTTTTTTTTTTTTTTGTTAACATTCTATTATTAACCTAGAGTTTGGGCCCTCCACCTTTTGACGCGAGAAGTTCAGTGCTTGATGAGGCTAGAATCCCAGCTACTTAGTGAAAAGGGATCGCTATCCACCTTTATCAAGAATGAAAGCTTTAAATGCACTATTAGCCCAATTGGGATATAACCAATTCAATAATCAACAAAGCATGTACCCCATAAATGAATGCTAGTGTGCGCCTGTGCTAGTGTAGAATACTAGAGCGAATCTCAAAACAATCACAAAATCAGGATGATGTGGACCACAAATGCAAGCAAGATATCAATCTTTCGAAAAATTTACTCATAAATGGCATCCACAAGGCATACAAGGAGTATTGGACTCTCAAGTCAAGCAATTTTTAAATTTTAAGCAATATAGTCCTCAAAAGATCAAAATCATAACTAGTTATGGACCAATCATAGAAAATCTCTCAAATACACAAGTCATGCTCAAAATTTTGAATTTAAAAACAAACATTGCAAACTACCATCACCCCCAAACTTAAATGGCACAATGTCCTCAATGTGCAAAGAGAACAAAAGGAAAGAGTATACCAGTGCAATTAAGGCAAAGAATGGTTGTGATAGAAGTATCCAAAGTGGGTGGCATAGCCCCCCCAAACTTGGGATTAACTGTGATCCTAAAATTTGGCACTTGGATAAACTCATCAGATAACAAAAGGGATAATAACAGTGCATAGTGGTCATGCAAGTGTAAATGGGATAGCAACTAAAAAAATAGAGAGAGGTATAAGGGTGGTCCTGAAAGTTTTGGGTAGTACTCTCTCTCTCTAAAGTCACTGGGATGCACCTGATGGAGTCAAATAGATAGCTATAAGAATATGAAAATATGACATCCATACAGAAAATATATATAAATAAAAAAATAAAGTACAGTACATCCAGTATTAAAGCCGACAGACACGGCTACGAAAATAATATAACAGTATCACAAATATGCAGATATCACAGATATATAAAATGATAGGAGGAAAGGGATAGAGAGATCAGGAAGAAGAGGTAGGACGGGCAGGTCGTGCTCCACGTATGTCTCTGGATAGATCTCTGAATGTGGTCATGACATCCGTACGGAGGGAACCAATATCAGCTCTAATGGAGATAGCATCCTCTCAGAGAGAGACCATGTCGGCGTGAATAGATACTACAACATCCTCCAAAGCCTGGAGTCGCTCTCCAAAGTCGGGTGTCTATGCTGGAGCCTCAGGTACCGCTGGAGCGGGAGAATGATGATCCTGAGCCTACTCTGCATCGTGAATGGATGACCCAACTGGAGAGTGCTGCTCTACGTCCTCGGCAGGCTGCTCTAAATCAATGTCCATATGTACGGCAGCCGGATCGACTGGTATATCGTCCGCTGCCGGGTCTGCTGCTACTGCTGACTACTCCTCTGCCTCCAAATCCTCAGCTACCTCGACAACATCATCCCTCAGACTCTTGATAAGAGCATTGTAGCTCTTATCCTAGTCCTTCTTCTTGAAGGAACGGGCCCTAAACTCAGTCTGCTCCTGTTGTGACGACCCTGGTTTTTAGGCCAGCGTGTCTTGTGATGAACCAAGATTGACCCGATAACAGATCCGATATGCGGAAGCAAAAAGAGAAAACAAGACTTTAAGAAATTAAACTGACCTTCCATGAGGTCGTGGAACTCAATGAGAACTGACGCGGAAGCAAAAGACCAAAAATATGACAAATAAGCCCCCAGGGGCAAAATAGTCATTTTTGAAAACTGTGGACTCGGGTGCCACCGAGCACACCACTGGAAGGACAACGAAAAACTAATCAAGATAGACTCAAGAATCACTTGATTCAGAGTCTAGATGAGGAAAATATGAAACTCCAAAGTTTCATAAAAATCACATTTTTGGGTTTGAAATCAATGCAGTAAGGGTACTTCACAAGGGGTAAAAAGGTCTTTTCAGACAAAATTGGATGCAAATGAGCATACCGTTAGATAGATCGGGAAAAATTAATGAATCTAGACTCAAGAATCACTTGATTCAGAGTCCGGACGAAGAAGATATGAAACGTCAAAGTTTCATAAAAACCAACTTTTGGGTTTAAAATCAGTGCGGCAAGGGTACTTTACAAGGGGTAAAATGGTATTTTCAGATATAATTTGATGCAACCGTGCATACTGTTATATAGACCAGCAAAAACTAATAAACTTAGACTAAAAAATCACTTGATTTGGAGTCGGGACGAAGAAGATATGAAGCCTCAAAGTTTCAAAAAAACAATTTTCTGGGTTCAAATCTGGGCAGGACCTGCCCAGATTTTTGGACTTCAAATGTGGTTTTGAGGGCTTAAACCACATTTTTTGGCAAAAAGTTGTGAACAAACCCCCCCCCCCCTAAAATCATGTTTTCTACATGACCATGTCAAGAGAAGATTTTATTTTACAAGTGAAATACCCGAAATGCCCCTTAGATCAGCACTTTTTTCGGAAAAACCTGGAACGACCAGATTCTCCAGATCTGCGAGTTGTTTTCGGCATTAAGATGATTTTTTTTGTAAAAACACGAAGAAGAAACCCCCCCTAAAATCACGTTTTCTACCCGGGTTGCAGACGAAAATGAAAAATAAACACTATGAAGTACCAGAATGCCCCTAGATCAGAAAAGGGCAAGAGGATTAAAAAGCTGCTATATGCATAACAGAAAGCTGAACTTTGCGATCGATTTCCGGCACCAAGATGACCTTTTCTGGAAAAACACGAAAAAGAAACCCCCCCCCCCCCCCCCCTAAAATCACGTTTCTAAGTGACTATATTGAAAGAAGAAAATAAAACTGAGGTGAAAGGTCCATAATGCTCCTAAATCAGAATATGCAAAAAAAATGCGAAATGAATTCACAAGAGGCTCAAAACACAAACGATGAGGTTTTTCCCGGAAACGACTATGCACGCAAACGTAACTTACCTATTTAGACGTGCTACAATGGTCCATGGCTTAAAAATATAGCCGATGCAAAATCCGACACCCCAACAGGCAAAAAGGCAAAAATGGACTTGGAATGGAAAACATGGAATCCAAAAATGCAAAACGGGATCAAATGACCGTTTGGCCCTTGGCCACACTTCATACAAGATTAATAAGACCTTATAAAAGAATGAAAATGGAATTCCCACACCCGATGCAACCGTGGTGAAGCAATGACTTGCAATTTTTCAAGTTTTTCATAACATTTCATGAAGTTAAAAGTTGCATAGAATACAATATACATGTCATTGGCCTCCGGCCTCATCTCATACATATCAAATACATTGAAAGGAGTGTACTTAAGTACACATTACATACATGGAATCAAACATACATATTTTGACATACAAGTCTACAAAATGACATTTCATGCTAACATTTGCATGAAATGGAAACTTGAAAGCTACTCATCATCCATGGAATGCTAGGCTTCACGAACCAAGTCTTCGTACCTGAAATATGCCCCAGTATCGTAGGGGTGAGTAACATAAAGCTACTCGTAGGAGATGAGCATGCATCGACCTAGCATTTTACAAATTTATCACCTTAAGGTGAAACATGTTAAAGGGGCTCATGCCACCTAACGTCTATGTCCAAGTGAGACTCGGGGAGCATCCTAAGCTACCTTAGAGTCTAAGCAACAAGAATCATAATATACATACATGTATGAAACGAATCATGGTTGGGATAATCTAAAGAACACGACAAGAAGAATGCTTGAGCATATATTAACATGAATTGCATTTTCAATACAATTGAACTAGGTCTAGAGTAATCCATACAACATAACAAAAGCATATTTGAATACAAGTTAACAAGAATCACATTATCCATGCAATTCAACAACAAAAGAGTATGTTATACAATGCAACAAGGTTTAAGTTCTCAAAGCCATCAACTTAGAATCTAAAGCACAAAATAACAGTAGTGGTTCATGCCACCTAACGTTTATGTTATAAATGAATCAATAGGATCAATCCTAAGCTTTATTAGAACATCAAAACACGATTTTCAATATCGATGCAATTTAACCAACATTGGAACTTCCAATACAACGCATAAAGCACAATTTCGCAAAGTTAACATCCTGTAACTTAAAATCGAACGACAAATAAGAAACAACAAGTTACAACATCATCTACTTATCAACTTGAAAATGAAATGCGAAATCAAACAAAGTGGATACTCGGATGTCACGCCGGATCAGACCGACAACATAGTTACTTTAGGGTTACTAGCCCATGGGTAACCTCCCTATGTGCGCACTAGACTATATATAGAGGGACTATCCTCCATACTAGAACCACGTCCTAGCCATAATCAAACAACGACATCCCCAAGTTTCCAAAATCAACAAGTTGTGCAACAACGCATATATCAACAGGAATATGCAAGATAATCAACTATCTACTACGCACAACCAAATTTGGAAACCTATACAATACATGCTCTAAATCCACAACTAAGATGATATGATGAATGTCGAATCTTCAGTGTGCGATTCGTTACACGCTATGCATGAAAGATGTTAAACACGAAGTGTGCAAATCATTACACAAGGAAACAATATATTCAATAAGGAAAACATATTCTCATGAATACAAACATAGCAACTATGTTATCCAATGTTCAGAACATAACCAAATGAATATACAACAAGTCCAAGTCCATGATTTGAATATAGAAACCACTTCTAAAACACAACTAGATTATGGAGCAAATTGATAGAATTTAAATAGATAAACACAATTAAATTCTCTAGATTTCCGATTCAATTTCAATTAACCTCAATTTAATACATGTTAAAGGGCATGGCAAGGTCATCACCTATATCCATTCTAAAACTCAATTAGGTTGTTAGAACAACAAAGTAGAACTTTAATTAAATCATACTAATTTAAATCCTAAGGTTCTAAAACAATTTCAGATAGTCCCAATTTAATATATACTAGTAAACAAGTCATGGCCAATATAAATATCGAGTTAAAACCTTAATTAAGCTATTGGGACCACAAAATATATTTTAATTAATTCTTTTAATTAAGATCTCTAGATTTTCAAACTTAACCAAATGCTCTTAATTTAACATATCTTAGAGAATATGCCAAGGACTAATGTAATATCACATTACAAGTTTATTTCATTCAATTTAAGACCATGTGAATTAAACTTTCACTAAAGTTAAATATAAAACAAAAGTTGCAATTCTTATGCAATAAATCCCAATTTAATACATGTGAACAACCATACCAAAACTTAATTGTCTAGCATGCCATAACAAAATTCCAAATTGTATATCATCATGAGGATTAAATCTTAAACATAGAATTTAATTAAATAAAAGGTTTCAAAACCTAACCGAATATTCTAAATCAAATATATGTGAAGCTATATGGCATGTCAATCAAGAATATCAAGTCAGAATTCAAATAGAGTGAATAGTGCACTCGGGGCAAATTAATTAATTAAATTAATTAATATTTACTAATTTTCAAAACACCTCCAATTACTTTCAAATTTAACTATGTTGAAGAGCATGCAAAGGCCTAATTTAATATACTAACACATATTGATTTTAAGCTAGTTAAGGCTATGTAAATTAATCTTTCACCTAAGATAAATATTAAATAAAATTTTTAATACTTATTCAAATGTTCCAATTTTAATACACGACAATGAGCATATCAAGGGGCAATATAAAATCATGCTACATGTTTAAACCAAGTCATGAGCAACCGGGAAAATTAGATCCCATACAAGAAAAATAAATAATAAAATCTCTAGATTTTATATTTAATCATGAAAACAAGTAGTATAAGCATCACAAGCATGCTATATAACAAGAATTTAAACCTAAAACATCCCCTACCTCAATTTGAGATGAAAATCTCAAAATGGAACGGCTCCGAATCCGACGAAACTACTAGGTTTTGTCGGGGACAACGCCGTGAACATAACCCCCATGAAAGCCCCATCAAAATCATAACTTGACCTCAAAACCAAACTCAAGAAATGGTCAAAACTGAATTCTAATAAGGTGGAAAGGTAGAGCACGGCGAGGGGAACAACAAACGTTAAGGCCGAAGACTTTCCATCAAGGAAAAGTGAACCAAAAGAGGAGAGAGAAGATGGCAGCACCCCTTGGTCCGCCATGGGAGCTTCAGGTCGTGCATGAAGAGGGGAGAAGATGAAAAATGAAATATCTCACCCCCCCTTTTATAGAAATCTCAAAAAGTGCCCCGAACGGGCCCCGTTGGGTGCGAAAAAGTAAAATTTGAGTAGACGCACTCAAATGGCAAAACTTTGTGAACGAAAAAGATTGAAAATGATAAAATATGAATAACGGAAGAAACAGAGTCAAAAATTGAGTCCCGAGCAAAAAGTTATGCCCAAAACAAGTTTGACGCTAACTAGGGCCAGAAACCCTGAAACTGGAAAACATCGTCCAGGAGGAAATTCCAAGAGTACACAACTTGATGAAATGTGAAAATGAATCTTGTACGAGGATCCAGGCTCAAAACAAGACATTTTGCAATAACTTTCATTAATTGCACAATGGCCCCTCTAAAAAGTGAAAACTGCACTTATCGCCCAGAATGAAAATATCTTCCAAAAATATTTTCTTAAAAACCCCTGAAATAAAATATCTTCAAAAGATATTTACGAAAAACACCCCAAGAAAAGAAAATACTTTCAAAGAACTTTGCATCCATGCCCCTATGGACACCGGGAGCAACCAGAGTACTTTCTTGCAAAAGTGAAGATACGTATTTCGAGGAAACCACTCAAGATGAAGGCAGGTGAAGTCAAAAACCAACTCCAAGCATGAGAAGTGAGGTTGTGCCAAAAACTGACAAACAGAGATAAGACAAAATAGGGAAAATGGCAGAATAGGGAAAAGATGAAATAGCGCATAGTGTCTGAAAAACGAAAAATGCGAAAATGACTCGGTCCTCAAAGGAAGTTGTCAATTCACATGAAAGAGTCCCAGAAACCAATTCTGAGCACTCGAGATGACACTAAGCGACACGAAACAGAGCTCAGAAAAGAAAATTAAACGAAAAAAATTCATTCGTAAAATTTTAAGAAAAAGGAAAGGGAGGCAAATGACCGAGTCGTTCACCTGTGGCTGGAAGGGATAACGCTGGTCTCGTAGAATCTGGGTGATGAGATTGCCAAATGGAAGATACTTAGCCTTTTTGGGCTTGGCTTGCTGATGTGGTCGACATACAGCTTCATCATGACGCTCCAGATGAGTGTTGGAATAGATAACCAATGCCCTGTACAGAATGCGTACAGAGCTATCAAATAGTCGCCGCGCTTCTGTGTCTTATGGCCAACCATGAAGATGTTACGGAACAGGACAGAGTCGAAAAACCACAGGTCATCTGGAAGATAGGTCCGGGTGGCATAGGTCTCGACACTAGCATAGTGACCTGTGAGTAAAACGACCAGGTCTGCATATATGGGCCTGTAAAGAGTGGGATATGTGTCCTGTAGCTCTAGAGGGTAGACGTGTGGACACTGGCAAGATCTGGACAATGTGTCCACAGTGATGCGGATTGGGTAGCCAACAATGGTGGTCCACAGCTCCGCCAGGTTACTCGGGGTCGGCTGGAGGTTTTGGTAGAACATCCGGACCAACCTCAGGTACACTGGGTATGAGACAGGGGCTAGTATGGCTGAGATGCCCCATCTGAAGATATCATTATATGCTGACCCGGTAAGCACTGACCGAGAAAAGAAATCTGTGTCGAAGACTGACTCATGCGCCACTCGAAGGCGTGAGTATCTTCGTAATGGCTGGTCTAACTCCTGGGCTGGCTGAGTTGGCTGTGGTGGTGGAAATGGTATGTGCTCAACCTCAGCATCACCCTGTGAAGAAGATGCTCCATCTGAAGACTGTAGGCGGCTGTCAACTGGACACTAAGGTGGAGTGGGCTCCTGGGCATGAGATGGACCCGCCTCGTCATCCAAACTCGGCCTGCCCTTATGGTGATAGTGTCCGCAGGCTACAGTCTTGACCCTAGCCATGGTCTACAAAATAAAAGGAAATAAACTTGCACAAGAAGTTTGTGCCGATATAAAGAATTAAAACACAGTTCATAGAATCATGTATGTCAAATAGGATAGACAAAACAGATAGGGAACATGAATCTATTTAAGTGACAAGGAATAAGTGACATGATGTGAAACATGGGAGACAGTATAAGTATAGAATGCATCCAATGTGGAAAACATAGGCATTGGGCATGTATGAGATGGCATGAAACACAAGAGATGGTGTGTAAGATGTGTGAAATAAATCTGTGAAGTTTGATCGATCACAAAAATGTGAGATCGATTCAAGTTCGATCGATCAAGAATGAGTGAGAATGATCTGTTACAGATCGATTGAATAAAAAGTTCGATCGATCGAAAGTGAAGTGAAATTCGCAAAGTCACAGATCTGTGACGTGGATGGCACGGGGCCTTCATGAAAATGGTCGTGGGCCCATCAACACAATAAAACATTAATCCTAATCACTTTATGAGGCCCATACTCCCAAAAATCGAAACAAATCTCTAAAGATAAACAACCATATATACATATATATACACATATATACAAAGAGCTTCAAACTTCATCAATGGAGATTTTCAGCATCAAAATAGCTTAGATCTAGCATTTAAAACATGTGTGGAACAAATTGAAGCTTGAAATCACAAGAGGGAGGCTCGGATCTTACTGGAGTGAAGAGAGAAGTGGAGATGCGAAGGGGAGTGAGATGCGAGTCAAGATCCGAGAGAAGAGAGAGTGATTCGACGTATGGGATGCTTGCTGGAGATGGGGAAGAGTTGGGATGCATCGGCGAAGGAGAAACGAGGGTCTGAGATCGATTCAAGTTGAATCGATCGAATGACCCTGAATCAATTTTAAAAACATTCCCTTGCCAGTTTGATCGATCGAACTGAATCTCAGATCAATCGAACTAACATCAATCTCTCCTCTTAAGTGACAAAGTATTTTTATGATTTTTGATTTTTTTTTATTTTATTTATTTTTAAATATATAATATATATATATATATATTAGAAAATAAAAAAAATAAAATATAAATAATTTTTTGGAATTTAAAACAAAGTCAAAATTGAAAAACAAAGAACAAAGATCGATCTCCCCAAGATCGATCACAGAATACCTTCGATCGATCGAAAATGCATAGAATTGAAGAAATGTTCGATCGATGAGACAGAGAGGCTTTTGGATGCAAGTGGATGCAGGTTCAAAATTTTTCTAAGTGTTGGAACTACAGATCGATCCAAGATGAAGTTGGATCGATCGAAGAAGTTTAATTCAATCTAGGAACAAGTTCGAACGATGGGACAGAGAGCTGAAATATGCAGGTTTTGTTCGAACCATTGGATAGAGAGTGATTTGGATACAGGTTTGATGCAAGTGGGAAGTTCAATCGATCGAACTCATTTTGAGATCGATCGAACTTATGCAAAATGCTTAATTTCAATATAAAAGTGCATGCAATCCTAATCACAGTTCCTAGTAATGCATATAAACCCAAAGCTAATATCTAGACTTGGAGTGATAAGTGCATCTCCTCTTTTATGGAGTGATAAGTGCTTTGAACTCCACCTAACAAATGGTTCTTTAAGGGACTTGTTGGATTAAGCTCAAAAGAAGTTTTCGGTCTTTGGTAAAGACAATCTTTGGGCTTCTATGCCCTTTCAAAACAAGATTTTGAAACAAATTTCTTTGGTTTCATGGTTGAAGATGGACTTTTTGAAACTTTGGTCTCACACAAAAACTCAATTCCTTCACTTTTAAGATCATGACATTTCTCTACAACATTAATCTCTTTATGCTTGTCAAATGAGTTGGGGGGTTGGATTGAAAATATTCAACTTTACCTTCATGTGGCCAAATGAAATATTCATTATCCCCGTCCTACAATTAATGTTGGCATTCGCGGTTGCCAAGAAAGGACAGCCAAGGATAACGGGAATTTGGCTCTTAGGATTTGGGACCAGTTCCATGTCAATGACAATGAAATCAACGAGAAAGTAGAATTTATCAATTTTAATCAAGACGTCCTCAATGATACCCTTAGGCTTTTTGATTGATCGGTCGGCAAGTTGTAAAACTACCGACGTCAGTTTCAAGTCTCCTAAGCCTAATTTGACATATATCGAGTATGGAAGAAGATTAACACTTGCTCCTAGGTCAAGAAGAGCCCGATTAATGATATGATCACCAATGATACATGAAGTGGTAGGTGAACCGGGGTCCTTAAACTTTGGTAGAGTGTTATGCTACAAAATTGAGCTTACTTGCTCGGTTAAGACCACTTTTCTAGGTGTTTGGCTTTTGTTCTTCCTCTTTTGGGTGCACAAGTCTTTCAAGAATTTGGCATAAGTCGGAATTTACTTGATTGCATCCAAAAGTAGAAGATTGACTTTCACTTGCCTAAACACTTCCATAATTTCATTTACTTTGGTCTTTTGTTTGTTATTTGAAATGGATCTTTTTAAGGCATCTGGGAATGGAGCTTTTGGTTCAAAAACCTTTTCAGAAATTTTCTTTGAAGTCTCTTCAACACAAGAAGTTTTTAAATCATTTTGCAAATCTTTCTTTTCAAAATCACTTTTCAAATCACTTTTCAACACATTCTCATTTTTATGGTCATGCAGTTGCAATGAAGGAGTAATAAGATATGAAACGGGACGGGTGTCAACTTGTGGTTGCACTGGTTCACTCTATTCATTAGACATACCCACTTGGTTGTCCACAATCTTTTCACTTCTCAAGGTAGTCACCGCATTGACATGCTCTATTGTGTGACCTTTCGATGAGGAATGAGTCTCCACAACACATTGTTGCTTTTGTAGGGTATTCAAAGGCATTTTTCCTTTCTCTCTAGCATTTAAAGTACTAGCTATTTGCCCCACTTGGGTTTCTAACTTAGCAATGGATTGAGAGTGAGAATGAAGTAATTATGTGTTTGCCTCTAAAGTGCCCAAAGCGGTCAAAACTTTCTCTTTAAAAGTGGGACTTCTAACATTTCCTTGGGAGTATAATGGTTGATTAGGAAAATGAGAATTAGAAAATTGGTTTCCTTGTGATTGGTATGATGATCTAAAACCTTGGGAACCTTAGCCTTCTAGTGGAGGTGAAATGTACTTTCCTTGAAAATCACTTTAGGAAGGGTTTGAGCCCTCTGCTTGGCTTTTCCAAGAGAAATTCGGGTGATTCCTCCAACTAGGATTATAGTGATTGCCATAAGGATTGTTCCCTTGATTAGCAAAAACAGCATTTGCTTGTTCATGATGCTCACTTTGCACATGTCCATGGAGACAATTGGAAGTAGAATGTGAAACACTTGAACAAGTCATACATGTCTCATTAGATGCATGATGAGAATGGTTAGGGAAGGAAGATACTTGATTCGCCGAGTTTTGGTTGATCAAACCTTTGAGATAATGATTTCATTTCGGCGGCAATTTCATTAGAGTGGTCGACTTGATGTAAGCCAACACTCTTCCTACCACTAGAATTTCTACCATTCTTCAAAGATAAAGTACGATGCAAAGAATTTTCATTCATGCTCTCATAAAGATGCCACACGTCATCCTCATGCCTATCAATGTAAGAGCCACCCATGGAAGCATCAAGCATGCCCTTGTAATTATCCGATAAGCTCTCAAAGAAATATTGAACTAATTGCCACTTGGGCATGTCATGATGTGGACACTTCCTAAGTAATTCATTAAAGCATTCCCATGCCTCATGAAATGTTTCCCTATCCCCATGTGAAAATTCCCTAATTGAAGTTCTCATGGCATTGGTTTTAGAAACCGGATAGTACTTCTTCAAGAACTCTTGTTGCATTTCTGCCCAAGAAGTTATTGAAAAAGGTCTAAGATTGTTAAACCAATATTTTGCCCTGTCTTTAAGGGTGAATGGAAAAAGTTTAAGCCTTAAGACTCTTCCGGCATGTCCGTGTATTTCACGGTGGACCATACTTCAAGAAACTCATCCAAATGCTTGTAAGGTTCTTCACTTGGAAGTCCATGATAGTTAGGAAGCATTTGAATGGTTTGTGGCTTGATTTCATAGTGGTGTGTTCTAAATGGTGGCAATTGAATGCATGTGGGTGCATTATATTCATTAGGCACATAGTGATCTCTTAAAGCAAGGGGAGGATTAGCAATTGGAGGTGCAACATGGGCACCTTGATTGCCTTGAATGATAGGAGGTGGTGGAGCATAGATTAGCCTTGGCATTCCTAATGGAACTTGGCCTTGTTGTTGTGGTGGATGAACGAATGGCCTTGGCATGCCTAATGGAACTTGCATATTATCATGATGCACATTGGGGTGGAGGATACCTTGTTGGTCAATGTAACCAAGGTCCTCCACATGGTCCTCATTGTGTCCTTCCATTGATGAAATGGATTGACTAGAACTACCTTTTCCCCTAGGGTTTCGAACAATGGATTCAAGATGAAAATTTAAAGGGACAAGAGTGGGTCTAAATGATCTACGACCATGCATGCACAATGCAACACAACAAGCAATAATGACAAACACTTCACCTTCACAACAAATCAACAATTAACAAACTTCCTCCACATACAATTTTCCCATACTCCCATGCTTTAACAATATGCAAGAAAAGTAAATTGCCTCCTCGTGGGCTTAAGATTTATCTAAGAATTGAAATACAAGCCTCCTTGCGGGCTGACGATTTAACTAAGGGTTTGAGTAAGAAAAAGCTCACAAAGGTCCTTTAGCACTTCAACTCCAAATTTTTAGCTTTTAGCTTAGTAGTTTTTTATTTTATTTATGATTTTAGCCTTTTTCCTTGCTTGCTTAGCTTCTTTGCTTGGAATACTCCTTTGTTTACCTTCTTAGCCTAATGCTCCTAGTCAAACAAGAACAAACATAATAAGTAACAAAAATTGAAAACAAAGTAAAGACACGATCAAAAGAGTACTAATTCCTAATTGATTCCACAAATACGACGTTGCCAATCAATCAATCCCCGGCAACGGCGCCAAAAACTATGGTGTCTTCTACGGCGTGCGCACAAAACAATGCACAAAACATTGAGTTTGGAAATTAGTGTCAAGTGGGCACCATAATTTAAATTTATAAACCGCTTAACACCTATACTATGTAGTATGAGTGAGAAGGGATCGTCCCAAGGGATTGAGGTGTCGTACTAGGTTGAGGAATCAAGATTTGGGTTAGTAGGTCGAATGATCAAAATAGTGGTTGGTTGGTTAAATTAAACTAGATGCAAATTAAACTAAAGTAAACAATAATGCAATAGAGAGAATAAAAAAGAGAGATATCTTGGGGTTTAGAGATCACTATTAAGCATAACTTTTCTACACCTTTAATGAATGATTAATGAGGGGAAGAACATGCATTGCAACAAAGTGTATGTGTGTGGTTGTTCTAACAAGTATGGATGACAAATTAAGCATATATTGTCTAAACAACATGGTGGATAGCACAACATATCAAATTAAGCCATTAATCCTTTCTTTAAGCTCATAATCCAAACACATCATAAGGTTAGAGATATATGTTACTTGATTTCATAAGTATGGAACATCAACAACAAACATGGATTGTCCTCCCATTTAACAACTACAATACAACTAAGCTAATGATGTGAAATTAAACTAATTAAACAAAGGGAGAGGTACAATCCAACAAGAAATGAGTGTGAACCATCAAATAAACCACAAGAACATGCCAGTAAGCACTGTATCTTGACAATCTCTAGATCTATAGTATTAATACACATAGACATGAATCAATAACACAAGAAATAGAGACAAACACATGAACATCTATTCTAGCATATATAGACATATGGATAGAATGAAATGATCAATTGGAAGCATTAAACCACATAAATCATTGAATAAACAAGATATATATATATATATATATATATATATATATATATATATATATATATATATATATATATATATATAAGGGTCAAGACATGAATCACAATACAAATCCCCTAAAAAATACTTAAATCAAGAAGTAGAAAGCATGCTTGGGGCTAACTCTAGCCCCAAAAGGATGTCTAGCCACTCATAGATGATGACCTCCAACCCTCAAGGGTAAGCTCCATGGAAGAAATTTACTCCTTGGTAGATGAAGAGTCTCCAATGGTGTCTCTAGCCTTCTCTTCTCCTTTGTTTCCTCACTAAGTATTATCTTGTCTAAGTAAGTGTATATGTGTAAAAGTGGCTCATATTCCTTATATAGGTAGGTCAAAAATCACCCCAAATTAGCTGGGCTCGTACACCAATAATTTTCTAATGATTGGATATGAGACAACTTTTAATGAGCTGGAATTTGGATATTTCTCGGGATTTGGGAAGTTCGATCGATCGAACTTGAGGTGAGATCGATCGAACATGGCTGAGATCTATCGAATTGAAGTTGGATCGATCCTCAATGGCGGTGCCTTTTTGGATCAAAATAAATCTGAGATATTTTGAAGATATTTTTGGAAAAAGGACAAAACTAGTTGGTAGGGTGGTACAGCTGGATAAGATCTGGCATGTGGATAAGGACAAGAAAGTTCGATCGATCAGAGAATGATGTTGGATCGATTGAACTTGTGGGATCTTTGAAGATGACATCATGACCTGGATCTATCTTGGAGTGCAGAGATCGATAAAAGTTGGATCGATCGAACTTTTCTTGAGATCAATCGAAGTTGCTGAAATTCTACCCTTTGCTTCCTTTTACTTTGCTTCTTTTTGCTCTTATTTGGTTGAGTTAGCTTATTTTGGGGATAAGTACCTGAAAATGGAAATAACATGAAATCAATACAAAATGGGAAAATAAGATAGATAAAGGTTCTAGAATACCTAAACTTAAGGGGTTTAAATATGCACTTTTCAGCGCTCATCACACCACAGTAGTTACATTAAGGCAGGGTGTACAACCCCATGCCACAGGATATGCAGGCACCTCAGGCTGTTGAGGGTAAGTTTCCTATTCATGGTTCACTTGGACGTGTTTTGTTTGATACAGGTGCTACACACTCATTTGTAGCTAGGACTTTTGTTGCTTTATCTGGGATGACGACTCGGGTATGCAGTAGACCTCAGGGTATTTCTACACCGTTGGGCGATACAACCATTCTTCATGAGAGTGTTGGGCCTGTGACATTAGATATTGGTGGACTCTGATTTTTAGCCAATCTATTGGTCCTGGACATGCACACTTATGATGTTCTACTTGGGATGGTTTGGTTGTCACACTACCATACCTAAGTTAATTGTTTTGATAGGTCAGTTATTTTCACCATACCTGGTCAGGACATGTATGTCGTCGCTATGCCGGGTTCTAGCGGGGTCACTAGCACCTATTTGTTCCATATGGAGGAGGAAATGGAGGGGGGGACTACTGTATCATTAGATAACATACCGATTGTACAAGATTTCCTGGATGTATTTCAGGAGATTCCAAGGTTGTCGCCTAGTCGAAATCGACTTTATGATAGACTTAGCTCCAGGCACTACGCCTATTGCTAGGGCATCGTATAGGATGGCACCAGTGGAGATGCACGAGCTGAGGGATCAGATTCAACAGCTACTCAGCCAGGGTTTTATTCGCAGGAGTACTTTACCCTGGGGAGCGCCAGTGTTATTTGTGAAGAAGAAGGATGGTTCGCTTCGTCTATGTATAGATTACAGAGAGTTGAACAAGGTTATGATTCGTAACAAGTATCCTTTGCCCAGGATTGATGACTTGTTTAATCAGTTGAAGGGAGCTACCTATTTCTCTAAGATTGATCTGCGGTCTAGATATCATCAACTTCGGGTTCGGGAGTAGGATGTTCCAAGGACAGCGTTTCTCACTCGATACGAATCTTATGAGTTTCGGGTGATGCTGTTCGGGTTGACTAATGCACCAGCGGTCTTCATGGATTTAATGAACAGGGTCTTCAAAGCCTATTTGGATCAATTTATCATTATTTTCATTGATGATATCTTGATCTATTCTAGGTCTGAGGATGATCATACTAGACATCTACGGATAGTTTTACAGACCCTTCGTGAACACCAGTTATATGCCAAGTTCGAGAAGTGTGAATTTTGGTAGCGGGAGGTGAAGTTTCTTGGTCACGTGGTGTCAGAAAGGGGAATAGCGGTGGATCCAGCCAAGGTTTCAACAGTGGTTGAGTGGGGACAGCCTACTTCACCTACCGAGATTCGGAGTTTCCTCAGTTTGGCAGGATATTACAGGAGGTTTATCCAGGGGTTCTCAAAGATAGCAGGACCACTCACTCATCTGATTAAGAAGGGTGTATGGTTTGTGTGGGATGAACATTTTCAGAAAGCTTTTGATAAGCTGAAGACTAAGTTGACTTCTGTACCGGTTTTGTCTACCCCACAGAGCGGGATAGAGTATCTGGTCTACACGGATGCTTCGTTGCAGGGTCTTGGATGTGTTTTGATGCAAGATGAGCGACCGATTTTGTATGGATCACGGAAGCTTAAGCCTCACGAGCTTAATTATCCAACACATGATTTGGAGTTGGCAGCTGTAGTCTTTGCCCTACATATTTGGAGGCATTATTTGTTGGGTGAGTCCTTCAGATTATTCAATGAATACAAGAGTATGTAGTATTTGTTCACTCAACGAGAGTTGAATATAAGATAGCGTAGGTGGTTGGAGTTTGTGAAATACTATCACTTTTCTATATAGTATCATCCAGGGAAAGCAAATGTGGAGGCGGATGCACTCAGTCGCCGACATGTTGGTAGTCTTTCCGCTCTATTCACTACTGAGTGGAATGCGTTGAAGAAGGTGGATGAATTATCGGATGCCTTCATGGCTTGCATGGTAGTCACACCTTCTATCATTCACAAAGTTTTGAAAGCACAACTCACGGATCAGCAGTGCATTGACAAAGTTGCAGAGATAGCTTCCGGAGAGGTTTCATTCTACTATGTTAGGACTGATGGAGGTTTGAGATACAAGGGCCGTTGGGTGATACCTTCTGCTGATGATTTGAGGAAGGATGTGATGACTGAGACTCACCACTCTGAGTTTTTTGTTCATCCAGGAGGCGACAAGATGTATCAAGATATGAAGCGGCAGTTTTGGTGGGCAGGTATGAAGAGGGACATTGCTCTTTTTGTCTCACGATGTAGTACTTGTCAAATGGTTAAGATTGATCATCAACGGCCGCCAGGAGCTCTACAGCCATTGCCGACACCAGATTGGAAATGGGAGAGCATTTCTATGGATTTTATGGAAGGATTGCCAAATTCCTTCAAGGATCACAATTCCATTTGGGTTATTGTGGACAGACTGATGAAATCAGCTCATTTCTTGCCTATTCGCACTGACTTCACCTCAGAGCAGTTGGCAAGACTTTACATTACCAAGATTGTGAAGTTACATGGCATCCATTGTCTATTATATCGGACAGGGATTCGAGCTTTGTGTCAGGATTCTGGAAAAGTTTTCAGCAGGCTTTGGGTATAGAGTTACACCTTAGCACTACTTATCATCCTCAGATTAATTGACTGACTGAGCGGGTGAATCAGATTATAGAGGATATGCTTCAGTCATGTGTTCTTGATTTCAAGGGCCACTGGGAGGATTACTTACCACTTGTGGAGTTTGCTTAGAACAATAGTTTCCAGAAGACTATTGGGATGGCACCATTTGAGGTGTTATACGGCCAACCGTGTCGATCGCCTGTTTGTTGGATGGAGGTTGGCGAGAGCCAATTCTTGGGTCCTGAGTTCATCAAGGATACTTCTGAGAAGATAACTCTTATTAGGGATCGCATGCGTACTGCCCAGAGTAGGTAGAAGAGCTATGCTGATCGTCGCACTTGTGCTTTGGAGTTTCAGGTTGGGGATCAGGTCCTACTCAAAGTGTCTCCTATGAAAGGAGTCATGCGCTTTGGCAAGAAAGGGAAGTTGTCACCGCGATTTTTCGGTCCATTCATGATTACGAATCGAGTTGGAGCTGTTACTTATCGGTTAGCACTGCTGGATCATTTGGACCACGTACACAACGTATTCCATGTTTCTATATTACAGAAATTTCTACTTGATGAGGATCGGTATCAGCATATCGATGTTGGGGAGATTGAGTTGCAGCCGGATGCAACTTATTTGAAGCCACCATGTCGGATTGTCGACCGTCGGAATCAAATCCTTTGTAATAAGGTTATTCATTTGGTACGTGTTCAGTGGAGTCATCACAATGAGGCTGAGTCCACTTGGGAACGGGAGGATGTCATTCACTCGCAGTTCCCTGAAATATTGGAAGAAAGTAAGAGCGAATTCCGAGGACGGAATTCCTTTTGTTTAGGGGGGAAGAATGTAATACCCCTGATTTTAAAAGGATATTCCGGGAATTTAATTTATTATTATTTGATTATCTACTTAATTGGTTTATTTAATTGTTTGCTTAATTGTTTTATTTAATTATTTGCTTAATTGTTTTATTTAATTATTTGTTAATTGTGTTATTTTGTTTACTTATTTAATTGGAATTATTTGTTAATTGTGTTATTTTGTTTACTTATTTAATTGGAATTATTTGTTAATTGTGTTATTTTGTTTACTTATTTAATTGGAATTATTTGTTAATTGTTTTATTTTGTTTACTTAATTGGAATTATTTGTTTAAATGGTTAATTATATTCTCTTGCATTAATTGTCTTAATATTATTTTTATTAATTTAATTAGTTGTATAATTGTTTTAGTGCAAAATTATTTTAACGGTAGTATGGGTTTTATCACATTATGGGAACGTAGCCGACTCAAGGTTGGTGTAGGATTAGAATTAGGGTTTTGGCTCTAATTTTACACAGAGTAGGGTAATTTTTTGAGCCTATAAATAGATAATGTTACTGGGGTTTAGGGTTTGAGAACAAACGTAAGCTTAAGTTTGTCACACAGAGAGATACAGAGGAGGAAACACAGAGTAACCTTGGGTGCTTAACAAAGCAGTTCAAGGAGGAAAGAATAGGGTTGTTTCTGGGTGGAACCAAAGCACCAGAGGAGTAAACCTGCAATATAGGACACTAGCATAGCATTCAGAAACTGTGGAATTAGAGTTTCAAATCTGAAACTCAAAGGCAAGTTCTGTTCTATTCTATCCCTTTAATCTGTGTTCTGTGCATGCTTAGGAAGACTCCAGGATTAAACTAAGGCTTAATTCTATCTGTTATGCATGTTTAATCCGTATTTTAACTTGTGAAATTAATCTGCTCTTAGTTGCTTTAAAATTTTAACCTGAAACCTTGCTACTGCTGTGTGATGTCTTGCGTTTAAATTCAAGTCTTGGTTGTATATTCTTATTCTGTGATCAATATGGAATCTGGATAGACCTTAAAACATGTATTAAAAACTACTCAGAAGACTGGTGATCATCGAAATTAGAGAGGAGGAAGATGAAACAAAGAGGCTGCTAAGAGGAGGGAAAGAGGGCTCCCAAACCTCTTAGAGCCGACTCCCAAAGGGGAAAGTTGGCTATTGGTGTTGTGGAGCCAGCTCTAAAAGCCTAGAGCCGGCTCTAGATGAAAAAATAGAGCAGGCTCCCATTTTAAAAGCCTGCTCTCTCTTAAAACACACAGAAACGAGTTTTTTAGGGACTGTTTGGCAAAACGGGGTTTTCTAAAATTGTTTAAAGGTCACATAATGGTGTAATGCATTGCTAAAAACTTATATTAATGTTAGGAAGTATGTTTTACTCTTGAATATTGAAGACGGAATTAACATAAGATTAAACCAAGATTTATATGTGGAAGATTGAATAATTGACTTGCATTGCAGACTGTTTTAAAATTTTGATGCCTTTGCATGAGTTATAAGTATTCTGTAGCTAAGTTATAAGTATTCTGTTATTTAATTATATGTATGCTTGGTTGGGATTAACTGATAATTAAATCTGTTATATATCTCATCTGTTACGACACTGTTTGGAGGAGATTTGATGCCTTTGCATGATCTTATGTTTTGAATCATGTTTTATAGCTGAGTTATAAGCATTCTGTTATTTAATTATATGTATGCTTGGTTGGGATCAACTGATAATTAAATCTGTTATATATCTCATCTGTTACAACACTGTTTGGAGGAGATTTGATGCCTTTACATGATCTTCAGTTTTGAATCATGTTTTACAGCTGTGTTTTAAGCATATTTTTATTCAATAATGTGTATGCTTAGTTGGAATAAACTGATGCTTAAATCTGTACATAAATGCACCAGTTATGGTACTGTTTGGAGAAGCAAATTGCATAAACCTGTTTTATCAATTTAATGGACTGAAACTTGAATTCTGAGTCTTTCAGTGGAGGCATGGCTTAGTGACACACATGTTAAACTATACTTATGTTTATTTTGGAATGTGGTTGATAGATAATTATACTATTTTTGTCAACTATGTTAACAGGAGGATAGTATGCACCGGTATGGGATGGTGGCATACTAGGTATGGATTGGTTCAGACATTAAGCCTACCTAATCTGGATTGAGGTTTAGATTAACAATAAAAGTTAAGTCCGACTTCTGTGAGTGTCAGGTTAGTAAACAACTGAATGACATATTTGGATTTCTGGGATGAATTGTTATATAGATATCGGGCTACCATATCAGATGGGTGATATTCTGTATTAGGAGGACACGGACTTTATGTATTTATGTTATGGTGCCATGGTATGAGCTTGAGTCTCAGGACCATGGTTACGGTGCGTATATCACCTAGGATGGATAGCTGGATAGTAGTTGCTGTTCCCTGGTAGGTCTAGGTACACATGACCACGTAATGTGCGATTTGCATGGTATCTCTACTCAGGCTGAGACAGACCTATTGGACTAGTGAGCGTCCTATAGTGTGTAATATATACATATATGGACTACTCTAGATATTGTTGAGTCTATCTAAGATGTATCTGCGTATCGGATTCTTGTTTGGATCGTAGTAGATCAGGACTTGCATGTGGGCCTAACCCACTCTTTTATTATTTTCAGGTGCTCATCAGTTCCAGGGTTAAAGCTTGGTCGTGCAGAGCAGATACAGATTTCTATTCCACCGACTACATAGGACTGCTTACTTTTTAGCTTTGGATCGTCTTTCAGTTATTTCGTTTACAGTTGGGATTTTTTATTAGGGGTCCACTAGATGGATTCTCGAGATGTTAATTAATTGGAGGTTTTAGAGGTTGGATTTTAATAATTATATTATAAGGATTTTCATTAGAATTTAATTCAGCTATTTTTAATCACTTCTTATTATTTCATCTTGTATTCTGTGTTCATTAAAGTATTAATTGTTTGATATTTCCCTCAGGTTTGGGCCTGGGCCTGATCAACCCATGTCTCGGATCTGAGAGGTATCACAATAATCGATGCAAAGTCTCAAAGACCCATCTTTCTTCTTCCCAAAAAGAACCGGTGCTCCCCATGGTGAAGCACTAGGACGAATAAAGCCCTTAACTTTCAAATCATCAAGCTCATCAATCTCTACCGGTGCCATACGGTACGGTGCCATAGAGATGGGCACTATACCGGGAATGACATTAATGTCAAAAATAACTTCCCTTAAAGGAGGTAACTGTGCCAGTTCCTCTGGAAAGACATCAACAAACTCCTCAACAACTGCACACTTGCGACGGCCCAAACTGCTATTCTCGTCAACTAGCAAACTAGCCATGTAGGATCTGTGGCGACTCCACTCACCAATACTGAAAACCATCGCTAGGTGGGAATCACTCCGATCTCCCATAAAATGGAAACAATCTCCGTTGGGAGTGCAAATGGATACCCTCTAGCGGAAGCAATCAATCGTAGCCCAAAAGAATGACAACCAATCCATCCCAAGAATGACGTCAAAGCCCGTCATGTCAAGAACAATAAAATCGAACTCTAAGGTCCGCCCAGCTATCTTAATAGCACAACCCCGACAAACACGATCCAAAGACATTGGACCCCCAACTGGTGTGTCAACACAAAGAAGACTATCCCGAAGTGTGACCTCCAGCACCAATGAATGTGCAAATGATGTAGAAATGAAAGAATGTGATGCACCCGTGTCAACAAGAACCCATGCCTAAGAACTGAAAACTAGAAAGATACCTTGAACTGAAGAGGTGCCTGCAGAAGCATTCGCCTGTGGAAGAGTGTAGGCTCGTCCCTGAGTCCCTGAGCCCTGCTGGGAACTGCCTTGATAGCCTGACTGATGTGTAAAAGCAGTAGGTGTAGAACCCCTGGCTGGATAAGTGCCAACTAGCGCCACTGGCTGTGGTGCCTGAGGGACTCTGAAACCAGACTAAACCACTACAGACTGTGCCGGTACCATCTGTGAATCTGTGCCACCACGTGACTTATTCAACAACCTTGGACAATCCTTCTTGAGATGACCTGGCTGCTTGCAATAGAAACAAGCTCCCTGCCCTATTTTTGTAAAAACTGAGGTCTGACTGACCTGTGCTCGAAACTGTGGGCAGCGAGGTTTGATATGCCCTGGCTGCTGACAATGGTAACAAACCACTCCCTAGGTTGATCTCGATGATACAGGAATTGTGGGTGCAGAACGATTCTGCTGCGATGCCCCCTGTGAGTGAGTATTGTTCCCTACCCTGGCCTTCTTCCACTGACTCCTAGAAGATGATGGATTATATCCGCGAGGCTGCTTGTGTGAACCCCTGATCCGTAACTCATCCTGTTCCTCTGCTTCAGCTAGCATAGCCCTCTGGACCACTTCTCTGTAAGTCCTCAAATCAAGAATTGAGACTCATGGCCTGATGTCAAGATGTAGCCCATCCTGAAATTTCATTGCCTTGGCCTCATCTGTCGCTACCATATCCTCGGCATAACGTGAGAAAGAAGTAAATCGTGTCTCATACTCAATGACACTTATAGTACCCTTATAGAGACCTATAAACTGTGTCCTCATCTCCCGCCTAATAGCCCTAGGAAAGAAGCACTCGAAGAATAAATCTCTGAACTCGTTCCAAGTCATCAACTCAACGTTGTGGACATTGGTCATAGACCTCCACCAAATATCTACATCCCCCATGAACATAGAAGCTGTCAAAGAAATCCTCAGCCTATTTGTAAGTACCGCCATACTTTCCGACTTGCAAACCATAAGGTTCAACCAAACTTTTGAGACTAGCGGATCTAAACTCCCCACAAATGGATCAATCTTGACCCTCTGTAGTCGCATAAAGTACTCTAGTGCCTCATTGACTATCGGTGCCGGTGCAGGAAATTATATCCCTGCCACCTGCCTGCGTATCAACTCCTGTAAGGATTCAGTGATCCCCTGAGTGATTCCCTGAGCAACCCACTTTTCGTAAGTCGGTGCCTGTGGCGGATTAGCATTCACGCCACGAAGTGGAATCCTGAGCCTCCCCGGACCCCTCGTGAGCTCGGTGTCAGCCACCTGCTCCTCAGTGCCCTGACGTTAAGACTCTCCACGCGTGATAACCATGATGCTAAATGTACAAAATAAAGATAGCCGACAATAACACAAGTTATTATGACCAAGTGCAACTCACCCTATGAATGCACGAAACACAAAGCAAGACAAGGCATGCAACATGCTGTCATGCTAAAGCAATTAAAGAAAACTCTTAAAACAATTAAGTACTTAATCAATTAAGCATATATGTCAAACAAGGATGCTCTTAACCACATAGGCATACAAGCATAAAGACATGTCATACTAGTAAGCGTGTTATCAAGAAACACCTAAACATGTTATAATGCCAAAACATGTAATTAAAAGCATGTGAATGCATCAAAGTATATCAACAAAAGCATGATATGCACCCAAAACCCATCGTCCTAAGGTATTCAAACCTAAGAGCTCTGATACTAGTTGTGACGGCCTAAGTTTTATAAACCCGGTGCGTCGGTGAAGACCGAAAAGTGACTTGATGACGGATCCAAAATGCAGAAGCAAAATGTGTAAACTGACCTCTAGAGATGTAAGTCATCCCGAAGGCACCAAAATGACTCCCCATGAAGCCATGGAACTCATATGAGCCAAGCAATGAAACAAGAATGTCAAACCTGATAAGAAATGAACCAAGGGTAAAATGGTTATTTCAAACTGAAATGGATGCCACCATGCATACCATTAGAAAGACAACAAAAAATTAACAAATATGGACTCAAGATTCACTTGATTTGGAATCCGGACGGCAAAGATATCAAGTCTTGAAGTCGAAGGAAGAAAAACCCTATCCTGGTTCGAGCCAAAAACTGACACCCCTCCACTAAAATTTGAATATCTTGAGCTAAAAAAGGAATCTGAAACTCTAATTGGTACCATTGAAAAGCTTATTTTGACGCGGTCAATTTAGACTTAAGAACGGACCAATTCGGAGTAAAAATGAAGAAGATATGATGATTTAAAGTCAGAGGTGCAGTGTTGAACCAAGACACACACACACACACACACACCTATGAACAGTACCACGAAAGCTCATGCAAGGGCTTCAAGTGCTCGTACAGCACACGCCTAAGGGCTAAAACTCTCTGCCCCATCTTCGAGCGCTCATGCGACATCTTCGAGCGCTCGTTCTGCTGAAGGCTTAGCAAAAAACTGAGTTAAAATGTAATTATGAGGACTTTCTGGGCCTTTTTTGTAAAAAAGTTGTGAAGTAACCCCCCTTAAAATCATGTTTTCTGGTCAGCCATGTCAAGACCAACATTTATTTTTTAAGTGAAATACCAAAAATGCCCTTGAGGTCTGATTTAGCAAAAATGTGAAAATGGATGTTACTCTAAGTGTTCATTTCATCAAAAATGGCATTGTGTGCCAAAGTGAACATGTACGCATATGTAAAATGAATAAATACACGTGTTCCAATAGCCCATGGCCACATAGCATGTCATATACAAAATACGACCTATCAAACCTCGAATTCTCATAATTTCATAAGACAAACTATGGGATTAAATTAGCATACATGTGATATAAATGTACATGGCACTTGGACTCATGTTATGCATACAAAATAGACATCTTCAAGTGCTCTTAAATATACATTACACATCAAGGAAGCCATCTTAGCTTCTATAATACCATACATCCATGGTATACAAAATTTAACATCCAAAAGAAAGGCATGTTAAACAAGTGCATGTCAATATACAAAAATGTTTCAAATAGCTCAAAAGCTTCTAAGGATGATGAGCATCCAAGAATATGGTCTCTTTACTTGAAAAACAACCCAAACCACTAGGGTGAGTAATCAAGTTACTCGTAGGAAGAAGCATATGCGTATACCCTAAAGTTTCAATATCATTGCAAGATCAATATAGACAAATACAAGGGAGCATTCCACTTAACGTCTATGTTCAAGGTATTCTAAGGGATCATCTTAAGCTAACTTGAATGATTCTTTAGCAATACATATCAATATCAATGTACTTGACAACATCAATTTGCCAATAACAAAAATTTCAAGCTACAATTAAGCATTGGTTGTCAACTTGAAATTTAATGCGAAATCAACTAGTGGAATATTTGGACATCACGTCTCGGACTAAACCAAGAACAAAATGGTTATTCCGGGCATTAACCCGCTGGGAAGACCACCCTAGTACGCACTATCTCAATTGGGGAGAACTCATACCTCCCGCACTAAAGCCAAACTTTAGCCATGTCACTTAAACAATGTCCCAAGATAATCCAAAATATATCAAGTTCAAAACTCATATATATAGATAATAAAGCATATCAACCACCTTACAAGCACAAGTACTTTTAAACCATACAAACCATGTCTTAGGGTTCCAAGTCTAGAATGGCATATTAAAGGACAAGTACTCTTCATGATATTATGCATAATACAATACCACAAACTTATCAATTCAAGTCATGCCTCAACAATAAGCTCTATATACTAATTATCAACATTTTAGCTATAAGCTTCTAAATTAATCACAATTTGTAATTCACAAGAATATAGAATTATTATCACAACAAATATAGCAATTCAGGTCAATAGAATTTGCATATACATTTTTAATTCTACAAGAGTTCTATATCATAACACATGAGAAATTACTAGAATTTAGCATATCACTAAATTATATAATCCTTCTACAAATGGTTTACACATATCATACATGCTTAAATCAATAAACCCTAAGTCAAGATGTGAGGGTTTCCTATAATATGCAAGACTATCATATTAAAAGCATGTATACAATATATATTAAACCCCAAGGATTATAAAACACTTAGAATATAAACATACTACTACCCCTACCTCAATAGAGAACCGAATCTCTATAATCCAAGCAACCAAGCTCAAAACGTAAAACAAGTTTAGGGTTATTGAAGAGGAGAGTGAGAGTAATCTTTTCTCTCCCAAGGTTTTTAGTCTAAGGTGAATGGAAGTGAACCAAATTGAAGGGATAAGCTATGAACTAAGCTTTCCTCCAATGGTGGATTGGCTAGGGCTCATGAGAGACAATGAAATGAAAAAGGTAAAGTGTAAAATGGTGTGTGGAAGGGCTAGAAATCCTCCACTCACTATGTACTCTTGCACTACCTCACTCACAAACACAATGCAAGACTAAATCTTGATCCTACACTTGTCATTAATCTAATATTCCACCCTAGGCTTAATCTTAAGCCTACACTTGTCACAAATTAATGGCTACATGTGCATTAATCTAAGGCCAACAAGTGGGTGAATCTCCACCCTCCAAATGTCAAGAAGTCATGGTGCCAAGTCTCTTCACCCAAATGCCAACAAATGGCTCCATGAGAGTGTGACACTTGTCACACTTTCCAAAAATTGTAAAATGGTCCTTTTTTCAAAATATCTTCCAAAATAAATTGCAAAAAGGTCCCTAAAATGAAAAATAATTATTTTACATAATTATACTAAAACCCCAAAAGTATGCATTCATGCCCTTTATGAATAAAGTAAGCAACTAGCATGCTTTTCAAAAAAAGTAAAAATACCAATGTCATGGAAGTCAAATATCATGAATGCATGCAAAACTGGAATCAAATCCGAACACTAAAAGTAAGGTTACGCAAGGAAAAACGATAAACGGGAAAAAGACGAAAAAAGGAAAAGACAAAATAGGAAAAAGACGGAAAAAGAAAATCGCCGAAAATGGAAAAAGGAGGAAAAAGACTGGGTCATTACACTAAGCCAACAAGTGGTCCAATCCTAGGCCAATAAATGGGTGAATCTCCACCCTCCATGTGTTAAGAGATTATGCCTCCAAGTCTCCCCACCCCAATGCCAACAAGTGGTACCATGAGAATGTGACACTTGTCACATTTTTCGGAAATTGCAAAAAGTTCCTTTTTGAAAATATCTTCCAAATTAAATTACAAAATGGTCCCTAAGACTAAAAATAGTTACTTTTCATAATTACACAAAACCCCAAAAACCAAGAATATTTCCAAAAAGTTATGCATCCATGCCCTTTACGAGAAAAGTAAACATCTAGCATGCTTTTCTACAAAAGTAAGAATGTAGATATCATAGAAACTAAATTTTATAGATGTATGCAAAGCCGAAATCAAATCCAAGCACAAAAAATGAGGTTATGCGAGGAAAAATGATAAACGAGGAAAATACGAAATATGGAAAAAGACGAAAAAAGAAATTTACCGAAAAAAAAAAGAAAAGAAGGAAAATGACCGGGTCATTACCCAATCGCTCGACCCTGATCGATAGAAAATGCAAGGTAATAACTACTTCGAATATATTTATATATTGCCTTTCTCTCTCTACTTTTTCTCTAGCCTCTCTCTAACCCTCAACTGCCTCCCTTTCCTCTTCTCTCTTTTGTTCCTCACCATGGGAGTGGGGAGGGGCCGATCCTTGTCTCCCACCAATAAATAAACTAGACATGGCTGTTTTTCTTGTCAGGTTAAAAAAAAAAAAAAAAACTTCAAATATAAAGTATCTCGGAACAAAAATAAATAAATAAATGCCTTAGATAAATTACTCATTCCTTTTTAAGATTGAAGTTGGCATCAAATGTAAAGACACCGAGTGTCAACACATTTTAATGGAAGCTGTCTCATAAAATTCAATTACTAGAAATAGATTTTTTAAAAGTTGTTTGTGACTTTAAATCCCAACATAACGATACGTACAGTATATAATTGTGTGTGTTTCAATTCAGTTTGTGTATGCATATATACTAATTTTTTTTAATTTTTTTTTGGAGCAAATACAACAAGTCTGGTAAAAAAACTGTATGTGAGTGACAGGTGTAAGTGTATTTTTTGTCCATGTAAAAAATATGGGGAGTATATATATATATTTAATATAATTATTGTTTTAGTTATTCTCCCTTCTTATAAATGTATCAATATTCTCTCAGAACAATATATGAAATTCAAATACAGAAACTTCACATTTGCATTAATTGAAGGAAAATGATATTTTTGTCAACAATTTTTTACTGACTCTATACGGACTTACTGATGTGGCGGGATATGTTCAATCTCTTACTCTACCCCAAATTTCTCTCTCAAACTCTCTCTCGCCCTTTGTTCCTTAACTTTTTATGGAGTCCTAAATATCTCAAACTCTCTCTTTCCGTTGTTCTCTTGTTCCCTCACACAACATCCTAAATTTTTTTGCACAAATTTGGATCCCAACTCTTCCTTCTCTACAGTGTTATCTCTAGTTCTCACTCTCACACTCCATCCCTAATTTTTTTTTTCCCACATAAATTTGTAACCTAACTTTATTCTCACTTCATTCTCTCACTTCATTCTCCACTATGAAATTTAGGACTGAAAATTCAAGATCTGAAATAATAAGGCTTAAAAAATACGAGAGGCTGTTTTTGTTGGTTGTAATTCAATGATTTTTTCAGTTACTATGTTGCTGGAGGCGATCCTGTTTATTTTCATGGAAGTTCAATTAGGGAGAAGAAAGATGAAATAAAAAAAAATTAAATAAATAAAAGGAGCAGATAAGAGTTTCACTATCATTTGACACATATTTAGCCATCATTTAATACGTATTCAGCCATGTAAGGAGTCGTTAGTAGTAGGTTTTTTTTTATAGTCGGGCAAAATAACATCACTCTTAATTGAATAGTAAATACCAAATGGTCAAGGCACATGGCAAACTTTTAGTGCCAGGGACTAGAATATAAGGGAATCTGAAGTAGGCCGGGACTGGATTAGTTTTATTTTATTTTTATTTTTATTTTTATTATTATTATTATTTTTCCTGGGACTCGACTAGTTCGTTGGACTGCAACAACTAATTTACAAGTTATTAGAAGATATTTATATAGTTCCAATTAACAACATTCTGTATGCTAAAATTTGTTCAGAAGATAATAATAATTAACATACTAAATTGGATGGCCTACTAAGCTTATTGAAAGGTTATAGTGATCCTTAATACAACATTGAGTACATGAAATATATTTTTTAGCAAAATATTTTTAATTTTTTTAATTTTATATTTTTATATAAAGTAATTGATAGTGTTTGTTATAAAAAAGTATCTTTAATTAAAATGGAAAATGATCCATCAAAACTCATTAATTGAATAAATTAACTACAATGGTGACTTCTTCTTCATTTGGCCAAGTTATAGATCTTGATACAATCATAATCAAATAATTTTTTGGTGTAATTCTTTATCCTTGCTCTATACTATCTAGGACACTCTCTAGTAATTTTTTTTTTTGTTTTTTTTGTTTTTGAAAAGTAAAGATAAATTAATTAATTAATTAATAAAAGAGGTTATACTAATAGCCTGAGGAAGGCTATGAGTAATACAGACCCAGCCCAATAAGGGCAGCCCAACTCAAAAAGTAACTAACTCAGAGGGAAATAACAACCCCCAAAGGAGGAACAACAGATGAACATGACTAGAACTAGTCAACAATCCGGTGGACAGCAGTGACTGCAACGAGGTGGTTATCGAACCTTTTTTCAACTAATCTGGCGGTTTAGGAGTTGGCCGAAGGATGGAAGATGGAATTTCCCATTCATGGATGATGCATTTATTGATTGGTGATTTTAATGACGAGTCAGCCATGATTTTCAGTTTGATTGTCTCAATGATTCAGTAGAGAATTGAGTTTGGTGAAGCCTTCTTCCTCTTGAAGATACATCTGTTCCTTTCAGCCCAGATGTTATAGACAAGTGAGGATAGTACTAATCTGGATATGGAACCTCTGAAGTCAGCTAAATTGTTCCTCCAGTGATGGGAAGCCCAAGCTATAAGTGCATTCCAACTGGATGGTAAAATGTGACAGCCACATCGGGACTGAATGAAGGACCATATAGGTGCGTGGAAATTGCATTGGAAGAAAAAGTGGTTATGGGATTCAAGTGAGGATGAACAAAGTGGACAAAGGTTGGGAGAATTTAGGAAAGATGTGCAGCTTCTATCAAGGGTGGATAGTCTAGACTGGATAGCCAGCTAAAGGATGAATGAATGCTTGGGGATTATAGGCTTAGAGTAAATCAGTTTTAACTATGGGACAGAGGGAATATGCTATGACATAAACTTGAGTTTATAGCAATAGATGGTGACTAGCCGTTATGATGTCCCAAAATTGTGATTACGATAGTGCGGCCAAGTTAAAATTTATAAAAGCCACTACCACTACTAACTACTAGCGTAGCACGAGCGAGTAGAGATCGTCCCAAGGGATTTGCAAGGTATTCTGGAATTAATGTTGGATTAGTAGGTCGAATGATCAAATAGAGTTTGGTTGGTTGAATTACACTAATGGTTCAATTAAAAGCATGCAAATTAACAACAATCTAGAAATTAGGGAAAATAGTATGAGAGAAAGGTCTTAGGGCTTAGAGTTCACCACTAAGCTTCGCTTCACCAAACACTAGCAATTATAAATTAAAAAGGAAATTCATGTTGTAAATTGTGTGTGTGTGTCATTAATTAAAAACTAAGCATGGGTGACAAATAAGTGTAGATTGTCTAATCAATCAAGTGAGTAGCACAACCTATCAAATAAGGCCATTAACCATTCAATGAAACCACAATTAATGCATACACAAAAATCTAGAGAAATGCACTGATAAACGTAGAATATTTCATATTCAAGTGCCCTAAATTGCATATCTTAGTCCATTTTTGTATTTATGTTGTATACCTTATATTCATTTTGTGTTTTTCTTATTTTCAGGTGCTTAGCCTCAAAAGGAAATAAAATGCAATAAAGACCATTAATTTCAGACCATAAAAATAGCGCTTTCATGGGAAGGCTCCGAATTCCATTCCAATAGTCATTCTGGGTGTCTAGGGCCTTATGGAGCTTAACTTTGTAATTATATAATTTTTCGGGCTCATCTCGGCTTCCATTTGGCAATTATTAAATTCTAGCCTTTGGCTGTTTTAGTGTCCGGACATGAGTTCTTGCATCCGGACGAGGGGTGCCATGGCCTTGTCTCGCGCGCGCACGCGCATGTCAGCAACTCCGTTCACCTTCGGTAAAAAGGCTATAACTCTCTGCTCCAAACTCTAAATGAAGAACCATTTTATTCTATGGAAAGAGAACTCAGAGCTCTATGTTTGGTATGTTTTAATGGAAGTCCAATTCCCACGTTTCAGATATCAAAAATAGAGAGCAAGAGGACACCAACATGCTGCCAGGCTGGCAGAACTCAGCTTTGCACCCCTGTGGTATATTGACCATATCTCTCTGGTTACAAGTCCAATTGCTAAATGGTTTATTAACTTAGAAACCTGATTCATAACCCTAAATATTTCATGTTTTAATGGAAATCCAATTTCTACATTTGAGGGGTCAAAACCAGAGCCCAATGTGACATGCTAATTCTGCCAAAATGTTGAGTTGTCACACTATCTTTTGGTTAAAGTTTGTTTCCTTAATTTAAGGGATGTCTCCAACTATTTTAGGGGACAAAGGCCACAAAATATTCTCTCTTTATAGGGTATTTTTCATTTTATATATCAATCACCCATCATTCTCTAGGGAAAAGTTTGACTTAGTAGAAGATAGAAAGAGAAATAGTGAGAAAAGGGAGAGGAAGAAGAATGGGGCAGAATTCTAAATGGAGGCTTACGCCTTGCACATGAGAGGCTAACTCCCTTCCTAGGGAGTTGATATAACCCTTGCCAAGTAATTATGTCTTGATTGTATCTAAATTTGGGGAACTTTGCATATTTATAACAAATTGCATAATCTAGAGATTATACTTTGATGTATTTGTGCTTTATTCTATATATAATCTTGTTAAGACTCTTATCTTGTCTTAGAAATTGTTTCTTCATGATTAACTACTTACATCTTTATAGTGAGAATGAAGATGGGATTATACAATGGTTTTAATGGCATGTTGTGTGAAGATTTTGATAGTCCATAGCTTAGGGACGTGTTTGATAGTCCATGGCTTAGGGAAAGTTGCTTCATACTACACCCTAGTTTAGGTAGATGAATCATACCAATCTTTGATGGATTATACTTATGTGATGCCCTCGGATTTCTGAATGCGGGTTGGCCAGGCCCATACCTGAATACCCGACAATATCAAAAACAAATCGGCAATAAACGAACACAGAGTACAAAAGAATAAGTAGGAATAAATAATTTGCTGAAAGAAAACTAAAACCATAATCCAATAACTAAACCTCAAAATAAATTTCCATAAATAATAAAAATACTCTAATACAATTAATCTTCTATTAAAAAAACTCAAGAATCCATACTGTGTGGACCCCTAGAAAATCCATCAAACTGAAAAAGTAACAATAATGACTATCTACTTCTGAATAATAAAACATAAACGAATATCATAAGTAAACTTGGAAGAGTGAAGTAGACTTATCCCTGCTCAGCACGAACAATCATTTACACTTGTAGAACACCTGAAAAATAATGGTGAGTCAGGCTCACAAACAAGTTATACTCTACTCCAATCTAAGTAGAGATCCGATACACATATACACCCTAATCAATCTAACAATAACTAGTAGTCCGTATATATATAAATACACATTAAAAGAACCTCACTAGACTATAGGGTTGTCTTAACCTGAATAGAAGGCGACATGTAAAACGCACATGGAGCCACCTCCATTGAGATGGAGCCGCCTCCATTCCAATGGACCTGCCTCCATGGAAGATGGAGCCGCCTCCATTCTGAATGGAACCGCCTCCACTCCTCCTGTTCTCCATCTTTTCCATCTCCGTCGAGTTCTAATCCCTCTGTACTCTATTACTAATGGTCCCAAGGGTCTAAACGTTATCCAACATCATCCCACAAACTCATATAAACCAAGTATGCACCATTAACAAAAATTAAAACACATATTATGAAACAATTTATAAGATAAATCAATTTCAATTAAAAACACATAATAAAGTTTAAACTCTGAATTAACATGCATACATGACCAATTTTTAATGTTTGATTAATCCTGGAGGTTACATAGGCATGTATAGAACACAAGTTTAGGGGAAAGAGTAAGAGAAAGAACTTGCCTCAAGGTTTCGGATTGAAACCCTAACTTTTTCTTCCTAGATTTTTCGGTGACCTCTAATTGCCGTCAAGCCTCCCACTACTCTGGTTCTAATCCACAAGCAGGCATTCTTCCTTCCTCCTTGGTCTAGCCCCTTCTTGGCCGAAACTCTCTCTCTCTCTTCTCTCACAATTTCTCCCTCTCTGTATCTCTTTATTCTCACGTCCCTCTCTCTACTGCTGTAAGCGTTTACAAACCTTATTGCAGACCATCCTATGTATATTTATAGGTTAAACATAATCCAACCCTAGTCCTAATTGAAATTCAAGTCTGACAACGAGGGAATGAAAATAAAATAAAATAAAAAAGAAAATAACACATAATACATATATATAATATACTGTATGTGACTACATAAATATATATTTATAAAATATAATTTATACTTATATATATGCATCTTACCATCCTAGTATAATAATAATTACTCATTATTAAATAAATTCCTATATATATTATTATAACTATTATATATATACTTCCCTCCATGGGTCAATATCCGTACCCATTAGAAATCCTATCAAAGTAGTCCATGGGACCCATTAATGTGGTCCATTACTACTATCCACAGCCCAAGTCCTTTATATAAAAATAAAACATTTAAATCCTAACAATTAAGCTACACATAATACACATCAGTAGATACAAATAATTCAATTAAAGCATTTAAATTCAAATAAGCCAACAAATTACATTTAACCACTTAATTAAATTAAACACGTAAACCAATCATCAATTAATCAATTAAATATATTATGAATGCAAATAAAATAAACAAACAAATGCCGAGACTACCCTTTTTAAAATTAAGGGTATTACAGCACTTATGTAACTCAATCTAAGTACTATGGTTTGATTGTTTTAACTCTAGGATATTTTTAATATATATATTATATTTCTGATTACATGATTATGAGCAATTGAGACAACTCAATTGGATTTTAACGTTTTAATAGTTTTCGAATTGTTATTACCTTGTTTTAGATATAACTGTTCGTAAACTATTCTCACCCCATTCTTATTGGACAGTATCTGGTGGAGCCCTGCCAAATAAAAGAATGTAGATCATGTAATGGTGTTCCAATATTTTTTATAAATGAATTTTTTCATAGTCTATGCTTAGGAAAGATGGATTGTTTGCAAAATTAGTTAAAATAGGTAGGTAGATAGTCCAAGCTAACCGCAGATAGGTTATAGTTAACTGCAATTTATAAAACATCTTTCTTTAAGAACCAAATTGAACGAATGTTATTGAGTTCAATTCATTTGAAATATAAATTGTTAAATCCCTATAGTTGAAATAGTTAACCATAGTATGAAGGTTGTGGTGAAGTCAAAGCCTTAAGACCTTTCTCTCTCTGATCGCTTTAGTTTAATTTCAGTTTAATTTTATTTTATGTTCATGACAACCAACTAATCAATCAGTTCAACTAGTTACCTATAAACCAAGAAATAAGTTTGATTAGTTAAAAACAAAACAAAGAACATTTATCTCCCTGTGGGATTGACACCCTCTATATAGTACTATCCTACAAAGATTCATGCTATTGCGAGTGGTAATAAACTGACACAACAGCTAGTGTTTGGTGAAGTGAAGCTTAGTGGTGAACTCTAAGCCCCAAGACCTTTCTCTCATACTATTTTCCCTAATTTCTAGATTGTCACTTAATTGCATTGTTTAAATTGAACCATTAGTTTAATTAATCAAACCGAACCCCTATTTGATCATTCGACCTACTAATCCAACATTGATTCCAGAATACCTTACTTTTCCCTTGGGACGATCCCTACTCACTCTTGTTACGTTAGTAGTTAGTAATGGTAGTGGCATTTTACAAATTTAAACTTGACCACATTTTATCACAATTCAAGCTTTGGTTGAGCGACCACACCAAATTTTGGCGCCGTTGCCAGGGATTAGCAACGTCGTATTTTGGGATTAATTAGGAATTAGTACTCATTTGATATTGTTTTTACTTTATTTTATTTTGTTTACTTATTGTGTTTATTCTTGATTGGTTAGGTACTTGGAACCAAGGAAAGCAAAACAAGGAAACTTCAAAGTAAAAAAGCAACCAAACTAAGCTAAAACAAAGCATAAAAAGCAAAAAATAAAAAAATTGCAAAGCATAGCAAGGCAAAATGTTAAAAATATTTTGAACTTACTTAAAGACCCTTTGTGAGCTATTCTAACTCCCCTTGCTTAGTTAAATTGTTGGCTCGCGTGGAGGTAATTTATTTTCATTGTTTATCGTCGGCCCGCATGGAGGCAATTTATTTTTTGTATTTGTTAAAAGCATGGGAGTATGGGATCAATGTATGTTGAGGCTTGTTGTTGATTGACTTGTTACGGAGGAGAAGTGTTTGTTACTTGCTATTTGTTGAGTTGTTGTTTGTTTTGATTTGCATTGTGCATGCATGGTCATAGGTCTTTGAATCCGACTCTTATTCCATTGAATTTTGATTTTGAATCAATTGTTCGTAATCCAAGGGGAAGGGGTAATTCAAGTGAGTCCATTTCATTAATGGATGACCATAATGAGGACTATATTAAAGACCTTGGTCACACAGACCAATAAGGCATTCTTCACCCTAATGTGCATCAACAATATGATAATATGCAAGTACCATTAGGCATACCTAGACCTTTCATTCCACAACTATAAGACCAAGTTCCAATGGGAATGTGACGGCCCAAGTTTTGCAACCTGGTGCGTCAGTGATGAACCGAAAGTTGACGCATTAATGGATCCAAAATACGGAAGTGAAAGATAAAACTAAAGTCTCTAGAGATATAAATCATCCCTAAGACACAAGAGTGACCTTCCATGAAATCATGAAACTCAAGGAAATAACCGGAAGCAGAAGCTAGAATAAAAAGGGTCAAATGGTACCCTATGGCAGCAATGACAGCCAAAGGAATAAAATCTAGTTCAACTAGACCACGTATGCCATTAAATGGCTTAAACAAGATAAACAAGGTCCTGTGGGAACAAACAAATGGAGTTAACCTGTGTTGGCAACAAACCAAACAAAACTCACAAGGCAGTATCATTTCGGTCGTCCGAAAAGATGCTTCGGTTGACTGAAGTGAGCCAATAAAAGAAAGGAACTGAGCCTTCATTTAGGTCGACCAAAATGACAAACCGGTCGACCGATTTATGGCTCAGAATGGAAAATAGCTACTGTAATTGGACTTTACTATTCAATTAAAATTAAAAATATGTGCCGGTCGACCGAAACAAGCCACCGGTTGACCGAAACAGGTCAAAAATGTGAAAAATGAACCTACCATGTACCAAAACTGAAAAGAGACTTTAAGTCTTAACTGAATCCCCCATAGCATGATCAATTTAAATAATATGCTATTATGTGATTATGTGAACATACACGCAAGTGTAATATGGCATTTTAAACGCGCTACAATGGCTTACGGCCTTATTACAATTCATTTACAAAATTTGACATGCCAAACCTCCAAAGTTAGGAAAATTACATTTCAAAGGTATAACTTGATACCACATGGACTTAAATGTAAACTAAGGATAATTGGCCCTTGGCCACAAATCATACATATCAAATATGTCACAAAAGGTGTACTTATGTACACATTACATATGTAGAAACAATTATAAAATTTTTGACATAAGTAGCCACAAATCACCCAAGGCAATGAAATCTCCAAATCTTGAATCCTGTACCTGAAAAATGTCCCCACTACGTGGGTGAGTAACATAAAGCTACTCATAGGAGATGAGCATGCTTAACGTAGCGTTTTATTGTTCATTAAATTGATATAAATCAATACATATGGTCCATACCACCTAGCGTCTATGTCAAAGGTGGGATTCAGGGAGCATTCTAGGCTACCGTAAGACATTTCTAGCCTAAATCGATTCATGCAATTCCAAACAACATAAGAGCATGCTATACAAAGCAACAAGATATAGATTCTCAATGTTATCAACTTGAAATCTAAAGTGCGATAACAACTAAATATAACCATTTAGTATAATTAGAATTTCTAATACAACACGTCAAGACATAGATTCTCAAAATTATTAACTTGAAATCTAAAAGTGCGAAAACAACTAAATATAACATTTTAGTATAATTAGAATTTCTAATACAACACGTCAAGACATAGATTCTCAAAGTTATCAACTTGAAATATAAAAGTGCAAAAACAACTAAATATAACATGTGACAACCCTGGATTTTTTAACCCAGTGTGTCCTGTGATGACCCGAAACGGATCCAAAATGTTGAAGCAAAAGAAGAAAGGTGACCTCTAGAGATGTACGTCATCCCTAAGACACCAAAATGACTCCACATGAAGCCATGGAAATCAAATGAGCCAAGCAATGAAGCAAGAATACCAAACCCGAAAAGAAATGAACCAAGGGCAAAATGGTCATTTCACACTGAAATGGGTGCCATTGTGCACACCATTGGAAAGACAACATAAAATCTACAAGGATAGACTTAAGAATCACTTGATTCGGAATTCGGATGACAAAGATATGAAGATAGAACAAAGCGGTGTCCTGCGACTAAGCGGCACCGGGAACCTATCTCACTAAAACCATCATAACTCTCACTACAGTTCGAGTTTCAAGGTGCGGTTGGTACCATTAGAAAGCTAACTTCAAACTCTTGAGTTTAGACTAAACAATGACCTAATTTGGACCTTAGATGAGTAAGTTATGATCATTTGAAAATAGGTCATCGTTGTAGCCAAACTTAGTCGGCTCAGTTGACAACTTAGTCGGCTGAGTTAGGCCGAAAGCATAAAAATGATGCCCAGATGAACTCAGTCGGCTCTTTTGTGAACCCAGTCGGCTGAGTTGACGAAAGATTCGGCTCTTTTGGAATTAAGCCGGCTCTTTTGGGCTGAGGGCATGCGGTAACAGTTTTTTGGAAAAAAAAAATAGTAGAAACAGAAAAATAAAAAGGAGATTTGGGATTTTCGAGGCCAAGATGATATTTTCTGTTAAAATGTCGTGAAGAAACTACCCCTAAAATCACATTTTCCATGTGACAAAGTCAAGACCGGAATTTATTTCCTAAAGAAAAATCCCAAAATGCCCTTAAACCCTAATATGCAAGGAAAAATATGAAATGAATCCAAAGGAGGCTCATTTCACCAAGGAAAGGGCTTTTCTCGAAAACGATCATGCACGCAAACGTAACTTACCTATTAAGACGCGCTACAATGATCCATGGCTTAAAAATATCGCCGATACAAAAAATGACCTATCAAACCTCAAATGCTCAAAAAATGTCCTTTAAAGGTAAATGATGCGAGAATCGAACCTACATGCAATCAAAAGGCCATTTGGCCTTTGGACACACTTCATGCATACCAAATAGGTCCTAGTGGATGTGCCGAAACACACTTTGCATCACCCGATTTGAAAATGAACCTTTAAAGGCTCGGATTTCACTATTTTAGCCCAAAATACAAAATATGAAACTAAAATGTGAAAATGAAAACTAAATGGTGTTTGGCCCATGGCCACACCTCATACATGGTAAATGAATGGTAAATAATGAATTTCATACCCAATGCACACTCCGGTGCAAAATAGCATACTAAAACGCATGATTTTCATAATATTCTCATTTAAGGCAATATTCTACATTTGTGAATATACATGAATTTCAAATGAAGTTCGGCCCTTGGCCTCATATCATATACACAAAATAAGCGCCAAAAAGTGTGCTTAGGCACACATTACAAGTTTAGAATCAAATATACACATTTGACAAATAAGATTACAAGTGGCATTTCAAGCCAATCTTTTACAATAAATGAGAACTTCAAGTCTACAAATCATCAATGGCCTAGTGTGTATCCCAAATCAAGGTCCCTGTACCTAAAAAATTTCCCCACTACGTGGGTGAGTAACATAAAACTACTCATAGGAGATGAGCATGCATCGACCTAGCATTTTACAATTATATCACCTTAAGGTGAAACATATTAAAGGGGCTCATAGCACCTAACGTCTATGTCAAAGTGAAACTCATGGATCATCCTAAGCTACTCATGCAATTGAAATGAACAACAACATACAAGTATACATGCTTAAGTACACTAAACCGTATTAAAACATGATTCACGACATACAAGCATATATGTTCAAGTACCCCAAATCATGTTAAACAAGAAAAACAATAGCCAACATACATACATAAGTATTCGATATACATATAGAGTACTCATAAATCAAGTATACAAACACGAATATACTAAGCTAAACAAATACGTACAAGACAAGTATACATGGTACAAGTATACTAAGCTAAACAAATACGCACAAGACAAGTATACATGGCACAAGTATACTAAAATGAAACATGGAGCAAGTATACAGGTTCAAGTATACTAAATAGGATTCAAATACCCAAAGTAAGCATCAATTCACAAGCTACAAGTAATCCATGATTAACAACTTGAAATTAAATGCGAAATCAAATAGTGGAAAGACCAGGATCCTTGGCTGCAGACCAATCGAGTTATTCCGGGTTACTAGCCCGCAAGGTACTACCTAGTGCGCACATGTATAAGTTATTCCAGGTAATTATGACTCACAAGGTACTACCTACTGCGCACTTCATATGACTCAGGAAACTCATAAATCCATGCTAGGGCCAAACCCTAGCCATCACATAAACATAATCCTTACAAGCCTCCAAAAACAATAAGTTCAAAACTTATGCAAAATCAATAAGTTAAACCAAACTTATACATCTCAAACAATGTCTAGGAATCAATTTACATGCACAAGTAAGGTTAAATCCACACAAACCATGTCCTAGAGTTCAAGTCTACAATGACATTCACAATGTCGAATCTTCAGTGTGCGATTCGTTACACGCTATGACAATTTTATTTCAAAATTAAAATGTAATCTCATCCAAACGATCTCTAATTTAAATATGCTAAACAATATGGTATGGTCACTACACAAACCAACTCAAAACTAAATTGGATCATTGAGACAACAAAATAGAGATTAATTCAAATGCGGTAATTAAATCTCTAGACTCTAAAGCATTTCCAAATTGGTATATACAAGTGAACAAACCCAAGTCACTACCATTATCAAGTTAAAAACTCAATCAAACTAGTGGAACCATTAATTAGATTTTTAATTAATTCATTTAATTCAAAATCTCTAGATTTCTAAACTTATCCAAATGCTCTCAATTTAACATAGGTTAGAGAACATGCCAAAGCCTATTTTAATCTCACATTACAAGTTGATTTCATGCTTGTTTCAACTATGTGAATTAAACTTTCATAAAAGATAAATATTAAATAAGTTTCGCAATTCTTATTCAAATGCTCCAAATTTAATATATGTTACTCAATATATCAAGGCTTAATTTCCTAGCATGCCACAATTCAATTCTAAGCCACATACATCTATTAGAATTAAATCCTATACAAGAAAATAATTAAATTAAATTATAGGATTTATACAAAGCATACATACAAGTTGTATAAGTTCATAAAACAATCAATACAACACATATAATCCTAATACATCCCCTACTTCAATTTGAGATTAAAATCTCAAAAGCCACCAAAATGAAACCGCTCCGAATCCGATAATACTTCGGGGTTTTGTCGAGGACAACATGGTGAACATTAAACTCCAAAGAGGACCTACCATAATCCTAACTTGACCTCAAACCTGAACTTGAAAAATAGTCAGAAATTGGTTCTAATAAGGGTGGAAGATGCGCGTCGTCAAGACAAGCATTAAACGCTAAGGCACTACGATGTTTCAACAAAGGGAGGTGGCCGAAAAATGAAGAAGAAGGGTGACAGCCCCTTGGCTGCCTTGGCTGCCGGCCAAGAGAGAGGAGAGAGAGGGAAAAATCTAATTTTTCATCTTTAAGTCCCCTATTTATAGAAAAACCCTAAAAGTGCCCCGAAAGGGTTTCGCCGGGTCCGGAAAAGTGGAATTTGAGCAAATGCGCTCAAACGGAAAAACTCCATGAATGAAAAAGATTCAAAATGAGAAAATATAAACAACGGAAGAAACAGCGTCAAAAACTAAGTCCCGAACAGAGAGATATGCCCCAAACAAGTTAGGAGCTAACCAGGGCCAGAAACCCTGAAACTAGAGAAAAACGACCAAAAGGCAATTCTAAGATTACACAACTCGATGAAAAGTGAAAATAAATCCCGTACAAGAACCAGGCTCAAAACAAGACATTTAGTAATAACTTTCATTAATTGCACAATGGCCCCTCCAAAAAGTAAAAACTGCACTAATGACCCAGAATGAAAATATCTTCCAAAAATATTTTCTTAAAAACCCCTAAAATAAAATATCTTCAAAAGATATTTACGAAAATCACCCTAAGAAACCAAAATATTTCTGAAGAATTATGCATCCATGCCCATATGGACACCGGGAGCAACCAGAGTACTTTCTTACAAAAGTAAAGATACGTATTTCATGGAAACCACTTAGAATGAAGATACGTGAAGTCAAAAACCAACTCCGAATACAAAAGTGAGGTTATGCCAACAAAGTGACAAATGGGGAAAAGACAAAATAGGGAAAAGGACGAAAAGTGAATAGTGTCGAAAAACGAAAAATGTGGAAATGACTCAATCTATAAAGGAAGTTGTTAATCCAAAGGAAAGAGTCTTAGAAACTATCTTCGAGAATTCGAAATGACACTAAGTGACAAGAAACCGAACTTAGAAAAAAAAATTTCAACGAAAAAAATTCATCCGCAAAATTCTGAGGAAAAAGGAAAGGAAGGAAATGACCGGGTCATTACATAACAATTTAGTATAATTAGAATTTCTAATGCCACGCATCAAGATATAGATTCCCAAAGTTATCAACTTGAAATCTAAAAGTGCAAAATCAGCAAAGGCGGATATACTTTTGGGCTACAAACCCTGGGCAGCCTACCCAACGCGCATACCATTGACTTCGAAGACTCTTGTCCCCGTACTAGAGCCAAACCCTAGCCATCAATTCGTAATAATGTCCCAAGTAACTCCAAAATCAACAAGTAAGTTCATAACTTATACACAATTAAATGATGCCCGAAATCACATTCCATGCACAAGTAGGTTGAAAACCATACAATCCATACCTTAGAGTTTCAATTCTAAAATAGCATATATAATGTCAAATACAAAGTGTACAATTTATTACACAAGACGATAATATATTCAATATTGGAAATATGTTCTCATAAATATAAATTTAACAACAATGTTACTCAATGCTTACAACATCACCAAGTGACTACACAACAAGTCCAAATCCATGATCTAAACATAGAAACAACTTCTACAACATAATTAAATCCAAGGTACAACGAGATAGAATTTAATTAAATAAAAATAATTAAATTCTCTAAATTTCAAATCATTTCCAAATGGCCTCAAATTAATATATGTTAAGGAACATAGCATGGTCATCGACAATATCAAGTCAAAAATCTAATTAAGTGGCTAAAACACTTAAAATAAATTTAATTAAACTAATTAATTAATTTTCTCTAGATTTCAAAACAATTCCAAATGTCCTCAAATTAACATAGGTTAAAGAACATACCAAGGCATATTTTAATATCACATTATAAGTTGATTTTATGCTAGTTACAACCATGTGAATTAAATCTTCATACAAGTGAAAGATTAAATAAAACTCTCAATACTTATTCAAATACTCCCAATTTAATATATGTTAAAGAACATATCAAAAATTAATTTAATAGCATGTCACAATTTAATTATATTGTAACGACCCAATCATTTGCCTCCTTTTCCTTTTTCTTGAAATTTTACGAATGAATTTTTTTCGTTTAATTTTCTTTTTTGAGCTCTGTTTCGTGTCGCTTAGTGTCATCTAGAGTGCTTGGAATTGGTTTCTGAGACTCTTTCATGTGAATTGACAACTTCCTTCGAGAACCGAGTCATTTCTGCATTGTCACTTTCGGACACGTTGCGCTATTTCGTCATTTTCCCTATTCTGTCTTATCTCCGTTTATCAGTTTTTGGCACAATCTCACTTGTCATGCTCGGAGTTAGTTTTTGACTTCATGTGCCTTCATCTTGAGTAGTTTCCTCGAAATACGTATCGTTACTTTTGTAAAAAAGTACTCTGGTTGCTCTCGGTGCCCACAGGGGCATAGATATACAATTCTTTAGAATCTTTTTCATTTCTTGGGGTGTTTTTCATAAATATCTTTTGAAGATATTTTATTTCAGGCATATCTAAGAAAATATCTTTAGGAAGATATCTTTAGGAAGATATTTTCATTCTGGGGCGGTTTCGCAGTTAACCCTTTTTGTAGGGGCTATTGTGCAATTAACAAAAGTTATTGCAAAATGCTTCATCTGGAGCCTGGATCCTCGTATGAGATTCATTTTCACATTTTGTAGAGTCCTGGACTCTTGGAATTTCCTTCTGGTCATATTTCCCCAGTTTTAGAGTTTCTGGACTTAGTTGTTACCGAACTTGTTCGGGGCATAACTTTCTGCTTGGGACTCAGTTTTTGACGCCGTTTCTTCCGTTGTTCATATTTTCTTATTTTAAATCTTTTTTGTTCACGGAGTTTTGCCATTTGAGCATGTTTACTCAAAATCCACTTTTTCAAACCCGGCGGGGCCCTTTCGAGGCACTTTTTGAAATTTCTATAAATAGGTTGCCCTAATTTTTTAAATCAGATTTACAGACCTTATTCCTCCTCTTGGCGGGCAGCCATGGGAGCCCAAGGGGCTGCCTTCACTCTTTCTTCTCCTCCACTTGATTTCCTTGGTAGAAATCCTTCGGCCTTAGCATTTGTTGTTCGCCTTGTCGGGCTCTACCATTACCCCTAATTAGAAACCATTTTTGGCCAAGTTTTGAGTTTGGGTTTGAGGCCAAGTTTGGATTTTCATGGGGCTTCTTGGGGATTCATATAGATCGTGTTGTCCCCGACAAAACCCTTCAGTTTCGGCGGATTCGAAACATTTTTTTTTCGGTGGGCCTTTGAGGTTTTCATCTCAAATTGAGGTAAGGGGTGTTATAATTTACTTTATTGCTCTATTATGTGCTTGTGATGTTTATTCAACTCAATTGCATGCTTGGATATTAAATCTAGAATTTTTTATTATTTATTTTCTAGTATGAAATTTAATTTTCCCAGTGAGTTATAACATGTTTTAAACTTGTGGGTTGACATTATATTACACCTTGATATGTTGATTAACATATATTAAAATTGGAGCATTTGGATAAGAAATGAAGATTTTATTTAATATTTATCTTGAATAAAATATTAATTTCATGTGGCCTTAACTAGCTTGAAATCAATGTGTGATAGCATATTATATTTGGCCTTAGCATGCTCTTCAACATAGTTGAATTTGAAAGTAATTGGAGGTGTTTCGAAAATTAGTAATTTTAATTAATTTGCCCCGAGTGCACTATTCACTTCATTTAAATTCTGACTTGATATTCTTGATCTACATGCCATATAGCTTCACATATATTTGATTTAGAATATTCGGCGAGGTTTTTGAGACCTTTCATTTAATTAATTTCCTTGTTTAAGATTTAATCCTCATGGTGATATACAACTTGGAATTGAATTGTGGCATGCTAGAAAATTAAGCTTTGGTGTGGTTGTTCACATATATTAAATTGTGATTAATTGCATGAGAATTGAAACCTTTATTTTATATTTAACTTTAGTGAAAGTTTAATTTACATAGGTATAACTTGCATGAAATAAGCTTGTAATGTGATATTACATTAGTCATTGGCATGTTCTCTAAGATATGTTAAATTGAGAGCATTTGGTTAAGTTTGAAAATCTAGAGATTTTAATTAAAAGAATTAATTAAAATCTATTTTGTGGTCCCATTAGCTTAATTAAGATTTTAACTTGATATTTGTATTGGCCATGACTTGTTTACTAGTATATATTAATTGTGGACCATTTGAAGTTACTTTAGAACCTTGGTAATTAAATTAGCATGATTTAATTAGAGTTCTACTTTGTTGTTCCAATAACCTAATTGAGTTTTAGAATGGATATAGGTGATGACCATGCCATGTTCTTTAATATGTATTAATTTGAGGTTATTTGGAATTGAATTAGAATCTAGGGAATTTAATAATTTTTATTTAATTAAATTCTATCGAATTGAGCCATGGATAAAATTGTATTTGAAAGTCGTTTCTATATCAAAATCCTGGACATGGACTTGTTGTATATTCATTTGGTTATGTTTTGAGCATTGGATAACATAGTTGCTATGTTTATACTCATGAGAATATGTTTTCCTTATTGAATATATTGTTTCCTTGTGTGATGATTTGCACATTTCGTATTTAACATCTTTCATGCATAGCGTGTAACGAATCGCACACTGAAGATTCAACATTCATCATATCATATTAGTTGTGGACTTCGAGCATGTATTGTATAGGTTTCCAAATTTGGTTGTCCGTGGTCGATAGTTGATTATCTTGTATATACATACTGATATGTACGTTGTTGCACAACTTGTTAATTTTGGAAACTTGGGGACATCATTGTTTGGCTACGGCTAGGACGTGGTTCTAGTACGGGGGATAGTCCCTCTATATAGTCTAGTGCGCACATAGGGAGGTTACCTACGGGCTAGTAACCCTAAAGTAACCACATTGTCGGTTTGATCCGGCATGACGTCCAAGTATCCACTTTATTTTATTTCGCATTTCATTTCAAGCTGATAACTAGATGATGTTATGACTTGTTGTTTCTTACTTGTTTTCTCGTTTTAAGTTTCAGGATGTTTACTTTGAGAAACCATGTTTTACGCATTGTATTAGAAGTTCTAATGTTGGTTAGATTGCATTGAAATTGTAATTTGTATTTTGATTGTTCAACATGGTCTAGGATGATTCCTTAGACTTATTTAGAACATAGACGTTAGGTGGTATGATCACTTTAGTTGTTTCTGTATTCTAGATTGCAAGTTGATACCTTTAAGAACCTTTATCTTGTTGCTTTGTATAACGTGCTTCCATATTATTTGAATTACATAGATGATGATATTTATGCTAGAAATGATCTAAGATAGTTTAGGATGATCCCTGAGTCTAATCTTTGACATAGACGTTAGGTGACATGGTCCCTTTTTGAAATGATTCATGTTGTCAAAAAATCTTAAAGAAATCAAGTCATGCATGCTCGTCCCTTAGGAATAAACTTGTTAGTCTTGTTTATTCACCTCGAAGTTACTGGGTGTTTTGCAGGTGAAGAAGCTTTGTTGTGAGATACACAACACTCTTAGATAGGCTAAAAGTCTTGAAGTATTTTTGATGATATTGAATATGCACATGTTAGCATATCATGTTTACTTTTATTTGTTTTGACAAAACTTGTACTTATTGTTTAAGCCATGTAATGTGCACTTAAGTGCACCTTTTGAAACTCTTTTGATGTGTATATAATGAGGCCGGAGGCCAATATCATATATTATGTATGTTATGCACTTTTACTTACAAACTTCATTATGGAAATATTGAAAATTCATGAGATATTATTTCATTTTCGCACCGGTGCGGGCATTGTGTATGTAATTCATCCTTTAGCATTCGTTTGCCATATGTGAGGTGTGGCCAAGGGCTAAACACCATTTAGTTCTTATTTTTGCATTTTAGTTTCATATTTTGCATTTTGGGCTAAAATAGTGAAATCTGAGCCTTTAAGGGTTCATTTTCAAATCAGGTGGTGCAAAGTGTGTTCCAGCACCTCCACTAGGTCTCATTTATCCTGTATGAAGTGTGGCCAAGGGCCAAATAGTCATTTGAAACCATTTCCTAATTTTGGTTTTCATATTTCCCATTTCTAGTTCATTTTTGCCTTTTTGGCTGTTGGGGGGTCAAATTTTGCATCGGTGGTATTTTTAAGTCGTGGACCATTGTAGCACGTCCAAATAGGTAAGTTACATTTGTGTACATGGTCGTTTTTGGGTAAAACCACATCCTTGGTGATTTGAGCCTCTTGTGAATTCATTTCGCACTTTTTTTGCATAATCTGATCTAGGGGCATTCTGGACATTTCACATCAGTTTTATTTTCTTCTTTTGACATGGTTGAATAGAAAACATGATTTTAGAGGGGGTTTCTTCTTTGTGTTTTTCCAGAAAATGTCGTCTTGGTACCGGAAATCCCTCGTGAAGTTTCAGCTTCCAGTTTTTATTTAACAGCTTTATGACCCTCATGACCAGATTTCTTGGAGGGGCATTTTGGGTATTTTACAGTGAGTTTTTTTTTTTAATTCTCCATGAATTACGTAGAAAACTCAATTTTGAGCGGGGTTTCTTCTTCGTGTTTTTCCAGAAAAACTTGTCTTGACCTCCGTTTCAAGCCTCAGTTCTGGGCAGATCAAAATAAAATGTAGCAGCAGCCCAGGGTTGCCACCAGCCATGTCTTTGGGCGCCGGCATGCGCGCCGGTGGGCTCGCGCATGGGCGCCGTGTGCGCCATGGCCTTCGTCAGGCCGCCGCGACGTCTCAACTTCAAACCCTCGTTTCTCCCTCGTTCGGACTCCAAATCGAGTGAACTTTTTTTTGAACTTGACTAATTCTTCGCTGTCTTTCCAACGGTATGCTCAGTTACACCTGGATTTTCCTGGATAATTACCAATTTACCCTTTTAGCCTTAAGTGCTCATTTTTTTTTGTCAGGTCGTTTCTCCTTTGTCTGGACTCCGAATCATGCGATTATTGAGTCCATCCTAATTATTTTTTTGTTGTCTTTCCAGCGGTGTGCCCGGTGGCACCTGAATCCACATTTTTCAAAAATGACTATTTTGCCCCTGGGGGTTTATTTGTCATATTTTGACCTTTTGCTTCCGCATCAGTTCTCATTGAATTCCACGACCTCATGGAAGGTCACTTTGACTTCTAAGAGTCCTGTTTTCTGTTTTCGCTTCCGCATATCGGATCCATTATCGGGTCAAATCTTCGGTTCATCACAGGACACGCTAGTCTAAAAACCAGGGTCGTCACAGGTGGTATCAGAGCTCCTAGGTTCGAAAACCTTAGAACGACGGGTTTTGGGTGCATATCATGGTCACGTTGTTTTGCTTTGATGTGTCATTTATATCTTGATAACATGTCTTGTATGATAACATGTTCACATGCTTAGGTGTTTTGAGACATCTATTATTGTTTAAGCATACTTTATGTGTATATGTGCTTCTTGATAAAATGTTTTGATGTGATAACATGTCTGTTTGCTTATGTGGCACCTTGAGTAGATAGTCCATTGCTATGATGCATACTAGCTGTTTACTTTTATGTCTGGTTTTGGCATTGTCTCTAAGGATCTGTCGTATCCCTTGGATGCATTCTTGTTTCACGAGTTTCTTCCTTGGATAGGAGAAATTCATTCTGTAAGGACCCATGTCAGGATCCTTCTTGTCTGTTCTGTCAATTGATGAGAGTAAGGCTCATGTGAGTGTAGAATCGCAATTCTTGTCTAGTGGAGTGAGACATGGGCCAGGGAGGCACCGTTTCATTTCTTTTTCTTTCGTGGCTTCTAGATCTAAGGCCTTAAGCATAATGGTGTCAGTGTCATTGTTGTCAGAGTTTTGGGATTAGCTACCCCAACTCTCGCAGGTGCCTGGTTCCCGCAGTGCTTTCGGTAATGATCATTTCTGACATTGATGTCATTTGTATCGAAAAGTTCCCTTCTGGGGCACGTTATGAACTAGTGCCTTATACTGTCATGCTACCTTACTGACGAGTAAGTGTAGGCGGGTTCTCGTTGCTGTTCGTACTACCTTGTCACTCTCTTCTTTCACCACGTTTGACGTTTAATTATCTTGGGATTCTCTCGGTGGTTGACATTGAGTTAATGTGCCGATTCGTATGAGGTGTTGCCTCAGTTCATGGTTTCGCGTTCCTTCAGTTGATCTTTAGACTTCAGGATTTGTCCTTCAGTGCGTTGTGAGCTGTCCTTTGATTTGACCTTTTGTTCGGTCATTATTCTGTTCTCTCTGGTATGTTCCTAATTTCGGGAACAAAATTCCTTTAAGGAGGGTAGGTTGTAACGACCCGATCATTTACCTCCCTTTCCTTTTTCTTGAAATTTTACGAATGAATTTTTTTCGTTTAATTTTCTTTTCTAAGCTCTGTTTCGTGTTGCTTAGTGTCATCTTGAGTGCTTGGAATTGGTTTCTGAGACTCTTTCATGTGAATTAACAACTTCCTTTGAGGACTGAGTCATTTCTACATTTTCACTTTCGGACACTATGCGCTATTTCGTCCTTTTCCCTATTTTGTCTTATCTCCGTTTGTCAGTTTTTTGGCACAACCTCACTTCTCAAGCTCAGAGTTGGTTTTTGACTTCACGTGCCTTCATCTTGAGTAGTTTTCTCGAAATACGTATCTTTACTTTTGCAAGAAAGTACTCTGGTTGCTCCCCCACAGGGGCATGGATGCACAATTCTTTAGAATCTTTTTCATTTCTTGGGGTATTTTTCGTAAATATCTTTTGAAGATATTTTATTTCAGGGGTATCTAAGAAAATATCTTTTGGAAGATATTTTCATTCTGGGGCGGTTTCGCAGTTAACCCTTTTTGTAGGGGCCATTGTGTAATTAATGAAAGTTATTACAAAATGCCTCGTCTGGAGCCTGGATCCTCGTACAGGATTCATTTTCACATATCATCGAGTCATGAACTCTTGGAATTTCCTTCTGGTCATATTTCCCCAGTTTTAGAGTTTCTGGACCCAATTGTTGCCGAACTTGTTCGGGGCATAACTTTCTGCTCGGGACTCAGTTTTTGACGCCGTTTCTTCCATTGTTCATATTTTCTTATTTTAAATCTTTTTTGTTCATGGAGTTTTGCTGTTTGAGTACGTTTGCTCAAAATCCACTTTTCCGGACCCGACGGGGCCCTTTTGGGGCACTTTTTGAGATTTCTATAAATAGGTTGCCCCTAATTTTTAAAATCAAATTTTCAGACCTTCTTCCTCCTCTTGGCTGGCAGCCATGGGAGCCCAAGGGGCTGCCTTCACTCTTTCTTCTCCTCCACTTGATTTCCTTGGTAGAAATCCTTCGGCCTTAGCATTTATTGTTCGCCTCGTCGTGCTCTACCATTACCCCTTATTAGAAACCATTTTTGGCCAAGTTTTGAGTTTGGGTTTGAGGCCAAGTTTGGATTTTCATGGGGCTTCTTGGGGATTCATATAGATCGTGTTGTCTCCGACAAAACCCTTCGGTTTTGGCGGATTCGGAACACTTTTTTCGGTGGGCCTTTGAGGTTTTCATCTCAAATTGAGGTACGGGGTGTTATAATTTACTTTCTTGCTCTATTATGTGCTTGTGATGCTTATTCAACTCAATTGCATGCTTGGATATTAAATCTAGAATTTTTTATTATTTATTTTCTAGTATGAAATTTAATTTTCCCAGTGAGTTATAACATGTTTTAAACTTGTGGGTTGACATTATATTACACTTTGATATGTTGATTAACATATATTAAAATTGGAGCATTTGGATAAGAAATGAAGATTTTATTTAATATTTATCTTGAATAAAATATTAATTCATGTGGCCTTAACTAGTTTGAAATCAATGTGTGATAGCATATTATATTTGGCCTTAGCATGCTCTTCAACATAGTTGAATTTGAAAGTAATTAGAGGTGTTTCGAAAATTAGTAATTTTCAATTAATTTGGCCCGAGTGCACTATTCACTCCATTTGAATTCCGACTTGATATTCTTGATCTACATGCCATATAGCTTCACATATATTTGATTTAGAATATTCGGTGAGGTTTTGAGACCTTTCATTTAATTAATTTCCTTGTTTAAGATTTAATCCTCATGGTGATATACAACTTGGAATTGAATTGCGGCATGCTATAAAATTAAGCTTTGGTGTGGTTGTTCACATATATTAAATTGGGATTAATTCCATGAGAATTGAAACCTTTATTTTATATTTAATTTTAGTGAAAGTTTAAGTTACATAGGTGTAACTTGTATGAAATAAGCTTGTAATGTGATATTACATTAGTCCTTGGCATGTTCTCTAAGATATGTTAAATTGAGAGCATTTGGTTAAGTCTGAAAATTTAGAGATTTTAATTAAAAGAATTAATAAAAATCTATTTTGTGGTCCCATTAGCTTAATTAAGATTTTAACTTGATATTTTTATTGGCCATAACTTGTTTACTAGTATATATTAATTGTGGACCATTTGAAGTTGCTTTAGAACCTTGGTAATTAAATTAGCATGATTTAATTAGAGTTCTACTTTGTTGTTCCAATAACCTAATTGAGTTTTAGAATGAATATAGGTAATGACCATGCCATGTTCTTTAATATGTATTAATTTGAGGTTATTTGGAATTGAATTAGAATCTAGGGAATTTAATTATTTTTATTTAATTAAATTCTATCGAATTGAGTCATGGATATAATTGTGTTTGAAAGTCGTTTCTATATCAAAATCCTGGACATGGACTTGTTGTATATTCATTTGGTTATGTTTTGAGCATTAGATAACATAGTTGCTATGTTTATACTCATGAGAATATGTTTTCCTTATTGAATTTATTGTTGCCTTGTGTAATGATTTGCACATTTCGTATTTAACATCTTTCATGCATAGCGTGTAACGAATCGCACACTGAAGATTCGACATTTATCATATCATATTAGTTGTGACTTAGAGCATGTATTGTATTGGTTTCCAAATTTGGTTGTGCATGGTAGATAGTTGATTATCTTGTATATACATGCTGACATATACGTTGTTGCACAACTTGTTAATTTTGGAAACTTGAGGATGTCGTTGTTTGGCTACGGCTAGGACGTGGTTTTAGTACGGGGGATAGTCCCTCTATATAGTCTAGTGCACACATAGGGGGGTTCCCTATGGGCTAGTAACCCTAAAGTAACCACATTATCGGCTTGATTTGGCGTGACGTCCATGTATCCAAGTTATTTGATTTCGCATTTCATTTCAAGTTGATAACTAGATGATGTTATGACTTGTTGTTTCTTACTTGTTTTCTCGTTTTAAGTTTTTGGATGTTTGTTTTGAGAAACCATGTTTTACGCGTTGTATTAAAAGTTCTAATGTTGGTTAGATAGTATTGAAATTATAATTTGTGTTTTGATTGTTCAATATGGTCTAGGATGATTCCTTAGACTTATTTAGAATATAGACGTTAGGTGGCATGATCACTTTAGTTGTTTTTGTATTCTAGATTGCAAGTTGATACCTTTAAGAACCTTTATCTTGTTGCTTTGTATAACGTTCTTCCATATTATTTGAATTGCATAGATGATGTGATTTATGCTAGAAATGATCTATGATAGCTTAGGATGATCCCTGAGTCTAATCTTTGAATTAGACGTTAGGTGACATGGTCCCTTTTTGAAATGATTCATGTTGTCTAAAAATCTTAAGGAAATCGAGTCATGCATGCTCGTCCCTTACGAATAAACTTATTAGTCTTGTTTATTCACCCCGAAGTTACTGGGTGTTTTGCAGGTGAAGAAGCTTTGTTATGAGATACACAACACTCTTAGATAGGCTAGAAGTCTTGAAGCATTTTTGATGATATTGAATATGCACATGTTAGCATATCATGTTTACTTTAATTTGTTTTGACAAAATTGTACTTATTGTTTAAGCCATGTAATGTGCACTTAAGTGCACCTTTTGACACTCTTTTGATGTGTATGTAATGAGGCCGGAGGCCAATATCATATATTATGTATATTATGCAGTTTTACTTACAAACTTCATTATGGAAATATTGAAAATTCATGAGATATTATGTCATTTTCGCACCGGTGCGTGCATTGTGTATGTAATTCATCCTTTAGCATTCGTTTGCCATATGTGAGGTGTGGCCAAGGGCAAAACACCATTTAGTTCTCATTTTTGCATTTTAGTTTCATATTTTGCATTTTGGGCTAAAATAGTGAAATCCGAGCCTTTAAGGGTTCATTTTCAAATCAGGTGGTGCAAAGTGTGTTCCGGCACCTCCACTAGGTCTCATTTATCCTGTATGAGGTGTGGCCAAGGGCCAAACAGTCATTTGAAACCATTTCCTAATTTTGGTTTTCATATTTCCCATTTCTAGTTCATTTTTGCCTTTTTGGCCGTTGGGGGGTCAAATTTTGCATCGGTGGTATTTTTAAGTCGTGGACCATTGTAGCACGTCCAAATAGGTAAGTTACGTTTGCGTGCATGGTCGTTTCTGGGTAAAACCACATCCTTGGTGATTTGAGTCTCTTGTGAATTCATTTCGCACTTTTTTTTGCATAATCTGATCTAGGGGCATTCTGGACCTTTCACATCAGTTTTATTTTCTTCTTTTGATATGGTTGGATAGAAAACATGATTTTAGGGGGGGGGGGTTTCTTCTCATGTTTTTCCAGAAAATGTCGTCTTGGTACCGGAAATCCCTCGTAAAGTTTCAGCTTCCAGTTTTCATTTAGCAGCTTTATGACCCTCGTGACCAGATTTCTTGAAGGGACATTTTGGGTATTTTACAGTAAGTTTTTTTTTTAATTTTCTCGCGTGTCACGTAGAAAACTCAATTTTGAGTGGGGTTTCTTCTTCATGTTTTTTCAGAAAAACTCGTTTTGACCTCCGTTTCAAGCCTCAATTCTGAGCAGATAAAAAATAAATGTAGCAGCAGCCAAGGGTTACCACCAACCATGTCTTTGGGCGCCGGTGGGCTAGCGCATGGGTACCGTGTGCGCCATGGCCTTCGTCGTGCCACCGCGACGTCTCAACTTCAAACCCTCATTTCTCCCTCGTCCGGACTCCAAATCGAGTGAACTTTTTTTTGAACTTGACTAATTTTTTGCTGTCTTTCCAACGGTGTGCTTGGTTGCACCCGGATCTTCCTGGATAATTACCAGTTTACCCTTTTAGCCTTAAGTGCTCATTTTTTTTCGTCAGGCCGTTTCTCCTTTGTCTGGACTCTGAATCATGCGATTCTTGAGTCCATCCTGATTTTATTTTTGTTGTCTTTCCAGCGGTGTGCCCGGTGGCACCCGAATCCATATTTTTTTAAAATGACTATTTTGCCCCTAGGGGCTTATTTGTCATATTTTGACATTTTGCTTCCGCATCAGTTCTCATTGAGTTCCACGACCTCATGGAAGGTCACTTTGACTTCTTAGAGTCCTGTTTTCTGTTTTTGCTTCCGCATATCGGATCCGTTATCGGGTCAAATCTTCGGTTCATCACAGGAAATGCTAGTCTAAAACCAGGGTCGTCACATATAACACATATATTATCATGTGAATTAAATCTTACACAAAGAAAATATTAAATTAAATTATAGATTATGAACAAAAGCATACATACAAGTTGTATAAACATCAATAGCATGCAAGACAACAAAAATATAATCCTATAATGTAACGACCCACTCCACCATATGGTATGATATTGTCCGCTTTGGGCTTGAGCCCGCATTGTTTTGCTCTTGGGCTTCACCCTAAAAGGCCTCATACCAATTGGAGATGACACACTTACATATAAGCACTTCACCATTCCTCTACCCAAGCGATGTGGGACTGTGCACCCGTAGCTCACCAGTGTGGTAGCCTGACAGTGTCTCTCGCACCCGCCCACGGCACACCCGCCCACAAGGTCACACAATCCACCCCCCTTGGAGGCCCGACGTCCCCGTCGGCATACTTCTGGTTGGGTCAGGCTCTGATACCATTTATAATGACCCACTCCATCACAAGGTATAATATTATCCCGCTTTGGGCCTGAGCCCACACGGTTTTGCCCTTGGGCTTTACCCCAAAAGGCTTCGTAGCAATTGGAGATGACACACTTGCATATAAGCACTTCACCTTTCTTCCACCCAGGCGATGTGGGACTGTGCACCCGTAGCTCTCCAGTGTGGTAGCCTGACAGTGTCTCTCGCACTCACCTACGGCACACCCGCCCACAAGGTCATCATATATAACATCCCCTACCTCCATTTGAGATGAAATCTCAAATCCCCACCAAAATGAAACCGCTCTGAATCCTACGAAACTCTTAAGTTATGTCGGGGACAACAAGGTGAACATTAAACACCAAGGAGGTACCATGAAAATCCAAACTTGCCTTTAAACCCAAACTCGAAAAATGGCCAAAAACAATTCTAATAAGGGGAAAAGGTGCGCCTCGCCAAGGCCTTCAATAAACACTAAGGGACTACGGCATTTACCATGAAGGAAAAGGCCGAAAAATGAAGAAGAAGGGTAGCAGCCCCTTGGCTACCATGGCTGCCGGCCAAGAGAGGGGAAAGAGATGAGAAATCTGACTTTTTCATCTAAAGTCACCCTATTTATAGAAAAACCCTAAAAGTGTCTTGAACGGGTCCTGCCGGGTACGAAAAAGTGAAATTCGCGCAGACGCGCTCAAATGGAAAAACTCCTTGAACAAAAAAGATCCGAAATGAGATAAAATAAATAACAGAAGAAACAGTGTCGAAAACCGAGTCTCGAGCAAAAAATATGCCCCGAACAAGTTCGGCGGCAACCGGGGTCAGAAACCCTAAAACTGGGGAAAAATGACTAAAAGGAAATTCTAAGAGTACACGACTCGATGAAAAGTGAAAATGAATCCCGTACGAGGATCTAGGCTCAAAACAAGGCATTTTTGCAATAACTTTCATTAATTGCAAAATAGTCCCTCCAAAAAGTGATAACTGCAAAACTGGCCTAGAATAAAAATATCTTCCAAAAGATATTTTCTTAAAAACCCCTGAAATAAAATATCTCCAAAACATATTTACGAAGAACACCCCAAGAAACAAGAATGTTTCTGAAGAACTGTGCATCCATGCCCCTATGGACACCAGGAGCAACCAGAGTACTTTTCTACAAAAGTAAAGATACGTATTTCATGGAAACCACTTAGAATGAAGGTACTTGAAGTTAAAAACCAACTCCGAACACAAAAAGTGAGGTTGTGCCAAAAAGTGACAAATTGGGAAAAAAGAAGAAAAGTGAATAATGTCCAAAAAGTGAAAATGTTGAAATGACGTGGTCCTCAAAGGAAGGTGTCAATCCAAGTAAAAGAGTCTCGAAAACCATTCCCGAGTGCTCAAGATGACACTATATGACAAGAAACCAAACTCAGAAAAGAAAAGATCAACGAAAAAAAATATCTGTAAAAATCTGAGAAAAGGAGAGGAAGAAAAATGATAGGGTCATTATAGGGAATGCCAAGGCCAATTTTTGTACCACCTCCACCTCCCGTTGTTCAAGCAAATCATGGGGCTTATGTAGAGCCACCAATTGCGAATCCTCCCCTTGCTTTAAGAGACCATTATGTACCCAATGAGTATAATGCACCAACATGCATTCAACTCCTTCCATTTAGAGCACACCATTATGAGATTAAACCACAAACAATTCAAATGCTTCCCAATTACCATCTGTTACCTAATGAAGAACCTTATAAGCATTTGGATGAATTTCTTGAAGTATGTTCTACCGTGAAATACACAGACATGCAGAAAGAAGTTTTGCGGTTAAAACTTTTCCCTTTTACCCTAAAGGATAAAGCAAAATATTGGTTTAACAATTTGAGACCTTTTTCTATAACTTCGTGGGCGGAGATGCAACAAGAGTTCTTGAGGAAGTACTGTCCCGTGTCAAAAACCAATGCGATGAGAGCTTCAATTCATGAATTCTTGCAAGGGGATGGGGAAATGTTGCATGAGGCATAGTAATGGTTAAACGATTTACTTAAATGTCCTCATCATGACATCCCTAAATGGCAATTAGTTTAGCACTTCTTTGAAAGTTTTTTAGACAACCATAAGCGTATGGTTGATGCTTTTATGGGTGGTTTTTATCTTGATAAGCATGAAGATGATGTGTGACGCTTATATGTGAGCATGAGTAAAAACTCAATGCACAGATCCTTATCATCTAAAAATGATAGAAATATAGGTGGAAGGAAAAATGTAGGCATATATCAAGTTGATAATTCTAATGATATAATTGCCGAAGTGAAGTCCCTATCTCAAAGGTTTGATTAATTTTTTATCAACCAAAATTTAGCCCACCAAGTGTCTTCCTCCCCTAATCATAATTATCATTATTCCAATGAATCTTGCATGACTTATTCTAGTGTTTTGTATTCTACTTCCAATTGTCCTCATGGACATGTCCCTATGGCACTCACTATAATCCCGGGTGGAGGAACCATCCAAATTTCTCTTGGAAAAGCCAAGGGGAATGTTCAAACCCTCCCCAAAGTGGTTTCCAAAACAAGTATGTTCCACCCCCTTTGCAAAGCTAAGGTTCCCAAGGTTACAGTTCATCTTACCAAGCATCAAATGGAAATCAATTTTCAAACTCTCATTTTCCAAATCAATCATCATATTCTCAAGGTAATTTAAGAAGTCCCGCATTTGAAGAGAAAGTTTTATCCACTTTGGGTACTTTGGAGGCAAATACTCAATTGCTTCATTCTCACTCCCAATCGATAGCAAAGTTAGAAACCCAAGTTCGGCAAATAACTAGCACGTTGAATGCGAGAGAGAAAGGAAAAATGCCTTTAAATCCCTTACTGAAGCAACAATTTGTAGTGGAGACTAACTTCTCTTCGGAAGGTCATACAATTGAACATGTAAATGTGGTGACCACTTTGAGAAGTGGTAAGGTTATTAACAACCAAGTTGGTAAGTCCAATGAAAAGAGTGAACTGGTGCAACCCAAAGTTGACACCCATCCTGTCTCACATCCCACTTCTCCTTCATTGAATGTGAAAGACCCTTTTGTTGAATGTTTCAAAGAATGTTTTTGAAAAAGCTTTTGAGCTTAAGGCTCCATTTTCGGATGCTTTAAAAGCATTCACCTCTTTTGAAAAGTAACAAAGCAAAGCCAATGAAATCATTGATGTGTTTAGGCAAGTAAAAATAAATCTTCCTCTCTTGGGTGCAATTCGACAAATTATGGCTTATGCCAAATTTTTGAAAGATCTTTGCACCTTTAGGAGGCAAAACAAAAGCCAAGCACTGAGAAAAGTTATTTTAACCGAACAAGTAAGCTCTATCTTACAACACAACACCCTCCCAAAATTCAAAGACCCCGGTTCACCTACTACTTCATATACTATTGGTGATCATGTTATCAATCAGGCTTGTCAATGATTTGAAACTGATGTCGGTAGTTTTGCAACTAGCCGACCGAAAAATTAAGAAGCCCTGGGGGTATCATTGACAAGTTCTTCTTCCCGGTCGATTTAGTTGTCAATGACAAAGAACTGGTCCCAAATCTTAAGAGCCAAATTCCTGTTATCCTTGGTCGTCCTTTCTTGGCTACTGCTAATGCCAACATTAATTGCAAGATGGGGATAATGAATATGTAACGATCCGGTCATTTGCCTTCCTTTCCTTTTTCCTGAAATTTTACAAATGATTTTTTTTCGTTTAATTTTCCTTTCTGAGCTCTATTTCGTGTCGCTTAGTGTCATCTCGAGTGCTCGGAATTGGTTTCTAAGACTCTTTCATGTGAATTGACAACTTCCTTTGAGGACCAAGTCATTTTCGCATTTTTCATTTTTGGACACTATGCGCTATTTCGTCTTTTCCCTATTCTGTCATTTTCCCTATTTCGTCTTATCTCTGTTTGTCAGTTGTTGGCACAACCTCACTTTTCATGCTCGGAATTAGTTTTTGACTTCACGTGTCTTCATCTTGAGTGGTTTTCTCGAAATACGTATCTTCACTTTTGCAAGAAAGTACTCTGGTTGCTCTCGGTGTCCATAGGGGCATGGATGTACAATTCTTCAGAATCTTTTTCATTTCTTGGGGTGTTTTTCATAAGTATCTTTTGAAGATATTTTATTTCAGGGGTATCTAAGAAAATATCTTTTGGAAGATATTTTCATTCTTGGACAGTTTCGCAATTAACCCTTTTTGTAGGGGTCATTGTGCAATTAATGAAAGTTATTGCAAAATACCTTGTCTGGAGCCTGGATCCTCGTACGGGATTCATTTTCACATTTCGTCGAGTCGTGGACTCTTAGAATTCTATTCTGGTCGTTTTTTTCCAGTTTCAGAGTTTCTAGACCCAGTTGCCGCCGAACTTGTTCGGGACATAACTTTTTGCTCGGGACTCAGTTTTTGACACCGTTTCTTCCGTTGTTCATATTTTCTTATTTTAAATCTTTTTTGTTCATAGAGTTTTGCCGTTTGAGTGCGTTTACTCAAAATTCACTTTTTGGGACCCGGCGGGGCCCTTTTGGAGCACTTTTTTTAGATTTCTATAAATAAGTTGCCCTAATTTCTAAAATCAAATTTTCAGACCTTCTTCCTCCTCTTGTCTGGCAGCCTTGGGAGCTGAAGGGGCTGCCTTCACTCTTTCTTCTCCTCCACTAGATTTCCTTGGTAGAAATCATTCGGCCTTAGCATTTGTTGTTCGCCTCGTCGTGCTCTACCATTACCCCTTATTAGAAACCATTTCTGACCAAATTTTGAGTTTGGGATTGAGGTCAAGTTTGGATTCTCATGGGGCTTCTTGGGGATTCATATAGATCGTGTTTTCCCCGACAAAACCTAAGAGTTTTGTCGGATTCAGAGCCGTTTCAATTCGGTGGGGATTTGGGATTTTCATCTCAAATTGAGGTAGGAGGTGTTATAGGTTTAATTCTTGTTATATAACATGCTATTGATGCTTATACAACTTGATTGCATGCTTAAATATGAAATCTAGAGATTTTATTATTTAATTTTCTTGTATTGGATTTGATTTTTCCGGTTGCTTATGACTTGTTTTAAACATGTAGCATGGTAATATAATACTCTATAAAATGGTCATTGACATATATTAAATTGAGGGAATTTGAACAAGTAATAAAGATTTTATTTAATATTTATCTTGAATAAAATATTAAATCATGTAGCCTTAACTAGCTCAAAATCAATATGTGTTAGCATATTAAATTAGGCATTAACATGCTCATGGTGATATACAACTTGGAATTGAATTGTGGCATGCTAGAAAATTAAGCTTTGGTGTGGTTGTTCACATATATTAAATTGGGATTAATTGCATGAAAATTGCAACCTTTATTTTATATTTAAATTTAGTGAAAGTTTAATTTACATAGGTGTAACTTGCATGAAATAAGCTTGTAATGTGATATTACATTAGTCCTTGGCATGTTCTCTAAGATATGTTAAATTGAGAGCATTTGGTTAAGTTTGAAAATCTAGAGATTTTAATTAAAAGAATTAATTAAAATCTATTTTGTGGTCCCATTAGCTTAATTAAGATTTTAACTTGATATTTGTATTGGCCATGACTTGTTTACTAGTATATATTAATTGTGGACCATTTGAAGTTGATTTAGAACCTTGGTAATTAAATTAGCATGATTTAATTAGAGTTTTACTTTGTTGTTCCAATAACCTAATTGAGTTTTAGAATGGATAGAGGTGATGACCATGCCATGTTCTTTAATATGTATTAATTTGAGGTTATTTGGAATTGAATTAGAATCTAGGGAATTATTTTTATTTAATTAAATTCTATCGAATTGAGCCATGGATATAATTATGTTTGAAAGTCGTTTCTATATCAAAATCCTGGACATGGACTTGTTGTATATTCATTTGGTTATGTTTTAAGCATTGGATAACATAGTTGCTATGTTTATACTTATGAGAATATGTTTTCCTTATTGAATATATTGTTGCCTTGTGTAATGATTTACACATTTCGTATTTAACATCATTCATGCATAGCGTGTAACGAATCGTACACTGAAGATTCGACATTCATCACATCATATTAGTTGTGGACTTAGAGCATGTATTGTATAGGTTTCCAAATTTGGTTGTGCTTGGTAGATAGTTGATTATCTTGCATATTCCTGTTGATATATGCGTTGTTGCACAACTTGTTAATTTTGGAAACTTGGGGATGTCGTTGTTTGACTATGGATAAGACGTGGTTCTAGTACGGGGGATAGTCCCTCTATATAGTCTAGTGCGCACATTGGGAGGTTACCCATGGGCTAGTAACCCTAAAGTAACTATGTTGTCGGTCTGATCCGGCGTGACGTCCGAGTATCCACTTTATTTGATTTCGCATTTCATTTTTAAGTTGATAACTAGATGATGTTGTAACTTGTTGTTTCTTATTTGTCGTTCCATTTTAAGTTACAGGATGTTAACTTTGCGAAATTGTGCTTTATACGTTGTATTGGAAGTTCCAATGTTGGTTAAATTGCATCGATATTGAAAATCGTGTTTTAACGTTCTAATAAAGCTTAGGATTGATCCTGATTCATTTATAACATAGACGTTAGGTGGCATGACCCACTTCTATTATTTTCGTGCTTTAGATTCCAAGCTGATAGCTTTAAGAAATTGTATTTTGTTGCCTTGTATAATATGCTTTTATGTGGTTAGACTGCATTGAAGTTGTAATTTGCGTTTTGATTGTTCAGCATGGCCTAGGTTGATTCCTTAGACTTATTTAGAACATAGACGTTAGGTGACTTGATCACTTTAGTTGTTTCTGTATTCGAGATTGCAAGTTAATACCTTTAAGAACCTATATCTTGTTACTTTGTATAACATGCTTCCATATTGTTTAAATGGCATAGGTGATGTGATTTATGCTAGAAACATTCTAAGATAGCTTAGGATGCTCCCTGAGTCTCATTTCGATATAGACGTTAGGTGGCATGAACCCCTTTAACATGTTTCACCTTAAGGTGATAAATTTGTAAAATGTTAGGTCGATGCATGCTTATCTCCTATGAGTAGCTTTATGTTACTCACCCCTACGATACTGGGGCATATTTCAGGTATGAAGACTTAGTTCGTGAAGCCTAGCATTCCTTGGATGTCGTGTAGCTTTTAAGTTTCCATTTCATGCAAATGTTAGCATGAAATGTCATTTTGTAGACTTATATGTCAAAATATTTATATTTGATTCCATGTATGTAGTATGTACATAAGTGCACTCCTTTCAATGTATTTGACATGTATAAGATGAGGCCGGAGGCCAATGACATGTGTATTGTATTCTATACAACTTTTTAACTTCATAAAATATTATGAAAACCTTGAAAAATTGCAAGTCATTGCTTCATCATGGTTGCATCGGGTATGGGAATTCTATTTTCATTCTTTCATAGGGACTTTACATCGTATTTTTTTTGGTTTCTTATGCATAGTCGAGTAGAAAACGTGATTTTAAGGGGGGTTTCTTCTTCGTGTTTTTCCAGAATAACTCGTTTAAGGTTCCGTTTTTAGCCTCGGTTCTGGGAAAAAATTTTAATTGGTGCTTGCTGTTAAAACACTATTCCTGCCCAGATTTCTTACCTGGAAAATAAGTCTAATTTTTTGAAACTTTGAGGCTTCATATCTTCTTCGTCCCGACTCCAAATCAAGTGATTTTTGAGTCTAAATTTATTAGTTTTTGCTTGTCTATCCAACGGTATTCACGGTTGCATCTAATTCTATCTGGAAAGATTATTTTACCCTTTGTAAAGTACCCTTGCTGCACTGATTTTAAACTCAAAGGTTGGTTTTTTTGAAACTTTGACGTTTCATATCTTCTTCATCCGAACTCCGAATCAAGTGATTCTTGAGTCTAGATTCATTAATTTTTCCTAGTCTATCTATAGGTATGCTCAGTTGCATCCAGTTTTGTCTAAAAAGACCATTTTACCCCTTGTCAATTACCTTTGCAGCACTATTTTGAAACCCAAAAGTTGGTTTTTATGAAACTTTGGAGTTTCATATCTTCTTCATCCGGACTCTAAATTAGGTGATTCTTGAGTCTAGATTTGTTAATTTTTCATTGTCTTTCTAGCGGTATGCTCGGTGGCGCCCGAATTCATATTTTTTAAAAATGACTATGTTGCCCCTAGGGTCTTATTTGTCATATTTCTGACCTTTTGCTTCCACATCAGTTCTCATTGAGTTCCACGATCTCATGGAAGATCACTTTGACTTCTTAGAGTCTTATTTTCTGTGTTCGTTTTCGCTTATCGGATCCGTTATCGGGTCAACCTTCGGTTCATCACAGGACACGCTGGCCTAAAAACCAGGGTCGTCACTGAATATCTCATTTGGCTACATGAAAGTGAAGTTGAACATTTTTAACCCAACCCCTAACTCTATAGACAAACATGAAGATATATGTGTTGTTGAAAAATGTTTTGCAAATGAATCCTGAAAAGAATGAGTCCTTGCTTGGTGTTGAAACATCAAATGGTTTGCCTTCCTAAAAGATTTGAAAAGAAATTGTTTTCAAGTCTAGTGTTGAATGGGCATGGAAGCCTGATAAGTGCTTAAATGTTGTACGTTTCAGCACCTAAACTAAGGTATTTTAGTCCTTACATCTATCTTATTTTCATATTTAAGTTCTAATTTATATTTTTGTCAATTTTAGGTCAATAAGGTTCTCTTATTTTCATATTTAAGTTCTAATTTATATTTTTGTCAATTTTAGGTCAATAAGGTTCAAACGGACTAATTTTGGTTTACTAAAGCCTTTTTAGAGCCAAGCAAAGACATTCAGAAAAAGTTCAAAAAAGGGCAAAAAGCGGTCGCAGCCCATTGCTCGTATAGTGTGTTGATTCTTCAAAAGCGGTCAATCTCGGGCCTTTGATGATGTTCCCAAAGATGAAGAAACAAACCAATTAGCCCGGGGCCAAAATGAAGCTAAATAAGGCTTAAAGGAAATTTCCAACTCTGGGGGATCGATCCCCCACTATTCACAGAACTAAAAATGCCCTTGGGGGATCGATCCCCCACTATTCACAGAACTAAAAATGCGCTTGGGGGATCGATCCCCAAGGCTGAGGGATCGATCCCCCAGCCCCTAGTAGCATTATGGGATTTTTTCTTTTGGGCTTATTTTATTTTTATTTTTTTTGTAACTTATGGGCTTTAATAGAGTTTATTACTTAAGGGAAACAAGCCCATTAATTTTAGGGTTAGTTTTTCATTAGTTTTAGAGAATATTATTTTTTTGATTAGGTATTATTTTTCTGCATCGTGATATCGATATTCTCAAGCATAATATGGTTTGCTAGTATGGTTTTACAACTAGGTTTTTGCATCCAAATTTGGGGGAGCCATCTTTCTTACTGGATCATTGCCGGACTTTATAGTCTTTGCCATCACGGTATACTCTTTCCATCATTTTTCATTGTTCTCATTGCACATTGAGGACAATGTATAGTTTAAGTTTGGGGGTAAGGTCATCATGATTCACTCTATTTTAAGTTGAGCTTTAAATGCATGATGAGATTTGAGATGTGTTTGGCAATGATTTCAAACTTTTGAAGCATTGTGCCTTTGAAAAACAAGTTAAAGTCTAATACTTCTTGTATACTCTAGGATGCCATTTAGTGGTAAATTTTTAATTTTTGATATCATGTTTACTCTTGTGGTACACATCATCTTGTTGGTTGAAAATGTTAAAGGTGATCTCATTTCGAAACGCACCGCCACTTCGTGGCGTGTTTGCACAGATTACCGAAAGCTGAATTCTGCCACTAGGAAGGACCATTTTCCATTGCCTTTCATTGACCAAATCTTAGAAAGATTAGCCGGGCAACAATACTATTGCTTCCGAGATGGTTACTCGGGGTACAATCAAGTGGCCCTAGATCCATTGGATCAAGAAAAGACCACATTCACATGTCCTTTCAGTACATTTGCTTATCGACGGATGCCTTTTAGATTGTGCAATGCTCATGCCATTTTCCAAAGGTGTATGATGTCAATGTTTTTTTGGACATAGTGGAGAAGTATTTAGAAGTCTTCATAGATGACTTCTCAGTTTTTGGGTCCTCATTTGATTCGTGTCTCCAAAATTTAAAAAAAAGTGCTTCAAAGATGTCGTGAAACTAATCTTGTGTTAAGTTGGGAAAAGAGCCATTTCATGGTTCAAGAAGGAATCGGGGTTGGACATGTTATCTCTAAAAGAGTAATAGAAATAGATAGAGCAAAAGTTGAGCTGATTTCTGAATTGTCTCCACCTACTACGGTGAGAGAAATCCGCTCATTTATAGGACATGCCGGTTTTTATCGCCGGTTCATCAAAGACTTTAGCAAAATTGCTAGACCCTTGTGCAACCTTCTTGCCAAGGAGACTCCATTTGTCTTTGATGAAGCATGCCTAAATGCTTTTCATCAACTTCGCACTCTCCTATCATCCGCTCCCATCATGCAACTTCCAAATTGGTCCTTACCATTTGAGATTATGTGTGATGCTTCTGACTTCGCAATGGGTGCTGTTTTGGGACAAAGGGTAGGTAAGCTACCATGTGCTATATACTATGCGAGTAAGACTTTCTCAGGTGCCCAATTGAACTATTCTACCATCGAGAAAGAATTACTTACCGTAGTATATGCCCTTGATAAATTTTGGTCATATCTTTTAGGATCCTAGGTAATTGTGTTTTCTGATCATGCCGCTCTTAGGCATTTTTTAATGAAAATGGAAACCAAACCTCGCTTGATAAGATAGATCCTACTTCTTCAAGAATTTGACTTTGAAATCAAGGACAAAAAGGGCTCCAACAATGTCATTGCCAATCATCTGTCTAGATTAATGGTTGAATCTTCTCCAAATCTTGAAATTCATGAATCATTTTCAGATGATCAACTCTTTCAAATCTAAAATGGGATGTTGCCTTGGTTCGCCGACATTGTTAACTGTCTTGTAACTGGCAAACTCCCAATTATTTGGTCAAAACAAGAAAAGGACCGATTCTTTGCTAACATCCGGAAATAATATTGGGAAGATCCCATTCTGTTTCATTATTGTCCGGATCAAATCATAAGGAGATGTGTGCCGGAAAGTGAAGTTCCGAGCGTCCTTGTGTTTTGTCACACACTTGCTTGTGGTGGGCATTTCAGTGGAAAAAAGACCACTTTGAAGGTTCTTTAAAGTGGGCTTTTCTAGCCTACTATCCACCAAGATGCCTATAAATTTTGCAAGGTGTGTGTTCAGTGCCAAAAGTTAGGATCAATGTCAAAGAGAGACATGATGCCTTTAACTTCAGTCTTCGTAGTTGAAATCTTTGATGTATGGGGCATAGATTTTATGGGACCATTCCTAATGTCTTATGGCTTTCAACACATTCTCGTTGCCGTTAATTATGTGTCAAAGTGGGTTGAGGCTTATACTACCAAAACTAATGACCACTCTGTGGTAATTGCATTCGTCAAATCAAATATTTTTACTCATTTTGGTATGCCAAAGGCTATGATAAGTGATAGAGGAAAACATTTCTGCAATCAATTCTTGAAGAAACTCTTTTTGAAATACTCTGTCACACATAAAGTGGCCACTCCCTACCATCCCCGAACAAATGGGCAAGTCGAGGTGTCAAATAGGGAAATCAAGCATATTCTTGAAAAAATTGTCAATCTTACCCGAAAAGATTGGTCAAGGAAATTGAATGATGCTTTGTGGGTGATCGGTTGATCAACTAACATCAACCTTCGCAATAGCACGAATCATTGTAAAATAGGGCTATTGGTCGGGTAAGTCGAACCACTGGGACTGCGCTAGTCTAAGGCAACCTAAGTGTTTAGAGTCATTCTTAGGATGATGAAGGGGTGTTCATAGAGGTTGTGTTTGTTGTCACTTAACTACAAATTCAGAATGCATACAACAATAAATTGAAGGAGATTAAAAGAGAAGATTTAGAGAAGGAAGTCTAGGGAAGTGAATCCACTCCAAACCTCTACACAAGCTAATTATATGATTGATTTGGGGAATTAATGTAGAAATGACCTTGATGAATAGCAATTCATGACTACTATATCATCTTCAAGAAATTCAATTAATTAAAATGTAAGAACAACCTATCAAAGCTCCACATGCTTAAATTACCTAAACTATGGTGCAATCCTCAACATGCTCACTAAGCTAGAGATTGTCAAACAAGTAATCAATTGATGAGAGCACATGATAACAAGTCACAAGGTTAATCCATCAAAAGAAATTCTTAAGCAATGAATTAACAAGCTACTCAAAATCATGCCATTAAAACCATTCCATAGTCTTAGCTCCATTGTCACTATGAAACTACAAGCCATACAACCATGAGATTAAATCATCTAAGACAAGAGTATTTAATGCAACATGATCTTTAGAACATTAAAACATCCATTACATTATGTAACATGCTCTAGATTATGGAACTAGTCAAATACACATTTCATTCCCCAAAATAAATCAAAAACTAGACATGCTTACAAGGAGGAGTTTCATCACCTCCCTAGATGGAGGTTTAGTTATCCATGGATACAAAAATGGAAGAAGAAGAAGAAGAAGACTCCATCTCTATTTTCGAGCTCCTACTGTAGCACTCAAGAACACCCTCCTCCTTGCTCTCTTCTCTCTCCTCTATCTTGCTAAAATCAAAGATAGCAAATGTGTGGCCTTTGGCAGCTTTTTATTCTCCAACAACACCCTCTCTCTCTCCTCCAAGGAACACCTCCAACCACTTCATAAAGAAGGAAGATGGCATTGAGGAAACCAATGTGCAAGTGGCTGAAATTGAGCCATTTCCGAGTGCAATCTGCCTGATTTTCGAGCACTCGCAAAGTGATCTCGAGCACTCTAACTTAGTGCAATGTGCAACATGCTCCTCTTGCTTAGCGCTGACCTATTTTGGTAAAACTGCTATAACTTTGTGCCCCAAACTCCGAATGATGATCTGTTTGAAGATTTGGAGAGCTGATTCAGTGCTTTAAAAACTTCATGTTTTGATGAAGACCCAATTCTCAAGTCTGGTTGGTCGAAAATGAAGATCAAGGCAGAATTGCATTGCTGCCAGGCAGTTCTGCGTACCTCTGGTAACAAGGCCATAACTCTCTGCTCCAAGATCCGAATGACAAACCGTTTGAAGATTTGGAAAGCTGATTCAGAGCTCTGAATCTTTCATGTTATGAGGGAAGTCCAGTTCTTGAGTTTGCTAGGTCGAAAATGGCGACAAAATTCAGGATCACTGCTGCCAGAAATTCAGAAATGGCATCCTTTTTGTTCAAAATTCCACAAGGCATCATTTTTGCTTCCTTTTTGCACTTTAACCTGAAAATGCATAAAAACATGCAAATGGAGTTAATCTACATAAAATAATCAATTAATGGACTTTGTTACTGTACTTTAGGGCGCTTGAATATACAGTATTCAGCGCTTATCACACCCCCAAACTTACATTTTGCTAGTCCCTTAGCAAAACCAAAATGCAAAACTCAATGGAATGAAAACATGGGAATGCTATTTCAAAAATATTCACCATGGCAAAGATAAACATAAACATAGCTCAAATACAACTTGAAACAGATAAAGAGCTGGAGACGGGATCATTGGGAAGACTACCTTGCATATATGAAGCATTGATACAAAAAAAAAATGGGAAAGACCATTTCAACATGCATGCATCAACATCATAGTCCATATAAATAATTCAATTGTCATCTCTTAAATGGAAATAACTCAAACTCCAGTGAAAGTGAATTGAATCCTCAAGATGCGGCTTTTACTTTCTTTTTCAATTCCAAGGCACAAGTTTTCAAATCAATGAATTCCCCTTTACATGAAGTCCCTAAGGCATGATTTTATTTTCAAGACAACTTTCATAAGCGAAACATAGAATGGTTGTGCAATGCTAAAGTCCCTTAAGCTTTCTAACCAACCTATGTAGCAAGCGTTAGGCCAACAACTCCAAAACCAGACGGCTTTAGGGTGTTAAGTGTAGAGACACTCCAAAGGGCTTAATAGCTCAAGTTGGAAAGGCTACGAACTCTAGCTAACCATGTTTATTACAATTTTTTGAATGACCGTGCAATGTTTAAGTCCTTTAAGCTTTCTAACCAACCCTTGTAGCAAGCGTTAGGCCAACAACTCTCAAACCAGACGGCTTTAGGGTGTTAAGTGTAGAGACACTCCAAAGGGCTTAATAGCTCGAGTTGGAAAGGCTACGAACGTCAACTGGTCATTTTTTATTATTATTATTATTTTTTTTTATTTTTTTTTTTTTACTTAAATCATGCCAAAGATATTCATCTATTAGGTTCATCAAATCAGATTAACTAGGCCAAGGTCAAGGTTGATCAAGTTGCATGCCTCACAGTTAAATTTCCAATGTGCATCTGTGCATTGTGAAGCTTATAAGAGTGTAATTCCAACAAGAATCTAATTGAATCATTTATACAGACTAATTTGAATCTACATGATCATTTCAACTCAAATTTTTCTTTATGTTCAAAAATTTCAATTGCTTCTATACACAAGGTATTAAACATATGTTTCATCTCCGACAAGTGTCAAGTTATACTATCATCGCTTAACAAAAATTATAAAACCAAAAATATGCCAAGAATGCTTTGATGCACCCCCAAACTTAAACTACACAGTGTCCTCAATGTGGGACATGGATGTAAGTTAGAAACAAAAATGACAAAGAGTATAAAAAGGAACAACAATACCCAGGGGGAGGAAACGGCATTTTGATACAAAAACCCCCAAACTTGAAATGGACTGCGCAACCTGGAGAGCATCACGAAGAACAAAAAGAAACAACCACAAACAGTATTAATAGCACAAGCATAAATACAGAAAAAGAATGTACCGAAAGTTAACAGAACAGAAAGAATTTGCATTGCAAAAAGAGTTTACATGATTACAAAAAGAGCTGTACAGGGATCATGTCTACTAGAGCAACCTATACATAGCAAATTCTTACAGTTCAAAAGGAAAACACAAGATACAAGAGAGATAGTTACATATGAAACAAAAAGATAAGGTCCACACTCGCAACAAGCTATGGTCCAGAGGGTAAACGGGCGAGGATGGAATGGAGGAGAGATTGAGTCTTACGCCGTTCAGCGGAAGCCAAACGACGTTCCTCAGCTGCGACACGACGGTCTTCAGCAGCAAGACGACGATCTTCTTCGGCACGTGAAGAAGTCTCACACAGAGTCTGAGTGCACGCGAACAAAGAATTCTCAAAACGATCCAGTCGCTCATGAAGACCGGCAATGCTAGCCCGGATGAAAGCCTGGTCCTGGTGAGAGTCGACCGGAGGCTCTACCCTTGCAGCGGCTGCGGCGGTGGAAGCATCCACAGAAGGAGGAGGAGGTGGAGCGTGGATGAACAGGGGGGCAGGAGGCTGAGGGGTAATAAAATGGCTAAGAACATTGATCCACCGGCGCTTGGTAAAAATTTTAATTTTTTCGCCTTTTGGTTCATGGAGAGGAACAACGAAACCCTTGTGCTGAAGGAGCCGAGTGATGAAAAACGGCAAAGGCAATTTTCGGTTTGCAACTCGCGGAACCCGTGCATTATGAGCATCATGCCAAAACTTCATAAATGTGGTCCAAATGAGCTCCGGGATGGAGAACCATTGGCCTTGGTCCATGGCATACAAGGCTTGCAAAAGGAGGCCCCAACGCTCGGTGCTATGCACCAAAGGGCAGACATTGTGCTTGAAGACAGTGTCAATGAACCAGAGGCGTTCCGGAAGATTGGTTTTGCGGATAAAAGACCGGGGCCTAGTAGGATCGTCAACAGTGCAAATGGCAGCGGCCATCTGTTCCACAGTTAATGTATCCGGCTCCTCATATAAAGGGAGATTCTCACGATTGACAATGTCATCAGGGCACTCAATGGGGCAACCAGAAACCTGAATGATGTCAGTCATAGTTAAAGCATAGATGGTGCCATCAATGGATGTAGTGAGAGAAATGGGAGGCTCTTCAGGGCATTGGAGATTCTGATAGAAGAGGCGTACTACACGGGGGTAGGCAACCCTGGCAAGGGGCGCGCAAATGTGCTGCAGACGCCGGTTAGTCAATTTGGCTACAGCCCATGAAGTTGTGGGTAGAATGTCAAAGGCATCCGTGAGCGGAAATGAGAGTTCGTAGTTGAGTTGTTTGCGATCCCAAGGATCACGTGGTCGCTCACGATTGACAGCACGGGCACCCGAAGAGGGTCTAGGAGGGCGAGAAGGACCAGCACGAGACATTTAGAGAGGTGGACTTGGTTGAGGAATTTCAGCGAACACCTGGCATGCATCACAAAAAGGAGAGGGTGAAAATGAATGGGGTGGATGAAACAAACCCAAAAATTTTGACAAGGAACCAAGCTCTAGCATAGAGCTAGTATCAACAAATCATCAATGACATAGAACACAACCTCGACAATGCATTCCCATCCTCCTTATAAAGGAAATAAAGACAAGGAATTGAGAAGAAAATGAAGCTCACATACCTTGAGAAGAAGAAAAAGAATGGAGGCACATGGAGTGAATGCATGCATGCATTAGAGTGAAAATGGGGAAGGTGGGGTGGAAGTGAGAGAAGGTTGTGTGTGGTGTGTGGCCAAAGGTGAGGGGTTAGAGGGAGAGATGAAGAGGGAGGCCGAGAGGTGAGGGGTTGTGAGGTGGAGTTGTTGGTGGCGAGGTGAGGGTGATGGTTGAGGTGGTTTTAAAAGAGAGAGGGAAGCTTGGTTCTTGAAGGTGACTGAGAGTGGGAAGGGAATTGGAGTGTGGGTGTGGGGTTTAAAAGAGAGGAGGGAGGCTTGGGTCGAGAGAGAGGGATTGTGTGGTTTTAAAAGAGAGAGGGAAGCTTGGTTCGAGCACTCGAAGGGTGTCTTCGAGTGCTCGAAATTGAGGCAGTGGCCTCGGGTGTGAGCTTCAACAAGCTCGAGCACTCGAGAGGGAAGTGAGAGGGCTCGGGTGAGGTTTGGTTGGTTTGGGTAGAGAGAGAAAGTTGGTTGGATTGGTGAGGAGGTTGATTTGCAGGGGCATGCATGGAAGTTGAGGTGTGATTGTGTGGTTGAGGTTGCATGGTGTTGATGGGGTTGCATGGAAGTTGATTATGGGTTGTGTATGGAAGAGAGAGAAGCCGAGAGTTGGGGTTGCATGGTGTGGTGTGTTGGTGTGGGGAGTTGGTTGCATGGTTGTGGGGTGGTGGGTTTTGTGTTGGTGTGTGCATGGGGTTGGGATGGTGTTGGGTGGTGTTGCATGTATGGGCATGCATGGTTGTGGGTTGAGAGGAGATGGAGGTGGGTTGTTGGGGTGGTTTGGTTGAGAGGTGGGGTGGCTTGAGGGGGTGAGGTTGGTGGTTGAGTATGGATGAAGTTTGTTGGGTTTGAGTTGCCGAGAGTGAGGGTGGTGGATGGTGGGTATGGTGTGCATGGGGTTGGGATGGTGTTGGGTGGTCTTGCATGCATGGGCATGCATGGTTGTGGGTTGAGAGGAGATGGAGGTGGGTTGTTGGGGTGGTTTGGTTGAGAGGTGGGGTAGCTTGAGGGGGTGAGGTTGGTGGTTGATGTGTAAGGGGCATGGTGTTGATGTTGGTTTGGGATTTCGAGCACTCGAAATGTGGCTTCGAGTGCTCCAAAAACAAGCAGAAGTCTCAGAATTGTGTTGGGGAAGTTTCGAGCATGCTGAAATTTTTGGTTGGAGGCTCGAGCACTCGAAATGGGAATTCGAGTGCTCGAGATGAGGACAGTAGCTTGGGATGAGGTTGAGAGGGGGTTCAAGCACTCGGAATGGGTTTGAGAGAGCTCAAAAATTGCAGCCAAATTAAAGTGAAGCTTGAAAACTAAATCTCTCGGCATGGAGCTTGAATGTTGTTGCATGGCCAAGCATGAGCTTGCATGGATGGTTCAAGGAATGAGATCATTAATACATGGAAGCATAAAGAATTTGAGCAGGGGGCTCGGATAGGAAAGAATGCATGCATCAGATAAATGCATGCAACCATGCATGAAATATAGAAATGCATGAAATGCATGCAAGCAAAGAACTTTGCTGATCATGATAAAATTTTGGAGCATGAAATTCCTATGCATGCAATGTTGATGGATTCAAGCCAATGTATGGGAAAAATTTAAACGTTGCAACATCCTCTCATTCAATTGGATGGAAAATTTGAAAAGAACTCTCTTTTTTTTTTCTTTTTTTTTTTTTTTTTTTCAAACTTTGCAATTTCTAAGGCATGGAAAAATTGCCAACTTTCAGAACATCACACAAAGCATGGGTGGATGTAAGAAAAATTTCAAACCTTTGCAACATCACACAATGCATGAATGAAATTTATGGAGAAAATGTTAAACTTGCAAATTCATTCCATTCCAATGCATGGGAAATTTTGAAAATTTTGTTTTTAAACTTTGCAATTTTTTTTTTTGTTTTTTTTTTTTTCAAACTTTGCAATCATCTCAAATGCATGGAAATATTTTTTTTTTTTTTTTAAACTTTGCAACTCCATTTTAATTCAATGCATGGAAAAATTTAAACTTTGCACTTTCATTCCAATGTAATGCATGGATGGAAAATTTTGAAAACTTTTCAACTTCTTTCTAATGCATGGACAATTTGGAAAGTTTTTCAAAATGTAGCACCTTTCCAACGCATGGATGATTTTAAGAAACCATGATCCAACAATGCATTGAAGATGACAGGCTATGCATGTGAGTGCCATGTCGAAAGTCCGAGAAAATTGCCTGATAGAGCCAAAAACTTCCGGGAATGAAAAGAAGAATTAAGAAGGTCTAAGAAGCCAGTCTAAAAATGTGGAACACAACTTAAGATAGTTCCAGAGAAAGTGAAATTTTGGCATTTCTACACCGTTTCCCAGAAAATTTGCAAGGCATGAGCAATTTTAAAGAAAAGGAAGCTTGGGAATTGAAAGAATTTCTTCCCTTGAGTTGCTAAATTTAATGTCGATAGCTAGACAAAGCTAGAGCAGGCACTAATCCTCATAAATTGGATCCGTCAAGAGGACTTCCTCAACTTTTCGGGTGAGAATTGTGCCGTCAATGCAAGGCTTAAGCCTTTGGCCATTTACCTTGAAGAGTGATCCACTTGCAGGATCATGAAGTTCGATTGCTCCATGAGGAAAGACGGTAGTGACAATGTATGGACCATCCCATCTTGACCGGAGTTTACCGGGAAAGAGTTTCAAGCGGGAATTGAAAAGCCAGACCTTTTGTCCCGGGGCAAAAGACTTTTTGACGATATGTTTGTCATGAAAAGCTTTAGTCTTTGCCTTGTAAATTTTTGCGATTTCATATGCGTCATTACGCAATTCCTCAAGTTCATTTAATTGCAACGCACGATTAGAGCCGACTTGTTTGAGATCAAAATTGAACCTTTTTATGGCCCAATAAGCACGGTGCTCTAATTCTACCGGGAGATGACATGCTTTGCCAAAGACAAGTCGATATGGTGACATGCCAATGGGTGTCTTATAAGCTATCCGGTAAGCCCAAAGCGCATCGTTTAGCCTTACGGACCAATCTTTGTGGTCCGGTCTAACCGTTTTTTCCAAAATGTGCTTAATCTCCCGGTTAGAAATCTCTACTTGACCACTCGTTTGAGGGTGGTAAGGTGTAGCAACCTTATGAATGATGGAATACCTAGCAAGGATGGATTTTAGATAACGATTTCGGAAATGAGATCCGCCATCACTAATGATTGCTCGGGGCGTACCAAAACGACTAAAGATGTGAGACTGAATGAAATGGATCACGACTTTATGATCATCGGTTTTGGTAGCCTCGGCTTCAACCTATTTAGACACATAATCCACCGCTACAAGGATGTACTCATAGCCATAAGAAGATGGAAATGGTCCCATGAAGTCAATCCCCCACACATCAAAAATTTCAACAATTAAAATGTTGGTGAGGGGCATCATGTCTCTTCGGGACATGGATCCAAGTTTTTGACATCGTTCACACGATTTGCAAAAATTGTATGCATCCCGAAACAAGGTAGGCCAAAAGAACCGCTTTGAAGAACTTTGTTAGCGGTCTTTTTGGCACTAAAATGGCCTCCACAAGCAAGAGTATGGCAAAAATTTAGAATGCTTGTGGCCTCGGTTTCAGGAATGCATCGCCGTATGATTTGGTCCGGGCAATACTTGAATAGTTCCGGATCTTCCCAAAAGAAATGCTTGTCTTGGGAGAAAAACCGGTCCCTCTCTTGTTTGGACTAATGAGCTGGAATTTTGCCAACCGTAAGATAATTGACAATATCCGCAAACCATGGAAGAGTAGAATGTGAAACTTGAAGAAGTTGCTCATCCGGAAAGGAATCACAGATGGCTGCGAATTCTGAAGATTTCTCAATAAGTAAGCGAGAGAGATGATCGGCGACAACATTGTCGGTCCCTTTTTTGTCCCGGATGTCAATGTCAAACTCTTGAAGTAAGAGGATCCATCGAATTAAACGGGGTTTTGTCTCTTTTTTCGCTAACAAATGCCTAAGAGCGGCATGATCTGAAAAGACGATGACCTTGGAGCCAAGAAGATAAGAGCGAAATTTATCCAAGGCGTACACCACAGCTAGCAATTCTTTTTCAGTGGTAGTGTAGTTCAATTGGGCATCGCAGAGAGTTTTGCTAGCATAATAAATGACATGCGGAAGTTTATCCACACGTTGGCCTAAAACCGCCCCTAATGCATAATCGGATGCATCACACATGATTACAAAGGGAAGAGACCAATTAGGGGGTTTCATGATTGGGGCAGAGGAGTCGAGAATGCGAAGTTTGATGAAAGCTTCCATGCAAGCGTCATCAAAATTGAACGGAACATCCTTGGCTAAGAGATTACACAAGGGCCGTGAGATTTTGCTAAAATCTTTGATGAAGCGACGATAGAATCCGGCATGGCCAAAAAAAGAACGGATTTGACGGACGGAATTCGGAGGAGGAAGATTAGAGATTAACTCAACTTTTGCCTTGTCTACCTCGATTCCCCGCTTAGAAATGACATGTCCTAAAACAATGCCTTCTTGGACCATAAAGTGGCTTTTCTCCCAACTTAGAATGAGATTCGTCTCTTTGCATCTTTGGAGCACAAGAGATAAATTTTTGAGACACGAGTCAAAGGAGGGGCCAAATACGGAAAAATCGTCTATGAAAACTTCCAAGAACCTTTCAACCATATCGGAGAATATGGACATCATGCACCTTTGGAACGTTGCCGGTGCATTGCATAGACCAAAAGGCATGCGTCGATAGGCAAAAGTACCAAAGGGACATGTGAATGTTGTTTTCTCTTGATCTTGGGGGGCGATTGCCACTTGGTTATAGCCGGAATAACCATCGAGAAAACAATAGAAGCTTTGGCCGGCTAACCTTTCTAGGATTTGATCAATAAATGGGAGTGGGAAATGATCCTTCCTAGTTGATGAATTGAGTTTACGATAGTCAATGCACACACGCCACCCGGTGGTGGTTCGTTGTGGCACGAGCTCGCCCGCTGAATTTTTAACAACGGTGAGCCCGGATTTCTTGGGGACAACTTGTGTGGGGCTCACCCACTTGCTATTAGAGATAGGATAGATGATTCCCGCATCTAGCAATTTGATCACCTCTTTCATAACCACTTCCTTCATGTTTGGATTTAACCGGCGCTGGACCTTTCTAGTAGGCTTTGCGTCATCCTCCATATGAATGCGGTGCATACAAATGGAGGGGTCAATTCCTTTCAAATCTGCCACTGTCCAACCAATAGCTTCTTTATGCTCTTGGAGCACCGCTAAAAGGTTGGTCTCTTGGTCTTTTTGAAGGTCTGAGGCAATAATGACCGGAAGGGTTTGCTTTGGACCAAGGAACACATACTTGAGATGGGCCGGGAGCGGCTTAAGCTCAAGTTGTGGCGGAGATAACAATGATGGGACCGGAGGAGTGGTTGAAAGTTGGGGAAGTGGTTCTTTTGGAATTTTCCAAGGAGGTACATCATGATAGCACTAATATCAAGCAAGGAATTGACTTCTTGAATGGCTTGATCAACATCAAAGTTTGAGAAGTCAAAATGAGACATGCAAGTTTCAAGAGGATCTTTGCTTAGAATGAAGGGGAGAGCTTCTTCGACCACTTCATCAATGACATCCACAAGAAAACAATCATCCTCATTGAAGGGATGTTGAGTTGCATGAAAGATGTGGAGTTTGACTTGCATGTTTCCAAAAGCAATGTCCATCACCCCGGTTCGGCAATTAATTGATGCATTAGCCGTGGCTAAAAATGGCCTACCAAGGATCACGGGAATGTGCTTTTTTGGGTCATGGACTGGTTCCGTATCAAGAACCACAAAATCTACCGGGAAGTAGAATTTGTCCACTTTGACGATAACGTCCTCGAGAATACCTCGTGGATGCTTGACCGATCTATCGGCAAGTTGCAAAACCACGGAAGTCGGCTTAAGATCTCCCAAACCAAGTTGTAGGTAGACTGAGTATGGAATTAAATTCACACTAGCTCCTAAGTCAAGGAGGGCCCTCTCGATTTTGCTGTCACCAATGACGCACGAGATTGTGGGGGCACCCGGATCCTTATACTTCGGGGGAGTGCTGTGCTGAATGATAGCACTAACATTTTCAGTCAACCTCACTTTTTTTGGCAAATGATTTTTAGAAGTGCGCTTTTGAGTGCACAAATCTTTGAGAAATTTTGCATAGGGAGGGATTTGCTTGATAGCATCCAAGAGGGGCAAGTTAATCTTCACTTGCTTGAAAACTTCCCACATGTCTTGAATTTTACAATTCTTGTTCCCAAAATGTGTCGACTCTTGAAGACGTTGGGGAAACGGAGCTTTTGGCTCATAAGTAGTTTCCACATTTGGGGTGACATATGTGGGATTTCCGTGAATGGTATTTGGACAAGAATTTGGATTAGAAGAGCTTGAATTTGGATTTTTCAAAGGAGAAACTTCCTCACTTTTGTCTCCATCGACCTTGTTGTCAACCACTCTACCACTCCGAAGGGTGGTGATAGCTTGAACTTGTTCATGAGTCGGCCCACTCGGAGGAGGGGTTTCGTCAATCACATGCATTCCTCTAGGATTTTCAAAAGGTTGAGAGGGAAGCTTGCCCTTGTCCTTTTGAAGCAATTGATTCACCGAGTTAGCTATTTGGCCCACTTGATTTCCGAGATTAGCTATGGATTGAGTATGAGAGTGAACCATTTGGAGAGTAGGCTGCAAGGATGTCAAGAGTTGCTTGTTGGCATCCATTATTTGCTTATTTAATGATTCCATCATTTGCTTGTTTGCAGCTACTATCTCGTCAGTTGGACACACAGGAGGTTGATTGGAGACATTTGGATTGTAAGGAGGACGGTAGCTTGAAGAGGCTTGGAAGGGTCTACCTTGATATTGAGAAGAGGGCTGATTTTGCCGCCCTTGGTTTTGGAATTGGGAATTTTGTGGGGCTTGTTGCCGCCACGAGAAATTCGGATGATCTCGCCAACCCGGATTGTAGGTGTTGGAATATGGATTGTTCCCGGGCCGCGAGAACATGGCATTAGCTTACTCTTGGTTGGGATTGGGAAATTGCTCCGGTGTGGGGCAATCTTCCGAGAGATGGAATGGACTAGTGCATGAAGCACAAACTGAACTTGCCGAATTTTGAGACAATGAAGGAGGAAGATGTGGTGCCATCAATTGGTAGAATTTATGAGCGATGGCATCCACTTGAGATGATTCCTCCCTTATTGACTTTGGTTGACAAGGGTTGGTGTTGTTTGGAGTGGTTGCGGTCAGAGCCCTACGAGAATTGTGTTGAAGTGAATTTTCACTCAAATTCTCAAGTAAGGTCCAAGCCTCATCCGCATTCTTAGACATGAACATCCCACCACAAGAAGAATCAACCATGAATCTATGGGTTTCGGTCAAGCCAGCATAGAAAGCTTGCACTAATTGCCATTTTGGGATCAAATGATGAGGGCATTTTCGAAGAAGATCTTGTAGCCTTTCCCAAGTCTCGTGGAGTTGTTCTCCATCAACTTGAGAAAAACTTAGAATGAAACGCCTCATCTAGTTGGTTTTACTCACCGGATAATACTTCTTAAGAAATTCTTGTTGCAATTGAACCCAAGAAGTAATAGAGTTGGGAGCGAGGGAGTTCAACCAAAATTTTGCCCTATCCTTTAGGGAGAATGGGAAAAGATGGAGATGAAGTGCATTATCCGGAAAACCTCTCAACCGGATGGTCGAACAGATTTCAAGGAACTCATCAAGATGCTTATATGGATCTTCATTATCAAAGCCATAAAATGATGGAAGCATTTGAATGGTACTAGACTTGATCTCATATTGAGCTGCATCGATGTTTGGCATCACTATACAAGAAGGAGAAGCATAGGTGGTAGGAATGAAATGATCTCTAAGAGTCATTGGTTCTACATTAGGAATTTCAGCCCTTTCATTCCCCGGATTTCCTACGTTATCCCCCATTATATTGAATTCAGTTTTAAGGTCCCTTGTAAGAGTGGGTTCCCTAAGGTTCCGTCTAAGAGTTCTTTCAAGTGAATTTATATCAATAGGCGAGTCAAGTGTGGGTAGAGAGAGTGACCTACGGCCAAACATCAACAATTCACAACAACATCATCACAACAAATCTTTATCATCAACTCCACATACGATGTTCCCTTTCTCCTCAATTATCAAGACAGAAAATAAATGGCCACGACAAGGACCGATGCTTGGAATTGAAAATACACAATTGAAGTAGCCTCGACAAGGGCTTGCAATTTATCTACTTCTAAGCTTAACACATGCACGATATTCACAATTTGAAACTAGAAGTCACGAGACTTACCTGGGGTCCTCTAGACTTACAATTTACTAGCAATCCCACGGCGAGCTTCGAGTCCCTAGAATCTTACAACACGAAGATGATCAAAACACACAAGGAATATTCACAAGACACAATATGCACAATCAAACTAAATTTAATCCTAAACTTTGGTTGCTAAACCGTTTGCAAGTCCCCGGCAACGGCGCCAAAAATTGATCGGTTGATCAACTAACATCAACCTTCGCAATAGCACGAATCATTGTAAAATAGGGCTATTGGTCGGGTAAGTCGAACCACTGGGACTGCGCTAGTCTAAGGCAACCTAAGTGTTTAGAGTCATTCTTAGGATGATGAAGGGGTGTTCATAGAGGTTGTGTTTGTTGTCACTTAACTACAAATTCAGAATGCATACAACAATAAATTGAAGGAGATTAAAAGAGAAGATTTAGAGAAGGAAGTCTAGGGAAGTGAATCCACTCCAAACCTCTACACAAGCTAATTATATGATTGATTTGGGGAATTAATGTAGAAATGACCTTGATGAATAGCAATTCATAACTACTATAGCATCTTCAAAAAATTCAATTAATTAAAATGTAAGAACAACCTATCAAAGCTCCACATGCTTAAATTACCTAAACTATGGTGCAATCCTCAACATGCTCACTAAGCTAGACATTGTCAAACAAGTAATCAATTGATGAGAGCACATGATAACAAGTCACAAGGTTAATCCATCAAAAGAAATTCTTAAGCAATGAATTAACAAGCTACTCAAAATCATGCCATTAAAACCATTCCATAGTCTTAGCTCCATTGTCACTATGAAACTACAAGCCATACAACCATGAGATTAAATCATCTAAGACAAGAGTATTTAATGCAACATGATCTTTAGAACATTAAAACATCCATTACATTATGTAACATGCTCTAGATTATGGAACTAGTCAAATACACATTTCATTCCCCAAAATAAATCAAAAACTAAACATGCTTACAAGGAGGAGTTTCATCACCTCCCTAGATGGAGGTTTAGTTATCCATGGATACAAAAATGGAAGAAGAAGAAGAAGACTCCATCTCCATTTTCGAGCTCCTACTGTAGCACTCAAGAACACCCTCCTCCTTGCTCTCTTCTCTCTCCTCTATCTTGCTAAAATCAAAGATAGCAAATGTGTGGCCTTTGGTAGCTTTTTATTCTCCAACAACACCCTCTCTCTCTCCTCCAAGGAACACCTCCAACCACTTCATAAAGAAGGAAGATGGCATTGAGGAAACCAATGTGCAAGTGGCTGAAATTGAGCCATTTCCGAGTGCAATCTGCCTGATTTTCGAGCACTCGCAAAGTGATCTCGAGCAATGTAACTTAGTGCAATGTGCAACATGCTCCTCTTGCTCAGCGCTGACCTATTTTGGTAAAACTGCTATAACTTTGTACCCTGAACTCCGAATGATAATCTGTTTGAAGATTTAGAGAGCTGATTCAGTGCTTTAAAAACTTCATGTTTTGATGAAGACCCAATTCTCAAGTCGGGTTGGTCGAAAATGAAGATCAAGGCAGAATTGCATTGCTGCCAGGCAGTTCTGCGCACCTCTGGTAACAAGGCCATAACTCTCTGCTCCGAGCTCCGAATGACAAAATGTTTGAAGATTTGAAAAGCTGATTCAGAGCTCTAAATCTTTCATGTTATGATGGAAGTCCAGTTCTTGAGTTTGCTAGGTCGAAAATGGTGACAAAAGTCAGGATCACTGCTGCCAGAAATTCAGAAATGGCATCCTTTTTGTTCAAAATTCCACAAGGCATCATTTTTGCTTCCTTTTTGCACTTTAACCTAAAAATGCATAAAAACATGCAAATGGAGTTAATCTACATAAAATAATCAATTAATGGACTTTGTTACTGTACTTTAGGGCGCTTGAATATACAGTATTCAGCGCTTATCAGTGGGCTTACCGGACAGCTTACAATACTCCAGTAGACATGTCTCCATATAGACTTGTTTATGGGAAACCTTGTCATCTTCCGGTTAAGCTAGAACACAAAGCACTTTGGGCAATAAAAAGGCTCAACTTTGATCTTGATATGGCCGGAAAGGACCGTTTACTCCAAATCAATGAGCTAGAGGAACTGCGAAATAATGCCTATGACAGTTCAAAAATCTACAAGGAAAGGACAAAAGCATTTCATGATAAACATATTATGAAAAAGTCCTTTGAGGTCAGTTAAAAGGCTTGGTTATTCAACTCTAGGCTCAAATTCTTCCCTGGAAAGTTTCGAACCAAATGGGAAGGCCCTTATCAAATCATCTCCGTTTCACCTCATGAGGCGGTTGAACTTAAAAATCTAAAAGATGAAAGGACCTTCAAAGTTAATGTTCAAAGGCTCAAACCATACATTGATGGACAAGCTCTTCAAAGAAATGTGGAATCCGTTCTCTTGGTGGATCCCATTTACTTTTAAGTTTGAGAACATTTCACGTCTTTCTAGCGATGTAAAACACTAGTTGTATTGAGTTTTTGCTTCGTTACATGTTAATTTACATTTTATTATTATTTTATTTTATTTTATTTTTTCTTTTTCCTTTTGTACATTTATGCATTTTTAAATTCAAAAAGAAAAAAATAAATAAATAACAAAATAAAATAAAATAAAATATTTTTGTAATGGGTAGTTAGGTTGGTGTTTGATTTTATTTTCATTTATTATTATTATTTTTTTTTTTTTGTTTTTATTTTTATATATATTTCATTTTAGTATATATATTTTTCTTTTTAGGATTGCTTAAATTAAAAAATAAAAAATAAAAAATAGTACTGTTATATATATGTTGGGTCCCTAAATGGATTATGTAATCCATGTTGTCAACTTTTGCCAACTGTTGCGTGGAGAACAAGGCCTCATTTGTGGCTTATAAGGATAGCCAAAATCTGAGTGCTATATAAAGCCATGAGTATGTACCACTTTGGGCATATACTTGAATAAAAATTTTCATTCTCTCTCTGTTCGTTCTCTCTCTCTCTCTCTCTCTCGTCTGGGAAATTTTGCTTCCTTTTATAATTTCTCTCACTTGATATTATTGTTTCTATATATATATACATATATTCACTACACGTTATCAGCACAAGCTCGATCCATCTGAAATTTGAAGAAGAAGCTTTCTCTCCCTCTTTCTATTTCAACTATATATCTATTTTGTGATATTAATTTTGATAGATTGTTGGGTTGGTTTGCTTTATCAAAGAACATTGTATTCCTGACTCCAAAGGGTAGGAAAATTTTAATTATGGATTATTGTTTATAAAATAAAGTTGTGCACTTAAATGATATATGTGTTTACACTATGGTCGATTCTACCACCTATATTATTTTATGATCTACTAATTATGGTTGGTCTTACCACTTTTATTATTTAATAATTTATGGCCGGTTTTACCGCCTTTATTATTTAATAATTTATTCCCTATGGCTGGTTTTACCACCTTTGTTATTTAAATAAATCATATTATGTTATTATTTCATTTAATGCCATTTTATTTATATACTATGCTAAATTATATTTTTATATTGTTGTCACATTTAGTTATTCTGAAAATGTTAAATTTGACAAAGCTGGAATTCGTGGCCCTGGATATTTCTGACAAAAATTATTTATGTTGGATTCTGAATGTTTAGATCCATTTGGATGCCATGGGCCTTGGAGACACAATCAAAGAAAAAAATGATGCATCATTGCAAGATAAAGCAAATGCCATGATTTTCCTCCGGCGCCATATTAGTGAGGAACTGAAAACTGAATACCTCACTAAAAGAGATCCAATTTGTTTGTGGAATAATTTGAAAGAAAGATATGATCATCAAAAAATAGTCATCCTCCCAAAGGCCAGGGCTGATTGGCTGCAACTAAGGTTGTAAGATTTTAAAACTGTGGTTGAATATAACTCTGCTCTATTCAAAATCAGCTCTACATTAAAATTATGTGGTGATATTGTTACTGATAAACTTTTGCTAGAAAAACATTCACCACTTTTCACGCCTCGAATGTACTCTTGCAACAACAATATCGAGAGTGTAGATTTAAAAAATATTCAGAGCTGATATCATGTTTGCTTATGGCAGAGCAAAATAATGAGCTTTTGTTGAGAAACCACCAGTCCCGTCCAACTGGATCGACACCGATCCCTGAAACATATGTTGCCTCATCCCGTGGTCGTGGACGCGGACGTGGTCGTAGTCGTGGTGGTAGAAATGAATATGGTCGTGGTAAAAATAACTACCACAATAATGAATATGGTCGTGGTAGAAATCATTCTTATTATCGTGAAGGATATCAATCCTCACATTTTCGCAATCAGAGAGATCCACACCATATCCTCAAAGGAAAGATCATAATGAAATGAGACAAGTAAAATGGAAGGATGTGGCTCAACCTTCCAAGGCTCATGATAATACTTGTTACCGATGTGGAATGACTAGGCATTGGCAAAGCATTTATCGTACACCTAAGCATCTGGCTGACCTTTACCAAGCCTCAATAAAAGAAAAAGGGAAACAAAAGGAAATGAATTTCCTTGATCATGATAAGCCAGTTGACACCACAAATCTAGAAATGAATTTCATTAATCATGATGAGCTAGTTAACATCACAAATCTGAATGTATCAGATTTTTTTGAGGACCGTGATGGAAGGATAGACTTCCTGATTGGTGATGAAAATATCCACACCAATTAATCTTATTTTCTTTTCATATTCTGTCTACTATGTTTTTATTTTCCTTATAAGTTTTTATCTTCTAGTTTGTATTAAAGTTTATTTTGTTATAAAAGTTTCTTTTCTGATAAAGAAATTTGCATGAATAGGAATGAATCTGACTAGTTCCAAAATAAATGGTGAAGATATATGTCTTGCAGATAGTAGAACGACACACACAATCCTTCGAGATCAAAAATATTTTTCCCACTTAATTCTGACAGACGCCATTGTCAGTATTATATCAGGTCCAACCGACTTGATTGAAGGCTCTGGACGAGCCAACATCATTTATCACATGGAACAAGATTACAAATCAATGATGCCTTATATTCTACAAGATCCCAAAGAAATCTGTTATGTTTTAAAGACATGCGTCGTAATGGATATTATATTGAGACCGCAAATGAAAGAAATGTGGAATATCTCTACATTACTTCCATTACCTCAGGCAAGAAGCTGGTATTAGAAAAACTCCCTGTTTTCTCTTCTGGGTTATACTATACAACCATTAAGATAATTGAGTCAAATGCTGTGATCCATAAAAAATCTTGTGATCCAAAACTTTTTATGCTTTGGCATGATCGACTTGGTCACCCAGGGAGTACAATGATGCGTCGAATTATAGAAAATTCGTATGGACACCCACTAAAGGATCAAAAAAATCATCTTACCAAATAATCATTTATGCACTGCCTGCTCACAAGGTAAGTTGATTATCAGACCATCCCTTTCAAAAGTCATTGTTGAGTCTCTTCCATTTTTACAATGAATTCATGGGGATATATGTAGGCCAATTCATCTACCCTCTGGACCATTTTGTTATTTTATGGTCTTAATTGATGCCTCAACATGATGGTCACATGTTTGTCTACTTTCTACTCGTAATGTTGCATTTGCTAGACTCCTTACTCAAATCATCAAATTACAGGCACACTTTCCTGATTACCCAATTAAGACAATCCGTCTTGATAATGCCACTAAATTTTCTTCTCAAGCTTTTGATGATTATTACATGTCAGTTGGAATTAATGTTGAACACCCTGTTGCACACACTCATACTCAAAATGGTATGGCTGAGTATTTTATTAAAAGACTTCAGTTAATTAGTCGTCCTTTGCTTATGCGAATAAAATTACCTGTTTCTGCCTAGGGTGATGCCATATTGTATGCTGCATCATTAGTTCGTATACGACCAACTGCTTATCATAAGTACTCACCATTGCAACTTATTTTTGGTCAACAACCAAATATCTCCCACATACGAGTTTTTGGTTGTGCTGTATATGTTCCAATTGCACCACCCCAACGCACTAAAATGGGTTCTCAACGTAGACTTGGAATTTATATTGGTTTTGATTCTCCATCTATTATTTGAAATCTTGAACCCCTGACAGGTGATGTCTTTAAAGAACGATTTGCTGACTGTCATTTTGATGAGACTGTTTTCCCACTATTAGGGGGAGAAAAGACACAGCAGTAACATGATCTTACTTGGAATGCCCTGGAATTGTCTCATTTTGATCCTCGTACAAATCAATGTGAACGAGAAGTTCAGAGGGTCATTCACTTGCAAAATGTTGCAAATCAATTACCTGATGCATTTACTGATACAAAGAAAGTGATAAAATCACATATACCAACTGCAAATATTCCAACTCGAATTGCTGTCCCTGAGGGACCTTTTGTTAGTAATGCAGCAAATGTATCTAAAACACGCCTGAAGCGTGGCAGACCAGTTGGTGCAAAAGATACTGCTCCTCGTAAGAGGAAATTACAAAGAAAAGCTGGCACTCCTGAAGAGGCCACAAAAGGAGTAACAGATATTATTGATCAATCTAAGATAATAGCCTTTGATAAGGCAGAGGCTCTTGATGAGTCTCAGGTACCTAAAAATGATGAAATAATAAATATTAATGAGGCAAAAGCAACAAATGATGATATGGCCCTTGATGAGGTACATGCCCTTGATGAGGCAAAGGTACCTGAAAATGATGAGATCTCATTAAATTATGAAACGAGATGGAATAGAAATAAAATTGTTGTCGACAACATATTCTCATATCTCGTTGCTCTTGATATTGATAATGAGGATCCGGAACCTCAAAACGTCGAAGAATGTCGACGAAGAGATGATTGGCCAAAATGGAAAGAAGCAATACAAGCAGAGCTAAATTCATTAGCTAAACGTGAAGTATTTTGACCCGTAATCTAGACACCTGAGGGTGTTAATCCTGTTGGGTACAAATGGGTGTTTGTACGAAAGTGTAATGAGAAAAATGAAATCGTGAGATACAAAGCTCGACTAGTAGCTCAAGGTTTCTCACAGAAACCTGGTATTGATTATGAGGAAACATACTCCCCTGTGATTGATGCACCCACATTTAGATTCATAATACATTTGGCAGTCACAGAAAATTTGCATATGTATCTAATGGATGTGGTTACAACATATTTATATGGATCACTAGATAGTGATATTTATATGAAAATTCCAGAAGGATTTAAAATGCCTGAAACAAAACCACGTAATATGTACTCGATAAAATTACAACGATCCTTGTATGGATTGAAGCAATACGAATGTGGTATAATCGCCTTAGCGATTACTTGCTCAAGAAGGGTATGTGAACAGTCATATTTGTCCATGCATTTTTATTAACAAATCAGAATCTGGTTTTGTTATTGTTGCAATATATGTTGATGATCTGAATCTTGTGGGAACATTGGACGAGATCAAAAAGACGGCCATTTATTTAAAGAAATAATTCGAAATGAAAGATCTCGGAAAGACAAAATTCTGCCTTAGGCTGCAAGTTGAACATTTTTCGAGCGGTATTCTCGTCCATCAATCAACATATACATAAAAGATTCTGAAACGCTTTCATATGGATAAAACCTATCCATTGAGCTCTCCAATGGTTGTCCGATCACTTGACATCAAGAAAGATCATTTTCGTCCTCGCGAGGATGGTGAAGAACTCCTTGGTCCTGGAGTGCCCTATCTTAGTGCGATTGGTGTTCTTTTGTATCTTGCAAATTGCACAAGACCTGATATAATTTTTTCCAGTCAATGTATTAGCACGGTACAGTTCTGCACCAACTCGCAGACATTGAAATGGAATCAAACATATACTGTGATATCTTCGTGGCACAACTGATATGGGCTTGTTTTATTCAAAAGCATCAAATTCTCAATTAGTTGGATATGCAGATGCCGGCTATCTCTCTGACCCACATAAAGCCTATTCTATTCACAAACAGGATATGTGTTTACCTGTGGCGGCACTGCTATATCATAGCGATCAATGAAACAGACAATAATTGCAACTTCTTTAAATCATTCTGAGATACTCGTAATTCATGAGGCAAACAGGGAATGCATTTGGTTGAGATCAATGATCCAACATATTCGAACAACATGTGATCTCTCATCAATAAAAGATAGCCCAATAGTATTATATAAAGATAATGCGGCATACATTACATAGATGAAAGAAAGATATATTAAAAGTGACAGGACCAAGCACATCTCACCAAAATTCTTTTATGCACATGAACTCCAGAAAAAAGAGTGATATTGATATTCAGAAGATATGTTCATGTGAAAATCTAGTAGATCTATTCACTAAAACGCTTCCAACTACAACATTCAAGAAACTGGTGCACAGCATTGGAATGCATCAATTAAAGGATTTTCAGGGTTAATCTAATGAGGGGGAACAATTGATCGAAGAGGTATTGGCATACTGTACTATTTTTCCTTTGTTCAGGTTTTGTCCCACTGGGTTTTCCTAGCAAGGTTTTAATGAGGCAGTTTTCATCTATGCAATATCATTTTCCGGTACACAAGAATACTGTAATCTATGCAATTCTAGGGTTTTGTCCCACTGGGTTTTCCTTAGTAAGGTTTTAATGAGGCATATTCTTAATGTAATATTGTGGACCCCAAGGGAGAGTGTTATATATATGTTGGGTTCCCAAATGGATTATGTAATCCATGATGTCAATTTTTGCCAACTGTTGCGTGGAAAACAAGGCCTCATTTGTGGCTTATAAGAGAAGCCAAAATCTGAGTACTATATAAATCCATGAGTATGTACCACTTTGAGCATATACTTGAATAAAAATTTTCGTTCTCTCTTCTGGGAAAGTTTGCTTCCTTTTATAATTTCTCTCACTTGATATTATTGTTTCTATATATATATACATATACTCACTACAAGTACTAATTAATATAAGTTGGTAAGTGATTCTATTTTAATTTTATTTATTATTATTATTATTTTATTTTTATTTTTATTTTTTATCTATTTTTTATTTTACTGTATATATTCTTTTTAGTTTTTTAATTTTATTTTTGTGTATATATTTAAAAAAAAATTTAAAAAAAAAAAAAGAAGCAAGGATCCATCTCTATCTCCGCAAGCGAATTGATCAATCCCATGCTTGACAGAGAGTAACAAAAAATTGCCCCCATGTTGATAGATCCCCCAATCAAGTGGATCGTTCCCTTTTTGCCATATATCTCTTCTTGCTCATTCCACAGTAAAGGGAAAAGTTTTTGCCTAAAATTATCAATCCCCCGCTCTAAAGATCGAGCGCCCTACCTCCATTCACTGCCCTACCTTCAATCCCCAAATACCTTCCTCTTCTCTCTGTTCACTTATCACGCATTCATCCGTCCTCACCAATTCTATCTCTCGCCTCAAATCTCTTCACCCAAACTCCACTTCCAATTTTCTTCCTGGCGTTCGAGGTGGAACACAAACCAAAATCTCCATCTGTTCTCTTGTTCTCTTCAACGGCGTCGTAGCTGTTCGTCTTCCGGCGTCGCATCTATTCGTCTTTCCGGCGTCGCATCTGTTCGTTTTCCAGCGGTCGCGGCTGGGTCGTTCAACGGCGTTGCGACTGGTTCGCGGTTCTTCTCCGGCGATTTTGTGGGTCGTCGTTCGCCGTTTTCTGGGTTCGTTCTCCAGCGATTCCGGCTGGTTTTTTTTCGCTGATCGCGGCTGGGTCTTTCCAGCGCCGGCTGGCTTCTTTCCGGCAAGTTTCTGAATCGCCGTTTCCTTCCGGCGAGTTTGTGGGTCAAAATAAAAAAATAAAACAAAAACAGCAGCAGCGATTTCTGGGTTCTTCTCCAGCGATCGCGGCTGGTTCTTCTTCAGATCGCGGCTGTCTTGTCGACGGTTAATCTCTTCTCCGGTGAGTTTTTGAATCGCCGTTTCCTTCCGGCGAGTTGCAGGTCCTTCCGGCCGTGTATGGGTCCGATTCCGGCTGGGTTCTTCTCCGGCCACGATTTGAGATTTGGCCTTACTTCGTTTAAACAGCGTGCGCCTTTGCTTTGTCCTTTATTTTTCCGACGTCACGGGTAATGAAATGGGAAATCGATCATGCTGCGCCGACGGTTTGATGCGTTAAATTCCGGCCGTGATTTGCTGCGCCGAAGGCGATTCCGGCTGGTGTTCTCCGGCGAATTTCAGCTGGGTCTCGCCGGCGATTTTTGACTGGGTTCTTCCGGCGAGCTTCTGAATCGCCGATTTCTTCAGCGATTCCGGCTGGTTTCCTCTCCGATTCCGGCTGGGTGTGCTTCGCCCTTTATTTTTCCGGCTCGTTCTTCTCCGATTCCGGCTGGGTCGTTCTCTATATGAGATACTTGATGGGTCACGCACAAGAATCGCATCAGACTAGGAATTACTTGGGTTTTCTGCTCTCTTATTCATCATGGATTTTTTAGTTGTGTTAAAGACTAGATATTCATGCTTTAACTTCGAGTTGTTATGGCTGGTTCAATGGCTTGGCTTTAAGTTGTTTTTTTTTTTTTTTTTTTTTACCTTCAATGTGCCATGGTAAATGAATGTGGAAATAGCACAACTTCGAGATCAGTTTTCTTCTTTGGTATGTGGTTGTGCATTTTGTGGGTTTATGATGCAATGATCTGAATTGAGTTGCTAAATTTTTGGTTGTAATAGTGGGGATTTGTCTTGGAGTTGACTTGATGATTAAAAAAGAAAAAAAATGTTACATTGATGATTTTAAAAAAGAGTAAAAAAAATAAAAAATAAAAATAAAAATAAAAGAAAGTGTCACAGTGGCCGAATTGGATATTGGGTTGTAGTTGTTGTTGAATTTGGATTGTGCATTGGTGTTTGATTTGGTTAATTATTTAAAGTTGAATTGGTGATTGGGGAAGTTTGGATTGTTGAATTTGGTTGAATTTGCAGTTCGTTACCAAATGGGTGTTGTCTGTTTCAAAACTGTTTATTACAAAACATGAACTAATTCCCATCTATTTCACTCTTAAGTTACCAAATGGGTGTTGTCTGTTTCAAAACTGTTTATTACAAAATATGAACTAATTCCCATCTATTTCACTCTTAAGAAATGACTCACTCTTAAGAAATGACTCGTGTTTTTTCTGTTGCTCATATTCATGTGTTTTATGAATACTTTCTATATTTATGGTTGTTTACATTTTATTTATTTTATTTTATTTTCTTTACTTTATTTTACATAAATAACAAAAAAAACATATATATATTTTATAAAAATTTTAAATAAAAAAATTTTTCAAGTAGCATTTCGTCTTACTAGAAACGTTAAACTTGGCCCATTTTTTATTTTGTAGTTATATATACATATTCTTTTTCTTTATTTCTTAAAAATAAATAAATAAATAAATAAAACAACAAAAACACACACAAAATATATATATATATATATATATATATATATAAAAACAAAAACAAAAAACAAAAATAAAAAAATAACAAAAATAAAAAAAAAAATAAAAAATATATGTTACCAGTATGCCCTTATGCTTGGTTATGCATGTTTTAACCTTTTATACAGGGTTTTATCTCATATCTCTTTGCATCGTGTCATATTGTTAGACTATATGCATTACGTATTCCATGTGATATTTGATGTGAGTTTGCTAATATGGTTTTACAACTAGGTTTTTGCATCCAAGTTTGGGGGAGCCATCTTTCCTACTGGATCATTACCAGGCTTCATAGTCTTTGCCATCACGGTATACTTTTTCCATCATTTTTCATTGTTCTCATTGCACATTGAGGACAATGTACAGTTTAAGTTTGGGGGTAAGGTCATTATGATTCACTCTATTTTAAGTTGAGCTTTAAATGCATGATGAGATTTGAGATGTGTTTGGCAATGATTTCGAACTTTTGAAGCATAGTGCTTTTGAAAAACAAGTTGTTAGAGTCTAATACTTCTTGTATGCACTAGGATGCCATTTAGGGGTAAATTTTTAATTTTTGATATCATATTTGCTCTTGTGGTACACATCATCTTGTTGGTTGAAAATCCTTTGAGAGTTGATTCTATACTTGCACCTGCGCACACTAGCATTCAATTTGTGGGGTACATGCTTAGTTGATTATTGTCTTGATTTATCCCAATTGAGCTAGTATGGTTTGAAAGCTTTCATTCTTGATAAAATGACCTTGCAAAGAAAAGAAATAAAAAGACTCACCAAAAGTGAAAAAAAAAGAAAAAAAAAATTGCATTCTTTCAACATGTCAACTGATTAAAAAGGAAGACAAGGAAAGAATGTAAGATGTATGATTAGTTTAAGTTCGTAACCTAGCCATTACGCCCTTAGGAGTGTCTTTACACTTAACGCCCTAACACTATCTGGTTTGGGAGTCGTTGGCTCAACGCTTGTTACATGGGGTGATTAAAGAGCTTAAGGAACTTGGACATTACACATGATCATACATAATAAAATAAAAAATAAAAAATGAAATCAATAAAAAAATAAAAAAGTAAAAAAAAAAAAAAAAAAATTGTTTGATTGAATGACAAGGTTCATTCAATGTCTTGAGGATTGGTACTATATCTGTATGCTAGTTTGAGGGTAAGGCTATGCCATTACTTTGATTTGCTAGGATAACAATACATTTTGATGCCGGTTCACTCAAAAAGGATGATAGAATTGATTCAATTTGCATGATTAATCGCTTGATGTGTGGAGGACCATTTTTGCTTACATGATGTTGAAATGTTGAGAATAGCTTAGAAATGGTAGAAATTTGCATACTTGAAGTAGTCTACTTTCAACACTTGTTTGATATGTGTCGTTATTTTTCAAGTAAGAAAGAGCTGTTGATGTTTGTGGGTACCATTTCTGGAAACCCTCACGAGACTTCACTCATCCACTAGGGGTAACCTAGGGGTTTAAAAGGCTTATTGCATATGCTAAATGCAACCGTGATCCCTACGAAAGTGGTGTTATCTTTATTTGCTTTATTAGTTCATTGTTGTATATATATTTGTTTTATTTTCATATTGTAGTTCATTGCTAGGGATTAGCAATATCAAAGTTTGGGGGCGTGATAAGTGCTTAAATGTTGCACATTTCAGTACCTAAATTAGGGTATTTTAGTCCTTGCATCTATCTTATTTTCATGTTTAAGTTCTAATTTATATTTTTGTCAATTTCAGGTCAATAAGGTTCAAACGGACTAATTTTGGTTCATTAAAGCCTTTTTGGAATCAAGCAAAGACATTCAGAAAAAGTTCAGAAAATGGCAAAAAGAGGTCGCAGCCCATTACTCGTATAGTGTGTTTATTCCTCAAAAGCGGTCAATCTCGGGCCTTTGATGATGTTCCCAAAGATGAAGAAGCAAACCAATTAGCCCGAGGCCAAAATAGAGCTAAATAAGGCTTAAAGGAAATTTCCAACTCTGGGGGATAGTGGGGGATTGATCCCCTACTATTCACAGAACTAAAAATGCCCTTGGGGGATCGATCCCCAAGGCTGGGGGATTTATCCCCCAGCCCCTGGCAGCATTACGGGATTTTGTCTTTTGGGCTTATTTTTTTTGTAACTTATGGGCTTTAATAGAGTTTATTACTTAAGGGAAACAAGCCCATTATTTTTAGGGTTAGTTTTTTATTAGTTTTAGAGAATATTATTTTTTTGATTAGGTATTATTTTTCTGTATTGTGATATCGATATCGATATTCTCTCTGGAAACACGCGAAAGAAGAGAAACGAAGAACGGGCTAGGGTTTGGAAGAAAAGTTCAGAGAAAATGAAACAGATGATAGGGATTGTCCTGTCTTCGACTCCGTCAATCATGAGTGGCTGATTCTTCTACTTAGGGTTAGATAAACCCTAAGCATGTAACCTAAACTTTCTCTCTTTTCACTTTTTGGGGATTTATTTGTGTAATTTTTTTATAGTCTTAAAATATAAATTAATACTTTCATTTGATTATCTATGTCAACTTCATATTGTCTTATATGTTTTTGATTGATAATTAATCTCTACACTTGATTTCTTTGTGAATTGAATCTTGTGATGGCTATATATTGTTTTAATTAGATGTAATTATGTTTTGATTTGATGGAATTTGCTTCTACTAGATGGATTGTACTGCACAGTTAATTTAATTAGGTTAAATTCTTGTTGAATTTAGTTAATTTCAGGCTTAATTAGTTTAATTGCACTTTCATTCATAGGCAAGTAGACAATCCATGCTTGTGTTTGAAATCCATACTTATTGTCACAATTGTATTATCCTCTAGATAAATGTGTGTTGATATTGCAATTTGAATTGATAAATCATACTTCGAATTGGTGAATTGCACTACACTTAATTTAATTGTTGTTAAGTAGTTGATTCATGCGTGAAATTGATGGTTTACACTTTTCATTGCAGTTGTTAGCCACATTTAGATTACACATTATTATTTCCCCAATTAATTGAAAGTGAGTGAGTTAGGGAATGTGCTTAGTGGTGAATCCTACACCCTAAGTCTCTTCCCAATCTTTTAAACTCTACTATTTATTTGCATCATTTAGTTTAAAATTAGTTTTAATCACAAACAAAACCCTTTTTAGCAATCACATAAGCACTGAAGTAAAATTCAATTCTAAAAACTTATAATTATTTAGATCTCTTGGGACGATCCCTGCTCACTTCATACTCCATAGTATAAGTGTTTAGTGGTTTTATAAATTTTAAAATATGGTGCCCACTTGACATTATTTCTAAACCTAAAGTGTTTTGTATTATTTTATGCACACGCTTGGTCTTACCAAAGCCCAAAAGTTTTGTTGACCAAAGGCCATCAATTTCACTTGAACCAAATCCAACAAGTTCCTTAGAGAATAGTTTGTTGGGTGGGGTTAGAAGTTCCATTCACCCTACCGAGAAGGGGATGTCTACCAAGATCTTTGATCTGGGGTAAAAGAGCCCAATGTCTTGCTAGAGACGTTAAAGACTAGTGCTTCGTAGGGTTTGTAACCTTATTCCTCCCTCATTTCTTGTTTTGATATTTTCTAGCATCGTTTAGATATGAGTTGAATTGAAAAATCCAATTTTCGAGCAGTTTCTTGCAATTCCTACACTTCCAGTAAAGTTTCGATCGATCGAAGTCAAGTTCGATTGAACTTTGAACTTCAAACGATCGAACCCTGTGAATTTATGGCTTTTCATCTTCCATTTTGATCGATCGAAGCTCCTCTCAATCAATCAAAATCCATTTGGATCGATCGAAGTAAGTGATTGATCGATCGAAGACAGCTTCGATCAATCGAAATTACGTCTTTTGAACTTCCAGAAAATGCTTTGGCCATTGGCCTTCCTACCCCAACCTTATTTTTTTTTTTTTTTTAATGTTTTTTTTCTCTCTCCTCCCTTATTTTGTTTTTCTTCTTATTTTCTTTTCTTTTCTTTCTCTCTCTACCTCTTCCTCTCCCTCTTACGTTCGGCTTTCTCTCTCCTTGATTTTCCTATCTCTTCTCTCTCAATCTTCCCTCTCAATCTCTTCCTCCGGCAAGACGAACCGAGACCAACCCTAACCTTCTCCTTATCTCCAATGCCGGCAAACCCCACCACATCTCGCCGCCGTCATCCAACCTCTATTCTTTCCGGTGAAGGATTTTTGGCCCAAGGGCCAAACTGGCATCTCTATTTCTTGAATCCCTTCCGGGTAACCTCTTATTCATCGTCTCTGGCCGATTTAGGCCAGAGATAGTTTCATCTCCAACTCTGGTGACCTCTGTAATTTTCGGTCACCCCCAACGAGCTTCTGGTCACCCCCTCGGGCTACGGTAAGGCCAGAAATCCTCCATTTCGCTCCGAACTTCTTCGTTTCAATCTTTTCTTCCCTCTCTTGGTTCGGGTATATAGAAATTTATTTTTATTTTATTTTTCATTTTTATTTTTATTTTGATTTTAGTTTTATGTTATTTTATTGCATTTACTTTTCCATTTTAAGTTTTTATTTTGTGTTTAATTTATATTTGTATATAATTGTTGCAAAAAATTGAAAATGGTTTATTGAGATTGAAAAATGAAAAAAAAAAAAAAAATTGAAATAATGAAAAATGGTAAAAAAAAAAAAACCAATGGAACAATGACCTTGGATTCTGACTATTGCAAACTTTTATTTTGGTTGAATGGTGATGGGAAAAAATTTGAAAAATTAGAGAACGGAGTTTGTAGTAGTTAGAAGGAGAACGGACAATTGTTGAATTGTGGATTGATGTTGTGGGCGGTCTTCCTTCTTGAATTGTTGAATGAATTTGATTTAAATTCCATATGCTACTTGAATTGTTGATTGAATGTTAAAATGCATATTTGGTGTGCCTTTGAAAATTTTTGGGAATGTCCATTTTTAAGGGGAACCCATGCCGGATTTTTGAAAAATTAAAATTGAACCTTGGTTTTAAATTTTAATTGGCATGTGGTTTATTTTCGAAGACTTGAATTGGAAATTAGAAATTGAAATTGGAAGTTAAAGGATTTGATTTGAATTGAAAAGAAAGAAAATTTCAAGTTTTTGAAAAAAATGGTTTTGAAAATCCAATTTGATATGGAATGTGAAACTCTTGATCTTTGGACGTGTCATGGATTTGAAAAGTTGTTTGTTGATTTAAAGTGCAAAGTTTGAATGCGAAAATGTCAAAGTTGTATGTTGATTTTAAATTTGAAATGAAATGGAAATTTGTTACTTTGAAAAATACTTTAAAATTTTGAATTGTTGTAAGCATGATCCTGTAATACCCCTAGTTTTTAAAAGGATATAATTGGAATTTAATTTTTATTTATTGTAAATTTTTAATGGATATGTGGCTATGTGCTTATGTGGCTATGAGTTTATTTGAGTTTAATTGCTTAATTGTTTATTTGCAATACGTGAGTTAATTATGTGTGTATTATTTTATTGATAGTGTAAAGTTGCTTGTTTAACTGTGTGACATTTCTTGTAAATTATTTGTTGGTTTTAAATAATTCATTTTTTTTATTTTAATTTTAATTTTAATTTAAAGGAGTTGGATTTGGATAGTAGTAGTGGACCAAATAAATGGGTCACATGGACTACTTGGATGGACCTACATGGGTAAGGATTATGACCCATGGGTATTGGAGGTTATTATTATTCTTATTCTAATTAATAATGAATTAATAAAGATAAGGAGGATTCAGTTATATATATATATTTATATACCTATATATATTATTATATTATATTTATAAATGGATACATATGTATGTAAATACGTAATATTACAGGATAGTATTAGTAGTACCATATAGTAGTATTATGACTTATATACATATATTTATTTTATATTAGATTTTCTTTTCTTTTTCTTTTTCGTCTCCTCTTATAATTGGAATTAGGGTTTTTATAAACATATATATATACATAGTGTTGTTTGCCTTAGGATTCATAAAAACCCTATTCACGCCACCTTATAGAAGAGAGTGGTAGTAGAGAATTGAGAGAGAGGACTGTGAGGAGAGAAGGGAGAACTAAGGGGAAAAGGAACGGGGTCTGCTTGTGGGTTAGAACCAGAGCAGTAGGAGGCTTGACGGTAATCAGAATTCACCGAAAAATCTAGGAAGACGATATGGAGATTTTAATCAGAAATCCCATAGGCAAGTTCTATATCTTAGTCCATCTTGTAGACCTGTGTTCTGTGCATGCCTATATAATCTCTAGGATTAAATCAAACTTTAAAACTAAACTTGTATGCATATTAATTCAGAGTTTTAACTGTATTATCTGATATTTATTGAAATTAAAATATCTCATAAATTGTTTCGTTCTATGTACTCTAAATTGTTATTTATGATGCATACTGTGTTTAAAGTGTTTTTGGAATAAATTTAGGCATAGATTGAACTCCTAGGAACCCTAATAAAAAGTTACAGAGGTGTTTAAACTTGCAGGAGACGGAGACGAAAGAGTAGAATAGGTGGGAATTGGGTTAGGGCTCTTAGAGAGGGAGAGAGCCGGTTCCCTCAAACAAAGAGCCGGCTCTATGTGATGGGGAGCCGGCTCCCTCATGAGTAGAGCCGGCTCTATGGTGTGGGGAGCCGGCTCCCTTTGTAGTGGAGCCTGCTCTACATTTTCTAGAGTAGGCTCTGTTGTTTTAGTGCGTACAAGTGATATTTTAGGCACTGTTTGGGTGTTTTGGAGTTCCATAATGGATTTGGGATTAATTGTAGGGATTCTAAATAATTTTTCAAGATATCTAAAAGTTCCATAATGCATAATTTATATCTATATGCTAATAGTTAGAACAATATGAAATTTTAAATAAGGTTACATGTTGTTATCGGACGAGGAGAATTTAATTGCTTAAATATTATTTTTGCAATTTAATGACTGTGATTATGATTTGATTTTAATTTTGTATTGGATGCATAATACGCTAATGGTTAGAACAATATGAAATTTTAAACAAATTAGCATGTTGTTAATGGATATAGAGGATTTAATTGCTTAATCTTAGTTTAGCAATTTAAAGGACTATGACATGATTTTTAAATCTTGTACTGGATGCATAATATGATCATATACATATCAGATTTTTATTATGCTTACTATGGACTATGATTGATGAACTATTTATTTCTGTTTTGTCAACTATATGAATTTTGTGGATTGTATACATCGGTATGGGACGGTGGCATACTAGGGATGGATTAGTTCAAAATACTAAATCCTACCTACTCTGGAATAAGGGAATGGATTAGTTATAAGGTTAAACCCTACTTATATCTATGTCAAGTCCATAAACAATTGAATGACATATCTTGGTTTTGGATGGATATATGTATATGATTATGGTACCATGATATGAGTTTGAGTCTCAGGATCATGGTTAGGGTGCGTACATCTGCTAGGATGGATAACTGGACATAGTAGACATTTGGTCCCCTGGTAGGTCTAGGTATACATGCCCACTTTATTTGCGATTTGCATGTTACCTTCTATTCAGGCTGAGACAGACCTATGGACTAGTGAGCGTCTTATAGTGTGTATTTATACATATATGGACTATTTAGCTATTATTGAGTTATCTAGGATGTACCTGCGTCTCGGGTCTCTGCTTAGACTGTAGTAGAGTAGAACTTGTTTGTGGGCCTGACTCACTATTATTTTTCAGGTATTCATTAGGAGTAGGGATTGTTCAAGCTGAGCAGGGATCGTCTACTTCATTCTTCCGGATTGTCTACATAGGAGTTCCCTTTGTGATTTATGTATCTAGTTGTAGACCGTTAATTGTTCAGTATTAGTTTTCCAAGGGGTCCACATATTATGGATTCCCGAGTTGTATAAATTGGAGGATTACTTGTATCAGAAGAATTTATTAATGAAATTTTATTATGAGGTTTTATTTATCATTTTAGTTTCTGATCAGCATTTAGTTATTCTTATTTTCATTTCTTGTATTCTGTATTCGATTATTGCCATTTGTTTTGATATTCTCGGGTATTCGGGCATGGGCCTTACCAAACCGCATCCGAAAATTCGGGGGTATCACAGTTGGTATCAGAGCAGTTTAGGTTCAAGTGTCCTTAGGAGTGTCTTTCGTTATATGACTTCCGTGTTGCATCTCTTAAAACTTAGAGCCCATATTAGGATTTGTTGTACTCTATTTACGGTTTGTTAGGAGAAGCTGGTGTCAATTATATTCTGTAATTATAGAATGGTTGACACTAGGAGGAGGATGAGGTCTAAGGCGAAAGCAGTAAAGACCCAAAGGAGTAAAGGAGTACATTATCGATTTCTTTGCCACAAGGCAGAACTAGGAATCAAAGGTTTAGTTCCAGTTGACGCTACTTTTAAAAGTATAAACTAAGGAAGGATTTAGGTGTACGTGACAGGTCATATCGGGGCTAATACGACTTCAATTGATCTAAAAAAGGAGACAAGCGAGGAGTAGGAGTCCAAAGAGGATCCTAATGAAAGAGATTTCAACGTATCCAAGAAAGAGGGTACTAAATCTTGAAGGTGAAGGATCGTGCGAGGGTGATCTTATTTGTTAGTGATATAGCAAATGATATTAGTTAAATGGGTGTTAATCAATCTACATATAGTTAAACTTTCTTATCATTTCTAAAAGAGATATATAAGAAGTACTTTTCAGGAGTTGAGGGATTGGATGGAGTTCTTCTCAGAGCGAAATACATGATTTTATATCACATTCAGGAAAACATTGGTATTATGTTGTAACTTTCTAAGTTGCTTTATAAAGCCACGTTAGATAGATTGCATTCCGCATATAAGGAGGATAAGGGTTAAGCCCTTGGTATTTGCTTAGGCAAATAATTGTTGCTTTTAAGCTATGTTTAAAGGATATGTTTCGAGGTTAGATGATTACTTACGAAACTATAAAAAGGAAATTTTGTGAAACAATTTTTCAAGTTGATTTTAGAGGAGACTTTCTTTTTTAGAAGGAATGATGTTTTAAGTAGGATTTTATTTTGTTTTTGTGTATGTCATACGTGTTTTATTTTCGTTAATTATTCAGGATTTGACATGTGGTCTAGTTAGGGACACAAGTATGTGATCAACCAACTACTGCTCTTATGACATAGAATAATAGCACTACATTACGCTAGGATTGTGAGCATGTGGTAATAGGATTTGGTAGATATACATAAATCGAGCTAATCTATTGGACCTGGACATGTGTCATTATGGTATGTTATTTAGGATGGCATAGTTAAACCATCAATACGACTCAAATAATCAAGAACGATTAGTTTGATATACTTTACACTAGGTATGGATCCATATTTTATGACAACGCCATGATAATGGTGGTTGTTAATAATTCGGTGTTCGTGAGGTTGTGGTAAATAAAAACCACTGTATCACTACAATAGTTTATTGGAGGTGTACGATTTGCAAAACGTCTTCTTTGAAAAATTTCAAAAGTTATTCCCAAGACGGAAGGAGGATGTAGTACTGGTTTAGATACTTATTGGAATGACACCGATTGAGGATAATAGACTGAATAAATTTTCATCTGTCTATCCTTAATCAAGATTTTATTCACCAAGGCGTGTCATTAGTAGAAGTTGCCAGTGTTGCACATGGAGGAGGAAACTAAGTCTTTTCACTTGCATAAATAATATAGAGAATTTTTTTTTTTTTTTTGGGTCACAGTTCCCAACAATCAGATGTTGCTAGGAAATTGATGACTTATTTGAAGGATGGAAAGAGTCCATATTCTTTTGGAAGTTAAATAAGGAGTCTGATTGAAATTTACTTGCGTTACAGAAACTGGGTGTGTCAAAGACAAGATGGTGAGATCGATCACCTATATAACAAGAAGAGGTGCACGGTGTATGCGGAAAAGTTTTAGCTGGTTGACTTTTGATTTTCTTTATCAGTAAGTTTATCACAGATTAGTGGTGCATGGATTCAGTTGCAGAGTTAGCTTTTGAAGATGCTCCGATTTAAACAATGGGTGCAGACGAAAGCTGGTGGTACTAAACTAACGGTACTTCCTGTGGATAAATTGGAAGGAGGATGTAATGACTCGGGTCACAACTCTTAGTTCTGTATTTATCCAAGTAGAAACATGATACTTCATGCTATGAAGCAAATGTTTGGAGGACAGGCAGGAGGAGGGACATAGTGATTTTGTCTCCAATTCTAATATTTATTAGATAATCAAGATGGACCATCCGAGGTTACTAGATCCTTGCAGCCATTTCCTATACTGAAGTGGAATTGATAGAGTATTTTTCACGAATTTAGTTGAGGGATTGCTGATTTTTACACAAAGGTTAGGATTCAGGTTAGGATATTGGTTGACTGATAAATTAAATCAGCTTTATTTTGTTTATTTTGAACTGGTAAGATATCAGTTTTTACGAATAGAACGGATCACGAGACGGCTTAGATGGATAGAAGTGGTGATTCACACTTGGCATTAAGTTTCGTCTGGTGGAAGTAATAGGGAAGTGGATGCTCTTAACAACCGATATGGTAATTAAACATTTGGGTAGTTATTGAGAAATCAGTTGAATTTTTAGCATGTGATAATAACACTTGCTATTACTATAGGTATTAAAAAGGTCAACTTAGAATATTGGAGTTGATCCTGGAGGAGGTCATACCTTACTCAGTAGAGCTTAGGGTACTAAAGGAGGATTAGTAGATTGGATAAATGATGTTAGGGAGGTCGGAGTGACTGAGATGTAAAATTCAAAATTTTATGGTGCACTTAAATGGTTATAAGTTACATCAAGACATCTAATGTTAGTTTTGGTGAGCCGGTACAGATAGGGACATGTACATAATTGTTTCTAAGTGTAACACTTGTTAGAAAGGTGGAAAATTGATAATCGGATATCATTGGCAATTTTTGCCACTTCCTATATCAAAATGGGAGTACGATTAATTAGGAGTGGATGGTTGGTTGAATTATATCGACATTTATTGGAATTTTAATTCCATATAGATTAAGAGTGGTGGATTGAGTAAATTCGCTTGTGTACATTAATTCAAGTTCACTTTAGAGCTTCATATCAATTCTACATTGCACTAATAATGGTGCTTTAACATGAGGATGTCCATTACAATGGATGGGAAATGCTATTTCGAAGGAATTTTCTTAAGATATTGGAGCAGCAACTTTGCTTCATATCTCTAGATGGGGGGAATTTGATCGAGAAATTATATTTGGTCCTGGAGGATATGCTTGGGATATATATCCTAGGTTTTCATGGATAATTGGAAGTGTTTACTTCACTTTTCAGATTTTTGTTTGTCATCTTGTTGGCACAAGGAGGTTAGTGTGACAACATTTGAGGTTTTGTAAATTACATAGTGCAGACCTTTCACCTATTGGTCTGAAATGGAAGCAATGGTTGTACAATGAGACCTTGACTTCATTTAATGATACGTCGGAGAGCAATACTCTCCTTTGTAATGGTGTGCACACGGTTTAGAGGCGGCAGTAGGATTTTGTAAATAGTCGAACTCGTATATTAGAGTTTTTCTATCAGGAAGTAGTTTTCTCATGATGTCTTCTATGTAGGAAGCATGGTGGTTTTTGGAGGGAGGTTAATTTTTCCTTATTGCATTGACTTTTCGAGAATTGTGTTTATCCACCGAGGTGGTAGCCTATAGATTAGTGTTATTAAAACGTTAGCGTTGGGTGCATAGAGGTTTTGCGCATCTATGCTATGGAACTTGGAGGAATATGGATTTGTACCCGGGTATAAATTTTACGTAAGGATGAAGTGTTGTTAAATACAACCCAAGGGTTGTATATTTTTTTTGTGTTTATTAAATATAGGAACCATAAATTTTCTATGAGGAGTTGGGATTCAGTGGTGCCCATACATAGAGGCAGCGTCCACAATGGAACGGAAATGAATTTTAAAGAAAAGAATTCAGAGTTTCGTGAATTCCGAGGACGGAATTCCTTTTGTTAGGGGGGAGGAATGTAATACCCCTAGTTTTTAAAAGGATATAATTGAAATTTAATTTTTATTTATTGTACATTTTTAATGGATATGTGGCTATGTGCTTATGTGGCTATAAGTTGATTTGAGTTTAATTGCTTAATTGTTTATTTGCAATATGTGATTTAATTGTGTGTTTTATTTTGATTGATAGTGTAAAGTTGCTTGTTTAATTGTGTGACATTTCTTGTAAATTATTTGTTGGTTTTAAATGATTCATTGTTTTATTTTAATTTTAATTTTAATTTTAAAAAGGAGTTGGATTTGGATAGTAGTAGTGGACCAAATAAATGGGTCACATGGACTACTTGGATGGACCTACATAGGTAAGGATTATGACCCATGGGTACTGGAGGTTATTATTATTCTTATTCTAATTAATAATGAATTAATAATTATAAGGATGATTCAGTTATATATATATTTATATGCCAATATATATAATTATATTCTATTTATAAATGGTTACATATGTATGTAAATACGTAATATTACAAGATAGTATTAGTATTACTATATGGGAGTATTATGACTTATATACATATATTTATTTTATATTAGATTTTCTTTTCTTTTTCTTTCCCATCTCCTATTATAATTGGAATTAAGGTTTTTATAAACCTATATATATACATAGTGTTGCCTGCCTTAGGGTTCATAAAAACCCTATTCAGGCAACCTTATTAGAAAAGAGTGGTAGCAGAGAATTGAGAGAGAGAACTGTGAAGAGAGAAGGGAAAACTAAGGGGAAAAGGAACAGGGTCTGCTTGTGGGTTACAACCAGAGCAGTAGGAGGCTTGACAGTAATCAGAAGTTGCCAGAAAATCTAGGAAGACGACGTAGAGATTTTAATCAGAAATCCCAAAGGCAAGTTCTATATCTTACTCCTTCCCGTAGTCCTCTGTTCTGTGTATGCCTAGATAATCTCCATGATTAAATTAGACTTTAAAACTAAACTTGTATGCATATTAATTTAGAGTTTTAACTGTATTATCTGATATTAATTGAAATTGATATATCTCGTAAATTGTTTCGTTCTATATACTCTAAATTGTTGTTTATGATGCAGACTGTGTTTAAAGTGTTTCTGGGATAAATCCGGGCGTAGATTGAACTCCTAGGAATCCTAATAAAAAGTTACAGAGGTGTTTAAACTTGCAGGAGACGGGGACGAAGGAGTAGAACAGGTGGGAATTGGGTTAGGGCTCTCAGAGAGGGAGAGAGCCAGCTTCATGGAAGTGGGAGCCGGCTCCCTCAAACAAAGAGCTGGCTCCATGTGATAGGGAACCGGCTCCCTCGTGAGTAAAGCCGGCTCCATGGTGTGGGGAGCCGGCTCCCTTTGTGGTGGAGCTTGCTCTACGTTTTTGAGAGCAGGCTCTCTTGTTTTGGTGTGTACAGGTGATATTTTAGGCACTGTTTGGGTGTTTTGGAGTTCCATAATGGATTTGGGATTGATTGTAGGGATTCTAAATAATTTTTGAAGACATCTTAAAGTTAATTTATATCTATATGCTAATAGTTAGAACAATATGAAATTTTAAACAAGGTTATATATTGTTATCGGATGAGGAGAATTTAATTGCTTAAATATTATTTTAGCAATTGAATGACTGTGATTATCATCTGATTTTAATTTTGTATTGGATGTATAATACGCTAATGGTTAGAACAATATGAAATTTTAAACAAATTAGCGTGTTGTTAATGGATATAGAGGATTTAATTGCTTAATCTTAGTTTAGCAATTTAAATGACTGTGACATGATTTTTAAATCTTGTATTGGATGCATAATATGATCATATACATATCATATTTTTATTATGCTTACTATGGACTATGATTGATGAACTATTTATTTCTGTTCTGTCAATTATATGAATTTTGCGGATTGTATGCACCGGTATGGGATGGTGGCATACTAGGGATGGATTAGTTCAAAATACTAAATCCTACCTACTCTGGAATAAGGGAATGGATTAGCTATAAGGTCAAATCCTACTTATATCTGTGTCAGGTTAATAAATAATTGAATTACATACCTGGGTTTTAGATGGATTTATATATATGATTATGGTGCCGTGATATGAGCTTGAGTCTTAGGATCATAGTTAGGGTGCGTATATCACCTAGGATGGATAACTGGACATTGTAAACATCTGGTCCCCTGGTAGGTCTACGTATGGATGCCCACTTTATGTGCGATTTGCATGTTACCTTCTATTCAGGCTAAGATAGACCTATGGACTAGTGAACGTCTTATTGTGTGTATTTATACATGTATGGACTATTTAGCTATTATTGAGTTATCTAGGATGTACCTACATATCGGGTCTTTGTTTGGACTGTAGTATAGTAGAGCTTGTTTATGGGCCTAACCCACTATCATTTTTTAGGTATTCGTCAGGAGTAAGGATTGTTCGTGTTGAGCTGGGGTCAACTACTTCATTCTTCAGGATTGTCTACATAGCAGTTCCCTCTGTGATTTTTATATCTAGTTGTAAACCGTTGATTATTCAGTATTCGTTTTCCAAGGGGTCCACATATTATGGATTCCCGAGTTGTATAAATTGGAGGATTACTTGTATCAGAAGAATTTATTAATGAAATTTTATTATGAGGTTTTATTTATCATTTTAGTTTCTGATCAGCATTTAGTTATTTTTATTTTCATTTGTTGTATTTTGTGTTTAATTATTACCATTTGTTTTGATATCCTCAGGTATTCGGGCATGGGCCTAGCCAACTCTCATCCGAAAATCCGGGGGTATCGCAGATCTCGACTTGTTTCATTTGTTTGTTTTACATATGAAATGTATGGATGTGTTTTGAGTTGTTAAAGTGCTTTGTTTTGGTAAAATGTTCCTTGATTGGTTAAAATGCTGTGTGATCACATTTGTTGGTTTCAAAATGCTAAAAAGGAAATTTTTTAACTTTGTTTTGAAAACGAGAAGTTGAGTTGCTTAATTCCTTCTTTTGTTGTTCATTCATTGCACGAGTCTTGTAATGAAGCTTTTATATAATGCATTTGAATGTTTGGACTCCAAAGTTTTCAAAAATTCCAATTTTGCCCCAAAAGTGTTGAGAAATTCCAAAATTGACCAAAATGCCCTTGCTTGAGTTGAAACTTGTTCCATTTGATTCCTTCCCATCCAATTGCATGTGTTAAGTGCTTTTGAACTTGTTTATGCTAAATTCTTGATTTTTACGGGCAAAAATTTGATGTCTTTTGACCTTCCTTATCATGATTTTGAACTTATCCTGAAAAATGAGTTAAATTGCCATTCCAACTCAACTTTTTGAAGTCAAAAGATTCCATTGTTGCTTTATGACCTTGAAACTTGTTGCTTATATGTACACCATTTTGCTTGATTGAGATGTGAATTTTGTTCTTTGGCTTTAATACCTATTTGTGAGCATACCTTGAGTTTTTGAACTAAGTCTGAGAATATGTTGCTTTGTCTTGAACATTGTGCGTTTAAATGCCATTGGCTTGATATCATATGATGAGCGCTGAAAAGTACGTATTTAAACCCCTTAAGCTTAGGTATTCTAGAACCTTTATCTATCTTATTTTACCATTTTGTATTGATTTCGTGTTATTTCCATTTTCAGGTACTTATCCCCAAAACAAGCTAACTCAGCCAAATAAGAGTATAATTGAAGCAATTCTGGGATGATTCAAAGAAAGGAGCAAAGTAGAGTAAAAAGAAGCAAATGGTGGAATATCAACAACTTTGATCGATCTCAAGAAAAGTTCAATCGATCCAACTTTCATCGATCTCAGCACTTCAAGATGGATCTGAGCCATGTTTGTCCCTGTTCAAAGATCTCAAAAGTTTGATCGATCCAACTTCCTTCTCTAATCGATCGAATATTCTTGTCCTTATCCAAATGATTGATCTTATCCAGAACCTCCGGCCTACCCCACGTAACACGACAGAGCTTAGGACCTCCATTGATGGCCATCTGATTTCTATCACTGTGGACACATTATCCAGATCGTGCCATTATCCACATGACTGCCCTCCAGAGCTACAGGAGACATATCCCAGGCTATACCGGCCTTCATATGCAGATATGGCTGTTTTCCTTATAGGACATTATGCTGATGGCGAAACCTTCGCCACCCGCACCTATTTTCCAGATGACTTGTGGTTCTTTGACTCAATCTTGTTTCGCAACGTCTTCATGGCCGGCCATAAGATTCAACGGAGAGGCGACTACTTGACAGCTCTGTATGCTTTCTATTCAGGGCATTGGCTGTCTATCCCTGCGCTCATCTGGAGCGTGATGAGGAAGCTCTATGATGATCACATTAGCAAGGAACGGCCCAAAAGGGCTAAGTCTCTCCTATTTGGCCACCTCATCACCCAGATCTTGCTAGACCAGCGTTATCCTTTCCATCCACGGGAGCACCCTAAGAGAGGATCCTGTACCTTCTAGAAGAAGGACTGGGATAAGAGCTACAATGCTATTATCAAAAGATTACAGGATGACACAGTAGAGGCGGCAGAGGAGCTAGAGGCTGAAGAGGCAGCAGCAGACCCGGTAGCGGACGATGCAGCAGTCGATCCGGCTGCCGTACACATGGACATTAATTTAGAGCAGCCTGTAGAGGATGCAGAGTAGCACTCTCCAGCTGGGTCACCCATTCACGCACAAGAGCAAACTCAGGATCATCATTCTCCGGATCCAGCACCTGGGCTCCAGATCACATACCCAGCTTTGGAGAGCGTCTTTAGACTCTGGAGGACACAGTGGTATCTATCCGCGCAGAGACTATCGCCCTTAGAGCTGACATTGCTTCCCTCTGCACGGATGTCATGGCCGCATTTGTGATCTATCCCGAGACATCCGCAGAGCACGCCCTGCCCGTCCTGCTTTATCCACCTTAGATTCCCAGTCCCACTTCCTTATTATACTTGATATTTGTGATACTTGCTACATTTTTGTCACTGTATACTATTTTTGCTGCCGGTCTGTCGGCTTTAATTTTATGATGTACTATGCACTTTATCCTGCTTTATATATATGATTTCTTTATGGATGTCGTATTCTTATATTCTTACATCTGTCTGTTTGACTCCATCAGGTGCATCTCAGTGACTTCAGTGAGAGAGAGTGCTACACAATTTTCAGGACCACCCTTTTACCTCTCTCTAATTTTCAGTTGCTATCCCATGTACACTTGCATGACCACTGCGCACTGTTATTATCCCTTTTGTTATCTGATGAGTTTATCCAAGTGCCAAATTTTAGGACCACAGTTCATCCCAAGTTTGGGGGAGCTATGCCACCCACTTTGGATACTTCTGTCCCAGCCATTCTTTGCCTTCATTGCACTGGTATACTCTTTCCTTTTGTTCTCTTTGCACATTGAGGACATTGTGCCATTTAAGTTTGGGGGTAATGGTGCTTTGCAGTGTTTGTTTTTAAATTCAAAATTTTGAGCATGACTTGTGTATTTGAGGGATTTTATAAGATTGGTCCATGTTAGCTATGATTTTTATCTTTTGAGGACTATATTGCTTAGAATTTAAAAATTGCATGACTTGAGAGTTCAATACTCCTTGTATGCCTTGTGGATGCCATTTTGAAGTAAATTTTTTGAAAGATTAATATCTTGCTTGCACTTGTGGTCCACATCATCTTGATTTTGTGATTGTTTTGAGATTCACTCTAGTATTCTACACTAGCACAGGCGCATACTAGCATTCATTTGTTGGGTACATGCTTTGTTAATTATTGAATTGGTTATATCCCAATTGGGCTAGTAGTACATTGAAAGCTTTCATTCTTGATAAAGGTGGATAACAACCCCTTTTCACTAAGTAGCCGGGATTCTAGCTTCATCAAGTACTGAACTTCTCGCGCCGAAAGGTAGAGGGCCCAAACTCTAGGTTAATAATTAAATATAAAAAAAAAAGAAGAAAAAGTTGTAAAAGCAATAAAAAAATGAGGACTTCTCCCAAAAGGTGAGAAATGGGAAATGATTAGATGGAGGTTGTCTTGATTTGTAGCCTAGTTGATTTGAGCTTGTAAGTCCGTAGGGGTGTTTGAACACCTAATGCCTTAAAGCCGTCTGGTTTGGAGTCATTGACCTAACGCTCGACCTCATGGATTGCTAGAAAGCTTAATAGATTAACACATTGCACCATGCTTCCATCTTTGATCCTAACAAAAAAAAAAAAAAAAAAAAAAAATCGAGTGAAAAGAATAAGCGCACCTAGAACAACAAAGCTTTAATAAAAGGTCCACTTTTTGTCTTGATGATCGGTATTAGATTTGTGTGCTAGTTTGAGGGTAAGGATGTGATTAATTCTTTAGTTGGCTAAGATAGCAACACACTTGATGCCGGTCCACTCAAAAAGGATTCTAGAGTTGTTTTGATTTTCATGATCATTTTCTTGATGTGTGAAGGACCATACTTGCTTGCTTGATGTTGAGATTTTGGGAGATCGCTTGGAAATGGTTGAAAAATTGCATACTTGAGGTAGTTTTCTCCCAATACTTGTTTGCAATATTGGTACCTCTTTTGAAAGAATGAGCTTAATGTTTGTGGGTACCATTTTTGGAAACCCTCACGAGACTTCACTCGTCCACTAGGGGTAACCTAGGGGTTTAAAAGGCTTGTTGCATATGCTAAGTGCAATTGTGTTCCCTACGAAAGTGGCGTTATCCATTTATTGCTTTCTAGTTCATAGTTAATTAGTTGTTCATTTCATTCCTTTACTTGTAGTTCATTGCTAGGGACTAGCAATATTTAAGTTTGAGGGTGTGATGAGCGCTGAAAAGTGCGTATTTAAACCCTTTAAGCTTATGTATTCTGTGTGACGGCCCAAGTTTTGTAAACCCGGTGTGTCAGTGATGACCAAAAGATGACCCGATAATGGATCCGAAATGCGGAAGCGAAAGGTGAAACAATGGTCTCTAGAGATACAATGCGTCTCTAAGACACCAATGTGACCCTCAATGAGGTCAGGGAACCCAAAGGAAACAAATGCAGAGGTGTCGTTTAAAAAACGGACAAAAAGAACCTAGGAGCAAAATGGTCATTTTGCAAAAAGTGGATTCAAGTGCTATCGAGTACACCATTGGAAAGACAATAAAAAATTAATCATAATGGACTCAAGAATTTCATCATTCAGAGTTCGGACAAGGGAGAAAGATTAAAAACAAAAATGATGTCGTGGCGGCCCGACGAGGACAACCCACCACTGCTGCAACTGAGAGTAAAAACGGGCTTCTAAACGGACTTTTTTGGAAAAACTCAAAGAAGAAACCCCCCCTAAAATCAAGTTTTCTACCCCAATTGCAAACGAAAACAAAAAAAAATGCATTGTAAAATACCCAGAATGCCCCCAAGAAAATCAGGTCAAGAGGAAAAAAACTAATCCGAGCTACAGCCCAAGTTTTGGAAATAGGGCTTCGGGAGGTTTTTAAATTGCGTAAATTGAAAATGCAATCTTAAAATACACCCACAAGACCTCCGGAAGTTTCAGATCGGTCGTGACGATTTTAAAAAAAAGTTGATGAATAGTACCAACTACATTTGTACTAAAAATTTGCAAAACCTAGCAGCAAGGATTTTCTCGAAAAATATGGATTTTTGAGGGTTAGGATGATGTTTTCTAGAAAAACACAAAAAAGAAACCCCCCTCAAAATCAAGTTTTCTACGTGACATGTGAGGAAAAATGAAAAAAACTCATTTTGAAATACCCGAAATGCCCCTGTAACAGAATAGGGTCAAACAAAAAAATATGCAACTTTAGGTTTTTGTTTCATCAAGGAAGGTATTGTTTGCCAAAGTGAGCATGCAAGTGTATGTAATATGATAAAATAGATGTGTTACAATAGCCTATGGCCTCATTACAATACATTTACAACATTTGACATGTCAAACCTCCAAGTTAGAAAAATTACATTTCATAGACAAATCATGAACATGCTAACACTTGCATGTGAACAAGAATGCTTCTAAAGAAGCTCAACTCAGCAAATCACCCAAGCAATTGCAATCTCCAATCTTGTATCCTGTACCTGAAATATGCCCCAGTATCGTAGGGGTGAGTAACATAAAGCTACTCGTAGGAAATGAGCATGCATCGACCTAAAGTTTTACAAGTTGCATGATTTAATTATTGTGGTTCATTCCACCTAACGTCTATGTCAAAGGTGAGACTCAGGGAGCATCCTAGCTACCTAAGATCATTTCTAGCATAAAACATATCCTTTATGCAATTTCAACAACACAAAAGCATGCTACACATAACAACAAGATATAACATGCTTACATAAAGCAACTAGTTAGAAACATGCTTACACAAAACAACTAGATATAGATTCTCAAAGTTATCAACTTGAAATCTAAATGCTAAATCAACTGAATATAGTAATTTAGTATGGATGTACTTAAACAACATCAAATCGCCAATAGCCAAAACCACAGTCACAATATAAACATGATTGATAACTTGGAATTGAATGCGAAAACAAATAGTGGAAGACTTGGACATCACGTCTCGGACTAAACCAAGAACAAATTGGTTATTCCGGGCATTAACCCGCTGGGAAGACCACCCTAGTGCGCACTATCTCAATTGGGGAGAACTCATACCTCCCGTACTAAAGCCGAACTTTAGCCATATCATAGTAACAATGTCCCAAGACTCCAAAATAAATAAGTTAACAACTTATATACGTATTAAACAGTACACGAAACTACCTTCATGCACAAGTAGGTTGTAACCACACAACACATGCTCTAAATCCACAACAACTATAGGATGACAATGTCGAATCTTCAGAGCACGATTCTTTACGCGCTATAATAACATCACATGTCGAATCTTCAGAGCGCGATTTGTTACGCGCTATAACAATATAATCCAATATTGAAACATAACTCATAAATCCATTATAAGTCAAAAGTCATACTTTAAACATACTATCAATGTCAAATACATGAGTTAATCAATAATACAATAGAAATGGAATTTAATCAATAAACTAATTAAATTCCCTAGGTTTCAAATCTCAATCAAATGGCCTCCAATTAATACATGATAAACAATATAGCATGGTCATTACATACACCAAATCAAAACTCGATTAGGCCATAAGAACAATAAAGTGAAATTTAATTAAATCATGATAATCAAATCCCTAACTTCTAAAACAACTTTAAATGGTTCCAAATTAACATATGCTAGAACATAAGTCATAGTTATCACAAATATCAAGTTAAACACTTAATTAGGCCAATGGAACCCTTAATTAGATTTTAATTAATCATTTTAATTAAAATCTCTAGATTTTCATACTTGTCCAAATGCTCTCAAATGAAAGTATGTTAAACAACATGCTAAGACATAATTTAAAAGCATATCACAAGTCAATTTCATGCAAGGTACGACCATGGGATTTAATCTTTCACAAAAGATAAATATTAAATAAAATATGCAATTTTTATTCAATCCATACCAATTTAATATATGTTAACAAATATATTAAAACATGATTTTCTAGTATGCCACAATTCAAATCAAAGTTATATATCATCATGAATTTTAAATCTTATACAAAGAAATAAAAATTACTAACTTTCTAAATTTGATACAAGGCATACATATAAGTTGTATAATCATGAGAAACACTCAATACAACACATATAAAATTCTAAAACATTTCCTACCTCAATTTGAGATGAAAATCTCAAAAGCCACCAAATGGAAACCGCTCCGAATCCTACAAAACTTCTAGGTTTTGTCGAGGACTACACCGTGCACATAGCCCCCAAGGAAGCCCCATCAAAATCACAACTTGACTTCAAACCCAAACTCAAATAATGGTCAGAAATGGGTTCTAATAAGGGTGAAAGAAGCGCGTAGTCAACACGAACACTAAATGCAAAGGCCCTTCTATGTTTTGACGAAGGAATGAAGCTCAAAAGAGGAGAGAGAAGGTGGCAGCATCCCTTGGGCTTCCATGGGAGCTCCAGGTCGTGCATGAAGAGGGGAGAAGATGAAAAATGAAATATCTCACCCCCCTTTTATAGAAATCTCAAAAAGTGCCTTGAACGGGCCCCGCCAGGTCCGAAAAAGTAAAATTTGAGCAGACACGCTCAAATGGCAAAACTTTGTGAACAAAAAAGATTCAAAATGATAAAATATGAACAATGGAAGAAACGGCGTCAAAAATAGAGTCCCGAACAGGAAGTTATGTCCAAAACAAGTTTGGCGCAAACTGGGGCCAAAAACCCTGAAACTGGAAAACATCGACCAGGAGGAAATTCCAAGAGTACACAACTTGAGAAAATGTGAAAATGAATCCTGTACGAGGATCCAGGCTCAAAACAAGACATTTTGCAATAACTTTCATTAATTGCACAATGGCCCATCCAAAAAGTGAAAACTGCACTTATGGCCCAGAATGAAAATATCTTTCAAAAATATTTTCTTAAAAACCCCTGAAATAAAATATCTTCAAAAGATACTTACGAAAAACACCCCAAGAAAAGAAAATAATTTCAAAGAACTTTGCATCCATGCCCCTATGGACATCGGAAGCAACCAGAGTACTTTCTTGCGAAAGTAAAGATACGTATTTCATGGAAACCACTCAAGATGGAGATACATGAATTCAAAAACCAACTTCGAACACAAGAAGTGTGGTTACGCGAACAAAGTGTCAAACGGGGAAAAGACAAAATAGGGAAAAGGACGAAATAGGGAAAATGACGAAAAGTGAATAGTGTCGAAAAACGAAAAATGCGGAAACGACTCGGTCCTCAAAGGAAGTTGTCAATCCACAGAAAAGAGTCTCGGAAATCACTCCAGAGAACTCGAGACGACACTAAGCGAAGAGGAACTGAACTCAGAAAGGAAAGCCAACGGAAAAAAAATATCCGTGAAAATCCGGGTCATTACATTCTAGAACCTTTATTTATCTTATTTTACCATCTTGTATTAATTTTGTGTTATTTCCATTTATAGGTACTTATCCCCAAAACAAGCTAACTCAGCCAAATAAAAGCATAATTGAAGCAATTCTGGGATGATTCAAAGAAAGGAGCAAAGTAGAGCAAAAGGAAGCAAATGGTGGAATTTCAGCAACTTCGATCGATCTCAAGAAAAGTTCGATCAATCCAACTTTCATCAATCTCAGCACTTCAAGATGGATCTGAGCCATGTTTGTCCTTGTTCAAAGATCTTAAAAGTTCGATCGATCTAACCTTCTCTGATCGATCGAACATTCTTGTCCTTATCCAAATGATTGATCTTATCCAGTTGTACCACCTTAGCAACCACTTTTGTCCTTTTCCCAAAAATATCTTCAAAATATCTCAGATTTGTTTTTATCCAAAAAGGCGCCACCATCGTGGATCGATCCAGCCTAAGTTCGATAGATCTCAGCCATGTTCGATCGATCCAAGTCCAAGGTTCGATCGATCGAACTTCCTCCAGTGTGAAAAAATTAAAATTCCAGCTCACAAAAAGTTGTCCTTTATCCAATCATTGGGGAATATTTGCTGTATGACCCCAGCTCATTTTGCGTGTCATTTGACCTACCTATATAAGGATAAGGATTACTTTTTACATCATATCATATCATACCATACCATATAAAACTCTTAGTGAGGAAGCAAAGGAGAAGAGGATGCTAGATACACCATTGGAGACTTTTCATTAACCAAGGAGCAGATTTCTTCCATGGAACTTGCCCTTGAGGGTTGGAGGACATCATCCATGAGTGGCTAGACATCCTCTTGGGGCTAGAGTTAGCCCTAAGCATGCTTTCTACTTCTTGATTTTTGTATTTTTGAGGGGATTTGTATTGTGATTCATGTCTTGACACTTATATATATATAGATCTTGTTTATTCAATGATTTATGTGGTTTAATGCTTCCAATTGATCATTTCATTCTATCCATATGTTTATGTATGCTAGAATAGATGTTCATGTGTTTGTCTCTATTTCTTGTGTTATTGATGCATGTCTATGTGTATTGATGCTATAGATCTAGAGATTGTCAAGACATAGTGCTTAATGTCATGTTCTTGTGGTTTATTTGATGGTTCATACTAATTTCTTGATGGATTGTACCTCTCCCTTAGTTTAATTAGTTTAATTTCATATCATTAGCTTAGTTGTAGTGTAGTTGTTAAATGGGAGGACAATCCATGCTTGTTGTTGATGTTCCATACTTATGAAAGCAAGTAACATGTATATCTAACCTTATGATGTGTTTGGATTGTGAGCTTAAAGAAAGGATTAATGGCTTAATTTGATATGCTGTGCTATCCACCTTGTTGTTTAGACAATATATGCTTAATTTATCATCCATGCTTGCCGAAACAACCACACACACACACTTTATTGCAATACATGTTTTTCCCCTTATTAATCATTCATTAAAGGTGTAGAAAAGCTATGCTTAGTGGTGATCTCTAAACCCCAAGATCTCTCTCTCTTTTATTCTCTCTATTGCATTATTGCTTACTTTAATTTAATTTGCATCTAGTTTAATTCAACCAACCAACCACTATTTTGATCACTCGACCTACTAACCCTAATTTTGATTCCTCAACCTAGTGCGACCCTCAATCCCTTGGGACGATCCCTACTCACCCTAGCTATATTTTTAGTGAAAGGTAGTAATGGCAATTTCTAAATGTAAAACTTGGCCACATTGCATAAACTTTTGGGCTCGACGACGACCCACACCATTATACACTTATGATCCATTTCTGAAAGCCAAGTAAGGGCTTGAGACCGAGGTGTTTTTCGGTCCTGATTTTGATTCCAAAATGGTAAGTCTCTTATTATTCTCAGTTGTTGACCATTCTTTGCTTCATATACTGCTTAGAGGGGGTCACAAGCTATGAGTGATCATACGATGTTGATTTTGCTGAAATGGAGTATGGAAAATTTCTTTATCTGGAGTTTGTTGATATATGTGCAACATTTAGATATATGCCATCTAGTTGTATACCTTATTCAGGATTCATTCTTGAACTTGTCCGTCATAACATTCCTTGGATTAAAGTGGTTTGCAACCGTGCATTTCACTTAGTCTTTATTACATGATATGCATGTTTCTTAAGTCCTAGGTTGATATTTGCCATGCTTATATGCTCCATGTTATCCTGCTTGCTTCATTTGATCTTAAATGTTGAATTTGTAGACATTTTTACTTAGGAATTGATACGAAGTCGTCCTAGGGTCTACTTGTCATGAAATTTCATAATCGTCTTGAGTTTTAGGTTTATGAATGTACGTTGCATCATTTAGGCACATCATAACCTATGCTTATCCTTTTGATCCCATTTCTGCTCAAAATGTTCCAAAGTGACTTTTTTACCCTCTATGAAATCATTGCATTATTTAGCCCTTTAAGTTTGTTATTGTGCTTTGATTCTATTATATCTGGCTAAGGCATGTTGAATGATAATTTGAAGCTTTCTTAATCATTTCTTGCATAAGCATGATCCTATTCGCCTATTATCTATTTCTGCTTGCTTCATACATGCTTTGTGCTTTCTTATCAGTTGCTTACCTTATTCTCTACCTGTGCACTAATTTATTCTTGTTGATTTTGCAGATGCAGCGCAGACAAAATACCCTTACTAGAAAGCGAGTATATAGAACTCCACAGCCTCCTTCATCTCCAGAGGCAGAGTCTTTATTGTCTTCATCTTCTGCTGCCACAGCATCTGCAGTAGTCCATACAGAGCCATCAGTTATGGAGGCCCAGGGTCCTATTCTCCGAGCAGCACATTCTGTCTCTTACTCTCGTAGGAAATTGGAGCCCGAGTACAGATTCTACCACAATCTATTTTCAGCATTGGAGCAGACAAAGTGGTCCTATGATGAGCTCACTCATAGGGGCATTGATGCTATCATGACACCGGCAGACACTGTAGTCTATCCCCGGGTGGTTGCATTGTTCTTATAATATAGTTGTTATTATAAGGTGTGGTCTAAACGCACACCTCACTATCCGTCCTGCTTCATACTATCGCGGTATGTCACCTGAACATATTACAGCAAACCGCCAACATTCTGTTCAGTGTGAGGGTTTACCGATACGGCGCTAATCCCATATCTAACCCAAGCTATCCTCATGGAGTGTGTAATACTCCCACAGGCAAACTTTAATATTTATGTTTGGATTTACCAATGTGGTGTCAATCTCACATCTAGTCCAAACAACCTCATGAATGAAATACCACTCCCAGACAAATCTTATATTTGGATTTACCGATATGGTGTCAATCTCATATCTAGCCCAAACAACCGTATAAGTGAAATATCACTCTCAAACAACCTTTAATAATTATTTTGGACTTATCGATGTAGTGCCAATCTCACATCTAACCCAAACAACCTCATGAGTGAAATACCACTCCCAGGCAAACATAATAGCACGTGCATAAACCATATATATCAAGATAATAATAATGATACATCATAACTTTATTTTGGATGTAAATAACTGTCACCATAAGGTGTAAATTGGAGGAAAAAATAACTGTCACCACAAGGCATAAAGAAACTAATTGCAATGTAGCATATACAAAAGAAATACCAGACATCATAACATAATGACTCTCGAACACCTATCCGAATCACATGCTCTTTAAATACTTTATTATCTTCGGCTGAAGACTTTAGTAAGAGGATTTGCAATAATCTTTCTGTAACCATATGGGGAAATCTTAATAGTACTTAAACCTTAACATTTTCACACTTGAAAATGTACTTTATGTCAATGGGCTTACTACGCTTGATCACCCTTAAATTGTTTCCATATACTTAATTAATATAAACCTTTAGAGAAAGTCTAAGTATTCCAGTAGTGTGATCTTTATGGATCCTGATGCCAAGGACATACTTTGCTGCATGTCCTTTATGTAAAAAACTTTAAATAAAATTCTTAATGTCATGTATCACATGAATGTCATTGCTATCTTACAAAATATCATCAACATATAGGACAAGAAAGACCAAAAATGACTCCTACTGAACTTGAGGTACATGCATTTACCCATAACATTCTCTTTGAACCTATAATTAGTAACCATTGTATCAAAATTTGGATATTACTGCTGTAAAACTTGCTTAAGCCATAAATAAGTGATAATGAAATAATGACTCTTAAAAAAGCCTTTAATGAAACTGGAGAAAAATCTCAAAGAAATCAACACTTAACTTTTGCTTAAGCACTTAGCCATCAATTTTGTCTTATATCCATCAGACACCTCAAAATCACCAACTACAGCATACTTCCAAGCTGTAGAAGATCTCCTAAGTTAAACACGCGTAAGAACTAGATTAGAAACTGAAAGAAGAGACTATAAATGAGAAATAACTAAATGAGTGGGAATAGCTGAAAGAGTGAAATAGGAATTATAAATAAAACCACTAAAGAAAGTGGAATAAAGTTTAAAATAAAATGTAATAGATATTGAAAGTTGCTCCTCTGCAAAAATGAAACTACAGTATTCTAAACTCCCACTAGATTTGCCACTCTCATCAAATTTATATGATATATATCAATAATCTCCATAGGTATATTGGACAATAAAAATCTTCAATCCTTTAATCTATCAAGATGCACAATAAAATAATCATTGATAGTGTGAGTATCAACCTCCTTGATATCTGCATTATATAACTCTGTCTCTATAAGACATCCCTACACTTTCTATTTTCTGCAATTTTACTCTGTTCAGGAAAACTAGGAGGGGTGTACTGTGGCACAATGCACTGCTCTTTAAGTATGTACTATAAGTACTACGATTTACACCCTCCTTACCATTCTCCCATTAAAATTCACCACCTTAGTCCGATCTTAAAACCATAGTCTTTATACCAACTACTTTCAACTTTAGTCTAGTAGATTTTACATGCATCAAGTGCTTAGTAGAGAATCATATTTGCTAATAATGAAGTTAATTATCTACATGGTGATCTATTCTCTGTTTAGATTTTTTCAGTTTTTCAAGGTGAATTATAATTCACAAGAAGTTAAATGTGGCATTAACCAGCTATTAGCATTTTGTGTTATTGAAGGGGAACGACTTAAGGGTGTTAAAATTGAGTTAGCTTATCTTGCGGTGATAGTAAGAATAGTTTCAAGAAGAAACTAGGTGGCAAGAAAGTGTAGAAGGCTAATAAAGAAAGGCAAAATAATACATGAAAAGACATTGATCATGGAATGATAAATGTTAGTTCTATAGAAATAATATGACATCAAAAGAAAAGGTTATTGTGGTAAAAAGAAAATTAAAGCAGGAAAGAAAATTGTCATGTTAATATTTGAGCCTAACTTGGTAAAAGCATAGGTATAAATATAGTGGATGGATTCGGGTGTGATCCTATTTGTTTCTTGTTTTTTTATAGATTCGATACCTTCCGAATAAAATCATGATTTGGTTAGAAAGGATTCATCAATGCTATGCATAGGATATTGGGGAATGTATCTCAAAAGAGACTTGAACGCTTGGTCAAGGATGAGATTATTGGGCTACAAATTTTATGCGTTAGTTGTGCCTAAGGACAGATGCTAAGAAACGCAATTTTGAGGCTAGTCGGTCATTGGGTCATTTAAACCATATTTATACCGACATTTGTGGTTCATTTCTGATTGTAGCTCGTTTGCGGCAAAGGTATTTCATTATTTTCATTAATGGGTTCTCAAGGTATGATTGTATACTTAATCCACCAGATCATTAATCAGCTTGCACATCTTATAGATGTACTCCCTCACTGAACCATTGCCATCATATCTCAGTAACATAATCCATGTCAGATAATAGTATTGTAGTTGCTTCTTAATACCCATTAACTTTTTCTTGATCAAATCAAGAAGCTCCTTGGAAGTATCAAAACTAGAATACCACCCTTAATAGTATCACCGATAGAAGCATAAATTAACCTAATAGGATCGTTGTAATGACCCAGTCATTTTTCTCCCTTTCTTTTTTCGGTGATTTTCTTTTTTTCGTCTTTTCCCTATTTCGTCTTTTTCCTGTTTATCATTTTTCCTTGCATAACCTCACTTCTTGTGCTCGGATTTGATTCCGGTTTTGCATACATCCATGATATTTGATTTCTATGATGTTTGTATTTTTACTTTTGTAGAAAAGCATGCTAGTTGCTTTCATTTTTGTAAAGGGCATGGATGCATACTTTATTGTAATTATTCTTGATTTTGGGGTTTTAGTGTAATTATGTAAAATAATTATTTTTTGTCTTAGGGACCTTTTTACAATTTAATTTGTAAGATATTTTGAAAAAGGACTATTTTGCAATTTTTGGAAAGTGTGAGAAGTGTCACACTCTCATAGAGCCACTTGTTGGCATTTGGGTGAGGAGACTTGGAAACATAACCTTTGACATTTGGAGGGTGGAGATTCACCGATTTGTTGGCCTATGATAGGTGCACTTGTTGGCTTAGATGGTTGACAAGTGTAGGCTTAAGATTGAGCCTAGGAAGGAGCATTGGATTTGTGACAAGTGTAGGATCATGATTTAGTTTTGCAGTATGTGTGTGTGAGAGGTAGTGTAAGAGCACATAGTGAGTGGAGGATTTATAGACCCTCCACTCACCATTTTCACTTTCATCCCCTTTATTTACACTTGTTCTTCAAAACCCTAACCAATCCACCATTAAAGGAAAGCTTAGTGTAAAACTTCTAGGTTCATTTTGGCTTCCTTCCATTCACCTTAGACCATAAACCTTGGGAGAGAAAAGTTTTCTCTCACTCTCATCTTCATTAAACTTAAACTTGTTTTCCATTTTGAGCTTGATAGCCTAGATTATAGAGATTCAATTCTCTATTGAGGTAGGGGTGGTAGTATGTTTGTATTTTAAGTGTTTTATAATCCTTGGGGTTTAATATATATTGTACACATGCTTTTAATATGATAGTTTTGCATATTATAGGAAACCCTCACTTCTTGACTTAGGGTTTATTGATTTAAGCATGTATGATATGTATAAACCATGTGTAGAAGGGTTATATAATTTAGTAGTATGCTAAATTCTAATATTTTCACATGTGTAGTGACATAGAAATCTAGTAGAATTATTAATGTTATATACAATTCCTATTGACTTGAATTGCTATATTTATGGTGGTGATAATTCTATGATTTTGTTGATAACAATTGTGATTATTTTAGAAGCTTAACACTATAATGTTGAAATCTAGTATATATAGCTTATTGTTGAGGCATGTTTTAAATTGATAGGTTGGTGGTATTATATTATACAAAATATCATGATAAGGACTTGTCATTTGGTATGCCATTTTAGACTTGGAACCCTAAGACATAGTTTGTGTGGTTTCAAAATACTTGTGCATGGAAGGTGTTTATATACTTTAATTATAGTGGTTGAGTTTTGAACTTGATTGTGATTTTGGATTATCTTGGGACATTGTTACAAGTGATATGACTAGAGTTTGGCTCTAGTGCGGGAGATATGAGTTCTCCCCAATTGAGATAGTGCGCACTAGGGTGGTCTTCCCAGTGGGTTAATGCCCGGAATAACCATTTTGATCTTGGTTTAGTCCGAGACGTGATGTCCAAGTATTCCACTAATTGATTTTAGATTAAATTCCAAGTTAACAACCAATGCTTAACTGTAACTTGTAATTCTTGTTATTAAAGAATTGATGTTGTTAAGTACATTGATATTGATATGTATGGTTAAAGAATCATTTAAGTTAACTTAAGATGATCCCTTAGAACATCTTGAACATAGACGTTAAGTGGAATGATCCCTTGTATTCGTCTATATTGATCTTGCAATGATATTAAAACTTTAGGGTATATGCATATGCTTCTTCCTACGAGTAACTTGATTACTCACCCTAGTGGTTTGGGTTATTTTTCAGGTAAAGAGACCATGCTCTTGGATGCTCATCATCCTTAGAGGCTTATGAGTCATTTGAAGCATTTTTGTATATTGACATGCAAGTGTTTAGCATGCTTAACTTTGATGTCATATTTTGTATACCATGGGTGTATGGTATTTTAGAAGCTTATGTAGCTTTCTTGATGTGTAATGATACTTAAGTTTTTACTTTTGACATTATAAACATGTATGTAAAGAGGCCAAGGGCCAAGTATGTTTACTTTTGCATTTATACTCTTTTGGTATCAAACTTTTCTTCAAAAATGTATTTTAACCATCTTGGAGGTTTGCCACATGAAATTCTTATAATTGACATGTTCATATATTCAATCTTCCTTAAAATGAATCAATTTTTAATCTATGCACGTGGGTAGAATGAATCCCATAGGTTCCATTGCAATTTCACATGTTTGGAGGACCTTTCAGCAACATTTCGAGGAATTTCGGTCAACCGAAACACCATCTCGATCGACTGATCCCTTTTTGAGACCAAATGAACAGTAAAACCATGTTTGTAGAAAGCATTCTGTGAGTTTCGGTTGACTAAAACTCTAATTCGGTCGACCAAAATAGCCCCTGTGCACCAGCACTTCCATATTTCAATTTAGCACTGATGGTCCAACTTCAAAAGGCCATAACTTCTTTGTTCCTTATCCAAATAGGATGATTCTTGAGTCTAAACTCAAGGATTTTGAATCAGATTTCCAATGGTACCTATTCAATTCTCAGATTCCAAACACAGTGGAAGTTATTCATATTTTAGTGAAGTAGTGTCAGTTTTCACTTCAACCGGGAAAAGGTAATTTGTGGGATTCTTGGCCAATGTTTTTAAAACATCTTGGAATGTTTTGAAATGATTACATTAGGTTGTATTCACCTTTTTTGACTTGTTTAGAGTCAAGTTTCTCTCTTTAATTGCGAATTGACCGTTTTGCCCATTTGATAACGAATTTTGTCCTTTTTGACCTTTGTTTCCGCTTTTGCTCTCTTTAAGTCCCGTGATCTCATGAAAGGTCACATTAGTGTCTTAGGAGTGATTCCTATCTCTTAAGACCTTGGTTTATCATTTGCTTTCGCATTTCGGATCTGTTATAGGATTAACTTTCAGTTCATCACTGACGCACCGGGTTGAAAAACTTGGGCCGTCACAATCGTAGTACCTTTAGTCCACTTAAAAATGCAACAAATTTTCTACCTAAGAAGACTCTACACTAGGCATATGGGTTTCTTCCTCAAAAAGCACATACTCGTAGTCCAAGAAACCCAATATAATATCAAAACCTGTCTTCTAAGCAATACAATTTTAATTATTCAATAGTTTAATCCCTATGAACTGTCTTTAAATTGCGGAAGCATCTGTAACCTGAGTAAATGTTATATTGAATAACACCACATAAACAACATATAAAATAATATGTCACAGTTTTAGGGATTATTACTTTAATTCGTGCTTGGGGTTTTAAGCTGAATTTCTCAGGGTGCTTACTATGTGCAAAACTATCCACCCTGCGGGAATAAATAAAATGTCATCTAAAAAACACCTTTTGGCATAATTTTAAATTTTACTTTACTCACAGACCTGTGATAAAATCGCACATAGACCTATTTGATTATACTTGAATTATTGCTAAACATTTCCACTACCTTTTGGCAAGAGGGTTATTTAGTTATAATTCAAGCACTCTCAAATATTCTACTCACTTATCCCACACTAAGACATTGATCACCATTTGGCAGAACAAATGCTCTCATGTAGGTAAGTGTACTGTAAGACCTTAATAAGACCAATGCCTTAAAAAAAAATTTAAAAAATAATAATAACCTCTGTGAGCGTGTCACTTTTTGGCAAGCATCACTCGCTTTGGCTACCACCTTTGAAACGATCACTTTACTGGTCTTCCTAAACCCCAAGGAAAGACCTAAACTGTAAATGTTCCATTTTATTTGTGTTCATATTTATTTATTTAGTGCACATAAGCCAAACCCAAAATTATGGAACATTTAATTTCACTGTAACACAAATGGCTCTAACACAAATAAAATCAAGCATCCTCATACATATATCAAGAAATTACAGTGAACGATATATTAATAACATGCATATCTATCAAGATTTAAAATCTCAATTCTTTATATATTTTAATTAGAAGAAAATAATGAAAAACTTGATGCATGTATTATATATCCAATAACACTTTAAAGCCTTTGAATCCTTAAATCAATTAGGTTAATACTGTTTGATTATGGCACGCAAGTCCTATAGATTTTTCAACCTAAAATTAAACAATTAAACTTGAATCCTTAGAAGTAATTAGCAAACATAAGAATTTGCATTCTTCACCAGCCATGTTCACTGAGATAACTATATACATGTCCACAATTTCATGCCAATCTTATATCTAATTAAACCTTTAATTAAACTCAGTAATATAAAACCAATCTTTTTGATTAGTTTTGAAGAAAAACAAAACTTGACAGTTTTATTTTCATACACACATTAACTTATATACACATGGATAGACTTTTAACTTCACATATACCAATATATAATTCTCACTAAATCAACCATTAAACATCATTCTATTTTAGTGCAGACAAATTAAGATTCTCAATCTCATTATAATTTGATCACAAGAAAATTCTCAATGTCACTGTACTTTATCATGGATTACTTTAAAAAATATTGTGCACGCAGTTTTATGTTCAGTACATGTTAACATGGATTAATGCCATAGTAATTAAATATTCATCAAATTTCAACATCAAATCCAATAGTTTGTTCATATATATATATATATATAATCATTCTGACAAAATCAGAACTTTGGTTTCAAAAGAAACAACCTGATAATATACATCATACCAACCAACGTATCTAAGTACATATATATATATATATATATATATATATATATATATATATATGTATGTATGCAATTCAATACCTTTTAAGAAACATGAATATAAGTGCACACAATTCAAGACATTCTAATCCATAAGCTCTAACTTTATATATGTAATATATTCATTATATACCTCATCAACAGGTAGTCAATTGGGACGTGAAAAGCTTTGTTAATTGGTAGAACCTTTATTCCTTTTATCTTCTAAGAGATTCATCATACATCAAGTAATATAAGGTTCATTGCAATCAACGTATACACCAAAATAATGAAAATCGCGAATTAATTCGCTGAATCTACATGTATTAAATATTGACAGCATAATCAATTCTTAAATCGATTAGTATCATATTGTTGTCAATAAAAAATATGTAATTCATTTTTTTCTTCTTCTTGATTTCTACAATATAAATCCTAATTAAACTTGGCTCTGATACCAATTGTTGGGTTTTATTTCAAATTAAACCATGTAGAAATCAAGAATACTTTAATTATTTCAAGAGTAATTTAGACTCATACCTGATTGATGATTAACGCATATATACCTTTAGAATATCTATGTAATCCTCTGTGAGTTCCTGCAAAACATTAGAGCGCTTTACCCCTTCTGAGAATTGTCAATACGATAAGTCTGAATAAGGATTTTAAAACCCTTATATATAACAACAACAGGGGGGGACAGCTTCTCTACAAACAAGCATATCTAAGTCTCCCTTCCTATCATGGAAACTTAGATATTAATGGTTAGAATTAAATCACACCAAATAAGTTGAAAAACCACAATCCAATGGTATAAAACCATACTCCCAATTAGACCACCAAATTGAAAAGTACTACCCAATTCATCAAGTATCAATAATCACATTGCATATATATATAAAAATTTCCAACTTTTTATTCTCATCACCGATGGATCTAAAAGAAAAAAAGAAAAAAGGAAAACAAAAGGTAAATAAATGAAAAGAACTAAGGTTGTAAATGATAGAGGTTGCAAAGTCATTTTAGTAAAATAATGTACGTAAGAAGTAATAAAGTTTAGCTTGTGTCTTTTCCACTCAACTTTTACATGGAATGTTGCGACCTCCTTAGACAAGTCAAGATGACTTAGTTGGTCCATTTGAATATATATGGTGTTTACTTTGTCAACAAGTCAAGATGACTTAGTCCATTTGAATATAAAACTTATCCACAATGTATTTACATATTTATCATGTGATAAAATATAAGGACAAGGCCATTTTTTAAGACATCTCATTCATGATACATAGATGTCAACAAGGTCGATGAAGATGAGAGCCAATTAATTTGACATGTGATGGAAAGCAACATTATTTTGTTTCATGAAAAAGAAGTAGAAGTTGTCAATTACGTTTATGATAACCGCTTGGATCGCTACAAGGTCAAACAAATACACAGATTTTTGATGTAATTTGATGAATTTGTCTTCATTGAGGGAGACTCATTCTTGATCAGAATCAAAACAATTACTAACATGCACCGTTACATTTAGCTCTAGTTTTACTTTTTCCATGTAATAGAAAGATAATGCAATTTTTCAGAATTTTTGTTGGTCGTCAAATTGGACCATGTGATTTTTAGAGATAGTGCCAAATTTGACTATTTTTAAGATTCCTTGTATTTACATCTACTACAGATTTATTAAGATATTCACCAACTTTAAGGCTCCATTTCGGTTTTCTTTGCAACTTGTGATTTATTGACAATTATTTTAACATAGTTGTCAATTTAACATAATTTTAACTCTCCCAAAACTTGCAATGATAGGAGATTTGTACACTGGCCGGTTTGCCCTTTTTCCCATTGAAGAAACATAAATAAGAAAATATATATTTTTTTTCTATTAAAAAAATGGCTACACTTTTGGATAGTTACCTTCCTTGTTTAGAATGTAAAGATGCAACAAAACGCTTTTCTATTTTAGGGCCTGTTTGGTATGCGTTGTATTTTGTAGTATTTTGTTTTAGCCTAGAACAGAATAAGTGTTTTGTAATGTGGTGTTCTGAAATGAGAATACAACATGTTTGGCGAGGAAATTTTGCGATGAGAATTTTGGAACACAAACATGGTAGAACATGTTTGGCAAGTATTAAAACATCCAAACATCCATAAACCCAATCTCTCTTTCCTCAAAACATCCATGAACCCAATCTCTCTTTCTCTCTCCTCCTCCTTCACTCTTTCCTCGCACCCATCTCACTCTTCTCTCATCGCCTCCTTTATCTCTCTGAGCAACACCCAGATCATCTCCGATTACGTTATCCGCCACCACTTCTGCCATAGAGTAGAGCCGCAAACCACCGCCGCCACTCCTTCCAAGTCCCTACCTTTCCCAGTCGGCCACGGCTTCGACCTCCACAGATCTGGGTACCCCCTCATTATCGGCGGCATCGATATCCCTCATGATAGAGGCTACGAGGCTCACTCTGATGGTAAATCAAACGACATAAATGGGTTTTGATTTTTTGAACAATCTGAAATGATATGCTGATATGGGTTTTAATATAAGTAATAGGTTTTGAACTTTTGATTCTTACAGACAGATAGATAAACTAAAATATATGGGTTTTGAACTTCTGATTCTTGTAGATTTTGTAGTTTGCAAAGGCACAGAGAGAAAGAGGGCAAGTTCAGAGTTGAGAACGAGAATAGAGATGGACGTGGGTTTTAAACTTCTGATTCTTCTAGATTTTGTACTTTGCAGTTGCAGAGAGAGAGGGGGCAAGTTCAGAGTTGAGAACGAGAATAGAGATGGAGGCGATTGGGAGGCTGAAATGATTTGCCCTAAAAAAATTATTATTTCCTCTGCTACAGTAAAAAATGGGCCTAGAATAACATAAAACACCAAATTTTTGTTTCATCTTTTGGGCTAAATAATAGATTTGTTCTGATACTGTTGGGAATAAAACAAGTCTAGACAAACATGATTTGGGCCAAAACAAGGGTGCTGTAGCAGGTCTGAAACAAAACAAAACAAAACAGAACACATACTAAACAGGGCCTTAGGAAATAATTTTCTTACAATCCAAACAACCTGCCTCTCTTCTTCTCTCTAACTTCTATTTATAGAAGTTAACATTTCCCCTAAAATACTAAATTTTTGTTTCATCTTTTGGGCCAAATAATGGATTTGTTCTGATACTGTTGGGAATAAAACAAGTAGATAAACATGATTTGGGCCAAAACAATGGTACTGCAGCAGGCCTAGAACAAAACAAAACAAAACAGAACATATACCAAACAGGGCCTAAGGAAATAATTTTCTTACACTCCAAACAACCTGCCTCTCTTCCTCTCTCTAACTTTTATAAATAGAAGTTAATATTTGCCCTAGAACCTCTCTCTTGGTCTCCAAGTTTGGGAGCTTATGGGTTGGGTCTATTCCATGGGCCATACTAGATTAGAGGCCCGTTCATAATGCTGGTCAGGTTGGACCTGACAATAGCCCAACAACGGCCTAGGCTTAATAGACCGGGCTGAATGTGGCCTAGTTGGTTTTCTTTTTGGAGGCTCGTTCATAATGTTTGTGAGGTTAAACCTGACAATGGCCCAACAACACCTTAAGAGTAATAGACTGGGCCAAACGAGGCCCAATTGATCCTCTGCCCTTTCACTTGCCCCTAATCTCTCTCTAATTTATTAGGATGAGATTAACTAGGGACATGTCATAATCCTCCTCCATTTCCTCCTCCACATGGAACAAATAAGTACTACTACCCCCATTAGAACATGGCATAGCGACAGTGTACATATCCTGACTAGGTATGGTAAACACAATAGACCTATCAAAACAATTAACTTGGGAATGGTAGTGAGATAACCAATCCATCCCAAGTATCACATCATAAGTGTGCATGTCCAGGACCAAAAGATTGGCTAGAAATCAGAGTCTGCCAGTATCTAGTGTCACAGGCCCATCACTTTCATGTAAAATGGCTGTATCGCCCAACGGTATAGAAATACCCTGAGGTCTACTGCATACCAGTGTCGTCATCCCAGACAAAGCAACAAAAGATCTAACTACAAATGAGTGCGTAGCACCCGTATCAAATAAAACACGTCCATATAAACCATGAATAGGAAACTTACCCTCAATAGCCTGAGGTGCCTGCATATCCTATGGCATGGGGTTGTACACCTTGCCATAATGTAACTACTACGGTGCCTATCCCTGAGGCTACGGCAGTGATGGTAAAGCTAGATATGCCTGTCTGTCCCTGAATCCATGGAACCTGTTGAGCTGGTAAAGGCACTGGCACCCTCTGCCCCTACTACACATACTATCCTTGTCCCTGTCCCTGTCTTGATTTAGGACACTGCTTGGAAGTATGACCATACTCTTCATAAGTATGGCAACTACCTTGGAAAGTACCAAATGGCCTTCTCTGTTGGTTAACCTATGGCTGCCTGCTTGTGGTCCCCCATGTTGTTGTCGCTGAATATGTGCCCCATCCCTGTGAGCATCGGAACCACCCTTGTGCTTCTTCCAAGGCTGCTGTCCCTGGAACTTGCCCTTGTCATTCTGTCGGTGTCCGTTCCCATTCCCTTTCTCAGCTGACTGATTAACAGAGTCTCTGTCACCCCGCTTCTCACCCTTGGCCTGTCTGAAGTCCATGGTCAACTGATACTACTATAGAGCGGCGTCTACCACCTTAGTATAGGTAGTATAGGCTGGACTACCGGTAATAGCCCTCCTGATAGACCGTATCAGTCCCTTAACAAAAATGTTGCACTTCTTTTCCTTTGTATCCACCTCATCTGGAGCAAAAAGAGATAAGCGCGTGAACTGCTGCTCATATTCTGCCACTGTCATGTTCCCCTACTGCAGATTAAGAAACTCTGTCTTCATCGCTGCCCTGACTGCATAAGAGAAGTACTTCTCATCAAAGCGAGTACTGAACTAATCACAAGTCATGGAGATCCTCTCCTCTGTGGTGGTAACTGACTCCCACCACTGTAATGCATCCTTGACGAGCTTGAAGGTAGCAAACATCTGCTTTTGAACCTCCGTGCAATGAACCAAGCGAAGATGTCGCTCGATGTCCTATTTCCACTGGTGAGCTGCTTTCGCATTGGTGGAGCCTGTAAACTCAGGTAGGCTCCCCTTTGTGAAAGAACTCCTGGCCTTTTCCTAAGTATCAGTCTGAACAACCGGTGCTGGTATCGGTGCCTGATTCTGAAGTGCAGCTGTTACCCCAGCTTCTATAGCCCAAGCAATGAGGTTATTGATATGAGTAGGATACTCTGGACCTCTGACCTGATCCTGAGCCTGTTGAACTTCCTCCTGCTCTTCATGAAACTGACCATTATCTTGAAACTCTGGCAAACGTTGCTCTTCCTCCATTAGCTGACGTTGTAGGCGTTCCTGCTGCCTACGTGTCGTTCTCCTCTGTTGCCTATTTCCTTGCAGGTTCCGTCCCCTCCTAGCGTTAACCATCTGTTAACACGGAAAGAACAGACATCAGAATGATTTAAACCGAATTGTAAATGAATACAATGAAACCTAAACTTAAGCTCTAATCAAGAGAAAACGCTAAGTGGAAGTCTTAATATGAAACATCCTAGAGACACTTGAACTTGGAGTGGTCTGATACCAACTGTGATACCCCTCGGATCCAAAACACGGGTTGATTAGGCCCAAGCCCGAACCCGAGGGAATATCTAACAATTAATATTTAAAACGAACACGGAATACAAAATGAAATAAGAAATAAATAAAAGCTGAATGAATTCTAAACAAATAAAATCCTTTAATCATTAAATACTTAAAATCTGAAATCTCCAACAGTTTAACAACTCGGGAATCCTTCCATTGGACCCCTAATACGAAAATCCAAACTGAAGAATAAGTATCTAAAAGACATCCAAAGTTAAACCATGGAGAGAAGTCCTATGTCGTTGGAAGAGTGAGTAGTAATCTCTGCTTAGCACGATCAAGTCTAAGTCTGGAACTGAAGAGTACCTGAAAAATAAAAGTGGGTCAGGCCCACGAACAAGTTCTAACCTACTACAATCCAAGCAGAGACTCGATACGCATATACATCCTAAGTAACTCAACAATAGCTAATAGTTCGTACGTAAGTATATCCACACTACAGGACTCTCACCGGACTATGGAGAGGGTCTCAACCTGAATAGAAGGCAACATGGGAAAATGTACCCAAAGGTGGGCATGAGTACCTAGACCTAACAGGGTATACCTCAACCTCTCATATCCAGCTACGCATCCTATTGCATATACGCTCCCTAACCGACGACTCTGAGACTCAAGCTCGGATCGTAGTACCATAACATATATTTAAAATCCGTCATGTCCATAGTAAGGCCAGTTAGTCGTTCAGCTTGTGCAGCTTGTTTGACTTAACATAACTGATAAGTAGTCCAATTAGTCATTCAGCTTGTGCAGCTTTTTTACTTAAATATAAGTAGGATTTTATTTTAATAATCTGTTCCCTTATTCCAATATAGGTAGGACTTAGCGTTTTAAGCTAATCCAAACCCAGTATATCACTGTCCCATACCGGTGCATACATCCCACAGCATCCAGCAGTTGATAATACTAATAACGAGAGTTAATACCAACTAGTCTATAACACATATAATAAGAATTCATCACAAGTATAACAAGAATTATGTATATAACATGCTTGTTCTGTACTACCAATACATGATTCTCTAATAAGTTTAAAACACAGAGAATATGTATAATCCATCCTATAATCCACTATGAGCATAATAATAACAATATCAGAATCAACATGCTCACTTTAAACTATTCCACGATATCTAGTAAGTTGACAAGATATAATACTGTATAGTTAGCAACTAAGTTCCCATTAACCATAACAGAGATCTATCATAATTGGCATGCTTATTTTTATAACACTGTACCATGATTTAAACCATGAATTCCTTAAGTCAATTGCTAATTTAAACATAAACAACTTGAATCATTTATATCTAAGCCAACACTCAACTTTCTGTAGAATTTCCTACTGTTTCTATCTTAGCTTCCTATGGTATCTTACGTATCACCATGCCTTCTAAAGCTTTAATATGGATTTAAAAATTACTGAACAACCCCAGAACAGCCCTTAATTCACCTTGAAACTTTAGAAATCCAAACACAACAGCCCAGTTCTCGCAGAAAACAAAAAAACTGGAAAAATCTTAAAGGAGGCTGCTCCAAACAAGTTGGAGCCACCTCTAAACAAGATGGAGCCGGCTCCAAACAACTTGGAGCTGCCTCCAAGACCTTTAGAGCCAGCTCCATGATTCCATGGAGCCGCCTCTTCCATCCTCTCTTCCTATCTGCTTGTTTTATTCAACTGCGTCATCTCCGGTGACGTCCAGTTTTTTCAGTTCTCAACTTTAATGGTTTCTACTAATTAAAATTAAGTTTTAATGCCCTAGATATTTTAAAACCTTTGATCTTAAATCCACTCTAATTAGAACAGAAAAAAATTCAAGAAATAAGTAAAACAAGCCAATACGAAACATACAAACATATACAGTTGCAAACGAACCTAAACATGCAAACCAGTTTAACATTAATACTTTCCAGTGTGTTACAGACTAACTCAAGTCTTTATATAGCAATTTACATGAATTATACATCCAGTTACGTGAATTATTTTATGAGTCACATAACGAAAAATTATAAAACAAGCAGAGAACATGAGTTGCATTAGACATGCAAAGAACACGAGTCAAGGGAATAGAGTTAGGATTAGAACTTGCCTTACACCGACGTCTTCCTCAATTCTCCGATGAAATCTCTGTTTGCCCTCTCTGTTTCTTCCCAGATTTCTCCAAACTTCTCTCTGCCTTTACTATATCATGTATATGGTTCTAAAACCCTAGGCAGACCCCTAAAGATGTATTTATAAGCCACCCATAAACCTAAGCCTAAGTGTGATATAATACAGAGACTAAGTCAGCTAAGTTAATACAGAAATACTTGACTAAACTATATTACGATTAATTCAATTGCAGGAAACAATAATTTCTACAAAACAATTAATTCTATTTACAGAAACTAGTAATACTATTTAAAGAAACAATTACTTCACAATTACAATTAAGTCAATTAAACTATTAAATAAACACACATGCACTTAAACAATTAAAAATGCAAGTTAAACAATAAATTAAATACCAGGACTATCCTCTTAAAATTAGGGGTATTACACATAATGAGGTGATGGCTCGATGTGATTACGTGGGGATGTGAACGGTCTGCACGAACATCTGTGCTTTGAAATCAGTAGCTTCATTATTATTGTGATGCCTCGGTCAACGTGAGGGTTCCTTTTTAAAAGCATGATCTGTGCCTCATTCTCTTATTTTATCTTCTTCATCTTTCAACATACCGATCCTCTTTTTGTTTCTGGTTATAAAGGAGTCCTTTTTCGACGAGACTTTGAGATTTCCGGCCTGTGTCTTCCCGGTGGCGGTCTTATAACTTTATTCTTTGAGGTCAGTTCAACTCCTCTGTAGTTTTTTTTCTCAAAAGTCATTCCTTTTCCTTTTTTTTTTTTTTTTTTTTATGGTTTGTTGTGGAGATTCCTTTTTGTTACCGCCATGGTCGGCTATCTTGAATCACTCCATGTCCGGTGTGAGATATCCAGTGATGTCTACCTTAGACATTTCCCTAAGAAAATTGACCCTAAGACTAGTGTCGATCTTCTAGAGGGGGAGGTCCTTTTCTCTGTCATTCATCGGAACGTAATCAGGTTCCCCTTGCACCCTTTTTTCCATTATGTTCTCAACAAACTGAACCTCTCACCGTTACAAATAAATCCCAACTTCTTTAGGATTATGTCAGTCCTCCTGATCTTGAATCAAGAATGTAATTTGAAACAGGACATTCTGGACCTCCTTCTATGTTATAGGATATGTAGGATAAGGCAGAACGAGGGATATTACCATTTCTTTCCCCTAACCGATCGGTCGTTCTGTACTAGTAACCCCGATTCTAAAAGGGGTTAGACGAAGAATTTTATAGCAGTTAGGGGTGCTTGGCATGTTGCTGCCTCTAGGAACTATCCCATCCATACCACATTAATGTTTAGTCCCTTTGTATGTTAAGTATAAAAATCATAAGAGCGATTGTGTCTATGAAATTTGTCTTCCGCGCTTTTGTACTTTCCTTTGCCATTTCCTTAAATCCCATATAAATTCCTGGATTACAACACTTGTAGGGCTAAGCTTCGTACTTTGGAAGAGAAAGTGTGGAATAGGATCCCTTCAACCCCAGAGTTACTAACTACAGAGGCTCTTAACAATATTTCCTTTGAAGGGCTCTGTATAGATGAACTACAGATTCTTTCGTTCAGAAAGAAAAGAAGCCCCCCAAGGGTTGATCCTGCTACTGCTTCCGGCTTTACCAACCCCTTACACGTTCAAGAGTCTTCTCAAGAGAGGGCACAAGGGAAAAGGTCCTCATCTGAAAGGAGCAGCGAGACCGATCAGGATGATGTTCCTTATCAGAGGGCAAGGGTTTTGAGGACGACTGAGCCTACCATTCAGGCCGAGACTCCTACTCCAGTCGAAACAGCTGGAGGAGCAGAGGGGACTTCATCCGATCCTCCAACTACGATCCCGGGGACGCCTTAGTTCACTCGAGCGGACGGTTTCATGGTCACTCCCAGTGACACCATGTTCTGACATGGTTTAACCACCATGTCTTATTACTCGAACATATGGTCCCCTCATAACATACAGGTGCAGAGGGAGATGTCACGGAAGGAGATGTTCACTCGGTTTCCTGTTTCAGCTATGGAGGTAACCTTGGTTTTTTATACTTTCACTTTCCTTCCCGATCGCTTTGACATTGCCTTGTTTACACTGAGTGTGATGAATGCCCTTTGTTTCCATACAGATTCTGTTTAGGATGGTCACCATGTAGAGGGATCCTGAGATAGCCGATCCGAAGATGATCTCCCTTCTTTAGGATACAAGAAGCTGTTCAACGACCTAAAGAAGGCGAAGGCCGGGCTAAAGGAGTCAGAGCTCAAGCTTTCTGGTCTTGATGTGACGGCCTGTAATACCCCTAGTTTTCAAAAGGATAAGATTGGAATTTAAATTTTGTTCTATGTGCAATTTAAATTTGTTTTTGTGGCTAGGTGCTTATGTGTCAAATTGGTTATTTGTTTGATTTTATTTTAATTAATTATTGGTTTTTATTTTATTGGTTGATTTAAATAGATTGTTTTCTTTACTTGTATTTTTTTTTAATTAAATTAATTGGCTTGTGTGTTTAAATGGATTAATTTAGTAATTATTAATTTTGATATAAATAAGTTAAATGAGTTTTTGGTTATTACGTTAGTTAACTAGGGTCTCTAGGAAGACAGTGTATTTAACCGACAGGGATACATCTTGGTTGCTTTATGGGCCGACTTGGGGTAACATTAGGGCTCTGTCTTTATTATTACAAGGATTAGGATTTTAGAATTTAAGTCTATAAATACTACCATTATGCTGTAGTCTAGGGTTTACGCTCATAACTCATAGCATAAAAACGGGGAGATAATTTTGTAAAAATAGAGGGTAGAAGGAACAGAACACTGTATGGGTGGCAAAAAGAAGAACAGAGGGGACCAAGGTGGGATTTTGGTGGACTATTCCAGAGCACTAGGAGGCTTTACAGAGGTTCGTGTTGTCGGAATAGTGGACACGATGCCGAGATTTCATAATTGAAATCATAGGCAAGTTCTATTCTCTCTCTATCCCTTTGTCCTGTGTTTTGTGCATACCTAGATGTCTCTAGGATTTTAATTGAATTTTAATCTAATCTGGCATGCGAAATATATGTCAAGTTGATTATCAATATGTATATGGTTGTTTAAAACAATTATTGAATGACTTGTGTTTGGTTTGTTTTAAGCTTCCAGATTGGTTCTGTTTTAATGAATGATTTAATTCGTATTGTTATAAATAAGGGATTAGGATGTCATGGAATATATATAGGATGGTTAAGATTAGTTTTGATTATCTGTATATGTTCTACAATTACCTGTAGTTATGTCTGCAAGTCGAAGATCAGGTTGTATGTTTAACGCATAAGGAATCGGTAGAGGTTGTAAATCACTGTAATAAATTTCAATTGTCGAACCAAGCCATTGGGATGCTACTGGATATATATTAGACTGTTAAGATCAGTTGTAAGAAAGAATAGAGGGGTAGGAAGAGGCTGGAGTTGAAGTAGATGTCAGAAAACAGCCAGCGTCGGAGAAGACGGAGGCTAAGCGGCTCCACCCTTCAATGGAGCCAGCTCCACTTGGAGGCGGCTCCATTGAAGTGGAGCTGGCTCCACACTTATTTGGAGGCGGCTCTAAGAGGTTGGAGGTGGCTCCAAATGTTTTTGGAGCCGGCTCCATGTTTAAAAAGGAGCTTGCTCTTTTATTTTTAGAGCAGGCTTTCTCCATTTGCACTTTCTGAATTTTTTTTTAGAACTGTTGGATGTTTGGGTTGTATCGATTAATTTTGGGACTTTATTGGGGGGTTTAATAATTAACTCTAGGGGTTACCAAGGCCTCTAGTTGCACAAGTTGCCCCGGGTTATGAATGGAATCAACAGTGCGCAATTTAACAACTTCGCATGCTGTTAACGGATTGGATGGAAATTAATTGCCGAATTGTAATTCGGCGACTTAAGGGAGTATAATATAACTTTAAATCATGTTTTAGATGCACAATAGGGTCTTTTATTTAATAGAGTGGACCTGTGCCTGCTTTGGATTTTAGTTGCTAAACTACTCTTTATAATTCTATAGTTTACATAGTTTTGAACTAGATTATATTTTAGATGTATAATTGCTGTACTATTAAACACTGTTCTGCAATTGTTTAGGTTATATTTTGGACTTAGATTGCTAAACTAATACTTAGGTTCTGTTAATCTAATTGGATGTTGGTCTAGAATTAATTATAAATATTTTCTGTCAATTACTTGGATGGATGCTGGATAATTAACTTGATGAACTATTAAACCTTGTCTTGTTAGCTACATAGATGGATTCTGGATTATAGATGATGAACTATTTAGATTCTATTTATTATCTATTTAGATTATATGGATGTGTTTGATGTATTGTATAAAATGTTGCATCATTTGCGGATCATTTGCATTATATGTACCAATATAGGACGGTGACATATCAGGGATGGATTAGATCAAAAAGCTAAGTCCTACCCCTTCATACATACGGAATGGATTAACTAAAACAGTTAACTCCTACATGGATGCATGTCCTGTCAACTAAAACAGTTGAACGACATAACGGATGGTTGTTTATATTTTCTGTTAGTATAATGGATAGGGATTTAATTAAAACACTTAAATCCTAATTTTATGTTATGTCATGGTAATGAACTGTTAAGCGGCACTATATTGATTTGGGTGGAATTTATATATATAAACTATGGTACCGCGGTCTGAGCTTGAGTCTCATAGTCGACGGTTAGGGAGCGTATATGTAGTAGGATGCGTAGCTAGCTATGCTGGTTGAGGTATACCCTGTTAGGCTTAGGTAGTCATGCCCACTTAGGTGCGTTTTTGCATGTTGCCTTCTATTCAGGTTGTGACCCTCAGCATAGCCTAGTGAGAGTCCTGTAGTGTAGTTATATGTATATATCTATTTACGGACTATATAGATATGGTTGAGACATTTATGATGTATCTGCGTATCGGGTCTCTGTTTGGATTGTAATTAGGATAGAACTTATTCGTGGGCCTGACCCACTATTATTTTTCAGGTAACGGGTGGTATCAGGTCTTAGAGCTTGTTCGTGCTGAGCAGAGACGACTACTCACTCTAACGATGACGTAGGTGGTTCCTGTATGGTTTAGCTTTGGATTCCTTTCCGGTGGTTCATTTCTCAGTGTTGGTTTTTATTTGGGGTCCACCAGATGGATTCCCGAGTTGTATTAGAATTGGATTAATTGGATGTATCAGATTAATACTTTCTTTATAAACTTTTTATTTTGAGGTTTTCAGTTTTGGTTTACTATTCTAGTTTGTTTTCAGCAATTTATTTATTTCTGTTTTCTTAATTATGTTTTGTGTTCGTTTATTGCTAATTGGTTTGATATCCTCGGGTAATCGGGCGTGGGCCTGGCCAACCCGCATCCGAAAATCCGGGGGTATCACACGGCCCGAATTTCAAAGAACCCAGTGCGTCAGCTAGTAACCCGAATCTGATCCGATAACGAATCACAAATGCGGAAGTAAGAAAAAGAGAAGGGGTTTCTAGAGATAAACATCACTTCTAGGAAGCCAAAGTTGTGACGATCCTGGTTTTTAGGCCAGCGTGTCCTGTGATGAACTGTAAGGATGATTCGATAACGGATCCGAATGCGGAAGCAAAAACAGAAAACAAGACTCTAAGAAGTCAAAGTGACCTTCCATGAGGTCGTGGAACTCAACAAGAACTGATGCGGAAGCAAAAGATCGAAAATACGACAAATAAGCCCCCATGGGCAAAATAGTCATTTCTGAAAACTATAGATTCGAGTGCCACCGAGCACATTTCTGGAAGGACAATGAAAAACTAATCAAGATGGACTCAAGAATCACATGATTCGGAGTCCGAACGAAGGAGAAACGGCATGACGAAGAAAAATGAGCACTTAAAGCAAAAAGGGTAAACTGGTAATTATCCAGGAAGAACCGGGTGCAACCGAGCACACCGTTGGAAAGACAGCTAAAAATTAGTCAAGTTCAAAAAAAAATTCACTTGAATCGGAATCCGGATGAAGGAGAAACGCCCAAAAGAAGAAATGACGTCGCGGCGGCTCGACGAGGGGCCACGACAGCCCCATGCGCACGCCCATGCACGCCGCGCACGCGCCGGTGCACACATGGCTGCCAGCAGCAGCCCAAAAGCTGCTATGTGATTTTTTTTCAGAAAAAAGACAGAACAGAGGCTGAATTTGGAGGCCTAGATGAACTTTTTTGCAAAAACACAAAGAAGAAACCCCCCTCAAAAATGAGTTTCGTACGTGACTCGCAAGAGAATTAAAAAAAAAACGCAATGCAGAATGCCCGACATGCCCCTCCATGAAATCTGGTCATGGAGGTCCAAAAAGCTGCTATTTTGAAAACTGAGAACTGAACTTCGTAGGCGATTTCCGATACCAAGACGACCTTTTCTGGAAAAACACGAAAAAGAAATCCCCCCTAAAATCACGTTTTCTAAACGACCATATTGAAAGAAGAAAATAAAACTGAGGTGAAATGTCCATAATGGCCCTAGATCAGAATATGCAAAAAAAATGCGAAATGAATTCACAAGAGGCTCAAAACACAAACGATGAGGTTTTGCTCGGAAACGACTATGCACGCAAACGTAACTTACCTATTTAGACGCGCTACAATGGTTCATGGCTTAAAAGTATAGCCGATGCATAATCCGACCCCCCAACGGGCAAAAAGGCAAAAATGGACTTGGAATGGAAAACATGGAATCCAAAAATGCAAAACGGGATCAAATGACCATTTGGCCCTTGGCCACACTTCATACAAGATTAATAAGACCCTATAAAAGAATGAAAATGGAATTCCCACACCCGATGCAACCGTGGTGAAGGAATGACTTGCGATTTTTCAAGTTTTTCATAACATTTCATGAAGTTAAAAAGTTGCATAAAATATAATATACATGTCATTGGCCTCCGGCCTCATCTCATACATGTCAAATACATTGAAAGGAGTGCACTTATGTACACATTACATACATGGAATCAAATATACATATTTTGACATATAAGTCTACAAAATGACATTTTATGTTAACATTTGCATGAAATGGAAACTTGAAGGCTACACGACATCCAAGGAATGCTAGGCGTCACGAACCAAGTCTTCGTACCTGAAATATGCCCCAGTATCGTAGGGGTGAGTAACATAAAGCTACTCGTAGGAGATGAGCATGCATCGACCTAGCATTTTACAAATTTATCACCTTAAGGTGAAACATGTTAAATGGGTTCATGCCACCTAATGTCTATGTCCAAGTGAAACTCAGGGAGCATCCTAAGCTACCTTAGAGTCTAAGCAACAAGAATCATGATATACATACGTGTATGAAACGAATCATGGTTGGGATAATCTAAGAACATGACAAGAAGAATGCTTGAGCATAGATTAACATGAATTGCATTTTCAATACAATTGAACTAGGTCTAGAGTAATCCATACAACATGACGAAAGCATATTTGAATACAAGTTAACAATAATCACATTATCCATGCAATTCAACAACAAAATAGCATGTTATACAGTGCAACAAGGTTTAAGTTCTCAAAGCCATCAACTTAGAATCTAAAGCACAAAATAACAGTAGTGGTTCATGCCACCTAACGTCTATGTTATAAATGAATCAATAGGATCAATCCTAAGCTTTATTAGAACGTCAAAACACGATTTTCAATATCGGTGCAATTTAACCAACATTGGAACTTCCAATACAACGCATAAAGCACAATTTCGCAAAGTTAACATCCTGTAACTTAAAATGGAACGACAAATAAGAAACAACAAGTTACAACATCATCTAGTTATCAACTTGAAAATGAAATGCGAAATCAAACAAAGTGGATATTCGGACGTCACGCCGGATCAGACCAACAACATAGTTACTTTAGGGTTACTAGCCCATGGGTAACCTCCCTATGTGCCCACTAGACTATATATAGAGGGACTATCCCCCGTACTAGAACCACGTCCTAGCCATAGTCAAACAACGACATCCCCAAGTTTCCAAAATCAACAAGTTGTGCAACAACGCATATATCAATAAGAATATGCAAGATAATCAACTATCTACTAAGCACAACCAAATTTGGAAACCTATACAATACATGCTCTAAATCCGCAACTAATATGATATGATGAATGTCGAATCTTCAGTGTGCGATTCGTTACGCGCTATGCATGAAAGATGTTAAACACGAAGTGTGCAAATCATTACACAAGGCAACAATATATTCAATAAGGAAAACATATTCTCATGAATACAAACATAGCAACTATGTTATCCAATGTTCAAAACATAACCAAATGAATATACAACAAGTCCAAGTCCATGATTTTAATATAGAAACGACTTTCAAACACAATTAAATCCATGGCTCAATTCGATAGAATTTAATTAAATAAAAATAATTAAATTCCCTAGATTCTAATTCAATTCCAAATAACTTCAAATTAATACATATTAAAGAATATGGCATGGTCATTACCTATATCCATTCTAAAACTCAATTAGGTTATTGGAACAACAAAGTAGAACTCTAATTAAATCATGCTAATTTAATTACCAAGGTTCTAAAGCAACTTCAAATGGTCCACAATTAATAGATACTAGTAAACAAGTCATGGCCAATACAAACATCAAGTTAAAACCATAATTAAGCTAATGGGACCACAAAATAGATTTTAATTAATTCTTTTAATTAAAATCTCTAGATTTTCAAACTTAACCAAATGCTCTCAAATTAACTTATGTTGGAAAGCATGCCAAGAACTAATGTAATATCACATTACAAGTTTATTTCATTCAATTTAAGACCATGTGACTTAACCTTTCACTAAAGTTAAATATAAATTAAAAGTTGCAATTCTCATGTAATTAACCCCAATTTAATATATGTGATGTGATACCCCTCGGATCCGAGACACGGGTTGATCAGGTCCAGGCCCAAACCCGAGGGAATATCAAACAATTAAAGTAGTTTAAAGCGAACACAGATGACAAAATGAAGTAATAAAGGTGGAATAAAACTGGAAGAAACATTTATTATAAAACCCTCTATGCATAACTGAAATAATAAAACTCCAATCCTCCCAAAACTTCAAGGTTACAACTTGGGAATCCACTGGTGGACCCTAAACCAATGGTTCAACTGAGACTGAAAATTTAAAATATAAAATGCTAGAAACATTGAGAAAATCCTACGTAATCAGATGAATGTGAGACTGTCCTTGACAAGCACAATTAAGCTCTAAGGCTGGAACCGTCCTGTACCTGAAAAGAATAATAAAGGAGTGGGTCAGACCCACGAGCAATTCTAATCTAACTGTAATCCATACAATGACCCGATACGCAGATACACCGTAGACACCTCACAATATCTATCTAGTCCATACGTATAAATATATCCACACTAAGGGACATTCACTAGTTTATAATAGGGGTCTCAACCTGAATAAAAGGCAACATGCGAATACGCACCCAAAGGTGGGCATGAGTACCTAGACCTAATAGGGTACACCTCAACCTATTATAACCAGCTACGCATCCACCGCATATACGCACCCTAACCAACGAGTCTGAGACTCAAGCTCAGCTTGTGGTACCATAAACATATATATAACATCCATCCAAATCCAGGGTATGTAGTTCAAATATTTAATAAACTGACATACAACAAACCAACTGGTTAGTCACTCAACTTATTCAGTTAATGTGACTTAACCTCCATCCATTAATCCAAGAAGCCACTCAACTTAATTGCAGTTGACATGTCTTAACCAAAATTAGGATTCAACATTTATAAATCCATTCCTTAAATCTGTTAGGTTAGGTTTAGGTGTTTGGAGCTAAACCGTCACCAGTATGTCACCATCCCATACCGGTGCATACTATCCTCCATATCCAGGTAAATTACAATATATACATAATGAACAAGTAATTTACAATCCAAAACCACAATCCAAATAATTACAGAAAAGTATTTAAGATTTCAGCAATTTAAATCCCAGAATTAAACCATGTAGTTGCAGGAAACAGTTTAATAGTTTACACAACTAGCATCCAAAGCATGCATAGACCCAATCCAATATCAATGACTCTATCATGCATTTAGAATAAATTCTATAATCCCATTATAGTCCAACAAATTGCTAAATTAACCTAAACAATTTATTTCGTCCCATCCGATAACAGTGTACTAAGTCATACGCTTTTATACTGTTTTATCCTTTCTCTTAGAGACTTAAACCATACATTAACTAGTTTAATCACACTTAGAATCAAGTAATTAAATCCTCTGAAAAGTCCCCACAATGCATTAGAAGCATCCCAAGGCTCAAACAGTGTCCAAATTACCAAACAGTGCCTTAAAACTTAAAAAAAAAACAAAATTAATCATATATTGCAAAAGGGAGCCTGCTCCAAATTTTGGGAGCAGGCTCTTTCAGCCTAGACCCGGCTTTAGGAGTCCTTAGAGCCGGCTCTACTTGTTGTGGGAGCCGGCTCCCACATCCATGGAGCCGGCTCTCACCTCCTTTGAGAGCCTCTGTCCTCGTTGCTTCGTTTCAGTCCGTCTGCTCCCTCTCTGATCAACTCCTACCACTTTGTTGGTTTCTAAAGTAGATCTTAAGCATCTTATTAACACCCAGGAGCATCCCAAAGGTTTGATAACAACCATTAGAAACAATTATAGAGGTTAAATTTGCTACCGAACTAACCCGCGTTAGGAACAAATCTGAAACTTTGCAATAACAGTTCTAGTTCAACCCCTCTGTTCCTCTTCACTACTGATCTTTAGAGTCCTATAACACCCCATAATCATCCCCATGATTTATTTACAGAGGTTAAAAACAATTAAAGAAACAAAAATTGCTAACAACCATTACATGCTTAAATAGAGAACTGAAACAAGACTTGCAAACATTTAACAGAATTTATTCTAACACGTAGAGATCATCAATATTTTATATGGTAAGCATTTAAGTTCTGATTTAATAATTAATTAAACCCTAGAGATTATCTAGGTACACAGAACACAAGCCAGATGGAAGGAGGAATAGAAGAACTTGCCTGTAGTTTTAGACTCAAAACTTGTCGCCATCGTCCTAACTTCCGGCAACCACTGCAACACTGTCTAGCCTCCTATTACTTCTGTTCTTCCCTTTTCCTAAGCCAAATCTTGAAGCCTCGGTTGGAAACCTCACAAACTTACTCTGCTCTCTCAAAGCCTCACTCTGTAACTCTCTATCTCTATGTTACGTGAGTAGGGGTTTTCCAACCCTTAATACAGATACAACTATGTATAAATAGGCGTAAAAATCCTAAACCCTAAGCTTTGTTTAATTCAGCCAGAGCCCTAATGTAAAACTCTAGTTAGTCGGCCCATATAGCAATCTAGGTTATAAGATACTCGGCTACATACGCGTAACCTCTTAGGGAACCCTACTATTTAAAATTAGACCAGTTAGTAATTTATTTTAATATAGTAACTGATACTAATTTAAACTATAATTTAATCTAATTAAAATATTTAAATAAACCAATTTACACATTAGAATGACCAACTAATCCAATTACAGAAAATACACATATAACTAAATACACAACCCAATTAAAGAAAATAAGAAACAATTAACGAAAATAAAATTCATAATTAAACAAAAACACTTAAACAATAAATGCCAACTAAATACATGTCACATAAAATTAATAAATAAAAATAATTAAACCAAACAATCACGCACAAATACAATAAAAATAATAAATAATAAATAAATGCCGAGACTATCCTTTTAAAATTAGGGGTATTACATGTGAACAACCACACCAAAGCTTAATTGTCTAGCATGCCACAATACAATTCCAAGTTGTATATCACCATAAGGATTAAATCTTAAACATAGAATTTGATTAAATAAAAGGTTTCAAAACCTAACCGAATATTCTAAATCAAATATATGTGAAGCTATATGGCATGTAAATCAAGAATATCAAGTCGGAATTTAAATAGAGTGAATAGTGCACTCGGGGCAAATTATTAATCAAATTAATTAATAATTACTAATTTTCAAAACACCTCCAATCACTTTCAAATTCAACTATGTTGGAGAGCATGCTAAGGCCTAATTTAATATGCTAACACATATTGATTTTAAGCTAGTTAAGGCCATGTGAATTAATCTTTCACCTAAGATAAATATTAAATAAAATCTTTAATACTTATTCAAATGTTCCAATTTTAATACACGACAATGAGCATATCAAGGGGCAATATAAAATCATGCTACATATTTAAACCAAGTCATGAGCAACCGGGAAAATTAGATCCCGTATAAGAAAAATAAATAATAAAATCTATAGATTTTATATTTAATCATGCAAACAAGTAGTATAAGCATCACAAGCATGCTATATAACAAGAATTTAAACCTAAAACATCCTATACCTCAATTTGAGATGAAAATCCCAAAGGCCCACCAAAATAAAAGTGCTCCGAATTCGACGATACCGCGAGGTTTTGTCGGGGACAACACCGTGAACAAGAATCCGCAAGAAGCCCCATGAAAATTATAACTTGACCTCAAAACTAAACTCAAGAAATGGTCAAAACTGAATTCTAATAAGGGGGAAAGGTAGAGCACGGCGAGGGGAACAACAAACGTTAAGGCCGAAGACTTTCCATCAAGGAAAAGTGAACCAAAAGAGGAGAGAGAAGATGGCAGCACCCCTTGGGCTGCCATGGGAGCTCCAGGTCGGGCATGACGAGGGGAGAAGATGAAAAATGAAATATCTAACCCCCCCTTTTATAGAAATCTCAAAAAGTGCCCCAAACGGGCCCCGCCTGGTCCGAAAAAGTAAAATTTGAGCAGACGCACTCAAATGGTAAAACTTTGTGAACGAAAAAGATTCAACATGATAAAATATGAAAAACAAAGGAAACGGTGTCAAAAACTGAGTCCCGAGCAGAAAGTTATGCCCAAAACAAGTTTGGCGAAAACCGGGGCCAGAAACCCTGAAACTGGAAAACATCGACCAGGAGCAAATTCCAAGAGTACAAAACTCGATGAAATGTGAAAAGGAATCCCGTAGGAGGATCCAGGCTCAAAACAAGACATTTTGCAATAACTTTCATTAATTACACAATGGCCCCTCCAAAAAGTGAAAACTACACTTATGGCCCAGAATGAAAATATCTTTCAAACATATTTTCTTTAAAACCCCTGAAATAAAATATCTTCAAAAGATATTTATGAAAAATACCCCAAGAAAAGAAAATAATTTCAAAGAACTTTGCATCCATGCCCCTATGGACACTGGGAGCAACCAGAGTACTTTCTTGCAAAAGTAAAGATACGTATTTCGTGTAAACCACTCAAGATGAAGGCACGTGAAGTCAAAAACTAACTCTGAGCATGAGAAGTGAGGTTGTGCCAACAATGTGACAAATGGGGAATAGACAGAATAGGGAAAAGGACGAAATAGCGCATAGTGTCCAAAAACGAAAAATGCGAAAATGACTCGGTCATCAAAGGAAGTTGTCAATTCACATGAAAGAGTCTCAGAAACTAATTCTGAGCACTCGAGATGACACTAAGCGACACAAAACAGAGCTCAGAAAAAAAAATTAAACGAAAAAAATCCATTCGTAAAATTTCAGGAAAAAGGAAAGGAAGACAAATGACCGGGTCGTTACAAAAGTGACTTCCCAAGAAGTTACTAAACTCAAAAAGAAACAAATACGAAAGCTATGGTTTAAAACGATTAAGGTAATGTATTAGGGGTAAAATGGTCATTTCAAACTGAAATGGATGCCAACAATAAACTTAGACTCAAAAATCACTTGATTTGGAGTTAGAATGAAGAAGATATGAATTTCTAAAGTTTTACAAAAAAACTGTCAAAGTGTGCCTAGTGCGATCGATCGTAAATGGTTAGGATCAATCGTAAATGGTTAAGACTGATCGTAATTGGCTGGGCTGCAAGCTGTGATTTTTCAAAAACATGTGACATTTAAGGCTAAAACGGGTTTTTTTGGAAAAATTTTGTGAAACAACCCCCCCTAAAAATGAGTCCTCTGATCAACCATGGTCTAAACCAAGAATAAGAAGCAATGTAAAATGACTAAAATGCCCCCAAGATTATACTATGTCAAGAGATAAAAACATATTGTAAAATGACATACATTCCAAACATTAAAAGTTCTTGGCCCTTGGCCTCATTACATACAAGTTAAAGTAGTGTCAAAATAGAGTACTTAAGTACTTATTACACAATCAAAAGGAAGCAAAGCATGCTTCTAAACAAGTGATTTACTAACAACTTCAAAAGATAGACAAATCATGCCAACACTTGTATGCAAAAAAAAACACAAAAGATATCCAAATAAAACTCAAGCCAAGCTAGGGACATTGAGCATCTAAAAAGAGAGTCTCCTTGCCTGAAAAAAAAATATCAACTAGGGTGAGTAATCAAGTTACTCCGTAGGATAACGTGTATGCGTATAACCTAAAGTTTTGATCGATTTGCAAGTGTATTATAAACGGATACACGTGGATCATACCCCCTAACGTCTAAGTTCAATGTAGAGATAAGGGATCATCCTAAAGCTACATTTGAATCCTTTTAAACATAATCCACAATAGGTATCACAATTAAACAACATTGGAACAACCAATACAAAACAACAAGTTATAGCTTTAAAGTAGTGTCAACTTGAAATATAATGTGAAATCAAATAATAGGAGAATACTTGGACATCATGCTGGATATAAACCAAACGAAATTAGCTATTTTGGGTTACTAGCCCACCGGTAACTACCCCAGTGCGCACTGTTTTGGGGAGAACTCGTACTTCCCGCACTAGAGTCGTACTCTAGCCATGTCATAACAATGACATATCAAGAATCTAAAATCAACAATTTATACATAACATACACTAAGTATACAATGTACTTAACCACCTTCCACGTACAACCAAGTGTGTAAACCACACAAATCATGCCCTAAGTCCTCAACTACAATGGCATTTTCAACAACAAGTTCACAATGTGAATACCACTAAGCTACAACAATATTGTCAACATATGAATTCTATTCATGCTAGTATATGATGAGTTTCAAATCCATGATTTAAACAACCACATAGTATTAAATACACAATTAAAACATTGGCAAGAATTAAATAGAATTTCTATAGTTACACAAAAATAATCACTAGATTTCAATCCTCCACCAAATGAAATAATATGAACACAATAAGTAGATCACATACAAGGCATGAACAATATAAAGCCCTAAGTTAATTTCATACACCATACATCTATATGCAATCCTAGAATTCAAATAACATGCATACAATATATATTAACTTCAAAAACTCATAAAAACACTAAGGGTCATCACATAACACTCTTTTGCTGCTACTTGGTCACCGTGGATGTTAATCACTTCGCTCTTATATGGGCTCAAACATCTCATGACCGGGTGCAAAGTGGACGGGACGCCTTGGACTCGATGGATCCACTCCCTCCCCATCAGGATGTTATACGAAGGGTGAACGTCCACTATGACAAAGTTTTCCTTCAAGTTTCTTTATACAGTACATACTGGCAGCTCAACAACGCTAATGGGTTTTACTCGTTTCTCATCGATACCTACCAAGGGGTTACCTGTGGGTCTGACTTGCCTTGGGTTTATCATCAACTGTTCGAATGCCATATTCGTTATGATGTTAACGTTGCTGCTGAGGTTAACCAGGACTCTTTTGATCAAGAAGTTTGACACCATCAGGCTAATTATCAATGGGTCTTCATGCGGAGTCTGAACCCTGAGAAGGTCAGCCTTGTCAAATTCGATTAAGGCCATGTTATACTCCCGGCAGACTGTGTTGATGCTGCTGAGCTTCTTTATTTTGTGTGCCTTCCACAGACGTGTTTACCGTAACTCCTCTGATTCATCCTCAACCTCTGGTCGGCTGTGTATAACATGCTCAGCCTCTGGTCAGCTGTGTTTACCGCAACTCCTCTGATTCTTTATTTTGTGTGTTTACCGCAACTCGGATTGGCTATCCCTTTTGAGGATTTAATCTCGGATTTCGATCTTTTCCCCTGATCAACCGGATGATTGTGTTATTTAGCCTGGATATAGTTGGTCAACTCACCCTTTTGTAATCAGCATTTTAACCTGTCTTTTTAGGTTCCTGCACTCATTTTTCTGGTGCCCAAAATAATTATGGAACGCGCAGTGCTTGGATTAATCTCTCTATTCGAGTGGTTGTCTGATTGGTTGAGGTGCTCGGAACATTGCTTTATTCTCTTCGTACAGCTATGCCAAGGTGACTCTAAGGGGGGTGATTGTCTCGTCTTCCCGTTGCCTTTTCTCAGTCTTCCAAGGAACTACTTGTGACTGTGCTGTTGGAGGCCCCTGAGTGCTCATTTTGGCTTTTGATCTATTCTCCAATGTGACCATCGTTGTCTTCCTTGCATTGATCACTTCATCCTCTTTTAGCTGTACGTAACCCTATGCCCTAGAGTTAAGGTCATCCATAGTTTTAGGTGGTGTCACCACCAAGGATGTATGAAACTGAGTGCCTCTGATCATAGCAAGTTTGAATGCTTGTACTGTTAATGATGGATAGCAATCAATCACCATGCTCATCTCCAAGTTGAATCTGGTGAGGAAGGCCTAAAGGAGCCCGCCTTCTTATTGTCGCATAGTGAACAGACATGATATATCCTTCTCTATCCACCGGTTATTGAAATACTAACCTATAAATAAATCACAAAGTGCCCGAAAAATTTCGACTGACCCTTTCAGCAGGTGTTTAAACTAGTTGAGTACTGGTCTGGTAAGGCTCGTTGGGTAGACCTTGCACATCAGGGCATCATCCTCGGTATCCAGAGCTATTTTTAGCTGAAATTGATGGATTTTCATTTCTTTCCCACAGACGGCACCAGATGAATATGCAAGAAAATGCTCTTCTATTTTAGAAAATAATTTTCTTCCATTCCAAATAACCTGCCTCTCTTCCTCTCTCTTACTTCTATTTATAGAAGTTTACATTTGCCCTAGAACCTCTCTCTTGGTACCCAAGTTTGGGAGCATATGGGTTGGGTCTGTTCCACGAGACATACTAGAATGGAGGCCCGTTCATAATGCTGGTGAGGCTGGACTTGACAATGGCCCAACAATGCCGCAGGCTTAATGGACAGGGCTGAACGTGGCCCAATTGGTCTTCTATTTAGAGGCCTGTTCATAATGCTAGTGAGATTAGACCTGACAATGGCCCAACAACACCCTATGCTTAATGGACCGAGCCAAACGTGGCCCAATTGATCCTCTGCCCTTCCAGAATGAGTGCTCATCCTATGAACCCATGCTATGGAGTTATAGAATGGGAAAATTATCAGTACCCATTGAAGTGTTTAAAAATCAATAGAAGTGTTTAAACAATTCTATAAAACAAGCCATCTTTGGAAATTTTCGATTCTCGTTTTTAAGTTTAAGTTTTTAATCTCTTTAAGCTCGATCCTTAGATTTTTAATCCATTTAATTTCACTATATACAAAACCAACTAGTTAATTGAGGGCTCCTATGGATGGTTAAGTAACCTATCAATTACTTGAAATATTATGAGAAATCAAGTAATAATCTTTGATCACATCCTTTCATGCATTTATTCCTTCATGATTACTTACTTTCAAATTTAATTTCAAAGTATAAATCCACCTTGTTTTCAAAGTATTAGTAGGGGTGCACAAAAGAACCGTGGAATCGTGAGAACCAAACCAAACCGTGGGTTATGGTTCCGGTTCCAAAATTAGGAACCGTGAGTGTACGTTTCCGGTTCCAGACCAGTGGGAACGGGTAAGAACCGGAACCGTATATATATATATATATATATATATATATATATATATATATATATATATATATGATAAAGACTAAAGTAATTTCAGTGACTAAACTCAATCACTCATAGACCTAGTCATAGTCTCATACAGCCACGTGGTCACTCATACAGCCAAAAAAAAAAAAAAACAATGAAAAACTCATCTAAAAACTAAAGTCTAAACCTAATTTACCTAAAGTCTCATCTTATCTTTCAAGCAAACCCTCGCCTCCCCTCATCTCAAGCAGCCAAGCTACCTCAACAGTCATCGCCCTCACCAAATCTCAAGCTTCCTCGAATCCTCATCACCCTCGGCGCCTCGCCTCCTCACATCCTCTCATTTTCAGATCGCGGCTTATAGCCTTACAGCCTCTCATCTTCAAGCAGTATTTCATTCATCCTCTCATTTTTTATTTTGAAAGGTTATCCAAAATTTCAAATTTCAGACTATCAGTTGATTTATTGCCATGGGATGACTGTAATATTATAGAATTTAGACTATCAATTTTTATTTTTTGTATTCTTGTTAATTGTTTTAGCTATGGGCTCAACAAAGCCTTCAAATAAGTAATGACTGTAATGGAACACTACTGATTCTACTAAACAAGAGAACAAAACAACAAATAGTCGGTTCCATACCTACATGGTTCCGGTTTCGGTGACTGAACCATGTGCACCCCTAAGTATTACTATATGTAAATTATCTCATTTTTTTTAAAATAAACTATTTTACTGAATTATATAATGTTCCAGCTGGTTAAGGATTCTATTCTCATCATTGATAAAATAAAAGAAAAGAAAGAGTAAATCAATAAATGCAAGTGATGTAATGCCTTTTCTTTTGGTACGTAAGCAATAACATCATGAATAGTAAAGAAGTAAATAATGATAATGATTAACATTATGATATTTTCTTATATTTAATAAGAAAATATAAATAATCTTAGAACATTTGCACCGATTTGTTAAAATATTCTTTTATGTAAAATATAAATTATCATGTAAGATGTGTAATTTTTTTTTTTTTTTTCTCTAACAATATGTTTAGATATATTGTTATGTCATCAATGTATAAAATTGTTGTGTATCACATCATTATATTTTCTTTCTCATTCCTATTTTTCATTCCATTAACAAACCAACCCTATATTAAGTAAGTTTATAAAAATTATGTGGAATTCAGACATGATACTAATTGATTGTTATTAAACAACAGCTATAACTAAAATTAAATAATCTAAATTTTTTTTATCTAAATACACATCAAATTTACAAAAAAATAATAATAATAATAATACTAATAATAATAATAACTTATACCCAACGGTATTATATTTAGAGGAGCTCTGAATGTCTATAATACACATATATAGAAATTTGATTGCCCCCTCAAATGTGTACATTCTCATATGCCTTATGAGCCGTTGGATTGAGAGAAGTCGATATCTCATATGGTAGCTTTTGTTTTCAGCATATTTCGTCACTGATGACGATTTCATTACATTAAACTTTCTTTTGAATATATAATGGTTAAACATACTAGTGACATTCTTGCTTCAACTAATTCAAAATGAAGAAGTTTCTGAAGGAAATGCAAATCTGAACTCCACCTTAGCCTTACCATCTTCCGTCCTCAACGATCTGTCAAGGCTTTTAAGGACCCAACCTATAGCCCTTTTCCATTCTAATATTAGTTGGATTGAGGACATCATGTAATTGGATCGGGTAGCGCTGGATGCAAGCTAATTATGCATATATATATATACACACACACACCAAAAATGATCTCTTACGCATAGTGAACAAAAAATTTAAACATAATAACTATACATACAATTTAAGTATTATTAGATGGAGTTATATCTCCTTTATTATTAGAATGTTAGTTTAAGTGAGAGTGTAATCACCATAGTTAATTATTTGTTTATAAGGAAAATGATACTTGCAGCCAAGAGAAAATCGATTTCTCTGACCTAATTCATATAGTTGTCACTTGTCTATGGGATATGCCATGTCACAAATATTTAAAGTGATAACTTAATATTGACCTAATCCATATAGTTGTCACTTGTTTATGTGAGTATGCCATGTCACAAATATTTAATATGATAACTATTAAGTTTCTCTCTCTTCCGTTTTTTTACTATCCTTTCTTTTTTTTATCTCAAGAGTCCAATTTTTTTTTTTTTTTTTTTTTTTTTTTTTTTTTTTTTTTTTTTTAAGTCTACACGTACAAAATAGAGATCAGAAATATTTATAAAGAAAAAATTGAAGATAATTAAAGAAGAAACTAAATTCTTAATAGAAAACGAATTGTTTGTGCATTAATATTTATAGAAAAGAAAATAGAGACAATTTAAGAAGGAATTCTTGTTAATCAGAAATTCTTATGATCTATAAGATCCAATAAGGATTGTTGAGTTGAAGTTAAAACATTTAAGCTTAACCCATTCATCTCAACAATTGCCTTGTAGTAATCATCCTGAGAAGGATTACAGGAACATCTAGGGTTTTCAATCTCTGCTTCAGAGGAAGAAGAAGATTGTAATTCCATGACAACATCTCCGTAATCACTTGATGATTCTGGTTCAGAAGAACTAGTATTAAGTAACAATTTACTTAATTGAAGTCTCAGTTCCTCTTCTATGTGAAGACTACTGAGCTTTTCTTTAGTTCTGCATTTGTTTGCATAGTGGCCAATACGTCCACATTTGAAACATTTAGCCTCAGCCTTGGGCTTTCCTTTACCCTTTGCTTTAGGAATATATTTCCTTTTAGGCTTAGTATACTGTCTAGAATTATCCTTTTCCTTTGAATAATTCTTTCGTTTGGAATACTTCCTTTTATAAGGTTTTTCAACCTTATTTCTTTTCCTTGGTTTAGGATAAGATAAGGGAGTCTGGTAGGCAAATTGATCACAAAATTCACCTACTTCCTTTCGACCAGTTAATCTTTGTGATTTTAACTGGGATTGTAACTTCAGATCATTACAGAGAGCTAGACCTTCCTGGATTACAATGTTGACTAATCCACCATAGGTATAGTTTCTGTAAGGGATAGAGATACCATTATTCATATCTCTAAGCTTTTTCCTGATTCTTTCAGCAAAGAAAGTTGGTAAACCATCTACAAATTTGGCTTTCCAGTGCTCATGATTTGCATCATTTAGTTGGAGAACCTTTGCTAATAATACATCTTTATACCACCTGAAATGAGTTAAAGATGGACATCTTAGATTTTGTAGAAGTTCACGACTCCGTTCACTATTAGCACCTTCAGGGCCAACAAAATGTTGGATAATAGTGGTAATGAGTGTGTAAACCGCATCAGGAGCAGGGCCTGATTGTTGGGTAGCTTCATCTTTAACAATCTTAGTGGCAGCAAAGATTTCAGCTTTCTGAATGTCAGTGAGAACATTATCCCACCATCCTTTAAGGATTCCTGTAAAACCAGCAACGACAAACTTAGCAATGGTTGGGTCAGTATTGTTGTTGATTTTACAAACTTGGCTATACATCAGGATTTGATGAATAACTTCGTAAATCTGATAATCAGATTTGCCATCTATGTTCCATTCATAAATGGTCTTGCCATGAAAAGATTTTTGTGTATGAAAATAATCTTCTTCATACAAGATATCTTGAGGTGTGGGTCTGGGATAATAATATCGACTCGGAGCAGGGGCTGTATTTGAGTGGATATTCTTATCATAGACAATTCTGTTGAACTCAGGTAACTGAGCAAGATCCTTGAGAACTTCCTCAATATGAGGTAACACATTCTCAGAGTCAGAACCAATTTCAGATTCATCATGTGATAAAGTCTGAATTTTAAGTCCTTGAATTTTCTGAGTAAGAAGAGTAAGAAATTCTTCATTCTTCTTAGGATGTGTCAGATTGAATCCTTGAACTTCAATTGCAGGTTTCACCAATGCTTTGGATAAAGAAGCTTCTGGAGGAGAAGGTTTTTCAGAAATACACTTAGTACTAATTGTATTTAATACCGTGTCTATTCCTGTTTCAATTATTGTTCTGCTTGTAAACGTGAGTAATATCCTTTCTAGTAGCAGTACTAGTTGGATCAATTACTTTCGGTTGGCTATAAGCCTTGGTTTCCACTTTAGAACCACTGTCCGGGTCAATTCTTTTGAGAATTAGATGGTCAGGGGGAGGATGGACAGAGTGGAAAACCTTATCTTCAGATGTGGTCCATGGTTTGAGGAAATCATCCAATATGTTAATATTAACAAGAGAATGATTGGTCATATAAAACCAAGAAACAAAAGGTATAACCATTTTTCTTTCTTGTAGAACGTCATAAAATTGGGTTTTGAAAAGTTGTAATTGATTTTTGTCAAAACTTTTGAAATACCAATTTCTGAATTCTTTATATTGATCCTGTTGAAATTCAGTATTAATGGCAATTCTATCAGGGACAAAATCCATTAAAACTAATATTCCTGAGGGTCATTGATGTCTGTGGGATCTTCAAACTGATCCTTGACAGATTCATTTCCGATTCCCATTTCAAATGGAGTTGGGTTGAATTCAATCCCAAATTGGCGACGAGACATACCTATTGGTGCTTTCTCGTATACTCCTCTTGGAATTTGATTCGGAGATTGTTGTATTCCTTTCAGCTTGAGCTTGGAATCAACTGCTTCAGGGAGTCCTTCCTTTCGGTAATCTGATGAGATCGAATGTCGAGAAGGAGGGCAAGAAACACGATAAGGAAGATAACTTCCTTTAGTTGATGCAGATCTGGATAGATCTATCGATTTTCTGAAGTTCAGAAAAACATCACCATCTTGGTCCTGAATAACACAGTCTAAGCTATGATTGGCAATTGGCTGTGCTGGGATGGCATTAGAAATCGTCCAGTGTTCAGGAAATGTTATCTCACTCCAAGGAATCATCCTTTTTGTGGCAACATTTGATGTATACATGTTAGTATCCCATAACGCTGTTACTCCTTTAGAGTCTTTGCGTATGGCCTTGGGACACATAGTATCAAGTACTTTGTAATGGATGCGATAAATTACACTTATCACTTCCGATCCAGGTAAGTAATCATATCCATAAGTCTGTACCCTAAGACTAACTGCCTCATGGATATTTTTATCTGTTAAAGATAAATTCAGACTAGGATAGACATCAAAGTAAACCGGTCCATGACATAGACTGGTTTCCAGTGCACCCATCAAAGAAGGGTGAAATTTCAGACATCTAGCATCCCTAAGGGTTGCTTGAATACAGGCATCCATACCTAATAAGGTTAAAGGTTTAAAAGCAATTTGGATTAAACCTATATGGATGTACTTGTATTTATGCATGTGCCTCTGAAGGTCACGGGAAGACAATAATTTAATTATTGTATCCTTAGTGCTTAATTGCATGGTTTGTTCCATGGTCTTAATCGTCCATAGATCAGCTAAATTAAGCATTCCGATTTTGTAAATGCTTTTTGCACTTACTGGAGGGATAGTCCATTTGTTCAATTGATTTTGAACATTGGTCCATTCCACAACTTCAGTATTTTTTACCAGTTCTGAATCCTGGTTGTCCTGTAGTCCTGAAGAGGAGGACGAAGATGGTTGTAGCATGGCTGTTAATTATTGTTAATACTTTAAGGTCTGCATAGTATAATTATTATAATATTATATAGTGAACAGTAAGTTACTATTCTGTCGTCGTTCTGCTTAAGAGAGATTCTATTACTCGTCTGTCAACGATTTACTGGAAACAATACCCTATGTAGCAATTTAATGCAAAAACGGGTTAAACATTCCAACGCGACTTTTGGACGACCCATAATTGAATCTGGGATAAACATAATTAGGACAGAATAATAGTCATATTGTTCAGTACATAATTACGATAATAATCATGCTACCAGAACCAAAAAAGTATTAACAATAACAAATTAAGCCAACATGGCTCTGATACCAAAATAATGCACAATATAATAATATCTGCAAGTAATCAATAATAATATGTGCAAAGGATCGATAGATAAGATAACAAAATTTAAACAGACTTACAGAAAACTTTCTTTATTTAAACGTCCAAGCTATTACAGAGAAATATTACAATAGAGAGAAAAGAAAATTGAAAGATACATTGAAGGGAAACATTGCCTTCTATTTATACATAAAATGGACTTGAAATTAATAATTTGAAGTCCGCATAGTGCATGGGATCGTGTGCTGGAATAATGCAGTCGGTCGGCCCACCACTAAGTGCTGTCTCCTTATCTGATGGAAAGTAGACATCTGATAAAGGGAATACTGTTGAATCAAAGACTTTGGGGAAAAGTTCTTTGTCTTCTTCTGTCGGCAGGATAAGAGGAATCTTTACTTTTTGGGTGGATTCATCTTGTCCTTCAAATGTCCTGTGAGAGAATCCCAATAATCTGCTATTGAAATCTCATCTTCTGAATTAAGATCTTCATTGGGATCCTGAGCATAACCTGCAAGACAAGAAAACTGATTTCCATCTTGACTGGTCTGGCTAGAGACTGATACCATGGATGCATCATCTCTTACTGTAGGGGTAGAGGATTCAAAAGATTTAACAAATTTATTTCTCATAAAATCCATGCATTTAACCATTAAATCTGCTTCGGTAATTAATGGTTGTTGTTTTCGGATCATATCTTTAACAAGTTCAAAGGGGTTAAAGATTTCTGGTTCTGGAATAGTTAACTTTGGAATTTTATCCATATATTCCATTGTTTTCTTTCTGATCTGATGGAGGAGGGCTTGGATGGGTTCTTGAGTCATGCCTGACCACCATCTGTAATAAAAGATCCTCTGGAGGACTGGTAACTTGTCAGTGGTATAACCACATTGGAAATCCCATTTCCAAATCCAAGGGATTCCAAATTCAGTGAAGAACAGTAGGGTGGATTTCCCTACAGGAATATTATCCTGTCCTCTTAATTGAGGATGAAATTGTTGCCATGGCAAATATAATTTGCTGATTGATTCAGGCAACATATCCAGATCAGGGCCAAATATAGCCCACCAAGGTATAACCCAGTTGGGGAAATCAGTTTTAACTGATTGAGGACATATCTTGAAGAACCAAGAATGCCTATGCTTCGGATTTTGATAAAAGAACGAATATGTCCATGCTGAGATATAATCCCAATAATTGTAACTGTGACCATAGGATATTTTCATTGGTAAATTGGGATTTAATCCCCAGTCACTAGGCCGTATAAGCCTCTTAAAGATAGCTTTACTATAAGTAAGAGGACTATCTTTGGAATTCGGAAATTGCTTCGTGTGGTTGATTTCCACAGAGGAAGTTTCAGTAAGAATGGCTTCATAGATATATCTATGGCGACCATCCGGTGCAGCATATTGTTGAGTTTGGAAATATCTGGATTTTACTTCCCAAGGATCTGGCATCCATTGCTCATCTTGAGAATCCAGTACCAATACTGTTTGAATATACCTTTGATTAGGTATCCATGGAGTTTCTTGTTCAATAACCTCTTTCATGGTTGGTTTCTGTTGGTTTTGCTGGGTACTGCTGCTTCCTTTGGAAGGAGTTTTGAGCAGATCAGCAACATGCTCCAAATATGGAAACTGATCATCAGTGAGTGGTATAACCACTTTGGCCTTAGCCTTGTTTTTGCCACGAGCCTTTGGAGTATTACCCCGGCCCTGCCCATGGGGGGGCTGATTCATGAACCCTGCAAAAATTCACGAGTTAGAAAATCAGGTAAAGAATTAGAACTGCCTTTAATATATTCAATAGAAAAATCAAAAGCAGATAAATCAGCTTGCCAACCAGCAAATATCTGTTTGGAAACTAAATTCTTGACATCTTTTTCCAGTACTTGTTTAGCAGCATTACAATCAATGCGTAACAAGAATTTCTGATTAGAAGTTCAATTCTTTTCAATGAATCAGGATGACACATGACACACGTTACTAAATATTATTTGTCTTTTTATAGCGCATGGATTTTACCTAGCAAATCAATCTAAACTTTTTGCACGACTCTTATACATAAACGTGTATATATTCGAAAGGACGTTGAATGTAATGAAATCGTCATTAGTGATGAAATATGCCAAAAATAAAATATCTCTCCCCTTCCCACAGCAATTAGATTGTCTCAATCTAAGAGATTTCACTAGTCAAAAAGACACATGGCTAATAGAAAATTCCACTTGTGACAAAAAATATTTATATATATAAATAAATAAAATAATAAAATACCACAATTAAGCATGTTCTTGAACTGTCACGGTTAAAGAATAGATGCCTTGACTAAGACGTAACAAGTGAACATGACAGCCATGACTCTACCTTAAGCCTGTTACTAAGAAATAATTATTTAAATAAATAAATTTTTAATGTTTATGCTAGGTCGCCCAACACTAACAGAATCGTCCTTATAAAAAATTGAAAATGATGTTTAAGTTATTGTATATGCATATTAATAATAACAATAGACATTATTGGATGGAATTGAATACTGTTTCTAAGAGAACTATCTGTTTCTAGCCAGATGAAAGAAGTATTTAACATGCATGAACTTAATATAAAGGAGTGATCGAGGTGTGTTACTATAATCATACGTAGAATGTACCACCGTACCAACAAATTCAACAATGTTACCACTTGCCATTCTAATCAATGGTGAATGCTTATTCATTTATTAGGGTATACTACTCGACTCTATGAATTTGTGCACATTCTTTTATTTTTGACTAGGGATTATATTGCTTGGTTTGCACCTTTTTTTGTGTTCACAATTTTTAAAATGTTAATTTCTACACCATTTAAAAATAAATAGTACCAAGTAATAAAAGAAAATATGTTGCTTTTGTGACTCAGTTCCCAAGGGAACACCTTTTTTGAGACTGGGAGAGTATTTTTTTTATTTTTTTATTTTTTTTCCTATTTGCGTAAGTACATGGACTATGAGCCCGAATCATCAGTAGCCAAGTGTTGTACTATATGGACGTCTCACTGAACATGCACGTGACATTACACGCAAACACATGAATGTGCATGAACCGTCCAATGTATGGCACCTATGCTGTTCTGTACCAGATCCCAACATAGGGAGCTACTCCGTATATAGAGAATAAAAGAAAAGATCAAAACAAGCTGGCCAACTGGTTGAATAATAAAAGGTTATTTTTTTTTTTCAAAAAGAAAACAATTATTTAATAACAAGGATACTTTAAAGATATCCCCTTATTCATCCGTTTTTTTATTTTATTTATTTTATTTTATTTTATTTTTTATTTTATTTTTTACAAGAGATTGGCCTAATTGAAAAAGATTTGGGCTCTGACACCTAGGGATGGCAACCGAATGATTTGGGATGGGAAACGCCATCCCTAACCCCATTTAGCATAACTACCCCCAGCATCACTCCAAAACCGTTTAAAAACTAGGCAAGGGTGGGGTGAGACGGGAGGGGGATAGGGTGGGGATGGGTTTTGTAGGGTACTTTCATAATTCTATTATGAATATAACAAAACTAAATAGTGAAATAAATTTTCAACTATAATTGTAATTATTTTTCTCTTTTGCAAATAAAAACAAAACTCAACTTGCCAATGGAAACTTTAGACTTGATATTATTGTAGGGACATCAAAATAATCGGGGCAAAGTCCGTGGATTAATCGGGGCAAAGTCCCGAATACCCTATTTATTGAAAAAAAAAAAAAAAAAAAAAAAAAATCACGAAAACAAAAACAAGAGACACTTCAAAGAACTATACAAGTCCAAATTCCATCTAAATCTAGAGCATTTACAATATCTTCTTAGATAGAGGGTCTCATGTACTAATCTAACGGCAGGGCGGCGCTTTGTTAATTGATATCTTTTTTCTTAAAACATTTTCTTTGTTAATGATTGTGAAGGTAACAAAAGGTCAACACCTAATATTGTTAAGTCATGACCAAGGGGCTTGTTACCCACCATAACTCATATACCTTTTAAAGTGGATGGTGATGATTTGAGTGGGTATGTGAACTTCTTGCCAATGATAATAGCAACAATAATAATAATAATAAATGTTAAATCATTATCTCTAACAATTTTATTTATTTATTTATTTGCAAAAATAATTGTACACTCATTTGTCCCTATGAACAACCCTTTTTAATAGTTACCAATTTTAGCTCAGTAGAGCTATTAAATGAAACTAGAATTTTGAGCTTTCAAAACTGTAATTAGAGGTTGAATATTTTAGGCAACTTTCTTTCATTAGACAATTTTGTCTTTTTATTTTTTATAAACATAATTACACTTCCTTCTTTAATAAAGTTGTTATTATTAAATATAGTAATATCTTATTAAAGGATATTATTGTAAAATTAGCAATAGAAGTGTTTTAAAAAATATTTTTATCAAACAAATTAAAAAATAATTTAATTATCAAAAGTACTTATTATAATGTGTCATCCTAACATACGTTTTACTTACTGCAATTTTTTGACAGCTTTATTGATAAAAACGTCTTGTTTTATATTCCAATTGTAACCCCAAATGGCCTCTAAGACTTAAACTCTCATCTTTCAATTTCAAAGATTGAAGAGATACAACCTATAGACCTTGATTTCCGAAGACAAATTTTCTTTACATTTTATTTTTTAGATGTTAGTTGACTTAAAAATTAATTTTTGATTGTATAAATATCCATATTAAGGAGGTGCACTTAGGCTGAGCAATGGCATCTTCTAAACCAATGACCCCTAGCCCTAGAAGTTCACTTAGCGTTCAGGAGCTGGTGAAAGAGTCCACGCTTGCCATACCAAACCACTATATTTAGATAGATCAAGAACCTTCAAATCTCTTGGATGCCCCTTCCATGCCCAAAATTCTCGTAATCAATATGGAACATTTGATTATAGGGGAACCCAAAGATAATGAACTAGGCAAGTTGCACTCAACATGCAAAGAGTGGGCCTTTTTTCAGGTTTAATTTCCTCCACCTTCACAAAATCCAATTTTAGTTATCATAAGTTCTTTTCAAGCCCTATCTGTATGTGTTTTGAAAGCTGACCTTGAAAAGTATTCAATTCAATCTATTGATAGTTTATTCTTGGCTATCTATTTCTTCTTAAATTTCCCAATTCCTTCATTCATTTGATAAAATATGCATTTCTTGTTCATTATTTTCTGTAATGTTGTGTTTGGGATTAACGAATCGGTGTTTTAAATTAGAATTGGAAAAAAGTTAGTATAAATTGATTTGAAATAAATTTTCTTCAATTTCATATCCAATGCACCAATGCTCGCAAACATTATTGCTCCTCAAAAGAAAGAAATTAAAAGAAAACGAAATCACAGATTTGGCCAAATTTAAACCATAAAATAATTATGCTTTGTTTTCCCATTTTGGTTGTGGGTACTTATATATGTTTACAAATAATAAAAAAAATAATGCATAAAATTAACTAACAGTTGTGATTATGTTTATAGCTGGTGAACCATGGAGTTGACTCTTCATTAGTGGAAAAACTGAAATATGAGATTCAAGAATTCTACAAGCTCCCTATGGAAGAGAAAATGAAATACAAGATGAGGCCTGGTGATGTTGAAGGGTATGGACAAACCCTTGTCTTCTCTGAAGCTCAAAAGGTTGACTGGGTAGATAGATTTTATATGATAACTAACCCCAACCATAGAAGAAAGTCACACCTCTTGCCAGAGCTTCCTTCATCACTTAGGTGCTCTCTCTCTCTCTCTCTCTCTCACACACACACACACACACACACGCAGTATATATTTGTATTTATGCATTACTAGCTATATGTAAGTATGCATGCATGCATTTATGCATATATTTTATGTATTTATGCGTGTATACTTTACATGTATGTATGTATATTTCATCTATATCACTGCAAGAATACCTTGGAATCTTACTTCTCTGAGTTGCAAAAAGTTGTCAAAACACTTCTAGGGCTGATGGCAAAGGCTCTAAAGATTGATGAGGAAGAGGTAGAAGAGATGTTTGAAGATGGGATGCAATCAGTGAGGATGACTTACTATCCGCCATGTCCAAAACCAGAGCTAGTTGTTGGACTTACGCCGCACTCGGACGCTTCTGGCATCACCATCCTTCTCCAAGTCAATGGAGTAGAAGGACTCCAAGTTAAAAAAGATGGAGTTTGGATCCCTACAAACTTCCTTCCTGGTGCCTTTGTGGTGAATGTAGGAGACATGTTAGAGGTGACTAGATAGTCTAGATTCCTCAACCCTCCCCAATATTCTTTTATCCACAAACAATATAAAATAAATTAAAGTAATCTGGTGATATAATGAATTTGGTCTGCATTTCAGAAACCAAACCTTACTTAACTGTCATTTTCAAAATCATTTTTTTCTTTTTCTTTTTCATTTTTTTTTGGTTTCAATGTCAATCTAAAATTTACATAGGTACCTTTTTATAAGGTTGCCCTTTTGTCACGGGTTCAAAATGAAAAATAATCTTATGAAGTTAAGATTGTATATCTAATCCGTCCTAGACCATACCCTAGAATGGTAGGAGTTCTGAATTTTCCTTTTTATTTTTCCACTGTTTAGATTATTACAATTCTACTATCATAATGGCATGTCTCGGTGACCTCATCATAATCTTGGCCCTTTCGTGACTTCCATGATTTATCCAGCATCAAACACTTCAATTCCATGCAGCCAAACACCTGTAGAAAACAATACTAATTATCTTCGTGGTGGAAACAAAAAATTTACTACATATTTATTTCCTATATAATGTAGGAAAAAATTGTGTTATTACAAAATCTATGACCAAATTAAAATATTTATTGTCTTAGCCTTCTCAATTTCTTTCTATTTATTGTGTACATGTACAGATTTTGAGCAATGGTGTCTACCGTAGCATTGAGCACAAGGTGATAGTAAATCCAATGAAAGAGAGGATTTCTATTGCCATGTTCTTCAATCCCAAGTTCCAAGCAGAGATTGGACCTGCAACTCGTATTATAAACCCAGAAAACCCACCATTGTTCAAAAGGGTAGAGATGGAGAACTGTGTCAAAGATTTTTTCTCCCGTAAGCTCAGTGGAAAGTCATTCTTGGAGCGAATGCGAACTGAAAATGGAGAAAACCACACTACTTGACGGTGATAAAATGGTGCAATAAATCGAGGTTTGGAGTTGCATTTAAAAAATTGTGTCTTGCTTATATATGTAGTGTTGTACTAATGTCTGTCCCAGTCCAACCACATATCTGGTGGGATAATGTTGTTATAAATAAATGATGTGGTGTATAATTATGGTTTGGAGTTGAATATGATATATGATATGTCTTGTATATAAGTCCCACCACATTGCAGGTGGGATAATGTTGTTATGAATAAAATGGTGTGATGTATATTATGATTTGTAGTTAAATCTTCTGAGTGGTATGTCTTTGTATATATATATAATGTTATACTACCTTCGCCTCAAATTAAATGTCCTATCTTGAGAACCGTGACTCACATTTTTATAATGTTATGTTACCTCCGTCTCAAATTAAGTGTCCTATTTTGAGAACCGTTGTGACTTACAGTTCCCAAAATAGGACACTTAATGTGTGAGCCGCTGTTTTTAAAATAAGAGATTTAATTTTGGACGAATGTGAGTTACGGTTTTCAAAATAGGACACTTAATTTGAGACAAAAGGAGTATTAGTCTCTTTCTCTCTATATATATATATATATATATATATATATATAGTGTTGTACTAATGTTTGTCCCAGGCCTACCACATTGTTAGAGGGATAATTCTGTTTTGCCCATCCCTTGATACAATCAAAGTTTGCCTCTATTTGGATCAGCTTTATTATGACTCAAAATTATGTCATCCCTTAATAAAGAATATGTTAAAATATTATGACTCAAAATTATGTCATCCATTTGGATCAGCTTTATTATTCGTGGTCATCAAGTTTGGGCATGCAGCTTGTTGATCACTTAGTTTTTAAAAATTGTGCGATCAATTTCACTTTGTCAAAGTTGTCCCATTTTTCTTAATTCCTTGGTGCACAAGAATATTTGTATCAACCCACTACGTCAGCAATTGTCTCACATATACAGTCAAATGATTTTGGCTTGAAGCACAAGATTTAGTCTTGCCGTGTGGGACCATCAACAATGTGTGATCAAGAAGATTTGCAGTGCTAGTAATGTCCATGCGCGATCAGTAAGAACATTTTCACCATAAATAGCCTTGTACCTTATGTTGTAATGTATCCAAGATCATTAATGAGCACTTTGTAATATCAATTAGAGTGAGAAAGCTTGTGGGTGTAATGAAATTTTGGATGTGAGTCATTTTGCCTTGTATCTCTTTATTTTCATAGTGAAATATTATTCTGTCTTCTCTCCATGGACGTAGGCATAACCGAACCACCTAAATTCTTGTCTCGTTTGTGTGTTTGCCATTTTATTTTTTGTTGTCATTATTTTTCTCTTGTTCTCATAAATTCCTATTCGATCCTTATTTCATAACAAAATAATAATTGTCAATGACACTGGTTTTCTGTTGGGTGTTTATATATGATACTTCTAAGGCTTTAAATATCCATACTAAAGACCTTCACTTTAATTTGGTGATCAGGTTAACAAAGGAACCAATAAATTGCAGTATGAATTGAAAGTGAACATGATGCAAATTAGAGAACTTTATGGGGTACTAATTTGATCCATTGGTATCGAAGTAGGCAGGGTAATATGTAACTGAATCAACACATTAAAATTGGAATTAGAGAAAATTTAATTCAAAATTTGAACTAAATTTCCTCCGATTTCAATTTCAAGATGCTGATTCGATATTCCCACACACAACATAAAAACCATAGCAAACAACTGAGAGATTGAAGTTTGAGCTCATGATCACCTTAAGACTGTTTGATTGGATGATAATGTTAAGGAACAATTGAATTACTTCATCAATATTAATTTACAAATTCTATATTTAAGTCAAAATTATTTCAAAAACTAATTCACAAAAAGACCAAGCTCTGATGTTAACAAAATCCTTCTCATTTTATTTTGTTATCTAAAATGAAATTTCTATTTTACACAGAGTCAAGATTGCATATAGAAATGGGGTTAAGATTTTTTGCATACTAGATTAGGATCGTGAAATAAATTGAAAGAAGATTTCTATAATTTTCACTTCTTGCTACAACATTAGACTTCTATAATTTTCACCACCACTTCTTTGTAAAAACATTGTTAAAAGTTCATTATATCAGATTCTAGATTTTTTCAATTTTTGCAAGCCATCTGCTCAAAAGCTCGATTAAGTAATTGTCGAGTCTCATGCCAGAATAAGTATTTTATGATTCTAACTTAGGTTATAACCCTATAGACTCACATTACTTGATTGCTTGTCCTCTTATAATAATCCACCCCATTGTATAGATATTGTAACACTTGTACGTGTCAACAACTTCTTCTCAGGTTATGTACCATCACACTTTCTTTCCTCGAACTGAAATATCATCATTCATATTTCTCCTTCTTTGAGGAGGATTGTTCCTTTCCTACATATGTTTTTCTATCACTGAAGTCATTTATGATCCTGCAAAATGTTATTCCTACCTTCACTAACCTATAAAGGAAAGGACTTATTTTGTGCTCAGTTTGCCATAACTATCTTAAGGATGGAAATGATCACGACTATTTGTTTTTGTAGATGTCTCTTCCTCCACTTTCTTCCTCCTTCTGGGATGTTAATTGCTTCACTTCATTGAGAGGGTCTTCACTTAAGACCAGGTTCATCAGATGTGCTTTTGTTGCAATCTTATAGGCTATTTGGTTTCATTTTTGGTCTCACTCACTCCATTCAAGCTATTCAAAAGGTTTCTGATAACCATCATTGAACTTAAGCTTTCCTTTTCTATTTCTGGTGCTCATTTTTCTCAGACCAAAAACCACAAATGTTAATGTTTTTTTATCAGAAGATAGTGTAAAAGCAAAACAGTAACCAACTGCCTCATAAAGATCCATTAATTTCACACTTTAATGTTTTTTATCATAAGATAGGGTAGAAGCAAAACAATTACCAAATGCCTCAGAAATATCCATTAATTTCATACTTTGATGTGGTAAACCCAAGTAGGTTCTCCCAAAACAGGGTCTTGAAGCCAACCACACCTTAAAAAATATGGATTACTCATCACTGAAATCTAGCACTCACATTAAAGAAACATGGCCTTTACAAAAAAAAAAAAAAAATGTATATATATTTATATATATATATAAACACAAACAACAACATATCTATGTACATATGCAGACACAAACACATGTAATTAGACATTGAATTGAAAATTTAGAAAAGTAAAATGGCTCAGAGAAAAACGGGTTTTTCTATCAAGAATTTTTTAAAGCAGAACTAGCATTTTAGATGTGCAGACATCACTGCCACTACTGAAAATTAAATACAATAATTAAATTTATGTCATTAAAAACTGGTCATGACAAATACCGTCGCATGTATAAAAGTTGGCTAATATCAAGAAATTCAATCAAAGATTGTAGAAAGGGTGAGATTGACATTGAGCTACAATTAAATAAAGTAGAATGTTATAATGGTTTAGATTAAACAAGGTACATGGCCATTCAACTAGGAACTGAGCAAGAGGCAAAGTCCTAGCAGAAATAAAAATAAGAACACCTCCTGGCCAAAGCAACATCAAAAAATTGCATTGTAGTTGCAATACAAAGTTACAAACTATCAACTTAGTGCTCTACAAAATTACAAAACTTAAGTCCATACACATAGAGGCAAGCTTTAGCCTCTGCAGCGGTATACATCAAACTTCAATATGTGGCATTTTTTTTCTTTTACAGTAGTAAAGAATGGTTTTATTACAGCATACAACATCAAATTCTCTACGGTAGCTATTTTGGTTTGAAACTTATGCCAGGATTTCTCCCTCTTCTCAATCAATCACCTCCTCGTCCTCGTAGAAATCATCTTTCTTCATACACATACCGAACTCCTCCAATGGTTTAGTTGATCCAAATACACTTGGATTCTCAAGGTATTTGACAATATACAGATTGTCCTCAAACTCGACAGTCTTCTCCATCTGAAATGAGGAAGGGAAAGATGAGTAACTTTATTTTTATGAAGCTCAAAACCAGATTCAGAGGTGTACACAAGGAAGGAAAAAAATTGAACAAAATAAGACACACAAACCCTCTGTATAGAAAATCGGGCAGCTTCTCTATTTTTCTCCCGCTGCATTTGCTATGCTTCTGCTCTCATTTGTGAAGCATCTTCATCAACTTTGATTCGGGCTTCAATTTTGCCCTTATATGTAAACAATTAATAACCAATTCAAATATATGCTAGAAACATTCTGAAACTTTGTTTCAGTTAGAGGAAGAGAAAATTAACCTATTGTGACTGGTTCTTTGTGAGAGGTCGCTTCACAAGGTCAATATGAATGTGGTTTTGGAAGTTATGAAAAGTTAATTTTACATTTATGAAACCACTACTACTATGTAGCATAGCGAGTAGGGATCGTCCATTTGATTACAAGAAGGCTTAACTTTCAAAACCTTTTTCAAAGATTAACTTTTCATTTGAAAATCATTTTCCCCTTTTTCTCACCCAATGCCAATGCATGAATGCTTCATGAATTCAACGTCATGCCAATTCATAAGTACTCGAATGTTGCACATTTTAGCACCTAAGTTAGGGTATTTTAATCCATTCATCTATCTTTATTTTCTTGTTTTAGTACTAATTTATGTTTTTGTCTATTTTAGGTCAATAAGGTTCAAATGGGCTAAAAATGGTCTATTACAGCCTTTTTGGAGTCAAGCATAGAGTTCCAAAAAGTTTCAAAAAAATGCAGAATTTCGCCACCAGGGATTTGGATCGATCGAGAATACGCTGGCAGCGAGCTGTTTTATTCCCGCACGCCCGAACTCCACCTACCACATGGCTGTAGGATTAGATATTTTAAATGCTTATTTTCTGACTTCTTCACTACTCCGAGAAGCTTGTATAAAAGGGAATTGAACCATTTGTAAAGGGTCTTGAATTATTATTTTATTTTTACATTGTAATAGTTAGTTTCTCTCTCTAGAAAAGTTAGAGATTAGGGTTAGAAGAAAAGAGGAGAGTGGAGGTACCAAGAACACATCTCAAGATTTACACACACACTCTCTCTAGAATTCAACAAAGAAGAAGAGTAAGAAGATGAAGCCATGTTTGGGGATTGCCCTTGAAGGTTCCAAGATCTCACCCACCTCCTCCATGATTGGCTAGACTTCTCCATGGGGCTTGGATGAGCCCCAAGTTTGTAATATAAACCTCTATCTCTTTTATACTTTTTGGAGAATAATATCTTGTGATTAGTGTTTTAGCCTTGTGTATAAAATGAATCTTGGGTTCTCCTTTGATTTCTATGGTTTAATTCTTCCTATTGATTCTCTTTGTGATTATATGTTGTCTTATGTGTGATTATTTGGGAATTGATCTCCACACTAGTTTCTCTATATTTGTTGCATATCCATGTGTGATGAATTAATGATCTAGTGATGGCTAGGCATGGTTTTCATTAGATGGGTTTGTCAATTAATTTGATGGATTATGCTTATGCTTGATGGGTTGTTCTATAATTTAATTCATGCTTGTAGTTAGGTAGATAATCTATGCTTGATTTGATATTCCATGGCTTATTATTGCAAATTCCATGATTCTCTAGATTGATGTGTGTTACCATTGTTACTAATTAGATTAGTCATGCTTAGAATTGATGGGTTGTGCTATACTTAGTTTATTTGTCGGTTAGGTGGACAATTCATTCTTGGATTTGATGGTCCATGCTTAATATAGCAATTGGTAGTCACATTTTGTTCACAAGAATGTTTTCCCCAATTAGTTGAAGTGTGTGGTTTGGTGAACAAGCTTGGTGGCGATTCCAACGCCCTAAGCCTCTCTTCTCATCTCTTAAATCCCTATCTCAACTTAGTTTACTTTAATCGCATTTTAATTTAATTAAATTTAGTGTAATCAAACAATCAACCCTCCTTTGCAATCATTCGATATATTAGAGTAGAAATTAAATTCCAACACGTATAATCTCTTGGGACGATCCCTTCTCACTCATACTACATAGTATATGTGTTAAGCGGTTCATAAATTAAAAGTATGATGCCCACTTGACACTAATTTCCAAACTCAAAGTGTTGTGCATTATTTGGTGCACACACTTGGGTCACATCATAATTTTGGCGCCGTTGCCGGGGATTAACAGTTTTGTTGGAATTAAACTAGACAATAATGTTCATTTGATTGCTTCTATTTTTATTTTATTTTCCATTGTATAATCTTTTCTCAGTCTTGATATTATTTGTTCAATTAGGTACTTGACTACAAGGAAGACAAACATTGGATCTTAAAGCAATCATTAAAGCTTAAAGCTAGTATTGGAATTTGAAGTTGCTTAAGGACCTTTGTGAGCACTTCTTGGAACTCTTGTATTTTAAATGTGCACTTCTTTGCATGCTTGTGATAGCCCTTATTGGGGCTAATTAAATTGCTTTATCTTTGTCCAAGCATCGGCCCGTGTGGAGGCCAAATTTTTTTGTTGCATTTGGATTTTGAATGTGGATGAAGCCATTGTTTGATTAAAGTTTGGGGAAAAATAACATCCCTTCACCTTATGCCCCTCCATCATATTTTAATCTTTATGAGATTGAGTCCAATGTTCAACATGTATCATTTTATTATGGACTTGATCACTCTTTTAATCCTTCTTATAACTATTATCCTCCCCCACCATTTTATGAAGAACCACCTTTATCACCTTATTCACCCGAGTTTCAAGAAAAAGTATTAGTTTTATTTGATGTGCATATTTCAAAAACTTAACTTATTAATTCTCATTCTCAAACTTTAGGCAAGTTAGAAGCTCAAGTTGAACAAATTGCAAGTATTCTTTCTCATCAAGAGGAGGAGGAAGAGGCAAATGAACAAATGGCAAGAACTTCAATTTATATAGATGAGGATGAGGAGACTGAGGATGTAATGACCCGGTCATTTTCCTTCCTTTCCTTTTCTCAGATTTTTACGGATAAATTTTTTCCGTTGATTTTTCCTTTCTGAGTACGGTTACTCATCACTTAGTGTCATCTCGAGCCCTCGGAAATGGTTTCCGAGACTCTATCCCTTGAATTGACAAATTTCTTAAAGGACCACATTTGTAATGACCCAGTCATTTTCCTTCCGTTCCTTTTTCCTAAAATTTTACGGATAATTTTTTTTTATTTAATTTTCCTTTCTGAGCTCTGTTTCTCGTCGCTTAGTGTCATCTCGAGTGCTTGGAATTGGTTTCCGAGACTCTTCCGTTTGGATTGACAACTTCTTTTGAGGACCGAGTCATTTCCATATTTTCACTTTTCGGACACTATTCACTTTTTGTCCTTTTCCCTATTTCGTCCTTTTCCCTATTCTGTCTCTTCCCCATTTGTCAGTTTTTGGCACAACCTCACTTTTCGTGCTCGGAGTTGGTTTTTGACTTCACGTGTCTTCATCTTCAGTGGTTTTCTCGAAATACGTATCTTTACTTTTGCAAGAAAGTACTCTGGTTGCTCCCGGTGTCTATAGGGGTATGAATGCACAATTCTTCAGAATCTTTTTCTTTTCTTGGGGTGTTTTTCGTAAATATCTTTTGAAGATATTTTATTTCAAGGGCATCTAAGAAAATATCTTTTGGAAGATATTTTCATTCTAGGGCAATTTCGTAGTTAACCCTTTTTGTAGGGGCCATTGTGCAATTAACGAAAGTTATTGCAAAAATACCTCGTCTGGAGCTTAGATCCTCGTACGGGATTCATTTTCACATTTCGTCGAGTCGTGTACTCTTAGAATTCCATTCTGATCGTTTTTCTCCAGTTTCAGAGTTTCTGGACCCGATTGCCGCCGAACATGTTCGGGACATATCTCTCTGCTCGGGACTCGATTTTCGACGCCGTTTCTTCCGTTGTTCATATTTTCTCATTTTGAATCTTCTGTTCACAGAGTTTTGCCGTTTGAGCGCGTTTGCTCAAATTTCACTTTTCCGGACCCGGTGGGGCCCTTTCAAGGCACTTTTTGAGATTTCTATAAATAAGTTGCCCTAATTTTTAAAATCAGATTTTCAAACCTTCTTCCTCTTCTTGGCCTACAGCCATGGGAGCCCAAGGGGCTGCCTTCACTCTTTCTTCTCCTCCACTTGATTTCTTTAGTGAAAACCCTTCGGCCTTAACATTTATTGTTCGCCTTGACGCCGCGCACCTTTCCCCCTTATTAGAACCCATTTTTGACCAAATTTTCAGTTCGGGTTTGAAGTCAAGTTGTGATTTTCATGGGCTTCTTGGATATTCTTGTTCATCGTGTTGTCCCCGACAAAACCCTTCGGTATCGTCGGATTCGGAGCACTTTTCTTTCGGTGGGGATTTGAGATTTCCATCACAAATTGAGGTAGGGGGTGTTATAGGTTATTATTCTTGTTATATTACATGTTAGTGATGTTTATGCAACTTATTTACATGCTTTGGTAACAAATCTAGAGATTTTATTATTTATTTTTCTTGTGAAGGATTTGATTTTCCCGGTTAATTATAGCTTTGTTTAAACATGTGGCATGGAATTATATTACCCCTTGATATGGTCATTGACATATATTAAATTAAGAATTTTTGGACAAGCAATGAAGATTTTATTTAATATTTTTTTTGAGTAAATATTTAATTCATGTGGCCTTATCTAGCTTGAAATCAATATGTGTTAGCATATTATATTAAGCTTTAATACACTCTTCAACATATGTGAATTGAAAGTAATCGGAGATGTTTTGAAATCTAGTAATTATTAATTAATTTGATTAATTAATTTGCTCCAAGTGCACTATTCATTTCTTTGAAATTCCAACTTGATATTCTTGATGTGCATACCATATACTTTCACATATATTAAATCTAGAATATTTGATTAGGTTTTGAAACCTTTCATTTAATTAATTTCTTTGTTTGAGATTTAATCCTCATGATAATATACAACTTGGAATTAAAATGTGGCATGCTAGTAATTTAGGTCTTGGTATACTTGTTAACATATACTAAATTGGAATCATTTGAATGCGAATTGCAACTTTTATTTAATATGTATCTTTAGTGAAAGTTAAATTTACATAGATGTAACTTGCATAAAATAAGCTTATAATGTGATATTACAATAGGCCTTGGCATGTTCCCTAACATATGTTAATTTGAGAACATTTAGATGAGTTTGAAAATCTAGAGATTTTAATTAAAATGATTAATTAAAATCTATTTAATGGTTCCATTGGCTTAATTAAGTTTCTAACTTGATATTTGAAATGACCATGACTTGTTTACTATCATATAGTAATTGGGACCATTTGAAGTTGCTTTAGAACCTTGGGATTTAAATTAGCATGATTTAATTAAAATTCCACTTTATTGCTCCAACAACCTAATTGAGTTTTAGAATGGATATAGGTGATGACCATGTTATGTCCTTTAATATGTATTAATTTGAGGTTATTTGGAATTGAATTGGAATCTAGAGAATTTAATTGTGTTTATTTAATTAAATTATATCTAATTGCTCCATGGATTTAATTGCGTCTTGGAAGTTGTTTCTAATTGCTCCATGGACTTGGACTTGTTGTGTATTCACTTGGTTACATTTGAGCATTTGATAACATTGTTGTTATATTTAAATTCATAAGCTTATGTTTTCAATGTTGAAAGATATTGTTATAGCGTGTAACGAATCGCATACCGAAGATTCGACATTTGTCATGTCATAGTAGTTGTGGACTTAGTACATGTATTGTATATGTTTTCAAATTTGGTTGTGCTTGTTAGATAGTTGATATCTTGTATATACATGTTGATATATACGTTGTTGCACAACTTGTTGATTTTGGAAACTTGGGGATATCGTTGTTTGGCTACGGCTAGGACTTGGTTCTAGTACGGGGGATTGTCCCTCTATATAGTCTAGTGCGCACATAGGGAGGTTACCCATGGGTTAGTAACCCTAAAGTAACTATGGTGTCGGTTTGATCCGGCGTGACATCCAAGTATCCACTTTGGTTGATTTTGCATTTCTTTTCAAGTTGATAACTAGATGATATCGTAACTTGTTGTTCTTTATTTGATTTACCATTTTAAGTTGCAAGATGTTAACTTTGAGAAATCATGCTTTATGCATTGTCTTGGAAGTTCCAATGTCGGTTAAATTGTATCGATATCATGATTTGTATTTTGATGTTCAAATGTAATTTAGGAATGATCCTATAGATTCATTTTGAACATAGACGTTAGGTGGCATGACCCACTCTTGTTGTTTTCGTATTTTAGGTTTCAAGTTGATGACTTTGAGAATCTATATCATGTTGCTTTGTATAACATGTTTCTATGTTATTGAAATTCATGAAAGATGTGATTTATGCTAGGAACACTCTAAGGTAGCTTAGGATGCTTCCTGAGTCTCATTTTGATATAGACATTAGGTGGCATGAACTCCTTTAACATGTTTCACCATAAGGTGATGAAATTGTAAAATGCTAGGTCGATGCATGCTCATCTCCTACGAGTAGCTTTATGCTACTCGCCCACGTAGTGGGGACATTTTTCAGATATAGGAATCAATGTTGAGATTCTCATTATGCTTGGATGATTTGTGGACTTGAAGATTTTCATTCTTGTAAAGGTTGGCTTGAAATGCCATTTGTAGCCATTTTGTCAAATGTGTATATTTGATTCCAAACTTGTATTATGTGTTTAAGCATACTTTTTGATATTTATTCTATGTATATGATATGTGGTCAAGGACCAAACTTCATTTGTAATCTATGTATATTGAAAAATGTAGAATTTTACCTTTAATGGGAAAAACATGACAACTTGGGTTTCAATATGTCATTTTCGTACCGGTGTGTGCATTATGTATATAATTCATCTTTTAGCATTCATTTGCCATATGTGAGGTGTGGCCAAGGGCCAAACACCATTTAGTGTTCATTTTTGCATTTTAGTTCACATATTGCATTTTTGGGCTAAATAGTAGAAACCGAGCCTTTAAGGGTTCATTTTCAAATCAGGTGGTGTAAAGTGTGTTCCGGTACCACCACTAGGTCTCATTTATCTTGTATGAAGTGTGGCTAAGGGTCAAACGGTCATTTGAAACCATTTCCTAATTTTGGTTTCCATATTTTTCATTTCAAGTCCATTTTTGCCTTTTTAGCCATTGGGGGGGTCAAATTTTGCATCGGTGGTATTTTTAAGCCACGGACCCTTGTAACATGTCCTAATAGGTAAGTTACGTTTGTGTGCATGATCATTTTCAAGAAAAACCCTTTCCTTTGTGATTTAAGCCTCCTATGGAATCATTTTTCAATTTTCTTGCATAATATGATTTTAGGGCATTCTGGGGTTTTTCTTCGGGATATAAATTTCGGTCTTCACATGGTCACTTAGAAAATGTGATTTTAGGGGGGGTTTCTTCTTTGTGTTTTTCCAGAAAAAGTCGTCTTGGTACCGGAAATCCCTCGTGAAGTTTCAGCTTCCAGTTTTCATTTTAGCAGCTTTTTAGCTCTCTTGACCAGATTTCTTGGGATGGCATTTTGGCCATTTTACAGCTAGTTTTTTTTCATTTTCTCTCATGCAACTGAGTAGAAAATTTGATTTCGGGAGGAGTTTCTTCTTTGTGTTTTTCCAGAAAAATTCGATTAGTAGCCCGTTTTCAATCTCAGATCCTGTAGCAGCTTTTTGCCCTCGTGTCCAGTTCTGATCTAGGGGTATTTTGGGGATTTTACAGTGAGTTTTTTTCATTTCCTTCTACTTAGTCAGGTAGAAAACCCGATTTTAAGGGGGGTTTCTTCTTCGTGTTTTTCTAGAAAAATCCGTTTCGGACCTCGTTTCGGCTCTCAGTTCTGGCTGAATTTTTCTCTTTCCTAGCATGTCATGGTGCATGCCATTGGATGCCGAATGGGGCGCCGGGCACGCATGGGGCATGCCATTGCCTTCATCAGGCCGCCGCGACGTCACAACTTCAAACACTCGTTTTTCCCTCATCCGGACTCCAAATCGAGTGAATTTTTTTTTTGTACTTGACTAATTTTTCGCTGTCTTTCCAACGGTATACTCAGTTGCACCTAGTTCTTCCTAAATAATTACCAGTTTACCCTTTTAGCCTTAAGTGCTCGTTTTTCTTCGTCATGTCATTTCTCCTTTGTTCGGACTCCAAATCATGCGATTCTTGAGTCTATCTTGATTATTTTTTTGTTTTCTTTCCAGCGGCGTGCTCGGTGGCACTCAAATCCACAGTTTTTAGAAATGACTATTTTGCCCCTAGGGGCTTATTTGTCATATTTCCAATCTTTTACTCCCGCGTCAGTTTTCTTTGAGTTCCGTGACCTCATGGAAGGTCATCTTAGGGTCTTAGAGGTGTGTTGTGCCTTGGGAGACCATTTTCTCGTTTCTTGCTTCCGCATCAGGATCCGTTACCGGATCCACTTTCGGGTCACCATTGATGCACCGAGTTGAATAAAACCTGGGTCATTACAGCGTCATTTCCATATTTTTCGTTTTTCGACACTACTCACTTTTCGTCTTTTTCCCGAGAATGATTTTCTTCGCGTAACCTCACTTTTTGTGCTTGGATTAGGTTCTGATTTTGCATGCATCCATGATATGTTATTTCCATGATATTTGTATTTTTACTTTTTGTAGAAAAGCATGCTAGTTGCTTACTTTTCCGTAAAGGGCATGGATGCATAGTTTCTTCAGAAACATTATTTGTTTTGTAGTTTTTTTTGTATTTATAGAAAGTAATTATTTTATTTCTTTGGGACCTTTTTGTAATTTATTTTGGTAGATATTTTTAAAAAGGACCTTTTTGTAATTACCGGAAAGTGTGACAAGTGTCGCGCTCTCATTAGTCTATTTGTAAGCATCTCATTGATTAACACTTAGAAGCCTTGGATGTTGACATGTGGAGGGTGGAGATTCACCCACTTGTTGGCCTAGAATTGGTGCACTTGTTGGCTTGGATTGTTGACAAGTGTAGGCTTTAGATTAAGCCTAGAATGAACCATTGGATTAATGACAAGTGTATGTTTCTAATTAAACTCTGGCTTTTGTGTATGTGAGGGGATGGTGCAAGACTATGTGTGTTTGACTTCCATTGACCAAGTGAGTGGAGGAATACACTAAAGTGTTTTAATTATTTCATTTTACACATTAAACTACTTCTTTCTCACTTAGAACCCTAGCCACCATTGAAGGAAACCATTAACCTAGGCTTGACACCTTGGTTTTGATCTCCTTCCACTCACCTTAGACCTAAAAGCTTGGAACACAAAACACTTGCCTCACCGTCCTTTATATAACTCTTGAAAGAAATTCAAAAATTCCTTTGTTTACTTTAGATTCAAGAGGAACAATCCTCTTGTGAGGTAGGGGGTGATTTAGGTTTTTTAATCTAAGTGTTTTAATTGTTTTTATAGCTTACAATAAATTGTTTACATGTCTTATACTTAATTTTTAAATTAATAGGTTGTAGTACCTTGCATGAAATTAAGGTAGGATATGATATTCTTGAAGGCCATGACTTGATCTATAACTTATATTAGTATAAAGTCATTTGAAGTTGTTTTTGAATCTAGAGAATTAATTATTTAAAATTAATTAATTTCTATTTAATTGCTCCACTTACTTAATTAAGATTTTGAGTTGATATATGTGATTAAGATGATAGTACCATTGGCATATAATTATTTGGAGTCATTTGAAATTAATTTAAATTCTAGAGAAATTAATTAGTTAGCTTAATTAATTTATATTCAAGTGTTACATTCATTTAAATTGACATTTGACTTAATATATGTAATGAGTATGGTATGTTCTTTAACATATATTAAATTGAGAATATTTGAATGAGTTTGGAAAACTTTATTTAATTATTTTCATGTATGAAATTTAATTCACCTAGTTGTACCTAGTGTAGAATTAACTTGTAACTTGATTTTAAACAATGTCTTATCATGTTTTTAACATATATTAAATAGAGAATATCTGAATGAGTTTTGATAAATTTATTTAATTATTTTCTTGGCATTGATCTTAATTTACCTTGTTGTAACTAAGGTAGAATTGGCTTCTAACTTGAAATTAAATTAAGCCTTGCTATGACCTTTGACATATATTATATTTAGAATTTTTGGAGTTGCTTTGAAATCTTGAGAATTTAATTATTTAATTTAATTAAATTCCATTTGTATGCTTTCATGGAGGTAATTAAGTATTGATGTTATATTCTTGCTTAATTTATAATTTGCAACTTGGTGTATGATTACAAAATGGTATTCCATAAGTAGAAGTTATGATTTAACTTGTTGTATACACATTATACTTGTATGACATTTAATATGCCATTGTAGCTTGAAGGCCTAAAGCATATCTTGTGTGTATTCCATGACTTGGTTGTGCATGGTAATTGACAATGTGCATTGTGTATATATAATATACTTATTGTACAACTTGATGATTTTTGGAAAGCTTGTATGGACATTGTAATATGTTAAGGCTAGAGTATGTCTCTAGTACGGGGGATGAGAGTTTCCTCTACAACATATAGTACGCACTAGGTAGTTCCTTACGGGCTTTTAACTCGAGATCACTTATTTTGTCATTGAGACCATACGTCCTTTGTCTTTTTGCCATTAGTTAATTTCGCATTCAATTCCTATTTGTAATTGTGGATTACTTTTAACTTGTGCTTGGATGCATGGTACTTCATTTCTTTCTTGCTTAGTATACTTGGATTTGTATACTTGTACGCCTTATATATAAAAAATGCTTAGTATACTTGAATTTGTATACTTGTATGCCATGCATGTCAACATTGCTTAGTATACTTAGAAATGTATACTTGAATTTATATGTTGCATTTTCATTTCAATATTGCTTAGTGTACTTAGTGTGTACCCTTGTATATTGATGATTTACTTTCTAAATAACCTAGTATACTTATATCTTCTATACTTGTCTTAAGTGCATTTCAATCTTGATTGTGTACTTGCGTACGTATACTTGTATATTGAATGACTTGTTGCCTGTACCGCATGCTCCTATGTTGTTTAAATTGCATGAACGATGTGGTTTATGCTAAGAATACTCTAGGTAGCTTAGGATGCTCCCTGAGTCTCACATTGGATATAGACACCAGGTGGCATGACCATTTAAGTTAAATTATAGTAACTTAATAAGTTTGTAAAACGTTAGGTCCTTGCATGCTCATCTCCTACGAGTAGCTTTATGTTACTCACCCATGTAGTGGGGACATTTTTCAGGTACCGGGATCAAGATTTGGGATTCACATCATGCTTGGATGATTTGTAGACTTGAAGTTCTCATTTCTTGTAAATATTGGCTTGAAATGCCATTTATAGATTTATATGTTAAAAATATGTAAATTTGATTCTATTTATGTAATGTGTACATAAGTACATTCTTTACAATATATTTGACATGTATGAGATGAGGCTATAGGCCGATGACATCTAATTTGTATTCTATGCATTTTCACTTTCAAAGTTTATTATGAAAATATTGAAAAATGCCAAGTCATTGCTTCACTATGTTGCATCGAGTGTGGGAATTCCGTTTTTATTCTTTCATAGGATCTTATTAATCATGTTTGAAGTATGTCCAAGGGCCAAATGGTAATTTGACTCCATTTTATATTTTTAGATTTTAAATTTTTCATTTCAAGTCCATTTTTCTCATATTTGGCCGTCGGGGGGTCGGATTTTGAGTCGAGGCTTCTCAGAAGCCGCAGACCATTCCCGTGCGCTTGGAATCACTATTTACACTTGCGTGCACATTCGTTTCAACCTAGAAATGCATTTAGGGTCAAATGCATACTTGGTGCAAAGTTGAATTTTCTGAGTTTTTAGCCCTCTTCTGATCTAGGGGCATTTTGGGCATTTACAGTGTATTTTTTTCATTTTCTCTCATGATATCGAGTAGAAAACTCAATTTTGGGAGGGGTTTCTTTTTCGTGTTTTTCCATAAAAATTCATTTGATAGCCCGTTTTTGCTCTCAGTTATGGACAGATTCTGAAAAAAAATCTTGTAGCAGCTTTTTGGACTTCTTGATCTATGCTGATCTAAGGGGCATTTTAGGGATTTTACAGCATGTTTTTTTTTGTTTCCTTCCATGTGGCCGGGTAGAAAACGTGATTTTAAGGAGGGTTTCTTCTTCGTGTTTTTCCAGAAAAGTTCGTTTAAGGGTCTGTTTTTAGTCTCAGTTCTGGGAAAAAAATCAAAAGATGTTTTCTGTCAAAACACTATTCCTGCCCAGATTTCTTACTCGGAAAAGTTGGTTTTTTTTAAAACTTTGACGTTTTATATCTTCTTCGTCCCGATTCCAAATCAAGTGATTTTTGAGTCTAGGTTTATTAGTTTTTGCTTGTCTATCCAACGGTATGCATGATTGAATCCAATTCTGTCTGAAAAGACCATTTTACCTCTTGAAAATTACCCTTGCCGCACTGATTTTAAACCCAAAAGTTATTTTTTTGAAACTTTGACGTTTCATATCTTCTTCATCCGAACTCCGAATCAAGTGATTCTTGAGTCTAGATTTATTAATTTTTCCTTCTCTATCTAATGATATGCTCAGTTGCATCTAGTTTTGTTTGATAAGACCATTTGACCCCTTGTAAAGTACCATTGCCGCACTGTTTTCAAACCCAAAAGTTTGTTTGTTTTTTTTTTTTTTTAAACTTTGGAGTTTCATATCTTCTTCATCCAGATGCCAAATCAAGTGATTCTTGGGTCTAACTTGATTAATTTTTCACTGTCTTTCCAGTGGTGTACTCGGTAGCATCCGATTTTATATTTTCAGAAATGAACATTTTGCCCTTGGGGCTAAATTTGTCCGGTTTTCTTTTAATTTGTTTCCGCTACATTCTTTTGAGTTTTGTGACTTCATGGGAAGCCACGGATGTGTCTTAAGAATGATGTACATTCCCAAGGACATTGTTTCCATGTGAAAAAGACTATTTTGCCCTTGGGGACCTGTTCAGTCTTTTTCTGTAATGACCCGGCCTTTTTCCTCCTTTTCCATTTTCAACGATTTTCTTTTTTCGTCTTTTTCCTATTTCGTCTTTTTCCCGTTTTTCGTTTTTCCTTGCATAACCTTACTTGTTGTGCTCGGATTTGATTCTGGTTTTGCATGCATTCATGGTATTTGATTTCCATGACATTGGTATTTTTACTTTTCTTGAAAAGCATGCTAGATCAGTACTTTTCTTGTAAAGGGCATGAATGTGTAATTAACCTAAACTTGAGGGGTTTTAGTGTAATTATGCAAAGTAATTATTTTTCATCTTAGGGACCATTTTGTAATTTAATTTGAAAAATATTTTTAAAAATGACTTGTTTGCAATTTCTGAAAAGTGTGACAAGTGTCACACTCTCATTGGTCCACTTGTTGACATTTGTGTGGAAACACTTTGATGCCTTGGATGATGACATGTGGAGGGTGGAGATTCACCCACTTGTTGGCCTAGGATTGGTACACTTGTTGGCATGGATGGTTGACAAATATAGGTTCAATATTAAGTCTTGGAAGTTTACATAGGATGGTGACAAGTGTAGGCTTGAGATTAAGCCTAGGAATGAACCATAGATTCATGACAAGTGTAGGTTCACCATTTAGTCTTACATTGTATGTGTGTGAGAGGTAGTGTAAGAGCACATAGTGAGTGGAAAGAGAGGTTGGATTTAGAATTACAGTAATTAATTCAATAAGTATTTGTAAATAATAGTAAACATCATAGGTCTATTTCCACTCACCATTTTATACTTTATCATTTTCATTTTCACTTGTCTTCAAGAACTATAACCTAGCCACCATTGGAGGAAAGCTTGGTTAATAGCTTTCTTCTTCGTTTTGGCCTCCTTCCACTCACCTTAGACATAAAACCTTGGAAGACAAAAGCTTCCTCTCACTCCCCTCTTCATTAAACCTAAACTTGTTTTTCATTTTGAGCTTGGTTGCTTGGATTATAGAGATTCAATTCTCTATTGAGATAAGGGTGGTTGTATGTTTATCCTCTTTGGGTTTTATATATATTGGAGCTTAATATATATTGATTACATGCCTTTTTAAATTCTTGTACTAGCATGTAAATAAAGATTTTATATGCTTGATTTAGGATTTGTGGATTAAAGCATGTATGTGACTATTAAATTGTATAGGTAGGCTATTGTCTAATAAATTGCCTAATACTTATGATTCCATTAAGGTTTTATTATGGATATGTTGAGATTACATTTATGATGTTAAGTAATATAGATTTCATTGAAAGTTTAGTATGAAAATCTTGTGTGTGGCACTTATAATTACTTGTAGGTAGATTACTATATTTCATGATTTGCAATTATGGCCTATATTGATAGTAAATTGATATAATATGATGTGTAATATCATTAACTTGCCACTTTAGACATGTAACCTTAAGACATGGGTTGTGTGGTTTTACCCTACTTGTGCTTGGTAGGTAGTTTCATGCATTGAGATTGCATAAATGTCATAAACTTGTTGATTTTTGGAAGCTTGTAAGGATATGAGATGTTGATGGCTAGGGTTTGGCTCTAGTACGGAGGATAGGAATTCTCCTAAGTCATAGTGTGCACTAGGTAGTACCTTGTGGGTCGTAATTACCCAAAATAACTTATATGGTCTCGTGGCCACATATCCTAGTCTTTCCATTATTTGATTTCGCATTATATTCCGAGTTGTAAATCATGGATTTCTTGTAACTTGTGATTTGGTGATTTTAGTTTCAATGCAGTTAGTGTACTTGTTCATGTATACTTGGATGCTATGTGGTTGTCATTTCAAATATTTATATAGCTTGAGATGATCCCTTAGAGTACCTTGAAAACATAGACATTAGGTGGAATGCACCTTGTGATGATCTATGTTTGGTTCACATTATACTTGAAACTATAGGGTATGCGCATGCACCACATCCTACGAGTAACTTGATTACTCACCCTAGTTGTGTGGGTTATTTTATAGGTAATGAGACAATATTTGTGGATGCTCATCATCCATAGGGGCTCATGAGTACTTGAAGCATTTTTGCATATGGACATGTACTTGTTTAGCATGTTTTATCTTTTAGATGTTATATTTTGTATGCCATGGATGTATGGTATTTTAAAAGCTAAGATGGCTTCCTTTTTGTAATAAATATCTAAGTACATTTGGAAGTGTTCATTTTACATATATGACATGAGGCCAAGGGCCATAAACTTGAAAGGTTACAAGTATGTTTCCTCTAAAACTAAAGTGTTGCCATTGTAGGTTATTTGTGAGAAATTGAGGCTTAGTATGCCAAAACTTGTAAATGTATTGTAATGAGGCCATAGGCCATGGTAGCACATCTATTTTATCACATTACATATACTTGCATGGTCACTTTTGCAAACAATACCCTTCTTGATGAAACAAAAACTTAAGGTTGTATTTCATTGAGGTTTTACCCTATTCTGTTCCAGGGGCATTTCGGGCATTTCACAATGCATTTTTTTCATTTTTGCCCGCGTTACAGAGTAGAAAACTTGATTTTATTGCCGGGGCGGGGGGGGGGGGGGGGGTTTCTTTTTTGTGTTTTTCCAGAAAACATCATCTTGGCCCTCAAAAATTCATATTTGTCCGAAAAATCCTTGCTGCCAGGTTTTGCAGATTTTTAGTACAAATGTACTTGGTACTATTCATCAACTTTTTTTTTTAAATTGTCTCGACCGATCCGAAACTTCTGAGGGTCTTGTGGGTGTATTTTAAGATTGTATTTTCAATTTAGGCAATTTAAAAACCTCCTGAAGCCCTATTTCCTTTCTTTGGGCAGTAGCTCGGAGAAATTTTTACCCCCTTGACCAGATTTTCTTGGGGGCATTCTGGGCATTTTACAGTGCATTTTTTTTTGCTTTTGTCTACGATTCAGGGTAGGAAACTTGATTTTAGGGGGGGTTTCTTCTTTGAGTTTTTTCAGAAAAGTCTGTTTAGATGCCCGTTTTTACTCTCAGTTGCAGCAGTAGTGGGCTGTCCTCGTCGGGCCGCCACGACATCATTTTTGTTTTTGACTTTTCTCCTCCGTCCGGAATCCGAATAATGAAATTCTTGAGTCCATCATGATTAGTTTTTCATTGTCTTCCTAGTGGTGTGCTCGATAGCACTTGAATCCACTTTTTTACAAAATGACCATTTTGCCCCTAGGTTTCTTTTTGTCCATTTTTGAAACGACACTTCCGCATTTGTTTTCCTTTGGGTTCCATGACCTCATTGAGAATCACATTGGTGTCTTAGAGATGCATTGTATCTCTAGAGATCGTTGTTTCACCTTTCGCTTCCACATTTCGGATCCGTTATTTGGTCATCTTTTGGTCATCACTGACGCACCAGGTTTACAAAACTTGGGCCGTCACATTTTCTGATCATTCATTTCTGTATTGTTCTCTTTGAGATCCGTGGCCTCATGGAAGGCCACTCTGGCTTCTTAGAGATGCATTACATCTCCATGGTCTTGTTTTCTATTTTCGCTTCTGCATTTGGATCAGTTATCGGATCAATCTTCGATTCATCACAGGACGCACTGGCTTGAAAAACCAGGGCCGTCACAGAGGAGGAAAAAGTATCAAGTAAGCAATTTAAGGAATTGAAAATTCCACCAATAGCTAATCCAATAGAGCACAAATGGTTAATGAGGACTTTCCTTGTTTTGATCATGATTTTATCCCGGCCTTTGATACTTTAGAGAGTGGGGAGATGTTTACCACTATAAAGGTAGGAGAGGAGAAAGAGGAACTTGTTGTTGAGAGCCTTCCTTCTGTTATCTCCAACAACCCTCTTGAGACATGCCTTTTTGAAATGTATAAAAATTATGGTTTTGACCTTGAAAGCTCCAAAAATGAAATGAACTCTCTAATGGACTCCTTAGCTAACTTGGAAGGTGAGGAGATGGTGATTTTTAAGGAAGAAAAAAAAGGATGAAGAGAAGGTGTTTCTTAATATTCCAAATGAGTCTTTGAAAGACAATGTCTTGCCAATTTAGAAAGGAAGTGAATCTTTGAATACACTTCAAGAGCACAAAAATGAGGCAAGGGCAACCATTATTGATTTTATTTTCAAAACCGTGGATGAAAGGAACAAAATCATATGTTTTATTTCTTTTCAAGTCATTCTTTTGGAGGATGATTTCATTGTCGTAAGTGAGGCATTAAATGAAAAAAATTGAAAAGAGAGTCAATAAAGATGTTTCATATCCGGTTTTGACATTTTCGACTAGTGAGTTGAACCAACATCTTACTAAAGACGTTAAACACTAGTATTCGTAAAGTTTCACAACTTTATTCCTTCCCCATTTCTTTTTATTTTTCCCTTCTTCTGGTGTCTAGATATGTTCCATTGAGCTTCATTGAATATTTCATGCATGTTAGGCATAAGAAAAAAAATTCCGCCTTAGAAAAATGTACCAAAAGTTTCAAAAATTTTCTGCCCAGGACTTTTCGATCAATCAAAATTTCTTTCGATCGATCGAACATTTTCTTAATTGATCGAAATTCATTTCGATCGATCGGCAACCACGTTGGAAATTTTTGTTCCCAGGGCATCATTTTACAAGTTTTTCGATCGATCGTGGAAAATCTCGATCGATTGTTGAAAATTTCGATCGATTGAAGTAAAAAAAAAAAAAAAAACATATTGTTTCTTTTTCTTTCATTGTGCATATAGTTTAATTCTAACTTCTTTATTTTTTCTTTTTCATTTTGTTTATATATCTTTACATTTTATTTCTTACATTTTGTCTATACATGCTTTCTTAAAATGAAAAATACAAAAAATTGTTTCACCATTGTGCCCTTATGTGTAATCATGCTACTGTCATGTTTTATTTAGGGCTTGATCTCATATCTCTTTTATCTTGTGCCATATTGCCTTAGAATGTTTGATTTGTTTTTTCTTATCCCATTTGATATTTGATGTGTGTTTGCTAGAGTGGTTATTCAAGTAGGTTGCTGATTTCAAGTTTGGGGGTGGATTATTTCCCAATGGATCGTTACCGGGCTTCATAGTCTTTGCCACCACAGTATACTCTTTCCATCTTTTTCATTATTCTCATTGCACATTGAGGACAATGTGCGGTTTAAGTTTGGGGGTAAGGTACTTTGTTGCATTCTATTTAAAGTTTTGATCTTTAAATGCATGAATGAGATTTGAGAGTTGTAGCGATGATTTTGATTTTTTAAGGACCATGATACTTAGAATTTAAAAATTATTTGACTTGAGAGTCCAATACTCCTTGTATGCCTTATGGATGTCATTTAGGAGTAAATTTTTCAAAAGATTGATATCTTGCTTGCATTTGTGGTCCCCATCATCTTAATTTTGTGATTGTTTTGAAATTGACTCTAGAATTCTACATTAGCACAGGCGCACACTAGCATTCATTTGTGGGGTACATGCTTTGTTGATTATTGATTTGATTATATCCCAATTGAGCTAGTAGTGCTTTAAAAGCTTTCATTCTTGACAAAGGTGGATAACAAACCCTTTTCACTAAGTAGTCGAGATTCTAACCTAATCAAGCATTGAATTTCTCGTGCCAAAAGGTGAAGGGCCCAAACTCTAGGTTAAAAAATATATATATTTGCAAAAGCAAATAAGTGAGGACTTTTCACCAAAGGTGAGAAGTGGGAAATGATTAGATGGAGGTTGTTTTGATTTGTAACCTAGTTGATTTGAGCTTGTACGTCCTTAGGGGTGTCTTACACCTAGTGCCCTAAAGCCGTCTAGTTTGGTAGTCATTGACCTAACACTCGCCTCATAAATCTTCTAGAAAGCTTAAGAGATCACGACATTGCACCATGCTTCCATCTTTGATCCTATAAAAAAAAAAAAAAATCAAGGAAAAGAATAAGTGTACCTAGTTGAATAAAACTTTAATAAAAGGTTCATTCTTTGTCTTGATGATCGATACTAGATTTGTGTGCTAGCTTGAGGCCGGATCTGTTCATTTCTTTAGTTGGCTTAGATAACAACATATTTGATGCCGGTTCATTTAAAAAGGATTCTAGAGTTGTTTTGATTTGCATGATCATTGTCTTGATGTGTGGAGGACCGTACTTACTTGCTTGGTGTTGAAATTTTGGAGAATTGCGTAGAGGTGGTTGAAAAATTGCATACTTGAGGTAGTTTTCTTCCAATACTTGTTTTGTATGTTGGTGCCTCTTTAGTGAGAAAGAGGTTAATGTTTGTGAGTATCATTTCATGAAACCCTCACGAGACTTCACTCATCCACTAGGGGTAACCGAGGGGTTTAGAAGGCTTGTTACATATGCTAAATGCAATTGTGTTCCATATGAAAGTGAAGTTATCCTTTTATTGCTTTCTAGTTTATATTTATATAGTTGTTTATTTATTTCTTTTCTTTATAGTTCATTGCTAGAGACTAGCAATATCTAAGTTTGGGGGTGTATAAGCGCTCAAATGTTGCACATTTTAGCACCTAAGATGGGGTATTTTAGTCCATTCATTTATCTTTATTTTCCTATTTTAGTACTAATTTATATTTTTATCTATCTCAGATCAATAAGGTTCAAACGGGCTAAAAATGGCCCATTACATCCTTTTTGGAGTCAAGCATAGAGTTCTAGAAAGTTTCAGAAAAATGCAGAATTTCACCACTAGGGGATTTGGATCGATCGATCGATCGAAGATATTTTGGATCGATTGAGAATATGCTGGCAGCGAGCTGTTTTATTCCTGTGCGCCTGAACTCCACCTACCACATGGATATGGGATTAGATATTTTAAAGGCTTAGTTTTTGACTTGTTGTTCACTACTCCGAGAAGCTTATATAAAGGGGAATTGAACCATTTGTAAAGGGTCTTGTGTGACGGCCCAAGTTTTTCAACCCGATGCGTCAGTGATGAACCGAAAGTTAATCCGATAACGGATCCAAAATGCGGAAGCAAAAGATAAAACAATAGTCCCTAGAGGTACAACACGTCTCTAAGACACTAATATGATCCTCAATGAGGTCACAAAACCAAAAGAAAACAAGTGCGGAAGTGACGCTTCAAAAATGGACAAAAAGGGACCTAGGGGTAAAATGGTCATTTTTAATATAAAATTGAGTGTTACCGAGCACACCGTTGGAAAGACAATGAAAAATTAATCAATTTCAAAAAAAAATTGACTTGATTTAGAGTCCGGATGAAGAATATATGGTTAACGGAAGAAACAGGGGCAAAATGGTCAAAATAGTCAACCTTAGGTCATCTAAATATTTAGGAAGCCTTTCTAACCGGTTAGAAGGCTAAAAATCACATCCAACCCACTGCCCACACACATCTAAACATTTAGATAGCCCCATCTAACCGGTTAGATGCAAAAAAACAGAATGGTCGACAAAAGAACTGGCAGCAGGGGTTTTTTAGCAAAAAATGAGATTTTGAGGGCCAATATGACATTTTCTGGAAAAACACAAAAAATAAACCCTCCTCAAAATTAAGTTTTCTATGTGACTTAGGAGGAAAATTTAAAAAAACGAATTGTGAAATACCCAAAATGCCCCTGGAATAGAATAGGGTCAAAACTAAAAAATATGCAACTTTAGGTTTTTATTTCATCAAGGAAGGTATTGTTTGCCAAAGTGAGTATACAAGTGCATGCAATATGATAAAATAGATGTACCAACATGGTCTAAAGCCTCTTTACATTCCATTAACAAGTTTTAGCATACAAAGCCTCCATTTCTCACAAATAAGCTACAATGGCAATACTTGAGTTTTAAAGAAATATACTTGTAGCCTTTCATGTTAATGGCTTTTGGCCCCATGTTATACATACAAAACAAGTATCAAAAAGAGTACTTAGATACACATTACATGAAGGAAGCCATCTTCGCTTCTAAAATACCATACATCCATGGTATACAAAAGTATTACATCCAAAAGATAAAACATGTTAAACAAGTGCATGCTAATATACAAAAATGCTTCAACTAGCTCAAAAGCTTCTAAGGATGATAAGCATCCATGAACATGGTCTCTTTACCTGAAAAACAACCCAAACTACTAGGGTGAGTAATCAAGTTACTCGTAGGAGAAGCATATGCGTATACCCTAAAGTTTCAATATCATTGCAAGATCAATATAGACGAATACAAGGGAGCATTCCACTTAACGTCTATGTTCAAGGTGTTCTAAGGGATCATCTTAAACTTAATGCAATGATTCTATCACAACACAATATCAAAAGGATGTACTTAACAACATCAAATCACATAAAACGAAAATCACAAGTTACAACTTAAGCATTGATTGTCAACTTGGAATTGAATGCGAAATCAAAAGTGGAATCCTTGGACACCTAAGCTCGGAATTCTGCCGAGACCTCAATGGTTATTCCGGGCATTAACCAGTAGGGAAGACCACCCTAAGTGCGCACTATCTCAATTGGGGAGAACTCATACCTCCCGCACTAGAGCCAAACTCTAGCCATGTTACTAGTAACCATGTCCCAAGAGAATCCAAAATATATATCAAGTTCAAAACTTATATATAGATAAAAAGGCATATAAACCACCTTCCATGCACAAGTACTTTAAAACCATACAAACCATATCTTAGGGTTCCAAGTCTAGAATGGCATACCAAATGACAATTCCTCATTATGGTACTATGCACAAAAAAATACCATTAACTTAACAACTTAGGTCATGCCTCAACAATAAGCTTCATATACTAAATATCAACATTATAGCAATAAGCTTCCAAATAATTACAATTAGTAATTTACAAGGACATAGAATTATTGTAACAACAAATATAGCAATTCATATCAATAGAGATTGCATATAACATCAATAATTTTACAAGTTTTCCATATCACTAACACATATGAAATTTCTAGAATTTACATACTACTAAATTTTATAATCCTCTACACATGGTTTATACATAACATACATGCTTAATCCAATAAACCCTATGTCAAGAAGTGAAGGTGACCTATAATATGCAAAACTATCAAATTAAAAGTATGTACACAATATATATTAAACCCCAAGGATTATAAAACACTTAAAATATAAACATACTACCACCCCTACCTCAATAGAGAATTGTATCTCTATAATCCAAGCTACCAAGCACAAAATGGAAAACAAGTTTAGGGTTCTTGAAGAGGAGAATGAGAAGAAACTTTTCTCTCCCAAGGTTTTTAGTCTAAGGTGTATGGAAGTGAGCCAAATTGAAGGGGTAAGCTATGGACTAAGCTTTCCTCCAATGGTGGATTTGTTAGGGTTCATGTGAGATAATGAAATGAAGAAGGTAAAGTGTAAAAATGGTGAGTGGAAGGGCTAGAGATCCTCCACTCACTATGTGCTCTTGCACTACCTCTCACACACACACAATGCAAGACTACATCATGGCATTACACTTGTCACTAATCCAATGCCTCTTCCAAGACTTAATCCTAAGCTTACACTTGTTACTAATACAATGCCTCTTCCAAGACTTAATCATAAGCTTACACTTGTCAACAATCAATGGTTACATGTGCACCAATCATAAGCCAACAAATGGATGACTCTCCACCTTCCAATTGTCAAGAAACTATGGTACCAAGTCTCTTCACCCAATTGCCAACAAGTGGCACCATGAGAATGTGACACTTGTCACATTTTCCAAAAATTGTAAAATGATCCTTTTTCAAAATATCTTCCAAAATAAATTGCAAAAAGGTCCCTCAAACGAAAAATAATTATTTTGCATAATTACACTAAAACCCCAAAAGTTATGAATAATTACACTAAAGTATGCATTCATGCCCTTTATGAAAAATAAAAGCAACTAGCATGTTTTTCAACAAAAGTGAAAATACTAATGTCATGGAAATCAAATATCATGAATGCATGCAAAACCAGAATCAAATCGGAACACCTAAAGTGAGGTTAAGCAAGGAAAAATGATAAACGAGTAAAAGACGAAATAGGGAAAAGAAGAAAAAAAGAAAATCACCAAAAATGGAAAAGAGGAAAAAGTCCGGGTCATTATGTAACGACTCGGATTTTTCAACCCGGTGCGTTAGTGATGAACCGGAAGTTGACCCGATAACGGACCCGAAATGCGAAAGTGAAATAAGCCAAATGACCTCAAGAGATGTATGTCATCCCTAAGGCCACAAAATGACTCTCCATGAAGCCACAGAACTCAAATGAGCCAAGCAAATGAAGCAAGAATGCCTAACCCGAAAAGAGATGAACTAAGGGCAAAATGGTCATTTCTCACTGAAAAGGGTGCCACCGTGCACACCATTGGAAGAACAACGAAAAATGAACAAAATTAGACTCAAGAATCGTCTGATTCTAAGTCCGGGCAGAAAAGATATGAAATTCAAACACCTGATACGAAAGTTATAAAACAATGACTTAACATTTTCCAATATTTTCATAATAAACTTTGAAAACAAAAGTGCATAGAAAACGAGATACATGTCATTGGCCTCCGGCCTCATCTTATACATGTTAAATACATTGAAAAGAGTGCACTTACGTACACTTTACATATACGAATCAACGAATACAAGTTTAAACAAATAAGGCTACAAAGAGGCATCTTATGCTAACACTTGCATAAAATAGAAACTTAGAAACTGTAAACCATCCAAAGAGCAATGGAATCTTCAAATCCTGAATCCTGTACCTAAAATATGCCCCAGTATCGTAGGGGTGAGTAACATAAAGCTACTCATAGGAAATGAGCATGCATCAACCTAGCATTTTACAATTTTATCACCTTATGGTGAAACATGTTAAAGGGGCTCATGCCACCTAAAGTCTATGTCAAGATGAGACCCAGAGAGCATCCTAAGCTACCTAGATCATTTCTATCATAATCACATTGTTCATGCAATTCAAACAACATGGAAACATGTTATACAAGGCAACAAGATATAGATTCTCAAAGTCTTCAACTTGAAATCCAAAATACGAAAACAACAAGTGTGGGTCATGCCACCTAACGTCTATATTCAAAATGAATCTATAAGGTCATTCCTAAACTACATTTGAACATCAAAACACAAATTATGATATCGATGCAATTTAACCAACAATGGAACTTCCAATACAACGCATGAAGTATGCTTTCACAAAGCTACATCTTTAGCTCAAAATAGGAAATCAAATAAGGAACAACAAGTTACGATATCATCTAGTTATCAACTTGAAATGAAATACGAAATCAAACAAAGTGGATACTCGGACGTCACGCCGGATCAGACCGACAACATAGTTACTTTAGGGTTACTAGCCCAAGGGTAACCTCCCTATGTGCGCACTAGACTGTATAGAGGGACAATCCCCCGTACTAGAACCAAGTCCTAGCCGTAGCCAAACAACGACATTCCCAAGTTTTCAAAATCAACAAATTATGTAACAACGTATATATATCAACATGTATATACAAGATATCAACTATTTACCAAGCACAATCCAAATTTTGGAAACTTATACAATACATGCTCAAAATTCACAACAAATATGGCATGTAAGATGTCAAATACAAAATGTGCAATTCTTTACACATAGCAACAATATATTCAATAAGGAAAAACATATTCTCATGAATATAAAAGTAACAACTATATTATCCAATACTCAAAAGTAATCAAGTGAACATACATCAAATCCAAATCCATGATTTAAATATAGAAACAACTTACAAAATGCAATTAAATCCATGTAGTAATAAAGTAGAATTTAATTAAACATAAATAGTTAAATTCTCTAAATTCCAAGTTAATCCAAATAACCTCAATTTAATATATATTGAAAGATATGTCATGGTCATCATATATATAACATCAAATGACAAGTTAAGTGATTAAAACACTTAAAACAAAATTAATCAAGTTAATTAATTAATTTCTTCTAGATTTTTAAACAATTCCAAATGCCCTCAATTTAATCTATGTTAGAGAACATGCCAAGGCCTATTTAAATACCACATTACAACTTGATTTAATGCTTGATACAATCATGTGAATTAAATTTTCACTAAAGATAAATATTAAATAAAAGTTGTAATTCTTAATCAAATGATCCAAATTTAATATATGTTAACCAACATATCTAAGCATAATTTCCTAGTATATTACAATTCAAATCAAAGTTATACATCATCATAAATTTTAAATCTTATACAGAGAAATAAAAATTACTAACTTTCTAGATTTGATACAAGGCATACATATATGTTGTATAATCATGGTAAACATACAATACAACACACAAATAATCCTAAAACATTCCCTACCTCTATTAGAATGAAAATCCCAATTACCACCGAAATGAAATCGCCCCAAATTTTCGGTCCGCAAAACAAAATTTTCAGCTTGCTACCTTCAACTTGTAAAATTCATAAAAAATTCAATTCTAAACCAAATTGAATGAATCTAAAGCCCAATGAAAGCTTAAAAAATGTAATTTGATAATATTAATTTAGTTTAACAAAATATTTTCCCAATTGAAACAGTTTTGACCCACAACTTTGAAACAAATTCTGCCTAGAAAACACATTTTCAGTTTGTAGCTTCCAACTTTGAAAATTCATGAAAAATTCATTTGACATCCAAATTGGGCAAACCTAATTTATTTTGGAAGTAAACATATGAGAGTGTAAAACTGGACATTAAAGCCATGATCCAATGTCAAAAGGTTAGTGAAATAAATCATCTAAAAGTATGTTTTCCAGCTACAATAAAAACATGGACAGCAGATAGTCTCAGATTTTTAAAAAATTTAAAAAATGCTCTAAAATCGTGAAAAATTTCTGATTAGTGTAAAACTCATGGAGGAAGTTCTAGAAAAATTTCAAGGCAATTGAAGCACTACATCTCTATATAAAAATTCATTTCTGGACCGAAAAGGAAAAGCTTCAAATTTCCAGCAACTAGCTTGCAACTTCAAAAATTCATAATTAATTCATTTTAAATCCAAATTACATTAAACCAAAACTAAATGAAAGCTAATTGAGTATATTTTCATATTCTATATTTAATTTGACAAGATTAATTTCAAGTTAAAATAGTTTAAGGGCAAAATACAAGTCCTTCTCTTCCATGCATGTAAAACACTCAATAATGACATAAAAATATTTCAAAATAATAGATCAATACCTCACTAGAAAATTGAATCTCTAGATACCAAAGCAAAACTAGGAATTAGGCTAGATCCTTCAAGGGTTTTGAAGAGGAGGATAAGGGGAACAAAAAACATTCCAAGCTTTATGGTCTAAAGTAAGTGGAAGGGCCTCAAAGATAAAGGTCAATGCCTAAGGCTTCAAGCTCCATCTATGGAGGTTAGGGTTTTCATGTAAGGAAGAGAGTGAAATAATGTGGTTAAGTGTGAGAGGAGGAAATAGAAATCCTTCACTCACTATGTGCTCTTATACAATGGTCAACATACACATCTATGGTCAATTACACAAAAACCCTCCTTTAAAACCATAATCCCAAAGTGGCCCAAAGGTATTTGCAAGACTAAATTGTGAACCTACACTTGTCACCAATCCATGGCTCCTTCCTAGGCTTAATCCCACACCTACACTTGTCAACCATTTAAGCCAACAAGTGCACCAATCCTAGGCCAACAAGTGGGTGAATCCTCACCCTCCAAATGTCATCATCCAATGCATTAAAGTGTTTCAACACAAATGTCAACAAGTGGACTAATGAGAGTGTGACACTTGTCACACTTTTTAAAAATTGCAAAAAGGTCCTTTTTGAAAATATCTTTCAAATTTAATTACAAAATGATCCCCAAGATGAAAAATAATTACTTTATTTAATTACACTAAAACCCCACAAGTTAAGAATAATTACACTAAAGTATGCATTAATGCCCCTTTATGAAAGAAGTAAGCAATCAACATGCTTTTCTAGAAAAGTAAAAATACCACTAACATGGAAATCAAATATCATGAATGCATGCAAAACCGGAATCAAATCCGAGCACAAAAAGTGAGGTTGTGCAAGGAAAAAGGATAAACGAGAAAAAGACAAAATGTAAATAGTGTTCGGAAAGATAAAATATGGAAATGACACAATCCCCAAAGGAAGTTTTCAATCTAAGGAAAAGAGTCTCGGAAATCATTCCAGAGCACTTGAGACGACATCAAGTAATGAAAAACCAAACCCAAAAAGGAAAAGACAACGGAAAAAATATATCCGTTAAAATCTGAGAAAAAGAAAAGGAAGAAAAATGACCGGGTTATTACAACCTTCCCACCTTAAAGGGATTTCGTCCCCGAAATCTAGCCCCAACAAAACAAAAAGGCGAAACCAGGATAACTACGGAGTACATCTCTGAGTATCCCTCACAACATGCTACGAAAGCAATCCCAAAACTGAAGACAACGTGCAACCCCATGTCATTCGCACCCACGTGCTCACGACAGGACAACCCCTCAAAAGAAAAGTGATCACATGGCCACACCACAAGTCGAAACTCACACACAGAACTTAAAGCCAGACGAGGGAACGGAAGACAACAATCGAAAGCACCCCTTCTGATGAACCATCATAAGGAACCAAAAACAACCACCAATAGAACTCCAAGATATCCATGAATCAAATCAAAGTACTAAACAAAGACGACATGGCAGTACGAATAGTGACCAGAACCCGCCCACGACGTACTTAAATGTGTGGTAGCAATGACAATTTCTAATGTCCGCCCACACTTAGTCGTCAGTAAGGTAGCATCAACGACAACTAGCACCTGCCCACAGCACACAACTTGTACGGTAGCATGACAGTATAAGGCACCAATTCATAACCTGCCCCCACTAGGTCTACCCATGAAACCTCTCGATACAAATGACTTCAATGTCAAAAATGATCATTATCAAAAGCACTACGGAAACTAACATTTTGTGAAAGTTGAGATATGGTCCAAAGATGTCTGGCCGGACCATCCTGGCCAATCCTAAAACTCTGACAACAGTGCCATAGGTACCGCTACGCTTAAGGCCTTAAATCCTCAATAAAAAAAGACCAACAATTTTAACATCTCAAAACACTATTATCAACAACATCAATTACGAATCCAAAGTCTGACAAGCAAAACAGCATCTCCAAAATCCCAAATATCATCCTAAAATAGATTAACTATAAGACTACTCACCGTAATCAAACATCGGATCAAAATCCCTATCACGGATAACTAGATCCTCGAAATACAAGTCCCCGAAGTGGCACACACATCAAAATCTTGACAACCAAGGTCATAGAATGAGTCTCTCAAAATCGTACTTAACAACACTAAGCTAAATCAAAATTCCTTAATTTCGATCCATCTATAAATAACCACTGGAACTACGATTCCTCAAGGCCATACTTGGTCATAACTAGGACGAGAAAACTCCACAAGCAAGCCATATCCAACAACGATCCTCCAAAACTCTTCCTAAGAGTCAACCACATCCAGGCCTCCAAAATTGGAACAAGTCTCCAAAAGACATTCTCAAAAGAGCATCGAGCTCACCTCACGAATCAAACAATCCTCAAAGATATGGACATAAGTCTCCGTAAAACGATCTCACACCAATTAACTCACTTGAGCACCACAACCGCCAACAACCACGGCAGGAACTCCCTAAGGGAAGACACGAAAGAAAGGGGACCACTAGTCCTAAAAAGGACAACACCACGACTCCATCTCTGAAATGAAAGAGAACAAAGTCAACGACTTCACCCCCTACATGGAAGTAAGTCGACCAAAATCTATCAAATCCTCACCAAGGACTCAAGACAACAACGATGATCCTCATGGACCAACCAACCCCAAAACAGTGCACAACCCAACGGAGGGAAGAGACTCACTCCTTGTGAAGTCCCTAACACGAACCAGCACAAAACCATTGTGGAAACCCGCATACAGACTACGTACGGCCATGGGAAACGAATAGGAAAACCAAACCTGAAAGTTATGTATATGACAAGGAATGCAACTACCAGAAAGAAAATCTACTTACATAGATGAAAATCAAAAGCACATACTGCACGTCTCCACATAAACACAAAAGCATGTCATTAAAACGCAGTAACAACATGGCATCTCGAAGCATATAAGAAAGGCATGCTATTGTCACACAACAAGAAGACAAACGTGGATAGACCTCTACCTACTCACGCATCACAATATCATAAATCATACTACTAACATGGTAGTAAATGAAACTGCAGAAAACAAAAGTGATGCAACAATGAACCCTATGGACATCGTGTCCTAAAGTGCCTAGGTAAAAAGGAAGGACCAATCCTAGCCATACACTGACTCCAAAAACCAATGCAACAACAACCTGTCTTAAAACAAATGTGAGCCCTTACCACAATGGTAAGACTCTTACAATCCATCTCTGAATCTAAGGGTGACACTACAAGTGACACTAACAATACAATGCTCTCTCTACCCGAAGCATCTATCAATCTACTTAACCCCAAAAGCGTCATCGCGCAAGGAGAGCTCAAAGAAAATGGCAACTCTAGCCATACAATCAGACAACCAAATCGATCACTACGACTGATCCCCAAAATAACCATCATTATTATCGATCAAAAGGACTACACTTGTCGAAACAAAACCCAACGCTGATTCCATCCGAACTACACTCGTAGCTTGCCAGTACGGTAGTATGACAGTGCCATACACCCACCCACAACGTACCCGCCCACGAAAATTGCAATCTCAGAGGCACCTTCCAAAACAACCAAGGATCCCAAAAGGTCTAAAACCTAACCATGGCCTAAAATCAACAAATCCAGTATTACGGTTGTACCTAATGGCTCACCCCACGAGAGCCTAAATAAAAAGTGTCTCTCCACTTACCTCAAAACCAACTCTAGGTCAATAACAACCTAAACTACAATACAACCGTGACTACAATCACCATCAACCTCAACTCGAGCCTTAATGACCAATCTCGTGTCATGCCAATTATGCAACACAGTTATGTATATACAAATCTGATCTAGAATACATCATATGTCATGCTCTTTACATAATAATTAAATTAGGCTAAACAAATGGCATACCACATGTAGCACGTAAGCATATAGACATGTTATCAAACCAAAACATATTATCATGAAGCATATAAACACATAGAGTATGGCAACATAAGCACGATATGCACCCAAAACCCGTCGTCCAAGGCATTCAAACCTAGGAGCTCTGATACCACCTGTAACGACCCGAATTTCTCAACCCGGTGCGTTAGTGATGAACCGAAAGTTGACCGGATAACGGACCCGAAATGCGGAAGCGAAAGAAGCCAAATGACCTTAAGAGATGTACGTCATCCCTAAGGCCCCAAAATGACTCTCCATGAAACCACGGAACTCAAATGAGCCAAGCAAATGAAACAAGAATGCCTAACCTGAAAAAAGATGAACTAAGGGCAAAATGGTCATTTCTCACTGAAAAGGGTGCCACCGTGCACACCATTGGAAGGACAACGAAAAATGAACAAAATTAGACTCAAGAATCGTCTGATTCTGAGTCCGGGCAGAAAAGATATGAAATTCCAACACCCGATGCGAAAGTTATGAAGCAATGACTTAATATTTTTCAATATTTTAATAATAAACTTTAAAAACAAAAGTGCATAGAAAACGAGATACATGTCATTGGCCTCCGGCCTCATCTCATACATGTTAAATACATTAAAAATAGAGCACTTTCATACACTTTACATATACGAATCAACGAATACAAGTTTAAACAAATAAGGCTACAAAGAGGCATCTTATGCTAACACTTGCATAAAATAGAAACTTAGAAACTGTAAACCATCCAAGGAACAATGGAATCTTCAAATCCTAAGTCCTGTACTTGAAATATGCCCCAGTATCATATGGGTGAGTAACATAAAGCTACTCGTAGGAGATTAGCATGCATCGACCTAGCATTTTACAATTTTATCACCTTATGGTGAAACATGTTAAAGGGGCTCATGCCACCTAACGTCTATGTCAAGATGAGACCCAGAGAGCATCTTAAGCTACCTAGATCATTTCTATCATAATTACATTGTTCATACAATTCAAACAACATGGAAACATGTTATACAAGGCAACAAGATATAGATTCTCAAAGTCTTCAACTTGAAATCCAAAATACGAAAACAACAAGTGTGGGTCATGCCACCTAACGTCTATATTCAAAATGAATCTATAAGGTCATTCCTAAACTACATTTGAACATCAAAACACAAATTATGATATTGATGCAATTTAACCAACAATGGAACTTCCAATACAACGCATGAAGCATGCTTTCACAAAGCTACATCTTAAACTCAAAATAGGAAATCAAATAAGGAACAACAAGTTACGATATCATCTAGTTATCAACTTGAAATGAAATACGAAATCAAACAAAGTGGATACTCGGACGTCACGCCGGATCAGACCGACAACATAGTTACTTTAGGGTTACTAGCCCATGGGTAACCTCCCTATGTGCGCACTAAACTGTATAGAGGGACAATCCCCCGTACTAGAACCAAGTCCTAGCCGTAGCCAAACAACGACATCCCCAAGTTTCCAAAATCAACAAATTGTGCAACAACGTATATATATCAACATGTATATACAAGATATCAACTATTTACCAAGCACAATCCAAATTTTGGAAACTTATACAATACATGCTCAAAATTCACAACTACTATGGCATGTAAGATGTCAAAAACAAAGTGTGCAATTCTTTACACATAGCAACAATATATTCAATAAGGAAAAACATATTCTCATGAATATAAAAGTAACAACTATGTTATCCAATGCTCAAAAGTAATCAAGTGAACATACATCAAATCCAAATCCATGATTTAAATATATAAACAACTTCCAAAATGCAATTAAATCCATGGAGTAATAAAGTAGAATTTAATTAAACATAAATAGTTAAATTCTCTAAATTCCAAGTTAATCCAAATAACCTCAATTTAATATATATTGAAAGACATGTCATGATCATCATATATATAACATCAAATGATAAATTAAGTGATTAAAACACTTAAAACAAAATTAATCAAGCTAATTAATTAATTTCGTCTAGATTTTTAAACAATTCCAAATGCCCTCAATTTAATCTATGTTAGAGAACATGCCAAGGCCTATTTAAATACCATATTACAACTTAATTTAATGCTTGATACAACCATGTGAATTAAACTTTCACTAAAGATAAATATTAAATAAAAGTTGTAATTCTTAATCAAATGATCCAAACTTAATATATGTTAACCAACATATCTAAGCATAATTTCCTGGCATGTTACAACTCAAATCAAAGTTATACATCATCATAAATTTTAAATCTTATACAGAGAAATAAAAATTACTAACTTTCTAGATTTGATACAAGACATACATATATGTTGTATAATCATGGAAAACATACAATACAACACACAAATAATCCTAAAACATTCCCTAGCTCTATTGGAATGAAAATCCCAATTATCACCGAAATAAAATCGCCCCAAATTTTCAGTCCACAAAACAGATTTTTCAACTTGCTACCTTCAACTTGTAAAATTCAATTATAAACAAAATTGAATGAATCCAAAGCCCAATGAAAGCTTAAACACTGTAATTTGATAATATTAATTTAGTTTAACAAAATATTTTCCCAATTGAAACAGTTTTGACCCACAACTTTGAAACAAATTCTGCTCAGAAAATACATTTTCAGCCTGTAGCTTCCAACTTTGAAAATTCATGAAAAATTCATTTGTCATCCAAATTGGGCAAACCTAATTTATTTTGGAAGTAAACATATGAGAGTGTAAAACTAAAAATTTAAGCCATGATCCAATGTCAAAAGGTTAGTGAAATAAATCATCTAAAAATATGTTTTCCAGCTGCAATAAAAACATGGACAGCAGATAGTTTCGGATTTTTAAATACTTTTAGAAATGCTCTAAAATGGTGAAAAAATTCTGAGTAGTGTAAAACCCATGGGGGAAGTTCTAGTAAACATTTTAAGGCAATTGAAGCACCACATCTCCATATAAAAATTCATTTCTGGATCGAAAAGGAAAAGCTTCAAATTTCCAACAACTAGCTTGCAACTTCAAAAATTCATAATTAATTCATTTTAAATCCAAATTATATTAAACCAAAACTAAATGAAAGCTGATTGAGTATATTTTCATATTCTATATTTAATTTGACAAGATTTATTTCAAGTTAAAATAGTTTAAGGGCAAAATACAAGTCCTTCTCTTCCATGCATGTAAAACACTCAATAATGACATAAAAATATTTCAAAATAATAGATAAATACCTCACTAGAGAATTGAATCTCTAGATACCAAAGCAAAACTAGGAGTTAGTCTAGATCCTTCAAGTGTTTTGAAGAGGAGGATGAGGGGAACAAAAAGTATTCTATGCTTTATGGTCAAAAGTAAGTGGAAGGGCCTCAAAGATCAAGGTCAATGCCTAAGGCTTCGAGCTCCATCCATGGAGGCTAGGGTTTTGTTGTAAGGAAGAGAATGAAATATTATGGTTAAGTATGAGTGGAGGAAATAGAAATCCTCCACTCACTATGTGCTCTTACACCATGGTCAACACACACATCTATGGTCAATTGCACAAAAACCCTCCTTTAAAACCATAATCCCAAAGTGGCCCAAAGATATTTGCAAGACTAAATTGTGAACCTACATTTGTCACCAATCCATGGCTCCTTCTTAGGCTTAATCCCACACCTACACTTATCAACCATCCAAGCCAACAAGTGCACCAATCCTAGGCCAACAAGTAAGTGAATCCTCACCCTCCAAATGTCATCTTCCAATACATTAAAGTGTTTTCACACAAATGTCAACAAGTGGACCAATGAGAGTGTGACACTTGTCACACTTTTCAAAAATTGCAAAAAGGTCCTTTTTGAAAATATCTTCCAAATTTAATTGCTAAATGGTTCCCAAGATGAAAAATAATTACTTTATTTAATTACACTAAAACCCCACAAGTTAAGAATAATTACACTAAAGTATGCATTAATGCCCCTTTATTAAAGAAGTAAGCAATCAACATGCTTTTCTAGAAAAGTAAAAATACCACTAACATGGAAATCAAATATCATGAATGAATGCAAAACCGGAATCAAATCCGAGCACAAAAAGTGAGGTTGTGTAAGGAAAAAGGATAAACGAGAAAAAGACAAAATGTAAATAGTGTTCGGAAAAATAAAATATGGAAATAACACAATCCCCAAAGGAAGTTTTCGATCTAAGGAAAAGAGTATCGGAAATCATTCCAGAGTACTCGAGACGACATCAAGTGATAAAAAACCAAACCCAAAAAGGAAAAGACAACGGAAAAAAAATATCCGTTAAAATCTGAGAAAAAGAAAAGGAAGAAAAATGACCGGGTCATTACACATTGCATCTTGAATTATTATTTTCTTTTTACATTGTAATAGTTAGTTTCTCTCTCTAGAAAAGTTAGAGATTATAGAAGAAAAGAGGAGAGTGGAGGCACTAAGAACACAACTCAAGACCTACACACACTCTCTCTATAGAATTCAACAAAGAAGAAGAGTAAGAAGATGAAGCCATGTTTGGGGATTGTCCTTGAGGGTTCCAAAATCACACCCACCTCCTCCATGATTGGCTAAACTTCTCCTTGGGGCTTAGATGAGCCCCAAGTTTGTAATCTAAACCTCTATCTCTTTTATACTTTTTGGCGAATAATATCTTGTGATTAGTGTTTTAGCCTTGTGTATAAAATGAATCTTAGGTTCTCCTTTGATTTCTATGGTTTAATTCTTCCTATTGATTCTCTTTGTGATTACATATTTTCATATGTGTGATTATTTGGGAATTGATCTCTACACTAGTTTCTCTATGATTGTTGCATGTCCATGTGTGATGAATTAAGGATCTAGTGATGGATAGGCATGATTTTCATTATATGGGTTTGTCAATTAATTTGATGGATTATGTTTATGCTTAATGGGTTATTCTACAATTTAATTCATGTTTGCAGGTAGGTAGATAATCTATGCTTGATATGATATTTCATGGCTTATTATTGCAAATTCTATGATTCTTTAGATTGATGTGTGTTACAATTGTTACTAATTTGATTGGTCATGTTTATAATTGATGGGTTGTGCTATACTTAGTTTATTTGTCTCTTAGGTAGACAATTCATTCTTGAATTTGATGGTCCATGCTTAATATAGCAATTGGTAGTCACATTTTGTTCACAAGAATGTTTTCCCCAATTAGTTAAAAGTGTGTGGTTTGGTGAACGAGTTTGGTGGCAATTCTAACGCCCTAAGCCTTTTTTCTCATCTCTTAAATCTCTATCTCAACTTAGTTTACTTTAATCGCATTTTAATTTAATTAAATTTAGTGGAATCAAACAATCAACCCTCCTTTGCAATCATTTGATACATTAGAGTTGAATTTAAATTCCAACACGTATAAACTCATAAGACGATCCATTCTCACTCATACTATACAGTATAGGTGTTAAGCGGTTTATAAATTTAAAGTATGATGCCCACTTGACACTAATTTCCAAACTCAAAGTGTTGTGCATTATTTTGTGCACACGCTCGGGTCGCTTCACCAATATGAAAATTCATACTGACTACAATCATACTTGTATGCTTTGGGAGTAAATTAACATAATAATTTATCATGCAATCAACTCATCAATCATGGCATTTTAAACATAAAAATCATGTGATAACACTAATTAAACATATATCTTCACAAAAGCTCACATAAGCATATAATTCAACATATTTCGTTACATAAAACATAATATCGTACTTAAAAATCACAATTTATTCATGCTATACACAAATATAAGAAAATTAATTCCCAAAAACCAAAGGATGTAGGCTTTAGAGACCCATACCTCAAGAATTAAGCAAAAGCCCCAAATTTCCCAAATTTCCGAAAATCTAATGTAGCCCAAATGGAGATTGGCTCTGATCAAATCGTAGCCCTCGTCGAGCTAGCTCGTTAACTTTGCCTTCAATGGCAAAGTTCAAATCATGGAGGAAGAGGGAGAATCAGAGGCCTGAAATATAGGTTTAGAAAGAGAAAGTGAAGTTTCTAGAGAAAGAGGGAGATGATCGACTGGTAAAGGAAGGAAAGGTGAGTAAAAATCTGAATGAGAGGTGTATTTATAGTGTTTTGGTCAACCTTAACCTACAAAATGACTAAAATGCCCTCCCTTACCCATATACACATATTATACATGCAATAATGTATAATAAAGCACATAACCACTTAGATAAGCTCCAAATAATAAAATACGCAATGTAATGACCACGAAAAATAATTTCGAGTAAGAAAAATCCCGGTGAGGGACTCACCTGGGACCTCTTGGCCCAAAAATTTTAAAAACATCTAAATGGATCAAAATGCCTTCTTAAGAGTTTTAAACTCTAAGAAATGCCCTAAGTCACTCTCGGAACCTTCATGGCACGCAAAATGAGGTGAAAAAAATAAAATAATCCGAAAATTCAAAAAATGCCTGAAAAATGGAAAATTTGAGAAACATCACAGCTCAAACCTCCCATTTCCTATAAACAACTAGTCTCCACTAGCCACTCTCTCCTTCAATCATTCAAGAATGACGCCAACCCAATACGAGAGTACACATCACTCTCGATAAACGACACCACGGTCAATAACCTACTACAAGGATGAGAATCATACATGGCAATGCTACAATAATAAACCCCAATAAAGAAATAAACATCATGTCAAATAGCTAACTAGTCAAATCATAACTCAAGTTCGACTGCAAAACAAGGGTCATTCACTGTTATCTAACTGGACACTGAAGTCATTATCCCCAAATGACCTACTCGACCAAACGAAAAGTCCCACTTCTCCAACGCTCCCATCACTATCCTTTTCCTAACCAATTGCTATAAATATAATCCAACACAATGGGATCTTCAGTCGATTTCATTTAAGTTGTGTGCCCGTAGCTTGCCCAGTGTAGTATCCTACTAGTGCTACCTGCACACGCTCAAGAAACACCCGCTCACTAGGCCATAAAATAAAGAAATTAAATAGAATAGGCCACCAAGCCCAAGAGGTCACTCCTCTTCTTGGCTCACCGCGATTTGTGATCAATGGTCTGTCATCACTCTGAATTATCACGTCACCTGGCTCCCAGAACTAGAGCATAGAGTAAAAAGGTGTAACTCACCTCCCTCATAAACTACTCAAGGTCAACCTCAACCCTTAACCCCGTCTTTCTAGATGATAATCTAAGTGAGACACTGTGTCCTAATTCCAACATGACTATCAATGATAGAAACCTACACTCCCCAACCATACTCTTCTCTTGATAATCAAATTCTTTCACAAGTCGCATACCATACGGACTACATACACTCCACGATATCTAACAAAATTTGGTCACACGAAATAAACCTATGACCCACACATTTAATCCTACTAGCCTATCACCTCAAGAATCCAACCACTATGATAAGAAAAAATAACACAAACTCTCTCTTATGCACGGAAACGAGAACCTCTGTCTCGGAGGGGACTTAAGGCCAAACCCTATCACCGTCTCAAGTCTCTAGGGACAAGACTCCTAATTGCAATAACGTGATTAAATTTAACCATACTCCAAAAGATGATGCTAATCACATCATTCCCGCTCATATACACTGATTCTTGCTCTAATCAAAGAAGACAACTCACCTAGTTAATGCGATATAGAAACACACTTGACAAACCAATACATATTGGAAATATAGCACCTACTCATTTACGCAAAGGCAGGCTAAGTAAATAGCAAATGATCACATAGAGCAATAACGTCATATACTGGCACGAGTAGTAAGCAATAATGGATGGCATGCTCATAAATCATTTAAGTTAAGTATAACACACATATAACACGTAAGTATGCGTATAACTTAGCACATAATCATACTTTTCATATAACATACTTCTTAACTTAAACAAATAGCACCTAATCATACAGAGCATGTTTTTAACTCAATAAACAAATAACACATAAGCATGCAATGATAACAAACCAAGTTTCGACTCCCATCTAGGTCAACCCTACCCATCGTCCTTAGGTTTTTGAACCAAATGCTCTAATACCAAAACTTGTAATGACCCGAACCCGGGGGTCCGAATTGCTAACCGAAAACATACCCGAACCTGAGGACATGCTAGGGGTAAAATGGTCATTTTACATTAAGTATAGATAATTTGACCCTAACCTGGTCATGTAAGGTTTATACAATCCATCCTAGTCATTCATAACATTCTATGAGGTTCTAAGGGCATTAGTCATGGCTTGTCCAAAAGTGCCCCTTTTCGGTTCAAGAGAAATCCCGACACTATCTCACTAAAATACATATATCACTCAGTATGTTTGGAATCTAAAGATGAGGTTGGTGTCATTGGAAATCGGACTCAAAATGATTCAATTTGAACTCAATAATGACCCTATTTGGATTTGAAATGAAGAAGTTATGACTGCTCGAAGTTAAAGGTCCAAAACTGGAACTTGCCAAGACAAAATGGTTCTGGGAAACTTGAACCGGTTCAACATAGGCAGGGTTCCCACATTGGGAACCAAATTTCACCCTTGAAGTTCAAGGGGGTTGAATCAGTTCAATATGGCCAAAATGATAAAAATAGCCCAAAAAGCCTAAATTGAGTGCAAAGGGTTATGGGCACCACTTAGGTCCAATAGAAGATCATTAGGGTGCATTACATCCTGCCTAAACATGATTTATATATAAGATTAGAAATGACAACAAAATGGAATCCATACATCATTTAAAGTCCAAAATAGGTCTGATTACATCTAAGAATGGTCATAAGGCCTTACATGGGATTAGAAATCCTACTAAGACCACAAAAGTCAAAAGGATTGTCTCAAAACTATTTCCATCTACAAAATGAATACAAGTAACTATTAAATACAAGCTTACAGCCAAATAATTACGTTTCATTACAAGTCTCATTTACATCAAATGTTACATGCTTTCAAAATAAACTAAACGTCTAGTAGTCAAAAGGTGTCCACAATGCCATCATGTGTGAGGATGTGGGTTGTCCATGATTTCCTTTTCATTTCCTAAAAAATGTTAAGTAGAAGGATGAGCACAAAGGCTTAGTAGAGAATGTAGAGAATGCCTAATTGGCACTTCCTCAAGCAAAGTAACCAATGGCATACTTTACACATAAAGAATAGATGGATCATGTTTGGGTTTCACATACACTGTTTTAACATCAAATAACCATCATCATCAACCACATGCAATAAAATGTATGAAATGCACTATGCAACCGCATACCACACACACACCCTCGCATATCCACACACACACCCACACCGAAAATGTGCTAACTAGCCGAACTTTGGGTACCTCCCGCGATCCCTAGGGAGAATTTGCTAGTCATCCCTAGGAAATGGTACCTCCCAACTACCATTTGGGGCCCGAGGTTGCTAAATTACTCTCTGGTACCTCCTATATCCCTATTAACTAGCTAACACCGCTGGCAAAGGGGTACCTTCCCAACTATCAGGTTTGAGACAAACCTTTCCTCAAAACTTCTTTAAAATTCACAATTCACATTCCACATCCTTCACCACTCAGGAATACCATCAATGCCATAGTTATAATGTATGAAAAGTTTTAACACTTTTACTAATGTCAACATCACATAAACAACAATTAGTATCTAGTACCATAACCACTACCATGTCATTACTTTCTTAGCATTAATTTAACATAAAGGATGCCATATTAACTAATTTGTAACATGAAACGTGTTTAGCACAACAACCGTTAAGAAATTTTACATAGTGACATCAATTTGACATGGTTACATACAATTAGTGTGATGACCGTGTCATCTTTATCCTATTTCTAACATTCATTTATTATTATTATTATTTATATAATTATTTATTTATTTGTTTATTTCTTTTTCACGTTGCGTTAGGGTTTTGTCAAAACCCGAGGTAGGGTTCGTTGTCCGGAACCGATTTCTTGCACCATGCGCATTGCATTATTTTATCTTTTATTGTCAATGCATGATTTAATTTAATAGAAAAGCATGCTAGTTTTATTTTATTTTTTGGGGGTATGGATGCATAGGTTTCAGAAACATTTTCATTTTTAGGGGTTATTTGCATTATTAAGTTTTTGAGATATTTTGTCTTAGGGACCTTTTTGTAAATATTCTTTGAGATATTTAGAAGAGGGACTAACTTGCAATTTTAAGAAAGTGTGATAAGTCATTGGCCCATTTGTTGACTTTCCATTGGATCACTTGTTAGCCTAGGATTTTGACAAGTGTAAGGCTTAGATTTAGCCTTGTGAGTTGGCCTAGGATGGTGACAAGTGGAGGGTGGATGTGTATGTGTGTGAGAAAGGTGGTGTTGGTATAGTTTTATTAACTAACATTACACATTTAGGTTAGTGGATTTTCTAGTAATGTTGGTTATCTTCTTCATTTCTCACACTTAAACTCCATCGAAGACATAGAAATCTAGACCTTGTAACTCATTTTCAAGCCTCTTCCTTTTGGCTTTGGGTCTTCCACCTTGAAGACAAAAGCTTCCTCACATCCATCTCTACCACACCTTTGCTTGCTCTCCCATTTTGCATCCATTTCCTTGAGGTTTCTAGAGATACAATTCTCTAGTGAGGTAGGGGTTGCCTTATGTTTATATTATTTGTGTATCTTGTGTTCTTTGAGGTTGATATACATTGTATGCATGTTATATGAAGTTCTAGGGTTGTATTTAGATGAATGTTGTTATATCTAACCTAGGGTTTCATTTTGTGCAAGACTTATATATGATTTATCTCTTGTGTAGTTGTTGTTTCACTCAATAGAGAATTAAATTCTACTATTATTTTGTTGTTATAACTATAATATTCTAGAATTATTCTTGTCATTGATTATGTGTGAAATTAAACTATGTTGTTGTCTAAAATTAGGGATTTAAGCTTACTTTGATAGCATGAATGAATTGCCTATGTTGACAACCTTGTAGTAGTGTAATGGTATTTACATTGTAAACTTGACATTGTAAATGCCATTGTAGTTTAGAAGACTTAGGTATGAATTGTGTAATTGCATGTAAATAATGGTCATCATTTTGTTCATGAGGTTACAAGTTGTGTGTGTACGGCATCTATGACATGATTAAAGGATAGAAGCTATCCGAACTTGAGAATTGGACATTGAGTCCAAGGGCTGAAAATCCCTAAGCACACTTGGCCAGTGGGGTGCGAAAGTGCACCAATCATTTTAATCGGATGTGATTTCCGGCATATCATCACATTGTATCATGAAGTCACATGCGTGAGTTACATCATAGCGAAGTCTACGTGTGTATTGAATTATAGTCCTTGGAGTGGAGTAAACTTTGTTATTTTGCTAGCTATGTGGTAGTTTTTCTTACAAGTATATTACTATTGTTTGATTTCGCATTTTTATTTCAAGTTGACAATCCTAGGTAGTTGTAACTTGTTGTTGGCATTGGTGTTTCTAATATTGTTTACTTTCGTTACTTATTGTGGATTGCTTTCAAAATGTTTCAAAGTTAGCTTTAGGATGATCCCTTAGCTTCCCTTTGAAACTAGACACTAGGAGGCATGATCCACATGTGTTTGGTTTATATTACACTTTCGAAAACCATTGAAACTCTAGGGTATACGCATACACTTCATCCTACTGAGTAACTAATTTATTCACCCTAGTTGATATTTGTTTTCAGGCAAGGAGACTCACTTTTTGGATGCAAAACATCCCTAGCTTGGCTTGAGTTTCATTTGGATACTTTTTGTATATTTTTGACATGGCATGATATCTGCTTTTTTGAAGTTGTTAATGTATAACTTGTTTAGAAACATTCCTTGCTTCCTTTTGGATGTGTAATATGAACTTAAGTACTCTATTTTGATGCTACTTTAATTTGTATGTAATGAGGCTAAGGGCCCAACACTTTTTATGTATGGAATGTATGACATTTTATAACATGTTTTTATCTCTCATTTTATTTTTGATTTGGACCATATTTGATCAGAGGACTCATTTTTAGGAGGGTTACTTCACAAAATTTTTCCAAAGGGTCCCATTCTAGCCCTGAAAATCAAGAGTTTTCAAAAAAATAACTGCTCACTACCAAATGTTTTATCTTCTTAACATACCTTGCACTCTGGGGCATTTTGGTCATTTTACCTTACTTTTTATTCTTAGTTTGGACCATGGTTGATCAGATGATTCATTTTTATAGGGGGTTTCTTCACAAACCTCTTCCAAAAAGTCCTGTTTTAGCCTTAAAAATCACGTGTTTAAAAAAAATTACTGCTCGTAGCCAAATCGATCGTGTAGGGCACATTTTGGCAATGTTTTTGTAAAACTTCAGAAATTCATATCTTCTTCGTTCTAACTCCAAATCAAGTGATTTTTGAGTCAAAGTTTATTAATTTTTCATTTTCTATCTAATGGTATGCACGGTAGCATCTATTTTTGTTTAAAATGACCAATTTACCCCTAGTTCATTACTTTGTCTCTTTTAAAACCCTAGCTTCCGCATTTGTTTCTTTTGAGTCTTATGGCTTCTTGGGAAGTCACTTTGGCATCTTAGAGATGATATTCATCTTTAAAGACCTCTTCTCTTTGTATTGCTTCTGCATTTGGGATCCGTTATCGGGTCAGTTTTTGGGTTACTTGCTGATGCACCGGGTTCTTTGAAATTCGGGCCATCATAAGTGGTATCAGAGCTTGAGGTTCAAAAACCTTAGGACGACGGGTTTTGGGTTCATTTCATGCTTCTTGTTGACATACTTTGATGCGTTCACATGTTTACATGCTTATATGCTTAAGTGTTTAAAAGCATCTTTTATATGATATGTATGATTATGTGCTAAATTGTTTGGCGCTTTTACTATATGACTTAACATGATTAGAGTACTTATGTGTTTAAAGTATTGATTATGTGATATCATATGATCTAGGTGTCCTTGTGTGTATTTTCATATTTCATTTCGTGAATTCATTCGACGAGTTGCATGTGGCCACGAGTGCTTGGAAGTAATTAATTATCCTTCCTCATCACTCATCGTGTCTTTGACTTAGACGGTTAATAAGATGTTTGAGGGGGCAAAGAGCTTCTCATTTCGAGTTTCATGCATTGTTAGGCGCATATATTTTCTTTGGAGCATGCTAGTTGTTATGTTTGTGTATATGCTATGTGATAAGTATGAGTATGTTCAGCTTGATATGATACCTTCTGATAAAGCACTTAGGACATTAAGCTGCTATTTATATGCGTATGCTATTTGGTAGCTTAACGGTTGCATGTTATGTGTTTATGCCTTATGATGTATGCTAATTGCTGAGCATGATTAAGTGTTAAGTGTTGTGATGACCTTGTGTTAGGTTGAGAGTATGCTAGTCACTACTTGCGTTGTTGTTTTGATTTTTACCTACTTGCTATGTGACAGAACATGCTATATGTGGATTGTTTGCTACTTGTATAAGTATGTAGTCCTGTTGCCAGGTTGTAAGCTGAATGTTTAGTGTGCCTATATATATAAATGAATGTATTCTATGTGCATAACTTGATTGTAGTGACAGCATTAGACGTAGTTTAGTAAAGTATTTTATCTTGAGATCTTTCTACGTGACGCGTAATGATCTTGGTAGCCTTATGTTTATTTTGTATCTTGTTTTGATTTTATGCATTATTCATACTTGGTTCGGTGAGATTAATGCTAGAGCATTGTCTCTTCGAGTCCATAGTATCCTTAGACACGTTTTTGTCAGTTAGGTTTTCTACCTTGGGTAGGAGGAATTTGTTTTGTAAGGTCTCCATTATGGGAGCCTTTTTGTCTATTTAGACGGTTTAGGAGTTTTGAGATTTTGGGTTTACGGTTGATTTTAGTGAGGCTCATGTGAGCATAAGGTTGTAGTATTTGTTTGACGAGATGAGGCATCGGTCATTGAGGCACCGTTTCATCTCATTTTCTTTTATTGCTCTCTTCCTTGGGGAATAAGAGATTTGTTTTTGTGAGCCTCAACAGCAAGGTTCTCGTGTCTTGTCTTCTTGGAGTGATGGTTTAGGGACTTAATAGGTGTGTTGACCTAGAATTCTTCTTGCGTTTACCTTGGACAATTCTTGTGAGCTACAGTTGGGATGTGTGATTTCGTGTGATTAATTACATTGGTGCAGTTTATTACTCTCCCTTGTCATTGGGGACTAGGGGTTGTGTGTTAGGGTTCTAATAGAATCCTATAGAGTCCCCATCAGACTCATTGACATCTTGAGATATGTTTTTTTTGTGGATGTCCTGTGATGGTTAGTGTTGGAACTATCCATTACAATTGTTGTTTTGTGTTGTCTTGTTGTTTGAGAGGCATTCCATTTTACTTATGATTTTATGGCATTGTTATGTATAGTCACCCTTAGATGTTTATGTGCCTTATTGTTTTTTAGCATGCCTTAGAAATATGTTTAGGATATGTGGCTATGTGTTGGTTTGTGTGGTTATAGAGATGATGCATTTTTCATATGCTATAGTTTTTTAACATGTTAGTATCATTAGTGTTGTATAGCGTGTCGTTGTTTACTTGGCCCCTATGTGATAGATAGATTATTTAATTGCCTTATGTAGGCTATATGATGTGTTTGTAAGATGTTAATTGATTTATATAATTTGATATTGTGGGTATGTACTATGTGAGTGTCGAGTACTTACATAGGTACATTGTGTTGCATTGGAATTGTATACATAGTGTACATTTATTTTGATATTTTAACATGGTCACTATATATATGATTGTTTTATGATGAGGGACATGGTCCTATGTTGTAGTTTTCTTATTGGTGTTTCATTGACTAGTTTTATCATTACATGGTGTTCATGTTATATAATTATTCAAGCATTGATGCATAGGGTTTCGTGACCTTGGTTGTCAGGATTGTGATGAGTGAGTTACGTGGTGGATTTGTGTTTGAGGATTGGTTGTCCGTGATAGGAATTTTGATCCAGTGTTGTGATTTTGGTGTGTTGCCTGTACATGGATCTGTTTCAGGATAGTGCTTTGCGCGGTTTCGTGATCATTAATGGCTTCTTTGGAGAGTTGGCTTTTGAGATATTTTGGGAGACTTTTCGACACTTGGGCTTTTTAATTCGTTTGGGGTTTGTCACATTGGCGATAAGTGACTACTTTGTGGAAACTTCTCTCCTCGATTCTCTCGTGGAGAGATTTTTTTTAAATGATAGGTTTGAGATGTAATACTCGATTTGGAGACTTGTTGTATTAAGGAGACTTTGTGTGTAAGATTTTTGGTGTATTGTCTTATGGTAAAGATTATTGTGCCTTGGGAGATATTGTTGCCTTTATAATTTTGTGGTGTTTGATCCATTGTCGCTTGAGGTCACAGACTTGTCAGGCTTTGGATTCGTGTTTAAGAGTTATTGATGGAAGTGTTTAGAGGAGTCCTTGATTTGATTGAAGTGACTTGATTTTGAGGTTCTATTATTTTGAGATGTAGGTTTTTTTATATTGATGATTTAAGGCCTTAAGCGTGACGGTGCCTATAACATTGTTGTTAGAGGTTTGGAATTGGTCGAGATGGTCTAGCCATACATCTTTGGACCTTACCCCAACTCTAACAGAATGCCTGGTTATCGTAATGCTTTTGGCAATGATTGCTTTAGGGCATTGATGTCATTTGTGTCGAGAGACTTCACGGGTAGACTTAGTGGGGGCATGTTATGAACTAAGGCTATATATTGTCATGCTACTGTACAAAATTGTGTGTCGTGGGCGGGTGTTAGTTGCCGACGATGCTACCTTACTGACGAGTTTATGTGGTGATGAGCACTGAATAATACATATTCGAGCCCCTAAATATACGTATGTTAAGACCTAAAGTGATACTTCTATCCATTGTTAGAATAATTTGTGTTTATTTCGTGTTTGTCGGTACTTTCCTAAAGAAACGGTTAAAACCGAGTCTTTATAATGAAAATATTGATATCGAAACTTATAGAGTCGTTGCCAGTCATTCAAAGTAAGCCAAGAGTCAAAATGGTGAAGTTTGGAATAATTCAAGTGCCAAAGCTCAAGCCTCAGTTCTAAGGCTCAAGCTCCGCAGGAAAACAAGAAAATCAACTAAGGCATCAAAGCTCGAGCTTGGACCCCAGACCTTGAGCTCTATATAAGGGTGTTCGAACCTTTGCCTAAAAGCTCGAGCATGAGGCGTCAGAATTTGAATAGTTGATTTCAGAGAAAGCCAAGCTCCCAGGGCCTCATGCCAGACCTCAAGGGATCGAACACTGTCACTCATAGCTTGAGCCCTGAGCCAAAAGCTCGAGCTTTACACCTAAAGCTCGAGCACCATGAAAAAAAGATCGAGCACTGTTAAAAGGAAGAAAACCAAAAAATATTCTAAGTGTTGATGGAAAAGACGCTTCGGAAAATAGTTGGAAAAATTTGGCTAATTACAAATTGAAGATCGAGCACCATTCTATGAAGCTCAAGCCATGTTCAAGAAAGCTCGAGCTTTGCTTCCAAAGCTCGAGCCTATCCCAAATAGCTCGAGCTCTGCTTCTAAAGCTCGAGCCCTCCATGATAGGTTGGAATTATAAGTTGTGGGATTTATCCTTTTTAAGTCTTATTTCATCCAAGATGGGCCAGAAGACCTAAAAGCCCGTCAAAACCTTAATTCTTCTATAAAAGAATGCACAAGGCCTCAAAAGAATTGTCTTTTTTCTCTCGTATTATTTCAAAAGTCTCATATTATAGTGGTGGCTTTTAGGGTTTCCATAACCTTAGAAGTTGAAGATCCTGAGAAGAGAAGTGTCGCATGTGACGATAAAGACCACAATAGCATAAATGATATCCTGCATCGTCATGAGTAGCTAATTCATCTCTTAGGGTACTGATGTAACCCGATCTAAGTTCTATGGTTTGATTGTTTCAACTTTGGGCATTTTAATGAATTATATATTTTGATTGCATGATTCTGAGCAATTAAGTCGCATCAATTGGATTTTAATGTTTAAATAGTTTTTGAATATTTAATACCTTGTCTTAGATTTAGGTATTCATTAATTATTCTCAACCCATTCTTAGTGTACGAGATTGGCGACTAATAGCTTCTCGGACATAAGAATGGAGATCATGCAATGGTGTTCAAATATTTTTTATAAATGAATGTTTTCATAGTCTATACTTAGGAAAGATGGATTATACTACAAAATTAGTTAAAGTAGTTAGAATGTGATACCCCATAATTTCAGAACACGGGTTGATCAAATCTGCACACAAAATTAAGGGATATCAAAACAATTAAAGTATTTCAAACAAGCACATAGTACAAAAAGAAAACTAAAATAAATAAATAACTCACTGAAGGAAAATTTATTAAATAATAATTTGATTAATAATTCTCCATTGGTTAGAACTCGGGAATCCCGTAACTCAATGACCCCTTAACCAAACTCCACTATCTAGAAATTCATCAATAAATGCTAAAGTAATAATATCCTACTTTGAAATAAAATAGAAAGAATGGATAAGTCCTCCAGCTGCAAATCCTCAACATTGAGACTTAGACCTTCTAATAACCTAAAAAATAAATTGTGAGTTAGACCCACGAGCAAGCTCTCTCTACTAGGCCTCTAAAAACCAATAAAAGATCATCTTTGACAAAAATCAATCCTAATGAAGTCTTTTATCTTTAATATACAATCATACACATATATATAATTAATTATATAAAATACAACAACCACATCTATTACTAGGTTCATTAATTTTCAAAACCCATAAATAATCATTAAATAATAATCATATATAGACCAATCCATCGTTTATTTTAAAGAAAAGTTCCTTAAAACTTAATTCCATCCTAAACGATTATTAAACCATTTAAATAATAAAACATAATTAAAGGAATAATACATTTAATCCAATCCCTAATAGTAATTTTAGTTATCACATATTCCATATCCAAACTTTGACAAATCATCTATTTCTCCACTAATATTATTTAATTAATATAATAAAATAAATAATTAACCTGTAAGTACTACATTATTCTAATATAAGAATATCTAATCCTAATCTAACTTACATATACAATAACCATAGATGAAATTTTAATCATCTAACACATAACAATTTAATTACGCTTTGACAAATCAACCATGCCATTTAAATATATTTATTTATATATTGGCAACTCAACCATGCTTTTATTTATACATTGGTAATTCAACCATGCCTTCACAAGTATATTTATTTATATATTGGCAATTCAACCATGCCTCTACAATTATATATATATATATATTTATATTTATACTTTTAAACTAACAACTCATCCATGCTTCCTATGTATGTATTTTATTCATACAAATACTCAGGCAATATATTTACACATATGGCAACTCATCCATGCCTACAATTCAACTATGTACCAACTTTAGACTCAACGATAGCTAATTCATACATAGAAATCTCATGTAGATTATAAACATATCACTAATTTAATAACTAGCCTATCCAATTATATCAAATAAGAATAATAACAATCATTATCTTAATAATATATACATATACACATATATTATTTAATATATTTATGTATAACACCTTCCATAATAATCCTTTATTATTTAAAATCATATATACATATATATCAATGAATATATATATATATATATATATATATATATATATATATATATATTCTTTCATCTTAAACATAAATTAATTAAATCATATATACACATATATAAATAAGTATATATATAACTCCTTTCATTACCAAACTATTAATTAATGATATTTACGTAAGTTAAATGCTACTAAATATCGTCATAAATGGTTTCCCATAAATACTCCATATTAGTTTAAGTAATTTTTCGACACCATCTCACTAAAATGTAAATATCTCTTAGTATGATGGAAATTTGAGAATAAAATTGGTACCATTGGAAAGAGGGCGAAATATTCTTAAATTTGAGCTCAAGAGTGACCCAATTTCGATTTAAGATGACGAAGTTATGATCGTTTCAATTTCAAGTATCGAAAAAGGCCAACAGGGATTTCCCACGCGTGCCCACACGTTTAGCATGCGTTTGCACGTGCTGGATCCAAGCCTTCGTGTGTGCTGGTATTGGCTGAGCTCTTTTAGCTCCTGCGAGCTCAACCGCACAGGATTATTTCTCCTCTATCAATGCTCCAGATCTGTGGGCGCACCAATTATCCACGGTCTACGATACACTAGATCAAACCACCCTTGACCAGACTCCATAAATGGCCCAGTTGCATGGCATACCATATTAACTTGTGCCATGTTTCACTGGATCATCCGCCCCCTCATCATCCTAATCCAATGGCCAAGATCCGCGTACACACCATTACATTATGCTGCTCTGCACTGGATTAACTCCCTATTTAGGCGCCGATTTACAAAATCCTCTTATACACCGTGCATATAATTATACAACAATATACATAAAACAAACTCTAAAATAATTTCAAAAAATATAACATAAATTCAAAAAATTCCAGAACCATAATCAACCCTCTTGGGTCATAAATCAACCTATAAATTGATTTAAAATATACACAACACCTATATATTACAATTAAACTTCAAAACTCCAAAAATATGAAATAATAATAAATCATGCTTTTAACTACTCCGATTTAATCCTGATTTAATCAAATAAAATTAACTAAATGTTTTTGATTAATCCGCTCTAACCATGATTTAAATTAATAAATTTAATCTAAAGTCCTGATACTCAAGGTGAAATACTTAAGAGTTCTAAGAGGAAAAATAGAGAAAACTCGCCTGAAGGTTTCGAAACGAAACCGATGCTTCAAGCCTTGATTGTCTCTTCCAATCCCGACGTCCTCTTTCTTAAATCCTCTCTCTCTGCCTCTATTATTTTTTTAACGTGGAAAACTTTTAACGGTATAAAACCCTGTGTGTATATATAACCACATTAAAACACCTAATCCTATTCCTACTATGACTACCAAATAAAATAATAATTATCTTAAATAATATATATACACATATATTATATAATATATATATATATATATATGTATATTTCCTTCCATGTTAATCCTTAACTAATTAAATCATATACATATATATATCAATATATATATATATATGTATATATTTCCTTCCATAATAGTTATTAATTAATTATATTTATATACATATAATTATATATATATAATTATGCAAAGATAATTATTTAAATATCTTTATAACCATGGGCCCTTATTAGTTAACCCAATAAGACTTCCTTCAAACCCAAGATCACATCCATTGGTCTCACTCCTCTTAAGCCTAATCCAATTAAAATAATTAAATTAGATATAATAATTGTAAATAATTCACAGAAACATAAATACACATAAATTAAATAGACAATTTAATCATAGCATTCCATAAAGCAAAACACTATATCAATTCAACAAATATAATCATGAAATATAATCTAATTAAAATAAGACAATTAATCTAAACACTCAATTAAATAAAACAAATCAGTTAAAAATAAAAAATAAAATAATTAATCAATAAAATAAAAGTAATTAATCCCAATTAATAAATCATTTAAAATATCGGGGTATTAAATAGAAGTAGGTAGGTGGATAGTCCATGCTAACCGTAAATAGGTTATAGTTAATTGAATTTTACAAGACATCTTTCTTTAAAACCGAATTAAACGAATATTATTGAGTTTAATTCATTGAATATATAAATTGTTGAAATTCCAAGGTTGAACAGTTAACCATAGTACAAAGGTTCGTGGTGAAATCAAGCCCTATGACCTTTTCCCTCTGATCTCTTTAATTTAATTTTAGTTTAAATTTATTTTATGTTCGTGACAACCAATCAAACAAATCAAATCAGTTACCTTTAAACCAAGAGAAATTGGATTAGTTAGAAACAAAATAGAGAACACTCATCTCCCTATGGGATTGACACCCTCTATATAGTCTTATCCTACCAAGATTCGTACTATTGCGGGTGGAAACATTGAGCACACATCAATTTTTGGCGCCGTTGCCGGGGAGATTTGTTCATTTGTTTAGTTTTTAATTAGTTTATTTTTGCTTTATCAGTCTTCGGACTTTCTAATATCACACCCTATTTCTTTTTCTTTTCAAGTGCAGGAAATTAGCAGTAAGGACAAAGACCCTTAAAGGATAAAAGCTTCGGTTTATAAATCTTTTGTGAGTTTTTTACTTCTTTCGTAACTTGGAATTTTTATTTTGGTTACTACTAGTGCAAGTTGATATAGTGTGTGATACCCTTCAATTCTAGAGCCACGGGTGATCAAGTCCGAGCACAGATCCGAGGGATATCGAACAATTAAAGTATTTAATCGAACATAGAATACAAAATAAATTTAAGAATAATAAATAGCTCAGAGAAACTAAATAAATAATCCTCAATTTAAATAAATAAACAATCCTCCAAATGAAACATCCAAATTCTCTGATACCATTGCAACTCAGGAATCCATAATGTGGCCCCTAATAATCCTAAATGAAAAAAAGAAATAAATCCAAAAACTAAAACATAAAGAGAATCCTACGTAGAATCGGAAGAATAATGTGGATTGTCTCTGCTCAGTACGAACAAGCTCTATGTTTGAAACTGACGAACACCTGAAAAATAATAGTGGGTCAGGCCTACGAACAAGTCTTTTCTACGACAACCCAAACAGAGACCGGAGAAACTACACATCTATAGCTAACCCATGCAATAACTATATAGTCCATAAATATATATATATATATATACACACTAAAGGGCTTCGGACTATAGGGCGGTCTCAACCTGAATAGAAAGCAACATGCAAATCGCACATACAATGGGCATGAGTACCTAAGCCTACTAGGGCACACTATAATCCACCACAGCCAGTTAGTAACCCAATGCAATATACGCACCCTAACCATAGATCTTGAGACTCAAGCTCATATCATGGCACATATCTATACATATATAACATTCATCCTATCCAATATAAAGAAAACCACGATGTGTCATCCAACTTTTTCAGTTGACCTGACACGAATATAAGTAGGACTTAACACTTTAATTAATCCATTCCCTTATACAAAAATAGGTAGGACTTCACTGATAAGTTAATCCATCCTTAGAATGTCACCATCCCATACAGGTGCATTACTTCCATACAATCCAATAATTGATGTAATAAATAAAGTAATACATCAAATAATCCAAAAATAAACATAATAACAAAATATCATGCTATCACAAAATAGGAATAACTTATAATTTATTTAAGCTTCCTACATCATGTATCCCACACAAACTGAATCCTACACATGCTGATATTTTATTTCACAATTAAGTAAGCATTCCCCAAATACAATTCATGTTAAACATTTGATCTCAATTGGTAGAACAAATTAAAAAGATTAAATCCATTCATTCTTTAAAAAAAAAATTCAAATAGCATGCATCGTTATAATCAAGTCTATTTAAAATTTATTTAAATTTATACCTAGTCCCTATTTAATGTTCGGGACCCCTCAAAATCAATTAAGGTCAATTTACACGCTGTTTACGAAAATTCCCGAGGTACGGCTCAAGCTTTTATCCTAATAGCTCGAGCTTTCTATCCATGGCTTGAGTTTTTCATCAATAACTTGAGTTTTGCATCAATAGCTCGAACTTTGTGTCCAAGACTCGAGCTTTTTACCGATGGCTTGAGCATTGCTTCCAAGGCTTGAGCACTGTAACAGGGGATCGAGCACTGTTACGCGAATCAGCCCAGAAATCCAACTGTAAACATGTTCTTCATTGTTAAGGGTTCTAAGGCATTTACTAAGTCCCATCAACACACAAACATGAAATTACATAATTATAACATGTAGAAATCCAATAAATAAATCAAATTTAACCCATAAATTTATCAATTTATACAACAAGAATAAACACGAACATAATTCATAAAACCTATGTTCTAGATCAAGAATGATGTGGACTGTCTCTGCTCAGCACGAGCAAGCTCTATGTCTGAAATTGACGAACACCTAAACAATAATAGTGGGTCAGGCCCACAAATAAGTCCTTTTTACGAAAACCCAAACAAAGACCGGAGAAGCTACACATTTATAACTAACCCATGCAATAACTACATAGTCCATAAATATATATATATAGATACACACTAAAGGGCTCTTACTGGACCATAGAGCGGTCTCAACCTGAATAGAAGGCAATATGCAAATCGCACATACAGTGAGCATGAGTACCTAGGGCTACTAGGGCACACTATAATCCACGACAGCCAGCTACCACCCCAATGTAATATACACACCCTAACCATAGATCCTAAGACTCAAGCTCATATCATGGCATATATCTATACATATATAACATCCATCCTATCCAATATAAAGTAAACCACGATGTGTTATCTAACTTGTTCAGTTGACCTGACAGAAATATAAGTAGGACTTAATATTTTAGTTAATCAATTCCCTTATACAAAAATAAGTAGGACTTAATTGATAAGTTAAACCATCCCTACAATGCCACCATCCCATACTGATGCATTATCTCTATACAATCCAATAATTGACATAATAAATAAGTAATACATCAAATAATCCATAAATAAGCATAATAACATAATATCATGTTATCACAAAATAGGAATAACTTATAATTTACTTAAGTTTCCTACATCATGTATCGCACACAAACTGAATCTTAAACATTCTGATATTTTATTTCACAGTCAAGTAAGCATTCCCCAAATACAATTCATGCTAAATATTTGATTTCAATTGCTAGAACAAATTAAAAAGATTAAATCCATTCATTCTTTTAAAAAAAAAAAATTTCAAATAGCATACATTGTTATGATCAAGTCTATTTAAATTTATTTAAACTCATACCTAGTCCCTATTTAATGTTCGGGACCCCTCAAAATCAATTAAGGTCAATTTACATGCTGTTTACGAAAATTCCCTGGGTAAGGCTAGAGCTTTTACCCTGATAGCTTTATCTTTCTATCCATGGCTCGAGCTTTTCATCAATAACTCGAGCTTTGCATCCAAGGTTCGAGCTTTTCACCCATGGCTCGAACTTTGCTTCCAAGGCTCGAGCACTGTAACAGCGGATCGAGCACTGTTATGCAAATCAGCCTAGAAAACCAACTGTAAACCTGTTCTTCATTGTTAAGGGTTCTAAGACATGTTACTAAGTCCCATCAACACACAAGTATGAAATTACATAATTATAACATGTAGAAATCTAATAAAGAAATCAGATTTAACCCATGAATTTATTAATTCATACAATAAGAACAAACAAGAACATAATTCATAAAACCTATGTTCTAAATCAATTAAATTTTAGATTCCAGTTTTAATTGTTCTTTAAACATCCCTAAAGTTATACTAGAGATATATAGATCACAGATCTAAGGGGGAAGTGTAGCACAAGAACTTGCCTTAAACTTTCGGATCGAAAGTTAAACTCCTTCTTCCTTGATCTTCTTCTCTAATGGTTCTTCTTCTCCTTCTTTGTTCCTCTTCCTCCTTCTCTCTCTAACTCTTAAATATATTACGTGATTTATTTTTCAGCCCCTTTTACAACCCTATAGTTATATATTTATAGACAACTAAAATAACCCTAATCATTTTCCCAATCCATGCCAACTTAATAAAGAAAATAATAAAATTAAAATATTAAAATATTAAATAAAAATATGTTACGTATAAAATCTATGTATATCCTTATTATTTAAATATATAAATACATACATCAGATTATTTATTAATACTAATGTTAATATTAATTAATTAATTAATTTCCTTATATATATATATAGCTATATATATACATATACAACTATCCATGGGTAATTATCCATACACATTAAATCTCATATCCAAATAGTCCATGGACCCTAATTGGTTGGCCCATTACTACTAACCATAACCATAAAATAAAATAAACATTTAATCATTTAATCATTTAATTTACAATTAATTATAAATAAACAACCACATCAATTAAATCAATCAATTCAAATAAAATATTTAAGCATATAATTTCGACTAATCATTTAATTCAAATAAAATATTTAATTACAAATTCAATTAAACACGTAATCAAATAGCCAAATAATCAAGTAAATAAATAAAATTTCAATTAAAATAATAAATACCAAGACTATCCTTTTAAAATTAGGGGTATTACATAATGCATGTTAGGTCGTCGCTCTCAATGAGAACCAATAATATTGTATTACCCTAAATAGAGAAAACTCTTAGTCAACTTAGAAAACTTAAAAAGGATTCGAATTTGATCGGAAGTTCTTCTATTGATAACATGGCTGATAATCGTAATGCACCACCAAATGGAGAACAAGTGCCACAAGCACTTGTTCCCACAACAATAGTTGAGGGATCACTTCATTCCTACTTCATATACATCCCCTTCGTGCTTTGTATTTCCCGATGCTAATGCAACCCATTATGAGATCAAGCCTGCTATGATCCAAATGCTTCCTACATCCCATGGGTTGCAATAGAGGATCCTTATATGCACTTGAATGTCTTTTTGGAATTATGTTCAACTACCAAGTTGACCACTATTCCAATGACTCATTTACGGTGCGTCTTTTCCAATTCTCTCTCAAGGACAAAGTAAGAACCTGGTTGCAGTCCCTTCCATCTAATTCTATATCTACATGGGACATGATGCAACAGGAATTCTTAAAGAATTACTACACTATGATCCAAATGTTTCCTACATCCCATGGGTTTGCAACAAAGGATCCTTATATGCACTTGGATGCCTTTTTGGAATTATGTTCAACTACCAAGTTGACCACTATTTCCAATGACTCATTTAGGATGCGTCTTTTCCAATTCTCTCTCAAGGACAAGGTAAGAACCTGGTTGCAGTCCCTTCCATCTAATTTCATATCTACATGGGACATGATGCAACAGGAATTCTTAAAGAATTACTACACTGTGGATAAAACTTCACAAATGAGAAGAGACATCATGGCATTCTCCAAAATCCCGAATGAACATAAATCAATTGGGATATGACCAAATCAATAATCAACAAAGCATGTACCCCACAAATTAATGCTAGTGTGCACCTGTGCTAGTGTAGAATTCTAGAGTGAATCTCAAAACAATCACAAAGTCAAGATGATGTGGACTACAAATGCAAGTAAGATATTAATCTTTTGAAAAATTTACTCCTAAATGGCATCCACAAGGCATACAAGGAGTATTGCACTCTCAAGTCAAGCAAATTTTAAATTCTAAGTATTATGCTCCTCAAAAGATCAAAATCATGGCTAAAAACTCTCAAGTCATACCATATGCATAAAAACTAAGTGCGACATGTAAAATATGCTCACACACACCCAAACTTAATCTGTGCATTGTCCTCAATGTACCATGAAGCAACTGATAATGGAAAGAGTATACCAAATGGGTGTAACAAATAGGACCCGGTAACGGAAGATTAGTTATGGAAGGCGCACCCCCAACCTTAGGTTCCAAAAGCCTATCTTAAAAATGGTCACACTAGCAACTGTCAAAGCATATGCATTAATGATATAAATGAGTGGTGGAATTGAGAATTGGACAAAAATCATGACATATAGCAGTGTAGAACTCAAAATATCCAAAACTAATATCAAAATCCAAAAATCCATAGATGAAAAATATATCCAAAAGCAATATCCAAAACCAAATATATCCAGTGTAGTGTAAAATAATATCCAAAATCAGTGCAGAGTATCAAAACAGTGCAAAAATATCCCAATAATATCAGAGTAGCAAAAAGTATTAGTGTAGCAAGCGGGTAATGAGTAATAGAGAGAGAAAATGGTGGAATCAGGGTGCAACATCCGGTGTCATCATATCGGCAATGATCTGGAGCATATCGGACATCTCCCGGCTATGTCGAGTGAGCGATGTCTAAATGTCTTTCCGTAATGTCGCAATATCTCTCCTCGCCTCGGAATGTCAATCCTCAAATCATCAGATGGCTGGACTAAATCATCGTGCCTCCACTCCAAATCATCATGACGCCTCGTAATATCTTCGTGCCGCCCGATCATATCAGCTCTAAAAGAAATAAAGTCTGTATGCAATTGAATGAAATCAGATCTGTAGCTGGAGTCTGAACTGGCATGACGGGATTAAGTGTTAGCTTATGGCATCAGCTCTATAGGAAGGATATGAGAGGGGCTGGCCTGCTGGGATAGAAGAGGTACATCTAGCTGTAAGGTAGGTGGGGAAGTATTAGATCCTGGAGATCCCTCGTCTGCATCCTCTATGACTCTCTACTGGGCTTTCTCCCTTTTGATAAGCGCCGAATATTGCATATTCAAGCACCCTTAATTGCATAGCTTAGTCCATTTTCATGTTAATAATGTTTACTTTATAGGTGTTTTTGTGTTTTTGTCTATTTTCAGGATTTCTCCCTAAAAATAAAGAAAAATAAGGCTTTATGGGCTTTTGAAGAACAAAATAATATGGAACTTATTTGACCAAGTCTTACAAAGAAAGATAGCCCAATATCTCATGGACACATTTAGCATTATAATAAGGAAGAAGGTTGAATTCATTGGCCCAAGTTCAATGGCAAGCACATTTTGGCCCATAAAGAAGCAAGGAGCAATTCTAGCAAAAATCAGCACTACGCACCTGTGGCATTTTGGCCATAACTCTCTGCTCCAAACTCCAAATGATGAACCATTCAATTTTGTGGGAAGCTAACTCATATTTCTAAGTGGGTTATCTTTTAAGGAAAGTCCAATTTTGAAATTTGAGAGGTCAAAATTGGAGAACAAGGTCGCATGTTACTGCTGTTAGAATATTGTCAGGCTGTCAAAATTCAGCATTGCACACTTGCGGTAAAAAAGGCATAACTCTTTCGTTAAAAATCCAATTGATGCGAAGTTTGATTATGTGGAAATTTGATTCATAGCCCTAGATACTTCATGTTTTTGTGGAAGTCAAATTTACACATCTAAGGGTTAGAAATTGGAGGTCAATGTCTCAAGGAATTTCTGGCAGAAAATCTCTTTTGGTCAAAAGTATTCCCTTAATTTAGGGAATGTTTTCCATTTACTTTAGGAGACTAAAGCCATGAAATTTGGGTTTTTTGTAACCCATTTTTGGTTTATTATGGATATATCTATATTGGAAAAAGGAGGGATATTGATTATAAAATTATCTTGAAAAAAACGGGATAGAAAGTTTTGGAGGGTTTGCTGAGTTTTTCTTCTGAAAGAGGTTACAACCATGGGGCTGGAGTGTAGGTCTTCTTCTTCTTCAATCCTTGAAGCTGCTGCCTTGTCTATGAAGAACTAACTCCCTTCCTAGGGAGTTGATGTAGCCCATTCTAAGTAAACATATTCTGATTGTATTTTAAATTGGGGGTTTAATATGTATAGGGCAAATTGCATAATCTATAGAATTACATGTGTTGTAATCGGATTTCATTATTATGTTGAATTGTCTATCTATCATCTCACGCTTGGAAATCTACCTTTCTTGCTCGATAGACGCGAACTCCCCTCTACAAATGAAAGAAACTGGTATGTTTGATCCACATCACGAAGAAGTCTTAGAATTCAGTTTTTTATGATTATATTTCTTACATCTTTATAGTGAGAATGAAGATGAGATTATGCAATGGTTTTCTTGGTATGTTGTATGAAGATTTTGATAGTCCATGACTTTGGAAAACCTTTGATGGATTATGGCTTAGTCTTTGACTTCATGTGCATTTACCATACATGAAAGGGATTTGATAGTCCATGACTTAGGGAAGATGTTTCATACTACACCCTAGTTTAGGTAGATGAATCATACCAACATTTGACGGATTATACTTAACTTATGAGTGTATGAACTTCTTGAAGATATTGTGGTTATTATGCATTTCTACATATCATGGTTGTATACATAGTTAGTCCCCAAGTTGATTGCAATTAGACATATTTACGAGGGTTGAGGTGAAGTCAATTCCCTAGCCTTCTCTTTATAAGTTTAATCCATTTGAATTCAATTTATTTACTATTTTTATGCAATTTCAATTCATAGTTTTAAGTGACAAACAAATCAAACAATCATCTCTTTAATCAAATTTAAAGTAATTTTATAACTTTGATTGCCATAAACTAGCAATCCTTGTGGTTCGACAAACCCCTTCTAATAGCTCTATTCTACAATGATTTATGCTATTGCAAGTGGTGATTTTAATTGGTAAACAAATTACTTGCATCATCTTTTCTTGTCTCTATTTTTTCTATTCTTTGTACAGGAATTGAATGTCTTGGTCCACTTCGCCATGTCATATGCCCTCCTTGCTCTCTGCACAGCAGTCTCTGGAATCTCAACTGGGCCAAAGTGATAGCCCTGGTCAATCAATAGCTATGTAATCAGGTGGCCATATGGTAAAAGCCAAGCATCAACTCTAGAATTGTGCTTGAAGATCATATTGTCCCAGAATTTGTGAATGAACTCCCAAATGAGATCACGAACAGAAATCCAGTAACCCTGGCTCTTACAGTATAAAGCCTGTAGAATCCCCTCTCGCCTCTGTGTGCCATGGCCTGAAGGAAAGGCATTGAGGTGCAGCACAGAATCAAAGAACCAGTATTGGGGATCAATATCAACCCTGTCTCCAAATGTATTACCTTCAAAGGCAGCCTGTGGAGATAATGTCGCAACCATGGTCATCTCAGAAGGGTACTCTAGAATGCTGGGATACAGTGGATCCCCAAAGTTAGCGACTAATGGAGAAAGATGGGGGCATCGGCAAGCAACAGCAATGGTAGGGATAGAAATGTCAATCACCTAATCGTCAGTGGTCGTATGCATCAGCTGTTAGTCATCCTCATCCGGTGTCATAATGGCATCGATGCCTGATAAACACCAAATATTGTATATTCAAGTGCCTTTAATTGCATTAGTTAAGTCCATTATCTGGTTTTTGTATATAGATTATCTTCATTTTTGTGTTTTTGTCTATTTTCAGGTGTACTCTCCAAAAAGAAATAAAAAGAAGACTTTAAGAGCTTTTGAAGATCAAATGCACTCCAGGTGTCAACATCTAGGGTTAGTCAAGAAAAGAGTTTCCAATGTATCTTTGGAAACTCTCAGAAACACATTAGGATGAAGAAGGACTTAATACTCCAAGCTGAAGAAATACAAAACAAGTTGCGTTTTATGCTATGCATTAACCTCGCGTCCGGACGCAAGACTTCGTGTCCGGACGCCATGAACTTAACCTCACGTCCGAACGCCAGCATACGGGTCTCTACTTTGATTTAGTCAAAGTTTGTTCCTTTTTTATAGGAAATTTGAATTTGAACGGGTTAGGGTATTTGGCAGCCCACTTTTGAATTAAAGAAGGGCAAAAGGCTTGTAAAGATTATCATTATTATTATCATTGAAAAAGATAAAGAGAGAAGAAGAGATTTTCCTAGGGTTTATGCTGAGTTTTGTAACAATGGGGCTGAAAGGGGAATCTTCTTCTTCTTCAATCCTTGATGTTGCTACCAGATCCATGAGGAACTAACTCCCTTCCTAGGGAGTTGATGTAACCTAGTGTAATTGTTATTTCAATTTGGGGATTCATCTTATATATATTAGTTTCATAAATTAGAAGTTATTTACATTAAATTGATGTGTTTCTACATTGAATTAATTTATGTGATTTTCATTTGAATATATAGTTATGTTGATGTGTTTATCTTGTCTTAGAAATCATATTGACACAATTATCCACTTGATTTCCTATAGTGACAATGGGAATGAATTTATGAAATAGTTTTATTGGCATGTTAATTGAGGATTTGTATAGATTATACCTAAGAAAGATGGGCTATGCTACACATTTAGATTAATTTAGTTAGGTAGATGGTCCATGCCAACTGAAGATAATTTATAATAGATAATTGAATTTCATGTGCTTCAACATACAATTGATGGACTGATAGGCCATGCCTAGGGAAGATGGTTCATACCACAACCTAGTTTAGGTGGATAAACCATGCTAACCAAAGATGGGTTATGCTTAATCCTTAAATGTATGATTTTTTAGAAGATGTTGTGGTTGTTTTATACTTATACACATCATTTTATATACGTAGTCATTTATCCCCAAGTTGAGTGCAAGTTAGCATGTTTATGAGGTTTTGGTGAAGTCAATTCCCTAGCCTTTATCTCTAGAAGTTCAATCCATTTGAATTCATTTTGTTTACTATTTTTATGCAATTCCGTTCCATAGTTTTAAGTGACAAACCAATCAAACTACTATCTCTCTTATCAAATTAAAAAGCAATTTTATAATTTTGGTTGCCATAAACTAGCAATCCTTGTGGTTCGACAACCCTTACTATAGCCTTATTATACATTAAATTGTGATATTGCAAGTGGTATTTTAAGTGGTAACAATTTGTACCCATCAACTTTTGGCGCCGTTGCCGGGGATTGCATACGGTTTTGTAATCTAAGTTTAAAAATTGCTTTATGTTTGATTGTATATATTTTATTTATTTCAGTGTGTTTTATATTTTTAGTGTGTTTTTGTGTTACTAGGAATTGAAGACTTTCTAGGTGATTTAATTATAAAATTTGAAGCCTTAAGGACTTTGGGTAAGTTTTTGAAGTTTCTAGAGTATTCATTGTTTGGCCCTTGTCGAGCAAATTTTTCTGTGTTGCTCAGAGCATAGGTCCTTGTCATGGCCATTTAAATCTATTTTTCATTATTGTTGAATTAAGGAAAAAGGGATCAATGTATGTGGATGTATTGGTGAAGGGTTGTTGTAATTGTTGTATTTGTTAGTTGATGGTAAATCGTAGGTCATCGTCTCTACCAAATCTTGAGGAACCAATTGATATTGCTTTACTTGAAAGGACTCTTAGGCAATAAAGAAGGAACCTTAGGGAACCTGAAACTATAAGAGAACTTGAAATTGAAGTAGACAATATGGCTGATGAACAAAATAATCTCGAACCGGCTAATCTCAAAAATGCTAGAATTGAAAATCCTAGAGCTGAAAATGAAAATTTAGCCCCGATGACTCTAAGGGATCACTTTGTATCCTCCACATATACATCTCCATTATGTATTGTCATGCCCAATGTTGAGGCTCATCATTATGAGATCAAATTTGTAATGACCCGGTCATTTTTATTCCTTTCCCTTTCTCAGATTTTCACGGATATTTTTTTTCCATTGATCTTTTTCTTTCTGAGTTCAGTTCCTCGTCGCTTAGTGTCGTCTCAAGTGCTTTGGAGTGATTTCCAAGACTCTTTTCTTTGGATTGACAACTTCCTTTGAGGATCGAGTCATTTCCACATTTTTCGTTTTTCGACACTATTCACTTTTTGTCCTTTTCCCCATTTCGTCTTTTTCCCTATTTTGTCTTTTCCCTGTTTGTCACTTTGTTGGTGTAACCACACTTCTTGTGTTTGAAGTTGATTTTTAACTTCACATATCTTCATTCTCAGTGGTTTCCATGAAATACGTATCTTTACTTTTGTAGTAAAGTACTCTGGTTGCTCCCGGTGTCCATAGGGGCATGAATGCATAGTTCTTTGGAATCTTTTTCTTTTCTTGGGGTGTTTTTCATAAATATCTTTTGAAGATATTTATTTCAGGGGTTTCCAAGAAAATATCTTTTTGGAAGATATTTTCATTTTGGGGCAGTTTCGCAGTTTTCACTTTCTGGAGGGGCCATTGTGCAATTAATGAAAGTTATTGCTAAATGCCTTGTTTTGAGCTTGGATCCTCGTACGGGATTCATTTTCACTTTTCGTCAAGTCGCGTACTCTTGGAATTTCCTTCTGGTTGATGTTTTCCAGTTTCAAGGTTTCTGGCTCCGGTTTGCGCCAAACTTGTTTGGGGCATAACTTTCTGCTCGGAACTCAGTTTTTTATATTGTTTCTTCCGTTGTTCTTATTTTCTCATTTTGAATCTTTTTCATTCACGGAGTTTTGCTATTTGAGCGCTTCTGCACAAATTTCACTTTTCCGGACCCGACGAGGCCCTTTTAGGACACTTTTAGGGTTTTTCCATAAATAGGGTGTAAGGCAAGAGAAATCAGATATTTTCTCTCTCTTTCCTCTCTCTTGGCCGGATCTCATGGCAGCCATGGCTACCGGTCTTCTTCTTATTTTTCCAGCCACTTCCCTTGGTTGAAAATGTGTAGTACCTTTATGTTTACTGTTCCCCTCGACATGCTCTACCATTCCCCCTTATCAGAATTCAGTTTTGGCCATTTCTTGAGTTCAAGTTTGGATTCAAGATATGAATTTGATGGGGCTTCCTTGGGGGTTATGTTCGTGGTGTTGTCCCTGACAAAACCTAGAAGTTTCATCGGATTCGAAACACATTCATTTTGGTGGGGATTTGAGATTCCATCTCAAATGGAGGTAGGGAATGTTTTAGGATTATTTGTGTGTTGTATTGTATGTTTTCCATGATTATACAACATATATGTATGCCTTGTATCAAATCTAGAAAGTTAGTAATTTTTATTTTTTTATATAAGATTTAAAATTCATAATGATATGTAACTTTGATTTGAATTGTGGCATGCTAGAAAGTTTAGTTTTAATATGTTTGTTAACATAAATTAAATTGGGATTAATTAAATAAGAATTACACTTTTTATTTAATATTAATCTTTTGTGAAAGATTAAAGTTCATGGCCATACCTTGCATGAAATTAAGTTGTATTATGCTTTTAAATTAAGTTTTGACATGTTTGTTAACATACTTTAATTTGAAAGCATTTGGTTGAGTTTAAAATTCTAGAGACTTTAATTAAATGAATTAATTAAAATCTATTTTGTGGTTTCATTGGCCTAATTAAGCTTTTGAATGCATATATGTAATGACCATGATTTGTCCTTTAACATATATTAAATTGAGGCCATTTGGAAACGAATTGAAATCTAGAGAGTTTAATTATTTTGATTTAATTAAATTCTATCTTGTTTATCCATAGATTTAATCATGTTTTAGAAGTTGCTTCTATGTTGAGATCATGGATTTGGACTTGTTGAGTATTCAGTTGATTATGTTTTAAGCATTGAAGAGTATTATTGTTAAATTTATATTCATGAGAACTTGTTTCCAGTATTGAATATATGATTGACTTGTGTAATGAATTGTACACTTTGTGTTGACATTATGTATGCCATTTTAGAATGTGAATCCTAAGACATGGATTGTGTGGTTTTAACCTACTTGTGCATGGAAGGTAATTTCATGCATTATATAAATTAAGTATAAGTTGTGAACTTATTTGGTATATTTTGGATTCTCTTAGGACATTGTTGTTACATGTGACATGACTAGAGTTTGGCTCTAGTGCGGGAAGTATGAGTTCTCCCCAATTGAGATAGTGCGCACTTAGGGTAGTTTTCCCTGCGGGTAAGTGCCCGGAATAATCATTGAGGTCTCGGTAGAATTCCGAGCGTGATGTCCAAGTTTTCCACTATTTGTTTTCACATTCAATTCCAAGTTTACAATCGTGTTTATATTGTGACTTATGGTTTTGGCTATTAGCGATTTGATATTGTTAAGTACATCTATACAAAATTGCTATATTTAGTTGATTTCACATTTTAGATTTTAAGTTGATTACTTGAAAAATCTATATCTTGTTGCTTTGTGTAAGCATATTCCTATATTAATGCTTGGTGTAAACATGTTCTTATATTGTTGCTTTGTGTAAGCATGCTCCTATGTTGTTGAAATTGCATGAATGAGGTGATTGATGCTAGAACTGATCTAGGGTAGCTTAGGATGCTCCCTGAGTCTCACATTGACATAGACGTTAGGTGGAATGAACCACAATGATTAAATCATGCAAACTTGTAAAACGTAGGTCGATGCATGATCATTTCCTACGAGTAGCTTTATCTTGCTCACCCCTACGTTACTGGGGCATATTTCAGGTACAAGTTACAAGATATGGAGATTGGCATTTAACTTTGATGGTTTGGAGATTTGAAGTTTCTTTCAAAGCATTCTTACTCACATGCAAGTGTTAGCATGTTTAAGTCTTACTTTTGATGTTGTAACACTTAGTTAGGTTCAACATGTTCTTTTTGTCTTATTACATGTAAAGTGTACTTAAGTATGCTATTTGGAACCTATATCATATGTATGATTTGTGGCCAAGGGTCACCAACTTTAAAGTTTATGTGTATGCACTTAGATTCCAAGTTTTGCTTTTGAAACGTATTCTTTTCCAACTTTGAGGTTTGGTATGTGAATTTGAGCAAATGTCATGTAATAAGGCCATAGGCCATTGTAATATATTTCAATATGTAAATTATACTTGCTAGCATGTTTATATAGCTTAAAATCATGTTTTTGGATCATATCCATGTTGGGGTTTGATGCTTGGGTGAAGCTTCATCAAATCTTGTTCATAGTAGGTTCATTCTGAGCTTTTTGAATTGTTTCGGTTATCCGAAACTTCATTTCGGTCGACCAATAGCCTTTGGAGTTGTTAATGCACAGTAATTAGGGGTGAGCAAATAATCCGTTAATCCGTCAATACGGTCCGAACCAATCCGATCCGTGTGGTTCGATTCGGTTTTTAGATCTCGTGGTTCAGTGATGGTTTGGAAAATTTGCAATCCAGTATTTGCGGTTCGGTTAACGGATTGGACCCTGGAAAAATCGATCCGAACCGTTAACCGATCCGAACCAAACCGTTGCTAATCCGATTTGTAAGTTAATCCGAACCGAACCGTTGCTGAATAATATTATATATATATATATACAATATTGAATACAATATAATTATTATGGTAATTCTTACTTCTTTCTTTTATTCATTATTCTAACCCTAGCTCCCAAATTATTACTCTCATCTGGCATCTCGTTTCATTATTACAGCCGCGCCTCCCTCTCCTTTTCTCTCCACCCTTTTCATTCTTCACTCTTCACCTCTGTTTTTTATCACTCTTCGCCTCCCAATCTCTCGCCTCTCAATCAATCAATCACCGCTCAATAATCGTTCACCAGATTCGAAGCAACAGCGACCTCTACGAGTGGATCTACCTCTTTTCCGGTGAGTTCACAAAATTTTTGCATGGATCTTCTTCTTCTCCTCTTTTCTGAACATTTTTTTTGTAAATAACATCAATATTTTCTGTTAATCACCATAACACAGTGATGGATCTTCTTATTCTGGAAGACGATGCTGCCGACGGCCATCCCGTGGCTGAATTGTAACTGTGTGACTTCGGGCTCCACTGTGTACGCCATCACGGAGGGTTCTCGCATATGTTCGGTGTTTTGCTTTTTCTGAAATTTTGTTTCTTTGTGGTTTTTTTGTTTTAGGGTTTCCTTGCTGCCATGGACTCTTCTTTTTCCCTATAAATATCATTGATTTTGTATTCATATTTTTTAAAAAAAATGAACAAGATTGACAAAGGCCAATCCGCAGAAACCGATCCGATCCAATCCGTTACTTCACGGATCGGTTTGGTTCAGATTGAAGGCCCCCACGGATCGGTTTGGTTTCAATTTTTGCCAATCTGTGGGGACTGGTTCGGTTTGATCTTTACCTCCAAACCGAACCAATCCGAACTGCGATCAGGCCTAACAGTAATCACTCATTTCTAGTAGGCTTTTGCACTGTTTGGACCTATTTCGATCGTCCGATGGGTTACTTCGGTCTACCAAAACAACCAAGCCTTAAAAACTTGATTTTTGCTCTCAGCATGTTCATTTTGGTCATCCGATGGGTTATATCAGTCGACTAAAATGACCCTTTTCACCCAACTTCTTCAGTTCAGTTTCAGCACTGATGTTCTGACTTCAAATGACCATAACTTCATCATTTTAAATCCAAATGGGGTGATTCTTGAGCCTAAATTCATGAATTTTGAGTCATCTTTCCAATGGTACTAATACCATTCTCATATTCCAATCATAGTGGGAGTTATTCATGTTTTAGTGAAGTAGTGTCAGTTTTTACTTCAACCGGGAAAGGGCATTTTGGTGGGATTCTTGTCTAATGTTCTTAGAACCTCTTGGATTGTTATGAAATGATTAGATTAGGTTTTTTTCACCTTATTTGACTTTTTTAGAGTCAAGTTTCTCCTTCTAATGGTGAGTTGACCATTTTGCCCCTTGGTTTACGGTTTTTGCCCGTTTTGACCCTTGTTTTCGCTTTCATTCTCTTTGAGCTTCATGACTTCATGGAAGGTCACATTGGTGTCTTAGAGATGGTTTATATCTTTAAAGACTTCAGTTTCATCTTTTGCTTCCGCATTCGGATCCATTATCGGATCAACTTTCGGTTCATCACTGACGCACTGGGTTTAAAAACTCGGGTTGCTACAAAATCTACTACAATCCAAATGATTCCAATCTATCATAGGTTTGATAATGAAGATCCTTATAAATATCTTAATGAATTCTTGGAAATCTGCTCCACCATCAAGATGAAGGACTTCCCCAAAGATGCACTTCATATGCTTCTCTTCCCATTTTCTCTAAAAGAAAGAGCAAAGTATTGGTTGAACTCTCTTGTTACAAATTCCATCACTTCGTGGATCCAATTTCATCAAAAATTTCTTAAAAAGTAATATCATGTGAGTAAGATTAATCAAATGCGTCAATTCATTCTTAGATTTTCCCAAATTGATGGGGAATAATTTTATGAGATATGGGAAAGACTTCAAGATTTTCTAAGGAAGTGTCCGCACCACCAAATTCCAAAGTGGCAGTTGGTGCAAGCCTTCTATAATCAAATTTCTTCATTTGGGGGTATGTTCATGTCTAAAAATCTTGATGATGCTTGGACTCTACTTGAGAATATAAGCAAAAATTCTATACAACATAATTCTCGTAGAGCTTTTACTTCAAATGTTATGAAACCCTCAAATCTGTGCCAACCACGGACTCTTAGGGAAAAAGCCTCTCAAGTGGATGCCATAGCCCACAAAGTTTTTCATCTTGTGGCACCACATCTCATATCTTCTCAAAATTCTCCGTCTAGTGCTGTGTGTGCACAATGCACAAGCACTTTTCATAATGCAGAAGATTGCTCCACACTGGAGTAATTTTCTGAAGGTTTGCCAGAACAGGCAAATGCCATGTTCTCTTGCCCTGGAAATAATCCTTATTCCAATACTTACAATTCGGGTTGCAGAGATCATCCAAATTTCTCGTGGAGGCAACAAGCCCCATAAAATTCATCATTTCAAGGTTATGCGTAATCAACTCAGCTTAATTCTCAGCCCATGAACCGGCAATTCCAAGCTTTTCAAGCTACCGTCCTCCTTCCTATAATGCGAGCTCTTCTAATCAAAATCCTGCTACACATTCTCTGTCTCAATTAGATAAGATATTGAATTCCAATAAGCAGATAATGGCTGCCATTAGTGGTATGCAATCAACTGTGCAATTGGTTAATACTCATTCCCAATCAATAGCCAACATTGAAACCCAACTGGACAATTGGCTACTTCTGTGAACCAGTTTCATAAGAGGGACACGAGAAAACTTCCAGCTCAACCTGTGGTGAACCCGAAAAGGTAATATATGATTAATGAAATCACTCCTCCGAGTGGTTCAAATCTTGAGCAAGTTCAAGCAATCACCATACTTGAGAGTGGAAGAATTGTGGACAATAAAGTTGATGAAAGAACTGAAACTCTTGCTCACAAGAATGCATGTTTTTCACCAAAAAATCTGAATGTGATTCCAGAAATTCCAAATTTGCCAATTCCAAATGTTGAGACATCTTATGAGCCTAAGGCTCCTTTTCCTCAACGCCTCAAAGAGTCTACACACTTTGGGAAAAAAGCCGATAAAATTCAAGAAATGTTTGAAGTCTTTAGGCAAGTAAAGATCAACATTCCTCTCCTTCATGCCATTAAGCAAATTCCACCTTATGCTAAATTTCTCAATGATTTATGTACTCAAAAACGCATTTCTAGGAGTAATACTCCTAGGAAGGTGAGGTTAACTGAGCAAGTAAGTGCTATCATTCAGCATAATACACCTCCAAAGTTTAAGGATCTAGGTGCCTCGACAATCTCGTGTGTCACTGGAGACAATGAGATAGAAAAGGCTCTCCTTGACGTAGGATCAAGTGTAAATCTGATTCCTTACTCAGTATACTTGTAACTTGGCTTAGGAGAACTCAAACCAACCACAGTTGTCTTGCAACTTGTAGATAGATCTGTCAAATAACCTCGTGGTATCATAGAGGATGTACTGATTCAGGTGGATAAGTTCTACTTTCCAGTAGACTTCTTAGTTCTAGATACTGAGTCAGTTCACGATCCCAAAAGACACATTCCTGTGATCCTTGGTCTGCCCTTTTTGGCCACTGCTAATGCTTCAATTAATTGCCGAACTGGGGTGATGGATATTTCTTTTGGAAATATAAAGATAAAGCTTAACATCTTTAGTGCTTCTCATCATCCTTCGAAAGAATATGAGTGTTTCTCTTTTGACATCATAGATGAAATGGTTGAAGAATCTCTCCCATTCATTCTAGGTTAAGATCTTCTTGAAACTTGCTTGGCTTATTTTGGTTTTGAAGATTATGATATTGATCAATCCATTCATGAAGTTAACTGTAACGACCTGAACCCGTGGGTTCAAACCGTTAACCGGGTCCTTATCCGAACCCGAGGTCACTTAAGTCAATTCACCTCATATCTAAGGTCAACCCATCATCCTTATGTCCAAATTACACTTCTAGAAGGTTCTAGACAACGTTCCAAGGCTTGGGGTGATTCAAAGACCAAAGGAGGAACAATGATGCATAAACAGCTCTATTTCGGTTGACCGAAATGAAAATTCCCGAGACTATGAAAAGGATTGGTCGACCGAAGTACCATTTCGGTCAACCGAAATGGCTCTTAGAGCCTAAGACCTGCTACTGGAATATCCAAAGTGTACAATAACCCCTGAATAGATTTGAGCTTGATCTAAAAACCTGTCCCAATACACCACAACAACATTTTACATTCCATAGTTATGAACATCAATAATATAGTATAAGGTAACACCATTTTCTTCACTTACATGAGGATTATACATAGTCTTTATAACTAGTTCAATTTACAACAAAGTGGAGTCAAGCTCAAAGTTATAATATAGGCCCATGCTAAACGAACTTAATACATTCCTATCATGGTGCTATACAAAAATGAGCTCAAGTTTACAAAATGATTTTAAAATACACTTCTAGTCCTTTCATGTCTGTGGTGGATTGTCATCCGCCACTTCCTTGCCGTGTCCTAAAAAATGTTAATATAAGGGGTGAGCAAATTGCTCAGTAGGTAGTGCTTAAGGCACACCTCTTGAGATCTCGTGAATTCACACAATAAATAAGAACAAGTGATTGGGGTCATGCTTTACCGGGGAGAAAATAGCCACATAACAACATCAACATATCCGAATCATAGATGCAAATGTCATAAGATGGGATGCAATGTTATACAATGTCGCTCCCATTTCCAAAACCACTTCCATCGTCATTTCCAAGATGTTAATGAAACTTGTCCCATGGTGACCCCATGGTGACACGAGAGGAGGATTGACTACTGTCCCTGACCCATGGTAACCCCGTGGCGTTATTTAGGGCTCAGGTAAGTCAACCACGCTAAGAAAATTTCTCTAGTCCCCTCTAGGCATCACTAACACCATGACCCTTCAGTAACCCCTAGGCGACCAGGTTTTTTATAAAACTTTTCAAAAAATTTCCCAAAAACCCCATTTCATTTTATTCAAAACATCATTCATATTTCTTCCCAATGAAATGTATGAATGCAACAAGCTTCATAAATGTCATAAGATAGCACAATTCTACGTTAACATGTGCATGCTCAAATAAGGAACTTCATATATAACATAACATACTTGTACTTAACAAAATCACAACAATTACACAATAAAAATATGATCATTTAAGCATGCATATACCATATTTCATCAACAATTAAGCATAAACATCACTAAACATAAAGTTCATATGAAATTACAACTCATACACATAGCATAAAATCAACTTAGTATGAGTTAATCACAATTTAACATAGTCTACTACAATTTAAGAAAGAATAACTCACTAGGACTCAAGAAATTGTAAATTAAACACCCTTACCTCCAATGATGCAAAAATCCCCAATTTAGACCCTAGATTTTGAAATCTTTAGGGTTGACCAAAGCTGAAATTGTTTATATCAACTTGAAGATCTCACTGAGCTCTTCGATTTGCCGCAAACGGCTCCAAAAATCTCCTAATGGTTTAGGAGTAATTGAAGTTTAAAATTTGCAAAGAAGAAAAAAAAGAAAAAGAGAAGGGAAAGAGAGAGATCCGGGAGAGAGAGGAAGAAATAAGGCCAAAGTTATGGCCTCTTAGCCATCCAAAAGTCAAAAAGGTGGTGATGGGTCCAACCACCAAAAATCTTTTTTTTTTTTTTCCTTTTATTTCCCACCACACAAATATGCACAAAAACCAACAAATACTACATAAAACATATTAAATAAAATAAATGAAATGCAAATGGAACCAACCGACACCCCCGTACTCAATAATTCCGGTAGCAGGTCCCACACGGGACCGTCAGGCCCGAAAAAGGGAAAAATGCCGAATGGCAACCGTTTCATTCCTAAGAGTCCCAAACTCAGTGAAATGCCCCAACCAACTCTCTGACACACCCGGTACACCCTACGATGTCTGGCAAGCAAAACGTGAAAAGACGAAAATACCCTTGCCAAAAATAGAAAATTCTAGAAAATGAAAAATGGCGAAAACCAGTAACATTACATTAACTCTTTGCTTGAGGCCAATGCAATATGAGACTTTCTTTCTTGGAAGTTACCAAAAAACCTCTTCCATTAATTTTCAGCACTCCTCCTATTCCTTCGCTGAAATCTCCACCTTAACTTGAGTTAAAGCCACTCCCGGTTAATCTCAAGTATGTATTTCTTGGTACAAACAAAACTCTTCCGGTCATTATTATATCGGATCTTTCCAAAAACCAAGAAAACAACCTTTTAGCGGTGCTACAAGAGCACAAAAAAGCTATTGGTTGGTCGGTGGCTAATTTAAAAGGAATTGACCGCTCAATTTGCATGCACCGCATTCTTTTGGAGGAAGATGCAACACTTTTCCAAAAGGTGCAGCGTTGGTTAAATCCTAACATGAAGGAGGTTTTCATGAAAGAGGTAATCAAGCTATTAGTTGCGGGAATCATTTATACCATCTCAGATAGCAAGTGGGTAAGCCCCACTCAAGTTATTCCAAAGAAATCCAGACTCACCATTGTTGGAAATTCGATGGGGGAACTTGTGCCACAACGCCCCACCACTGGTTGGCGTGGGTGCATAGATTATAGGAAACTAAACTCTGCAACTAGGAAAGATCATTTTCCACTTCCATTCATTGATCAAATCCTAGAAAGGTTAGCCGGCCAAAGCTATTATTGTTTTCTTAATGGTTATTCAGGCTATAACCAAGTGGCTGTAGATCCTTAAGATCAAGAGAAGACCACCTTTACTTGTCCTTTTGGAACTTTTTCTCATCGCATACCCTTTGGGTTATGTAATACACCAGCCACTTTTTAGAAATGCACGATGTCCATATTTTCTGATATTGTCGAAAAATTTCTTGAAGTGTTCATGGACGATTTTTCTGTCTTTGGATCTTCCTTTGAATCTTGTCTCCATAATCTATCTCTTATGCTTCAAAGATGTAAGGAGACAAATTTGATCTTAAGTTGTGAAAGAGTCATTTCATAGTACAAAAAGGGATTATCTTGGGACATATTATTTCTAAGGGGATTGAGGTAGATAAGGCAAAAGTTGAATTAATTCACAGCCTTCCTCCTCCTTCTTCGGTGAGATAAATTCGATCTTTTCGTGGCCATGATGGCTTTTATCACCGCTTCATCAAAGACTTTAGCAAGATATCTCTGCCTGTGCCATCTTCTTGCCAAGGATACTACTTTCAAATTTGATGAAGCATGTTTGGAAGCTTTTAAGAAGCTCTGTTCATTACTCTCTTCCACCCTAGTCTGGCACCACCTAACTGGTCTCTTCCCTTTGAGATCATATATGATGCATCCGATTATACATTAGGTGCTACTTTTAGGCCAGCGTATGGATAAAGCTCCTCATGCCATTTATTACGCCAGCAAGACCCTCTCAGATCCTCAATTGAATTATACGACAACTGAGAAAGAGTTGCTAGCTGTTGTTTATGCATTGGATAAATTTTGTTCATATCTTCTTGGATCCAAGGTCATTGTCTTCATGGATCATGCCACGTTAAGGCATCTGCTTGCAAAGAAAGAGACCAAACCTCGACTCATTCGTTGGATACTCATACTCCAAGAGTTCAACATTGAGATTAAGGACAAAAAAGGCACTGACAATGTTGTAGCAGACCATCTCTCTCAGATTCTTATTGAGAACACTTTTGATTTTTCTCCAGTTTATGATTCCTTCCGGATGAGCAACTCTTTCAGATTTCTCATGTGTCGCCTCCTTGGTTTGCTGACATTGTCAACTATCTTGCAGTTGGAAAAATTCTATCCCAATGGTCTAAGCAAGAGAAAGACCGGTTCTTCGCTCAAATCAAAAATTTCTTTTGGGAAGACCCGGAATTGTTTAAGTATTGCCCGGATCAAATAATCTGGAGATGCATTCCTGAAAATGATGTCTAAAACATTCTAAAATTCTGTCACACTCTCAAATGTGGAGGATACTTTAATGCTAAAAAGACTTCATCTAAAGTCCTTCAAAGTGGGTTTTATTGGCCTTCATTATTCAGGGTTGCTTACAATTTTTGCAAGTCTTGTGAGTGATGTCAAAAGCTTAGGGCCATGTCTAAAAGAGATATGATGCCACTGAACTCAATTTTAATTGTTGAAATTTTGATGTATGGGGAATAGATTTTATGGGACCATTCCCATCTTCCTATGGCTATTTCTACATTCTCTTAGCGGTGGATTATGTATCTAAATGGATAGAGGCTAAGGCAACCATAACCAATGACCTTGATGTAGCGGTCAAGTTCATTCAAATAAACATATTCAGTCGGTTTGGTACACCTAGAGCACTTTTAAGTGACGGAGGATCTCATTTCTATAATCGCTATCTTCGATCTGTCCTCCTTAAGTACTCTGTCACTCATAAAGTTGCCATGCCTTACCATCCTTAATCGAGTGGTCAAGTGGAAGTCTCAAATCAGGAAATCAAAAATATTCTTGAAAAGACGGTCAGACCGGACCGCAAAGATTGGTTATTACAACTGAACGATGTGCTTTGGGCTTACCGAACTGCGTTTAAGACACCAAATTGGCATGTCACCTTACCGGCTGAATTAGAGCATCGTGCCTTTTGGGCAAAAAAATGTGCAATTTCAATCTTGATCAGGCCGACTCTAACCAAAAATTGCAGCTCAATGAGCTAGAGGAAATCCGGAATGAGGCTTATGAAAGTGCCAAAATTTATAAAGCAAAGACTAAAGCATTCCACAATAAGCATATCGTCAAGAAGTCTTTTGCTTCGGGTCAAAAAGTTTGGCTTTTTAATTCCTGTTTGCAACTCTTTCCTGGGAAACTCCGTTCACGGTGGGAAGGTCCTTTCCTTATCATTTTTGTCTTCCCTCATGGTACAGTTGAGTTGCAAGACCCAAAGAATGGGAATCTTTTTAAAGTCAATCGTCAGCGGCTTAAGCCTTACATTAACAACCTAGTCCCGGTCAGATATGTGGATTCAATCATCTTGACGGATCCAATTTATGAGGACTATTTAGATTCCCATAACGTCTAGCTATCGACATTAAATTTAACATTTCAAGGAAGCAATTCTTTCTATTCCAAGCTTCCTTATATCTTTGTTACCATAAACCAAAATTTTTAGAAAATAACTAAGTAGAGACTCCACTTGGAATCATCTAGATTTCCATTTCAGTGGTCATTGTGGGTTTCTATAGTCCCATTATAGTTTCGGTAACATCTTCGGGAATTTTTGGGCTCATCTTCAGCAAATAACTGACAAATTTACGTCCGAACGCCAATTTCTGAGAAGACCCGCGTCTGGATGCCACTACTTACGTACGGACGTTACTACTCGCGTCCAGACGCCAATCTCTAGGCACTCTCGCATCCGGACGCCACTACCCGTGTTCGGACGCCATCTCTATCTGTACCACGAGCTGCACGCATGAATCACCAGCGTGCCCCATTCCATCATCTCCCGTCTAGACGCCATAACCTAATTGTGAATCCGAGCCCATGAATTTTTATTATAAGTTACATCTTTCTCTTTTTATTATTCATTCCATCTTTTCTCTCTACGACTCCCACCTCATTTCCCTACCTTTCTCACCTTCTCAATCTTCTCTTTCACCATCTACATCTCCATCTTTTCATATTCTTCACTTCTCATCATCATCATTCCATCAAAAAGGGCAAAGTTTGGAACTCCAACTTGAGGTAAGTTCTTTTCACTTCCATCTTTCAACTCTTGAGTATTTTATAGAGGTTAGGGCTTAATTTTGTGGAGGATTTATCTATTATGTGGGGATTTGTTGTGCTTCTATTCTAGGTTCATGGATCTTGGGTTCAAATCATTCTAATCTTAATATATGTTCCCTTCTTTTCAGTCTTACACACCACATGTTTGACAAAAGTCCTGAACCAAATTTCTTCACTCAAATGTCTTCTGGTTCTACTTCCATGCGTCTACACACTTCCAAAAGCTCTTCTGAGGAGGCTCTTACTCCGGATTGGTCTAATTGGCCAATTGAACATGAGTTTGAATTAACCATTGAGCATGAATTCCAAGATCACCCGAAAATGGTGTGGTCGGTCTTGGAATTGAGAAATTATAGCCTCATAGCTTTATTTAAGCCATGTACTTATGCTTTCTTTCCACAAATCATCCGACAGTTTTATTCTAACATGACTTACTCATGCGCCAAGCCGAATGTGATAAGGACAACAATTGATGGCACACCTTATGAAGTCACCGTCATTGACATTGCTACAACTTGGCATTGTCCTTTGACTTCTCCTTTGAATGAGGAGGAGGAGCCTATTTATGGTGCTTTCTCGGGCACCATCACCTTACCGGACATTGTGCATGAAATATGTCATAATACTTTCACAACTCGTCACACAACCAACACTAACAAGTCTTACATTCCATGCCGGCTTTGGTTCATAGACTCTGTCCTTGCTAAGAATTTTTTTTCCAGTGGCTAAGCATTCTGAAAGAAAGGGTGCTTTTCTAGACACCCTCTATGCCGCAGAACAAGGTTATTGGTTTTGTGTCCCACAACTCATATAGGACCAAATTCTAAAGTTGTATCGTGATCTCCTTGTTAGACAATTGGATAATGTCATGACATGGTCATTCCTCTTTCCCTATTTGGTCACGAAGATGCTAAAAAATAAGGGGCTTAAGGTGCGACGTAAGGAGGACAAGGAGGAGGATGTGTACAGTTACAATCTCACTGAGTGGAAGAAAAGCAGCTCCCAATTAAAAAAGGCTCGACAGCTCCACATTGGTGATGAATTCAATTAGGGTGATGTTAATGTTCTTATGGAGGCTGCATATGATGACCCTGTACTTGTTAGCCCACAGTCACCTGTTATGACTAGAGCAGAGTACGACTCTCTCAGCACCAGGATTGACAATCTGCAGCTGCAGGTCGGTACCATGGAGGGCAACCATATGGAATTTCGTAAGGAGACTAGAGAAGGACAACAGCTCTTGTCGGTGATGATACAGTCACTAATTGATCTTACTCCTGGGGGAGCAGACACTTCCTCCTCTACTCCGAGGGCAGACTGATTTTATATTTGCTTCTTTTATTTCATACTATTTGTTTATGTCTTGAATTTTGCTACTATTTTAGGCCGTGTTTGGCATAACAATTGTAGGTTCACTTTTTGATGTGCACAGATTTTGGTTTGTTTCCTGGTTTTTAATAAAGCATGACATATTACTTCATATTTATAACACTCACTCCAAGATCAAGAAGTGCTCTGTCTATCACATTGTTTCCAATGGTGCACGAAATGGTAGGAGCACCAGGATCTTTAAACTTAGGAGGAGTGCTATACCGAAATGACTTTCTGAGGATCGCTGAGGATTACTTTGACAGCCTCCAAAGACTCCTCGGTAAGCTTTTTAGCTTCATTCTCATCCTTTGCTTTCAAAAACCTGGGCAGAGGGTTCTGTAGTTACTATTTGGATATGCTCCCAGGAGGTGTGATCGATTGGGACTGTTTTGTTACCTTCTTTGCCTTATTCTGTGTCAATATATAGCATTCTTTGGTAGCAACTTGATACCCCCTGAGGTCAATAACCTCTTTACCGTCCGGAGACGAGCATCATATCACTTGATGAAGGGTAGATGGAACCCCGTTCATTCGGTGGATCCAGCCTCTTCCCATAATGAGATTATAGGAAGGGTGGATCTCCGTTAAAACAAAGTTCTCCTTCAGTATCCTCTTTGCGGTGGTCACGAATAGGTCAATTACCCCAAAGGGGTCCACCTTTGTACCATCAAAACCCATCAAGGGGCTGGAGGTGGGCCAAATTGATGATGACAGAATCCCCAGCTGCATAAAGACCGCCTTTGTGATGATGTTGGCACTGTTACTCGTGTCTATCAAAACCATCTTAATCATATAATTCTCCACCAAGAGATTGATGACCAATGTTGACGCTTCCCGAAGCGATAGCATTCACTAAGGATAACCTCCTTAGCTTATGGGCTATTCTCAATTGGGACCTATATACCTCCTCTAACTCTTGATCATCCTCCGATGTTCCATATACTGCATGGATGACCTTTACTTGATTACCTTCAACTTTCTAAGGATTGACCTCTCGAGGCTTCACGTACTCCTTTGTTGCGAAATAGTCTGCCAATTCACCTCTCAGTATCATGTTTTCCACCTGCCGCCTAAGGGATCTGCAATCATTAGTTGTATGCTCGTAATCTCTATAGTAGGCGCAGTGCTTGTTCTTGTCTCTCTGTTCCAAAGGTTGCCTTATTGGCTGAGGGGCTACAAACTTCATCTTATTCTCCTGGAATAGCTGAGCCAAGGTTGTGCAAAGAGGTGTGAACCTTTCCTTTGTCCTTTGCCTTTTCTCGGGTATTTGAATGGCTGGTGCCGAAATGTGCTGCTTTTTTTGGCTTTTTGAGTTTGAAACCCTTTCCTGAGGCTTGTTTTCTACTGTAATGAGGGTGGCATGCTATGCTCGGTGGGCCACATTCTCCTCAAGCCAGATGTAGATCTGTGCCCTAGCGTTGAGAGTTTATATATCCAGAGGGGAATATTTAACTCGGGATGTATGGAACTTGGTTCCCTGAATCATTGCAAGTTTAAATGTTTGTATTGCGGTAGCAGGATGACAATCTACCATTTCTGAAGCCTTCATGTTGAATCTGGACAAGAAATCCTATAGTGTTTCGCCTTTCTTCTACCTTATAGTGAAAAGGCTACTAATACTCTTCTTTTGCTTCTTATTACCGCAATACTATGCCAGGAACATAGTGCACAGAGTTTCATAGTCTGGAATAGATTTGTGTGGCCTATTCCTGAACCACTCCAGCGCAGCCCTTGTCAGACTGGTAGGGAAAAATTTGTACATCCATGGGTTATTGTGATCGTCCAGAGCCATTTTTTGTGCGTAGTGATCTAGGTGCCGAGAAGGATCTCCCGTACCATCAAACTGGGTAAAGGAAGGCATAGTGAATTTCTTAGGTCTGTCAACAAGGTACACATCATCAGTAAATGGGGTCTTCACGAGAGAATTGTTATGTTCCCTAGCCATCTTGGCAGGCGTTTGAACTCTCAAGAGTTTCTTCTCGTCAAAGGCCTCCTTTACTCCTGCACTATCTGGAACTCCATTAGACTATACCGTAAGCTTACGGCTAAATTCGGCTTGCTCGTCCTGTATGCGATGAGGAAGATTGTCCGAAGCTACTGCCTCGGACCTTGTCTTCTGCTCTTGATGAACTTCACTGGGCCGAACTTCACTAAGCCGAACCCCATTGACCTGAGGCTCGTTTTGGTTGGGAGGGGGCGCAACCAAATTAACTGGTGGTGGTTGAGGTGTCAACTGAGCCATAGCCGTTTGAAGGGTGTCATTTTGCTGTTGAAGCAATGTAATCTGGGCTACGCTGGCTTTATTCGCCTGACGAAGTGCTTCGAATTAGTGCAAGAACTCTTCTCACATCTTTTGCATCAACTCCATCTGCTGATCAGCTACCGTTGATTCTCCGTTCGACATTCTAGATCGTGGAAACAAAAACAATTTGAAACAAAAGTGGGAGTATATTTCTATAAGCTTCCTACAGACGGCGCCAAAGTGTAGATGCAGAATTTCTCTCAATTAAAATAAATAAAAAGAAATATACAACTCATTCAGAATAAGCAAATTTAATACCCAGAATAAGTGTATAATGCTCGATGATTTTATTGGAGGTCTAAACCTCTATTTATAGGAAACAAAGTGGTGGAATCATGCTAGGACTCGCATGGCTTGTCCTCCAATCCATTCCATATATGACATTCTTTATAATTACAATCCTTTCCTTCTTACAATTCTTTCCATGCCGGACTTTCCTTACACAGAACTTGTTTTCTTTGTTGATTCCTTTGTCTTGTAGGACTGGTCTACCTTTGATTAGGATTGGGCTGAATGTGGGCTGATCCAGACGATTGAGCTAATGGGCTTGGAGTTCACCCTTGGTGCCTCGGGCTATTGACGTCTGGGCTTGGTAAGTGGGCCGGATGGCCTGAGTCAGTGGCCTATATGGAAGCCAAGACTTTGTTTGGGCTTGCTCTGGACTGGGTTCTCCCAATTTAGGCTTGACACCGATTGGGCCCTTGTTGTACCTAAGATAATTTTGTAGTGTGATAACGTGGACAATTCTTACTTGAGAGGGGGATTTTTTCCCTCCACAACTTTGGTTTTGGAAATGTTATCAAACGAGTATCATACTTTAAATTTATATAAAAGCCGCTTAACATGTATATCGTCAAGTATGAAGTGAGAAGGGATTGTTCCTAAGGGATTGAACACGTGTTGGGATTAAACTTGGTTTTAAAGTTAATTAGATTGTAAAACAAAGAGAGAGAGAGAGAGAGTTTGAGAGAAAAATATTTTGGTGAAGTGATTAAGCTAGAATTCAATTGGAAGTATGGAAATGGAAATGACAATACAAGTAAATTAAACTAAGAATTAAAGAGATAGGAAGAGAGTCTTAGGGTTAGGATTCACCACTAAGCTTTTGCAATTAACCATATGCTTTCAATTAATGGGGAAATCGTTAGTATAATTACAGATGTGGCCACATTATCATCACAAATCACAATTGTAAGCATAGATTATCAACATCGATAATGAATTGTCTACCTAATGATAATTAAACTAAAGTGTAGAACTCATTCAAGACTATGTCATAACCCACCATACACATTCACAAATGTATCCAATAAGAGCACACATCAATCAAGAGGATAATACTAATTGTAATTAGAAGCATGGATTAACATAATCAAGCATGAATTGCCTACTTTACTACAATTAACTAATGACAGGTAAGTTAATTTATAGAACAACCCATCAAGATTAAACCTTTATCTATCAAATTAATTGACAATTGTATCAAATAAGTATCATACTATGGTCATCACTAAACACAACTACAAGAAGTATCTAGTGTAGAATATAATTCTAAAGTAATCACACATAGACATGCAAATTACATATAGAATTAATGAAAGAATTAATTTTATATTATCTAATGAAGAATAAAATCCCTAATTAATCATATATAGACATATAATCAACTTGGAGATTTCAATGGAAGAATTCATCAACACAAGCCCTAATTTGTCAAATCAAGCATGTATATATAAATAAATTACAAGGCCATACATTTAATTACAACATAATAATTCCCCAAGAAAAGAAATACAAAGGTTTAGATTACATGAACTTAGGGCTTATCCAAGCCCTAAGTGAAGAACTAGCTCATGGAGGAGAGGATCATGGTGTCAACAAGCTATATCTCCATCTTTTGGCCCTTCATCTTTGAGTTTTTTCAAAACCTTAGCCTGTTCTTCTTCTATTCTCTTCTTTCGCCTTTTTCCCAGAGAGAACGTAATTAATTACAGAATATAAAACTTAATAAAAATAAATAATAAAAACTAACTATAAATAAAGGTCTTGTTTTCCCTTACAAAACCTAATAAAGCCCATAGGTTACAAAAATAAGCCTAAAAGACCAAAGCCCGTAGCCATCAAAACAACCCGTAACTTAAATTGCTGCCAGTAAGCCTAGCGTCGGGACACAGAATTTGGCATCAAGACGCTGTGTAATGTGGATTCGCGTTCAAATGCCAAAAGCTGCATCGAGACGCAATATAGTGTCTGTTGCATTTTCCTGCTTCCTTCTGAATTTGTCCTGATGCGTTCTGGAACTTTTTGCTTATCTCCAAAAATGCAGTAATGGACCGATTTAAACCCGTTTGAACTTTATTACCCTAAAATACACATAAACATAAATTAGGACTAAAACATAAAAGTAAGATAGATGCAAAAACTGAAATACCCTAACTTAGGTGCTAAAATGTGCAACATTTAAGCACTTATCATGGTGCACAGCAAAGGCCTTCTTAGTCTGCCATAGTACAGTCTGGATTTAGACCACCGCCACCACCACAGCCAGCTTTAACTTCTCAGGGATCGAGACCAGCTGGAAAGGGTACTTTTACTGGGACTGGTTAGTAGTCGGGAGTTCAGGCTGGAGGTTTACAGGCCCAGGCATCCCAGAGTTATGTGTATGCATTACCTGAGTCTTCTTCAGGATCATCAGTGGTGAGGGGTATGTTTCTAGTCTTTGGATCTTGGGCTCATATTTTATTTGATTCTAGTGCATCTCATTCATTTATTTTATATTCATTTGCACTTGTATCAGGATTGGAGATTAGTTTTCTAGACCGAGCGTTATGTGTTGATACGCCGTATTAGTGGTTCCTTGGTTTTGAGTAAAGTGGTGCAAGATTACACTATTGTGATTGCTGGGAGGACTCTGGTTTTTTATCTCATCATTCTTGAGATGATGGGGTTTGACGTCATTCTCTGGATGAACTGGTTGTCATCATTTTATGCTACAATAGACTGTTTCAGTGGTAGAGTTTCAGTTTGTACGCCTGAGGGATAGTGGTTTTTCTTTGTGGGAGATCGAGGTGATTTCCTCGTTTCGGCTTGTTATGGTGTTCGTGGTCGGGACCGTTGTGATTTCTTCTTAGCTAGCATCCTAGCTGAAAAAAATGATGATGTAGGGACAGTTTATCCATTAGTTGTTTGTGACTTCTTAGATTTATTTCCGGACGACTTACCGAATTTACCTTTTAGAAGAGAGGTTGAGTTTGTGATTGACTTGATGCCTGGTACCACGTCGATTTGTATGGCTTCGTATCATATGGCACTAGTAGAGCTGGAAGAGTTAAAGAAATTGTTAGATGATTTGAGACTGAAAGGTTTTATTTGGCCTAGTGTTTCACCGTGGGGCGCGCCAGTGTTGTTTGCAAAGAAAAATGATGGTTCTATGAGGTTATGTACTGATTATCGAAAATTAAATCATGCAACCATCAAGAACAAGTATCATTTATCGCGAATTGATGATTTATTTGATCAGTTGAGGGGAGCTATTTGCTTTTCCAAGATTGATCTAAGATCTGATTACTACTAGTTACGAGTTCAGGATGAGGATATTCCGAAGACAGCTTTTCATACACGGTATAGCCATTATGAGTTTCTTGTGATGCCTTTTGGTTTGACTAATGCACCAGCGGCATTCATGGATATGATGCATCGTGTCTTCCATTGATATCTGGACCAGTTTGTGGTAATGTTTGTGGATGATATTCTTATATATTCATGATCTCGGGAGGATCACGAAATCCATCTGAGGATTGTGTTACAGATGTTGAGAGAGCACCATTTGTATGCCAAGTATTCAAAGTGTGAATTTTGGCTATAAGAGGTGAAATTTCTAGGACACGTTGTTTCTGGTAGTGGTGTATCAGTTGATCCTTTAAAGATAAAAATAGTCCTTTATTGGGAATGTCCCAAGAATGTGTATGAGATTAGGAGTTTTCTTGGCTTAGCGGGTTATTACTGTAGGTTTGTGAGGGACTTTTCTCGCTTAGCCACTCCTATGATGAGAATGACCCGAAAGGGGATCAAATTTGATTGGACTGAAGCTTGTGAGTCATCTTTTCAGGATTTAAAAACAAGATTGACTATGGCTCCAGTGTTGGTGATACCTGAGCATGGTTTGGGTTATATTGTCTTTTGTGATGCCTCTCGGGATGGTTTGGGTTGTGTGTTGATGCAGAGTGGTAAAGTAGTGGCTTATGGATCTAGATAGTTGAAGATTTACGAGCTAACTATCCCATTTATGACTTGGAGTTAGTAGCAGTTGTCTTCGCTTTGAAAAGCTGGAGACATTACTTGTATGGTAAGAGATTCGAGGTGTTCTTGGATCACAAGAGTCTCAAGTACCTTTTCTCTTAGAAGGACTGGAACAATAAACAGAGACGATGGGTTGAGTATTTGGACGACTATGATTTTGATTTATAGTATCATCCGGGTAAGACAAATGTGGTAACAGATGCCTTAAGCCAGAAGTCTCACGGGATTTTTGTTAGTTTAGCCATTCAGAAATGGAAGATGTTAGAGACTATGACAGAGATGGGATTACAGTGTTGTGACAGTAATGTTAGTAGTGAGTCAGCTTTTCTGTTTAGTCTTATGGTTTAACCTACTCTTATTATGCAAGTGATTGAATTACAGAGACATGATTCAGATTTAGCTGTTATTCGTCAGTTGATTTAAGGTGGGGACATAGTAAAAGACTGGGCCTTACACACAGATGGTGGTTTATGGTTCAGAGGTTTGCTTATGGTTCCTACAGTTTGTCGGGAGGATGTGTTACGAGAATTTCATACTTCTCATTTTACTGTTCATCCAGGTGGTACCAAAATGTATCATAACTTGAAACGTCAGTATTGGTGAAATGGGATGAAGACAAATGTGGCTCAGTTTGTTGCTAGATGTCTTACCTGTTAGCAGGTAAAGGCAAAGCATCAAAGACCCGCAGGTTTATTGCAGCCATTGCCTGTAACGTAATAGAAATGGGAGTGCATTGCTATGGATTTTGTGATAGGGCTTCCGAGGTCATAGAGGGGTAATGAGTCTGTTTGGGTCATTATTGATAGATTGACTAAGACAGCTCATTTTTTGCCTATTAAGACGACAGATTCTGCTAAGGTACTTGGCAGATTGTATGTCAAAGAGATCGTCAGATTGCACGGGTTCCAGTGTCCATTGTTTTGGACAGGGATGCCAAGTTCACATTGAAGTTTTGGGAAGGACTTCACGCAGTGTTTAGTTCACCGTTGCATTTTAGTATGGCATTCGATCCACAAATGGACGGTCAGTCAGAGCGTACTATCCAGATCTTAGAGGATATGCTTTGGGCTTGTGTACTTGACTTTGGTGATAGTTGGGAGGATCATTTACCTCTTGTTGAGTTTGCCTATAATAACAGTTATCAGTCGAGTATTGAGATGGGTCATTTTGAGGCATTGTATGTGTAAGGACCCGGTCATTTGCCTTCCTTTCCTTTTTCTTGAAATTTTACGAATGAATTTTTTTCGTTTAATTTTCTTTTCTGAGCTCTGTTTCGTGTCGCTTAGTGTCATCTCGAGTGCTCAGAATTGGTTTCTGAGACTCTTTCATGTGAATTGACAACTTCCTTTGAGGACCGAGTCATTTTCGCATTTTTTGTTTTTCGGACACTATGCGCTATTTCGTCTTTTCCCTATTATGTCATTTTCCCTATTTCGTCTTATCTCTGTTTGTCAGTTTTTGGCACAACCTCACTTCTCATGCTCGGAGTTGGTTTTTGACTTCACGTGCCTTCATCTTGAGTGGTTTCCACGAAATACGTATCTTTACTTTTGCAAGAAAGTATTCTGGTTGCTCCCGGTGTCCATAGGGGCATGGATGCAAAGTTCTTTGAAATTATTTTCTTTTCTTGGGGTGTTTTTCGTAAATATCTTTTGAAGATATTTTATTTTAGGGGTTTTTAAGAAAATATTTTTGGAAGATATTTTCATTTTGGGCCATAAGTGCAGTTTTCAATTTTTGGAGGTGCCATTGTGCAATTAATGAAAGTTATTGCAAAATGTCTTATTTTGAGCCTGGATTCTCGTACAAGATTCATTTTCACATTTCGTCGAGTTGTGTACTCTTGGAATTTCCTCCTGGACGATGTTTTCCAGTTTCAGGGTTTATGGCCCCAGTTAGCGCCAAATTTGTTTTGGGCATAATTTTTTGCTCGGGACTCAATTTTTGACGCTGTTTCTTCCGTTGTTTATATTTTATTATTTTGAATCTTTTTCGTTCACAAAGTTTTGCCATTTTAGCGCGTCTACTCAAATTTTACTTTTTCGGACCCGGCGAGGTCCGTTCGGGGCACTTTTTGAGATTTCTATAAAAGGGGGGTGAGATATTACATTTTTCATCTTCTCCCCTCTTCATGCACGACCTGGAGCTCCCATGGCAGCCCAAGGGGTGCTGCCATCTTCTCTCTCCTCTTTTGGTTCACTTTTCCTTGATGGAAAGTCTTCGGCCTTAACGTTTGTTGTTCCCCTCGCCGTGCTCTACCTTTCCCCCTTATTAGAATTCAGTTTTGACCATTTCTTGAGTTTGGTTTTGAGGTCAAGTTATGATTTTGATAGGGCTTTCATGGGGGTTATGTTCACGGCGTTGTCCCCGACAAAACCTCTCGGTATCGTCGAATTCGGAGCACTTTTATTTTGGTGGGCCTTTGGGATTTTCATCTCAAATTGAGGTAGGAGATGTTCTAGGTTTAAATTCTTGTTATATAGCATGTTTGTGATGCTTATACTACTTGTTTGCATGATTAAATATAAAATCTAGAGATTTTATTATTTATTTTTCTTGTACGGGATCTAATTTTTCCGGTTGCTCATGACTTGGTTTAAACATGTAGCATGATTTTATATTGCCCCTTGATATGCTCATTGTCGTGTATTAAAATTGGAACATTTGAATAAGTATTAAAGATTTTATTTAATATTTATCTTAGGTGAAAGATTAATTCACATGGCCTTAACTAGCTTAAAATCAATATGTGTTAGCATATTAAATTAGGCCTTTGCATGCTCTCCAACATAGTTGAATTTGAAAGTAATTGGAGGTGTTTTGAAAATTAGTAATTATTAATTAATTTGATTAATTAATTTGCCCCGAGTGCACTATTCACTCTATTTGAATTTTGACTTGATATTCTTGATCTACATGCCATATAGCTTCACATATATTTGATTTAGAATATTCGGTGAGGTTTTGAAACCTTTTATTTAATTAAATTCCATGTTTAAGATTTAATCCTCATGGTGATATATACAACTTGGGATTGTATTGTGGCATGCTAGAAAATTAAGCTTTGGTGTGGTTGTTCACATATATTAAATTGGGATTAATTACATGAGAATTGCAACTTTTAATTTATATTTAACTTTAGTGAAAATTTAATTCACATGGTCTTAAATTGAATGAAATAAACTTGTAATGTGATATTACATTAGTCCTTGACATATTCTCTAAGATATGTTAAATTGAGAGCATTTGGTTAAGTTTAAAAATTTAGAGATTTTAATTAAAATCTATTTTGTGGTCCCATTAACTTAATTAAGGTTTTAACTTGATATTTGTATTGGCCATGACTTGCTTACTAGTATATATTAATTTGGGACTATTAGAAGTTGTTTGAACCTTGGTAATTAAATTAGCATGATTTAATTAAAGTTCTAATTTGTTGTTCCAACAACCTAATTGAGTTTTAGAATGGATATAGGTGATGACCATACCATGTCCTTTAACATGTATTAAATTGAGGTTATTTGGAATTGAATCGGAATCTAGAGAATTTAATTGTGTTTATCTATTTAAATTCTTTCAATTTGCTCCATGATCTAGTTGTGTTTTAGAAGTGGTTTCTATATTCAAATCATGAACTTAGACTTGTTGTATATTCATTTGGTTATGTTTTGAACATTGGATAACATAGTTGCTATGTTTGTATTCATGAGAATATGTGTTCCTTATTGAATATATTGTTGCCTTGTGTAATGATTTGCACACTTCGTGTTTAACATCTTTCATGCATAGCGTGTAACGAATCGCACACTGAAGATTCGACATTCATCATATCATATTAGTTGTGGATTTAGAGCATGTGTCGTATAGGTTTCCAAATTTGGTTGTGCTTAGTAGATAGTTGATTATCTTGCATATTCCTGTTGATATATGCGTTGTTGCACAACTTGTTGATTTTGAAAACTTGGGGATGTCGTTGTTTGACTATGGCTAGGACGTGGTTCTAGTACGGGGGATAGTCCCTCTATATGGTCTAGTGTGCACATAGGGAGGTTACCCATGGGCTAGTAACCCTAAAGTAACTATGTTGTCGGTCTGATTCGGCGTGACGTCCGAGTATCCACTTTGTTTGATTTCTCATTTCATTTTCAAGTTGATAACTAGATGATGTTGTAACTTGTTGTTTCTTATTTGTCGTTCCATTTTAAGTTACAGGAGGTTAACTTTACGAAATAGTGCTTTATGCGTTGTATTGGAAGTTCCAATGTTGGTTAAATTGTATCGATATTGAAAATCGTGTTTTGACGTTCTAATAAAGCTTAGGATTGATCCTATTGATTCATTTATAACATAGACGTTAGGTGGCATGAACCACTACTGTTATTTTGTGCTTTAAATTCTAAGTTGATGGCTTTGAGAACTTAAACCTTGTTGCATTGTATAACATGCTCTTTTGTTGTTGAATTGCATGGATAATGTGATTCTTGTTAACTTGTATTCAAATATACTTTTGTTATGTTGTATAGATTACTTTAGACCTAGTTCAATTGTATTGAAAATGCAATTCATGTTAATATATGCTCAAGCATTCTTCTTGTCGTGTTCTTTAGATTATCCCAACCATGATTCGTTTCATACACATATGTATATCATGATTCTTATTGCTTAGACTCTAAGGTAACTTAGGATGCTCGCCGAGTTTCACTTGGACATAGACGTTAGGTGGCATGAGCCCCTTTAACATGTTTCACCTTAAGGTGATAAATTTGTAAAATGCTAAGTCGATACATGCTCATCTCCTACGAGTAGCTTTATGTTACTCACCCCTACGATACTGGGGTGTATTTCAGGTACGAAGACTTGGTTCGTGAAACCTAGCATTCCTTGGATGTCGTGTAGCTTTCAAGTTTCCATTTCATGCAAATATTAGTATGAAATGTCATTTTGTAGACTTATATGTCAAAATATGTATATTTGATTCCATGTATGTAATGTATACATAAGTGCACTCCTTTCAATGTATTTGACATGGATGAGATGAGGCCGGAGGCCAATGACATGTATATTGTATTCTATACAACTTTTTCACTTCATGAAATATTATGAAAACCTTGAAAAATCGCAACTCATTGCTTCACCATGGTTGCATCGGGTGTGGGAATTCCATTTTCATTCTTTCATAGGGTCTTATTAATCTTGTATGAAGTATGACCAAGGGCCAAATGGTCATTTGACTCCATTTTGTATTTTTGGATTCCATGTTTTCCATTCCAAGTCCATTTTTGCCTTTTTGCCTGTTGGGGGGTCGGATGTTGCATCGGCTATATTTTTAAGCCATGGACCATTGTAGCGCGTCTAAATAGGTAAGTTACGTTTGCGTGCATAGTCGTTTCCATGCAAAACCTCATCGTTTGTGTTTTGAGCCTCTTGTGAATTCATTTCGCATTTTTTTTGCATATTCTGATCTAAGGGCATTATGGACCTTTCACCTCAGTTTTATTTCCTTCTTTCGACATGGTCGCTTAGAAAACGTGATTTTAGAGGGGGTTTCTTTTTCGTGTTTTTCCAGAAAAGGTCGTCTTGGTACCAGAAATCCCTCGTGAAGTTTCAGCTTCCAGTTTTCATTTAGCAGCTTTATGACCCTCTTGTTCAGTTCTAATCTAGGGGTATTTTCGGGATTTCACAGTGAGTTTTTTTCGATTCCGTCCGCGCTGTCAGGTAGAAAACTCGATTTTAGGGGGGTTTCTTCTTCGTGTCTTTCCAGAAAAACTCATCTTGACCTCCGTTTCAAGCATCAGTTCTGGGCAGATAAAAAAAAAATGTAGCAGCAGCCAAGGGCTGCCACCAGCCGTGTCTTTGGGCGCCGGTGGGCTTGTGCATGGGCGCCATGTGCGCCATGGCCCCTTGTCGGGCCGCCGCGACGTCAATTCTTCTTTTGGGCTTTTCTCCTTTGTCCGGACTCCGATTCAAGTGAATTTTTTTTTGAACTTGACTAATTTTTCGCTGTCTTTCCAACGGTGTGCTCGGTTACACCCGGTTCTTCCTGGATAATTACCAGTTTACCCTTTTTTCTTTAAGTGCTCATTTTTTTCTTCGTCATGCCGTTTCTCCTTTGTTCGGACTCCGAATCATGCGATTCTTGAGTCCATCTTGATTAATTTTTTGTTCTCCTTCCAGCGGTGTGCTCGGTGGCACCCGAATCTACTATTTTTAGAAATGACTATTTTGCCCCTGGGGGCTTATTTGTCATATTTTCGATCTTTTGCTTCCGCATCAGTTCTTGTTGAGTTCCACGACCTCATGGAAGGTCACTTTGACTTCTTAGAGTCTTATTTTCTGTTTTCGCTTCCGCATTCGGATCCGTTATCGGATCATCCTTACGGTTCATCACAGGACACGCTGGCCTAAAAACCAGGGTCGTCACAGTATGGTAGGCCGTGTCGTTCTCCTATTTGTTGGGCTGAGGTGGGTGAGACAACTGCCTTAGGACCAGATATTATTCTAGAAACTATAGAAAAGATTAAGTTAATTCGGCAGCGGTTGTTGACTGCGTAGAGTCGACAAAAAAGTTATGTTGATAGGTGGAGACGACCGTTATCCTTTGAGGTGGGAGACTACGTGTTTCTTAGGGTTTCTCCACGAAAATGATTGTTATGATTTGGAAAGAGTGGCAAGTTGTCACCTCATTTTATTGGGCCATTTGAGATTCCGGATCGTGTAAGCGAGGTTACTTACAGGTTGGCATTGCCACCACAGATGGATAGAGTTCATAATGTGTTTCATGTTTCGATGTTACGGAAGTATGAACTTGATCCAACTCACGTGTTGAATTAGGTTGATGTTGACATAGATGAGGACATTTCTTATGAGAATGGACCCATTCAGATTCTTGATACTCAGGACAAAGTGTTAAGGGGTAAAACGGTGCCTCTCGCGAAGGTTTTATGGCAACACCACGGTGTCAATGAAGCTACTTGGGAACGAGAGCAGGATGTTCCTTCTGCATATACGAGAGCAGGATGTTCCTTCTGCATATACGAGTTTGTTTTCTTTCCCAGGTATGACTTGATTTCGGGGATGAAATCCTTTTATATTACGGAGACCGCGATGATTTGTTCCTTTTTATATATATTTCTTTTTATAATGTCAATTGATTAATTAAAGAAGGGTAGTGTGGTCTTTTGTTGTGAGTATGACATAAATGATATTTGATTATATAAGAGGGTATTATGGACTTTATTATACAAATGGCATAATTGGTGTTTTGGGGAAGTTTAGAGGGCTTTATGGTCATTCCATGGGGTTTTACCTTTGACCGATTGGGGACATGTGATCGGTATGACAATTATGCATTAACATTTGCAATAGCACAAATCATTGTAAAATAGGGCTATTGGTCGGGTAAGTCGAATCACTGGGACTGCTAGTTTATGGCATCTAAGATATCTAGAATCACTTTTAGAATGATGAAAGGGTATATAGAGGTTTGTTGGTTTGTCACTAAACTTAGGAATTTAAAATGCATAAAACAATAACTTGCAAGAACTTTAGTGAAAAGAAATTCAGAAATAGAAGACAAGGGAAATGAATCCTCCAACCCTTTACACATGCTAGAAAAAGACTAAATTAGGGAGAAACAATATATATAATGGTCAAGAATTATATAGCAACCTATTGTTGCCATATAATCGTCAAGAAGTTCATTAAATTAAAAACAAGAATAATCCATCAAAAGTTCATATAAATTGAACTACCTAAACTAGGGTGTAGTATCAAGCATACTCTCTTAAGTAAAAGATCATCAAGCCCTTAATCAAATGATAAAGCACATGAAGTTAGGAATCAAGCATAAACCATCAAAGGGATTACCTAAGCAATGGACTATCAAGGCTCTCTATCAACATGCGATTAAAACCATTCCACAACCTTATTTTCATTGTCACTATGAAAATACAAGCAATATAGTTAATAAAAGAAATCATCTAAGACAAGACAATTAACTCAAAATAACCATTTATAGACATTAGAATCCATTACAACAAGTGAGAAGCTCTAGGTCATGGAAAGACCAAAATTATACATTATTATCCCCAAAATATAAATTAATCTAGAACATGCTTACAAGGGAGGGCTTCATCACCTCACTAGATGAAGGTTTAGTTACCCATAGATACACTAGAGGAAGGAGGAAGCTTTGAGACTTCTTCCATTTTCGAGCTCAGCCCTTTAAGCCACACAAAAACCCTCTCTTCTAATCTTTCTCTCTTTAGAACTTAGCCAAATGTGAGATATGTCTTTTTCTTACAACCATACATGCCTTATATCCATCAAGATAGCCTCCCAACTACCCTTAAGTTCATGGCCTCTCATCCCTAGACAATATTAGAGCAATCCCCTAATTTAGGGGATAACATTTGGTGAGAAAAGAGGGAACCCATGCCTGGCTGTCTGCAAAATGGTGAGCGCCCGCGGGTGCTTACATCCGCAAGTGGTGTACTGGAGGTTTTGGCGGGCGCCCGCCCGCGATGGGGCGGCGAGCACCCGCAGGAGCATGGCGGGGGCCCACGGAGGAAGGCATGCTACTAGGATGTTTGGCGGGCGCCCGCGGAGGCTTGTGCTCATGGCATGTAGTCTTCTCCTTAGCCACTTTGGATTGGCCTGACGACACAATCGTCATTCTGAATATGATGCTACAAGACTTAAACACATGATAGCTCAAGAAACTTGGCTCAAAAACAGTCCCCAGCACGGCTTGCTTTGGTTCTTCAAAGGATCATCAAAACCGTTCCTTTAGCTATAATCAGGGGAACCGACCTGTAAATAAACGAAAACAAACAAATAAAGCTAAACTATGCATTATTATCAACTAATGGATGTAACTAATGCAAATAAGGGCGCTTGAATATGCAATATTCGGCGCTTATCACACCCCCAAACTTACATTTTGCTAGTCCCATAGCAAAACCAAAATATAGAACCTAACAAAAATGACAACATATGGAATGCTGACAACATGCATCAATCATGACGTGCAAAAATATCTACAAAGCTCAAATGTAACTTGGAACAACAGAAAATTGGAGACAGACTCATTAGGCAGACTACCTTGCATATATGAGGCCTTGATATACAACATGGTAAAACATATTTCAACTATTATGCATCAATCATCATAGTCTACATAAACACTTCAATTGTCATTTCAAAAATAAAATTAAACTCTAACTTCAGTGAAAATGAACTGGATTCCCAATATCGGCTTTTACCCTCTTTATCCAATCTTAGGAACACAAGTTTTCAAATCATTGAATTTCCTTCTAAATGGGATCCCTAAGGCATGACTTTATTAATAATACACTTTTTGTTACTTATTTTATATACATATTATGGTCGTGCAATGTCGAAGTTCCTTAAGCTTTCTAACCGACCCATGTAGCAAGTGTTAGGCCAACAACTCTCAAATCAGATGGCTTTAGGGTGCTAAGTGTAAAAACACTCCTAGGGCTTAATAACTCTAGTTAGAAAGGCTACGAACTCCAACGAACCATACTTATTTATTTATCTTTTTGTGAATGACCGTCAATGTCTAAGTATATCCATTTTCATCACAAAACCTTTCAACGTCTTGATTGTCAAATTCTCTTCCTCTATCACTTCTAATGGTTTTAATCCTATACTCCTTTTCATTTTCGACTCTTTTACAAAATTTAGAGAAAATTGTGTAAGTCTCATTTTTGTGTGAAAGGAAAAATACCCAAGAGAATCTAGAGTAGTCATCAACAATGACAAAAGCATAGAGTTTTCCACCTAGACTAGCTACTCTCCCTGGACCAAATAAGTCCATATGAATTAGTTCAAGTGGTCTTGTAGACGTTATATCCTTTTTTCTTTTGAATGATGACTTTATTTGTTTGCCTATTTGGCATGCACTACAAGTTTTATCTTTTGAAAAGTTAGTCTTTGGAAGGCCTTTGACTAACTCATGCTTATATAATTTTGAAATCAATTCCATGCTAGCATGACCTAATCTTCTATACCACAACCAACTATTTTCATTAGAAGATACAAGGCACTTAACATCTTAATCATGCAATTCACATAAAAGTAAAGTATACACATTTCCATTTCTAAGAGCATGAAATACTTCATTGTTATTCTTTTTAACAATGCATTTACCCGATTTAAAAAGCACATCATAACCTTTATCACATAGTTGACTAATGCTAAGCAAGTTATGTTTTAAGCCTTTGACAAGTAACACGTCATCAATAGATAGGGAAGAAGAGATACCAATAGATCCAATGCCAATGACCTTGCCTTTTGAGTTGTCTCCAAAAGTGACACTTCCTCCTTTATGAGGCTTGATTGAGAAAAAATTTGAACGATCTCCCGTCATATGTCTTAAGCATCCACTATCAAGAAACCACTTGTCCTTGGATGATGATGAAGTCTTCAAGCAAACCTACAAAAGGAATTTAAGTAATCTTCTTTTGGTACCCACATTTTCTTGGGTCCATTGGAGTTAGGAAGAGGCATATATGTTCCTTTAATAGCCCAAATTTCTTTTGTTTTGCATGGCCTAATAGGACAATGATTAATCTTATGTCCTAGCTTTTTACAATAATTACATTTTGGACTTTGAGAGGAATTTTTAACAAAATAGTCGTTCAAATGTTTTCTCTTCTTTATTAAACAAGAGTCTTTGTTGTGAGGATCATATCCAAGTCCATTCTTAGCATAAGCATTTCTTTGCTTGCCAAGCATAAGATTTAAATTCTCTCTACCTTTTGTGAACTTAGCTAAAGTCTCAATTTGATCTTCAATTATGACTTTTAATGACTTATTTTGGAAACCAAATCAATAGACGCTAATTCTTTAGCTAATTCACATTTTTTTACCTTTTTCAATGCTTCATTTTCAAGAAGAGATTTTTCAAGCTTTTGAGAGATAATGTAGTTTTCTCTTTTAAGACTAGCACACTTTTGAACCATCTTGCCTAATTCATCATGCAATTCTTTAAAAGCATCAAGTAAGTAATTATGAGCATCAACTAATTCATTATAAGTAGTTTCTAAATCAAATGAGTCATTGTTAGAGTTTACCTCATCTTCATCGGCCATGAGGCAAAGATTGACCAATTCATTGAGTTCATCATCACTTCCGGATCCATTTGAATCATCATCCTCCCATGTAGCACGCATGGCTTGGGCTTTCTTTTTTCCGTTCCTTTTCATTTTTGTATGCATAGCAATCCAATTTGAAGTGCCCCGGTTTTCCACAATGAAAACAACTAGATGCTTCTCTTTTTCCTTGCTCACTTGTGGAACCACTTCTTTTGAGATTGTTGGTCTTTTGGTACTTCTTCATTTGAAGAACTCTTCTCACGGTTTTGGTGATGAGTGCAATTTCTTCCTCTTCTTCATTATCGAGAGCTTTCTCAACTTCAACCTCCTTGGTAGTGGCTTGAAGAGCTAGATCTTTCTTGTGAGTTTCGTTGTTGTCATCTCCATTATTCATTTCTAGCTCATTTGCCATCAAAGAACCAATGAGCTCATCAATAAGGAGTGTGTTGAGATTTTTCGCTTCTTAAATAGCGGTCTTCTTAGCTTCCCAATTCTTAAGCAAGGATCTAAGAATTTTTCTCACATTTTCGGATGATGTATATGACTTTCCAAGAGCCTTCAAAGGATTGACAATGTTAGTAAATCGAGAATACATTTCACTAATTGTTTCTTTGTTGTTCATAGTAAATAATTCATATTTATGGACAAGCATGTTCATTTTAGATTCCTTAACATGACTAGTGCCAACATATGTAATTTCAAGTTTATCCCAAATCTCTTTGGCCGTTTCACAATCCGAAACTCTGTTGAATTCATTTTTGCTTAGAGCACAATAAAGATTTGTGATAGCCATGACATTACATTGAACAAGCCTACGCTCATTTTGAGTCCACTCATTATCGATTTTTGGAACTCTTTGGCCATCAACAACTTTGGTTAGAATGTGATTACCTTGTTCGGTGGCTTTCCAAGCATCGATGTTTAGACCTCTTAGAAATGCTCTCATTTTGATTTTCCAATAATTGTAATCATTTCCATTAAACCAAGGAGGTCTATTATTAGATTGACCTTTTTGATGAAAATTGGCCATGATCGTTCAGAGATTAGGCTTTGATACCAAATGTTGAACAATAATTGACTCTAGAGAGGGGGGGGGGGGGGGGCTGAATAGAGTCAATGGCCAATTAATAAAATTTACAATTTCACTAGAGATAAACAATTATGCAATAGTCAATTAAAGTAGATAATAATTCAAAGCATAAATATAAAAGAGATAGGGATAAGAATTTGCAAACAATGATACGGAGATTTTTAGCGAGGTTCGGAAGCTCCTACTCCTCGGCTCAAGATCCCTCTTGAGACTTCTCAATCCACTAGATTTTCTCCTTAATGGTGGAGAGCAAACCTTCACATAAAGCAAGCCTTTGCTTCCCTTTTTTTGCTAGGAGAACACCTTTCTCCTAGGCTTCTTTTGGGTCACACCAACCCTTACAAGTTTGTAAAAAAGATTGTAGTTGAAGTACAAGATTGAATTTCTCTCAAGATAGATTTACAATTTTTAAGCTCACAACTAGAGTAAGTAAATGAATAAAATAAAGCTCAAATCTCTAGATTGGAATGAGTGATCAAATGATTGCCTTGAATGCTCTAGAATGAAGCTCTTGATTAATCTTTAAATTGCTCTCAATGGATGTGTATATTATAACATAAGCTGCAGCTCCTATTTATAGAGAGAGGAAGTCAATATAGCTGTTGGAGGTCAATATAGCTGTTGGAGATGAGGTGTCAATAATCTAAGTTCGTAGGTAGCCATTTGATTTGAAATTGACTTGTATCGGTCGGCTGATGGAGCATTATCGGTCGGCTGAAAGCCTTTCGTCAGCCGGCTGATCTTCAATCGTCGGTCGGCCGAAACGGTTGTTTAAAGTTACAGCTCTCGGGACTTCATTATATTGGTCGGCTGATGGATAACCTTCGGTCGGCTGATACATATATAATTTTGTGAAAACCCTTATCGGTCGGCTAAAACTTCATGTTCGGTCGGCCGAAACACTTTTTGGCCAAACCAAACTTACTGTGAACCTCCATCCTCCTCTTTTTCTTAGGCTTTAAAGATTAACATTTAACATTTGAATCTATGGCACTCTCCAAACCTATCTACCCCATTTGAAAAGCCAGACTTTGGAGTTTGAAGTGAATAACTTGTTTTCTTTTGTCTTTGGAGTGCATATGCTTGGCTTTATCTTTCCTTGATTTCCACTTCGCTTTTAGACTTAAGTAACAAACCTGTTATGTGTTCTGAAGGCAAACGTTAGTCTTTAAAACACAGTTAATGCTTTGTGATCGTCAAAATTGGTTTTAGGGTTAACAATACCCATTTTGTTTAAACCCATAATAGGTTTATACTATATATATACATATATATATATATATATATATATATATATATATAAAAATATTGATTATATATAATTAGTTGTTGTATTAGTGAAAGAAATGTTAATGGAGTTTGAGGATCAAGAGGAAGAGGAGCAAAACGAGGAGATTGAGTTGCCACCGAGTTAGGTAACTCGTCTCAACCCAGATGGAGCTAACGTGCCGCCGAATAAAGTGGCGCCCAAGAAATACAGCCTGAAGAACAATGCTGTCAGACTTGGCAGCCACGCCGTGTATGGCTGCGATGGAAAGTTCATACCGGCCGGCCGGAAGGCACCTCGACAAATGCGCCGTTGCAACTTCAGAGTTCCACCCAACGCTGTGAACGGTGATAGTTGGTGGTGCATTTCCTCCACGTCAGAGCTCTACCTAATTCAAAATTTCCAAACCCATCAAAGGCATCAAGACCTCGGACGTCGCCGTCAACTCCACCCGCAATCTTTGGTTTGATGTCTTCCTTCCCACCAAACCACCACCGTCCACGGGATCATGAATATCCACCACCACCCATCACTGCTGACCACTGCCAATTTATTAGTTCGGTAAAAAAATCAATGCTGCAGTTTACAGCCTTTTGCCGTCATCGCACAAAGATGTCGTCGATATATTTGTGATTGTAATATATATATATAGCTGAAGGTATAATGGATATTTTAGAATAAATAGGATTAAAAAATAATGAGTAAAATTGTCTTTTTTATATTTTTAATGGAAAAATAGAAATGAACCTTAGTGACAGTTATTTTTGAAAGATGTTTGAGAGTGATATTTTGTCAAACCTGAAGGATGACAGTGAAATTAACCAAAAAAAAAAAAAAATTAATGCAAATCGCCTGCAAAGACATGTTCAATTCTTTCCAAGTGAATTGTGAAGTTAGTGATAAAAAAATAAAGAAAAGTACGAGGGATATTTAGGTCATTTAATTAAAGGAGAAAAAAAACAAGTGAATTGTGAAGTTAGTGATAAAAAAAAAAAGGGTAAAGTGCAATAAACCCCCCTTAACTATATCCTTTTTAGCAAAATACCCCCATAGACTACTAAAGTAGCATAAAACCCCCTTGAACATAGCCCTTTGGTTGCAATTTGCCCAATGATCGGCAAGTCATGTGACAATCCATATTTAATTAAATGACCATATAGCCCTTATGAAAAGTAAAAGACCATAGTGCCTTCTTATTACTATTCAACCCAATACCCATCCAAACACGCCCTAAGGTCTCTATCTTCATCTTCCTAAATTTGTCGCTCGGACCCAATTCTCTCTATATCTCATTCTGCCTATATATATATATATATATATATATATATATATATATATATATATATATATCGTTCAATTTTGCGAAAGAATGTGCGCTTTAAGATACATGGTAGAGATCGGAGGAATCGTATACTATCGTAGAGATCAGTGACGACGTGGAGGTAGTTCTTGTCCTCGTTGATTTGGAGAATGTTAGGGCTTGCACTCAGGAACTGCAAAATCTTCGGTTCCTTTTCAAGGCAATTGTGATCGATCTGATCACAGAGTTCACATTTTTTTATTGATTTGCAGACGAAGGAGTTGCCGGAGACCAGAGAGAAGTAGCTGTAGACGACGCCAATACTTACATGTCCACAACAAGAATCACAGTTGAAGTGAACAATTGAAAATTGAATTATAAAATCTGAAGTTTGAGTGTTGGAAGTTTGAAACTGGGTTTATTTACTAAGAAAAAAAAAAAAATCTGAAACTGGGTTTGGAACTTTGGATGGTGATGAATTGGATCTGTCAAAGTAAATAAGGAACTATAGATGCCTAAATTCTTGCATTGAAACATGCCTTTTTACTCATTCCAAAATCCTGATATTGAAGAGAAAAAAAATTTGTTCACCATGCTGAGCATCTCTCTCTTCTCCTCTCTCCCTCCCACTGTATATACCTTTTTCTGAATTCTTTTTTCTCTATTTTTTTTTTCCTTCATGTCAAGAAATTGACGAGTGTTGTGGGAGGTGACAATTGTCTTGTGTTGTCGAATATCATTGGTTTGTTGCGATAAGGTTGTATAAATGTCAAAATTTTAGTGGCTCTTCTGATTACATGGTCCCACGTTATTTAGCTAATTTTACAACAATACCTCATTTTTAAATAGCAACTTGTTGTGCAAAGGGTAAAAAGGTCTTTACCAATTTTCGGTGACGAAAGTGTACCGAAAATACCTTCTCTGTCCTAAAACTTAATAAATCACATAGTTAGAGGGGGTTATTTGTAGTTGAGGGGGTTTAGTTACACTTAGGACATAGTTGACATAGTTGAGGGGGGTATATTGGACTTTACCTAAAAAGAAAGAGAAAAGTACGTGGGATATTTAGGTCATTTCATTAAAGGAGAAAAAAGAAGAAGAAGAAGAGTGCAAATGGGAACTCCCGACCTCCACGATCCTTGGATTCCTTGTTTGTTTTTTTTAGGTTAAAGATCCTCGGAAATAACGTGTCTTTTTCGGACCTACTCGACGAACTACGTGTCTTTTTCGAGCTTCCTTCCTGCCTATTTCCAATTATCTAAACTCGTTGACCTCACTCGCGTGAAAATCATAGCAATAAGAGGCGTACACGAAACAATGTCAAAAGGTATGTGTTGTGTGTCATACATGTATATATATATATATATATATTATATTTTCTGTATATTGTATTCAATCTCTCAAAGCCATTTTCAGTGCAATTGAAACCATACTGTGCTAGTATCTATTTTCAAAGTGCAATTTCAGAGCTTAAAAGTTGCTTTTCTTCATCCGTAGTTCGTGCACGATTCTATCAAGCTATTGTACCATCTTCAACACTCGGAGCAATCGAGCGGTGGTGGATAATTTGTAACTGCACAGAATTGAAGATAAATAGAGGTAAACTTCAAAGATGCCCTCTTATTTTTATAAGTCAGTTGTAATTAATCTTCATTTTTAATTTTAATTTTTATCAAATCCAATCTATTGATGAATTTTGCGATATCATGTTGAATTGATCAAATTTAAGAATTTAATTGGGGGAATATTTTCATTTTCATTTCATTTCATTCCTTAGGAGCCATTGCTTGGTGCAAAGTTAAAGGTTTGCGATGTCGTGTATATGAACATTGGCTTAAATATGAGGGCCACACCAGAGTTAGGTCTGAAGTCTAAATTCGATGTGGCCCTTTAAGCATCTTGAACTGATAACCGCTGGAATTGAGCAATGGTCTTTTTATTTGTTTTCATTTTTTATGATTGTTTCATTGTCCATGCAATTTAAATGAACGAAAAATTCTGCAACAGCTAATATGAACTATTATAAGGAGCACTACATGTGTTTATGGTGGGTGAGGCCATCAGTTGGGCTTATCGGATTTGCGCCAACATGAGCTCCAGTTACAATAGCTGAACTCTATTCCAAGCTTGTTCTTGGTACGGTTTTCTTGCTATATATATGATACTTAAATAAAAGCAGTACTTGAGTCTCACTATGCCAACTGCATTTTATATATATATATATATATATATATTAATTGTAACTGCTATGTAGAACAGCCATAATTAAAGTAAAATTTAGGGCTGTAAAATGAACCCGATATTGGGTTTCTCAAGTTTAGCTCAATATATTAATGAGTTGCAAAGAGAAGTTTGAGATTGGATCATTTGTCCCACAATTTAGTTCGAATTTATACTCGGGCAAGCTTAAGTTGTGCTTGTTTTTTTGATATAGCTCAGGATGCTTAAAAGCTTATCAACTTGAGTTTCAGCTGAGCTTAATAGATTATTGGATCTAATTTTGTCTACTAAAAGTATGGTTTAGTAAATTACTTTACCACAGGAGGAGTTGGGCTAAATTTTCTGTGAAGTTCTTATATATAAATAGTTATAACACTGTGTTGCGAGTTTGTCTCAAATTTCTTAGTTTTACAGGCTTTCTCTTATAGTTATCCTTGTGGAAGAAGTCCTGGCATCTTATCCTTGTTCAATAAGAATTTGGTACCTCTTTAGAAGAAGAGAATTGATGTCAGGAATTGATTATACCTGTGGGAAGGGCTAAGGAGCGGTCTTCCTCATGGTTTCCTCATGGGGAACATGTTTTATAACCAGGGTGTAAGGCAAATTTATAGGATCTTACCTGGCGTTTTGGTTTGGGTGTCAATTATAATATCAAATTAAAAGAGCTTTGGTCATGGGTTTTATACACTCTTTGGAGATTTTGGTTCAAATATGAATTTTTTTCTTTTACACTAGTGAAATTTGTTTGTCATCTTTGCCCTTGAACTCATTGTTATTGTGGGTGAACCACATAAATTCGTCTTTCTCTGTTATATTCTTTATTGTCTATCCCTGCACTTGTATATTTCCAAGGAGTTAAACCCAAAGTAATTAATGCTTCCACATGCCAAGCAATTAAGCCAAAGGTTTGACCTAGGGAGTTTATGGAATTTCAAAACAATGTTGGTCTCTGGTTGCTCTGAAGTTTCAAAAGTTAAGCTTGGTGAGAGTTGCAGCTTTGTGGAATTTTACAGCTAACACTTTGGGTTTTCAGGGAGGAACTGAAATTTTGTTCATGCAATTTGTAGTGGAGAAATTCTGGAAGATATCCAAATTTTGCTTGTATCAAGGTTCAAGTTTTGTTAATTTAGAAGAGTTACAAAAGGATTTGATGGAAAAAAGAAAAGAAAAAAGAAGTCATTTTATAGAGAATTAGCACCCAATTTGGTGTGGTGAAAGAAGACAAGCTGCTTCATGAAATATTTTTTAAGGTGTAATTACGATGTCTCAATTACTAATTACGATGGATGTCCTTTTTTGGGTTTTCTTGTGAGTGAAAATTCTTAATTGCCAATTTTTGTCCGGCAAGGGATTTTGTCCTAAATTTAAAATAATGAATGAATTGGTGTTGGGTAAATGAGTACACATAATTTAAGGAAGGGTGCTCCCTTAAGGGAGTTTGTTTTGTTGTGAGTCTATGAGGCAATTTTACGCGGGTCTTTTTGGAATTGTGATGCAAATAATTAATGGTGCCTCGAAAAGTGTCTTTCAATTTAATGAAGTCCAAGTTCATCCTTGTTTCTTCAGGAGTACTGATTATGGTTTGGAATTACTAAATGATAACATAGAGAAGTGGTAGAAGTGTCACTCATATGGTGTGGGAATCTGAAAAGTCTTTTGAGAGAAAATCAGATGTCACTAGTAGTTATGCTGTAAAAGGGGCAACCAATGATAATTGGAGCAATGACAGTCTTACTTATATTTGTAAGTAAATTTTATCTTTGTTCCAGTTTGCTGCTAGTGGTATCAGGCCTCTCCTTCATATCTGTGATAAGTACGGATCTATGACTAGGCAAGAAGCAGCGTGGCTCAAGAGAAGACCCGGCGAATCTGCAACATCAAATTATTTAACTATACACTAGATTCGATCAATCTGTAATCATTTCTCCTCTTAATTTGCCCACAAGGAGACCAAGGGGCCAGTAAACAAATACATACCAATGTGAAAATTGCACAAAGTAGCCTGTTGAAGAAAGATTTCAGCAGCACATGCCGTCCAGAATTGCAAAATGGGGAGAAAAAAATTAGGTGATATATTCAAATCAAAAGATGCAACAATTTAAGTTCACTTGAGCAATAATGAAAGGAAAGAAAACTGAGCAAGTAGTTAATACAGAAAAGAACTTGTTAGAAGCTTAGGTAGCTGTAATTATTCAGTCTGCATACTGTGGATTTCATCATCATCATCATCATCCTTGCCTTAATCCCACATGAATGGGTCGGCCACATGAATTCTCTCTCTCCAATCTTTTCTATTACATGCCATTTCATCTACTATATTTAACTTTTTGAAGTCATTTTTAAAAACCTCATCCCATGTTATTTTTGGTCATCCTCTCCGTCTCTTACCTTCTATTACAACTAGTCTTTTCTCGTTTAACTGTTGCGTCTCTAGCCTTTGATGTATGTGTACAAACCATCTAAGTTTACTCTCTCTCATTTTCTCACCCATGGGTGCTACACCTGATTTTTCTCTCACACTTTCATTGGTGACCCTATCTCTTCTAGTCACTCCACTCATCCATCTTACCGTTCTCATTTTCGCTACTTGAAGGCTTTGTTCTTGTTTCTTTTTAGGGCCCAACACTCTGCCCAATACAACATAGCTGTGGTTTGATAATGGTCCTATAAAAAATTTCTTTTAGTCTGTGTGTTATTCTTTTATCACATAATATCCCACTACCTTGTTTCCATTTTGTGCAACCCAGTCCAATTCTACTAGTTATATCACTATCTACCTTTCCATTATTTTTTTATTATCAATCATAGATAACGAAAGTGGTTGAACAAATTGAAGCAACTTGTTCTAGTTCAAGAGCAGGTACTAAGATCAGAATTCATATTCAAGCTTTGTAGTTGTCTTCTATATCCAAAGTCCTGGTAGGCAAAAATGGGTAAGTGGATAAACTATAGTGAGCCCACTTTTGGGGCTTGCATACAAGTGCAAGTGATATAAAGAAATCCGTAAGCAAGGAGCTTGTGAGCCTCAAGAGAAGATTTGAGTCTTTAACTTTTAAGATGTCTCTAAAAATATTAATGATATTTTTCGCAAGCACCGAAGATGACTTTTTCATTCAAGAACAACAAATGGAGGCAAATGAACTAGTAGTTAAAGACTTCGAAAGTGACTATAATAAATCTGATTCAGAAGATTCTTGTCAAGGTCTGCTTCTTGGTATTATAGACTTAAAATTTGATATCCAGGCTGTAGAAACTTTAGAGTTTACGTGCGTTCCCATGAATTAAATTTCCAATTATAATTGGTGCATGGTGCACTAAATCAAGTTCAGTTACCTTGGAGAATTTGGTTGGAAATGAAGTTGCTTCATTCATAGAGTTGACAAACTATAGATTTCACATTAATAATTTGGTTTGGGATGAATTTCTAGACCTAGATACAACTAGGAGTTGCTTCAATATTAAAATCGATACAACTTGGTTCATGCTGTGTTCAAGGAAGTTTTAAAAATTTGCTAAATTTCAAAGGAGAGCTCAGGAAGTTTGTGCAAAGGTGTCCATTGTTGGTGAAAGAAGACTAGCGTGTTTGGTTTGGGTACCGAAAATGAACCGGGCCATATATGACCTGATCCATTTGGCCCAGAGTTTGAAGGGGTCATCAGTCCAACCGTAGGACGGCCCAACAGTCCCAATGCTCATTTAAACCACCTACAGGCCCAACCTTCTCGGAAGGAAGAGAGAGTCTTCCTTTCATGACTGCCTAAGCAAAAGGCTCACTGAGGAGGCCCAGGACGACATGGGCCGGATCTGACTTGCAAGCACGACATCCGGTCTGTACAGCTGGGTCGGCCCATAAAAAGACACTGCCATATGGGCCGAACGCGAATAAGCCCATCAAAGGTGACCAGGACTTATGGAGGAACAGGCCCAGATCCAGCAATCCGTCAATATTTGTAAATATCTTGTAAATATCTTGTAAATATCTATAAATAAGGGAAGGAATGAAAAGAAGAGGGGGATCTTTTGGTTGAAGTGTAAGAATTCTAGAGAGAGAAAGAGGGAATGAATTTCTTGCATCTTCAATTGGCGCCGTCTGTGGGAATCGCATGGAAGTTTGGTTGATCAATGAGGAATATCGAGTGGATTCAGACCAATTCGGTTGATCGAGACTCGATCTTTGGGATTTGGATCCAGATCTGAGCGATTGTGACCTACTCTGGAGGAATTACAATTCTTAAAGCTTTGGCAGAAGTGGCTTCAGATCTACGCAACAACGAGTTGTTCGATTGTGGCAGGATCTGACGGATTTAGAGTTCAGACAAGTCAGATCTCGTAAACGGTGAGCATAATTCGGAGAATTCGAAACCAGATCTGAAAAATTCCCACTCACGAAGCTCGGATCTACTCAAGAACTTGAGATTAATGCCTTTACTCCGTTCAGGAATAATGATAGGTGAAAGCTCCAATCCGATGGAGGCTGTCCAGCAAACAAAGCTTGAGGAGTTGATGAACTTGATTGAAGCTCTCAAAAAAGAGAATGCAGAATTGAAAGCTGGAATGCAACATCGGCAAATACCTGCGGTTTCGCATCCACTTCCGGTCGGTGAAGGAGGTGTTCAATCTAATATCGCGCGTCAAGGCGAGCAGGACGAGAACAATCAGTCAGCTCACCACCGTGATGAAAGGATGATGGACAATTTGCCGCCAAATGTTCGTCGAGTCGAGGATCACGAAGGATCGACTCACGTTGATCCGCGACATGAGCAGATTAGACGGAATGAAGCCATAACCTTCGATCCGCATCGGGAAAGGTTCGACCGAGAGGAAGTGATAGAGGTTGATCGCCGTCGAGTAGAGTCGCCTTGGCAAAGAGAGTTCATAGAGGAACGGTCGTTCGATCCGTCTTACCGGCCCTCCATGGCTACTATCACTCATCGCGGTTCGGAGGGCAGAACCGTAACTCACAGAGCTACCGCTGGACTCCAGAGAGAGAATGAAGCTCTCCGATCCGCAGCTCGGACGGTTGATTCACCATTCACCGACGAGATCTTGAATGCCCCGCATCCAAGGAAGTTTGCTATGCCAGTCTTTATTCTGTTTGACGGAACAACCGATCCGATCGATCATGTGTACCATATCCAGTTGAAAATGGCCCTGAATACGGAAAACGACTCTTTAATGTGCAAATGTTTCCCTACAAGCCTAGCCGGACCGGCGCTCAGCTGGTTCAAAAACTTGCCTAGGAGCTCCATTGGTAGCTTCAGAAACCTGTGCGATCGGTTCATAAGCCAGTACTATGGGAACAAGCGCCCACCGAAGGACATCTCGAGCCTATTCACGATGAGGCAGCACAAAGATGAACGTCTCCAGGCTTTTCTTACCAGGTTTAATCTCACTAAGAGTATGGTGATCGAATGCCACCCTTCTACAGCAGTTCAAGCCTTCAAGTTAGCCATGACACGTGGAACTCCGTTTCAGACCAGTCTGGTAGTGAACACGCCGACTACTATGGATGAACTCAATGAAAGAGCCGATGGCTTTGTGCGCCTAGAAGAAGAGGAGGCAGCTAATGCTCGGACAGCGTCGCTCGTGTCGACCGAGGAAAAGTCCAAGGCAAAGATCAGGCAGAAGCAGGCTCAGCCGCAACGTCAGACCTCTTGGAAGGCAGAAAAAAGGTCCAGGGAGGAAGAGCTGATTACTCCGCTGAAGGTCACTCTGGCGAGGCTGTATCAGGAGAACAAAGATAAGTTTCATCCACCACTGCCAATTAGGCAACCCCTCGAACAGAGGGATCAAACTAAACATTGTGCTTTCCATTCCGATTTCGGTCATCAGACTAACGAATGCAGGAACCTGAGGAGGCAAGTGGAGATGTTGATAGCTAGAGGGGAGTTCGCGAGTTATGTTCAAGGCTCGGCGATAGAGCAGAATCGACCGGTGGAACAAATAAAAAGGAGTCATAAACAAAGCTCCCACAATTCACAACCAGTTCGTATAATCAATGCTATCCATGGTCGACCCGAACCTAGTGAAGAGTCAGATGAGCTACTCCGGGCGCGCCTGCGGCAGGCGCAGATGAAGAAAAGGGTCAGCAGTGTGAATACTCTACACCAGCAGAGCCCGTCGATGCAGATAAAGTTCGACTGGACAGACCTGCAGCGTGTTCAACTACCCCATGAAAACCCGTTGGTAGTCAGTTTAACAGTGGCGGACTGCTTGGTGCGCAGAGTTCTGATCGATCCTGGGAGCAGTGCGAATGTCATGCCGAGGGACACATTTGATAGGCTCGAGATTAAACCAGAGAGGCTGAAGCCCACTGGAAATCCCTTGTTAGGGTTCGATGGGAAGAGGGTGGAGCCCGTCGGGATGGTGGAAGTGGAAGTTCAAGCTGCAGAACGAGCTCTTATGGAAACTTTTGTGGTTGTAGAAATTCACCCCTCGTATAATCTCCTGATGGGAAGAGGATGGATTCACAGAGTCCAAGGTGTACCCTCAACTCTGCATCAGGTCATGAGGTGCCTCGGACCCGATGGAGATAAAGTGATAGACATTCGGGGGGATCAGGTCGCAGCCAAAGAGTGTTATTCCGTCACACTAAAGCATGCTGGGAAAGGGAAGGCGCCCGTCCGTTCGGCAAGCCCCAGATAGCAATTACAGGAACCTCCGCCCGAGCAGAACAGGGTGGAGGAGTCAGTCGACTTGACCGGGGAGCCCCTTCTGGATGTGCAGATCGATCAGTCCAGGCCAGAACGAACTACCAGAGTAGGTATAAGACTGACCAGAGAAGAGCAGCAAGAGCTAGTGGATTTCTTGTCCCACAATGCCGACGTATTTGCATGGAGTCACCTAGACATGCCTGGAATTAGTCCCTCCGTATCCTGTCATTCCCTGAATGTCAATCCCAACTTCAAACCAGTGAAACAGAAGCAGCGAAGATTTGCTCCAGAACGTAATCAAATCATAGCGGAAGAAGTCGATAGGCTGCTTGATGCGGGATTTATCAGAGAAGTGCACTACCCTGATTGGTTGTCCAACGTCGTTGTCGTGCAGAAGAAGAATGGGAAATGGCGAGTATGCATTGATTTCACCAATTTGAACAAAGCCTGTCCGAAGGACAGCTTCCCGCTGCCTAAGATTGATCAAATGGTGGATGCCACCACCGGGTATGAGCGTTTAACCTTTCTGGACGCTTATTCAGGTTATAATCAGATCCCTATGGACCCCGCAGATGAAGAAAAAACTTCTTTTGTCACCGAGCGAGGAACATACTGCTACAAAGTTATGCCTTTCGGACTAAAGAATGCGGGAGCAACTTATCAAAGACTTGTTAGCAAAATTTTTAAGAATCAAATGGGAAAGATTGTGGAAGCCTATATTGATGATATGGTGGTAAAGAGTAGGAAGAAGGATGATCATCTGAAGCATCTGCAAGATGTATTTGATGTACTGAAGCAATATGGGATGAGGCTCAATCCAACCAAGTGCTCGTTCGGTGTGAGTTCCGGACAGTTTCTGGGACACGTGGTCAACCGCAGAGGCATCGAAGTTAGCCCCGCTCAAGCAGAGGCTTTGATTAAGAATGCCGAGCCAAAGACGATCAGAGAGGTGCAAGCCTTCATAGGACGAATAGCTGCATTAAGTCGATTTATTTCAAAATTGTCAGATCACTGCAAACCGTTCTTTGACACGATTCGGAGCCATGGAAGGCAGGTCTGGGGGGATGAGCAACGACAAGCATTGACTCATTTGAAGGAATATATGCAGAATCCACCAGTCCTGTCAGCCCCAGATCCGGAAGAAAAGTTATTTCTATATCTTGGAGTATCTGGTGTCGCGACGAGTGCCGTTCTGATTCGTTGCAAGGAAGGGGTGCAATACCCGGTATTTTATGTAAGCAAAACACTGACAGAGGCAGAAAAAAGATACTCAAAGGCCGAACGGGTGGTACTTGCACTTGTAAATGCAAAAAGAAAGTTGAGGCATTATTTCGAATCCCACCCCATAGCTGTTCTAACAACTTTTCCAATCAGAACGCTTATGCACAAGCCAGAGCTCTCGGGCAGAATGACAAAGTGGGCCATAGAGTTGAGTTCATTTGACATAACGTATGAGCCGAGAACAGCTGTTAAAGGGCAAGCGGTGGCCGATTTCCTGCTAGAATGTGATGCCGAGGATACGGAAGAAGACCTTAGATGCGGCTCTTGGAAACTTTTTGTGGATGGCTCCTCTAACCAGATGGGGGCTGGAATTGGGGTCAAACTGCAAACCCCAGAGGGTACTTCCTTGAGCCAAGCACTCAGACTTGAGTTCCGAGCCACCAATAATGAAGCGGAATACGAGGCGTTGCTAAATGGATTAAAGTTGGCCAGAGAGCTACAGATCAAAAGTTTGACTGTGTATAGTGACTCGCAGCTGATTGTTCGGCAGGTAAATGGGGAGTACGCGACCAAGGATGACACGATGGGGGCATATCGTTCTGCCGTTCTGCATAAAGCCAAGGACTTTGCAAAGATTGAATTCATACAGTTGCCGAGGGAACAGAATGCAGATGCGGACCGGTTAGCATGTAGTGCTTCGAGTTGCGGTGAAACATTGGCGAGGGTGATTCCAGTAGGAATACTGACCCAGCCATCTATTTTCGAAGAACCCTTGGACTCTGACCCTTGGCAAGTCAACATCATACCGTATGAACCGAGTTGGATTGACCCCATCATTACCTATATTCGAGATGGCGTTTTGCCTATGCAGAGGGATGAAGCTAGGAGACTCAAAAAGAATGCTGCAAAGTACGCCATCGTGCGTAACCAGCTGTACAGAAGGTCCTACTCTGGCCCATACTTGAAGTGTGTCACCCCCGCGGAGTCGCAGTAGGTATTGCGAGCTATTCATGAGGGTGTGTGTGGCAATCATTCTGGGGGGCGATCGTTAGCGCATAAAGCAATGACACAAGGGTATTTCTGGCCAAACATGTCAAGAGATGCGGAGGAGTTCTCTCGAAGGTGCGATAAATGCCAACGATATGGACCATTGATCCACCAACCACCTGAGGAATTGCACGTAATGGCCTCGCCATGGCCTTTCGCGCAATGGGGGATGGATGTGGTCGGTCCTCTGCCAACTGCAAGAGCTCAGAACAAGTATGTGTTACTGGCCACGGATTACTTCACTAAATGGGTGGAAGCAGAACCATATCCTAGCGTGACTCAGACTCATGTGAGACGATTTATTTGGAACAATATTATCTGCCGTTTCGGCGTTCCCAGATCAATAGTCATGGACAATGGCACAAACCTCGACAGCAGGCAAGTAAGAAAGCTGCTGGAGGAGTACGGAATCAACCAGAAGTTGACTGCAGTAAGTCATCCTCAGGCCAACGGACAAGCAGAAATCACAAACAGAACCATTTTCGCCTGCATTAAGAAGAAGCTGGAAGATCATAAAGGGAAGTGGTTGGATGAACTCCCGAACGTTCTATGGGCTTACAGAACCACCCCAAGGCGGCCGACTGGGGAGAGCCCGTTTGCAATGGCATATGGTACCGAGGCAGTTATACCGGTTGAGCATTTGGTCCCCACTATCAGAAGCTTAGCATGGAGTCGAGATCAGAACGACAAGATGTTAAGATTGAACCTCGATATGATAGACGAAAGGAGGGACACAGCGGCTATAAGGTTAGCATCGTATCAACAAGTGTTGGCGAATAGTCACAACAAAAGAGTAAAACACAGGGATTTTGCCCCTGGCGATCTGGTTCTGAAAAGAAAGGTGGGGATGGTCAAAAAAATGATGCCACCCTGGGAAGGCCCATACAGAATCGCAGAAGTCATAGGCAAGGGGGCATATACGTTGGAAACCATGGCGGGAAGGTTGGTCAGCAAGCCCTGGAACGCCACGTCTCTGAAGAGGTACTACCAATAAAAGCTAAGTTTCGGCTTTAATTGGATGTTGTTTGTTGTCAATCAAATATGTATGAATGTGCAAGTTACTGAAATTTACAAAAAATAACTTTCTTTTCCAACGGCCTACTAAAAAATGAAAAGCCAAGTGGCAAGTGGCATTCTAGCCGAGCGCCAGGCACTTAAGCAAGATAAGTGGCAGCTGGCACTATAAGCCGAACGCCAGACACTTGCTAAAAATTTAAAGCCAAGTGGCAAGTGGCATTCTAGCCGAGCGCCAGGCACTTAAGCAAGATAAGTGGCAGCTGGCACTATAAGCCGAACGCCAGACACTTGCTAAAAATTTAAAGCCAAGTGGCAAGTGGCATTCTAGCCGAGCGCCAGGCACTTAAGCAAGATAAGTGGCAGCTGGCACTATAAGCCGAACGCCAGGCACTTGCCATAAACAAACACACGGCAAAGCTAATATAAAAGAAAAGAGAGAAAAGATATATATGTATTGAAAATCGGTTGAACAGAGCACAACACAAAGGGAAAAAGAGTTCTGTCATTTCATTGATATTAAGCATTGAGTTTACAAAAAGTGAGATGTCCATCGTTACAAAAAGATATGGAATGGAAGAGTCCAAAGGAGCCCTAGCTAGACGCCTCAGTACCAACAGCATCCTGGTTGTGCCGACCCGCCTCCTCGGCCCCATCAGCCGTCTCACCTTCACGAGGTGGGGAATCAAGATGAATGACTGAATCGTTCGGCTGGGGCTCAGCGTCAGCAGTGGCTATGGAAGGTACCACAGTTGACGATTGAGGAGCGGTCAGAGGCAGAGCGGTAGGAGGAGCTGTGATGATCCTTGAGGAAGCAATGTCCTGGCACTCATCGAATATGCGCTCCGCTTCGGTGGGTTCTGGGTCGACATAGACCCCCAGAGGTTCGATCCCTAGATCCTTGTCGACCTCATCTGGAGTGGAACTGGTCTGTCCCTCATCCGGAACTCGGTCGGCGAAACCTTCCCGGAATCCTTGAGCATATCTAAGAGCACCGACCCTTGAGAACCGAGCGTGAAGAGCCAGCATCCCACCGCTCACTCTGCTGATCGCATCGATCAGAGCGGTACGCTCGTCCAGAGCTCTTTTCTCAAAAGCCATCCGAGCAGACTGTTCATCAGCCAGAAGGCGCTGGAGTTCTGCCTTTTCGTCTCTGATTGAGTCACGCTCAGTCTGCCAGACGCTCTTTTCAAGCTGGAGGGCATCCTTCTTATCCTGAAGAGAGTCATTCTCCTTCTTCAGGACATCTCTCTCCTGTTCAGTTTTTTCGAGCCGAGCCAGTACCTCGGTATTCTTCATGGCGAGAAAGTCGTTTTCTTTATTAGCCACCTCCAGGCTATCAGAAAACTTACGAGCCCTGGCGTTCCCCATCTCCACCTGCTTCTGCATAGCCATCATTCCGAACAATGTCTGCATAGGTGTACATTAAGAACGGTTAAGCCAATAGTCAGGTCGGGCGAAGGCAAGACCAAATAATATGAGAGAATTCATGAGTTGGAAAATAAAAGTCACCTCCATAGCAGATTGGGGAAAGCGGCTGAACACATCCTTCTGGGATAGGCCCTTTGCCGCCTCAAGGTCTTTCGGAGTCCACATGCTCCTATAGTACGCCATGGCGGTCTGGCCATCCTTCAGCATGGTCTCGTTCGGTTTCACGAACGTCCCATCCGTTCGGGTGTACCGAGGGGCCCATGGCGGTAAGGTGGGGATAGAAGGGGGGCCTGAAGCAGAAACGGAGCCACCAGCTGCAGTAGGCCCAGAGGGAGCAGGAGCTCTGATCGCACGGTGCAAGAGAGCACCCGGCCCGGAGACCCGGGTCCTTCTTATGAGAGGCTCCTCCTCTGGATCGACTTCGCTGTCAGGATGAGGCCTTTTGCCTCGTTCTTTATCCCGAACGCCCCCCGCAGCAGCAGGGGCTGTGGTAGTTTGGGGAGACGCACTCTGGTTGGCAGCAGGGGTGCTGACAACAGAGTTAATAGTCACTGTGCTCGGGATAGTGTCAGAGATGGTGGCTGAGGAAGAGGCTGATGCTGGAGAGGAGGTCGCCCCAGCAGCAGGAGTGGCTGGGGGAGTATTTTTCTTCCTGCCAAAAGAAGGAATCTGAAGCCTGCTCATGTTGTAGCCGAGTGATGAGAGCGCTAAGAGGTTGTCTGAAGTGAGGAGATCTGAGCAGGAAGGAATATCGTTCAAAACGTATTTCTTCAAGTAATTACTCCTATCCCTGCAAACACTGTAGCTCAAGTCATCACAAGGTATTCCTAAGGAACGGCATAAGAAAGTACAAAAACGGGGAACGCATGTTTCGCAGGGGCAATCATGTTTATGAGATTTGAATTTCTTATAGGAGGAGACAGAACAGACACCAAAGGCGCTCGGGATTGGGTAACCCTCTGCAGCCGGCGAAGACCAAGCCCCACTAATGCCCACGATGCTATCCCTCCAACCCTTTTCAGATTTTATTGTGTCCGTACATATGGATATCTTCTCGAACGGGTAGAGGTGGTAGAAGGGTTCGTTAGTACGGATCTTACTGACCTTATAGCACAGAAGAAGGTCTATGAGGTCGAGGTCCAGATTTCTGTCACGCATCAACAGGAGCATAACGGATATGATTCTAAAGAAGTTGGGGTTGACCTGCAGGGGGGATATCCCCAATCTATTGAAGACATAACTAAAGAAAGGGTGCAGAGGGAACCTAACAACATTCAATTGAAGGTTCGTGAATAAGACTTCGCCGGGCAGGAGGCCGGCACCGGTCATAATGTTAACATCCTGAGGGCAAACCCTAACTTCGATGTTGTCAGGAAGTCTAAGTCTCATACGAAGAACATCCAGATCTACAACCATGGTGGAAGTGCTTGAAGGATCTAAAAGGGGGTAAATAGAAGCCTGCCGAAAGTAAAAAGGAACAAAACTAACTTCAGAGGACTGCAAGATCGCTGGAAGAATGACTCTTGAAGGATTTCACTAGAAAAAGCTTAGCACTGTTCTAGAAAGAGAGAGATTTGACTGATGATGGAGACGGTAAAAGGACGTGAAGTGGTATTCTAGAGCCTTATAAAGGCGAGGGGGGCCCGAGGGCCGAAGCGTCGGGAAGGCGAGAAATTCCTCGAGCCCCGGAACATTGATTCTGGATCTGACCGTCCGTTCCCCCACGTGGTTTTCTCGAGCCGTCAACGTCATGATGAGACGCCATCAATAATTACCCCCTTATTAAATAAGGGGCAATTATGGGGGCAGTTGAGGAGGCCCAGGACGACATGGGCCGGATCTGACTTGCAAGCACGACATCCGGTCCGTACAGCTGGGTCGGCCCATAAAAAGACATTGCCATATGGGCCGAACGCGAATAAGCCCATCAAAGGTGACCAGGACTTATGGAGGAACAGGCCCAGATCCAGCAATCCGTCAATATTTGTAAATATCTTGTAAATATCTTGTAAATATCTATAAATAAGGGAAGGAATGAAAAGAAGAGGGGGATCTTTTGGTTGAAGTGTAAGAATTCTAGAGAGAAAGAGGGAATGAATTTCTTGCATCTTCACTCACCAAAGATTGGCCCAGCTCGGAAGATTTTGAGAGAGGTTCCTAAGGCAAATGTACGCTTCTATAGATAGAAGCTAGAGAGAGAAAAGAGGGGATTATTGAGTGAAGTGTATTGAAAATCCTTTTTGAAAATAGAGAGCAATTTGTGGTACATTCATCTGGCGCTGTCTGTGGGAAACGACAAGGAGATCTGATCGATTTTCAAGTATGGAAGGTTTGATCCGATCGATTTTCATGTAAGGAAGATCGATTCTCAGCGAGGAAGGTGAGATCTGATTGATTTTTACGTAAGGAATGTTAGATCTGATCGATTTCCAGTAAGGAAGGATAAACCTGATTGATTTTCAGTGAAGAAGGATAGATCTGATCAATTCTCAGCGAGGAAGGTTAGATCTGATTGATTTTTACGAAAGGAAAGTTAGATTTGATCAATTTTCAGTGAGGAAAGATAGATCTGATCGGTTCTCAGTAAGGAAGGTTAGATCCGATTGATTTTCAGTACCAAATGACCTAACTCCGTTCAAGAACAATGATCAGAGGAGAAGGCTCCCATCAGCAGGAAGACGAACAGTAAACGAAGCTCGATGAGATGATGAACATGATCGAAACCTTAAGGCGAGAGAACACTGAGCTAAGAGTTGGATTGGAACGAAGAAATGTTCCGTTGATTCCCCGACCACCACCAGCAGACGAAAGGTTGGTGCCACCGTACGTCGATCGTCAGGTAGAGAGAGAAGGATCCGTTCATATGGATCCGAATCATGGAGATCTCAGACAGGACGATGAGATCGAGCGTGATGAGAATGATCTTACATGGCGTAAGGAGTCAACTGCAGGCAAGTCATTTGATACTATGCTTCAGTCAACGACGATAGCATCGGGGAGCACCAGGAAAAGACAGATCGAGCAGAATGAGGCCCTTCGCACGTCGGCTCGGACGGCTGATTCACCATTTACAGATGAGATCTTGAAAGCACCGAAGCCAAGGAAGTTTTCTATGCCAGTATTCACTCTGTATGACAGGACGAAAGACCCGATCGAGCGTGTTTACCATATTCAGTTGAAGATGGCCTTGGACACAGAAGACGACGCCCTGATGTGCCAAGTCTTCCCGACAGAGAAATCAGAGGCCAAATTACCAGGACGCCCAACCAGTCTGAATTATAAATGCTATCCATGACAGGCCCGAGGCAGTGGTTGAGTCGGAAGAGCTACGCTGAACGCGCCTGCGTCAATCCCATATGATGAGGAGGATAGGCAGTGTCAACACAGTGCGCCAGGAGGGCAACACAGCTCAAATTAGATTTGACAGAGCTGACCTCCAAAGAATTCAAACTCCCCATGAGAACCCACTAGTGATAAGCTTATTGGTGTCGAACTGTATGGTTAGGAGAGTCCTTATTAACCCGGGTAGCAGTGCAAACATCATGACAAAGGTGGCGTTCGAATAGTTGAGAATAAACCCAAAGCAGACCAGGCCTACTGGAAATCCCTTGCTAGGGTTTGATGGAAAGCGAGTAGAGTTGATCGGAGTGGTCGAGGTGCCAGTTTATGCAACAAAGAGAAACTTGACAGAGAGTTTTGTTGTTGTGGATGTCCACCCTTCCTATAACCTCTCGATGGGAAGAGGCTGGATTCACTGAGTCCAAGGAGTTCCATCTACTTTGAACCAAGTCATGAGGTGTTTTAAGTCTGAACGGGGATGAGGTTATTGACATTCATGGTGATCAGGTAGCTGCAAAGGAATGCTACTTCGTAACTCTAAAGGCCAACAAGAAGGGTAAGGCGATCGCCCGTCCTGCACGCCCAAGAAAGCAATTACAGGAACCTCCACCCAAAGGAGTTGGGGAGGAGGCAGAACCGATGGTCCTTATCAGAAGAGCCAATGGAGATGTGCAGATTGATCCTCTGATGCCCGAGAGAACAACGAGGATAGGGACGCAGCTTACCATGGAGGAGAAGCGACTTTTAGTCGAGCTTTTGACCAAGAACACAGATGTGTTTGCTTGGATTCATTTGGACATGCCAGGAGTTGGCCCTTATTTAATCATGTCACACCCTCAATGTTGATCCAAACTTCAAACCTGTTAGACAGAGGCAAAAAAGGTTTGCGCCAGAGCGAAACCAGATTATAGTCGAAGAGGTAGACAAACTGTTGGAGGCAGGCTTTATCAGAGAGGTTCAGTACACTTCCTTGCTCTTAAAAGTGGTGGTCGTTTGAAAGAAGAACGAGAAATGGAGGGGTTGTATTGATTTTACCAATCTAAACAAAGCTTGCCCGAAGGACAGTTTCCCTTTGCCAAAAATTGATCTGATGGTAGATGCAACAAACGGGTACGAGCGCCTGACCTTTCTGGACGACTACTTGGGCTACAACTAGATCCCAATGAATCCGGATGACGAAGAGAAGACATCATTTGTGACAGAACGAGGGACCTATTGCTATAAGGTCATGCCGTTCGGCCTGAAGAATGCGGGAGCAACTTACCAAAGGCTAGTTAGCAAGGTTTTCAAAAAGCAAATGGGCAAAACTGTCGAGGCTTACATTGATGACATAGTTGTGAACAGTAAAAAGAAGGATGAACACCTAGCGCACTTACAAGAGATGTTTGAGGTGCTACGAAAGCATAATATGAGACTCAACCCCTCCAACTGCTTATTTGGAGTGGGTTCTGGACAGTTCTTGGGTCATATTGTTAACAGCCAAGGAATCGAGGTAAGCCCTGCTCAGGCTGAGGCCTTAATAAAGAATGAAGAGCCAAGAACCATTGAAGAAGTCCAAGCCCTCACTGGAAGGATAGTTGCGCTAAGCAGGTTCATCTCAAGGCTGTCAGACCGTTGCAAGCCATTCTTCGACACAATAAGTGGCCATGGACGGCAGGCCTGAGGGGATGAACAATGACAAGCCTTGACCAGACTAAAGGAATACATGCAAAGCTCACCAATCCTCTCTGCCAAAGCAAGACGAGAAGCTTTTTCTGTATCTCGGAGTGTCGAACGTAGCAACGAGCGCTGTCTTGGTTCGGGAAGAAGGAGGAAAACAGTATCCTGTGTTCTATGTTAGCAAAACGATGACTGACCTAGAGAAAAGATACTTAAAGGCCAAAAGAGTTATCCTGGCATTGGTGAATGCCAAGAAGAAGCTTCGGCATTATTTTGAATCCGATCCCATTGTTGTCCTCACCACCTTTCCTATAAGGATCATTCTTCATAAGCCCGACCTGTCAGGAAGATTGACCAAATGGGCGATCGAGTTAAGTTCATTCGAAATCACCTATGAACCCTGAACGGCCATAAAAGGCCAGGCAGTGGCTGATTTTATGTTGGAATGTGACACAGATGATAAAGAGGAGGTCCTAGGGGACCAACCATGGAAGCTCTTTGTCGATGGTTCGTCCAATCAGCTGGGGGCAGGCGTAGGAGTCAAGTTACAGACCCCCGAAGGCATAACCCTTTGCCAAGCAGTTAGGCTCGAATTCGAAGCAACTAATAACGAAGCAGAGTATGAGGCATTGCTAGTAGGGTTAAGGCTCGCCAAAGAGTTAAAGATCAAGAGCCTGACTGCTTTTAGTAACTCGCAGCTGGTCATAAGACAAGTGACTGGGGAGTACAGCATCAAAGACAACGTAATGTAGGCTTACCGTTCTGCTGTTGGGTAAGAGGCAAAAGGGTTTGACTTAGTCAAGTTCGCTTAATTGCCTAGAGAGGACGATGAGGATGTTGACTGACTGGCTTGCAGCGCATCAAGTTCTGGAGAGTCACTGGCAAGAGTGGTTCCTATTGACGTGCTGTATCATCCATCAATCTTTGAAGAACCGCTCGGCCTTGACCATCTTCAGGTGAATGTCATACCTTATGAGCCGAGTTGGATAGATCCCATCATATCTTTCATAAGAGATGGGAGCTGCTCGAACAGAAGGATGAGGCAAGGAAAATCAGGTCAAGTGCTGCAAAGCATGCGATCGTCCACAACCAGTTGTACAGAAGGTTCTTTTCAGCCCTTTCTTGATGTGCGTCACCCCCTCGGAGGCAAGACAGATCCTGCGAGCCATTCACGAGGGAGTGTGTGGCCACTATTCGGGGGGAAGATCCCTAGAGCACAAGGCGATAACCCAGGGCTACTTCTGGCCACACATGTCGTGAAATGCCGAAGAATATTCCAGGAGATGTGACAAATGCCAAAGGTACGGACCACTAATTCACCAACCACCTGAAGACTTGCACGTAATGGCCAAACCATGGCCTTTCGCGCAATGGGGGATGGATGTGGTTGGCCCTTTACCAAAGGCAAGATTGCAAAACCAATACGTTCTGTTTGCAACAGACTATTTCACTAAGTGGGAGGCAGAGTCGTACCCTAGCGTGACTTAAGTGAGGCGCTTCATCTGGAACAACATCATTTGTCACTTTGGAGTACCAAGGTCAATCGTTATGGATAATGGTACCAACCTGGACAATAAGCATGTGAAAAGCCTATTGGAGGAACAAGGGATCAATCTTGGCAGCAGTCAGCCATCCACAAGGTAATAGACAAGCTGAGATCATGAACAGGACAATTTTTGCCTGCATCAAGAAGAAGCTTGAAGATAAGAAGGGAAAATGGCTTGAGGAACTCCCGAACGTCCTGTGGGCTTATCGAACAACCCCAAGAGGACCTACCGGCGAAAGTCCATTCGCTATGGCGTATAGCACTGAGGTAGTGATACCGGTTGAGCACATAGTACCAACCGTTCGGAGCCTAGGCATGGAATCAAGAGCAGAAAGATAAGATGTTGGAGCTCAACCTTGATCTCTTAGAAGAAAATAGAGATGCAACAGCGGTAAGCTTTGCCTCCTACCAGCAGACACTTATGAACAGTCACACTTAGTGCTAAAGAGAGTGGTGGGTATCACTAAGAAAATGATGCCACATTGGGAAGGACCGTACAGAGTTGCAGAGGTCGTAGGAAAGGAGGCATATATGCTGGAAACGTTAGCCGGAAGACGGGTTAACAAACCGTGGAACACAACGTTTCTGAAGAGGTATTACCAGTAGAGTAAAATTGTCAATTAAGTTTTAATTTCAATTTCCATTATAAATATAATCCTTTATGTAAGTGCCAGTGCACTGGTCAAACAAAATCTATAAAAAAAAAGAGGTTTTCTTTTGAAAGAAGAAGTTTAAGCAAGAACTTATGAAATGTGCACACAAGAGAGTGGCAAGTGGCATTTTTAGTCGAACGCCAAAAACTTATGAAATTTGCACTTAAGCTAGTGGGCAAATGGCATCATAGTTGAGCGCCAAGAGCTTAACCAAGTCAGTGGCAAGAGGCATCATAGCTGAGCGTTAAGAGCTTAAGCGAGCCAGTGGCAAGAGGCATCATAGCTGAACGCCAAGAGCTTAACCGAGCCGGTGGCAAGAGACAACATAGCCGAGCGCCAGGAGCTTAATCAAGCCAGTGGCAAGAGACATCATAGCTGAGCGCCAAGAGCTTAACCAAGCCGGTGGTACTATGAGCTGAAAGCCAAAAACTTGCACAAATATAAATAAGTCAGTGACAAGTGGCATTCTAGCCGAGCGCCAAGCACTTAACCAAGTAAGTGGCAAGTGGCACTATAAGCCGAACGCCAAAAACTTGCACAAATATAAATAAGTCAGTGGCAAGTGGCATTCTAGCCGAGCGTCAAGCACTTAATCAAGTAAGTGGCAAGTGGCACTATGAGCCGAGCGCCAAAAACTTGTATAAACATAAGCTAGTGGCAGGTGGCATTCTGGTTGAGCGCCAATGTAATGACCCGGTCATTTCCATACTTTCCTTTTTCCTCAGAATTTTACGGATGAATTTTTTTCATTGAAATTTCTTTTCTGAGTTCGGTTTCTTGTCACTTAGTGTCGTCTCGAGTGCTCGGAAATGGTTTCTGAGACTCTTTCCTTTGGATTGACAACTTCCTTTAAGGATTGAGTCATTTTCACATTTTTCGTTTTTTGACATTATTCACTTTTCGTCCTTTTCCCTATTTTGTCTTTTCCCAGTTCATCACTTTGTTGGCATAACCTCACTTTTTGTGTTCGGAGTTGGATTTTGACTTCACGTATCTTCATTCTAAGTGGTTTCCACGAAATACGTATCTTTGCTTTTGGAGTAAAGTACTCTGGTTGCTCCCGGTGTCCACAAGGGCATGGATGCAAAGTTCTTCAGAAATATTTTTGTTTCTTGGGGTGTTTTTTTATAAATATCTTTTGAAGATATTTTATTTCAGGGGTTTTTTAGAAAATATTTTTGGAAGATATTTTCATTCTGGGTCATTAGTGCAGTTTTCACTTTTTGGAGGGGCCATTGTGCAATTACTGAAAGTTATTGCAAAAATGCCTCGTTTTGAGCTTGGATCCTTGTACAGGATTCATTTTTACTTTTTGTCGATTCGTGTGCTTTTAGAATTGCCTTCTGGTCGTTTTCCCCCAAGTTTAAGGGGTTCTGGCTTTAATTGCTGCCGAACTTGTTCGGGGCATATCTCTCTACTAGGGAATCGGTTTTTGACGCCGTTTCTTCTGTTGTTCATATTTTCTCATTTCGGTTCTTTTTCATTCATAGAGTTTTGCCGTTTGAGCGCGTTTGCTTAAATTCCACTTTTCCGGGCCCGGCGGGGGCCCTTTCGGGGCACTTTTAGGGTTTACCTATAAAAGGGGGGTGAGACATTTCATGTTTGACCTTCTCCTCTCTTCATGCACGACCAGCAGCTGCCATGACAGCCCAAGGGGGGCTTCCACCCTTCTTCTCTCAATTAAACTTCATTCCCTTTGTTAAAAAGTCGTAGTGCCTTTGTGTTTTGTGTTTGTCTTGATTACGCGCATCTTTCCCCCTTATTAGAACCCCTTTTTAGCCAATTTTTGAGTTCGGGTTTGAGGTCAAGTTAGGATTTTGGTAGGCCCTATTTGGAGTTTAATGTTCACGGCGTTGTCCCCGACAAAACTCCGAAGTATTGTCAGAATCGGAGCCATTTTATTTTGGTTGCTTTTGAGATTTTCATCTCAAATTGAGGTAGGGGGTGTCTTAAGTTTATATTAATGTTGTGTTGATTGTTATATAAGCATATACAACTTGTAAGTATGCCTTTGTTCAAGTTTTAGAATTTAATTTAATTATTTTCTATTTTTAAGATTTAATTCTCATGAAGGTGTGTACCTTAGAATTAAATTGTGGCATGCTAGTAAATTAGGCCTTGGTATGTATATTAACATGTATTAAATTGGGAGCATTTGAATAAGAAATGCAAATTTTATTTAATATTTATTTTTTGTGAAAGATTAATTCACATAGTTGTAATAAGTATGAATTCAACTTGTAATGTGATATTAAAATAGGCTTTGCTATGTTCTTCAACCTATGTAAAATTGAGGACATTTAAAGTTATTTGGAAATCTAGAGAAAATTAATTAATGAGTTTAATTAATTTTATTTTAAGTGTTTTAATCCCTTGATTTGATATTTGATGTAATATATGTGAAGACTATACTATGTCCCTTAACATATATTATTTTGAGATTATTTGGGATTGATTTGAAATCTAGAGAGTAATTAAATTCTATCTAGTTGTTCCATGGATTTAACTATGTCTTTGAAATTGTTTCTATGTTTAAATCAAGGAATTAAACTTAGCATGATATAGGATATTATTGTCTTGCATGACATGTTTAAATATATCTTGTGTAGGTATATAGCTTGTTAGAATATTACAATTTTTACCTTGAAAGCTAGTTACTAAATTATAGCTTATTTAGTACTTGTGACTTAGGATGGTAATTTGGTTCAATTGTTTTAAAATATTCTTGCCTTGGGTATAAATTGCATATTGAGAACATGACATGTTATATGCTATATAGACTTGAATTATAGGATATGGTTTGTATGGATTCAACCTTACTTGTGCATGGAATGTGGTAACTCGCATTTGATTTTGTATAAGTTTTGAACTTATTGATTTTGGAAAGCTTGTGAGGACGTAATTTATGTGATGGCTAGGGTTTGACTCTAGTACGTGGACAAGTGTCCTCTAAGTCATAAGTGCGCACTAGGTGGTACTTTGTGGGTCGTAATTACCCGAAAATACTTGCTTGGTCTAACGATCGCATGTCCTAGTCTTTCCATTATTTGATTTCGCATTTAATTTCAAGTTGTTAATCATGGATTAGTTATAACTTGTGAATTTATGCTTACTTTGCATTTTAGATCTTATTTAGTATACTTGAAACTATATACTTGCTTTATGTGTTTAGATCTTATTTAGTATACTTGAAAATGTATACTTGTTTTGTGTATTTAGATCTCATTTAGCATACTTGAACTTGTATCCTTTGTGGTGTATCTAAACCCTATTTAGTATACTTACGTATTGTACGTTTGATTTGTGCAATCGGATTTCATTTTGTATAGTTGTGTCGTGTATGCTTGTCTTATGCGTAATTCATTTAGCTTAGTATACTTGTGCCTGTATACTTGATTCATGAGTTTTCCATGTTAATTGTATATTTGTATATGCATGCTTAGCATTGCATAACTTGTTTAATATGGTTTAGTATACTTGTAAATGTATGTTTGTATATCATATATCATGTTTTAATATTGACTTGCATACTTGAGCATGTATACTTGTATGCCGTGGTTCAATTCAATTGCGTGAGTAGCTTAGGATGATCCCTGAGTCTCACCTTGACATAGACGTTAGGTGGCATGAGCCCCTTCAACATGTTTCACTTTAAGGTGATAGAATTGTAAAATGCTAGGTCGATGCATGCTCATTTCCTTCGAATAGCTTTATGTTACTCACCCCGAAGTTACTGGGGATTTGTTTTAGGTACGAAGGCTTGGTTCGTGATGCTCATCATTCCTTGGATGACTTGTAGCTTTTAAAACTCCCATTTCATGCAAATGTTAGCATGAAATGTCAATTTGTAGTTTTATATATAAAAAACTTGTATCCTTGATGCCAAATATGTAATTTGTACGTAAGTACACTTTTTGGATGCTTATTTTGTATGTATGATATGAGGCCAAGGGCCATTAATTCTAAAGTTTACAAATATGTTTTTAAAACTTGAGATTTTAGTACTTGGTACTATTCATCGATTTTTTTTTGAAAAATGTGTCGACCGATCCGAAACTTTTGGGGGTTTTGTGGGTGTATTTTAAGATTGTATTTTCAATTTAGGCAATTTAAAAAGCTCCTGAAGCCCCATTTTCTTTCCTTTGGCAGCAGCTCGAAAAGATTTTAAACTTCTTGACCTGATTTTCTTGGGGTATTCTGGGCATTTTATAGTGCATTTTCTTCGTTTCTGTCCGCGTTGTTGGGTAGAAAACTTGATTGGGGGGGGGGGGGGGGGGGGGTTTCTTATTCGTGTATTTCCAGAAAAATTCGTTTGATGGCCCGTTTTTGCTCTCAGTTGCGGACAGATCCTGTAGCAGCTTTTTGACCCTCTTGATCTCTTCTGATCTAGGGACATTTTGGGTATTTCACAGTGAGTTTTTTTCGTTTTCCTCCGCGTGGTCGAGTAGAAAACTCGATTTTAGTGGGGGTTTCTTCTTCGTGTTTTTCTAGAAAAAGTTGTTTCGGACCTCATTTCGGCTCTCAGTTCTGGTTGGAACTTTTCTTCACCTAGCATGTCATGGTGCTTGTCGGGGTGCTCGTGGGGTGCTTGTCTCGACGTCGTGACGTCGACTTTTGTTTTCGCTCGTTCTCCTTCGTCCGGACTCCAAATCGAGTGAACTTTTTTTTGAATTTGGCTAATTTTTCGCTGTCTTTCCAACGGTGTGCTCGGTTGCACCTGGATCTTCCTAGATAATTACCAGTTTATCCTTTTAGTCTTAGGTGCTCGTTTTTCTTCGTTTTGTCGTTTCTCCTTCGTTCGGACTCCGAATCATGCGATTCTTGAGTCCATCTTGATTAATTTTTTTGTTGTCTTTCAGTGGTGTGCTCGGTGGCACCCGAATCCATAATTTCAGAAATGACTATTTTGCCCCTGGGGGCTTAATTGTTATTTTTTTTTATCTGAACTTCCGCATTTGATTCTTTTGAGTTCTATGACCTCATGGAAGGTCATCAAAGTGTTTTAGAGGTGTGTTGTGCCTTGGGAGACCGTTGTTTTGTTTCTTGCTTTCGCATCTGGATCCGCTATCGGGTCAATCTTCGGTTCATCACAGGATGCACTAGCTTGAAAAACTAGGGCCGTCATAGGTGGTATCAGAGCTCTTAGGTTCGAAAACCTTAGGACGACGGGTTTTTGGTGCATATCATTCTTGTGTTGCCATGCTCTATGTTTTTATTTGCTTCTTGACAATATGTTGAATGTGATCACATGTTTACGTGCTTATGTGGACGTATGTTTAGAAGTTTACTTTAACTGTCTCAGTATGATATATATGGTTGTTGCTTTAGTATATTATATGTGCTTGCCTGCCTTAGCACACTGTATATGCTTGTCGACCTTATTACATTGTATATGCTTGTCTGTTTTAGCATATTGATTTACGCTTGTCTGCTTAGCATGTTGGTTATGCTTGTCTACTTTAGTGTATTGCATGTACTTGTTATTCTTAGCATGATAGTATGATGCATACATTGACATGCCTTATGTGATTCCTTACTACTTGTGTAAGTATGTAATTCATTGCTATGTTACGCGTTAACTGTTTATTTTGTGTCTTGTTTAGGCATTGCAGGTTGTCCCAGCTTGGTTGGTTGAGATTGATGCTATGGCATCATCTCTTGGAGTTTCGTGGTGACCTTGATGTGGTGATGTCATTGGGGTCTTGTTTCTAACGTTATGGGACGACGAGTCGAATTGACTCGAGTTCTTCCTTGGGGATTGGGAGATTTATTTTCGTGATCTTCAACGGTGAGGTCCTCGCGTCTCTTCTTCTTAGAGTGATGGTTAGGGATTTGATAGGTGCATTGACCTGGGATTATTCTTGTTTTGCCTTGGACAGCTCTTATGAGTTAAGGTTGGGGTGTGTGTGTTTCCGTGGTGCAATTAATTACTCTCCCTCGTCATAGAAGACTTGGGGTTGCGTTTAGGGTTTTGATAGGATCCTGTGGAGTTCTCATCGAACTCATTGGCATCTTGAGTTGAGTTCTCTTGTTGGTGTCTCTTAATGGTTAATGTTGGAACTATCCATTATATTGTTGTTTGTTTTGTGTGGCGTTAGGAACCTTGTGTTTGAGCCAGTCTTGGGAAAGACTTGTAGACTCTTTGTTTCAGGGACCTTAGTGTTCATTCTAGGAGATGATTGACTTCCTTGCGGTGAGGGATTGGACTCATTCGGGTTTTTGGGTTCGGTGAGTTTGTCCTTCTGAGAGGCATTTCATCCCTTCTTGCTTGTGATTTTGTGGGATTGTTATTTGCATAGTGATTCCTATATGTTTATATGCCTTGTTGTTTTGAGCATGCCTTAGAAACGTGTTGGGAGATGTGACTATTTGGTAGTTATGCAATGATATAGATGATGTGTTTTCCATTTACTATATCTACTAGCGTCGTAGGTGATGTGTAGCATGTCTCTGATGCTTGACCCCTATGTGATAGGTAGTATATTTGATTGCCCTTGTACACTATGTGTTTAGTTGTATGGTGCATGGACTTTTATTTACATTTAGTATACTTGTACCTAGTGTGCTTGCACGTTGTTTATTTCAGTTCATTTTGGTTTAGTATACCTGAGCCTGTATACTTGTCTACCATGGATTTAGTACTGCTTAGTATACCTGTGGATGTATACTTGTACACATATATTGTATTTCCATTTCGATATTTCTTAGCATACTTGTGAATGTATACTTGCATATGTATATATATGTTTCATGACTAATTGCTTTATTAGTTTATTCTTTTTTATCATTCTGCATTGTGCTTGGGGTTGTATGACCTTGGTTGTTGGGGTTGTGTGTGTGAGCTTGATCCGATGTCTTGATTCCTAGGCGTAGCCTTGTAGTAGGTCAGCTTTAGGATGACGTGGAGAATTTTGGGTGCATTGTCTTGTTGGGAGTCGTTGTGGCTAGGGCAATGATGATATTGTTTGATTTTGTAAAATCTGATCCATTGGCTTGAGGGCATAGACTTGTCAGGCTTTGGATTCGTGACTGATGTGGTTGACAACGGTGTTTTGAGACTTGGGGTTGTCAGTTTTTCCAGTATTGAGGATTTAAGGCCTTAAGCGTGGCGGTGCCTATGACATTGTTGTTAGAGTTTTGGATTGGCCAGAATGGTCCGGCCGGATATTTTGGACCATATCGCAACTCTCACAGATGCTTGGTTCTCGTGGTGCTTTTGGTAATGATTGTTTGACATTGATGTTATTTATATCGATAGGTTTCACGGGTAAGCTTGTTGGGGGCAGATGACGAATTAGGGCTTTATACTGTCATGCTACCGTACAGGTTGTGTGTGGGCGAGTGTTAGTTACTGTCGATGCTACCTTGCATTACCTAGCTAGTAATGTGAGTGTGGGCGGGCACTTGACACTGTGGATGCTACCACGCCTTGGGTACGTTATGGGCGGGTTCTAGTCGCTATTCGTGCTGCCATGTTGCTTCTGGTCGTGTTCTTTGTTTCGACGTGTAGTCGCCTTGGTCTCTTTTGGGTGGTTGACATTGGGTTAGTATATCAATTCGTTTGGAGAGGTGTCTCACTGTTCGCGGTTTCGTGTCCATTCGTTGATCTTGAGACCTTTGGAGTTGTCCTTGGGTACTTTATGATCTGTTTCTTGGTGTGACCTTGTGTACGGTCTTTGTTCGGTTCTTCTGGGAGTGTTCCTGATTTCGTGGACGAAATCTCTTTAAGGAGGGTAGGTTGTAATGACCCAGTCATTTCCTTCTTTTCCTTTTTCCTCAGAATTTTACGAATGAATTTTTTTCGTTGAAATTTCTTTTCTGAGTTCGGTTTCTTGTCACTTAGTGTCGTCTCGAGTGCTCGAAAATGGTTTCTGGGACTTTTTCCTTTGGATTGACAACTTCCTTTAAGGACCGAGTCATTTCCACATTTTTCGTTTTTCGACACTATTCACTTTTCGCTCTTTTCCCTATTTTGTCTTTTTCCCGTTTGTCACTTTGTTGGCATAACCTCACTTTTTGTGTTCGGAATTGGTTTTTGACTTCACGTATCTTCATTCTAAGTGGTTTCCATGAAATACGTATCTTTGCTTTTGGAGTAAAGTACTCTGGTTGCTCCCGGTGTCCATAGGGGCATGGATGTAAAAGTTCTTCAGAAATATTTTTGTTTCTTGGAGTCTTTTTTTGTAAATATCTTTTGAAGATATTTTATTTCAGAGGTTTTTAAGAAAATATTTTTGGAAGATATTTTCATTCTGGGTCATTAGTGCAGTTATCACTTTTTGGAGGGGCCATTGTGCAATTAATGAAAGTCATTGCAAAAATGCCTCATTCTGAGCCTGAATCTTCGTATGCCTTCTAGTCGTTTTCCCCCAGTTTCAGGGTTCCTAGCCCGATTGCCCGTCGAACTTGTTCAGGGCATATCTCTTTGCTCGAGACTCGGTTTTTGACGCTGTTTCTTCCGTTATTCATATTTTCTCATTTCGGTTCTTTTTCGTTCACAAAGTTTTGCCGTTTGAGCGCGTCTGCTCAAATTCCACTTTTCCGGACCCGGCGGGGCCCTTTCGGGGCACTTTTAGGGTTTTCCTATAAAAGGGGGGGTGAGACATTTCATTTTTGACCTTCTCTTCTCTTCATGCACGACCAGCAGCTGCCATGGCAGCCCAAGGGGGGCTGCCACCATTCTTCTCTTAATTAAACCTCCTTCCCTTTGTTAAAAAGTCGTAGTGCCTTTTGTATTTTGTGTTTGTCTTGACAATGCGCATTTTTCCCTCTTATTAGAACCCGTTTTTGGCCAATTTTTGAGTTCGGGTTTGAGGTCAAGTTAGGATTTTGGCAGGCCTTCTTTGGAGTTTAATGTTCACGGCGTTATCCCCGACAAAATCTCGAAGTATTGTCGGATTCGGAGCCGTTTCATTTTGGTGGCTTTTGAGATTTTCATCTCAAATTGAGGTAGGGGGTGTCTTTAGTTTATATTAATGTTGTATTGATTGTCATATAAACATATACAACTTGTAAGCATGCCTTTGTTCAAGTTTTAGAATTTAATTTAATTATTTTCTATGTTTAAGATTTAATTCTCATAAAGGTGTGTACCTTAGAATTAAATTGTGGCATGCTAGTAAATTAGGCTTTGGTATGTATATCAACATATATTAAATTGGGAGCATTTGAATAAGAAATGCAAATTTTATTTAATATTTATCTTTTGTGAAAGATTAATTCACATAATTGTAACAAGTATGAAATCAACTTGTAATATGATATTAAAATAGGCCTTGGTATGTTCTTCAACCTATGTAAAATTGAGGACATTTGGAGTTATTTGGAAATCTAGAGAAAATTAATTAATGAGTTTAATTAATTTTATTTTAAGTGTTTTAATCCCTTGATTCGATATTTGATGTGATATATGTGAAGACTATGCTATGTCCCTTAACATATATTAATTTGAGATTATTTAGGATTGATTTGAAATTTAGAGAATTTAATTATCTTAGTTAATTAAATTCTATTTGCTTGTTCCATGGATTTAACTATGTCTTTGAAATTGTTTCTATGTTTAAATCAAGGAATTGGACTTAGCATAATATAGGATATCATTGTCTTGCATGACTTGTTTAAATATATCTTGTGTAGGTGTATAACTTGTTAGAATATTATAATTGCTTACCTTGAAAGTTAGTTACTAAATTGTAGCTTATTTAATACTTGTGGCTTAGGATGGTAATTTGGTTCAATTGTTGTAAAATATTCTTGTCTTGGATATGAATTGCATATTGAGGACATGACATGTCATATGCTATATAGACTTGAATTATAGGATATAGTTTGTTTGGATTCAACCTTACTTGTGCATGGAATGTGGTAACTCGCATTTGATTTTGTATAAGTTTTGAACTTATTGATTTTGGAAAGCTTGTGAGGACATAATTTATGTGATGGCTAGGGTTTGGCTCTAGTACGTGGACAAGTGTCCTCTAAGTCATAAGTGCGCACTAGGTGGTACCTTGTGGGTCGTAATTACCCGAAAATACTTGATTGGTCTAGCGACCGCATGTCCTAGTTTTTCCATTATTTGATTTAGCATTTAATTTCAAGTTGTTAATCATGGATTAGTTATAACTTGTGAATTTGTGCTTACCTTGCATTTTAGATTTTATTTAGTATACTTGAAACTGTATATTTGCTTCGTGTGTTTAGATCTTATTTAGTATACTTGAAAATGTATACTTGTTTTGTGTATTTAGATCTCATTTAGCATACTTGAACTTGTATCCTTAGTGGTGTATCTAAACCCTTTTTAGTATACTTACGCATTGTATGTTTGATTTGTGCAATCGGATTTCATTTTGTATAGTTGTGTCGTGTATGCTTGTCTTATGCGTAATTCATTTATCTTAGTATACTTGTGCCTGTATACTTGATTCATGAGTTTTCCATGTTAATTGTATATTTGTATATGCATGCTTAGCATTGCATAACTTGTTTAATATGGTTTAGTATACTTGTAAATGTATGTTTGTATATCATATATCATGTTTTAATATTGACTTGCATACTTGAGTATGTATACTTGTATGCCGTGGTTCAATTCAATTGCATGAGTAGCTTAGGATGATCCCTGAGTCTCACCTTGACATAGACGTTAGGTGGCATGAGCCCCTTCAACATGTTTCACCTTAAGGTGATAGAATTGTAAAATGCTAGGTCGATGCATGCTCATTTCCTTCGAGTAGCTTTATGTTACTCACCCTGAAGTTACTGGGGATTTGTTTTAGGTACGAAGGCTTGGTTCGTGATGCTCATCATTCCTTGGATGACTTGTAGTTTTATATATAAAAAACTTGTATCCTTGATGCCAAATATGTAATTTGTACGTAAGTACACTTTTTGGATGCTTATTTTGTATGTATGATATGAGGCCAAGGGCCATTAATTCTAAAGTTTACAAATATGTTTTTAAAACTTTAGATTTTAGTACTTAGTACCATTCATCGATTTTTTTTTGAAAAATGTGTCGACCGATCCGAAACTTTTGGGGGTTTTGTGGGTGTATTTTAAGATTGTATTTTCAATTTAGGCAATTTAAAAAGCTCCCGAAGCCCCATTTCCTTTCCTTTGGCAGCAGCTCGAAAAGATTTTAAACTTCTTGACCTGATTTTCTTGGGGGTATTCTGGGCATTTTACAGTGCATTTTCTTTATTTCCGTCCGCGTTGTCGGGTAGAAAACTTGATTATTTGGGGGGGGGGGGGGGTTCTTCTTCGTGTTTTTCCAGAAAAATTCGTTTGATGGCCCGTTTTTACTCTCAGTTGCGGACTGATCCTGTAGCAGCTTTTGGACCCTCTTGACCTCTTCTGATCTAGGGGCATTTTGGGTATTTCACAATAAGTTTTTTCGTTTTCCTCCACGAAATCGGGTAGAAAACTCGATTTTAGGGGGGGGTTTCTTCTTCGTGTTTTTCTAGAAAAAGTTATTTCGGACCTCATTTCGGCTCTTAGTTTTGGCTGGAACTTTTCTTCCCCTAGCATGTCATGGTGCTTGTCGGGGTGCTCATGGGGTGCTCGTCTCGACGTTGTGACGTCGACTTTTGTTTTCGCTCGTTCTCCTTCATCTGTACTCTAAATCGAGTGAACTTTTTTTTAATCTTGGCTAATTTTTGGCTGTCTTTCCAACGGTGTATTTGGCTGCACTCGGATCTTCCTGGATAATTACCAGTTTACCCTTTTAGCCTTAGGTGCTCGTTTTTCTTCGTCTTACCGTTTCTCCTTCGTCCGGACTCCAAATCATGTGATTCTTGAGTCCATCTTGATTAGTTTTGCTGTTGTCTTTCTGTGGTGTGCTCGGTGGCACCCGAATCCATAGTTTCAGAAATGACTATTTTGCTCCTTTTTATCTTAGTTTCCGCATTTGATTCTTTTGAGTTCCATGACCTCATAGAAGGTCATTAAAGTGTCTTAGAGGTGTGTTGTGCCTTGGGAGATAGTTGTTTTGTTTCTTGCTTCCGCATCTGGATCCGCTATCGGGTCAATCTTCAGTTCATCACAGGACTCACTGGCTTTAAAAACTAGGGCCTTCATAGCCAAGCACTTTATCAAGTAAGTGGCAAGTGGCACTATGAGCTAAATGCCAAAAACTTGTACGAACATAAGCCAGTGGCAAGTGGCATTCTGGCCGAACACCAAGCACTTGTAAAGATTCATAAAAGGAGATATAGCACATGTTGAGAGCTGAGCGTTAAATACTTGTGTAATTTGCAAGCAAAAATGAAATCAAAACAGAGCCTAAAAGGTTCTTCATGTATTTTTGTTCAGGGACACAAAAGCAGGTGTTCTCAGCCTTAGAAAATTCAGTTTTAGAATAAAAAGAGAACAAAAACAAGGATTTACTAGATCCTAATCCACTCTCTCATCCTCTCGGACCGATTCAGCATCATCCCGAACATCATTCACCTCTTCATTCCCTCTGGATGGGGAGTCGATCTGAACGACATCCTCAGGCCTCCGAACTTGACTATCAACAGCATGGGCCGGTGGAGGGACAGAAGGCCCAGGAGTGGCACTCAGAGGTTTAATTGCAAAAACAGGTGGAATGACCCCAGAGGTCACAATCTCCTTGCACTCCCTGAAGATGAGCTCGGCCGGATCAGGGGTTGGGTCGGTGTAATTGCCTGGCTGGTCAATCTTAAGATTGCTGTCACAATCATCCGGATCGGTATAAGAGCTTGTTTGCCCTTCAAGGGGGAACGGTTTGTGAAACCTTCCCTGTACCCTTCAGCGTACCTGAGAGCACTAACTCGGGAGAAACGAGCGTGTAAGGCCTTCATCCCACCTTCAACCCTGCTTCTTACGCTCAATAAGGCCGTATGGGCGTCTAAGGACTTCCTCTTAAGGGCTAACCGTTCGACCCGCTCGGTCTTTAAGGCGCTCTGGAGATCGCCCCTCTCATTTTGCAGAGCGTCTCTCTTTCTGCAGAGCATCCCTCTCCTTCTCCAGAGCAATCAACTGGAGCTCCAACTGTGTGTTTTTGGTGCTGATCTTCCTCATCTCATTGTTTACAGTTTTGAGCCCAGCAGAGAAGTTGCACACCTTCTTATCAGCTATCTCAAGCTGCCTCTGAATGGTGATCATCCCGAACAGAGTCTATATGCAAACACATGAAAGCTATTATGCCCAATGTGAGCCTAACGTGGTTAGACCATTAAAAAGAAAGAGAAGAAACTAGCAAGGGTCAAGAAGCAAATCACCTCCATGGTAGAAATTGGGAACCGACTGAAAATCTCCCTCCGGCTCATCTCTCTTTGGACATTCACATCCTGTGGAGTCCACATATTCTTGTAATAAGCAAGAGCGATTGGACCGTCCTTAAACATTGTGTCTGTGGGAGCGACAACCGATCCGTTCACTCGGATTAACCTGGGAGTCCATGGGATCACTGTCTGATGGGGTGACGAAGTCCCTTCTGCTCCACCAGTTCCACCGTCAGAAACAGGCACCTCTTGTTGCGGAGGAGGCTTGGTCACCCTCGAAGTTCGAATCCTTTGTGCTAAGGGAATGTCGTCCATATTAGACCTAGATCCCCCCTCTGGTTGGGGTCTCTTTCCTTTCCCCTTATCCGAGGCAGACTCTTGGACAGGTGGGAAGTTCTCGGCGCTGGGGCAGTAGCAGGGATAGCCCTAGGAGGATCTTTTCTCCTTCCGAACGAGGGGATCTGTACCTCATCCATGCAAACTCCCAAAAATGATATGTTGTTAAGGGTTTCTGGTTTAAGTAGCTCAGAAGATGAAGGGATGTTACTCCACACTTTCTCTTTCAAATTGTCAAGTCTGGCCCTGCGAACGCTGTAACTCAACTCGTCATAAGGGATGCCCAGGGAATGGCAAAGGAAAGAACAAAAGCGTGGAATGCAAATTTCACATGGGCACTAGCTTTTATGCTTTTTATATTTAACATATAAGGGGACAGAGCACTCGCCAAAGGCGGTCGGGATGGGAAAATCCCTAAAAGATGGAGTTTGCCTGCCCCTCTGACCCCTATTAGACCATCCTTCCAACCCTTCTCAGAATCAGGTTTGTCCGTACATATGGATCGTTTGGCAATGGGGAAGAGGTGGTAGTACCTTTCGTTCTGCCTAATCTTACTAACCTTGTAGTAGAGGAGAAGATCCAGAATGTCAAGTTCCAGATCTCTGTCATTGTTCAAAATCTTTGTTATTGTTCAAAATCAAAAGGACTGACAAGATCCTAAAGAAATTGGGGTTCACTTGGAGAGGGGAAAATCTTAATTTGTTAAGGACATAACAGGAAAAATGATGCAGAGGGAACCTAACTACGTTTAAATAAAGGGGGGAGAGGAGGATCTCCCCTTGAAGGAGACCTTCACTGGTCCTCACATTTACATCCTCGGGGCAACGTCTAATTAAAACATCCCCAGGGATCTTAGGGATTTTAAGTCACTGGCCATTATGACGATAGGTGGAACCCTCAAATCTATAAAAAGAAGAGAGCTTTCTAAGAAATAACTGGAGATCAGAACTAACCTTAAGGAATAGATTCAATAGAATCATCGCAGAGTTGGAGACAAGAGATCCATAGGAAAGGCTCGCAGGAGAAGATCTCCTCGTTGACCGAGACGTCAGAGAAATGGTGATGCTTCAGTTTTAAAAAAATTGATCTCTGTACTGACTATCCGCTTCCCGACGTCATCACACCGAGCCGTCACATCATGATTACGTCCCTTAGATAATCTCGCCCTAATTAATTAGGAAGAGATTAGGGGGTAGGTGAAGGTACCGAAAATGAACCAGGCCATATATGACCCGATCCATTGGGCCCCGAGTTTAAAGGGGTCATCAGTCCAACTGTAGGACGGCCCAACAGGCCCAATGCTCATTTAAACCACCTATGGGCCCAACCTTATCCGAAGGAAGAGAGAGTTTTCCTTTCATGACAGCCCAAGCAAAAGGCTCACTGAAGATTGGCCCAACTCAGAAGATTTTGAGAGAGGTTCCTAAGGCAAATGTACGCTTCTATAAATAGAAGCTAGAGAGAGAAAAGAGAGGATTATTGAGTGAAGTGTATTGAAATTCCTTTCTGAAAATAGAGAGCAATTTGTGGTACATTCAGTTTGTGTACGGAGAAGAGGAAAAAAAACATTGAAGGCCATCTTTATGTTTTTGATTAATCGTCGTAAATTTTCTTCTTTAAGGAGGAGGGATTGATGCAAATAACAAATGGTGCCCTGAAAAATGTCTTCCTATTTAATAAAGTCCAAGTTCATCCATGCTTTAATAAAGGGACTGATAAGTGCCCGTTTGTTTTGCTGTAAACAATCCTTGTCAATTCAATAACTACTCTTCAAGCTTTTCCCATATATTCTTTGTTAGAATGTATATTCTTTATAGTGTTGGGTCATTATGTAATTACCCATAGTAGTTAGGGTTATTGTGTAATTATGTAATTAGGGTGTCTAACCCTTGTTCTTATATAAGCCTTATTTAGAGGGCTGCAGATAGATAATATACACAAGGATACATTTTTCTCTCTATCTCTCTTTCTCTCTCTCTCTCTCTCTCCCTCCCTATCTCTTATGAATCTGAACATGGTATCAGAGCGATATAAATTCATGGGTGTGGGAAACAATAAGTGTGTTGCCCTTTTATGAGAGTGACTGGAATCGTGAGTATGTCGTCGGTGTCTTTGTCGGAAGTTCATGTCGTTGGTAGGTTGAGAACATCACCTATAATCACCATCGTCCTTAGTTGCCGTCAGATCTGAAGCCCGTAGTCGTCGTCGTCAGATCTGCAGCCTCCTTTGTCGCCGTCAGATCTGAAGCCCCTTGGCCGCTTGTGTTGTTGCCGTATCGATCGTCAGCAAGCTCGCCGACACCCACCGTTGTTGTTGGCAGAGGTGAAGCTTCATTGATTTGCCCTTTTTTTCTTGGTCGGAAGTTGCGGAGGTTGTGTGGTGTCACCGCTGTGTGCTTGCCAGAGTCTGTTGGTGGGGTTGTGAAGAAGAACAGCCCTGTTTGGTTGCGCAGCTACACTATTCCAATCCTGGTTTACTAAAACCGGGATAACAGAGACTTGTTTTGATCCAATCCAATTACCCAGATCCGATTCGGTTCCAGATCCGACCCGGTTCCTGATCCGAACCAGATCCGGCCCGGTTCCTGATCCGACCCAGATCTGACCCGTTCCGATTCTGCATTTTCCCCAGGTTCATTTTTTTTTAAAAATCTTCTCCATGGCTTCCAGTTCAGATCTCCTATCTCCTGCATCCTTTAATCCTCCTATGAATTCAGTCAAGCTTAATGGAAAAAATTACATTTTATGGGCCAAGTCAGTAGCTTTTTTCCTGAAAGCCAAAGGCTTTGGCGATCATTTGGTTCAAGATAAACCCAAAAGCAGTGATGCTAATTTTAGTTCATGGGAACAAAGGGATGCTCAGATCATCTCCTTAATGCTGAATTGTATTGAACCTCATATTTGCTCCAACCTGTTATATCTGGACACTGCCAAGGAGATATGGACTCGACTCCAACAGTTATATTTTGGTGCTGGTAATATAACCAGAGCTTATGAGGTGTGTAGACAATTTTTTGATCTCCAGCAAGGGACTCACAGTTTAGAAGAATACCTCTCACGGGCAATGGGACTGTGTGAAGAAATGAATATGTATCAACCCATCACCTCTGATGTGAAAAGCATGCAGCAGCAACGTGAGGATTTTAATGTTGTTCGGGTTCTCACAGGATTGTCACAAGAGTATGAACCTGCTCGTGCACAGATTTTGGGTAGCCTTACACTTCCCTCTCTACTTGATATGTTATCCAGTCTCCAGCGTGCCACTTTATCTAGTGGCTCTTCAGGCAGTACTTCCAGTGGTGTCACTGCTCCTTCTAACAGTGAACGTTCTGCCTTAGTTGTGAACCAGGGTGGCTTTCAGTCTTCTCGTGGAGGTGGTGGCGGTGGTCGTTTCGGCCGTGGTCGTGGTCGAGGCAAAGGCAGAGACTCAAAAATTTGCACTCACTGCGGTCTTACTAATCACACGGTCAATTACTGTTGGGATCTTCACGGGAAACTGCCATCTTCTTCCTATGCACATCAAGTGACTGCTAGTGATGGGGATTCTTCTCTCTCTGCCACATCCACTGCTCCACATGTGGCTGTTGAGACTACTATGGTCAAGATTCCCCGTGATGAGTATGCTCAATTTTTGTCTCAACAACGGACTTCCACCTCATCTTCCATGGGGTCATTGGCTCAATCAGGTAGTGCCCCTGCATGCCTTTTGTCCTTTAGTCAGAGTCCCTGGATTCTTGACTTTGGCGCATCCGATCACATGACTGGTAGTTTCTCATCTCCTATCTGATTTTCAGTCTGCTCCTTCCTCTCAAAGTGTTATTCTTGTTAATGGATCATCAACTAAAGTCTTGGGTTTGGGAACTGTTCATCTTACCCCTTCTATGTCCCTTTCCTCTGTGTTATATGTTCCTCAATTCCCTTTTAATTTGTTGTCCATTAGCAAAATTACTAAATCTCTTAACTGTTCTGTAACATTTTATCCCACATGTTGTCTTTTTCAGGATCTCAAGACGAAGAAGAGGATTGGTATGGGACATGAAGTAGGTGGCTTGTATTACTTCGATCTTGCACCATCTCCCACGGCTCTTCAATCATCTTTGTCTTCTTTCCAGTGGCACTGTTGTCTCGGCCATCCCTCACTATCAGTTTTGCAGCGTCAAGTTCCCGGTCTTAGTCATGTTAAGTCTCTGTCTTGTGAAACATGTCAGCTTAGTAAGCATTGTCGTGTATCTTTTAAGCCAAGAGCTAATAATCGTGTGGCTAGTCCTTTCCAATTTGTTCATTCAGATGTATGGGGACCAATAAAACATATTTCTATTAATGGATTTCGTTATTTTGTGACTTTTGTGGATGATCATTCTCGGATGACTTGGTTGTTTTTAATGAAAAATTGTTCTGAGTTGTTTTCTATTTTTCAAATATTTCGCAAAGAAATCAAAACTCAATTTGGGTGTTCCATTAAAGTTTTACGTTCTGACAATGCCAAAGAATATTTCTCGGACCCTTTTGAGACTTATTTTCATGCTAAAGGTATCATTCATCAATCCTCTTGTACTTATACTCCGCAACAAAACGGAGTAGCTGAGCGTAAAAATTGTCATCTTCTGGAAGTCTGTCATGCCCTTTTATTTTATATGCATGTTCCCAAACGTTTTTGGAGTGATGTTTTTCTTACGGCATGTCATCTTATTAATAGGATGCCCTCGTCAGTGCTACACGGTAAATCCCCTCACTCTGTTCTATTTCCAGACTCCATATCGTTTAATCTGACTCCGCGGGTCTTTGGCTGTGTGTGTTTTGTCCATAACCTTGGACCTGGTCTTGATAAACTCGACCCTCGTGCAACTAAATGTGTTTTTCTTGGGTATTCACGCACTTAGAAGGGCTATCGTTGTTACAGTCCTCATTTCCAATGCTATTTCACTAGTGCTGATGTAACATTTTCTGAGTCTATCCCATATTTTTCTGATTCTACTAGTCCTCTCAATATTACTTCTGAGCCACCTCTACCATCGGTTCCCTCTCAGTTTCCTGTTTCCGCACCTCCTCGGTTTGCTGTTCCATTGCAGGTTTATACTCGACGACCTCGACCGCCTACTTCGCTCCCTCCATCTCCTTTAGAGTCTTCGGATCCGACGCCTTTACCTTATGATTTGCCTATTGCCCTTCGTAAAGGTTTTCAGTTGTGTGTTACTGCACATCCTATTTCTAACTTTGTCTCCTATCGTCATATTTCATCCTCTTTATCTTGTTTTTTATCTAAAGTATTTGCTACTTTTATTCCAAAGACATTGCAGGATGCTCTCTCTGATTTGGGTTGGCGGCAAGCCATGGTAGATGAAATGGATGCCCTTCATCGTAATGGAACATGGGATCTTGTTCCCTTACCTCCGGGCTCCAAACCGGTTGGTTGTAAGTGGGTCTACACAGTTAAATACCTTCAAGTTGATCTATTGAGCGGTTGAAGGCTCGTCTAGTGGCAAAGGGGTACACTCAGACTTATGGTGTTGATTATGATGAGACTTTTTCTCCTATTGCTAAGATTTCTTCTATTCGGATTCTTATTTCCATTGTTGCCAATTGTAACTGGCCGTTGTTCTAATTGGATGTCAAAAATGCCTTCTTACATGGTGACTTAGTTGAAGAAGTTTATATGGAGCAACCACCTAGGTTTGTTGCTCAGGGGGAGTATCGTCACACTGTTTGTCGCCTTAAAAAGGCCCTGTATGGATTGAAACAATCTCCACGGGCTTGGTTTGGGAAATTCTCTGAGGCGGCATTAGAATTTGGTCTTAATAGATGCCAGACCGATCATTCGGTATTTCACCTGCGCACTAAAGCTGGCTTCATCTTTCTTGTGGTGTATGTAGATGATATTGTGATCACAGGTGATGATTCTGCAGGCATTGCTAAGTTGAAGTTGTTTCTGCAAAATCGGTTCAACACTAAAGACTTGGGTAAACTTAGATATTTCTTGGGTATTGAAGTTGCTAGATCCAAGGAAGGTATAAGTTTATCTCAACGAAAATATGTGTTGAATTTGCTAGAAGAAACGGGTATGTTAGGTGGTCGTCCGGTTGATGCTCCTATGGATTCAAATACAAAACTTGTGTCTGATGAGGGTGATCTATTTAATGACCTAGGCAGATTTCGTTGCCTTGTTGGGAAATTAATTTACCTCCCTATCACTCGACCTGATATTTCATATGCAGCTAGCGTTGTAAGTCAGTTTATGGGAGCTCCTAGAATGCCACATTGGATTGCTGTTCTTCGGATTATCCGATATCTCAAACGAGCTCCAGGTTTTGGGTTACTATACCATTCAAATGGTCATCTCAGGGTGGAAGGCTTTACAGATGCTGATTGGGCTGGTTCTCCTTCAGATAGGAGATCTACTACAGGCTACTGTACATTTGTAGGAGGAAATCTTGTTACGTGGAAAAGTAAAAAGCAAACGGTGGTAGCTCGATCTAGTGCTGAAGCTGAGTACAGGGCAATGGCACATACCACTAGTGAGTTGACATGGATACAAAATCTTCTAAAAGAACTTAAGTTGACAGTTGAAACTCCTACTCCATTGTTCTGTGATAACCAAGTAGCAGTTCACATTGCATCGAATCTTGTGTTTCATGAGAGAACCAAACATATTGAGGTTGATTGTCATTTTACTCGGGAAAAAATATTAAGTGGTAGCATCTCTACTCCATTTGTGAAGTCTGAAGATCAACTAGCTGATATGTTTACCAAAGCACTGGGTTATAATCGGTTAAGGACTATCTATTCCAAGATGGGATTATTTGATATATATTCTCCAACTTGAGGGGGAGTGTTAGAATGTATATTCTTTATAGTGTTGGGTCATTATGTAATTACCCATAGTAGTTAGGGTTATTGTGTAATTATGTAATTAGGGTGTCTAACCCTTGTTCTTATATAAGCCTTATTTAGAGGGCTGCAGATAGATAATATACACAAGGATACATTTTTCTCTCTATCTCTCTTTCTCTCTCTCTCTCTCCCTATCTCTCATGAATATGAACATTCTTGTTACGACAAACGCAACGAACCCAAGAAACAACCAAGAAAATAAACATGCCACACACAAAGAACACAAAGATTTAGCGTGGTTTGGCAAAGACTACATCCACAGTGAATATTCAGCGAATGTTTTCACTATGTGAAACTCAAGAGATTACAAGTTTCAGCCCAAAACACTAGCTCTGGCTCTCACTCTCTTTTCTGCGCTTTTTAGTGTCTGTCAATATTCCACTCCAAACCCTAAACGCCTCTATATATCGAGCTACAAGAGAGTACTAATGGCTAATGGCTATTTGTTTGGCTCCATTACGAGGCTATGCCTTCTGTACACCTAAATTTTATTTTTCCATGTATACAACACCAATTATGAAAGAAAAAAAAATGAGTTGTCAGATCAAAAACGGGTTGCAAATGCAACCTGACATCAAATTCGGGCCACAAATATCACAAATCTCCACCTTGGGTCAAATTATGCCAAGCTCCACAATCACCAACTACTCATTTTGCCTCCTTCACATGCCCCTAAGGGCCTCAGCAATTGTAGGCACCAATCAAGTCCAAACAGTGTCTAAACTTGATAGTAGGAATGACCTTAGTCATCATATCCACTGGATTCTCTACTGTCCCAATCTTCCTCACTACAATAGCACCCTGTGCAATCATATCTCTAATGAAAGTGAAACCTGACATCAATGTGCTTGGTCCTCTCGTGGAACATCTAATTTTTAATCAGATGTATGGCACTTTGGCTATCGGAAAACACAACCAAATCATCTTGCTGCAACCCCAAATCACCAACCAAACCTTTCATTCATATAGCTTCCTTCACTGCCTCTGTAGCTGCCATGTTAGCCTCAGTTGTAGACAATGCAACTGTGGACTGCAAACTTGCCTTCCAACTAATCACACTCCCACAAAGAGTGAAGACATACCATGTCAAGGATCCCCTCCTATCAAGATCTCCAGCGTAATCTGAATCAACATATCTAACAACACTCCCACACGTGTTGCTGCCTCTGTCATAGACTAATCCAACATCCTACATGAAACATTAGGGAATTGTCAATAACGATGGAATATATGCAAGGCACTAGAACTCACTGGCATATCCCGTGAAGGAAATTGCATTGGTTAGCATCTAAAGGATCGTAGAGATCCTACGAGAACTATATTTCGCATTTGGAAAGTTAATTATTATAACGGTTTGACAAGAATGTCATTCCACTGCAATTAACATGCTTGTGCATGTGTGTTTTTAATGCAAATATGAATGAATGAGCACGTGTGTTTATTACGATGGGTTGACATCCTTGTCAAACCGTTGTAATAATGAGCATTCTACACTCACAAGATAGTTCTTGTGAGATCTCTATGATCTTTTGGAAGCATAAAGGTGTCAAATCGCTTGTACCACTGTCTAGGAGTCTGCTTTAGCCCATATAAGGATTCTATGGTGTACGGGATGGAAGCATTCTGCCAATACAAGTGGAGATTGCTTTACTAAGAATCTCTTCGAGACACAGTTTAAGGATGCCGAATGGGTTTGAGCCCGCTATGATCAGCTTTGTCTCATAAATGAAAAGCGCCTCCGAGCCATCATAACTATCCTCAAAAGAAGGAATTGTGAAGACCCCTTACTCCGCATTTTCTGTTGGTGAGTGATTGATGCCTTTTGTCCTTGTATACTTATCGTGGATGCTTGCCTTGATTGTTTTTCTTTGTCTTAGTGCAATTCTGGGCATTTGAGCATTTTCCCGCCTTTTGTTCAGCAGGTTTTGTTCTGAGCTAGGTGTTATTTTTTCGTGCAAACATGGCCTAAACGAAGTAAACAAAGTTAGTGGTTTGAAATAAGAAAGGTTGGAAAAGTAACCTCACATTGCAATCACTTAGTGGTTTACATGAATCTGGTCATGGCTACAATGTAACCCCAACTTCGTCGAAAAGCTAACTTCGACCTAGTGAATGACAAATGATGAAATGAAATTATTAAGCAGTGCCTCACAATTACCATAATATCCACTTTACAGCCTACCAATGGACCTTCCCAGGTCTATCTATGTATCTACTCACTATACTAACTGCATGTGAAATGTCCGGCCTAGTGCACACAAAAGTAACTTGGTAAAATTGGCGTACTCAATTTGAGAGCCTGACTATCGTTATATACAAGAGGAAAATTACAAATATGGAAAAGAGAATAAAATCAAATCAGAATAAAGAGAATAAAATCAAATCAGAATAAAATTAAAATCCCTAAACATTAGCCTATAATGAAGACCCAATAAATTTGTCACAATCATTGAGTCAACTTATAGATATGATTTCCAACACTCCCTCTCAAGCTGGAGCAAATATGTTGACCAAGCCCAGCTTGACTATGGAAGACTGGAGAAAAGAAGGCCCAACAGACTTTGTGAACACATCTGCAGTCTGTTCTGAAGAGGGAACAAAAATAGGATTAATGATACCTGATCGAACCTTCTCTCGAATAAAGTGAATGTCTACCTCAATATGTTTTGACCTTTCATGTAAAACAGAATTGGAAGCAAGCATAATGGCTGATTTATTGTCACAAAACAGCCTTGAAGAACCTTTCTCCACAAGACCCAACTCGCCCAAAATTGATTAAAGCCAAAGGAGCTCACAAGTGCCTTGAGCCATAGCTCGGTATTCAGCTTCAACAGAGGATCTGGAGACAACAACTTGCTTCTTACTCTTCCATGATATGAGATGATTACCATAGAAAGTACAGAAGCCAGAGGTAGAACGTCTATTTGTCTTACATCCAGTATAGTCTGCATCAGTAAAGCATGAGAGTCCAAACTGATTTCCTGAGGCATAGAACAGACCAAGACCAGGGTGCAACTTAAGATACCTCAAAATATGGTAGACTGCATCTATATGAGCTGAGCGAGGGGCATGCATGAATTGACTAACCACACTAACATCAAATGTCAAATCGGGCCTTGTGTTAGTCAAGTAGATAAGATGACCTACTAAACGTTGATGCACGGATGGATTTGGAAGTAATTCCCCTGACTCAACCCGAAATCCAGGGGGTGGATCCATATATATAGTCTCAAGTAAGTCTCCATTAAGAAATGCATTCTTGACATCTAACTGAGGCAGAGGCCAAGAATGGGCAGCATACAAGGAGATAAGTAGTCGCACAGACGTCAACTTTGCCACAGGAGCAAAGGTAGCACTAAAGTCTTTGCTCGGAATCTGAGTAAAGCCTTTTGCCACCAATCGAGCCTTATACCGATCAATAGAACCATTGGCTAAGTATTTCACATTAAAGACCCATTTGCAGCCAACCTCCTCAGCAGGTAAAGCAACAAGTTCCCATGTATTATTATGTTGTAAAGCATCCATTTCTGTTGTCATGGCAGACACCCAATTGGGATCCTGGAGGGCCTCTGACACTGATTGAGGAATAGATACGGCACAATCTTGCCCAGGAAGGATTTATATGCACCTAAAAGACCATCATAGGAGACATATCGGGAAATAGGATGGTTAGTGTTACTAGAGAAACCATACTAATTAGGAGGGTGACGATCACGGGTAGGATAACGAGAGGTATGCTCAGGAATGGCAGGAGCTATAGGAGAAGGAGAGTTACCTGGACCTGGTTCTGAAGATGATTCGGGCAGGGGAGGTTGAGTGATTTGGCGACGAGAGTAGACCTGCAAAGGTGGAGGGGAACCTTACATGGATGGAGAAGGATATTCTAGGACAGTGTGATTTTCAAATAGAGGAACAAGACGGGCAAAAGGAGAAATCTCCTTCTCCAGACCACAAGAGAGAGAATCCTGTACCACATAATTAGTACTATAAAAAGGAACAGTTTCATGCAATGTCACATCAAGAGAATGATACATATGTTTTGGCCACAGGATCATAACAACGATGGCCCTTTGACATAGTGGAATTCCCCAAGAAAATGCACCTAATACATTTATCATCAAGTTTATGAAGAGAAGGAGGGTTATGAACAAAACAAGTACAGTCGAAAACACGAGGCAGAAGGTGAAACAATGTATAATAAGGCTGGAGAATCTGAAGTGGAGCCTTACCACCCAAAACTCGACTGGGAGTACGATTAATCAGAAAAGCAGCTGTAAGAATAGCCATATGCCAATAGAATTTAGGCACATGCATATCACTCAGAAGACATCGGACCACAGACATAAGATGACGGTTTTTGCCTTCAGCCACGCTATTTTGCTCAGGAGTGTAGGGGCAAGTGAGTTGATGTAAAATCCCTTTTTTATTAAGTTCAGTCCAGAACTCATTCGAAACATATTCACGTCCATTATCAGAACGAATATTACGGACAACAGTGTTATACTGGGTTTTGATCATTTGAAGAAACTGGGTAAATAAAATAAACACATCAGATTTCTTTTTCAATAAATAAACCAAAGTACAACGAGAATAATCATCAATAAATGTCACATAATATTGATGTCCAGAGAAAGCAGTAACTGGGGAAGGGCCCTAAACATTAGAAGATCAAACATACTAGGAGCACGACTCATATGAGAAATATAGCTAGTTCTACTACGTTTAGAAAGCTCATAAACTTCACATTGAAACTTATGGTCCTTACATGCTTTATTTAACGAAGGAAACAATAGGCATAGATACTGAAAGTTTACATGCCACAAACGTGCATGCCACAGACTAAAAGTGCGAAAAGAAACATCATAAACAATAGAAGTAGGTAGGACAGAAGCTTGAAGACTTGTTCCTGGTGGTTCCCCAAAATAGTAAAGCCCATCACGCTCATAACCCCTGCCAAAAATTCTCTTCGAACAAAGGTCCTGCAATAAACAGTGATCTGGTAAGAATATAACTGCACATTGGAGGTTTTTTGCAAGCCAGCTAACAGATAAAAGGTTAAAGGCAAATTTAGGTACATGAAGGACAGATGAAAGAGTAATATCAGGAGACAGACAAACATCACCCTTACTGTGAATGTAAGATGTAGAACCATCCGCAAGATACACAGATTGGGTAACAGGTATGACATTAGAAGAAAAAACTGATAACTCACCAATCATGTGATCATTGGCCCCAGAATCCAAAACCCAAGTGGGCTGCTTGGCTTTAACATGAAATGCAGTAGGAGTACCTGTAGGAATAGTGGCAGTGGGAGCAGCTGAAGGAGCACCAACTCTAGAAGCAAAGGAGCCAAGCTGGTCCTGGATCTGCCCAATTTGAGTTTGAAGCTGGCTCAGTCTAGGAAATACAGTAGATCCACCGGTAGTAATAGGAGTCTCTGCAACAGCTGCAATACGAGAAGAACCAGTTCCAGATAAACGGTTCCTAGAAAATTTCTGCTTCAGTTTAGGATGAAGTTTGAAGCAACGAGCCTTAACGTGTCCAACCCCTCCACAATGGTGACAAATAATCTGACCTCCAGAAGCACGTGAGAGGCTGCCTCGAAAGGAAATTCACTGAGAGGCTCTTATTGAGCTAGTTCCTCCCAACGAGATCTCAAATACCCAAAGTAATCAGCTACAGACAAATTCAGGCCTTCCTGCGAGGCCTTAGCAATATCTTGGTATAATTAAAAAATACGAGCATCATTCCTAGAATGAGCATACATTTGATTCAAAGCAGTCCACAAGTCATTAACGGAGTCATAAAACATGAATATGTTATAAATGCGTTCCTCCATAGAATTAAACATCCATCCTAAAATGGTGCAATTGTCCATATTCCACTGAGCATATTTAGGATCTTTAATATCTGGCATCTTTTTAGTACCCAAAATCCACCCAGATTTGCCTTTTCCACCAACATAAAGGTGGAGGGAACGAGCCTAGGATGCAAAATTATGGCCATTCAACAGCACACTAGTAACTCGTTGAGCCGGTGTGTGTTTCTTTATTATTACTTGATTCAGCCATAATTTTAAATAGAACAATTCAATAGATTACCAATAATTTCAAATAAAGGAGGAATAAACCTGATTTTGATCAAACCAAGAAGCCGGAGACACGGCGCTCTGATTCGAAAATGCTGCCGAATATCCCGGCAGTCCCAAAAAATTACAAACACGTCTTCTGACCCTTAGTGCATGAAAAAGACTTAAGGGAATACCTCTACAGGTGTCGAACCTAGAGGAGATTGGCTCCCCCTAGGACTGTCGAAACAGTAGCCTGTAGAAGAGAGAGGGTCTGTGAAGAAAAGGAAAAAAAGAAATAGGGAAGGGGCTGTGACAAGATAGAGAGAGAGAGAGATCAAAAGAGGCGGTGAAAGAGAGAGGGGGGAGGCGTAGGTTTGAGGCTCTGATACCAAAAAGTAACTTGGTAAAATTGGCGTACTCAATTTGGGAGCGTGACTATCATTATATACAAGAGGAAAATTACAAATATGGAAAAGAGAATAAAATAAAATCAGAATAAAGAGAATAAAATCAAATCAGAATAAAAATAAAATCCCTAAACATTAGCCTATAATGAAGACCCAATAAATCTGCTACAATCATTGAGTCAACTTATAGATATGATTTCCAACACACACCATGGCATACATGATGCTACCAATTGCACTAGCATAAGGAACATGAGACATATGCTCCACCTCCTCCTCTGTCTGTGGTGACAATCTTGCTGAAAGTCTAAAGTGGGTAGCCAATGGAGTACTCATAGGCTTTGATGCTTACATACCGAAGCGTTCCAACACATTTTCAATGTATTTCCTCTCTAACAAATTCAATCTGCCCGCTCTTCTGTCCCTGTGAGTTTTCCATGCCTAAAATCCTCTTTACAACACAAGATCCTTCATCTCAAATTCACCACTAAGCTGAGCCTTAAACATATTGATTTCAGATATGTTCTTGCAAGCTATCAACATACAACAACGAGACAAATATGAACCATTTGAGAGCCTCATGTGATGCATGCAACTATCAAACTCACTTCTAAAGTAGCCACTGCCAACCATAAAGGTGTCAGCATGTGAAAACCCATACTTCTGAGGTGGCCTAGTCTCCCTCCTAGGCCTGTCTCTAGCCACACTGCACTACTGCAACTGTGCATCTCCGTCTGCCCAAAACTGCACCTCTCATTAGTCAACCGATCAAGATTATCATCTAATTGAACCTCTACATGCTTCACCTCAGTTCTGGTACATGTCTGACATAAGTTAATGTCTTCACTATGCTGTCATACGTTTTGATTCGAACTGTACCGATACCTACAACCTTGCATGCTGCATTATTTCCCATTAAAACTACCCCTCCATTAATAGACTTGTAAGAGGTAAACGAGTACCTGTTTGGACAAGCATGAAACGAGCAACCCGAATCAAGAATCCACTAATCACAAAAGCCACTGACAGAAATAGTGAGAACTGGAATCATTATCCTCTGCAACAACTAGACAATCAGCTTCAAAGGATTTTCCTCTTCCCTTCTTACGCTTCGAACAGTCTTTCTCTCAACACCTTCGTTTTGTTCTTAGACTTGGAACGACCTTTACTACCAGACTCTCCCTTCTGATTCATTCTCCCTCTAACTAACAACCCCTCTGCCAGACTCTCTCTATTGCCTTTAAACGCCCTTTTTTGCAACTCTTTGGAATTCAGAGCTGCCTTCACGTCTTCCATGGACAAAACATTTTTCCCATACATCATCATATCGACAAATTTATAACACAAGGGTGGTAAAGAACACAATAGAATAATAGCTCGATCTTCATCCTCTATCTTGATATCAATATTATTCAATTCCATGATAATACTGTTTACCTCGTCAAGATGTTCTTTCAGAGTCGAACCTTCATGCATATGAAGAGTGAACAACCGCTTCTTTAGATACAAGTGGTTCGCAAGAGATGTCGTCATATACCGAGACTTGGTCCACAACTCATTCGGCGTAGTCTCTCCAGCAACTTCTTGTAAAACCTCATTACTCAGGCACAACATAATCGTACTGTGTGCTTTCTCTATAACCTTATCTTCATCTTTAATCTTTTCTGGCAGTGCATCCTACCCCTTCAGCACTTTGGATAACATATATTGAACCAATAGAGCTTGCATCCTAACCTGCCACAGATTGAAATTTTCTTCCATTGAACTTCTTGATTTCTAGAAACTTAGACGCCATCCCTCTTCGACCCGAAAGGCTTTGATACCAGTTTGTTATGACAAATATAGCGAACCCAAGAAACAACCAAGAAACACAACAGAAAATAAACACGCCACCACAAAGAACACAATGATTTAGCGTGGTTTGGCAAAGCCTACATCCACGGTGAAGATCCGACGTAAGTTTTCATTATGCGAAACTCAGTAGATTACTAGTTTTAGCCCCAAACCCTAGCTCCGGCTCTCACTCTCTTTTCTGCGATTTTCAGTGTCTCTCAATATCCCACTCCAAATCCTAAAAGCCTTTATATATTGTGCTACAAGAGCGTACTAATTAAGGTCCACAACCCGCAATAAAAAGGGTCAAAATTTCCATTCAACTGGTTGTCGGGTCGAAAACGCTACCCGACACCAAATTCGGGATCACAATTCCTTTAGATATCCTGGTTCCAAGTCCCAATGATGATTGGAGTAGTAACAGTCTTACTTACAGTTGTAAGTGGAATTTTTTGAAATAGGCTTAATGCGACAAATATTGTTTATACTAGGTCTTATGTAGAAATATATAGTCACCATTTAACATTTTTAGATGTGTTTACGTTTCCTCTAATATAGGCATTAAATAATATATGGATTTTGAAATAGTTTTTGATCAACTAATTTGGAAAGACCCTTTGAATTGTGACTCCATTTATGTCAATGTTACCAAGAATCTTGGAAATGGGGTTTGATTATTTTAAGGCAATTATCACATTCTTAAATGATATTCCCAAATGTTTTTGTCCTTTAAACTTTTCCAGAGTTGGCTTCAATTTTTTGAAAGAGTTGTGTGTTTTGGAAACAAATGTTATGCTCTTGGACATTTCAATGTTTGCCTGTTAGATTCAGATTAAACAATTCGGTGCTTAAATCCTTGTCTAATGGTAATTTAGGTTTTTGAAAACTATAAAAATGGAGTTTTTGTCCTTCTCATGCTCATTGTTCTCAAAAAGGAGTGCTATTTTATGAAAATTTCAGCTAAGTAAAGGAGGGAGAATAAAAAAGGGTGATGGCCGATAGGGTAAGGACCAAAACCCTAGATTCTGATTGTGCAAGGTCCATGATCTAGACCTAGAACGGGGGGTGAATGGGTCTTGCTTGTAGCTTTACGTAATTTTAACCACCTTTTGAATTTTCAACTAAATTACCAGAATTTCAAATTTAAATTAAAACTTAAGAACAAATTCAGTCAGTCCATCATGCTAAACAATCATACCATTCAAACAGTAGTAAATGAAAGCAGTAAAAAGCATGAAGGACACCAAGATCTTTTATGTGGAAAAAATGGGAAAAATCACGGGACCTGGTCTAGAAAAACCAAATCCACTACGAGAAAGAAGTTCAATTAGGTTAACAGTTCCCAAATCCTAGAACCCTAGTTACCTTTTGACATAGACTGATCCACCAAACTCTCCATTTGAGTCTCCAGGCACATAGTCTGATCGTCAAGAAATTTGCTCTTGGCAACCCGTTTCTCTAACCAGTGGTTTGATCTCCAATGATCACTCATTCAATCCTCTTGGTTTGAATAATTGTTGGTGTTGAACTTGTTCAAATTAGCTTTGCAACAATTATGTTGTCAATACACTCATAAAAATCAATTAAACACGTTTGTGCACCAAAATTTGCCAACATAAAAACCAAGTTTCTCACAATCTCCCTTTGACAATTTTGTGACAAAACCACCTAATACAGTTGTAGCCTAACCTGTAGTTGTAATAATTAATCAACGGTTTCTGAATCTTGTTAGTATGATTAAAACCTGTATTCTGCAAAACAAGACTAAAAATTACCCATCTGAAAGCTTAGTAAAACAAAGAAAGTAAATATGTAACTCTCCAAAAAGAATTATCTCCCTCTTTGAGTGATCTCCCCCTTAAACTTAAGCAAGAGCACTCTCTTTTATTTTATTTTTACTGCTTATGTGTGATTTATTTACTGTACTTCAATTCATTAAAAATGAAAATAATTTAAAAATCAATCAAATGAGCAATCTAGACCTATTCACCCCCTTTATGCATAGCGTAACTCTCAAGTGGTATTAGAGCTTGGTATTTGGCATAATTATTTCCTACATATTGCCCTTAATTTTACTGACCATCTCTTACCATTTTCTCTTAATCTTCTTATTCAATCATATCCTTTTTAAGAGATGAAAAATGTCGTGTTTTATAAAAATAAGGTCGAGAAAATACGATGTTCTGAAAAGCATGAAGATGATGGATGCAACGCAATTCTGGTGTCTCCATGGTTCTTTTCTACCATGGGGTAATACCACATTCGGATTGCACCACAATATTTCCCCCAAACTATGTGTCAATCTTTAAAATAATGTAGATCGCACCATAATAGCCTAAACTTGGACTAAAGACATGAAGAAAATCGCAAAAGAAGAAGTATGAAAAGAAAGGAGTAGATGTAGTGAATGTATTGTATAAGAGATGAAGAAAGTAATCAAAGACAGTAGTAATAAAGAGAATTAAGTAGAATTTCATCACTCCATTAATCTTTTATAGCATTAGAGTGATGTCATAGACAGAGTGCACTCCATAAAATTTCTTACTTAGATTTTTCTTAGACTACACCGCTAAAGCCAAGAGCAGGGCTTTAAGCAATGGATTGGTGGATATTAGTTGCTGAAGATAAGAGGAGCCACCTAGCTAGATCTCTTCTTTCTCTCTCTAGCATTTTGCTTGGATTTTGGTGTGAAATGGGGGCATTTGCGTCCCTAGGATTATATGGAAACATGGGGGATGCTTGGTGCAATTAAGCAGGGTCATTTGTGACCTTTAGGTATTGTTTGGGGAGTGGAATATTTTTCCAAATCAGTTTTTCTGAAAAAAAGGCACAAAATGGGGTGTCTAATATTTACTAACTTGGAATTTTTATTTATGTACATTTTTTTGTCTGTTTTAGGAAAGTCCATGCTGTTTTAATCTTTCCATATTATGATGATCTTGAACAAGTTTTCCTATTATGGGTAAATATAATTTCTTGTATTGTGTTGTGGTCTTTCTTGTCTATTTCTCCACTTATATTTCATGTGCTGAACAGACCTTAACTAATTTATGTTTTTGCGTGCTAAGGCATGGATAGTAATGGCGATGGTGCCAAAGTTTGGAATGGGTAACCCATCTCCTTAGCCCACTATGTGAATGAAGAGATCCCCAAACCCATAACTTGCCCTAGGCTGATGCGGGGGAATACTATAATCAGGACGGGACATTTTCTTATCAGTCACGGAATAAATTTTTTAAACCAAATGCATACTAGTATCATGGGAATGATTTCGTGCACGATAGCATAAACAAGGGATAGAAGTTCAACTTTAAAATTTTAATCACATAGCATTATGTAAATGCCACTGAAGAAGTTGATGGTGATATTTATAGAAGTTGGTGGCCTCTCCTTTTGTCTTCCAGCCGACATGGGTGATGGGACAAAGGCATCTGCTACAATTTACACATATTTGGGCAGGGTGGGTGGATGGGTTTTATTAACCTGAGCCCAGCCTTAACTTGAACTAGGGATTGTGGTCTTTTACATAACCTACCCTTACCTCGGTTTTGACATCTCAAAAGTTGTCCCTGCAACAGTGGGCTGGGTAGTTAACTCAACTAGTGGCTCAGATTGTCATTTCCTGGTTGATGGCAATGGCAAGGGTACAGGACAGACCCCCTACACTGTCAATCCCACCAAGAAGGCATTTGACTCCCAGAAGGACCCCGTACAACCCACATCACATACCCGTGGCAAGTTTCTCTCCAGTCCCATACTTGATAGCAAACAATTTCTTGAAATCTATCCCTGCCCTTGCTATACCACCTTGTTTTAGATACATGTGTGTGCATGTATACATAGAGGAAGAGCAAACAAGTGAGGAAGAGCAAACAAGTACTTGCAAGAATGTTGATACAACATATCTGTTAGCACATAAAAAATACAATGTTTTGCATTTCCTTCAGGAAAAATCATAGAAAATTCTTGAGTGCTTTTAAACTGTCATTATAATATTTTTAATAGTGAACATGACATGGGGCAATCTATAATGTGCACTCTCCATCAAGAGATGAACCTCAGATCAAATGCACCCTCTAATCTTTATACTTGACATTGTCATTGTAGTTTGTGACCTTACTTCTGTTGGTCCAATAGATGTTCTATTTTCAGCAGAAATATATGAACTTTCCGACTGACCTATCTCCTTGTTTCTGATTTCTAGTTAAAAAGCAAGCAAAGCCGAGGCATCGATTTGGTGGTCAACGTGTGGCCTCCAATTGCCATCCTTACCTTCATAGTTCAATAAGTGATAGGTACTAGTACTACCCGAATTCCTTGCATCCTCTGTTTTATTAATGTTGTTGCTCTGTTTACTCTTTGTTTGTCAATCATTTTCAGATTCGCTATAAATGGCTGGGGAAATTTTAACTTCCATTGGGATTAAGATTGGAGAGTACTTGGTGGAGCCAACCAAACGTCAACTGCGTTATATGATCTGTTTCAACAGCATTGTTGAAGATCTCAGGAAAGAAAATGAAACTTTGAAGTTGATGCAACATAAAGTGCACAATTTAGTCGAAGTAGCCAAGAGGAATGTTGAAGAAATTGAAAAAGATGTTCAGGAGTGGTTGAAAGATGTGGATGGTATCACGATGGAGGTGCCGAGTTTGGAAGATGAAATCAGAGTGAACAAGAGTTGCATTACTGGGTGGTGTCCCAACTGTAGTAGGCGGTACAGGTTAGGTAAGAAACTAACAAAAAAGACTACCATTATTATTGGGCTCCAAGAAAAGGGCAACTTCAATAGTGTCTCACACAATGCAGCTCCTCCGGGGATAGAACTCTTGTCATCCGGAGATTTTATGGCTTTTGAATCCACAAAATCTGCCTTCATTCAGATTATGGAGGCACTGAAAGATGATAAGACTAACATCATTGGGGTACATGGAATGGGAGGACTTGGCAAGACAATGTTAGTGAAAGAAGTAGGTAAGAAAGCCAAACAATTAAAGCTATTTGATCAAGTTGTGATGGCTGTTGTCTCCCAAACTATCAAAATAAAAGAAATTCAAGGTCAAATTGCAGACATGTTAGGTCTGAAATTTGATCAAGAAAGTGAAACCGGAAGAGCAGGTAGGTTGTGTATGAGATTAAAAAATGAGAAGAAGGTCCTCATTATCTTGGATGATGTTTGGGAACATCTCAACTTGACAGAAATAGGAATTCCCTTTGGTAATGATCACAGAGGTTGCAAAATTGTTCTTACTTCTCGTCGCCAACAAGTATATACCTCTATGGGGGTTGAGTGGAAGATCCCCCTGAATATCATATCCGAAGAAGAAACACAGGTTTTATTAAAAAAGAATGCAGGTTTAGGAGACAACATTCCAACTCTAAATGCTGTAGCAACACAAGTTGCTAAGGAATGTCAGGGGTTGCCCATAGCAATTGTAACTGTAGGTAGGGCTCTACGGGGTAAAAGTCTTGATGAATGGGAAGAAGCAGCTCAGCAACTTCGTGTATCTCAACCTGTGGACATTGAAGGTGTGGATAAAAAAGTTTACAAATGCCTTGAGCTGAGTTATGATTACCTAGTTAGCAAGGAAACCAAGTGGTGCTTCTTATTTTGTTCCTTGTTTCCAGAAGACTATGTAATTGATTTGGAGGACTTGTGTAGATATATGGGAGGGCAGGGGTTGTTTAAGGATGTTGATACAATTGAAAAATCTAGGAGGAAAGTGCGTACTATAACCAACAATCTTAAAGCTTCTGGTTTGTTGCTAAGTCATGATGGGGAACAATATGTGAGAATGCACGATGTTGTTCGTGATGTTGCCTTACAGATAGCATCCAAAGAGAAGCATATGTTCATGGTACGAGCTGGCTCCACTTTGAAGAAGTGGCCCGAGCAGGAAAGGTTTGATCGTTGCACCGTAATTTCCTTGATGGCCAATGAACTTCATGAGCTTCCTGATGGCTTGAACTGTCCAAAACTTGACACTTTGTTGCTGGGTAGAAATAAAGCTTGCGTAAATATACCAGCTTCATTCTTTGAAGGGATGAAAGGACTCAGAGTCTTAGATCTAAGTCATAGCCGGGGCTTTTGTGGCGAAATAAATATAGTTCAGCAAGTAGAACGACCAAAAATGCAAGTTACCTTGTCACTCCCGCCGTCACTCGAACTATTGACAAATCTTCGAACTCTGTACTTGTGTGATCAGGTTTTAGGTAACATATCTATTCTTGGAAAGTTAAGGAAACTTGAGTTTCTTTGCTTCTGCAATTGTGAAATTCATGAACTGCCAAATGAAATAGGGGAACTGAGCAATCTGAGATTGTTAGATTTGACAGATTGTTATGCACTAGAAATGATTCCTGCTTATGTGATTTCAAGATTATTGAAACTCGAAGAACTTTACATTGGTGGTAAAAATTTTAGGCGGTGGGAGGTTGAAAGCACAAGCAAAGAACGAAGCAATGCTAGCCTATCCGAGCTAATTTCATTGCCCCACTTGAAAAATGTAGCGGTGGTCATGGAAGATGTTTTATGTCTTCCCAAAGACTTCCATTTTCGAAACTTTACAAGATATAACATAGGCATAGGTTGTGAATCAGGTGGATATCCCAACTCAAACTCCCTGCAACTTGAATACGTTCACTCCGCCTTACCAAGTGCCATCAAGGAGTTGCTGTCAAGAACAGAGTATTTATCTTTTACTTCACTGGAAGAAGGCTCTCGCAATATTATCCCCAACATAGATCAAGAAGGTTTGAAAGAGTTGAAGTGTCTTAAGCTTCATTGCTGTGATGAGATTGAATGTCTGATCGATACGACAAAATGGAAACAGCAAATTGCATTCCCTAATGTGGCTGAATTACATCTGGATGGAATGGAATGCATGAGAGTGATATGCTGTGGTAGGCTCCCTGTGGGATTTCTGCAAAAATTACGGGTCTTTGTGGCGACACAGTGTAGAAATTTATGTGATATAGTTCCAGTGCTGGGATCACCATTGTTGGAAAAAGTGGAGATTGGACATTGTAATAAAATACAACATGTTTTTCAACTTGGAGAAGAGTTTCTTTTTAAGGAAGAAAATATACCATTTCTCTCGAATTTAAAAGAGTTGAAATTGTCATATTTGAGTGAACTCCAGTGCATATGGAAAGGGCCCACCCACCTAGTATACCTCCACAATCTTGAAGTTCTAAAAGTGAGGGATTGCAAAGGACTTAGGAATTTCTTCCCACTTCCAATTGCTCGAAGTCTTATTCAGTTAAAAATTCTTGAGATACGCATGTGTCAAGAATTGGAACAAATCATTGCAGATGTGGACCATGAAATGAATCTATCAGCAGCAGATCAGTGCCAAGCAGAAGCAGCGAGTTTCCCACACTTACAAATTCTCACAGTAGAAGGATGTGATAAATTGAATAGCCTCTTTTCAGTCACCATTGCTCGAAGTCTTCGGCACCTTAAAGAACTAAAAGTAGTAGGAGCCTCTGAGCTAGAGGAGTTATTCAGTGAGGAAATAGAAGCAGACATCAGATATAGGACAGAGATTGTGCTTCCAGAATTAAGCTACCTGGAACTTAGGAAACTACCAAGATTCACCAGGGTCTGCTCGGGAAGTTACCATTTTATATGGCCACATATGAAAGAGTTGCAGGTGGAGGACTTACCAGGAATGACAACCGATGCTACTGCTAATCTGCTTTGTACAACAGTTTCAAAAGGAAAGGTACACACTCCTCAAGAAAAATGTGTTTGTCTTTTGATATTATTTTCTTTTCTTTTGTGTGTACGAGTCTGAGGCTGTGAGCACATGCGTATATGGAGATCATGCAAGTGGAATGCTAGTTAGTTAGATGATGTTCAAGGAAGTTATGCTTAGACCCTGCATCTCTCTTTCTCTACTAATAATTATGGAATATATTTTCTTATTTTCTTGCTTTAATTTATCTTTTTCTCTCTAAATTATTAGATTCCCCAATCCCTCATTCCCATGAGCTGGATGGCTCCATCGGTCCATCCTGAGTGGTGCCATTAAAGCCACAAGAAAGTTTGGATTCCCCACCTCACCAAATTGAAAATATCAACATTGAATCTTTATTCTTTAAAATCAGGTTCATTTATAGTGCTTAGAACCCATATCCACCTATGAGACTTGTCAGTTTTGAGTTATTTTCAGTGAATTCAAAGATAATTACCTTCATATGTGAAATACCAAAAGATACTAAATTCTGTTTGAGCGTGCATTGAAAATTACTATATTGTTTCATTTAATACTTAGAACTTGACTCTTAACGTCTAGTGATGCTGTTTTGATGTTGTTGTCTAGCTGGTTGCACATGTTTACTTCTTTGCTTGTTAGGCTTAACAGCCCTCCACCCAAGCCCACTTTTATCTGGAGTTTGTGGCTAAATGTGAAGTGAAACTTATAAAACATGTTAATTATTCCATTGACTCCTACAGGTTTACTTAATTCCAATTTTATGAGTAATTTTTTAGTTAAAATAGAAAAATAATATCCTTTGCCATAAGACAACCCCAATAGTGAGTCAAAAAATATATCAGTAATCTGAGTTCATCCATAATGCAATTCATACACCATAATTAATCATTTGAATTTAGGTTTACTCCAGACTGTTCAAATGAAATTTGCAAAGCATGAATGGAGAGTGTCTATTCAGCAATATCGATTTTCTAAGTCACCCCCCGAACCAATCGGAAAATTTCTCTTCAAATTGCTGTGGCAAGTTGGCAACCCTCTTTGGAAAAGAATAACATGGATGGTTTGACTAGTCTATGTCAAAATTTTCTTTCATCTGTTTGCTGCTCTGCATAGCCTCAGATTGGCATTTGGTTCTACCTTACGAGACTCCACTCCCAAATAAATACAAATATTCACTTAAAAATTAGGAAAAAATATACACTTAAAAACATATCATATAATCTGAATTCCACTTTGTAGATTAGGACTAACATGAATTTAAGGAATCACCATCATATGACTTCTTACAACTATACTGAAACAGATTTGTTAGTAATGGGTGGATTGTGTTGCTAATTCCATGTTGGGGTTACGTTTTGATTTTCTTCTTTCATTTATTTATTTTGGTCCCGACGATTACTGATAATATTTATCAAAAAAGAAAAAAAGAAAAAATAGGGAAATATAAGTGAGCAAAAACCCTAAATTCAAAATTAACAATCTCTCAAACATGCTGGGGCTTAAAGGTTTGTTTTGTTAGTTATGTGTTTTAATAGGAGGTCAATATTTTGTTCGCCTACATTCAATCTCTTTTGTACTAACCATGAGTCCCATATGCCAATGCAAATGGACCAACCAAAAAACTTTGGTTACGTTCGAAAACTGTTGCTGGCATGATAGCTAAAAGGAGAGCTGGGTTAAGGGTTTGATTCTTCATCTGGCATTTAAAGAAAAGGCTATGCAATGGAACACCGATGGAGACGAGATATATATATATATATATATATATATATATATATATATATAATTTTTTGTTTTTTCCTGAATGGGTGTTTCATTGAAAGAAAACTACAAAAGGACAAGGAAAAGGAGGGCAGAAACTCCTACCAAAATAAAGTTAATGGCAGAGACCATTTCCAATGCAAAAAGATCAAAAAAGAGATCATAATCAATACACAAAAAAGACATCAAATGGCAGGAAATAAAAGGTGGAGATCATGCAGCTGCAATCCCATCCTGACAAGGCACTCTCAAAGAACCAGCATAGCCAACTCCTAAACAGACCTCTTAGAATCACAATGCACACCAGAATTCATCTGAGTCCAAATTCTCCATAGATAGTAGGCAGAACACAGTTCTGAAAGGTTGATTTAGAAGACTTAATGGATGTGGATTGTATGAACCATTTAACCAGCATATCAATAGTGAGTATTTGAGGCAAACAAATGTTCACCATGTCAAAGGTATATGTTACCCAAACAATGACCCAAGAAGAGAGTGAATTGGGTCTTTTTGGCAAACTATAGTAGATTTTTTACTTTCATCAAATACTTGGTGTGCAAATAGATTTAGCAAATGGAAGTGCTAATATAAATACAATACTCAGAAGTAAAGATACAAGGATAGGGAGATGCAAACATAAGAATACCAATTCGTAACGTGGTTTGGCACTCCTGCCTATATCCACGCCTCAGAGCACCTCTCGAGGATTCCAAATCCACTATACCACTCCCCTTCACAGGTGGAGAGAAAACCTTTCCACAGCTTCACAAGCTTGTTCTCCTTTGCTAAGTGAGTACCTCACCTCAACTTCATGCACTAACCCTTTACAACAGTCTCAAATATAGAAAAATTTGTGTACAAGAGATATCCCTTAATTAATGGAGTTTACAAATCAAAGCTCTCTCTCTAAAGTAATAGATGTAGCAAGTGATGAAAGCTCAAAGCTCAACTCTAGAATATGAAGGTATGAATGCTTGGCAAGATATTCAAAATTATTACCTAATTTGGTAAAGCAGTAAAAAGTATAAAGGTAGTGAGCCAAGGACCTTCTATTTGTAGCCTCATTGGGAAAAGTATCTGTTTAGCACTTAAGAGGCGTTTTTGGTTTTGCGTATAAGCGAAATATGGTGCTCATATAAATGTCAGTCTGAGACTATAGACGCCAATGAGACCTTTTTACCTTATGGTTAGATGTCTGTAACCTTTCAGGTAGACATCGATATTCGATAGAACAACTCAGAAAATGCCTTCTCAGTTAAGTCTTGAATCACGAAGGCATAGACGTCTATCTATACGATATATATGCCTGTAAGACTTATTTTATTTTATTTATTTATTTGAAAAACAAATAAGAAAAAAAAAATGGATCTGCAGATTTTGAGCGCATATACATCTGTGTCCAAGCATATAGACATCTTTATAGACTTTTTCTGAAAAATTTTCACTTGCAGTTTCTGGCCAAAACATGAAGACATAGACGTCTGTGACTTATTTGCATTTAAGTTCATTTTTCTCTTGGCCATGTAGACGTCTTAGTCAATTGTACTTTTGAATTTGAACTTTTAAGGTTCAAAGTGACTTTCACCTTGTTCAATGGCTGTTTTGCATTTATGATTTAAATCATCTAAGTCCAAGGGTCAAGTCAATCATTCTAGGGACCATGATATGACATGAAATTAATCTATTTGGTCCTAGGTTCATTTTAGAGTCCTATACTTGAGCTTTCAAATCACATGCAACAAGAATTACTTTACAGTTTACAATCAAACCTAGTTCTCACCAAACCTATACTACCCATGATCTTGACCTTAAAATTCCATCATCGTCATAATTCATAGGTTCAGATGTGCTTCGAGTACTTGAGTTTCACAAATAATCTGAAATGATCACACTCAAGTAAATTGTTAAACTCTCAAATTAATAGCTTGTTATCTTTAAAATTACCCAATTGCCCTTGGGTTGAAACCTTGGGGTTAACAGTACATCTACAAACAGCAGCTGCATAATAACAACTCCAAAAGTGATGATCAGTTGAGTCTTCATTTTGAAAATAATTATGACATAGCAGCAATTTGTACACCTATTTTCCTTAAATTGACAAAAGATGGAATAGCATTCTGCAAAATCAAGGAAATGAACACAGCTACCCTTGGACTACAATTATTCGACACTCTTTTTTTTTTTAATACCAGGCTTGTGCTGTGTACAGTAATTCCATGCAACTGATGTAATATTTGACAGCCTGGGGTAAGAAATTAGGAATAGTCAAATGACTTTTAAAAATAATGGAAGAAACTAAAGCATCCCTTCCTAAACCCCTGCAGGATCTTGCTCCAAATTTCTGCAACAAGGAGAGACCATCACATCAAGGATCTTGAAGAAGTTAAAACTGTTGCCATCTCCAGTCTGAAAAGAACAGTTCTGAATCATAAAAGACCTGACAAGGAAAATCTTGTTCCAAGCAGCTGGAAAAAGAGACTTAGGAAGAGTGGTCCAGAAAAAAACAATTCTTCAAATATTGTTGATATGGCATTACTTTTTTTAAGAAATTAGTTAAATTGTTGATTAAGGCTCATTAAACCGTTAATCGGTCTCATATATTTCAACGTTCATACACTCAATGATTTTTTTCACTTCTTTTCTTTTTCTCCTTCCTTTGGTGTTGACCTTGTGGATGATGGCACTTGATCTTCTTTGACGAGTTCTGTACTGTGGCTACAGCCTACTGGCAACCTACACTTCCCAAAAGTTTTTCCCTTTTAGTTTGTAATACTTATACTTTGGGATGATTGCGTCTTTAATTTATACTATCTTACCTAATGTACTTTGCTTTTAGGAGTAAAGGAAGTAAATTGATGATCTGAATTAAAAAAGACAGGTGAAACCTTGAAAGGATGAGCTCAGCTCATGCAAACTCCCAATGGATGGTTATCACACTAAATTTGATTTACATATGTAATAGAATTTTATATTATCCTATTATTTCGAAACACATGAAACAGCTTCAATAATGCAGTTTGATAACTACCACTTATTTCATTTAGTAACTCGGTTAAAATATATCTAAATCAATGGCATTCACAATAAATTTATGTTCCATGTTCTGCTATTAATTGGGTTTGCAGTTTTACAGAATTTACAGGTACTTAATGTGAGAAGATGCAACAAATTGTGTGCAGTATTTCTCAACAACTTCTTGATGAGATCACCGGCTTTGAAAGAAGTGACTGTTGAAGAATGTGATGAAATGCAAGCGATATTTCTGCTTGATGGGATTATTATTGAGGAAGACTATGAGCTGCCTCTCTCAAAATTGAACACCTTGATTTTAAAGTTTTTACCTGAATTGAAGTGCATATGGAAGGGACCCACCCAACCGGTAAACCTCAGGAGTCTTAGAGAAGTAAGAGTGCGTTGTTGCAATAGATTAAAAAATCTCTTTTCCCCCACTCTTGCTCAAAGTATGCAGCAACTGCGAACTCTTTGCATACAAGATTGTGATGAATTGGAGCATATTATTGCCGAGGATGATAACGAGAAAATGTTATCAGAGAGTTATCTTCAGTCCATATCCTTCCCAAAACTGAGGTATCTCTCAGTAATGGAATGTGACAAATTGAAGAGCCTCTTCCCAATCAACATTGCTCAAGGCCTGCAGCAACTAGTATCTCTTGAAGTTTCTAAATCCCCTCAATTAAAAGAATTGTTTAGCAAAGAAAAGGAAGGGGATAGTCGAGATGGGAAGCAGATTGTGCTCCCCTATTTGAGGGAACTGCTACTCCAAGAACTACCAAACCTCATTGGCTTCTGTTCTGAGAGTTCCCAATTTGTATTTCCATCATTGAAAGAATGCAGGGTGAATCAGTGCCATAAAATGACGGCAAGCTTTCTTTCTGATTCGGATGATTCACTGCACGCTACAAGAAAGGTGATTAATGGCATACATAATATACTTGTCAATGCTTTGTAAAATTTTAGATAACGAAAATAACAAAACTTGAACATTCAATGGATCAAAAATATCTGAAAAGAAAAAAGAAAAGGAAACATATTACACGTGGTCCATGAATTGTGTATTTGGCAATTTTGATGAGTTTTACAGTTAGAACTAAATGTAAGTCACATCATAAAAGGTCATATTTTTTTTTTTTTTTTTTCCGTTCATTTTCCAATTCTTTTATCCCAACATTTCATCAGTTCACGATTGTACTTGAATATTTTTAAGTCCTTCAGAGCACAAAACACGGTTTTTAATCACTAAAGTATGGTTTCCTTGAACACCAGGCTATGGTTTTCCCAGCAATTCTTCTCAATCCTGACCTCTACCTTAATGCCCATATCATTCTTTATGGATAGCATGAGTGTTCTGGCACAATTAGCATGAAAGGAATGCAAACATCTAACGAAAGGGTAGAACATCATTTTGATTTGGAGTTTGACCAATTAAATGATAATGTAGCTTAAACCATTAATTTTTATCAAGCTGCTTTTATTTTTGACACCAGCGACTATTTATTTATCTCCTGTTATGTAAATATAGTTTGTTTATTTTGGTGTGTTTAAAACCTTGGGATGCTGCGGGTGATTTAAGAATTAAGCATTATGTAAAATATATTCATCTATGTGCACACTCATTAAAGAATTAAGCATTACTATACACTATATTTGATTAGAATGAGACTCATAAAACGACAGCATCAGACAGTTGTTTGAACTCTTTTCATTTCTCACATTGCAAACCGTGGATTCTCCAAGTTAGCATAGTTTCTAACATATTCATTTTTGTCATAGAAATATTGAAAAGAATTATCAAACTTTTGTTCCTGAAAATTTATTGATTGGTCATTTAACGTCATCTTTATAATTCACAAAGCAGTCATGAAAATCCATTCGAAAACTAGATTTATTGTATTCTGAGACCAAAACATGTGTATTAATACATTTTGTGATGCTTGTGGAATGAAAAAAAAAAAAAGAATGTCAAGCTCCGATGGTCATGTCCATTATGCTAAGTAAGTTACAGCCCATATAAATGTTATGATTGCCAATACCATCACTTAAACTAGTCTTTTATTGTAGTTGTTTCGTTAATCCCCTTCTGCTACTAGTGTTTGATTTTCCTTTCTGCTTAAACTGTTTGTACTTTTTTCTTTACACACTAATGTTACATGTAATGAGGGGTATAGCAAGTCCTCAGCAATTATGATTTTGATTTGAGTGGTAATTAATCCTTTACCAATAAATTCTGCATATTGTACTTGTATGCAATTCAGTAATCCCTGTTTTGTAATTGTTTATGAAGTTATTATATTCACATAAAAGTTTCTCTAAACTTTACCAGTTATTATTATTATTTTCTCCGAGAAAGAAAACCCTAGGGCTGCATTAGACTACTTATGATCATGCCTCAAGTATAAATGTGTATATAAAGACTCGCACGCATATTGGTTTCATAGCTTCAAAGCTTTACTCCGTTGCTCCTGCTTTTCGATCTTTTACTGTCTGTTGTATTTAGTAACATCTACACAATTTTGCCCAAGGATATGAACCCTAGTTTAAATTTTACAATATCTAATATTATTTATTTATATTATACATCTGGCCTGAGCCATTGGCACCACAAAATGATCAAACACTAATTTTTTTATTTAGTTTTTGGATCCAACTAGTTGGGATTAAACATTTTTCAGTTGAGTAGTTGAGTATATAATGTCCGAGGACCCTGTACTGTCTGTTAAGTGCCTCAGTGAATGAGGAAACAATTGTCATGCACATTCTTTATCTCTATATTCTTATCCATCGCATAGTAGCCTCCAATATTTTCATTTGCTGCACCATTTATCAATCCTTGCATTGTTGGTGGATGTGTTGTGAAACTTTTACAGCTTGAATGCATTGTTTGTAATTGTTTCAACTTTTTATTTTTTTACCTTTTTTTTCTTCTTTTTATTATTTATATTTATATTTTTTTTGGTGAGAGCCTTATCTCACTTTGTACAGAGATCAACGGTATGCTGTTGTATATCAAGTAGTTGAGGCTAGCTAGTTATATAAATGGATATCTTTTGGCTCAAAATTACTTGGACATTATAATAATATATTCTTTTATTGATAAAAAAAAAAAAAAAAAAAAAAAAAATCTTTCTTGTTCCTTCACAACATAATAATACTATTCATATGTGAAATTGCAATAAAATGTGCAGAACTGGTGTTAGCTGATGAACCTATCCAGGGGAGGTCTACAACAACTAAACCAGGTTGGATGCTATGTTATTAAAGGCTTGACAATGGATAGTATACCTATATCTATATATATACACCTAGAGGGAGAGGAACCTTAGAAGCTTCGGTCACCGAACCAGGTAAATCTTGAATATTCTTGTGTTTCTTTCTTGGCTTGCTGTTTTTTTGGCTCCATTATTGATTTTTGTTGATTATTTTGACTGCATGTAGTTGATCATGATTTGCTGCACCAATACTTTAATATCAGATCGTAACTGCAGTAACCTTGGTGGTACATGCTAAAGAGAGTCCTTAATGAAGATGTTTCTCATCTGTGATGTCAAGGGAAGGGTCATTCTTTATTAGAGTCTAGACTTTCCATACATTATGAATTCCATGATATACTTCATAAAAAATCTGAGTACGTAACAAAAATGTTGAAAGACCAAGCAATATGTAACAAAAATGTTGTGATTTCTCTGTATATATTACAATATATTTACTGCTTTCTTTGTGTAGCTCTCTAGTACTTGAACCCTTCAGTAAGAGTGTTTATTCTCTCTGTTGGGTGGAAACAATTGCAAAATGAGATTTTGCAGAACATTTCTTTTGGGATGACAGATGAGCAACAATCAATGTTTCTTACAACTTGCTTCTCATTACTGGACTTGAGTACGTTATTGGGAAGTGGGACTCAGACCTCTAAGTTGAACTTGTGAATGTTAACAAAAGTTGAAATGTTAGAAGATGGACAAATGTAAACACACACACCCCCCCCCCCCCCCCCCGGGTTTTTTTTTTTTGGTGGTTGTGGGATTATCCATATCGTTGGGAGGAGGTTAGAAAAAGGCAACGTTTAATGTTATTTTTTGCAAAACAACCAGTCTCATATATAAACTTATATGCTTATTAATCCAGCTTTTACTATTACACTGGTACTTGAGTAGAGTGAGTAATTAATAAAATACATCAAATTTGTTACTACAATATAAGTCACACAATTCTCCTCAAAGGGTCGCTATTACGTCTTACGCGCTCTTGCTTCCCTTTTTACTCTGTGACTTAAATTTTGTCGTTTTCGTGCTCCTACTCTCTTATTCGCTCAATCTCGCTTCCGCATTGTGCGACTTAATTTATGACTCTATATGAACAATTTTCTTTGTATAAACTATTGGTTGCAGCTATAGTTTTTTAGTGAATGCTAAATGCTTGTACTGTAAATCTTTTACAGGCAAATGTGGGAGTTCAGTTGGTAAGAGGCAACATACTGGCGAAAGTCGACTTTTTTTTTTTTTTTTTTGAGATAGAGTAAGTTTAAAGACTACTGTGGAGACTAATTATTTTTATCAGAATTAGTAAATTTGCTTAATTTATTAAGCAAAGAGCGCTGATTATTATTATTATTTTTTTCACATTATAGCACACACATACTTTTACACATTATTATCATCACCGGTTATAACTCAATATAACTCAATGGTATTTTCTTTACCTTTCAAAGCGAAAGGTGTGAGTTGAAGTTCTCGTAGAGCTAAATGAATATGAGTTTTTCGGAAATATAAATATAAATATATATATATGTATATAATATAATAATAATAATTATAAATAAATAAAAAATCACACATTATATTCAATACAGAGAATTTGACTAGCCTGGATTACCTCTTGCTTTTCTGCTTTGATTAGCCTGCATTCCAATAGAACATAATAGTTCCACTAAAATTCTTGGGGTGTTCCAAAGAATCAACTTTTTATGATAGTAGATTTTTAATGGGTTTTTATTTTATTTTATTTTATTTTTTATTGTATTAATAAAAGTGAAATTTTAAATTTATCCTTGTTAAAGGAGAAAGAAAAGTACACTTATTTAATCAAGTCAATGTTAATATTTATTTTTTTATTATTCTTTTCATTGACAAGAAATACACACAAATCACTTACACTTTGAAAATAGGGTAAATTGCGGAAGCTAGGGTTTTAAAACGGATAAGGTAATAAACTAGGGGTAAAATGGTCATTTCAAATAGAAATGGATGCTACTGTACATACCATTGGATAGACAATGAAAAACTAATAAACTTTGACTCAAAAATCACTTGATTTGGAGTTGGAACGAAGAAATAAATTTATGAAGTTTTACAAAAATGTTGCCAAAATGTGTCCAGTACGATCGATTTGGCTTCGAGCAGTCATTTTTTTGAAAACATGTGATTTTGAAAGCTAAAAAGAGACTTTTTGGAAAAAGTTTGTGAAGAAACCCTCCCTAAAATAAGTCCTCTGATCAACGATGGTCTAAACCAAGAATAAAAGTAACATAAAATGACCAAAATGCCCCTGAGTGCAAGGTATGTCAAGAAGATAAAACATTTGGCTGTGAGCAGTTATTTTTCGAAAACGCTCGATTTTCAGGCTAAAATGGGACTTTTTGTAATGTTACTGATTTTTTCTATTTTATTTTTCTAGATTATTTTAATTCTCCTCTCGTTTTGAGTGCCACGCAGGTCCCGAGGGCCATTTTAGTTAATTCCTTAAGCCGAGGGTTTTGAAAATTTATTTTTAATCATTTTAAGTCAATTAGAAGTGACGGTATCATTTTTAGAATTTTTGGGAAGTCGAGACGATTTCCGGACTTGAGAACTTCTCCCAGTTTTGCCATTTTAAGAAAGGGGATAATGGACTTTTCTTATATATATGTATACATCTATATCTATATATTAGAGGTAGATATTTGTGGGATGTGGATGGTATTATGTATAAAGTGTATGGACATATTGGTAACTTAAGCATAAGTTGGTAACCATAAGATGGTGACACATGACACAACCTTTGCCATAGAAGATGCAAGACAACCACTTCTCCCCATTCTCCTTCTCATTTTCGGGCACCATTCTTCTCTCTCTATCACTTTCTCCATCTCTCTCTATATTCACACATATGCACACACATATATGTCATATATCATTCAAGCTTTGATTTGGAGAGTTTAAGGTGGGATTTTAAGCATGAGCAAGTAGGGAAGTTAGAGAGCTTGGAGAGGGCTTCCATTTGGCACCCATATTGCTATGGTTTAGAGAATTTCAAAATTTGGGGCTTGCTAAGGCCTTGTTTGGCTTGCTCCATTGAGGTAGGGGAAGTTTAAATTACAAATTGCTATAGTTTTAGTGGGTTTCTATATATTTTCTTGCATGAAAATCTTGATATTGTGAAGCATGCTTAGTTTGTAAATTTTTGGTTGTGATATTAAGCATAAGATAATATTGATCTAATTACTTGGGTTGAGAATATGATGGTTTCTTATATTTGTGTCAAGCATGCTATTTTTTCTATGAGAAAAGGTGAAAATATGATTTATATGATCAAATTTTATGTTTGGGTATTTTGATATGATTATTATGATGATTTATATATTGATGAGTGGTAGTATGATGTGCATATCCTTGGTATGGGGTGAGTTGAAAGGATGAAGGTTTGATGTGGGAGAGAAGGTTAGGAAATGAGATGGTGGTGGTGTTGTAAATTAAGGTGGTGGTTATGAGAGTTTTATTGAGGTTGGGTTGGAAAGGAAGAAGGGAATATTTGAATGGTTTGTGAATTTGTGAAATTCATGCATGATAAGCGTTGAATACTGTATATTCAAGCGCCCTAAATTACATTAACAAAGTCCATTAATTGATTATTTTATGTAGATTAACTCCATTTGCATGTTTTTGTACATTTTCAGGTTAAAGTGCAAAAAGGAAGCAAAAATGATGCCTTGTGGAATTTTGAACAAAAAGGGTGCCAATTCTGAAATTCTGGCAACAGTAGAACCTGACTTTTGTCGCCATTTTCGACCTAGCAAACTCAAGAACTGGACTTCCATCATAACATAAAAGATTTAGAGCTCTGAATTAGCTTTCTAAATCTTCAAACGGTTCATCATTCGAAGCTCGGAGCAGAGAGTTATGGCCTTGTTACCAGAGGTGCGCAGAACTGCTTGGCAGCACTGAAGTACTGTCTTTCTCCCCATTTTCGACTAACCAGACTTGAGAATTGGGTCTTCATCAAAACATGAAGTTTTTAAAGCTCTGAATCAGCTCTCCAAATCTTCAAACAGATCATCATTCGGAGTTCGGAGCACAAAGTTATGGTTATTCTTCCACAGTGGGTCGGAGATGGGTAAGAATTGCATGTTCCTCATTACACTAATTTAGAGTGCTCGAGACCACCCTTCGAGTGCTCGAAATTCAGGCAGATTGCACTCGAAAATGGCTCAATTTCAGCCACTTGCACATTGGTTTCCTCAATGCCATCTTCCTTCTTTATGAAGTGGTTGGAGGTGTTCCTTGGAGGAGAGAGAGCCTTGACTTGAGCTTGATAAGAGAAAGGGAGGACCACATAAAATCATTATCCTATATTCTAGCAAGATAGAGGAGAGAGAAGAGAGCAAGGAAGAGGGTGTTCTTGAGTGTTACAGTAGGTGCACGAAAATGGAGTCTTGGATGGAGCTTCTTCCTTCTTCTAGCTTAGCAATGGGTAACTAACTCTTTCTCTAGGGAGGTGATGAAGTCCCTCCCTTGTAAGCATGTCCTAGGATAGTCTATTTTGGGGATTTGCCATGTATATTTTATGGTCTTTTCATAACCAAGAGCACCTCATTTGTTGTAATGAATGTTGATATATGTATGGATGATTTCTTTAAGTTGATTATCTTGTTTTAGATGATATCTTAGAGTAATCATGTTGCTTGAGTTTTCATGGTGAAAGTGGAAGCAAAGTTATGAAATGGTTTCATGGCATGTTGATAGGTGACTTTGATAGACCATTGCTTAGGAAATCCTTTGATGGTGTATGCTTAATCTCTAACTCCATGTGCTTTATCATTTTGTCAAGAACTTGATAGTCTCTCATTTAAGTAAATGTGTATAAGCTACACCTTAGATAGGTAGTCGAAGCATGTTTATCTTTTGATGGATTATACTTGTTTGAGACCTAATGTACCTTGATTACCTACATGGCAACCATGTGTTGCTATGTAAGTCTTGACCATCATATGTTGTTTTTCCCCCAATTTAGGTCTAATCTAGTATATGTATAGGGATGGAGGCGGATTCACGTCCCTAGTCTCCTCTTCTTAATTTTTTTCATCCTAAATTCCTTGCAATTAGTGTTTTATGCATTTGGAATTCCTAATTTAAGTGACAACAAACAAAACCTCTATGAACACCCCTTCATCATCCTAAGAATGACTCTAGACACTTAGGTTGCCTTAGACTAGCGCAGTCCCAGTGGTTCGACTTACCCGACCAATAGCCCTATTTTACAATGATTCGTGCTATTGCGAATGTTGATGTTTAATTGACCAACCGATCAATGCATGATTGATATGACTTATATTCCCATGATCCCTTTTCTTTGATCTCCTCTTCTTTGGTTGTTGCTCACGAGATTTCTAGGAATGTACTTTAGGCTTTCTCTACTGAGCTGTTGAGCTCACCCTATTATTGTTAACACTTTTCAGGAATTCGGAGGTGAGCTGGAGAATGATGTACATCCATGGATATTGATGTAGCTAGGACTTCAATTCATTTTTTATTAAAGCTATGTAGTTTTGGCCATGGAAGCCTCATTCTCTATAATTAACTCTTTGAAATTGTATAAGAATCTGGTTTGTATAAAATCGATCTTTAAATGATGTCTTAGACTCGGACTCAGTTTAATTGAAGGCACGAGAGTATAATTTTGTTGTACACACTGTCAATTGCATAATTTGGGACATGTTTGAACTTTAAATGAGGTCACTAAGGGGCCAAAGGGGGGTTCATGTACATAAATACTCAGTTTTAGGCTTTTCTGGGCTGATTTTAAGCTTCTGATCTTCTGGAACCGGTTCAGCATTTGTGGAACCGGTTCAAGGGGTGTTTTGGTTCACGTTTGGGCATTCTGCCCATGTGGAACCGGTACCAAGATTTGGGAACCGGTTCAAGTCCTCTAGTGGACTTTTTGCCCTTCATAGTTTGACAGCTTAGATCACTCAACTTCGGGCGGTCATAACTTTTTCATTCTAAACCCAAATTAGGTCATTCCTATGTCCATTTTCAAGGATTTGAGTTAGCTTTCTAATGAGACCAATATCATCTTCAAATTCCATTCATGTTGAGAGTTATGGTGGTTTTAGTGGAACAGTGTCGGAAGTAACCTTGAACCGAGTGAGGGCGGTTTTAGGGAAATCATAACTAATGACCGTAGAACCTCTTCAAACATCATGGAACGACTAGAATGATTGTTTTAAATTTAGTTTGACTAGTTGTAAGGCAAATTATCCTCTCATATTGTAAAAAGACCATTTTACCCCTAGTGTGTCTTCGGGTTCAGGTAAGGACCGGTTAGTGATTTGGACCCCCGAGTTCGGGTCATTACAAATTTGGTATCTGAGCTTTAGGTTCAAAAACCTAAGGACGATGGGTAGGGTTGACCCAGATTGAGTTAGAGTTGGGTTTAACGGTATTACGTACTTATATAACTATTGCTTGTTTAGTTTTAAAGCATGACTTATTACTATGTGCTTAATTGTTAATATATCTATTTCATGGTCATGTTTGATGGATGTCTATGTGTTCATTACTCATTGAGTTTATTAATTGTCAAATGTAAAAGCTTGACCAACTGTTTAATGTTAAATGTATGTATGCAACTACTTATATGATTAAATTTGTTTAAAGCATGCTTGATTTGCCATGTGGTTAATTGTTAATTGTTTATTGTTAATGAAAACATGCTTGATTGACTATGTACCAAATAGTTAAGTGTTTATAATCTATGAAAACATGAATTATATGGTGTGATGATGCTTATTTGAGCACGATAGTTATGACCCTATTTTAGGACGTAGTTGCACGTCTAGGTTTACGTTGTGGTCGTCCAGGGAGTTGATGTATGTATGGCTAGCACGTTCCATTGTTAACGAGTTTGAGGTTTCGTAGTAGTGCTGTGTTGGGTTATAAAGGGTTTTGACCCACGTTTATAAGGAGCTTGATTATTCCTATGTCTCTAAATGTTTTAGTTCTTATCGAACGGATAGTGTGATCACCGTAGCTCGTGGATTGAGCTACTTCATGTATCATTTAATCATTTAGTTGCTTTTGTAGTACCGCGCTTAAAGACTACATGAAGTGATGGATCCGGATGAAGTTGGGGAGCAAACAGGTGAAGGGCCATCCCAGTCGGATAGGGTTTCACTGGGACAGGGCTGAGTTGGAGAGGTGGATGATAATCCACAAGTAACAGAGGATGATGTTCTATTAGCAAGGGCTGTAACCTCAGCCTTTCAGAATTTAGCGAGTACCATAACTCCTCAAGTGGTACCACGACCGGCTATTCAACCACAGGAGACAGAAGTGGAGCGGAATCTTAGGTACCTGATTCAGTTTGACAAACTCATGAAAGTAGCATTTGAGGGAGGTCCAGATCCATTAGTAGCGGATGATTGGTTAGATGAAGTTGAAAAGCATTTTAGGGCAATAGCCGTACCCGATGATCGGTTGAAGATCACCTTAGCCACGTATAAATTTGTTAGCAATGCGGCAGTATAGTGGAAAACCATGACTAGCGCGCATGATATTGATAGTATGAGTTAGGATGCTTTCAAGAGTCTTTTCTTCGATAAGTATTTCCCGCAGACTAAGAGACGGGAATTAAGGATGTAGTTTGACGGGCTTGAACAAAGCGACATGTCAGTGACAGAATATGAGAATAAGTTCACTTCTCTTTCATGTTTCGCTACAGATGTGTTAGGGAACGAAGAATAGAAGACATGATAATTTGTGTATGGTCTAAATCGTTTAATTAGGCCAGGGGTGACACTTTTGAGGTTAAAGAATTATTCGGAAGCGGTTATGAGAGCACTGATGGCAGAAGCAGAAGCCAAGGACTAGCAAGAAAGGAGTGGTATTGTGGGTTCTCAGGAACGAGGTACGAGTGTGGGTACTTTTTTCGGGAGCTAGGACAGGAAGAGGCACAGAGGTGCTTCATTGTTTTCTCAGGAGCAGCGAACGGCAGGTGCTACTCCTATTGTTGGTGCTTTTTTAGGGTCCTCTAGGACGAGTGTGATGTGTTATCACTGTAAGCAGCCAAGACATTGCAAGGCGGAGTGTCCTCTTGAAAGACCTAGTTCCGAAGTTTATTTTTGGTGTGATCGCTGGGCCACATGAAAATGGGATTGTCCACAGAGGAGATGAGATATTACTGTAATTGATTATGATGTAACGGGGGCGACCTGTGACTGTGATGTAATGGGGGGTTACCTGTGACTGTGTAACGGGGGATACCTGTGAGTTTTGTAACGGGGGCTACCTGTGAGTCGTGTCGTATTGTAACGAGGGCTACCTATGAGTCGTGTTGTGTTGTAACGGGGGATACCTGTGAGTTGTGTCATGTTGTAATGGGGGACACCTGTGAGTTATGTTGCATGATTGTTTGTGAGTTGTGTCACACTGTTGTTTGTAAGTTGTGTTGCATGGTTGTCTGTGAGTCGTGTTACATAGTTATCTGGGAGTCATGTTTCATTGTCATATGTGTGTTTTGTCATGTTGTTGCCAGTGCGTCATGTCGTATTGTAACGGGGGCTACCTGTGAGTCGTGTCGTGTCGTAACGAGGGATACCTGTAAGTTTGGTGTTGTAACGGGGGTTACCTATGACTGTGTAATGGAGGATACTTGTGAGTTTTGTAACGGGGGATACCTATGGGATTGGGTGTGATAGGAGATGCCTGCACACTGTTGTTTTGGTAACGGGGGCTACCCGTGAGTTTGGGTAGATGCCTATGCACTTTGTGCAGTGTCAAGTTCATCTGTGCAAAGATAGTGGACATATCCCGTACTGTGGTTCCGGACTGGGTGATGTTGATGATGCTTAGTGTGAGCCCTTGGAGCAGGATTTAGTTCGAGAATGTTTTGTATGAGTTTCAAGTTGTAATGATGTACCAGTTGTGACCGTTATATATTAAAGTAATAACGTATTTATATGACTGTGTGTATTCATAAACAGTTTTATTAGAAAATGACATATATTTTATTAGTAGTTGAGCTTTTATATGTTGGTTTCATTAATGGATTGATGACAGAAAGTTTTTAACTATGTTACTCTAAAGGTTATTGATGAGGTTGTTTACCGTCATGTAGTTATTTCTATGAATGGAAGGTTTAGATTACTGCTAGTAAGGTTCTTCTTTGGGCAGGATGAGACTCGATGTCTTAGGATTCGTTGTCTAGCTCTAGTGTTTCGGGAAGGGGCACAGGTCTCTATTACGTACGAATGTTAGGTGTATAAGTTACAGATTGAGCTGTTTTGCCTCTGTATAGTTCCTCTTTCTTAGTATTTCGTATGCGAGGTGTCGATTAGTGTGTGTTTATTTTGTTACGGGAGAGGGACTTGCTCTTCCTTCTTCTTGTTTCAGTCCTTGCAAGGACATTGTTTCCTGTGAGTTAGTATCTCCACATAGGAGTTGTGCGTGTCGGTGGATGGATGGATTTTTATAGTGTCCTACCTTTTATTAGGGATCTCGAGTGAGGGTTTGATCTGGATCGTTCGACTTACCTCCACGGTAGGAGGTGAAGTCCTTGGTTTTATGGGATTTGTTCCGAGAGGTCGTGATCGATACGGCGTGTGACGCGACTTGTTGACCGTTACGTAGGTTTTCTTAGACTCTTGATGTTAGCAGTAGTATCTAGTAGCTGTGATGGGACTTATGTATTGAGGTTGGATTGACCGTGTGTCGTGAACAGTGTGTCTACAGTTAGACGTAAGAGTTGGTGCGTAAGTGTACTTGAGGATTGGACCTGAGGACAAGAACGACATTGATGTTGAGGTCGGATCGACGATGGGAATGGCCTAACCAACCATTTCTCTGAGTCAGTCTTTCCTTAACATAATGTCGGGTTAAAGATCAATGATCATTGCTTTTAGTATGCTTAGTAACAATCGGAGTACGGTGTTGTGCGTTGCGTACGTGTTGTAGTACAATCCCATTTTAGAAAGAGACTCACTTGGGATTGATGGTATTCTTTGTACGTGTTTAGGTCATTTGTCATGGATGGTGGTGTACTTGATATGGGACTATGTGTCCAAGAAGTTTCAGTTGTTAGATCAATTGATCCTTGAGCTATGATGATGGGTTGTTTTCCCGGGTACCTAATGGTACATTTGACAGGTCGAATGGTTCTCTCGATTATAGTCGTGGGTGTTAAGCATAGATTGTGTGGGGCGTTACTGGTTGGACCTACCATGTATGGGATCCAATAGCTTTCTGGTGGGATGTCTCGTGTGGACCGCATTAGTGCAATTTTATGAATCGGATTGGTTTTTAACTTAAGTTGAGTGTTTTCCCTTGATCTCATGTGCAGGAGTAGATGATTGAGTGTTGTGACGACTTAGATTGAAGGATTCTTTTTGTAATGCGTGTCTTCGTGTGGGTTGACTGAAGTCGTCGTTTATAGATTCAGTACCGACTAGTGGTATGTACTGGTTAGAAGGATGACAATCCTAATGGTTCTTAGTGGTCAGGATTCAGTGGAGTCACGGAGTTGCTTAAAGTCTTATACCTCGTGTGTTTGGTATGTGGCGATAGAGAATTTTGTTTGGCATAGGGTGTGCCCTTATGCCCATTTAGTGTTGTAGGGGAAAGGTTACGTGTGATTGTGGTTACTGTTCGGTCATTGTTGCACTGGTCACTAGCACAGGGTTGCGAGTGACACAGGATGTGAGATTCTTTGGATTAAGATTTTGAGGTATAGCCTATTACGTGGGGTACTCAGAGATGTACTCTGTTTTTGTATCCTTTTGTCTTTCTCCTGTGAGGTGGGTTGATTTCAGTGACGAAATCTTTTAAAGTTGGGGAGATTGTAATGTCACCGATTTTTCCTATTTTATTTTTCTGGATTATTTTAATCCTTGCCTCATTTTGCGTGACACGCGGGTCCTGAGGGTTGTTTTAGTTAATTCCTTGAGCTGAGGATTTTGAAAATTTATTTTTAATAATTTTAAGTCCATTAGAAGTGACGGTATCATTTTTAGAATTTTTGGGAAGTCGGGACAATTTCCGGACTCGGGAACTTCTCCCAGTTTTGCCATTTTAAGAAAGGGGCATAATGGACTTTTCTCGTATATATGTATACATCTATATCTATATACTAGAGGTAGAAATTTGTGGGATGTGGATGGTATTGTGTATAAAGTGTATGGGCATATTGGTAACTTAAGCATAAGTTGGTAACCATAAGATGGTGACACATGACATAACCTTGGCTATAGAAAATGCAAGACAACCACTTCACCCTTTTCTCCTTCTCATTTTTGGCCACCATTCTTCTCTCTTTATCACTTTCTCCATCTCTCTCCATATTCACACATATGCACACATATATGTCATATATCATTCAAGCTTTGATTCGGAGAGTTTAAGGTGGGATTTTGAGCATGACCAAGTAGGGAAGTTGGAGAGCTTGGAGAGGGCTTCCATTTGGCACCTATATTGCTAGGGTTTGGAGAATTTTGAAATTTGGGGCTTACTAAGGCCTTGTTTGGCTTGCTCCATTGAGGTAGCGAAAGTTTAAATTACAAATTCCTATAGTTTTACTGGGTTTCTATATATTTTCTTGCATGGAAATCTTGATATTGTGAAGCATGTTTAGCTTGTAAATTTTTGGTTATGATGTTAAGCATGAGATAATATTGATCTAATTACTTGGGTTGAGAATATGATGGTTTCTTGTATTTGTGCCAAACATGCTATTTTTTCTATGAGAAAATTTGAAAATATGATTTATATGATCAAATTTTATGTTTGGGTGTTTTGATATGATTATTATGATGATTTGTATATTGATGAGTGGTAGTATGATGTGCATATCCTTGGTATGGGGTGAGTTGAGAGGATGAAGGTTTGATGTGGGAGAGAAGGTTAGAAAATGAAATGATGGTGGTGTTGTAAATTAAGGTGGTGGTTATGAGAGTTTTAGTGAGGTTGGGTTGGAAAAGAAGAAGGGAATATTTGAATGGTTTGTGAATTTGTGAAATTCATGCATGATTGATATGACTTACATTCCCATGATCCCTTTTCCTTGATCTCCTCTTCTTTGGTCGTTGCTCACGGGATTTATAGGAATGTACTTTAGGCTTTCTCTACTGAGCTGTTGAGCTCACCTTATTATTATTAACATTTTTCAGGAATTCAGAGGTGAGCAGGAGAATAATGTACATCCATGGATATTGATGTAGCTAGGACTTCAATTCATTTTTTACTAAAGCTATGTAGTTTTGGCCATGGAGGCTTCATTCTCTGTAATTAATTCTTTGAAATCGTATAAGAATGAGATTTGTATAAAATCGATCTTTAAACGATGTCTTAGACTCGGACTCAGTTTAATTGAAGGCACGGGAGTTTAATTTTGTTGTGCACACTGTCAATTAAATGATTTGGGACAGGTTTGAACTTTAAATGAGGTCACTAAGGGGCTAAAGGGGGGGGGGTTCTTGTACATAAGTACTCAGTTTTAGGCTTTTCTAGGTTGATTTTAAGGTTCTGGTCTTTTGGAATAGGTTCAGCATTTATGGAACCGGTTCAAGGGGTGTTTTCATTCACATTTCAGTATTCTGCCCATGTGGAATTGGTACGAAGATTTGGGAATCGGTTCAAGTCCTCTAGTGGACTTTTTGCCCTTCACAGTTTGATAGCTTGGATCACTCGACTTCGGGCGGTCATAACTTCTTCGTTTCGAACCCATATTAGGTCATTCTTAAGTTCATTTTTAAGGATTTTGAGTTTGCTTTCCAATGAGACTGATATCATCTTCAAATTCCATTCATGTTGAGAGTTATAGTGGTTTTAGTGGAACAGTGTCGAAAGTAGCCTTGAATCGAGTGAGGGCGGTTTTGGGGAAATCATAACTAATGACTGTAGAACCTCTTCAAACATCATGGAATGACTATAATGATTGTTTTAAACTTAATTTTACTAGTTTTAAGGTAGATTATCCTCCCATATTGTAAAAAGACCATTTTACCCATAGTGTGTCCTCGGGTTCGGGTAAGGACTCGGTTAGCGATTCGGACCCCCGAGTTCGGGTCGTTACACTTTTTAGGAAAATTTTATGACGTAAAACCCCCACTAGAAATGAGTCCTATGATCAACCATGGTTCAAACCAAAAATAAAATGCAACGTAAAATGACTAAAATGCCCCCAAGATTAAACTACATCAAAGTGATAAAAACATGTTATAAAATGTCATACATTCCATACATAAACAGTGTTTGGCTCTTGGCCTCATTACATACAAATTAAAGTAGCATCAAAATAGAGTACTTAAGTTCATATTACACTTCCAAATGGAAGTAAGGCATGTTTCTAAAGAAGTTATACATTAACAAATTCAAAAGAGCGATATCATCCCATGTCAAAAATATGCAAAAAGTATCCAAATGAAACTCAAGCCAAGCTAGGGATGTTGTGCATCCAAAAAGAGAGTCTCCTTACCTAAAAAATAAATATCAACTAAGGTGAGTAAACGAGTTACTTAGTAGGATGAAACGTATACGTATACCCTACAGTTTCAATGGTTTTTGAAAGTGTAATATAAACTAAACACATGTGGATCATGCCTCCTAGTGTCTAGTTTCAAGGGGAAGATAAGGGATCATCCTAAAGCTAACTTTGAAACATTTTGAAAGTAATCCACAAAAAGTAACGCAAGTAAACAATATTAGAAACACCAATGCCAACAATAAGTTACAACTACCTAGGATTGTCAACTTGAAAAAAAAATAAAAAATGAAATCAAACAATAGTAATATACTTGTAAGAACAACTACCACAAAGCTTGTAGGATAACAAAGTTTACACCACTCCAAGGACTATAATTCAACACACAGGTAGACTCCGCTATGATGTAACTCATGTATGTGACTCCATGATACAATGTGATGATATACTGGAAATCACATTCGATTAAAATGATTGGTGCACTTCCGCACCCCACTGGCCAAGTGTGATTAGGGATTTTCAGCCCTTGGACTCGATGTCTACTTCTCAAGTTTGGATAGCTTCTATCCTTCAATCATGTCATGCATGCCGTATACACATAACTTGTAACCTCATAAACTAAATGATGACCACTATGCACCTAAGGCCAAAGTGGCACACACACACACACACCATGATTCACACATATGGAGAATATATCAACAAGTTCACAATAATAAAACAATGTAGACTACTCAATAGTCATTCAATCATTTTCTTTACTTGTACACAATTATACTAATATTATGTTATTCACATAAATTATTTAATCATGCTAGTATTGTAAACCTTAGACATGCAATTACACAATTCATACTCTAAGTCTTCTAAACTACAATGGCATTTACAATGTCAAGTTTACAATGTAAATACCACTACATTACTACAAGGTTGTCAACATAGGCAATTCATTCATGCTATCAAAGTAAGCTTAAATCCCTAATTTTAGACAATAACATAGTTTAATTTCACATATAATCAATGACAAGAATAATTCGAGAATACTATAGTTACAACAACCAAATAATATTAGAATTTAATTCTCTACTAAGTGAAACAACAACTACACAAGAGATAAATCATATATAAGTCTTGCACAAAATGAAACCCTAGGTTAGATATAACAACATTCATCTAAATACAACCCTAGAACTTCATATAACAGGCATACAATGTAAATCAACCTCAAAGAACACAAGATACATAAAGAATATAAACATAAGGCAACCCCTACCTCACTAGAGAATTATATCTCTAGAAACCTCAAGGAAATGGATGCAAAATGGGAAACCAAGAAAAGGTGTGGTAGAGATGGATGTGAGAAAGTTTTTGTCTTCAAGGTGGAAGACCCAAACCCAAAGGGAAGAGGCTTGAAAATGAGCTACAAGGTCTAGGTTTTTGTGTCTTCAATGGAGTTTAAGTGTAAGAAATGAGGAAGACAACCAACATTACTAGAAAATCCACTAACCTAAATGTGTAATGTTAGTTAAAAAAACTATACCAACACCACCTCTTTCACACACACACACACACACATCCACCCTTCACTTGTCACCATCATAAGCCTCCTCACAAGGCTAAATCTAAGCCTTATACTTGTCAAAATCCTAGGCTAACAAGTGATCCAATGGAAAGTCAGCAAATGGGCCAATGAAAGTGTCACACTTTCTCAAAATTGTAAGTTAGTCCCTTTTAAATATCTCAAAGAAGATTTGTAAAAAGGTCCCTAAGACAAAATATCTTAAAAACTTAATTACGCAAATAACCTCAAAAAACGAAAATGTTTCCAAAGAAACTATGCATCCATACCCTTAGAAAATAAAATTAAACGAGCATGCTTTTCTATGAAATTAAATCATGTATTGACAATAAAAGATAATTTAATGCAGTGCACGTGGTGCTGGAAATCGGTTCTGGACACCGAACCCTACCTCGGGTTCGACAAAACCCTAAGGCAACGCGAAAAAGAAAGAAAGAAAGAAAGAAATAAATAAAATAAATAATAAATAAAAAAATGAATGTCAAAAAAAGGACAAAGATGACATGGTCATCACAACCTACTCTCCTTAAAGAGATTTCGTCCCCGAAATCAGACACAACTTACTCTCCTTAAAGAGATTTCGTCCCCGAAATCAGACACAACCTATGGAGAACAAAATAAGGACCGAACATAAGGTCCATCCAAAAACACATCATCAAGTACTAAAGGACAACTCCCAAAACCTCAAGATCAAACAAAAGAATAGGGAATCACCGAACCGTGAGACACATCACCAACTGAAGCAACGTACGAATCCAAAGACAATCACCAAAAGAATTCCAAAACAATAAAACATCGAATCAAGGTACTTAGCTAAAGGCAAGATGGCAGAATGAATAGCGACTAGAACCCGCCCACAACATACTCAAATGTATGGTAGCATTGATAATATGATCGGTTGGTCAATCATACATCAACCTTCGCAATAGCACGAATCATTGTAAAATAGGGCTATTGGTCGGGTAAGTCGAACCACTGGGACTACGCTAGTCTCCACTGGGACTACGCTAGTCTAAAGCAACCTAAATGTCTAGAATCATTCTTAGGATAATGAGGTGTAATAAAGAGTTGTTGATTGTTTGTCACTTATACTATGAATTGAAATATGCATTAATGAACAACTTGCAAGAATTTAAGAGATAAAAGACGAGTAAAGAAGACTAAGGAAGTGAATTCGCCTCCATCCCTATACACATGCTAGATTAGACCTAAATTAGGGGAAAAACAATATATGATGGTCAAGAACTACATAGCAATACATAGTTGCCATGTAAGTAATCAAGAGGTACATTAGGTCTCAAACAAGTATAATTCATCAAAAGGGTAAACATGTTTAGACTACCTAACTAAGGTGTAGCTTATACATGTTTACTTAAATGAAAGACTATCAAATTGTTGACAAAATGATGAAGCACATGGAGCTAGAGATTAAGCATACACCATCAAAGGATTTCCTAAGCAATGGTCTATCAAAGTCACCTATCAACATGCCATTAAATCATTTCATAACCTTGTTTCCATTCTCACCATGTAAACTCAAGCAAAAAGATCAATACAAGACATCACCTAACATAAGATAATGAGCTTGAAGAAATCATCCATACATATATAAACATTCATTACACCAAATGAAGTGCTCTTAGCTATGAAAAAGACAATAAATATACATTGCAATCCCCCAATATAGGCTACCCTAGGACATGCTTACAAGGGAGGGACTTCATCACCTCCCTAGAGAAAGAGTTAGTTACCCATTGCTAAGCTAGAAGAAGGAAGAAGCTCCATCCAAGACTCCATTTTCGTGCTCCTTCCTTTGCTTGAAGAACTCCTCCCTTTGCTCCCTTCTCTCTCCTCTATCTTGCTAGAATATGAAGCTTAATGATAATGAGTGGCTTTGCTTCCCTTATCTAGATCACTTTTCCACCCCAAAAGCTACCAACCAACATCTCCAACCACTTCATAAAGGAGGCAATCCAAAAGGGCCAAAATCTGAGCACAAGTGGGCTGAGTCGTGTAGAATTCTGCCCTAATTTTGAGTGCTCGAAATAGGGCCTCGAGCACTCGAAAATTGGGCAGAATGCCCTATGCTTGGTTTGCTCCGCCCGGACCTACTTTGGTAAAACGGCCATAACCTTGTGCTCCAAACTCCGAATGACAAACTGTTTGAAGATTTAGAAAGCTAATTTAGAGCTCTAAAAACTTTATCTTTTGGTGGAGATCCAATTCTCAGGTCTGGTTGGTCGAAATTGAAGAATAAGGCAGACTTTCATTGCTGCCAGGCAGTTCTGAGCACCTCTAATAAAAAATCATAACTCTCTGCTCCGAACTCCGAATTATGAACCGCTTGAAGATTTGGAAAGCTGATTCAGAGCTCTAAATCTTTTATGTTATGATGGAAGTCCAGTTCTCGAGTTTGGTAGGTCAAAAATGGTGAGCAAATCCGGATTTCACTGCTGCCAGAATTCAGCATTGCACCTTCCTATGTTCAAAACTCCACAAAGCATCATTTTTGCTTCTTTTTTGCAATTTAACCTGAAAATGTGCAAAAACATACAATTAGAGATAATAGATATAAAATACACAAATAAAGAACTTAACTAATGCAATTTAGGGCGCTTGAATATACAATATTCGGCGCTTATCACACCCCAAAACTTACATTTTGCTAGTCCCTTAGCAAAACCAAAATGCAAAACTCAATGGAATGACAAACATGGGACTGCTACTACAAAAATATCTAACATGGTAAAATAAAATAGATACATAGCTCAAATACAACTTGAAACAGACAAAAACTGGAGATGGGGTCATTGGGAAAACTACCTTCCATATATGAAGCATTGATACAAAAATTGGCTAAATACATTTCCACATACATGCATCAACATCAAAGTCTATATAAATAACTCAATTATCATCTCTTGAATGGAAATCAACTCTAGCTTCAGTGAAAGTGAATTGGATTCTCAACATGCGGCTTTTACTTTCTTTTCCAATTCCCAAGCACAAGTTTTCAAATCATTGAATTCCCCTTTAAATGAGGTCCCTAAGGCATGATTTTATTTACAAGACAACTTTTGTTGCTTGTTGACAATTTATTGCAACTCATAAGCGAAACATAGAATGGTTGTGCAATGCTGAAGTCCCTTAAGCTTTTTAACCAACCCCTGTAGCAAGCGTTAGGCCAACAGCTCCCAAACCAGATGGCTTTAGGGTGTGAAGTGAAGAGACACTCCAAAGGGCTTAATAGCTCAAGTTGGAAAGGCTACGAACTCCAGCGAACCATACTTATTACAATTTTTTTTTGAATGACCGTGTAATGTTTAAGTTCTTTAAGCTTTCTAACCAACCCTTGTAGCGAGCGTTAGGCCAACACTCCCAAACCAGACGGCTTTAGGGTGCTAAGTGTAGAGACACTCTTAGGGCTTAATAGCTCGAGTTGGAAAGGCTACGAACGTCAACTGGTCATTATTTTCTTTCTTTCTCAGATTTTTTTTTTTTCAAAATACATGCCAAAGGTATCCATCTATCAAGTTCATCAAATCAGATTAACTAGGCCAAGGTCAAGGTCAATCAAGTTGCATGCCTCACAGTTAAGTTTCTACTGTGCATCTGTGCATTGTGAAGCTTAAAAGAGTGTCAAATCCAGCGAGAATCTAATTGAGACATTTATACAGACTAATTTGAATCCACATAATCATTTCAACTCAAATTTTTCTTTATTTTCAAAAATGTCAATTGCTTCTATACACAAAGTATTAAACATATGCTTCGTCTCCGACAAGTGTCAAGTTATACTATCATTGCTTAGCAAAAATGCAAAACCAAAAATGTCCTAATGCACCCCCAAACTTAAATGTCACATTGTCCTCAATGTGTGAAGACAAGTGAAACAAAATAAGAGCAAAGAAGGTAAAAGAACAATAATACCAAGTGGAGTGATGAAGACAAAAGATATCCATCGATGTGAATGCGCAGAAGCGTCCCCCAAACTTGGACATGAAGACCTATCCAAACACAACTAATGTACACAGGTAAAAGCCCAGGTCTTTTAAGAAAAATCAAAACATAAATAAGAATACAAACATGAATGTTAAAGAAAGACAAAAATCTATACAATTTTTTTTTTTTTTTTTTTTTTTTTTTTTTTTTTTTTTTTTGGCATGCATGCATGGTTAGAGGGAGGGTGAGTTTGGATTGGTTGCATGGAGGAGAAGTTGATGGCTGCCGAGAGGAGTAAGGGGTGAGGTTGGTTGGTTTGAGAAGGATGGTTTGGGTAGGTTGCAGGAAATGGGGGTTGAGGGAATGGTGTTGGTTGGTTGATGTGTGGAGAGAGATGCCGAGGGGTTGGCATGGGCATGGGGTGAGGTTGGTTTGGCGTGCATGGTGTGCATGCGTGGAGGTGGTGAGGGTGGTGTTTGGCATGGTTTGGGAGGGATGAGGGTTGGATGCCGAGATAGAGAGAGGTTTGGAGAAGTTGAGGAGGTTGGTTGGTTGCGAGAGGGAAGTGGGTTGTGGTTTGTGTAGGTTGAAGAGAGTGGTTTGAGCACTCGAGCTAGGAGCGACGAGTGCTCTAAAAATAAGCAGAGGGCTCGGCTGTTGTGGGATGGTGTTGGTTTGCATGGTATTAGGATGGTTTGGTTTTGTGGGTTGCCAAGAGATAGAGAGAGGTTTCTGGGTTGGTTGGTTTTTTAGTTGTGGATGATTTGTAGATGTCGAGAGTGGTTTGCTTGGTGGGTGTTGGAGGGTGGAGAGAGAAGATGCCGAGAGAGAGAGGAGAGTTGGTGGGGTTGTCTGCAGAGATGCCGAGAGGAGGTTGATGGTTTGGGTTGTGGTGAGCATGAGTTGGAGGGTGGTTTGGGGAGTTTGGTTTGAAGTGGGTTGCGTGGGAATGCATGGTTGTTGGGTTGATGAGAGCATGGTGGATTGTGGAGGGGTGCATGGTGAAGTGGGTTGAAGGAGGAAGTGAGATATATGGAGTGGGTGGTTGATGAGCATGGTTGGGTGGTTTGAGAGGAATATGGTTGCATGAGATGGAGCAAATTTCGAGCACTCGAAATGCCTGCTTCGAGTGCTCGAAATACAGGCAGAGAGTAAGGATGATGGTTGTGTGGGATTGGCGAGCACTCGAAATGAAAGCTAGAGAGCTCGAAGGGAGGGCAGTGAGCTTGGGATGAGATTGGTTCACATTTCGAGCACTCGAAAATGGACTTAGAGTGCTCGAAATACAAGCAGTAGCCTCGGAATGGTTTTGTGCAAGCTTCATAGAGCTTTCGAGCACTCCAAAGAGGAAATAGAGTGCTCGAAATGAAGGCAGTAGCATTGAGGTTGAGAGATGAATTTTTGCATGCATTGTAACATTATGCAGTGAGGTTGAGAGATGAACTTTGCATGTCATTCCATTAGGTGCCTCATTCTTATGCATTGTGAATGTATACATGATCAACTGAGAGCTGAAGAATTGATAAAACCTTGCAACATGCTTCCAAATCAATGCATGGATGGATTATTTTCACCTTGCATGCATGGAAAATTATGAAACTTTGCATATTAATACAATCCAATGCATGGATGGATAATTGTCAAACTCTACACTTCATTGCAATGCAAGGAAAATTTTGAAAATTTTTCAGATTGTGCAATTTTCCTCCAATGAACTTCATTCCATTCCATGGAAAATTTTGAAAATTTTGTTTTTAAACTTTGTAATTTTTTTTCAAACTTTGCAATCATCTCAAATGCATGGAAATTTTTTTTTTTTTTTAAAACTTTGCAACTCCATTTTAATGTAATGCATGGATGGAATATTTTGAAAACTTTTCAACTTCTTTCTAATGCATGGACAATTTGGAAATTTTTTCAAAATGTAGCATCTTTCCAACGCATGGATGATTTTGAGAAACCATGATCCAACAATGCATTGAAGATGAGAGGCTATGCATGTGAGTGCCATGTCGAAAGTCCGAGAAAATTACCTGATAGAGCCAGAAACTTCCGGGAATGAAAACAAGAGTTGAGAAGGTCTAAGAAGCCAGTCTAAAAATGTGGAACACAACTTAAGATAGTTCCAGAGAAAGTTAAATTTTGGCATTTCTTAACCATTTCCCAGAAAATTTCATGGCTCAGGCAATTGAACATTAGGGAGGCATTGAATTCGAAAGAATTGCTCCCCATGGGTGCTAAATTTAACGTCAATAGCTAGACGCACCGAGATCAGGTTAGTCCTCTTTACCCTATACCATGTCTCTCTAGAGAGTCATAGGTCCCCAAATAGGATAGTTCTTTTAAAAGTGGAGGAGGAAGACTTTAAAGACAAAAGTGGAAAAGAGGTAACGGAAAGACCTCAACCCACTCTTCTTCCTCAATGAAGAACTTTGGACTATGGGGCTGATTTGGATTATAGGAAGATGGATTAGGTGAGGGTGCACCAAGCAACGACTTATGAAGGGTCATATTGAGTACGGGAATGCTCAACAAGTTATCCTTCAGAATTTCAACATCCTCCCTACACTTATCCGGTGGTTCGGGCTCAACAGTTTGAGATAACTCAGGAGAAGGAATGAGAGGAGGTGCAAGCTCCCACGAAAGAGATACATTTGATGTTTTCCAATGAGGAGAGTGAATGAGTGGAGGAATATCAAGCAAAGAATTGACCTCGCAAACAGAATTGGCAACATCAAAATCCTCATAATTAAAATGAGCTAAGCATGTTTTTAGAGGATCCTCCATTAAAGGAGGTGCATCAAGCAAGGGATTATGTAGGGGCTGTGCTGGATTTTTATAGGATACAATCTCATCATCATTAATTTCCTCATTTTGAACCACAAATTCTTTAATTTTTTGTGTGGCTACAATTTGATCTTCACCCACTATTTCTTCATTTTCACATGCGGTAACCACTTGAACATTCTCGTGATGAAAATTACTAGAAGTAAACTCATCATTCATAAAATTCTCTTTTGGATTGACCACAAGTTCAATTGGAAATTCTTCTTCCTTTTCCTGATTTAGAACATCAACCATTTGTTGAATTTGGGCTATTTGGTCATCTAAATCAACTCTAGATTGGGAATGAGAATAGGCGGTGGATTGCATGCTAACAATGTCATCCAACATTTGCTTGGTGGACTCCATCATTTGCATATGCATAGACTCTATCTTTTGTTCATTGGCAGCTATTAACTCATCCAATGGAGACGGTAGAAAAGGAGAAGAAGAGGGCTGGAAATAATGATCATTGGGTTGAAAATTGGAGTGAAAATGTTGCCCAAGAGATTGTGGGGCTGAATTTCCTATGTCAAGCCACAAGAAGTTTTGATGATCTCCTGAACCTGAGTTATAACCATTGAAGTATGGATCACTACCCGGTTCAGAGAAATTTGCATTTGGTTGCTCTAGATAAAAATCCGAGAATTGTCTCGTTGGAAGACAATCTCTTGTATGATGTGTATTACTAGAGCAAAAAGCACAAAACGCATGTGGTGTGTAGAATTGAGTTGGGAGATAATTATTCTCCATCTAGGAGTAATTCAACAACACATAAAGCAATCAACACAACACTTCATCACCATAACCTCCACATATGATATTCCCTCTCTCCTCAATTATCAAGACAAAAATTAAATTGGCCACGACAAGGACCGATGCTTGAACACGAAATTTAAACAGGATAAGAGCCTCAACAAGGGCTTCACAACTAAACTAAAACTAAATTTAACACATGCACAATATTCACAACTCGAAACTAGAAGTCATGAGACTTACCTGGGGTCCTCTAGACTTACAATTTGCTAGCATTCCCCCGGCGAGCTTCGAGTCCCTAGAATCTTACAACACTTAAAACATTGAGATGGTCAAAACACACAAGGAATATTCACAAGACACAATATTCACAATCAAACTAAAATTAATCCTAGAACTTTGGTTGCTAAACCGTTTGCAGTCCCCGGCAACGGCGCCAAAAATTGATCGGTTGGTCAATCATACATCAACCTTCGCAATAGCACGAATCATTGTAAAATAGGGCTATTGGTCGGGTAAGTCGAACCACTGGGACTACGCTAGTCTAAAGCAACCTAAATATCTAGAATCATTCTTAGGATGATGAGGTGTAATAAAGAGTTGTTTATTGTTTGTCACTTATACTATGAATTGAAATATGCATTAATGAACAACTTGCAAGAATTTAAGAGATGAAAGACGAGTAAAGAAGACTAAGGAAGTGAATCCGCCTCCATCCCTATACACATGCTAGATTAGACCTAAATTAGGGGGAAAACAACATATGATGGTCAAGAACTACATAGCAACACATAGTTGCCATGTAAGTAATCAAGAGGTACATTAGGTCTCAAACAAGTATAATCCATCAAAAGGGTAAACATGTTTAGACTACCTAACTAAGGTGTAGCTTATACACATTTACTTAAATGAAAGACTATCAAATTCTTGACAAAATGATGAAGCACATGGAGCTAGAGATTAAGCATACACCATCAAAGGATTTCCTAAGCAATGGTCTATCAAAGTCACCTATCAACATGCCATTAAATCATTTCATAACCTTGTTTCCATTCTCACCATGTAAACTCAAGCAAAAAGATTAATACAAGACATCACCTAACATAAGATAATGAGCTTGAAGAAATCATCCATACATATATAAACATTTATTACACCAAATGAAGTGCTCTTAGCTATGAAAAAGACCATAAATATACATTGCAATCCCCCAATATAGACTACCCTAGGACATGCTTACAAGGGAGGGACTTCATCACCTCCCTAGAGAAAGAGTTAGTTACCCATTGCTAAGCTAGAAGAAGGAAGAAGCTCCATCTACGACTCCATTTTCGTGCTCCTTCCTTTGCTTGAAGAACTCCTCCCTTTGCTCCCTTCTCTCTCCTCTATCTTGGTAGAATATGAAGCTTAATGATAATGAGTGGCTTTGCTTCCCTTATCTAGATCACTTATCCACCCCAAAAGCTACCAACCAACATCTCCAACCACTTCATAAAGGAGGCAATCCAAAAGGGCTAAAATCTGAGCACAAGTGGGCTGAGTCATGTAGAATTCTGCCCTAATTTTGAGTGCTCGAAATAGGGCCTCGAGCACTCGACAATTGGGCAGAATGCCCTATGCTTGGTTTGCTCCGCCCGGACCTACTTTGGTAAAATGGCAATAACTTTGTGCTCCGAGCTCCGAATAACAAACCGTTTAAAGATTTAGAAAGCTAATTCAGAGTTCTAAAAACTTTATGTTTTGGTGGAGATCCAATTCTCAGGTCTGGTTGGTCGAAATTGAAGAACAAGGAAGACTTTCATTGCTGCCAGGCAGTTCTGAGCACCTCTAATAAGAAGTTCATAACTCTCTGCTCCGAACTCCGAATGACAAACCACTTGAAGATTTGGAAAGCTGATTCAGAGCTCTAAATCTTTCATTTTATGATGGAAGTCCAGTTCTCGAGTTTGGTAGGTCAAAAATGGTGAGCAAATCCGGATTTCACTGCTGCCAGAATTCAGCATTGCACCTTCCTATGTTCAAAACTCCACAAAGCATCATTTTTGCTTCCTTTTTGCAATTTAACCTGAAAATGTGCAAAAACATACAATTGGAGATAATCTATATAAAATACACAAATAAAGAACTTAACTAATGCAATTTAGGGCGCTTGAATATACAATATTCGGCGCTTATCATAGTACTAGAGCCTGCCCACATGATGTGTGCTCAATGTTACCACTCACAATAGTACGAATCTTTGTAGGATAAGACTATATAGAGGGTGTCGATCCCACAGGGAGATGACTGTTCTTTGTTTTGTTTCTAACTAATCCAATTTTTCTTGGTTTAAGGTAACTGATTTGATTTGTTTGATTGGTTGTCACAAAGATAAAATAAATTTAAACTAAAATTAAATTAAAAAGATCAGAAGGAGAAGGTCTTAGGGCTTGATTTCACCACGAACCTTTGTACTATGGTCAACTGTTTAACCTTGGGATTTCAACAATTTATATATTTAACGAATTAAACTTAATAACATTCGTTTAATTCGGTTTTAAAGAAAGATGTTTTATAAATTTTAATTAACTATAACTTATTTGCGGTTAGCATAGACTATCCACCTACCTACTTCTAACCAAATTAACTAATTTTGCAGTATAATCCATCTTTCCTAAGCATAGACTATGAAAACATTCATTTATAAAAAAACATTAGAATACCGTTGCATGATCTCCATTCTTATGTTCAAGAAGCTATTGCATGATCTCCATTCTTATGTCTCTGCCTCTGCTGCCTCCTCATTTGCCGCTGCATCTTGCGCTGCCTGGGCTGCTTCTTCTTGCAGACTCTTGATTAGAGCATTGTAGCCCTTCCAGTCTGACTGTGATGATTTGTTCCTTTATATATATATATATATATTTCTTTTTATAATGTCAATTGATTAATTAAAGAAAGGTAGTGTGGTCTTTTGTTGTGAGCATGACATAAATGATATTTAATTATATAAGAGGGGTATTGCTGACTTTTATTATGCAAATGGCATAATTGGTGTTTTGGGGAAGTTTAGAGGGCTTTATGGTCATTCCATGGGGTCTTACCTTTGACCGATTGGGGACATGACACCTTGGTGGGCATGTGGCTGCACCATGTGTATGTAGTATTATGCAGCAATTCAGTTGAATGGGATAGGCACGAAATAGATATTGATACATATATCTACAGACAATTTCGTTCTTGTGTTCTTCATAGTAGTCATTTTCTTTTAGACACAATTTTGAGGACTTTATGAGGAGATTTTGAAGTTGGGTTGTGAATAGAAATGATACCTAAGGGTGTGAACTTTCTTTTGATATAAGGCTTATAGGCTTTTCTCACTGTTTGGGTTTCAAAAAATGGGGTTTTAAAGAGGAAAGGTGGTGGTGGTAATTTAAAGGGGTGTTTAACATTCCTTTCATTTTGGTGGCTTTGATTCTCTCTTGGAGTTGTTTTTAATTGTTGTTTAGCAAAGTTCAAGCTTCTATTGACGTAGGATTGTTTAAATCTCACAACTTTTACCTTTGGTGAATTATATCTCTTTAATTGAATGTTATTTGTTTGAAAATACATAAATAAATAAATTTGAATTGAGAACCATTTTCTTGAGTAGGTGACTATGTGATAATTATTGTGTTAGTAAGCATGTTAGAATTTTAAAAGAATTTGATTGATACTGTTTATTGTATATGGATATATATCAAATTATTGATTTTAATATACTGTACATTGTATCATTATGAATGTACATTCATCTAGCATGGTTTGGGGATAAGTCTGGAATGGAAAGGAAAGTGGAAACATCTCATCTGATGTGTGTTGAGAAAAAGGGTTGAAAAGAGTAATGTGGAATATTGGATGGTGGGGATTACCTCGTATCCAGGTTGTTAATGGATCTAGAGAAGACGTAGAGACATCCTTTGCGTGTGGTTATGTCACTGGGCCCCAAATGGCGCCAGAGATTACTTTGGGTTAAGGATAGATGATCAGTCTTCTTCTCGTGGAGCCGGGAATTACTTCGGGCCGGATGCATTAACCCTTGGGATGAGTGGTTGATTATTGTCTCAGGAAAGTGGGAAGTGGCTTTGGCATTGGCATTAGCATTGCGTTGCACTTCATTTTATTATCTCACATAATATATTATTCCCGAACATGTATGATCCCTTTATCGTATATCTGTTCGATGTTTGGATTCATGGAGGCATTAAGGAGTGTGCTTTAGGCAATTCCCACTGAGCTGTGGTTGCTCATTCCTATTTTATACACATCTTTTTAGGTCATGGCATGGATGGTGTGGAGGATGTTCCTCCTCAGATGTAGATAGAGTCAGGGCTTGTGGTGTTGTGGTGTTTCCTTCTATATAGCAAACAATGTATAATAGTGAGACAATGTATTGTATAATGTGGTTCAGTACATCCCTGTCGTGTAATAAACTTTATTACAGACTGAGATTTTATAGTTGTAAATGATGTATATTATTTGTATACTTTCTTGTATGGGACTATAATGGGAATGGATAGATGGATATTGTGTATATGAGACAAGTTACAGGGATGTTAGTTTTTGAGATGGTGGTTTATTAGTGTGGTGTGTTCACAATCCGGGATTTAGATCTTGGGGCATGACATCGATCATTTGTAATGGCAATAAATAGGCTCAGAGATCTCCTGTGGATCAAATAGATAGCGTTGATCCCGGAGGAGCTGTGTAATCAGGTGAGCAAAGGGAAGAAACTTGGGCCACTAGGGGTCCTCCTTGCTGAAATACTCATCATACAGCTTCATCATAATGCTCTAGGTGAACGTAGGAACTAAAAACCAATGCCCTGTATCAATGGAATACAAAGCTACAAGATAATTGGCCTGCCGCTGGGTTTTGTGCCCAGACATATATATATTTTGGTACAAGACCAAATCAAAGAACCACATGTGGTCGGGCATGTAGGTCCGAGTGGCATAAGTGTCGGTGGCAGTGGTAGCGCCATGGAGAGCTATGGCCATGTCTGCGAATGATGGCCTATGTAGAACTGGGTAATCAACCACTGTGGGACATGGATACGGGCAGTGAGAGGCTATCGATAGAGTCTCGACAATGATACGGATAGTATGCCCATCAATAGTGGTCCGCAGCTCAGCCAAGTTACTCGGACTCGGCCTCAGGTTCTGATAGAAAAGCCTAACCAGTCTTGGATAGACCGAGTTAGCTACTAGAGCCAAAATGGGTGAGAGGCGTCGACGGTAGATCTCGTCATACGACCACTTGGTTGTGGCCGCATCTATGGTCCTCCACAACATTTCAACATCATGCAAGCAAATATGTTGCTATCTTAGCAACATATTTCAACATTTCAACATCATGCAAGCAAATATGGTCCTTCACACATCAAACAAGCTAATCATGCGAATTGAATCAATTCTATCATCTTTTTTGAGTGAACTGGCATCAAAATATGTTGCTATCTTAGCAAATCAATGAAATGATCATAGCATAACCCTCAAACTAGTACACGAATATAGTACCAATCATCAAGACATTGAATGAACCTTGTTATTCAATTTATTTGTAACATGCTCTCTTTGTTTTTCTTTTTCTCTTTATTTATTATTATTATTTTTTTATGGGATCTAAGATAAAAGTATTGTGCAATGTAGTGATCTTTTAAGCTTTTTTAGAAGACCCATTAACAAGCGTTAGGTCAATGACTTCCAAACTGAAAGGCTTTAGGACATCAGGTGTAAAGACACCCCTAAGGACTTATAAGCTCAAATCAACTAGATTACAAATCAAAACAACTCTCATCCTATCATTTCCCTACTCCCCATATTAATGAGAAGCACTCACTTTACTTTTCTTTTGCTTCTTTTTCTTTCTACTTTTCTTTTCTTTCTTTCTCTTCTATCTTTTCCTTGTTCTTTTTGTGATAGCCCTCCACTTTTCATGCGAGAGTTCGGTGCTTAATGAGGCACGAATCCCGATTACTTCATAAAGGGTTTGTTATTTAGCATGCAAAGTCATTTTTCAAGAATGAAAGCTTTCAAAGTCTACTAGCTCAATTGGGATATAACAAAACATTAATCAACTAAGCATGTACCCCACAAATTGAATGCTAGTGTGCGTAAGTGCAAGTGTAGAATTGTAAAATCAACTCTCAAAGCATTTTCAACAAGCATGATGATGTGGACCACAAAAACAAACATGATATCCAAAAATTAAAATTTACCCCTAAATGGCATCCTAGAGCATACAAGAAGTATTAGACTCTAACAACTTGCTTTTCAAAGGCACTGTGCTTCAAAAGTTCGAAATCATTACCAAATATATCTCAAATCTCAATCATATATTTAAAGTTCGACTTTAAGTAGAATGTAACAAGATCACCTCACCCCTAAACTTAAACTATACATTGTCCTCAATGTGCAATGAGAACAATGATGGAAAGAGAATACCGTGATGGCAAAGACCATAAAGTCTGGCAATGATCCATTAGGAAATATGTCTCCCCCAAACTTGGATGCAAAAACCTACTGGAATAGTCACACTAGCAACTCACATCATATATCAACATGGGAGAAGAATCAAACATTTCAAAACAATATAAAACACGATGCAAAGAGATATGAGATCAAGCCCTTGGGAACATGCATAACCAAGTAGAAGGGCATAACGGTAACACATATTTTTATTTTTATTTTTTGAAATTTATGAATGCATAAATGTACAAAAGGAAAAGAAAATAAAAGAAGAAAATAAAATAATAATAAAATGTAATTTTTTTATTTTTTTTTGAAAACTCTATGAAAAACTAATGTTTAACGTCTCTAGTAAGATGTTGGGGCGACTCACTAGTCGAAAGAATAAAAAATCGGATATGAGACATCCTCATTGATCTGTTTATCTATTTTCCCCAATGGATCTTCTTGCACAACAATTAACACATCTCCCAAAAGAATGATTTGGAAATAAATAATGGAAGATGCAATTTGTTTCTGTTCATCCACGGTCTTGAAGACAAAACAAACATTGGTAGGCCTTGCAACCTTGAGGTGCTCTTGAAGCATATTTGAAGAATTGCTTCCATTGGTATTTAGCAAGGTGGTGTCTTTTAAAAACACAATAGGATGTTTAAAAGACTCACTCTCTTCATCATTTTCCTTTATTTCTAAATGAATGACCTTTTCCTCACTTACCAAAGGCGCCTTAATGACTTTATGCTCAAAATTACAAGGAATGTCCTCATAAATTAATGTAGAATTGAGGAATGGAACAGGTGGAATTTGAGAGAGTGGAGGAAGAGGTTCCTTTGAATATTTCTATGACAAGAAATCCAAGGTATCCACAGAGTCCATCAAAGAATTCACTTCATATATGGAATTTTTAATGTCAAATTCGTTCATATTGAAGTGAGAAAGGCACTCCGCAAGAGGGTCCTTTGAGAGCATAGAAGGAAGGGGCTTCTCAATGAGTTCATCCAATACATTCACCATGAAACACTCACCTTCATTGATGGGATGTTGGCTTGTGTTGAAAACATTAAGCTTAACCATCATATTACCAAAAGAGATATCCATAATACCAGACCTACAATTGATGGTCGCATTAGTGGTGGCAAGGAATGGTCTTCCTAAGATGATGGGAATGTGAGTGGTAGGATTGGGAACCGGCTTGGTGTCAAGCACAACAAAATCAACTGAGAGGTAAGATTTATCGAATTTGACGAGGATGTCCTCAACAATTCCCCTTGGTTGTTTTATAGACCTATCGACTAGTTAAATAACTACCGAAGTTGGCTTAAGGTTTCCCAAACCTAGTTGAAGATATACGGAGTAAGAAATGAGGTTAACACTTGCCCCTAAGTCAAAAAGAGCCCTATAAACCTCATGGTTCCCTATGGTATAAGAGATGGTTGGCGCGTCAGGGTCTTTAAACTTAGGTGGGGTGTTAAGCTTAATGATGGAGCTCACTTTCTCCGTGAGAAGCACTTTCTTTGGGCTTGGTCCCTTGTTTTTCCTCTTTTGAGTACACAAGTCCTTCAAGAACTTGACATATGGTGGAATTTGGCGAATAGCTTCAAGAAGAGGAAGGTTGATTTTAACTTGTTTAAAAACTTGCATCATGTTATGGATTTTTCCTTCTTGCCTCGAAAATGGAGTAAAGTTTAAAGCTTATGGAAATGGAGCTTTGGGCTCATAAGACTTTTCTACATGAGAGGAAGATGATGATGATGGAATTGGCTCCTTAATGTTACCATTCGTCCCTAGTGAAGTAGGAATGGAATTAGGAATGATAAATGGGCTAACACTTGGTTGTACCAGAACACTAACTTCACTAGGTCTCTCAACTTTGTTATCAATTTTTCTCCCACTCCTAAAGGTGGAAATGGAGTATGCCTTTTGGTTAAGCTTGGGGGGTTGAATAGGCCCTTTCTCTTTCATTGATTGAGCCATTTGCCCTATTTGGACTTCAAGCTTTGCAATTGATTGAGAATGCGAATAAACACTTGATTTTCCTTTCGAAGATCACCCAAAGCTTCTAAAACCTTGTCCTCGAAAGTGGGATTTCTAGGAGGCTCTTGAGGTAGATGAGAGTAAGGTTGATGATTTGAAGATTGAGAATTGGAGAATTGATTCACATTTGGAGGAGAATAAGATAGAGAGTGGTATGCTTGGGACTGTGCAATTCGGAGGTGGGGAGGCACATACTTTTCTTGGGAATTTTTATGAAGAGGAGGAATGATACCTCCTCCTTGATGTCTCCAAGAAAAGTTAAGATCACTCCATCCGGAATTGTAAGAGTTAGAATTTGGATTACTTCCCAGATGAATGAAAGTGGCATTGACTTGTTCTTGATACTCACTCAGAAAACTTTGTCCAAGAGGACAATTGGAAGTATTATGAGTATAACTAGAGCAAGTCATGCACATCACACTTTGAGAATGGAAAGAGTTGGATGATTGATTTGCCGGGTTTAGCTTAAAAGGAATTTATCAAACCTCTGAGTAAGAATGGCAACCTTGGCAGCAATCTCTATGGAACTCTCCACTTGAGAAAGACTGGAAGTTTTCTTCCCTCCTCCATTCAAATTTTAACCAAATTAGGACGATGAAGAACGATGCATTGAATTTTTGCTTATGCGATAAAAAAGCTGCCAAACATCATTTTCATTTTTGTCCAAATAGGCACCTCCAGATGAAGCATCAACCATACCTTTTTGGGTATCAGATAAGTTTTCATAGAAAAAGCAAACTAATTACCACTTAGGAATGTCGTGACGTGGACACTTCCGTAGCAAATCGTTCAAACGCTCCCATGCTTCATGCAAAGGTTCTCCCTTGCATTGGGAGAATTCACGGATAGAAGCTCTCATAGCATCGGTTCTACTTTAGGGGTAATTTTTTTTAGGAATTCACATTGTAGTTGAGCCCAAGATGTGATTGAATTTGCCCTCAAGTTGTTGAACCAATATTTAGCCTTTTCCCGAAGAGTGAAAGGGAAAAGCTTCATTTTTAAGACTTCCGGAAGATCCGAGATTTTCACGGTTGAACAAACTCCCAAAAAATCATCCAAATATTTATGTGGTTCTTCATTGTTCAACCCATAGAAAATGGGGCACATTTGGATGGTTGCGGGCTTGATTTCATAATGGGATGCTCGAAAGTTTAGCAACCGGATGCATGTTGGTGCATTATATTCATTGGGAGTGTAGTGATCCCGAAGAGATAATTAAGGATTGGGGGGATGCACTACATGATCTTGAGGATGGATTTGTATTATTGGAGGCTGTTGCATTTGATTTGGTTGTGGAAACACATTAGGACAAAGAATTCCCAAGGGTGGATGCACACCTTGAGGTGGATACCCATTAAGAGGGTGATACACACCTAGATTATCTATATGCCCTAGATCTTAGAATTGGTTTTCCATTAAGTGTGGGATAGTCAAGAATGGGAAGAATTCTCCTAGAATTGCTTTCTTAACTCAAGTCAACACACCAACAACAATAATTCGAAAATCTCTACAATAAAATTCCCTTTCTCGTCAATGAAATATCAATGCAAAAGAAATTAAATTGCCTCCACACGGGCCGATGCTTTCTATCAAGAAAGTAATAGCCTCCTTTTGGGCTTATGCTTGGACAAGAATTTAAACAATGTGATAGCCTCAAAAAGGGCTATCTTGCAAGCATGTAGAGAATTGAACAATTATAGTAAAAGAAATTCAAGGAAGCTTACGAAGATTCCTAGCAACAACGTCACAATGGTGCCAAGATTCAATGCTTGCTCCTCTTCTTTTCAAGTACCTAATTGAACAAGATGGATTAGTAAGAAAACAATAATTTAAAGAAAACAATCAAATTAGCCCTAATGCCTAATTCAATTCCAACTAAACCGTCAATCCTCGGCAATGGCGCCAAAATTATAATGCGACCCGAGCGTGTGCACAAAATAATGCACAACACATTTGTAGATGTAGAATTTCATTCTATTAAAATAAATGAAAAGAAATATACAACTCACTCAGAACAAACAAATTTAATACCCAGAATAAGTGTACAATACTCGATGATTTTATTAGAGGTCTAGGTTTCTATTTATAGGAAATAAAGTGGTGGAATCATGGTAGGACTCGCATGGCTTGTCCTCCAATCCATTCCATATATGACATTCTTTACAATTACAATCCTTTCCTTTTGACAATTCTTTCCATGCGAGACTTTCCTTGTACATAACTTGCTTTCTTTGTTGATTCCTTTGTCTAGCAGGACTGGTCTACCTTTAATTAGGATTAGGCTGAATGTGGGCTGATCCAGATGATTGAGCTAATGGGCTTAGAGTTCACCCTTGGTGCCTCGGGCTTGGTAAATGGGCCGAATGGCCTGGGTCAGCGGCCTATATGGAAGCCAAGACTTTGTCTGGGTTGGGTTCTCCCAATTTGGGCTTGACACCGATTGGGCCTTTGCTGTACCTAAGATAATTTTGTAGTGTAATGACGTGGACGATTCTTACTAGAGAGGGGGATTTTTTCCCTCCACACTTTGCCCCCAATTCCCTCTTTAATTGGACTACGGCTCCTAATTAAAAGGGAATTGAAGTTACACGGTTGTCAACTCTTCAAAAGGTAGTTCAAGGTGTGTTTATTGCCATTCTGACCAAAAGGCCTCTTCATAGTTTGTTCCTGACTCTGCGACGTTCACTGTGCTTTTTGCTTCAGCGTGATCTCAGGTTAGTTTCTTATTTATTCGTTTAATTTTCTTTCACATCATGAGCTCCTCATCCACTCACGACCGTATAGACCTTGTAGATTTGGATTCCATACCTTCTTCTTCCCCCAATCTCATTAGGATCCCTCCCCCTAGGGTTTCTGACCTCATTAAGTTCGCAAATGATTCAGTTGTTCAAATGGATGCTTCCCTTTCACAAGCTGAAGTATCCACTTCTGTGTCTGATTATGTGTTTACTAAAGAGGAAAGAGAGTTGATTTTGTCTGTTCGGCATATCAAGTTCTCTATTGAGTCTGTAATAGAGGATTATGAGATTCCTGATGGGGTTGACATTGTCAAGTACCCAAAAAGGGCTGATTTTAGTTCCGGCGAAGGTGTAGGGGATAATGAATTGCTTTTATCAGTCAGGAATCTTAACGCTCTTTGGTTTTCTCTTCACCTCTTCTATCATCTAGTCTTCAAAAAGTTGGGACTTGCCCTTTTTTAAGTAAACCCTAACTTTTTCCGAGTGATCTCGGCGCTTCTAGTTCGCCGAAGGCTAGAGAGTCTTGACTTAACTCTTGCTGATCTACTCATTACCTACATCATTGCCAAGCATGGGACTGAGCTTGGCCACTTTTACTTCACTTCCCCTCTTCAGCAGAGGATATACATGGACCTCCCTTCCTTCGAGAAGAAGTGAAAGGAAAGGATGATAATTGTGAAGGGGAACTGGTTTGTGGTAAATCGAATACCCTTCCCATTCCTCGCAAATTTGGGAAGCCAGGTATATAATATCTTCCTTCATTTCATGACAATTGTTCTGGTTGTTTCCCTTGCCAAGTTTTATTATTTCATCATATTTATAAATTACTTAGTCTTTTTTCAGCAACATTCCCCTCTTCCGTAGCTAAGAAAAGACTTGCTTTTCTCAAAGCACAAGTTTGGAGCGAGCCCCCTTCAGTTGAGGAGCTACTCACTTCATCCAACCCTCAAGAAATTGCTTCCAGTGCTGCAGCTGCAGACCTTATAGACTTGGCATTTCCATCATTTGATAACTTCCCCCTAACTGAGGAGGAAAAACAGAGAGCTGAAGTTCTGAAGAGGAAAGCTGCTGAGGAGCAACCCTTGTTGGTTATCAGATTGACTGAGCATGAGAAGGAGGTGGATGAACCTCTTCTCAAGAAGACAAGGTCAAACCCTCCCTCCAGCAGCAAGGGCAAGAACATCCCCAAAAGTAAGGAGAAGAAGGCTGGGGAGATTGACCCAGAGGAGGAAGTTCGGGCTTACGTTCAAGCTGAGTCTGGAGAACCTTGGAGACCCGTCTTCTCAAGGGCTGACAAGTCGATCCTTCATTTCGGGGATTCAATAGTCTTTGACCCCTCTACTGCCTTGGTAATTGCTCGAGGGATGTGGCTACCTAAGGATGAAGAAATCATTGGGAATCTGGGGTTGGACCAGCTGTTACCATCTGCCCTAGTTGATGCTATGAAGGTTTACTCTTTTTCCTCCACTTACTTAATTCTTTAGATTTCTCTTCACCGCATATTTACTGATATTGTCATTTTTAATTATGTAGAGTCTGTACCAGACTATGGCACTGTGTGCCACTGTTGAAGCTCAGTCTCTTTCCATTAAGAAACTGGAAAGGGACCTGGGCAGTGTTGAAAAGAAGGCTTCACACTGGGCTCTGAGTGCGAAGATTGCTTCTAATGCGAGGGATATCTACAAGAATCGCTGACAGCTTCTGAGGCGAAGGTGGAGGCTCTGGAAGCTGAAGTCTAGCACTTGAATGATGCCATTGGTACCTGCATTACTGTTGGGAGACAAATGCAAGGACGCTACTCCATTACTGTGCACTTATCCAGTGGAAAGGCTTTTAGGTTCGGCTTCAGCCAGGGCTCTAGTGACAAAGTAAAGGATCCTAAAACCTTTGATGCTGACATGGAAGTGTCCTTCCCTTATGTTGAGGGTCCAAAGGCCTAAGAGGCTGAGGTGCTCTTTGCTGAGATGGTGAAGGCTCATCCAGAGGATCATCCAACTTCAAGCTTGCTAGCTCCTCCATCTTTTGACCTTCCAGTTCCTTCATCCAAAAGTCCAAATGTTGTGGATGCCTTTGACTCTACTCCCTTTGATCCAAAAAGGAAGTAGAGTTGTGTAACTCTTTTTTTTTTTTTGAAAGAATGAATGTAGAAACTATATATTTTTGCTCTTGAAATGCAATGACTACATTTATTCTGAAGTCTCTTTCATGCTTGTGAATACTTTTGGTTTTGACATGACTGTACTGTAATAACGTGCTCCTATCTTCAAGGAGGAAGGCTCATTACCTGAAAACTCCGTACCATCTGTGGTCCGGAGTAAAAACTGGAAAGATGATAAGAAGGGAATCCCTTTGACTGTTTAATTAATATCTGAGGATGGTTTCGCCATCTAGTATTCTAACTGTCAAGGGAACCCTTCTTGCCACTGATTTGTATGGCATAGATATATCAATACTTATCTTCCTTATATTATTTTGATGTAGGAAAATTTTTTTCCATGAGTTATATATTATTAGTCCATTAAAAAAGGATCTGTGGGCATGTTGCCATAAGGAACTTTTGCCCCCAGCTAGACTTATACTTTATTGACGTAGCCTCGGACTTAAATCGTTCGAGGTGGTATACTCTTTGGATAGGAGCCTGAGAGAAATTATATTGCAACGGATGCCTATTGTCCGAGGCGATATATTCCTCGGCCTTGTGCCCGAGGGGAATTGTAGTATGCCAGGCTCTGAGCCTTATGTTCTTTGGCTATGAGCGTGAGAGGAACTGTATTGCATCGAACTCTTGAAGTCCGAGGCAATGTGTTCCTCGGCTATGAGCCTGAGAGGAATTGTATCGCGTCGGACTCTTGACGAGTTCTTCGGCTATGAGCCTGAGAGGAACTATATTGCGGACTCTTGAGGTCTGAGGCAATGTGTTCCTCGACTATGAGCCTGAGAAGAACTATATTACGGACTCTTGAGGCCTGGAGTGATGTGTTCCTCGACTACTAGCCTGAGAGGAACTGTTTTGTGCCGGACTCTTGAGGCCCGAAGCGATGCATTCCTCGGTTATGGGCTTGGGAGGAACTGTATTGTACCAGACTCTTAATGTCTGAATCGATGCGTTCCTCGGCTATAGGCCTGGGAGGAACTGTATTGTGCTGGACTCTTGAGGTCCGAAGCGATGCGTTCCTCGGCTATGGGCTTGGGAGGAACTGTATTTTACCGGACTCTTGATGTCTGAAGCGATGTGTTCTGTACTGCATCGAACTCTTGAGGTCCGAGGCCTAATCTGGAAAACTTACCAAGTATGCAAGGCTGGCCGAAGATTCAAAAATGACATGAGGCCAAGAAAGAGAGTAACTATAACTAAGAAGTCCCTTATTCATTTGTTTAGGAGATTTTCTTTCACAGAGACTCTCTTCGTGGTAACCAAGTATGGTGTGCTAACTCTATATCTACTATATACCTCTTGTATTCCTATTCGATGTGGGACAAGGAATATATTTTACTATGGGCCAAAAACTTGGTTTGTTCGGAAAAAAAGAATAAAAATTATTGTAAAGAATGCCAGTTGGTACTAGGGCTTTGAACACAACTTGGGCTGGGCCGTTACTGTTACCAATGGGTCCTCTTTGCAATGCACTCTAATACTTTAATATTTCCCTATTTAAAGATACGTGTAGAAGTAGTTTTTTTTTTTTTTTTTTTTCCCGATGTGGGACCACAATAGATAAGTGCTCTGAGCTACACATCTCTGCGGTTTGTGTCCAAAAATGAAAGAAAACTATAAAACACCTTTGGGTCAATGATTTAAGTAGAGCCTGAATGTTCAATGGGCATTCGTTTGTAATGTACATACACTCCAAAGTACGTTTTCACGAAAAAGGACTTTTAAGTACCACTAAAAAGCCAAAAAACGACATTGTTTTGTTTTGTTTGCACTTATAAGTACCACCAAAAAGCCAAAAAATGACATAGCTTTGTTTTGTGGTAATATCCTTCTTTTGTCATGATATCAACAGTAGGGTACATGCTTTTGTCGCTATATCAATAGTAGGGTACATGTATTACCCCCTATGACGACAAAAGAAAATAACAAGAAGTAATACCCCACATTACTAAAGTAAAAGGAGTAACGATGTGTGCAACTCAAGAAACTTTTATTATCTGGGCTTAGAAATAACCATACTTGGATAGAAAATAGATGTATGCTATCTATAAATGAAAAGTAAACAAACTATATTATCTAATGATAGTACATTTTCAAGTGTATTGCATTCCATGGACGTGCAATTGGACGCCTATTAGCTTCCGCCAACCGGTAAGATCCTTTCCCTACTACCTCTATGACTTTATAAGGTCCGATCCAATTGGATTGTAACTTTTTTGCATGGGCTGTTTTCTGCTTCAACACCCAATCTCCTTCCACAAAACATCTGAACTTGACTCACTTGTTGTAATTGTTACGCAATTGTTGCTGGTACGAAGCGAGCTTAATTGCTGTGGCATCCCTCTTTTCTTCCAAGAGATCAAGGCTATGTTCAAGCTGTTGATCATTGTTGCCTTTGAGAACTAAGTGGGTTTGAAGAGTTGGAATTGTTGATTTCGTGGGGATGATAGTCTCAGACCCATAAGCCATAGCAAAAGGGCTTTCTCCCGTTGGCCTTCGTGGGGTGGTTCGATATGCCCAAAGCACCTGAGGTAGATTCTCGTACCATTTTGATTTGAGCTTTTCCAACTTTTTCTTTAAGCAGCTGAAAATGGTTCGGTTAGTTATTTCAGCTTGCCCATTTCCCTGAGGATGGCTAACCGCAGCCAGCTTCTGCCTAATTCCATACTCGTCGAAGAACTTTCTGGTGCTTCAGTTATCCAAGTTCGGGCCATTGTCCATCATGATAACATTCGGCACCCCAAATCAGCAGATTATATTGTTCTATAGAAAACTCTTCACTTGTTCATGGGTCACGCTTGAGTAAGCTTCGGCTTCAACCCATTTAGTTAAGTAATCTGTGGCTAGCAATACATATTCCTTTTTCTCCACAGTTTTGGGTAAAGGACTGACCATATCAATCCCCTATTGAGCGAATGTCCATGGATTCGTCATTGCTTGCAAATCTTCGGCGGGTTGATGTTTCATTGGACCATGCCGTTGGCACTTATCACATCTTCTAGCATACTCTTCAGCATTCCGAGCCAAGTAAGGCTAGAAATAACCTTGACTCAGGACTTTATGTGCCAAAGATCTACCTCCAGAGTGGTTGCCACAATCCCCATCATGAATCTGTTTTAGAATCGGGAGGGCCTCAGTGGGACTTAAACATTTCAGGTAAGGACCTGAGAAAGACTTCCGATATAATTGATTATTGATGCTAGCATATTTGGCTGCGGTGAGCCTAAGTTTCCGTGCCTCAGTCTTCTAGTTCGGAAGAGTCCCCTCCTTAAGGTAAGCTTCTAATGGATCCATCCAGCATGGTTCATGTGGAACATCTGGGATCACCATTATCTCATGCCGAGGGCTTATACTTGGTTCGTCTAGGATGTCAATTGGTACGATCTAGACCAAATCTTCATCTGAAGAAGATGCTGCTGCAGCTAACTGATCTGCTTCAGAATTCTCCTCGCGAGGTACCTGATGGAATTCGATTTGATCTTACCTGATTCACAACAAGTTGAGAATCACTAAAAACTTTTAGATACCTTACCTGAAGCTGGCTTGCTAACCGGAGTCCTGCGAGCAAGGTCTCATATTTTGCCTCATTGTTAGTGGTAGGAAAAGTCAGACGGATTGATTGCTGCAGCTTGGTACCTTCGGGGGTTATGATAACGACTCCGGCCCCAGCACTAATCAGGTTCGAAGAACCATCCACCTGAAGTTCCCATTGTGACTCGGAAGGGCCTGGCTCTTTGGGCTTATCCTTATACTCCAAGATGAAATCAGCTAGTGCTTGTCCTTTGTGTGACACCTTCAGTTCATAGGATATATCAAAGGAACTGAGTTCGATTGCCCATTTGGTTATTTTTCTGGATAAATCTGGCTTGGAAAGAATGACCTGCATGGGGTAGATGGTAAGGACTTTGATGCAGTGCGACTCAAAGTAGTGTATGAGTTTTATCTTTGCATTCACCAATGCTAGTATAATCTTCTCTACTTTGCTGTATCGTGTGTCTGCATCTGTTATTATCTTACTAGTGTAGAAGATTGGATACTGATTCTTACCTTCTTTTTTAATCAATACTGTACTTGTGGCTATGCTGGAGATAGCTAAGTATATGATAAAAGTTTCACTAGGCTTCGGAGCTAACAAAATCGGAGGTTCAGCCATGTAGCACTTCAGCTGTTTGAGAGCAGCCTGCTGTTGAGGTCACTATATGTCTTTGTTTTTGGACCTTATTGCATCAAAGAATGGTTTGCACTTATCTAACAATCAAGAGATAAATTGACTGAGAGCTGTGATCCGGCCAGTCAAAACCTGTATTTCCCTACGGGTTTTTGGCTTTTGATTTTGTATAAGGGCCTGAGCCTGAGCCAGACTTACCTCAATTCCCCTTTTGTTTACAATATAGCCGAGAACTGTCCTAAAGAAACCGCAAAAGAACACTTCGAAGGGTTCTGCTTGGGTTGATGCTATAAAATCCTACTCTCATCCTATGTACTTATCTTAGAATTTCCATTTATCTTAATCTCATGTTTGCAAAACCCTAATCTTATTCTGTCAAAGTCTTTTCTTTTTGTGCAATCTAGAAATTGAATTGGGGGTTCGTCATGTCTGCCTGAAATTATTCAGTTATGGGTATCATGTAGGTTTAAATCAACCTTGGAATTTCTAAAATGGTTGTATTTACATTCTATCAAAATCAATTTGGGGATTTCCAAATCTCAGTATTCATTGTGTTATTCTTAAGTCTGATTTGTGCAAAACTTCGTGGGTTTGCATTAGATTTGTGTTTCCCTTTTTTTTTTTTAAAAACCTTAGAATTCTATTAAGACATGATCAGTGTTATTGAGGTTTTTATTCTATGCAATTAAGGTCTTCATTCAGACTCTCTTTTAATTTTTTCTAAAAATCTCTGTGTTGACTGTATTTTCTTGTTTGTTTTATATCAATTTTTTTTTTTGGACATTTCAATCATTTTCAAAACAATTTGATGTAGAATCTTTATCAAAATTGATTTATGTTTGGGATTCTCTATTGATTTTCTGTCAAAAAGAATTTTCCAAAACCTCAAATCATGTCATCCTTTGAGCATAGGAGAAACCCCCCTCGCCCATCTTCCAAACGAAAGAAAACAAGTCACACTGAGCAAGCCGAGGCTAGCAATGTCGAGGCTAGCAATGTCGAGCCCCTGCCAGTTTCCAATCTTGCTCTTTTTAAGAATCCAACCATTAAAAATCTCTATGACACTAAGTTCCTTCATAGAAAAGTTGCTTTCGAGAAAGTTTTGTCAAAATCTAAATGTGAGGCCCTTCATCTCAACATTTACGACCTCTTTGATGCCATAGGATTGGGAAAGTATGTAGCTATGGATGTCCCATTCTATCCTTGTTTGGTTTGACTCTTCTATACCCATCTCGAAAAAATTCCACAAACCTTGCAAGTGGAATCCTTTGTTGCAGGTACTAGCTTTACCTTAGATATTGCTACCTTTCGAACAATTCTTAACTTACCCGAGGGATCCATCAAGTATTTCACTACCTTCACATGGTACCAAGGGGAGGGATTCAATGAGCTTAAGGCCGTTCAGCAAATGAGCTACAATAAGCTGATCACAAATACTCACAAAGTTCAGGCCAAACAGCTCACTTTGGAAGCTAGGGTCATTTATAACATCATCATGTATGCCATCCTTCCCAAATCCGGAGGTCATTCTGATGTCTCATACATGGAGGCATTCCTCATTTGGTGTATCCTTAATGGTAAGGATTTTGATCTTGCTTTTCTCATGTTTTATCATATTCTTGAGTGCCAACAGAGTGAAGACAAACACCTCTTTTATGTCATGCATTGAGTCTCATCTTTCTAGCAAAGGGGGTATCCGTTGGACGGGAAGTGAAAAAGAATCAAGGGCCCCGGAACAAACTCACATCCACCACTTTTGGATTAATGGGATTTAAAATGGATAATAGTGGGTATTGGTTTAATCCAATTGAACGTGCTTGGAATGAGGCCCTAGAGAGGGGAGAACTTCGCGATAATGGGGAATTTCTCGTCGCTCCCAATATTCCAGCTCCTGTTGGGCATGAGGATGATGACCATGATGAGCCCCCTCCAGTTGATCCTTATGTTCTTCTGCCTCCTCCACAGACCGATCCAGCTATTCTCGAGCTCCTCACATAGCAAAATGCTCTTCTACATGAGCATATCAGCATCTCTCGCCAGACTGAAGCTACAGTCAATGATATGGCTGGACGTCTAGACACTCTTGAGGGTGATATCGACTCCATCAAGAAGAATCTCAAGGAATTGCGTATGGCTGCAGATCTTCCTCCTTATTGAGGATCTATTCTCTGCTTGTGGTTCCTATTTATTAGTTTATTTTGGTACATTGGCTTACCTTCCTAGATTATATGTTCTTTTTGAGGATGACAAAAGGGGGAGACGATGTGTTGTTTTTTTGTTGACATTGGTTTATTCTGGTGGTGTTTGGCTTATGCTATTGTTCTAATTGATAGACTGTTTTAAACTTGGATGGACTATTGCACTCATTTTTCTAAATATCAATGTTAGTCTCTATATAATTCTCTAGATATGTCTACTTATCAATTTTACATACAATGCATAAAAATAGGGGGAGGCTTATATGAAAAATGCATAGTTCCAGTTGCAGCCTTAAATTATCTTTAATTACCTGCTATGAAGTACAAATGAGCATAATGATAGGGGGAGCATGTTTAAATGTGTAACGACCTGGTCATTTTCCTTCCTTTCCTTTTTCCTGAAATTTTACGAATGAATTTTTTTTCGTTTAATTTTTTTTTTTTTCTGAGCTCTGTTTCGTGTCGCTTAGTGTTATCTCGAGTGCTCAGAATTGGTTCCTGAGACTCTTTTCCATGGATTGACAACTTCCTTTGAGGACCGAGTCATTTACACATTTTTCGTTTTTCGACACTATGCGCCTTTCATCCTTTTTCCTGTTTCGTCCTTTTCCCTATTCTGTCTTTTCCCCATTTGTCACATTGTTGGCACAACCTCACTTCTCATGCTCGGAGTTAGTTTTTGACTTCACGTGCCTTCAACTTTTTCATTTCTTGGGGTGTTTTTCATAAATATCTTTTGAAGATAATTTATTTCAGGGGTATCTACGAAAATATCTTTTGGAAGATATTTTCATTCTGGGGCAATTTTGTAGTTAACCCTTTTTGTAGAGGTCATTGTGCAATTAACAAAAGTTATTGCAAAATGTCTCATCTGGAGCCTGGATCCTCGTACGGGACTCATTTTCACATTTCGTTGGGTCGTGGACTCTTAGAATTCCGTTCTGGTCGTTTTTCACCAGTTTCAGAGTTTCTGGACCCGGTTGCCGCCGAAGTTGTTCAGGGCATAACTTTCTGGTCGGCACTTAGTTTTCGATGTCATTTCTTCCGTTGTTATTTTCTCATTTTGAATCTTTTTCGTTCATGGAGTTTTGCCGTTTGAGCACGTCTGCTCAAAATCCACTTTTCCAGACCCGGCGGGACCCTTTCGGGGCACTTTTTGTGATTTTCTATAAATAGGGGGTTTGAAAAATTAAAACAGAATTTTCCTCTTCTTCCCCACACGTTCTGGACCAGATCCCACAGCCTTCCATGGTTGCCATCTTCTCTCTCCTCTTTTGGTTCACTTTTCTTTGATGAAAAGTCTTCGGCCTTAACGTTTAATGTTTGTCTTGACGCCACACATCTTATGCCCTTATTAGAATCCATTTCCAATGATTTTTTGAGTTCGGGTTTGGAGTCAAGTCGAGATTTTCATGGGGCTTCTTGCGGATTCTTGTTCACAGTGTTGTCCCCGACAAAACCTCTCGGTATCATTGGATTCGGAGCACTTTCGTTTCGGTGGGGATTTGAGATTTTCATCTCAAATTGAGGTAGGGGATGTTTTAGATTTAAATTCTTGTTATATAGCATGTTTGTGATGCTTATACTACTTGTTTGCATGATTAAATATAAAATCTAGAGATTTTATTATTTATTTTTCTTGTACGGGATCTAATTTGTCCGGTTGCTCGTGACTTGGTTTAAACATGTAGCATGATATTATATTGCCCCATGATATGCTCATTGTCGTGTATTAAAATTAGATCATTTAAATAAGTACTAAAGCTTTTATTTAATATTTATCTTAGGTGAAAGATTAATTCACATGGCCTTAACTAGCTTGAAATCAATATGTGTTAGCATATTAAATTAGACTTTAGCATGTTCTCTAACATAGTTGAATTTGAAAGTAATTGGAGGTGTTTTGAAAATTAGTAATTATTAATTAATTAAATTAATTAATTTGCCCCGAGTACACTATTCACTCTATTTGAATTCCAACTTGATATTCTTGATTTACATGCCATATAGCTTCACATATATTTGATTTAGAATATTCAGTTAGGTTTTGAAACCTTTTATTTAATTAAATTCCATGTTTAAGATTTAATCCTCATGGTGATATACAACTTGGAATTGTATTGTGGCATGCTAAAAAATTAAGTTTTAGTATGCTTGTTCACATGTATTAAATTGGGATTTATTGCATGGGAATTGCAACTTTTGTTTTATATTTAACTTTAGTGAAAGTTTAATTCGCATGGTCGTAAATTGAATGAAATAAACTTGTAATGTGATATTACAATAGTCATTGGCATGTTTTACAACATAGATTAATTTGAGAGCATTTGGTTAAGTTTGAAAATCTAGAGAATTAATTAAAATCTATTTTGTGGTCCCATTAGCTTAATTATGGTTTTAACTTGATATTTGTATTGGCCATGACTTGTTTACTTGTATATATTAATTTGGACTATTTGAAGTTGTTTTAGAACCTTGGGATTTAAATTAACATGATTTAATTAAAGTTCTATCTTGTTGTTGTATTTAAACTCATGAGCTTATGTTTTCAATATTGAATATATTGTTATCTTGCGTAATGATTTGCACACTTCATATTTAACATCATTCATGCATAGCGTGTAACGAATCGCACACTGAAGATTCGACATTTATCATATCATATTAGTTGTGGACTTAGAGCATGTATTGTATAGGTTTTCAAATTTGGTTGTGCTTGGTAGATAGTTGATTATCTTGCATATTCCTATTGATGTATGCGTTGTTGCACAACTTGTTGATTTGGAAACTTGGGGATGTCGTTGTTTGGCTATGGCTAGGATATGGTTCTAGTACGGGGGATAGTCCCTCTATGTAGTCTAGTGCGCACATAGGGAGGTTACCCATGGGCTAGTAACCCTAAAGTAACTATATTGTCAGTCTGATCCGGCGTGTCGTCCGAGTATCCACTTTGTTTGATTTCGGATTTCATTTTCAAGTTGATAACTAGATGATGTTGTAACTTATTGTTTCTTATTTGTCGTTCCATTTTAAGTTACATGATGTTAACTTTGCGAAATTGTGCTTTATGCGTTGTATTGGAAGTTCTAATGTTGGTTAAATTGCATCGATATTGAAAATTGTGTTTTGACATTCTAACAAAGCTTATGATTGATCCTATTGATTCATTTATAACTTAGATGTTAGGTGGCATGACCTACTTCTGTTGTTTTCGTGCTTTAGATTTCAAGCTGATAGCTTTAAGAAATTATATTTTGTTGCCTTGTATAATATGCATTTATGTGGTTAGATTGCATTGAAGTTGTAATTTGCGTTTTGATTGTTCAGCATGGCCTAGGATGACTCCTTAGACTTATTTAGAATATAGACATTAGGTGACATGATCACTTTAGTTGTTTCTGTATTCGAGATTGCAAGTTAATACCGTTAAGAATCTATATCTTGTTGCTTTGTATAACGTGCTTCCATATTATTTAAATGGCATAGATGATGTGATTTATGCTAGAAACACTCTAAGGTAGCTTAGGATGCTCCCTGAGTCTCATTTTGATATAGACGTTAGGTGGCCTGAACCTCTTTAACATGTTTCACCTTAAGGTGATAAATTTGTAAAATGGTAGGTCGATGCATGCTCGTCTCCTACGAGTAGCTTTATGTTACTCACCCCTACGATACTGGGGCATATTTCAGGTACAAAGACTTAGTTCATGAAGTCTAGCATTCCTTGGATGTCGTGTAGCTTTCAAGTTTTGATTTTATGCAAATGTTAGCATGAAATGTCATTTTGTAGACTTATATGTCAAAATATGTATATTTGATTCCATGTATGTAATGTATACTTAAGTACACTCCTTTCAATATATTTGATATATATGAGATGAGATCGGAGGCCAATGACCATTATATTGTATTCTATGTACTTTTTAACTTCATTAATATTGTGAAAATCTTGAAAAATCGCAAGTCATTGATTTATCATGGTTACATCGGGTGTGGGAATTCTATTCTCATTCTTTCATAGGGTCTCATAAATCATGTTTGAAGTGTGGCCAAGGGCTAAACGGTTATTTGATCCCGTTTTGTATTTTTGGATTTCGAGTTTTCATTCCAAGTTCCATTTTTGCCTTTTTGCTCTTTGGGGGTCGGATTTTGTATCAGTGGTATTTTTAAGTCATGGACCATTGTAGCACATCCTAATAGGTAAGTTACGTTTGTGTGCATGGTCGTTTCCGGGTAAAACCTCATCCTTGGTGATTTGAGCCTTTTGTGAATTCATTTCGCACTTTTTTTGCATATTCTGATCTAGGGGCATTATAGACTTTTTGCTATGGTTTTATTTTCTTCTTTCAACATGGTTGAATATAAAACATGATTTTAGGGGGGGTTTCTTTTCCGTGTTTTTCCAGAAAATGTCGTCTTGATATCGAAAATCGCTTACGAAGTTCAGCTCTCAATTTTTCAATTTAGCAGCTTTTTGGACCTCCATGACCAGATTTCATGGAGCGGCATTTTGGGCATTCTACATTGCGTATTTTTTTGAATTCTATGCTAGTCATGTAGAAAACTCAATTTTGAGGGGGGTTTGTTCTTTGTGTTTTTGCAAAAAAATTCATCTAGGCTTCCAAATTCAGCCTCTGTTCTGTTTTTTTTTTTTTTAAAAAAAAACACATAGTAGCTTTTGGACTACTGGCAACCGTGTGTGCGCCCAACGCGCGCGGCGTGCATGGGTGTGTGCATAGGTGCACATGGGGGCTGTCCTGGCCCCCTCGTCGGGCCGCCGCAACGTCAATTCTTCTTTTGGGCTTTTCTCCTTCGTCCGGATTCCGATTCAAGTGAATTTTTTTTTTGAACTTGACTAATTTTTTGTTGTCTTTCCAACGGTGTGCTCGGTTGCACTCGGTTCTTCCTGGATAATTACCAGTTTACCCTTTTTGCCTTAAGTGCTCATTTTTCTTCGTCATGTCGTTTCTCCTTCATCCGGACAATGAATCATGCAATTCTTGAGTCCATCTTGATTAGTTTTTCGTTGTCCTTCCAACGGTGTGCTCGGTGGCACCCGAATCTACAGTTTTCAAAAATGACTATTTTGCCCCTGGGGGCTTATTTGTCATATTTTTGATCTTTTGCTTCCGCATCAGTTCTCATTGAGTTCCACGACCTCATGGAAGGTCACTTTGACTTCTTAGAGTCTTGTTTTATGTTTTCGCTTCCGCATTTCGGATCCGTTATCGGATTATCCTTACGGTTCATCACAGGACACGCTGGCCTAAAAACCAGGGTCATCATTGGTGGTATCAGAGCATCCGGGTTCGAAAACCTTAGGACGACGGGTTTTGGGTGTATATCATGCTTTTGTTGGTGTACCTTGATTTATTTATGTGCCTATGATAACATGTTTTGGTATTATAACATGTTTACGTGCTTTATTTGATAACATGTTCGGTGTGATGACATGTTTTATGTACTTATATGCTTATGTGTTTAAAAGCATTTTTGTTTGACATGTTTGCTTATGTGGCACCTTAAGTAGATAGCCCGTTGCTATGTTGCATGCTAGCTACTTCCTTTATGTCAGGTTTTGACATTGTCTCATAGGATTTGTCATATTCCTTGGATGCATTCTTGTTTCACGAGTTTCGTCCTTAGATAGGAGAAATTCATTCTGTAAGGACCCATGTCGGGAACCTTCTTGTCTATTTTGTTGATGCGAGTAAGGCTCATGTGAGCGTAGAATCACAATCCTTATCTGGTGGAGTGAGACGTGTGCCAGGGAGACACCGTTTCATTTCCTTTTCCTTTGTGGCTTCTAGATCTAAGGCCTTAAGCGTAGCGGTGCCTAGGGCATTGTTGTCAGAGTTTTAGGATTGGCCAAGATGGTCTGGCTAGACATTATTGGACCATACCCCACTCTCGTAGATGCCTGGTTCTCGCAGTGCTTTTGGTAATGATCATTCTGACATTGATGTCATCCGTATCAAAAGTTTTCTCAGAGTTGACCTAGTTTGGGGTATGTTACGGACTAGTGCCTTATGCTGTCATGCTACGTTGTTGACGAATAAGTGTGGGCAGGTTCTGGTTGCTGTTCGTACTGCCATGTCACTCTCTCCTTTCATTGTAATTCAACGTTCCTTTGTCTTGGGATTCTCTCAGTGGTTAATGATGAGTTAACGTGCCGGTTCGTATGAGGTGTTGTCTCAGTTCATGGTTTCGCGTTCCTTCAATTGATCTTTAGATTGCAGGATTTGTCCTTCAGTGCATTGTGTGCTGTCCTTTGATTTGACCTTTTGTTCGGTCATTATTCTGTTCTCTCTGGTATGTTCCTAATTTCGGGGATGAAATTCCTTTAAGGAGGGTAGGTTGTAACGACCTGGTCATTTGCCTTCCTTTCCTTTTTCATGAAATTTTACGAATGAATTTTTTTTTTCGTTTAATTTTCTTTTCTGAGCTCTGTTTCATGTCGCTTAGTGTCATCTTGAGTGCTCGGAATTGGTTCCTGAGACTCTTTTCCATGGATTGACAACTTCCTTTGAGGACAGAGTCATTTTCACATTTTTCGTTTTTTGACACTATGCGCTTTTTGTCCTTTTTCCTGTTTCGTCCTTTTCCCTATTCTGTCCTTTCCCCATTTGTCACATTGTTGGCACAACCTCACTTCTCATGCTCGGAGTTAGTTTTTGACTTCACGTGTTTGATCTTAAGTGATTTCCTCAAAATACGTATCTTTACTTTTTCAAGAAAGTACTCTGGTTGCTCCCGGTGCCCATAGGGGCATGGATGCACAATTCTTCAGAATCTTTTTCATTTCTTGGGGTGTTTTTCATAAATTTCTTTTGAAGATATTTTATTTCAGGGTTATCTAAGAAAATATCTTTTGGAAGATATTTTCATTCTAGGGCAATTTCGTAGTTAACCCTTTTTGTAGGGGTCATTATGCAATTAACGAAAGTTATTGCAAAATATCTCGTCTGGAGCCTAGATCCTCGTATGGGATTCATTTTCACATTTCGTCGGGTCGTGGACTCTTAGAATTCTGTTCTGGTCGTTTTTCTCCAGTTTCAGAGTTTCTGGACCTAGTTGCCGCCAAACTTGTTCAGGGCATAACTTTCTGCTCGGCACTCAGTTTTTGACGTCGTTTCTTCCGTTATTCATATTTTCTCATTTTGAATCTTTTTCATTCATGGAGTTTTGCCGTTTGAGCTCGTCTGCTCAAAATTCACTTTTCCAGACCCGATGGGACCCTTTGGGGCACTTTTTGTGATTTTCTATAAATAGGGGGTTTGAAAAATTAAAACAGAATTTTCCTCTTCTTCCCCACACGTTCTGGACCAGATCCCACAGCCTTCCATGGCTTCCATCTTCTCTCTCCTATTTTGGTTCACTTTTCTTTGATGAAAAGTCTTCGGCCTTAACGTTTAATGTTTGTCTTGATACCGCGCATCTTATGCCCTTATTAGAATCCATTTCCGACGATTTTTCAAGTACGGGTTTGGAGTCAAGTTGAGATTGTCATGGGGCTTCTTGCGGATTCTTGTTCACAATGTTGTCCCCTACAAAACCTCTCGGTATCATCGGATTCGGAGCACTTTCGTTTCGGTGGGGATTTGAGACTTTCATCTCAAATTGAGGTAGGGGATGTTCTAGGTTTAAATTCTTGTTATATAGCATGCTTGTGATATTTATACTACTTGTTTGCATGATTAAATATAAAATCTAGAGATTTTATTATTTATTTTTATTGTACGGGATCTAATTTTCCCGGTTGCTCGTGACTTGGTTTAAACATGTAGCATGATATTAGATTGCCCCATGATATGCTCATTGTCGTGTATTAAAATTAGAGCATTTAAATAAGTACTAAAGCTTTTATTTAATATTTATCTTAGGTGAAAGATTAATTCACATGGCCTTAACTAGCTTGAAATCAATATGTGTTAGCATATTAAATTAGGCCTTAGCATGCTCTCTAACATAGTTGAATTTGAAAGTAATTGGTAGTGTTTTGAAAATTAGTAATTATTAATTAATTAAATTAATTAATTTGCCCCGAGTGCACTATTGACTTTATTTGAATTCTGACTTGATATTCTTGATTTACATGCCATATAGCTTCACATATATTTAATTTAGAATATTCGGTTAGGTTTTGAAGCCTTTTATTTAATTAAATTCCATGTTTAAGATTTAATCCTCATGGTGATATACAACTTGGAATTGTATTGTGGCATGCTAGAAAATTAAGTTTTGGTATGGTTGTTCACATGTATTAAATTGGGATTTATTGCATGAGAATTGCAACTTTTGTTTTATATTTAACTTTAGTGAAAGTTTAATTCATATGGTCGTAAATTGAATGAAATAAACTTGTAACGTAATAGTACATTAGTCCTTGGCGTGTTTTCCAACATAGATTAATTTGAGAGCATTTGGTTAAGTTTGAAATCTAGAGATTTTAATTAAAAGAATTAATTAAAATCTATTTTGTGGTCCCATTAGCTTAATTAAGGTTTTAACTTGATATTTGTATTGGCCATGACTTGTTTACTAGTATATATTAATTTGGGACTATTTGAAGTGTTTTTAGAACCTTGGGATTTAAATTAGCATGATTTAATTAAAGTTCTACCTTGTTGTTGTATTTAAACTCACGAGCTTATATTTTCAATATTGAATATATTGTTATCTTGCGTAATGATTTGCACACTTCATATTTAACATCATTCATGCATAGCATATAACGAATCGCACACTGAAGATTCGACCTTTATCATATCATATTAGTTGTGGACTTTGAGCATGTATTGTATTGGTTTCCAAATTTGGTTGTGCTTGGTAGATAGTTGATTATCTTGCATATTCCTGTTGCTATATGCGTTGTTGCATAACTTGTTGATTTTGGAAACTTGGGGATGTCGTTGTTTGGCTATGGCTAGGACATGGTTCTAGTACGGGGGATAGTCCCTCTATGTAGTCTAGTGCGCACATAGGGAGGTTACCCATGGGCTAGTAACCCTAAAGTAACTATGTTGTCGGTCTGATCCGGCGTGACGTCCGAGTATCCACTTTGTTTGATTTCGCATTTCATTTTCAAGTTGATAACTAGATGATGTTGTAACTTGTTGTTTCTTATTTGTCGTTCCAATTTAAGTTACATGATGTTAACTTTGCGAAATTGTGCTTTATGCGTTGTATTGGAAGTTCCAATGTTGGTTAAATTGCATCGATATTGCAAATTGTGTTTTGACGTTCTAACAAAGTTTAGGATTGATCCTATTTATTCATTTATAACTTAGACGTTAGGTGGCATGACCCACTTATGTTGTTTTTGTGCTTTATATTTCAAGCTGATAGCTTTAAGAAATTGTATTTTGTTTCCTTGTATAATATGCTTTTATGTGGTTAGATTGCATTGAAGTTGTAATTTTCATTTTGATTGTTCAGCATGGCCTAGGATGATTCCTTAGACTTATTTAGAACATAGACGTTAGGTGACATGATCACTTTTGTTGTTTCTGTATTCGAGATTGCAAGTTAATACCTTTAAGAACCTATATCTTGTTGCTTTGTATAACGTGCTTCTATATTGTTTAAATGGCATAGATGATGGGATTTATGCTAGAAACACTCTAAGGTAGCTTATGATGTTCCCTGAGTCTCATTTCGATATAGACATTAGGTGGCATGAACCTCTTTAACATGTTTCACCTTAAGGTGATAAATTTGTAAAATGGTAGGTCGATGCATGCTCATCTCCTACGAGTAGCTTTATATTACTCACCCCTACGATATTGGGGCATATTTTAGGTACGAAGACTTAGTTCATGAAGCCTAGCACTCCTTGGATGTCGTGTAGCTTTTAAGTTTCGATTTCATGTAAATGTTAGCATGAAATGTAATTTTGTAGACTTATATGTCAAAATATGTATATTTGATTCCATGTATGTAATGTGTACTTAAGTACACTCCTTTCAATGTATTTGATATGTATGAGATGAGGTCGGAAGCCAATGACCATTATATTGTATTCTAATTACTTTTTAACTTCATGAAATATTGTGAAAATCTTGAAAAATCGCAAGTCATTACTTTACCATGGTTGCATCGGGTGTGGGAATTCCATTCTCATTCTTTCATAGGGTCTTATAAATCATGTTTGAAGTGTGGCCAAGGTCCAAAAGGTCATTTGATCCCGTTTTGTATTTTTGGATTCCGAGTTTTCATTCCAAGTTTCATTTTTGCCTTTTTTCCCGTTGGGGTGTCGAATTTTGTACCGGTGGTATTTTTAAGTCGTGGACCATTGCAGCACATCCTAATAGGTAAGTTACATTTGCGTGCATAGTCGTTTCTGGGTAAAACCTCATCCTTGGTGATTTGAGCCTCTTGTGAATTCATTTCGCACTTTTTTTGCATATTCTGATCTAGGGGCATTATAGACTTTTTACTATGGTTTTATTTTCTTCTTTCAGTATAGTTGAATAGAAAACATGATTTTAGGGGGGGGTTTCTTTTCCGTGTTTTTCCAGAAAATGTCGTCTTGATATCGGAAATTACTTACGAAGTTCGGCTCTCAGTTTTTCAATTTAGCAGCTTTTTGGACCTCTATGACCAGATTTCATGGAGGGGCATTTTGGGCATTCTATATTGCGTATTTTTTGAATTCTTTGCGAGTCATGTAGAAAACTCAATTTTGAGGGGAGTTTCTTCGTTGTGTTTTTGCAAAAAAATTCATCTAGGCCTCCAAATTCAGCCTCTGTTCTGTTTTTTTTTTCTAAAAAAAACACATAGCAGCTTTTGGGCTGCTGGCAGCCGTGTGTGTGCCCAGCGCACGCATGGCGTGCATGGGTGTGCGCATGGGCGTGCATGGGGGCTGTCATGGCCCCCTTGTCGGGCCGCCGCGACGTCAATTCTTCTTTTAGGCTTTTCTCCTTCGTCCGGACTCCGATTCAAGTGAATTTTTTTTTAACTTGACTAATTTTTCGCTGTCTTTCCAACGGTGTGCTCAGTTGCACCCGATTCTTCCTAGATAATTATCAGTTTACCCTTTTTTCCTTAAGTGTTCGTTTTTCTTCGTCATGCCGTTTCTCTTTCGTCCGGACTCCGAATCATGCGATTCTTGAGTCCATCTTGATTAGTTTTTCATTGTCCTTCGAGCAGTGTGCTCGGTGGCACCCGAATCTACAGTTTTCAGAAATGACTATTTTTCCCCTGAGGGCTTATTTGTCATATTTTTGATCTTTTGCTTCCGCATCTGTTCTCATTGAGTTCCACGACCTCATGGAAGGTCACTTTGACTTCTTAGAGTCTTGTTTTATGTTTTCGCTTCCGCATTTTGGATCCGTTATTGGATCATCCTTACGGTTCATCACAGGACACGCTAGCCTAAAAACCAGGGTCGTCACAAAATGTAACTCCACTTATTTATAAAACACATTAATGTTTTGTCATCATCAACCAATTTTAACGATCACAAAACATTAACTGTGTTTTAAAGACTAACGTTTGCCTTGCGAACACATAACAGGTTTGTTACTTAAGTCTAAAAGTGAAGTGGAAATCAAGGAAAGATAAAGCCAAGCATATGCACTCCAAAGACAAAAGAAAACGAGTTATTCACTTCAAACTTGAAAGGTGAAACACGGAGAAGAAAAGTAATCAAGTCTGGCTTTTCAAATGGGGTAGACAGGTTTGGAGAGTGCCATAGATTCAAATGTTAAATGTTAATCTTTGAAGCCTAAGAAAAAGAGGAGGATGGAGGTTCACAGTAAGTTTGGTTTGGCCAAAAAGTGTTTCGGCCGACCGAACATGAAGTTTCAGCCGACCGATAAGGGTTTTCACAAAATTATATATGTATCAGCCGACCGAAGGTTATCCATTAGCTGACCGATATAATGAAGTCCCGAGAGCTGTAACTTTAAACAACCGTTTCAGTCGATCGACGATTGAAGATCAGCCGGCTAACGAAAGGCTTTCAGCCGACCAATGATGCTCCATCAGCCGACCGATATAAGTCAATTTCAAATCAAACGGCTACCTGCGAACTTGGATTATTGACACCTCATCTCCAACAGCTATATTGACCTCCAACAGTTATATTGACTTCCTCTCTCTATAAATAGGAGTAGCAGCTTGTGTTAGAATATTCATATCCATTGAGAGCAATTTGAAGATTAATCAAGAGCTTCATTCTAGAGCATTCAAGGCAATCATTTGATCACTCATTCTAATATAGAGATTTGAGCTTTATTTCATTCATTTACTTACTCTAGCTGTGAGCTTAAAAATTGTAAATCTATCTTGAGAGAGATTCAATCTTGTACTTCAACTTCAATCTTTTCTACAAACTTGTAAGGGTTGGTGTGACCCAAAAGAAGCCTAGGAGAAAGGTATTCTCCTAGCAAGAAAGGGAAGCAAAGGCTTGTTTCATGTGAAGGTTTGCTCTCCACCATTAAGGAGAAACTCTAGTGGATTGAGCAGTCTCAAGAGGGATCTTGAGCCGAGGAGTAGGAGCTTCCGAACCTCGCTAAAAATCTTCATGTCATTGTTTGCAAATTCTTATCCCTATCTCTCTTATATTTATGCTTTGAATTATTATCTACTTTAATTGACTATTGCATAATTGTTTATCTCTAGTGAAATTGTAAATTTTATTAATTGGTCATTGACTCTATTCACCCCACCTCTAGAGTCAATTATTGTTCAACAGGTATCTATATATATATATATATGTTCAAACAAAATGGGTATGTATATATATGTATGTATCTTTTTATCTAATTCTGTAAGCTAAAGAGAAAGTTTGACAAAGTCAAAGGGTTTTTAAGCCATTTTACATTGTGTCATAACTGTGCAATTAATGTAATACCCCTAATTTTAAAAAGGATAGTCTCGGTATTTATTTATTTTAATGCATGTTTATTGATTAATTGATTACGTGGCTATTTTTTATGTGCTTATTTGAATTATTTGTTTATTTTAAATAGAGTGTTAATTAAGTAATTTTTTGTATGATTTTTACTTGATTAGATGATTTGTAGTTATTTGGTAATTAATTGTTAGGAATTAAATGATTTAAGTGTTTGTTTCATTTTATTTTATTTTAATGGTTATGGATAGTAGTGATGGACCAACATAATAGGTCACATGGACTACTTGGATAGCAGGTTTAATGAGTACAGATATTACCCATAGATAGATGTACATATATATATATGGGTATATATGTATATAAGGTTATTATGTTTATTAATTATATTAATTAATTAGTATTATTAATAATTATAGTAAGATATATATTATATAGTTATAATGTATGTGTGTGTGTATATATATATATATATAAATATATATCACGTTAGTTTAGCAGACTTGTATATTTAATTGTTAGATATGTTTATTTATTTTTTTTTTTTTTCATTTAATCAAGTTAAGGTAATTAGAATTGGGGAATGAATAGGATTAGGGTTTTATATATGTAGTATATATGTATATATAAGTTCTGTGGGAGGCTAGGTTTTTCTGCATGGGTTTTGGAGGTATAGAAAGAGAGAGCCGAGAGTTGTGAGAGGAAGAAGGAGATTCGGCCAAGAGAGTTCAAGGCTGAACCCAAGCGGAAGAAAGAGAGGGTTGTGCATGGACTAGGACGTGCAGCAAAAACGTTTAAAGGCTGGCAAGGGTCGCCGGAAAATTAGTGAAGAATGAGTTAAGGTTTTGAACCAAAAACCTTAGAGGTAAGTTCTAATTTTGTTTCTTCTCCTTTGACTTGTATTTTGTACATGCTTAGTTAAATTCCAGGATTTTTAATTGGATTTAATAAACTGATTTGTATGCTAAAAATCTTAATTTACAGCGCTTAGTTATATGTAATGGGTTGTATAATTTTTAGTTGTTTAAAATAATTTGATGCATGATATGTGTTTTAAATTGATGGATGATTGTTTAAACACTTTAAAATCAATGATGGAACACTTTAGGACATAGAATTACTGCTTAGGACCTGTAACAATGGAGGTTAGGTAGAGCAGAGGTCGCTGGAGTTGGAGAAGGTGATTAGCCGCGGGGGGTTCGGTCGATCGGTTTGCTGTTTCGATCGACCAAAGTGGCTCAGCAGTGAGGAGTAGAGATTGTATTTTGGCCGACCAGACTGGGTATTTCAGTCGACCGATAGCTGTATCGGCCGACCGGTTTGGCATTGGGTCTGGATTTTGGGATTTTTGGTATACTATTAATAACTTTATGATTATTAGAATCTGTTTTAATAATTTAAATTGATTAATTAGATTCATGGAGGATTGGGAAAGCATGGTTAATATTAATAAGCTAATGATATGAACAACATGTACTTTAATTTGATATATATGTTATTGATGGAGGATCGAACTGTTTAACCTTAATTTAGCAAGGTTCATGATGTTTATATGATTTAATCATGTATAGTTAGCATATTATAATCTTATACATGACTGATTTATATTATGCTCATCTCTGGATTTAATTGATGTAATATTATATTTATTTTTCATCAATTGTGGATTATGTGATGTAATACACCAGTATAGGATGGTGGCATTCTAGGGATGGATTAACTTATTAGTTAAGTCCTACCTATTTTTATGTAAAGGGATGGATTAACCAAAAGAATGTTAAGTTCTACCTATATTTAAGTCAGGTCAACTGAACAAGTTGAATGACTTATAGAGGATTAATTATAGTTGGATAAGATGCATTATATATATATAATTATGTGCCATGATATGAGCTTGAGTCTCATGATTAGTGGTTAGGGCACGTATATTGCCAGGGATGCGTAGCTAGATACAATGTAGTTGTGTAACCTGGTAGGTCTAGGTACTCATGCCCATTATATATGCATTTTGCATGTTGCCTTATATTCAGGTTGAGACAACCCTATAGTATGGTGATGTTCCTTTAGTGTGTATACATATTTATACGGACTATATAGTTATTGTTGAATTGACTAGGATGTATACGTGCATCGGATCTCTGTTTGGGATGTAGTAGATTAGAACTTGTTTGTGGGCCTGACCTACTATTATTTTTCAAGTGTTTGACAGTTCTAGGTTATTCGTGTTGAGCAGAGACAGTTTATCATCACTCTTCCGATTTGACGTAGGAGTCTTCTTTTCATTATAGTAGTTGGATATTATTTAATTCAGTTGGATTTTGGATTAGGGGTCCACATGATGGATTCCCAAGTTGTAATTTGAATTAATTACTGTTATTAGAGGATTTATTTATTAGAGGTTTATAATTTAGTTTTCTTTCAGCTTTGTTCTTTATTCTTAATTCATTTTGTATTCCATACTTGTTAAATACTTTAATTATTTGGTATTCCCTCGAGTTTGGGCTTGGGCCTGATCAACCCATGTCTCGGATTCGAGGGGTATCACAATTAATGATTGGAGTGTGAGTGAAAAATAGAGCAAAAGTTTGTAATGTAAGTGATAGTTATTTTCGAAAGATATTTAAGGGTGATATTTGGCCAAACCTAAGAGGGTGTTAGTGAAATTAACCCTTTTTTTTTTTAGATAAATTAAATTTGTCAATATTGCCTTTTGAAATAATACTGAAATTTACTTAAAATTTACTTAGGTCATTGTTATTTTTAAATCATAGAAGATGTCCTGTTATTTAAGAGGCTTTCTCTTATAATTAAAGGTCCTAAATGTTTCTTGTACTTTTTATTTTATTTTATTTTTTTAACTGACAATAAAGGGCGGATCAAGAATTGTCAATGGAGTGAGTTAATATTTTATTTGTCAGTTAGGCTTAATTTGACAATAGTAATATATATATATATATATATATATTTTTTTGACTCAAGCCCACCCTGGATCTGTCCTTGTCGACAATTAACTTTCACAACATTTGAAGAGTCTGAATGCTCTAGCTCACTTTGAAAGATGAAAAAATATCACTAAACCATGGGCATTGATAATGTTCCTTATTCACGTAAAAAAAATTATTTAAAATTAGTTGCGAACATATATTGAGGTACTTAGGATAAAAATTCAGGTTCAGGTGTACACTGAATCAGAATGTAAGAATATCTTGCTTGTTAAGTATATTCTTATGATAAGTCAAATGACCATTAATTTATTTAAAATTAGTTGCAGACATCCTTTGAAGCAAATTATTGTTAAAAACTAAAATCAAGAAGGAATTCTTTTCTCCTTGTTCTAATAAGATAAGGTATCTTGCATGCCCATCATCACCGAAAATTAACATATAATTTAGTCTTTCAATCCTGTCACAAACAAAGCTAGTAGACATTATTTGTTGGACATCTCTCTATTGCTCTCTTTCCTCTTTCCTCTCTCTATAAACCTCCACCGACCCAGCCGCTTCCCACTTCGTCTTCTCTTTTCTCTCCCTGCTCCCTTCCATGGGAGTAGGGAGGTGATGTTTCTTACCTCTCACAGGCTAAATAAATTTGGCGTGTAATCGTAAGTACACTCTGTGGGTGGTTTTTCATGCCATTTTGCTTTTGTTTTGCTAGATCTGCTTCGGTTTGGTTTGTTTCTGGCCAGACTGGGTGGATCTGTGATCTTTCTCCGGCTAGATCTTAGATCTATGTCGGTTTTTTATTGTCCCGACTATATCTCAGATCTTTGTCGATTTTTTGTTGTCCCTGACTAGATCTCAGCTCTTTGTCGATTTTTGTGGTCCCCGATTTGTGCGAGGTTTGGGTGGTTTTCCACTAGTCGGAGGCGCCATGTGGATGGAGCTTGTAATGACCTGATTATTTTCCTTCTTTCCTTTTTTCGGTAATTTCTTTTTTCATCTTTTTCTTTATTTTGTCTTTTTCTCGTTTATTGTTTTTCCTTGCATAACCTCACTTTTTGTGCTCGGATTTGATTCCAGCCTTGCATGCATCCATGATATTTAATTTCCATGGTATCTACATTTTTAATTTTGTAGAAAAGCATGCCAGATGTTTATTTTCTTGTAAAGGGCATGGATGCATAACTTCTTGAAAATATTCTTGACTTTTGGTGTTTTAGTGTAATTATGTAAAGTAATTATTTTTCATCTTAGGGACCAATTTATAATTTAATTTGAAAGTTATTTTGGAAAAGGACCTTTTTGTAATTTTTGAAAAGTATGACAAGTGTCACACTCCTATGGTGCCACTTGTTGGCATTGTGGTGGAACCAGTTGGAGGCTTAGTTTGATGACACATGGAGGGTGGAGATTTACCCATTTGTTGGCCTAGGATAGGAGCACTTGTTGGCATGGATGGTTGACAAGTGTAGGCTTAATATCAAGCCTTAGATGATTACTTAGGATGGTGACAAGTGTAGGCACCATATTTAGTCTTGCATTGTGTGTGTGTGAGAGGTGGTGCAAGAGTACATAGTGAGTGGAGAATCCCACCACATTTAGTTTAGGGTTTATGTTTTTATTTCATTTTATCTCTTTCCTCTCAAACCCCAACCTAGCCACCATTGAAGCAAAGCTTAGTTTAGAGCTTTAAGCTTCATTTTAACCTCCTTCCACTTACCTTAGAACCTAAAGCTTGGAGTACTTTAGCTTCCTCTCACTCTCCTCTACAAAACCCTAGATTGGTTTACCATTTTAAGCTTGGTTGCTTTGGATTATAGAAATTCAATTCTCTATTGAGGTAGGGGTGGTTATATGTTTATCCTCTTTGGGTTTTATATATATTGGAGCTTAATATATATTGATTACATGCTTTTTAAATTCTTGTACTTGCATGTAAATAGAGATTTTATATGATTGACTTAGGATTTGTGGATTAAAGCATGTATATGACTATTAAATTGTATAGGTAGGTTATTGTTTAATGATTTTCCTAATACTTGTGTTGACCTTAAGGATTTTATCCAAGGATAATCTAGTTGTTTTGATGATAACAAATCATTAATGGTGTTTAAGGACTAATGTTCACATTGAGTGTTACAGATGATTTACATTCAAAGAAGAACCTCAATGAAGATCATAAAAACTATTCCAAGAATTCCATTACTCAAGATCACATCTATGGAAAGCAAAGGACACAAAGAAGACATGAAGTTGCAAGGAACTAAATGCAAAGTCCATCCAAAGATAGCTTGGACAAAAATGAGCAAGAAAGCAACTCAAAGAAAGGAAGAAAGCAAGAATACCTTAAAGCCTAAAAGATCATGAACAAAGCTTGAAGAAAGGGGTAGATAGCTTGGTGAGTGCTAGCTAAAATTGTAATGTTATTTTTGAAGTAACTTCATTTGAAAGCTCATTTCTATAGGATCATACTTATCATCATTATCATTCATATGTGCCTTTATCCATTAGCAATAGACTATGCACTTCATTCTTATATAAGTGACATATGGAGTCTTTGCTAAAAAATGAGTTAGTTTAAGCTTGTATAAGCTTTGAAAGAACTCAACACTTATGCTAAAAATACTAAGACCATGCACATCAATCATATAATTCATATTGTTCAACAATTAAGGCATGAGAAGCCTTCATTACCATGAGTTGGTAACGGACATTAGGACCCCAGAATGCGTGTCATGAAAAACTGTGTTTTTGGCTAAGTATGAAAAATGGATTTTTGAAATAATGATTATTTCAAAATAATTTTTCTCGATAATAACTCCTTACACTTCAAATAACCTAAACTGATTTTATCAGAATTTATGACCAAGTCTACATTGGTCTACATAAGGATTCATTTTTACCAAAATTGTCAGAAATCCAAATTTGTACTAAAACTGAATTTTTACATTTTGATTTAGTTGGATTTCAATTTTCTTATATTTTTTATTGAATCCAAATGGGGGGTACTTCCTTATTTACATTGTAAACTTAAAGTATTTCTTATATTTTTTATTGAATCCAAATGGAGGATACTTCCTTATTTATATTGTAAACTTAAAGTAAATGGACATATAAATACTGTAAAGACATATACTTAAATGTTTTCAATGAAAATAAGGTGTATGCAGAAGTCCAGTAGAAAAAACTGTCCAGTTGTCACCAAAATCTGATGTCCATGTAACCGGTTAGGAAACAACATCTAACCGAGTAAATGAATGGAGTAGAAAGACACGCCTAATCAATCATATCTTGTAACCGGTTAGAAGATTTGTTCTAACCGAGTAGAAGCATTAAGGACTCCTTCCAACATTGAATGATGTAACCGATTAGGAAGAAGCTTGTAACCGATTAGTTGAACTAAGCCAGAATAATGTCTTCAATCATTTTTATTCAAGTAACTGGTTAGAAAACAACTTGTAACCGGTTAGATGAGATCTAGATCTCATGTACTCGAGTAGTTTAAGCCTTGTAACTGGTTGGATGTATGGGCAGAAGCTTCCCAATGGCTATTTTGACCATTTGACCTCATGGGAACTTATTATAATGCCCCCAAACAACTATATTCTTCCAAGGGCCTATAAATACACATTGTATGGACATTATGGGAATGCGAGAAAGCCATAGAGAGACCTCCCTTTGGGGATGGAAATTATCTATCATTCTTGATAGAAATATCTTTTAGGAATCACCATTGAAGCATTCATTTCATATCATTCATGTGATTCATCTTGCAAACTTAGAGTTGAGCTTTCATTTGATTATTTCAATTGTAACTCTAAGTATGAGAGCTTTGATTTGAATATTTGTCTATTTGAGAGACATTCATTGTAAGCTTTATTATATATCCATTCTTAAGAGAAGAATACCAAGAGGTGCTCTTGGCAAGGGAAAGCTTGCTTAAGTTATTGTAAGCATTCTCTTTCTCAACCCATAAAAGAAAAAAGGTGTCTCTTTAATGAGAGGATTTGGTATAGCTCTCCACCCATAAGAGTGAGCAATGGTTCTTTCTTAGCCATCAAAAGAAGGAGAAGCGAGATGGCTTCATTACAAGGTCGGTTCTTCACCCGTAAGCAAGAACATGTAAATGTTTGCTCTCCACCCATAAGGAGGAGCCATAATGGAATCCTTGAAAGGTTTTCTCAAGGCATGGATGTAAGCCGAGATTGTGCCAAACCATGTACATCGTGTATCCCTTAGTTTGCATTTTTTCAACTCTCTAATCTCTACTCTCTTTATATTTGATTGCATCTTTATTTGCTCAATCTTTATATATCAAATGCTTAGTTTATCTTGAGTTAAATGAGTGATTGATTTTAGATTAGAATATATGTTCTATATTTGATTCATATATAGCTAAAATGATGTTGCACACTAAGTGCTTGACAAAATACATATTCAACAATCCTTCGCCTTATGCACACCAAGTGTTTGATGAATTTGTTATAAACTCTATAATAATGTGTTTCATGACATTTTCACCTTGAATATTAATCACATCAATATTATGCAAATGGAAGAATGGGATGTATACTTGGATTAAGTGGAATATATTAAGATAGTTTCTTAAAGAAATCATATATGAATATATTTCTTCACTAGCTAAATGTTGTTACACACCAAGTGTTTGATAGAATGTATATTCAACTTAACCTTCATATTTAGAGTTTATATGGTTGACAAATATTTGGTATATTTCTTATAAACTCTGTAATAAGGCTTCTAATGACATTTGTACCTTGAGCATAATTTACATCAATATTATTCAAATGTTTGTCCTGGTTAATTGAATTACATGTATTCATGCTTGAAGTTATCTCATTTATAATTTGAATTTAATGATGCTCATGCTTAATTTTACATCTTACATATGCATGATTCAAAGTATGAATGAGATGATCATTTACTAAGGAAACATACTCATCAAATGTAGTAAAATAATTGTTGCACACTAAGTTATTTTGGAAAAGGACCTTTTTGCAATTTTTGAAAAGTGTGACAAGTGTCACACTCTTATGGTGCCACTTGTTGACATTGTGGTGGAACCACTTGGAGGCTTAGTTTGATGACACATGGAGGGTGGAGATTCACCCATTTGTTGGCCTAGGATAAGAGCACTTGTTGGCATGGATGGTTGACAAGTGTAGGCTTAATATCAAGCCTTGGATGATTACTTAGGATGGTGACAAGTGTAGGCACCATATTTAGTCGTGCATTGTGTGTGTGTGAGAGGTGGTGCAAGAGCACATAGTGAGTGGAGAATCCACCACATTTAGTTTAGGGTTTGTGTTTTTATTTTATTTTATCTCTTTCCTCTCAAACCCCAACCTAGCCACCATTGAAGCAAAGCTTAGTTTAGAGCTTTAAGCTTCATTTTGGCCTCCTTCCACTCACCTTAGAACCTAAAGCTTGGAGTACTTTAGCTTCCCCTCACTCTCCTCTACAAAACCCTAGATTGGTTTACCATTTTAAGCTTGGTTGTTTTGGATTGCAGAGATTCAATTCTCTATTGAGGTAAGGGTGGTTGTATGTTTGTCCTCTTTGGGTTTTATATATATTGGAGCTTAATATATATTGATTACATGCCTTTTAAATTCTTGTACTTGTATGTAAATAGAGATTTTATATGCTTGACTTAGGATTTGTGGATTAAAGCATGTATATGACAGTTAAATTGTATTGGTAGGTTATTGTTTAATGATTTGGCTAATACTTGTGATTTCATTGAGGGTTTATTATGAATATCTTGAAATTGCACCTATGTGTTAAGTAATGGAAATTTTATTGAAAGTCTAGTATGAAAATCTTGTATGTAGCACTTGTAATTACTTGTAGGTAAATTACTATATTGCATGGTTAGTAATTGTGGCCTACATTAATATTAAATTCATATAGCATAATGTGTAGTATCATTAGCTTGCCACTTTAGACATGCAACCTTAGGGCATGGTTTATGTGGTTTCACCCTACTTGTGCTTGGTAGGTAGTTTCATGCATTGAGATTATATAAATGTCATGAACTTGTTGATTTTTGGAAGCTTGTAAGGATATGAAATGTTTGATGGCTAGGGTTTGGCTCTAGTACGGAGGGTAAGAATTCTCCTAAGTCATAGTGCTCACTAGGTTGTACCTTGTGGGTCGTAATTATCCGAAATAACTTGTATGGTCTCGTGGCCATATATCCTAGTCTTTCCATTATTTGATTTCGCATTACTTTCCAAGTTGTAAATCATGGATTTCTTGTAGCTTATGATTTGGTAATCTTAGTTTAAATGTGGTTAGTGTACTTGTTTATGTATACTTTGATGCTATGTGTTTATCATTTCAAACATTTGTATAGCTTGAGATGATCCCTTAGAGTACCATGGAAACATAAACGTTAGGTGGAATGCACCCTTGTGATGGTCTATGTTTGGTTCACATTATACTTGAAACTATAGGGTATGCGCATGCACCACATCCTACGAGTAACTTGATTACTCACCCTAGTTGTTTGGGTTATTTTGCAGGTAAAGAAATTTTGTTTTGGGATGCATCACATCCTTAAGTTACCTTAATACCTTGAAGTATTTTGATGTATTTTGGAAAACATGCAAGTGTTAGCATGTAGCGTCTTTTAGTTGTAAAATGTTATTTTTGCCTAGAAATATGTAATGTGTACCTAAGTACACTTTTTGGATGATTATTTGGTATGTATGACATGAGGCCAAGGGCTATTAATTTTAAAGTTTACAAATATGTTTTAAAACTTGAGATTTTAGTACTTGGTACTATTCATTGACTTTTTAAAAAAAAACGTGTCGACCAATCCGAAACTTCCGGGGGGCTTGTGGGTGTATTTTAAGATTGCATTGTCAATTTAGACAATTTAAAAACCTCCTGAAGCTCCATTTCCGTTCCTTTGGCAGCAGCTCGGAAGGATTTTTATCCTCTTGACCTGGTTTTCTTGGGGGCATTCTAGGCATTTCACAGTGCATTTTTTTTTTGTTTCCGTTCACGTTGCCGAGTAGAAAACTTGATTTTTGGTGGGTTTCTTCTTTGAGTTTTCCCAAAAAAGTCCTTTTAGATGCCTGTTTTTACTCTTAGTTGTAGCAGTAGTGGGTTGGCAGCACTATAGTTGTCATGACCCTCGTCAGGCCGCCGCGACATTGTTTTTATTTTTGACCTTTCTCCCACGTCCGGACTTCGAATCGAGTAAAATTTTTGTTGAACTTGACTAATTTTTTTTCGTCTATTCAACGGTGTGCTCAGTTACTCCCGAATTTTTTTAAATAATTACCAGTTTACCCTTTTTGCTTTATATGTCCGTTTTTCTTTGTTTTGCCGTTTCTCCTTCGTCTGGACTTCGAATCATGCAATTCTTGAGTCCATCATGATTAGTTTTTCATTCTTTTTCTAGCACTATTCTCGGTAGCACCCGAATCCATATTTTTTTTACAAAATGACTATTTTGGCCCTAGGGGCTTATTTGTCATATTCCCGTTCTTTTGCTTCCGTATCAGTTCTCATTGAGTTCCACGACCTCATGGAAGGTCATCAAAGTGTCTTAGAGGCATGTTGTGCCTTGGGAGACCGTTGTTTTATTTCTTGCTTCCGCATCTGAATCCGTTATCGGGTCAATCTTCGGTTCATCACAAGATGCACTGGCTTGAAAAACCAGGGCCTTCATAGGTGGTATCAGAGCTCCTAGGTTCGAAAACCTTAGGACGATGGGTTTTGGGTGCATATCATACTTTTATTGACTTGCTTTGATATGTGTACGCTTTTCTTGATTACATGTTTTAATTTAATAACATGTTTACGTGCTTATATGGTAGTATGTTTAGGAGTTTTCCTTAACTGTTTTAGTACGTTGTATATTCTTGTATGCCTTAGCATTTTGTATATGCTTGTTGGGTGTTAGCATGTTGTATATACTTGTATATTAAGCATGACTGTATGTTGCATACATTTCTTGCTTGTATTATGTGTTACTTGCTTCTTGCATTCATGGCGTGAGTTGCATTAGGTCTTAACGACTTGCGTTGTTGTTGACCTTGTCCCTTATGTGTGTAGCACCATGGTTTTGACTCACGGAGAGTCTTGTCGTCATATCGGAGTGGATGAGTAGGTTGCAGACATCGGGCTCGCACGGGGTCCAGGGAAGCCCAGGGCTCGACCTCATGGCGTAGATCCTAATCCACAACGAGCGCCGACTTATGAGGAGTAGATCGCACAGGGAGTGGATCTGGGGATGTCAAAGTCCATTTAGTAGATGTTTCGTCAGCATATTACAGGGATGTAGATTCTGGTACCGGCACCAACACCGGCACCAGTTGCTAATGAGGCATTAGACTACTTCATAAAGTTATAGCGGGTTAAGATCGACCAGTTTGTAGGGAGTATGGATCCGCTTACTTCATAGGCATGGCTTGATCTCATGGTACGCAAGCTCGATAGCATGGCAGTACCTACAGACTGATTGAGGATCACCTTGACTGCCTCTATGTTCATGGGATATGCCGATATCTGGTGGAGGTCTATGACCAATATCCACGATGTGGAGGTGATGACTTAGGTGGAGTTCAGGACATTGTTCTTTGACTTTTTCTTTCCGAGGGCTATAAGGCAGGACATGAGAGTGTAGTTCACAGGTCTTTATCCGAGTAGGATGAGTGTCATTGAGTATGAGACATGCTTCACTTCTCTTTTCCGCTATGCACCGGAGATGTTAGCTACCGATGAGCTTAGGGCAAGGAAGTTTCAGGATAGGTTGCATCTTGATATTAGGCCACAGATTTTAGTGTTGGATTTGAGGACCTACGGGGAGGTAGTGCAGAAAGCTATGTTGGTTGAGGCAGAGGACCGAGATCAGCTCAGGATCAAGGGTTCATATAAGCAGTCTTGTGGAGAGGCTTCATCAGTATCTGTTGGGGGCCAGTGGAAGAAGGCTAAGGCCGAGGATAATTCACGTACTCAGGGATAGTTACAGCAGGCTCGGTCTGTACCTACAGTTCCAGTATCTTCGAGGTCAGCCCGGGGAGTGATTTGTCACCACTGTCAGCAGCTGGGGCATATCAAGCCTCGCTGTCTACAGCTTCAGCCATAGGCCAGTCAGTCTCAGGCTAGTAAGCCTACAGCTTCGACGAAGGGGGTTCACAGAGCTTGTCATTATTACAAGCAGCCAAGTCATTTCAGAAGAGAGTGTCTAAAATTACAAGGCGGGACACAGAGTGGCATAGGTTCACAGGCCATACCGGCACAGTCAGCAGTTGTGCAGTCAAGTTTCTGGGTGCTTTAGGCACCGCAGTCAGCGGCGCCACCAGTTGGTTCATATCCGGTCAGAGGCTCTACGCCTACTGCTTTCGGATCTCAGTTGGGTCACCAGGGCAGTTCTCAACAGTCAAGGGCTTAGGGACGAGTCTACGCATTGCCACAGGCCGATGCCTCTGTAGGGACTTCTACGGTTCGAGGTATCTTTCTAGTTTTTAGTTCTTGTTGACAAGGGTGTATCGTATTCATTTATATCTGCATCATTTGTACATTCCTTGGGGCTGAAAGTCACACTGCGGGATGGTTTCCTTTGTGTTGACACACCAGTAGGGGTCCAGTGTTTTTGGACAGTGTTTGTCAGGGTTGTGCTATCGAGATAGCTGGGCAGACGTTAGAGTTTGATTTTGTTATTTTTGACATGATGGGCTTTGACGTCATTTTTGTGATGGATTGGTTATCCTTCTTTCATGCTACGATCGATTGCTTCCATGGGAGGGTGACTGTCTGCACTCCCGAGGGAGATTGTTTTCATTTCGTGGGAGATCGGAGCGATTCCCACCCAGCGATTGTTTTTAGTATTGGTGACTGGAGTCGCCACAGGTCTTACTTGGCTAGCCTACTAGTTGAGGAGGACAGCAGCTTGGGTCGTATTTTTCTGACAGTTGTAGACGAGTTTTAGGATGTCTTTCCAGAGGAGTTGACGGAGCTTCCTCCTCTTCGGGAAGTTATCTTTGCCATTGATGTCATTCCCGGTACCACACTTATCTCTATGGCGTCGTACCGTATGGCACCGGTAGAGCTTGATGAGCTGAAAGCTCAATTGGATGATTTGAAAGCTAAGGGATTTATTCATCCTAGTGCTTCGCCCTGGGGAGCACCTGTTCTTTTTACGAAGAAGAAGGATGGATCTTTAAGACTTTGCATCGATTATCACAAGTTGAACAACGCTATGATTAAGAATAGGCATCCTTTGCCTAGGATTGACAACTTGTTTGATCAGTTGAAGGGAGCCACTTAATTTTCGAAGATTGATTTGAGATTGGGTTACTATCAGTTGAGGGTTAAGGATAAGGATATATCCAAGATAGCTTTTCGTACACGGTATGGCCATTACGAGTTTTTGGTGATGCCATTTGGTTTGACCAATGCTCCAGCAGCTTTCATAGACTTGATGGACTACGTATTCAGTGACCATCTTGATCAGTTTGTTATGGTTTTTGTTAATGACATTCTCGTATACTCAGCTTGGATGGAGGAACATGAGTATCATTTGAGGACAATATTGCAAATATGTATGCCAAGTTCGAGAAATGAAAATTTTAGCTACCAGAAGTAAAGTTCCTTGGACATGTTATGTCAAGAGGCGGTGTTACAGTGGATCCATTGAAGATTGAGTCGGTGATGGATTGGGAACGTCCAAAGACAGCGTTTGAGATTCAGAGTTTCTTTGGCCTAGCCGGCTACTACCAGAGATTTGTTCGGGATTTCTCTCGTCTAGCGGCACCTATGACTCCACTTACTCGCAAGGGGGTCAAGTTCGTATGGAACGAGGCATGTGAGTTTGTTTTTCTGGAGTCGAAGGTCAGGTTGACATCGGCTCCAGTTTTGATCATTCCTGAATGTGGTTTAGGTTTTGTGATTTTTTGTGATGCTTCACGTGAAAGTTTGGGTTGCGTCTTGATGCAGACAGAGTGGGTGGTTGCTTATGGGTCTCGACAGTTGAAAACTCGTGAGTTGAACTATCCTACGCATGATTTGGAGTTAGTAGCAATTATCTTTGCCCTGAAGGGGTGGAGACACTATTTGTACGAGGACAAGTTTGTGGTTTTCTCCGATCACAAAAGTCTCAAGTATCTCTTCTCTCAGAAGGATTTAAACTTGAGACAGCGCAGATGGGTTGAGTTCATGGAGGACTATGACTTTGAGTTACAGTATCATCTGGGTAAGGCCAACGTAGTGGCCGATGCATTAAGTAGGTAGTCACGGGGAACTCTTGCTAGCATTTCCGTTCATAGATGGAAGATGTTAGAAGAGCTTGCAGATCTTGGTTTATAGAATTATGAGGATGTTTCACCGGCTATTTTATTTAGCCTTGTGGCTCAACCAGCTCTTGTTAGCCAAGTTATTGAGGTACAGTTGGAGGATGGGGAGATGAAGGCCATCCATGTTTAAATTTTTAGTGGTGAGAATGTAGAGGGTTGGACCTTGCATTCAAACGGTTGTCTCAGGTACAAGGGGATGATGTTCATTCCTTTGTCTTATCATGAAGACGTTCTTCAGGATTTTCCCCACTTTCAGCTCGCAGTTCATCCTGGTGCTACAAAGATGTATCATAATCTGTGGCGATAGTTTTGGTGTGGCAGGGCATGAAACGGGATGTTTCAGAGTTTGTTGCTCGGTGTCTTACTTGTCAGCAAGTGAAGGCAGAGCATCAGAGACTGGTAGGATTATTGCAACCATTACCAATAGCTGAGTGGAAATGGGAGCATATCATTATGGATTTTGTAACGGGACTTCTGAGGTCTCAGGCAGGGAATGATGCTATTTGGGTTATAGTTGACAGGTTAACTAAGACGGCACACTTCTTGCCCATGGCAGTGACAGATGGTGCAGAGAGACTGAGTGAACTATATGCGAGGCAGATTATCAGGCTTCATAGAGTTCTTGTATCCATTGTTTCGGATAGGTATCCGTGGTTCACGTCTCACTTTTGGTAGAGTTTTTAGGAGGCTCTTGATACGGGGCTTCATTTTAGCACGGCATTCCATCCTTAGACTGATGGTCAGTCGAAGCGTACCATTCAGATATTGGAGGACATGTTACGAGCTTGCATCTTGGATTTCGGGGGTAGTTGGGAGGACTACTTACCTTTAGTTGAGTTTGCCTACAACAATAGTTACCAGACCAGTATTGGCATGGCACCATTTGAGGCATTGTGTGGCAGACCTTGTAGATCTCCAGTTTATTGGGCTGAGGTCGGTGATACCATTGCCCTGGGTCCTGACATTGTCATTGAGACTATAGAGAAAATTAAGTTGATTCGGCAATGGTTGGCTACTGTATAGAGCAGACAGAAGAGTTACACTGACAGGAGGAGATGATTATTGTCTTTTGAGGTAAAGGGCCATGTCTTTCTTAAGATTTCTCCGCGCAAGGCGCTTCTGAGATTTCGACAAACTGGCAAGTTGTCTCCTAGGTTCATTGGACCATTTGAGATTTTGGAGCGCATCGGTGATGTTGCTTATCGTTTGGCGTTACTGCCGGACCTGGATAGGGTTCACGATGTTTTTCATGTCTTTATGCTGAGGAAGTACGAACCAGATCCATCACATGTTTTGTGGTGGACTGATGAGGTTGTTGATGAGGACGTGACCTACGAGGAAGGTCTGGTCCAGATTCTTGATTCACGGAAGTAATTCTTGCGGACCAAGACCATCCCATTGGTTAAGGTCTTGTGGAGACACCACGGCATTGAGAAAGCTACCTGGGAGCTCGAATAGAAGGTTCACTCTCGGTATCCCCATTTATTCTCTTTTTCAGGTACGATTCGATTTCGGGGACGAAATCCTTTTAAGGTGGTAGGTTGTAATAACCCGGTCATTTTCCTTCCATCCTTTTTTTCAGTAATTTCTTTTTTCTTCTTTTTCCCTATTTCATCTTTTTCTCATTTATTGTTTTTCCTTGCATAACCTCACTTTTTGTGCTCGGATTTGATTCCGGCCTTGCATGCATCCATAATATTTAATTTCCATGATATCTACATTTTTATTTTTGTAGAAAAACATGCTAGATGTTTACTTTTCTTGTAAAGGGCATGGATGCATAACTTCTTAAAAATATTCTTAACTTTTGGGTTTTTAGTGTAATTACGCAAATTAATTATTTTTCGATCAATTTACAATTTAATTTGGAAGATATTTGGAAAAGAACCTTTTTTGCAATTTCTAAAAATTGTGACAAGTGTCACACTCCTATGGTGCCACTTGTTGGCATTATGGTGGAACCACTTGGAGGCTTAGTTTGATTACACATGGAGGGTGGAGATTCACCAATTTGTTGGCCTAGGATAGGAGCACTTGTTGGCATGGATGGTTGACAAGTGTAAGCTTAATATCAAGCCTTAGATGATTACTTAGGATTGTGACAAGTGTAAGCACCATATTTAGTCTTGCATTGTGTGTGTGTGAGAGGTAGTGCAAGAGCACATAGTAAGTGGAGAATCCCACCACATTTAGTTTTGGGTTTGTGTTTTTGTTTCATTTTATCTCTTTCCTCTCAAACCCCAACCTAGCCACCATTGAAGCAAAGCTTAGTTTAGAGCTTTAAGCTTTATTTTAGCCTCCTTCCACTCACCTTAGAACCTAAAGCTTGGAGTACTTTAGCTTCCTCTCACTCTCCTCTACAAAACCCTAGATTGGTTTACCATTTTAAGCTTGGTTGCTTTGGATTACAGAGATTCAATTATCTATTGAGGTAAGGGTGGTTGTATGTTTGTCCTCTTTGGGTTTTATATATATTGGAGCTTAATATATATTGATTACATGCCTTTTAAATTCTTATACTTGTATGTAAATAGAGATTTTATATGCTTGACTTAGGATTTGTGGATTAAAGCATGTATATGACAGTTAAATTGTATAGGTAGGTTATTGTTTAATGATTTGGCTAATACTTGTGATTTCATTGAGGGTTTATTATGAATATCTTGAAATTGAACCTATGTGTTAAGTAATGGAAATTTCATTGAAAGTCTAGTATGAAAATCTTGTATGTAACACTTGTAATTACTTGTAGGTAAATTACTATATTGCATGGTTAGTAATTGTGGCCTATATTAATATTAAATTCATATAGCATAATGTGTAGTATCATTAGCTTGCCACTTTAGACATGCAACCTTAGGGCATGGTTTATGTGATTTCACCCTACTTGTGCTTGGTCAATAGTTTCATGCATTGAGATTATATAAATGTCATGGACTTGTTGATTTTTAGAAGCTTGTAAGGATATGAAATGTTTGATGGCTAGGGTTTGGCTCTAGTACGGAGGGTAAGAATTCTCCTAAATCATAGTGCGTATTAGGTTGTACCTTGTGGGTTGTAATTTCCCAAAATAACTTGTATGGTCTCGTGGCAACATATCCTAGTCTTTTAATTATTTGATTTCGCATTACTTTCCAAGTTATAAATCATGGATTTTTTGTAGCTTTTGATTTTGTAACGACCTGGGTTTTTCAATCCGGTGCGTCAGTGATGAACCGAAAGTTGAATCGATAACGGACCTGAAACGCAGAAGTAAAAGATAAAACTAAAGTCTATAGAGATAAAAATCTTCCCCAAGACACCAATGTGACCTCCCATGAAGCCACAGAACTCAAAGAAAGCAAAAGCGGAAACAAAGGTCAAAACGGGCAAAATCTATTAACCAAGGGGCAAAATGGTTAATTGACAAACAAAAGGATAAATTTGACTCTAAACAAGTCAAACAAGGTGAATACAACCTAATATAATCATTTCACAACATTCCAAGAGGTTCTAAGAACTTTGGACAAGAATCCCACAAAATGCCCATTCTCGGTTTAAGTGAAAACTGATCCTACCTTACTAAAATATGAATAACTCCCATTGTGATTGGAATCTGAGAATTTAATAGGTATCAATGGAAAGCTGACTCAAAATCCTAGAGTTTAGGCTCAAGAATCACCCTATTTGGATTAGAAATGAAGGAGTTATGACCATTTGAAGTCGGAGAAACAAAGCTAAAACAAAGCTGAAGGAAGTTAGTTAGGTAAGCCAAAATAGCCATTTCGGTAGAATTTCGGTAGACCAAAATAGCCATTTCAGTAGACCGAAATGAACCGAAAAAATGTCCAAAAACTGACTTTGAGGGAAGGTCACTTCGGTAGACCGAAATGGAGCATCGGTCGATCGAAATAAACCCAAACAGTAAGAATGGCTACTGGAATTGAGTTTTTACTGTTCATTGAAGTTCCCAAAGGCTATCGGTCGACCAAAATTATGAAATGGTCAACCGAAATGACTTGAGGGAGCTCTGAAAAACTTGATATATGTGAAAAATGTTGAGACTTAACCTAAGTCTCAAACCCCAACATGAAATTGGTCCAAAAACATGATTTTAAGCAATGTAAGCATGCTAACAAGTATACTTTACATATGGAAATGTATTACAATGGCCTATGGTCTCGTTACATAACATTTACTCCAAATCATATGCTAAACCTCAAAATTAGAAAGAAATACATTTCAAAGACAAGATTTGGAATTTAAATGCATACACTTAAACTTTAAAATTTGTGGCCCTTGGCCTCATGTCATACATATCAAATACATAGTAAAGAGTGTGTTTATGTACACTTTACATGTTTGGAATCAATTATACAAATTTTGGACATATAAAGCTAAAATTGGCATTTCAAGGCAACCTACACAAGAATTGAGCCCTTCAAGTCCTAAAACTATCCAAGCATAATGTGAATCCCAACCTTGATCCCTGTACTTGAAATATGCCCCAGTAACTTTGGGGTGAGCAATATAAAGCTACTCGTAGGAAATGAGCATGCTTCGACCTAGCATTTTACAATTTTATTACCTTAAGGTGAAACATGTTAAAGGGCTCATGCCACCTAACATCTATGTTAAGGGTGAAACTCAGGGAGCATCCTAAGCTACCATAGATCATTTCTAGCATAAATCACATCATTCATGCAATTCAAATCATATAGAAGCATGCTATACGAAGCAACATGATATAGATTCTCAAAGTCATCAACTTGAAATCTAATATATAAAAACAACAAAAGTGGGTCATGCCACCTAACGTCTATGTTCTAAATGAATTTATAGGATCATTCCTAAGCTACATTTGAACATTTTAAGCATAATGTACTTAGCAACATCAAGTGTACAAGGATTCATCAAAGTTCATAAAACAATAATATACTTAACAACATCAAGTTTACAATGATTCATTAAAAATCATAAAACGTAGATGTACTTACCAACATCAAAACCTGCAATGATTCATTAAAATCATAAAGCATAGATGTAGTTAACAACATCAAAATTTACAATGATTCATTAAGATCATAAAACTCGGATGTACTTAACAACATCAAAATCGCCAATAGCCAAAACCACAAGTCGCAATTAAACATGATTGTTAACTTGGAATTGAATGCGAAATCAAATAGTGGAAGACTTGGACATCTAAGCTGGGAATTTCTACCGAGACCTCAATGGTTATTTCGGGCATTAACCCGCAGGGAAGACCACCCTAAGTGCGCACTGTCTCAATTGGGGAGAACTCATACCTCCCGCACTAGAGCCAAACTCTAGCCATGTCACTTGTAACAATGTCCCAAGAGAATCCAAAATAAACCAAATAAGTTCACAACTTATACATAATTTATATAATGCACGAATTCACCTTCCATGCACAAGTAGGTTAAAACCACACAATTCATGCCTTAGAGTTTAAATTCTAAAATGGCATATATAATGTCAATTACAAAGTGTGCAATTCATTACGCAAGGTAACAATATATTCCATAAAGAAAACATATTCTCATGAATATAAATATAACAACAACGTTATCCAATGCTCAAAACAAAACCAAGTGAATACACAATAAGTCCAAGTCCATGATTTGAATATAGAAATAACTTTTAAAACATAAATAGATCCATGGAGCCATTAGATAGATTTTAATTAAACAAAATAATTAAATTCCCTTGATTTCCAATCTAATTCAAATAACCTCTAATTAATATATGTTAAGCAACATAGTAAGCTCATTACATATATTAAATCAAAAACTTAATTAGGCCATGGAACAATAAGGTAGAATTTAATTAAAATCATGATAATTAAATCTCTAATTTCTAAAACAGCACCAAATGGTCCCAAATCAATATATGTTAGTGTACAAGTCATACTCATCACAAATATCAAGTTAAAAACTTAATTAAGCCAATGGAACCTTCAAATAGATTTTAATTAATCATTTTAATTAAAAATCTCTAGATTTTCATACTTATCCAAATGCTCTCAAATTAAAGTATGTTAAACAACATGCCAAGACTTAATTTAAAAGCATATCACAAGTTATTTCCATGCAAGGTAAGGGCATGAGAATTAAACTTTCACCACAGAAAATTATTAAATACAAGTTGCAACACTTTATCAAATACTCCAATTTTAATATATGTTAACAAACATACCAAAGCCTAATTTACTAGCATGCCACAATTTAATTCTAAGTTGAATATCATCTTGTGAATTAAATCTTAAACATAGAAATTAATTAAATTAAATTCTAGATTATGAACAAAAGCATGCATACAAGTTGTATAATCATGGAAAATACTCAATACAACACATATATAATCCTAAAACATCCCCTACCTCCATTTGAGATGAAATCTCAAATCCCACCAAAACGAAACCGCTCCGAATCCGATGAAACTTTTAGGTTTTGTCAGGGACAACACGATGAACAAAAACCCCAAGGAAGCCCCATCAAAATCAAAACTTGACTTCAAAACCGAACTTAAGAAATGGCCAAAAAGGATTCTAATAAAGGGGAAAGGTAGAGCACGACAAGGTGAACATAAAACGCTAAGGCACTACACCTTTTTACTAAAGGGAAGTGGCCGGAAAAGAAGAGAGAAGGGTGGCAGCCCCTTGGCTGCCATGGCTGCCGGCCAAGAGAGAGGAGAGAGATAGAAAAATCTAATTTTTCATCTACTAACCCCCTATTTATAGAAAAACCCTAAAAGTGTCCCGAAAAGGCCACGCCGGGTCCGGAAAAGTGGAAATTGAGCAGACGAGCTCAAACGGAAAAACTCTATGAACAAAAAAGATTCAAAATGAGAAAACATTAACAATGGAAGAAACGGCGTCGAACACTGAGTCTCGAGCAGAGAGATATACCCCAAACAAGTTTGGCGGCAATTGGGGCCAGAAACCCTGAAACTGGAGGAAAACAACCAGAAGGAATTTCTATGAGTACACGACTCGACAAAAAATAAAAATGAATCCCATACGAGGATCCAGGCTTAAAATGAGGCATTTTGCAATGACTTTCATTAATTGCACAATGGCCCCTACAAAAAGTGAAAACTACGAAACTGCCCCAGAATGAAAATATCTTCCAAAAGATATTTTCTTAGATACCCCGAAATAAAATATCTTCAAAAGATATTTATGAAAAACAGCCCAAGAAAAGAAAAAGATTCTGAAGAATTGTGCATCCATACCCCTATAGACACTGGAAGCAACCAGAGTACTTTACTGCAAAAGTAAAGATACGTATTTTGTGGAAACCACTTAGAATGAAGAAAAGTGAAGTCAAAAACAAACTTCAAACACAAGAAATGCGGTTAAGCCAACAAAGTGACAAACGGGGAAAAGACGAAATAGAGAAAATGACGAAATAAGGAAAAGGACAAAATATGAATAGTGTCCGAAAAATGGAAATGTGAAAATGATACGGTCCTCAAAGGAAGTTGTCAATCCAAAGAAAAGAGTCTCAGAAACTATTTCCGAGCACTCAAGATGACACTAAGTGACGAAAAACTAAGCTTAGAAAGGAAAAGAACAACGAAAGAAAAAATATATATATATATATATCCGTGAAAATCTGAGAAAAGAAAAAGAAGGAAAATGACCGGGTCATTATAGATTTGGTAATCTTAATTTAAATGTGGTTAGTGTACTTGTTTATGTATACTTGGATGCTATGTGTTTATCATTTCAAACATTTGTATAGCTTGAGATGATCCCTTAGAGTACCATGGAAACATAGACGTTAGGTGGAATGCACCCATGTGATGGTCTATGTTTGGTTCACATTATACTTGAAACTATAGGGTATGCGCATGCACCACATCCTACGAGTAACTTGATTACTCACCCTAGTTGTTCGGGTTATCTTGCAGGTAAAAAAACTTTGTTTTGGGATGCATCACATCCCTAAGTTACCTTGATACCTTGAAGTATTTTGATGTATTTTGGAAAACATGCAAGTGTTAGCATGTACCATCTTTTAGTTGAAAAATGTTATTTTTGCCTAGAAATATGTAATGTGTACCTAAGTACACTTTTTGGATGCTTATATGGTATGTATGACATGAGGCCAAGGGTCATTAATTCTAAAGTTTACAAATATGTTTTAAAACTTGAGATTTTAGTACTTGGTACTATTCATCGACTTTTTTAAAAAAAGTGTGTCGACCGGTCCGAAACTTCTGGGGGTCTTGTGGGTGTATTTTAAGATTGCATTTTCAATTTAGACAATTTAAAAACCTCCCGAAGCCCCATTTCCTTTCCTTTGGCAGCAGCTCGGAAGGATTTTTACCCTCTTGACCTGGTTTTCTTGGGGGCATTCTGGGCATTTCACAATGCATTTTTTTTTTTTTTGTTTCCGTTCATGATGCCGGGTAGAAAACTTGATTTTAGGGGGGGTTTCTTCTTTGATTTTTTTTCCCAAAAAGTCCGTTTAGATGCCCGTTTTTACTCTCAGCTGCAGTAGTAGTGGGTCGGCAGCACTGTAGTTGTCATGACCCTTGTCGAGCCGCCGTGACATTATTTTTGTTTCTGACCTTTCTCCCACGTCCGGACTCCAAATCGAGTAATTTTTTTTTTTGAACTTGACTAATTTTTTGTCGTCTATTCAACGGTATGCTTGATTACACCTAGATATTTCTAAATAATTACCAGTCTACCCTTTTTGCTTTATATGTCCGTTTTTCTTTGTTTTGCCCCTTTCGTCCAGACTCCGAATCATGCGGTTCTTGAGTCCATCATGATTAGTTTTTCATTCTTTTTCCAGCGGTGTGCTTGGTAGCACTCGAATCCATATTTTTTTACAAAATGATTATTTTGCCCCTGGGGGTTTATTTGTCATATTCCCGATCTTTTGCTTTTGTGTCTGTTCTCATTGAGTTCCATGACCTCATGGAAGGTCATCAAAGTGTCTTAGAGGCGTGTTGTGCCTTGGGAGACTGTTATTTTATTTCTTGCTTCTGCATGTGGATCCGTTATTTTGTCAATCTTTTGTTCATCATAGGACGCACTGCCTTGAAAAACCAGGGCCGTCACAAAGCTTTGGAGCAGTTGCCTTACTGATGGCCTGACCTTTATGTCACTCCCATTGGTGCTCGTCTCATGTGGTGGCTTCGGTTGTTCTTTTCAACAAATTTGGAGCCTGATCTTCATTTTTATTCTTTGTGCTTTAGGTTTTGTTTGCCTTTTTATGGCTTGCCTTTTTTGTATCTGTACTATCCTTATGGATGCTGTCTTTGGTTATGTTTAGAGGTCTTGTTTCTTGTAGATGCCGTAGGGGTTCTGTTGCCAGGAAAAAAAAATTCCTGCCATTGTAGTACACTTGTTATATTATAACATATTCATCTTGAGACTAGGTGTTTTCGATAGTTAATGATCTAAATTTCATATTTTTATATCTAAAATATGGGTTTTATTGAATAGATTTTTTCAATTTTCACAATAGAATAAGATCATGAAGGTACAATTATACAGGTTATGGAGTGTGTCACAGAGACATTCTCCATTTTTTAATAGTTGGCTAACAGCGAAATGTTATCATGTTAGTCCAGTAAGACGTCTACTCATTTAAAACTGAAATGAAAAATACGCTTCTTTGTACACAGTTTTTCAAATAGTCTTAAAGCTCTTTAAGTACTATAATTTTCATTGGGACTATAAAAGAAGGTTTTAACTAAAAAATAGGTTTTTGGAACATTCATTTTGAATTTTTTTTTTCCTTAGGGTCCGTTTGGTTAACAAGAACTAGCTAGAATGAAAAAGAAAAAATTAACATTTTTATGCGTTCGGTTAGATTGGAAGTGAAAACTTTAGGAAAAGTAAGATTCTCGCATTTTGTCAATTTTTCCTAAAAATTTTCCCGTATAAAACACGCAAAAATTTACTTTCTCGCAAAACTTAGCCACTTCGTATCCTTGTTTCCTCTTGTGCCTCTTTCAGTTGTTTCTCCCCCACTCTTCTTCACTTTCTCCTTGTTTTTCTCCACTCTTATTTCTCCACAAACTTCACGCAGAGATAGATTTTCTTCTATAAATTTGTGTAATCCTTATTTAACTATTTATATTTCTATATATGCATATAAAATTAATTTTTTATTATAATTATTTTAGATTCCATAATTAATAGTGATTAAGATTAAGTGGTATACATATAGGTTTTTTAGTTTTATTGGAAAATTAGAATTAGTGTTGGTGTTGTAGGCCATTAGGATTCTTAGTTTGATTGGAAACTTAGAACCTTGAGATTTGAGTTTTGCAATTGTTGTGTTCGTTGAAGATATAATTTGGATATTAATAGAAATAATTATATTATTATTTTTCATAATATATTATTTTACTTTTTAAAAAAAAAAAAAATAGATTTAAACCATTAGGTATAAGGTGATTCATCAAACACAATTTTATTTTATTTTAAAATATTTAAATTCCTAAGGGTATTTTTGGTAATATAATCATTTTGTTTTCATTTTCACCCTATCCAAACTAACAAAATAATATTTTCTCATTACTTTCTTGAAAAATTTTCCTCCTAACCAAATGCACACTTGATGACTTCCCAAGCGTGTGCACAAAATAATGCACAATACTTTGAGTTTAGAAATTAGTGTCAAGTGGGCATCATACTTTAAATTTATAAACCGCTTAACACCTATATTATATAGTATGAGTGAGAATGGATAGTCTCAAGAGATTATACGTGTTGGAATTTAACTTTGACTTTAATGTATCAAAAGATAGCAAAGGAAGGTTGGATTATTGATTAAACTAAGATTCAAGTAATTAAAATGCATGTAAAATAAAACTAAGTTGAGATAGGGATTTAAGAGATGAGAAGTGAGGTCTTGGGGTACATTGGAACCGCCACTAAGCTCGTTCACCAAACCACACACTTTTAACTAATTTGGGGAAAACCTTCTTGTGAACAAAATGCGACTACCAATTACAATATTAAGCATGGACCATCAAATTCAATAATGAATTGTCTACCTAATTGACAAATAAACTAAGTGTAGCACAACCCATCAATTCTAAGCATGACCCATCAAACTAGTCACAATTATAGCACACATCAATCTAGAGAATTATGGAATTTGCAATAATAAGCCATGGACTATCAAATCAAGTATAGATTGTCTACCTAACTACAAGCATGAATTAAATTATAGAACAACACATCAAGAATAAGCATAACCCATCAAATTAATTGATAAATCCATTTAATGAAAACCATGCATAGCCATTACTAGATTCTCAATCAACCACACATAGACATGCAATTAATATAAAAAAACTAGTATAGAGATCAATTCCCAAATAATCACACATAAGACAACATGTAATCACATAGAGAATCAATAGAAAGAATTAATCCATAGAAATCAAAGGAGAACCCAAGATTCATTAAATTTACAAGGCTAAAATACTAATCACAAGATATTATTCCCCAAAAAGTATGAAAGAGATAAATGTTTAGATTACAAACTTGGGGCTTATCCAAGTCCCAATGAGAAGTCTAGCCAATCATGGAGGAGGTGGATGTGATCTTGGAACCCTCAAGGGCAATCCCCAAACATGACTCCATCTTCTTCCTCTTCTTCTTTGTTGAATTTTAGAGAAATAGTGTGTGTAGATCTTGAGATATGTTCTTGGTGCCTCCCTTCTTTTCTTTTCTTCTAACCCTAATTTCTAACTTTTTTAGAGAGAGAAACTAACTATTACAATGTAAAAATAAAATAATAATTGAAGACAAAAGATATCTTACAAGATGGTTCAATTCCCTTTTAAATACAAGCCTCTTGGAGTAGGCAACAAGTCAGAAATAAGGCCTTTGATTGGTGTAGTCTCGCAGCTATAAAAGTTGGTGGAGTTCGGGCGCACTCGGGAATTGGAACAACTTTCTGCCAGCCATTCCTTCAATCGATCGAACAGGGCTTCGATCGATCCAACACTTGCTTTGATCGATTGTAGCTGACGTGGCAAGATATTTAGGACAGTTGGCAACCTTATCCATTGAGCTGGCATCGCCTTATTTTCGATCGATTGTAGCTTCCTTTGATCGATCGAAGCTTCAACAATGCATATTTTTTGACTTTTTCAAGATTTTCTCATTAGCTCCAAAACTGAACTAAAAGGCTCTTTTTAGCCTGTTTGAACCTTATTGACCTGAAATAGACAAAAACACAAATAAGTATTAAAACATGAAAGTAAAATAGATGAATGGACTAAAATACCCTAGCTTAGGTGCTAAAATGCATCACATTTGAGCACTCATCACACCCCCAAACTTAGATATTGCTAATCCCTAGCAATGAACTATAAAGAAATTAAAGAACTAAGCAACTAAGCAACTATGAATCTAGAAAACAATAAAAGAATAACGTCACTTTCGTAGGGAACACGATTGCATTTAGCGTATGCAACAAGCCTTTTAAACCCCTAGGTTACCCTTAGTGGACGAGTGAAGTCTCGTGAGGGTTTCCAAAAATGATACCTACAAACATTAAGCTCTTTCTCACTAAAGAGGCACCAACATACAAAACAAGTATTGGGAGAAAACTACCTCAATTATGAAAATTTTCAATCATTTCCAAGCAACTCTCCAAAATTTCAACACCAAGCAAGCAAGTATGGTCCTCCATACATCAAGACAATGATCATGTAAATCAAAACAACTCTAGAATCCTTTTTAAGTGAACTAGCATCAAATATGTTGTTATCTAAGCCAACTAAAGAAATAATCACATCCGGTCTCAAGCTGGCACACAAATCTAGTACCGATCATCCAGACAAAGAATGAACCTTTTATTAAAGCTTTATTTATCTAGGTGCACTTATTTTTTCACTTAATTTTTTTTTTAAAGGATCAAAGATGGAAGCATAGTGCAATGTCGTGATCTATTAAGCTTTCTAGAAGATCAATGAGATGAGCATTAGGTCAATGACTCCCAAACCAGATGGCTTTAGGGCACTAGGTGTAGAGATACCCCGAAGGACTTACAAGCTCAAATCAACTAGGCTACAAATCGAAACAACCTCTTTCTAATCATTTCCTACTCCTCACCTTTGGTAAGAAGTCCTCACTTTATTTGCTTTTGCAAATTTCTTTTTCTTTTTTTTTTTCTTTTTTTTTTTTTTTTTAACCTAGAGTTTGGGCCCTTCACCTTTTGGGCGCGAGAAATTCAATGCTTGATGAGGCTAGAATCCTGGCTACTTAGTGAAAAAAGGGTTTATTATCCACTTTTGTCAAGAATAAAAGCTTTTAAAGCACTACTAGCTTAATTAGGATATAACCAAATCAACAATCAACAAAACATGTACCCCACAAATGAATGCTAGTGTGCGCCTGTGCTAGTGTAGAATTCTAGAGTGAATCTCAAAACGATCACAAGATCAAGATAATGTGGACCACAAATGCAAGCAAGATATCAATCTTTTGAAAAATTTATTCCTAAATGGCATTCACAAGGCATACAAGGAGTATTGGTGATAAGCGCCGAATATTGTATATTCAAGTGCCTTAATTGCATTAGTTAAGCCCATTATTTGGTCTTTGAATATATATTATCTTCATTTTTTTGTTCTTGTCTATTTTCAGGCGTATTCTTCAAAAAGAAATAAAAAGAAGACTTTAAGAGTTTTTGAAGATCAAATGCATTTCGGGTTTCAATATCTAGGGTTAGTCAAGAAAAGAGGTTCCAATGAACCTATGGAAACTCTTAGCAACGCATTTGGATGAAGAAGGACTCAATGATCTAAAGCTGAAGAAAAGCAAAACAGTTGCATTTGGGCTAAGGCATTTTGGCACCTCGTGTCCAGACGCCATACATTGTACTCGCATCCGGACGCCAAACCTTGCGTCCGGACGCTAACCTATGGGTATCAGCGCTGTCCCACTTATCTTTGGTCAAAGTTTGTTCCCTTTTACTAGGGAATTTGAATTTTGATGGGTTGGGGTTGTTTGGCCACCCATTTTGGGATTAAGAGGGGACAAAAGCCTTGGAATATTCATCATTAATTTATTAGAAAAAGATATATTGCAGAGAGGGAGAATTTTCTTAGGGTTCATGTGTTTTACTACATTCATGGGGCTGAAGTGGAATTCATCTTCTACTCCTTCAGTCGTTGAAGTTGCTGCCATGTCCATAAGGAACTAACTTCCTTTCTAAGGGGTTGGTGAAGCCCTTCCAAGTAAACATGCTTCGATTATATATTAATTTGGGGAATAATGTATGTATATGACAGATTTCATAGTCTAGAGATTTATACATAATGTAAATTGGATTTCATTCAAATAAATAAATATGTGGAATTGTTTATCTTGTCTTAGATTTCAGTTGTGCATATTTATATTCCTTGCATCTTTATAGTGAGAATAAAGATAAGACTATGGAATGGTTTTTAATGGCATATTGTGTGAAGAATTTGATAGTTTATAGCTTAGGGACGCCTTTGATGAATTATGGCTTAGTTTTTGCCTTCATGTGCATATACCATATATGTTTAGAAATTTGATAATCCATAACTTAGGAAATATGTTTTAATCTACACACTTGTTTAGGTAGAGGAAGCATGCCAAACCTTTGATGGGTTATACTTAATTCGAAATTATATGAAATTCTTGAAGAGAATGTGGTAATCATGCATTGCTACATATCATGGTTGTATACATAGCTAGTTCCCCAAGTATATTGCACTTGAGCATGTTTATGAGGTTTGTGGTGGATTCAAGTCCCTAGCTTTCTCTTTCTAAGTTTAATTCCATTTAACTTCACTTAATTTCTATTTTTGTTAACTTTTAATTCGTAACTTAAAGTGACAACTCAATCAAACTATCATCTCTTCTATATCAAACTAAAAGTAAGGGTTAGATAAACCCTTATAATAGCCCTATTCTACATTGATATATGTGCTATTGCTTTTAAGTGGTAAAAAATTATTGCCATTAACTTTTGGCGCCATTGCCGAGGATTACATATAGTTTTGTAATCAAAGTTTAAAAATTGCTTTGTGTTTGATTGTATGTATGTATATATATATATATATATATATATATATATATATATAGATATATATATTTGGGTGTGTTTTATGTTTTTAGTGTGTTTTTGTGTTACTAGGAACTAAAGACTTTCTAGGTGATCTATTGCTAAATTTGAAGTCTTAAGGACATTGGGTAAGTTTTTAAAATTTCTAGTTTATTCGTTGTTTTGCCCTTGTCGAGGCTATTGTAATTTTCTATTTTGTTCAGAGCATAGGTCCTTGTCGTGGCCATTTAAATATGCTTTTCATTATTGTTGAATTGAGGAGAAAGGGATCAATGTATGTGGATGTATTGTTGAAGGGTTGTTGTGATTGTTGTGTTTGTTAGTTGATGGTAAGTCATAGGTCATCGACTTTACCACATCTTGAGGAACCAATTGCTATTGCTTTACTCGAAATGACTCTTAGGCAACAAAGAAGGAACCTTAGGGATCCCGAAACTATAAGAGAACTTGAAATTGAAGTAGAAAATATGACTAATGAACAAGCTAATCTTGAAAATGTTAATCTCTAAAATCCTAGAATTGAAAATCCTAGAGTTGAGAATGAAAATGTAGCCTCAATGACTCTAAGGGATCACTTTGTACCCTCCATATATACATCTCTATCATGTATTGTCATGCCCAATGTCGAGGCTCATCATTATGAGATCAAATCTACCACAATCCAAATGCTTCCAATTTATCATGGGTTTGATAATGAAGACCCTTATAAACATCTTGATGAGTTCTTGGAAATGTGTTCCACCATCAAGATGAGGGACTTCCCCCAAGATGCATTTCATATGCTTCTCTTCCCATTTTCTCTAAAAGATAGAGCAAAGTATTGGTTGAACTCTCTTGTTGCAAATTTCATCACTTCGTGGGTCCAATTGCAACATGAATTTCTTAAAAAGTATTATCATGTGAGTAAGACCAACCAAATGCGTCGATCCATTCTTAGTTTTTCCCAAATTGATGGGGAACAATTTTATGAGACGTGGAAAAGACTTCAAGATTTTCTAAGGAAGTGTCCGCACCACCAAATTCCAAAGTGGCAATTGGTGCAAGCCTTCTATGATGGTTTAATTGAACCACATAGACAATTAATTGATTCTTCGTGTGGGGGCATGTTTATGTCCAAAAATCTAAATGATGCATGGACTCTACTTGAGAATATAAGTGAAAATTCTATGCAACATAGTTCTCGTAGAGCTTCTACTTCTAATGTTGGGAAGCCCTCAAATCTGTGCCAACCACGGACTCTTAGGGAAGAAGCCTCTAAAGTGGATGCCATAGCCCATAAAGTTTTTCAGCTTGTGTCACCATATCTCTCATCTTCTCAGAATTCTCCATCCAGTGCTATGTGTGCACATTGCACAAGCACTTTTTATAATGCAGAAGATTGCCCCACACCGGAGCAATTTTCTAGAGGTATGCTAGAACAGGCCAATGCCATGTTTTTTCGCCCTGGAAATAATCCTTATTCCAATACTTACAATCCGGGTTGGAGAGATCATCCAAATTTCTCGTGGAGGCAACAAGCCCCACAAAATTCATCATTTCAAGGTCATGGGCAATCAACTTAGTCTAATTCTCAGCCTAGGAACTGGTCATTCCAAGCTTCTTCAAGCTACCGTCTTCCTTCCTATAATGCAAGCTCTTCTAATCAAAATCCTGCTCCACCTCCCCCGGCCCAATTGGATGAGATATTAAACTCAAATAAGTAGATAATGACTGCCATTAGTGGTATGCAATCAACTGTGCAATTGGTTAATACTCATTCCCAATCAATAGCCAACATTGAAACCCAACTAGGACAATTGGCTACTTTTGTGAACTAGCTTCACAAGAGGGATATGGGAAAACTTCTAGCTCAACCTATGTTAAACCCGAAAGGGTAATATATGATTGATGAAATCACTCCTCCGAGAGGATCAAATCTTGAGCAACTCCAAGCAATCACTACACTTCGGAGTGAAAAAATTGTGGACAATAAGTTTGATGAAAAAATTGAAACTCTTGCTCCCAGGAATTCAAGTTTTTCACCCAAAAATTTGAAAGTTAGTCCAGAAATTCCAAATCCGCAAATCCCAAATGTTGAGATGTAATGACCTGATCATTTTCCTTCCTTTCCTTTTTCTCAGAATTTTACGGATAAATTTTTTCTATTGATTTTTCTTTTTTGAGTTCGGTTACTCGTCACTTAGTGTTATCTCGAGTGCTCAGAAATGGTTTCTAATACTCTTTCCTTTGGATTGACAACTTCTTTAACGGACTGCGTCATTTCTATATTTTTCGTTTTTTAACACTATGCACTTTTTGTCTTTTTCCCCGTTTGTCACTTTGTTGGCATAACCTCACTTTCCGTGTTTGGAGTTAAGTTTTGACTTCACGAGTTTTCATTCCAGTTGATTTCCTTGAAATGCGTAGTTTTACTTTTAGAGAAAAGCTCGCCGGTTGTTTCTTTCTCTCGTAGGGGCGTGGATGAAAGGATTTTTCAGAAACATTGATGTTTCTTAGGGTGTTTTTCAAAAATATCTTTTGAAGATATTTTGGTTAGGGGTTTTTAAGAAAATATCTTTTGGAAGATATTTTTATTCTGGGCAGTTTTGCAATTATCCCTTTTTGTAGGGGTCATTGTGCAATTAACGAAAGTTATTACAAAATTTCTCTTTTTGAGCCTGGATCCTTGTATGGGATTCATTTTAACTTTTCGTCGAGTCGTGTACTCTTAGAATTTCCCTACGGTCATTTTTCCCAGTTTTAGGGTTTTCGGCTCTAGTTATCGCCGAACTTGTTCGGGGCATATCTTTCTGCACAGGACTCAGTTTTTGACGCTGTTTCTTCCGTTGTTCATTTTTTTTCATTTTGGTTCTTTTTCATTCACAGTGTTTTACCGTTTGAGTGCGTCTGCGCAAATTCCACTTTCCTGGACCAAGCGGGGCCCGTTCGAGGCACTTTTAAGGTTTTACTATAAATAGGGGGTTTGGAAAATTAAAACATTTCATTTTCCCCTTCTTCTACACTGCTGCAGATCAGATTCCTTACCCTTCCATGGCTGTCACCCTTCTTTTCCCAAATCAACCTCCTTCCCTTAGGTATAATGCCATAGTACCTTAGTGTTTATTGTAGGCTTTGGTAAGGCGGTCCTTTCCCCCTTATTAGAAACCATTTTCGACTATTTTTGAGTTCAGGTTTGGATTTTCATGGTGTCTCAATGGTTAAAGTTGCTTCCCTCATAGTCCCTGACAAAACCTAGAAGCATTGTCGGATTCAAAACGGTTTCCTTCTGGTAGAGATTTGAGATTTCATCTTAAAGTGAGGTAGGGGATGTCTTAGGTTTACATAATTTTTGTATCGATTGTTTTATAACCTTATACAACTTGTATGCATGCCTATATAATTTATCTAAAATTTAATTTAATTATTTTCTTTGTATAAGATTTAATTCTCATGGTTGTATATAGTTTGGAATTAAATTGTGGCATGCTATTAAATTAGGCCTTGATATGTTTGTTAACATATATTAAATTGGGAGCATTTAAATAAGTATTGAAACTTTTATTTAATCTTTCACTTGTATGAAAGTCTAATTCACATGGTTGTAACTAGCATGAAATCAACTTGTAATGTGATATTAAAATAGGCATTGGTATGTACTTTAACCTATGTTAATTTGAGAGCAATTGAAGTTGTTTTAAAATCTAGAGAAAATTAATTAATTAGACTAATTAATTTTATTTTAAGTGCTTTAGTCACTTGAATGGATTTTTAACTTGATATTGTTGATGAGCTTGGCATATTATATCATATATATTAAATTGAAAATATTTGGATAAGTTTATAGAACATTATTTATTTATTTTCTTGGCATTGAGTTTAATTTACCTAGTTGTAACTAGTGTATAATTAACTTGTAATGTGGTTTTAAAGTAGGCCTTGATATGTTCATTAACATACCTTGAATTGTGAATATTTGAATGAGTCTTTAATACTTTGTTTAATTATTTCCTTGTTTGAAATTTAAGTCACCTAGTGATGCCTAGTGTAGAATTAACTTGTATCTTGAAATTAAAATAGGTCTTGATATGACCTTCAACATATATGAATTCTAAAATTTTTGGAGTTACTTTGTAATCTTGAGAATTTAATTATTTAAATTAATTAAATTCCATTTTATGCTTCCACTGAGATAATTAGGCATTGATGTTGTATACTTATTTAATTTGTAGTTTGGAACTTGTTATATGATTACATGATAGTATTCCATGAGTTGAAGTTATGATTTAACTTGTAAGTATTCACATGTACTTATATAACATTTAATATGCCATTGTAGCTTGCATGCCTAGGGCATGGCTTGTGTGTATTCCATGTGATGACCCTGGTTTTTAAGCTAGTGCGTCAGTGATGACCCAAAAGTTGATCCATTAATGGATCCCGAATGCCGAAAAAAAAATAGAAACCAAGTCTCTAGAGATACAATACGTCTCTAAGATGCCAAAGTGATCTTCTATGAGGCCACGAAACCCAATGAAAACAAATGTGGAAGTGACGTTTCAAAAACGGACACGAATGAACCTAGGGGCAAAAAGGTCATTTCCAAAATGAAAGTGGGTGCTACCGTGCATACCATTGGAAAGACAATGAAAAATTAATAAACTTAGACTTAAGAATCACTTGATTCGGAGTCCGGACGAAGAAAATATGGCTAACGGAAGAAAAAAGCCAAAAGAGTCAAAAAGAGCCAACCCAAGACCATCTAACTGGTTAGAAGACCTTTCTAACCGGTTAGGAGGCAAAAACAGAGGTGACAATATGTTGCCCAAGTACACATAACCGGTTACGATATCCACCACCCGTACACTTGACCCGTACACTTGTACTACAGTTCAACAAAAACCTGACAGAAAGGGTTTTTCGTAAACAAATGAGTTTTTGTCAGCCAAGATGACATTTTCTAGAAAAACATAAAGAAGAAACCCCTACCAAAATCAAGTTTTCTACCCAGTAACATGGACAAAAACAAAAAAAAACCATATTGTGAAATACCCAGAATACCCCTAGATCAGAAAAGGTCAAAAACTATGAAAATGCAACTTTGCACCAAGTATGCATTTGACCTTAAATGCATTTTTAGGCTAAAACAAATATGCACGCAAGTGTAAAATGACATTTAAGATGGACTACAATGGCCTACGGCCTTATTACAATCCATTTACAAAATTTGACATACCAAACCTCCATTTTTCACAAAATAGGCTATAATGGCAATACTTGAGTTTTCAAAACGTACTTATGAACTTTAAAGTTATTGGTTCTTGGCCTCATGTCATACATACAAAATAAGCATCGACAAGTGTACTTAGATACACATTACATGTTTAGAATCGAATATACACATTTTGACATATAAGGCTACAAGTGGGCATTTCAAGCCAACCTTTATAAGAATTGAACAAAACATCCAAGCATAATGAGAATCTCGAACCTTGATTCCTGTACCTGAAAAATGTCCTCACTACGTGGGTGAGTAACATGAAGCTACTCGTAAGAGATTAGCATGCAAAGACCTAACGTTTTACAAGAGTATCATATTAATGTGAAATAATTCAAAAAGGTTATACCACCTAATGTCTATGTCAAATGTGAGACTCAGGGAGCATCCTAAACTGCTTAAGAACATTTCTAGTATAAATCACATCATTCATGCAATTCAAACAGCATAGAAGCACGCTATACAAACCAACAAGATATAGATTCTCAAAGCCATCAACTCGAAATCTAAAATACGAAAACAACAAAAGTGGTCATGCCACCTAACGTTTATATTCCAAATGAATCCATAGGATCATCCCTAAGCTACATTTGAACATTTAAAGCATAACGTACTTAACAACATTAAAAACATGCAATGATTTCTTACACTTCATAATGCACAAATGTACTTTAACAACATTAAATCGCCAATAACCAAAACCACAAGTCACAATTAAACATTGGTTGTCTACTTGGAATTAAATGTGAAATCAAATAGTGGAAGACTTGGACATCAAATCTTGGAGTAAACCAAGACCTAAATGGTTATTCCGGGCACTAACCCGCTGGGAATACCACCCCGTGCGCACTAATGACTTAGAGGACTCTTGTCCCCGTCTTAGAGCCAAACTCTATCCATCACAACGTAACAATGTCCCAAGAGAATCCAAAATCAACAAGTAAGTTCACAACTTATACGCAATTAAATGATGCACGAAACCACCTTCCATGTACAAGTAGGTTGAAGCCACACAATCCATGCCTTAGAGTTTCAATTCTAAAATGACATATATAATGTTAAGTCTTTACTATGATGGAATGTACAATACAATATCATCTACTTAACAACATTGTAGCAATATGTCTACAAGGCTAATAATATCTACAATTCACAAGTCAACAATATATTCAATATTAGAAACATGTTCTCATGAATACAAATTTAACAACAATGTTATTCAATGCTTAAAGCACCACAAAGTGAATACACAACAAGTTTAAATCCATGATTTATATATAGAAACAACTTCTAAAACATAATTAAATCCATGGAACAATGAGATAGAATTTAATTAAACAAAAATAATTAAATTCTCTAGATTTCAAATCAATTCCAAATAGTCTCAAATTAATGTATGTTAAAGAACATAACATGGCCATTAACAATTTCTAGTTGAAAATCCAATGAAATGAATGAAACACTTAAAATAAAATTAATTGAACTAATTAATTAATTTTCTCTAGATTTTATAACAATTCCAAATTTTCTCAATTTAACATAGGTTAAAAAACATACCAAGGACTATTCTAATATCACATTACAAGTTGATTTCATACAAGTTACAACTATATTAATTAAACTTTCATAAAAGAAAAATATTAAATAAATGTTGCAACTCTTATTCAAATAATCTCAATTTAATATATGTTAAAAAGCATACTAAAGCCTAATTTACTAGCATGCCACAATTTAATTCTAAGTTGTATACCATCATGAGAATTAAATCTTAAACATAGAAAATAATTAAATTAAATTCTAGAACTTGAACAAAAGCATGCAAACAAGTTGTATAAGCATCAATAGCATGCAAGATAACAAAAATAGAAACCTATAACATCCTCTACCTCAATTTGAGATGAAAATCTCAATTTTCCACTGAAAGAAAAGTGCTCCAAATTCGACGATACTCCTAAGTTATGTCGAGGACAACGAGGGAAGCAACTTTAACCCTTGAGGTACCATGAAAATCCAAATCCAAACTCGAAACCTGAACTCAAAAATGGTCAGAAAAGGGTTCTAATAAGGGGGAAAGGAAGATCTCACCAAGACCTACAATAAATGCTAAGGCCCTACGGCATTTACCACGAGGGAAGAGGCCGGAAAAAGAAAAAGAAGGGTGGCAGCCCAAGGCTACCATGTATGGCCGGCCAAGGAGGGAGGAAGAAGATGAAAAAGTTAACTTTTCATTTCATAACCCCCTATTTATAGGAAAACCCTAAAAGTGTCCCGAACGGGTCTTACCGGGTTCGGAAAAGTGAAAACTGAGCATACGCACTCCAACAGCAAAACTCTGTGAATGAAAAAGAATCGAAATGAGAAAAGATAAATAACGAAGAAACGATGTCGAAAACCGAATCCTAAGCAAAGAGATATGCCCCAAACAAGTTCGGCAGCAACCGAGGCCAGAAACCCTAAAACTGGGAAAAAATGACCAGAAGGGAATTCTAAGAGTCCACGACTCGATGAAAAGTGAAAATGAATCCCGTACAAGGATCCAGGCTTAAAATAAGGCATTTTTGCAATAACTTTCATTAATTACACAATGGCCCCTCTAAAAAGTGATAACTGCACTAATGACCCAGAATGAAAAAATCTTCGAAAAAGATTTTCTTAAACACCCCTGAAATAAAATATCTTCAAACGATATTTATGAAAAACACCACAGGAAAAGAAAATGTTTCTGAAAAACTATGCATCTATGCCCCCATGGACACCTGAAGCAACCAGAGTACCTTTTTACAAAAGTAAATATATGTATTTCGTGGAAACCACTTAGAATGAAGGCATGTGAAGTCAAAAACCAACTCTGAACACAGAAAGTGAGGTTGTGCCAAAAAGTGAGCAACGGGGAAAAAGACGAAAAGTGAATAGTGACCAAAAAGTGAAAATATGGAAATGACTCGGTTTGTAAAGGAAGTTGTCAATCCAAAGGAAAGAGTCTCGGAAACCATTCCCGAGCACTCGAGATGACACTAAGTGACAAGAAACCGAACTTAGAAAGGAAAAGATCAACGGAAAAAAATATCCATGAAACTCTGAGAAAAAAGGAAAGGAAGGAAAATAACCAGGTCATTACATTCCATGACTTGGTAGTGCATGGTAATTGATTTTGTGCATTGTGTATATGTGATATACTTGTTGCATAACTTGATAATTTTTGAAAATCTTGTATGAACATTGAAAATTGTTACAGCTAGGGCATGGTTTTAGTACAGGGGATAAGAGTTCCCTCTATTTCATATAATGCGCACTGGGTGGTACCCTGAGGGCTAGTAACTCAAAAACACCAATATAACGGTTTTATTCTGGGTTTAGTGTGCACTAGGTAGTACCTTGCGGGCAAGTAACACTGGATCGCTTATTTGGTCATTGAGACCTTATGTCCTTTGTCTTTCCACCATTAGTTGATTTCGTATTCAATTCCTAGTTATAATTGTGGATTAGTTTTAACTTGTACTTGGATGCATGATACTTCATTTCTTGCTTAGTATACTTGTACGCCATATATCTAAAATGCTTAGTGTACTTGGATTCGTATACTTGTATGCCATGTATGTCAACATTGCTTAGTATACTTAGAAATGCATACTTGAATATATATGTTGCATTTCCATTTCAATATTGCTTAGCGTACTTAGTGTCTACACTGGTATATTGATGATTTACTATAAAGATAATCTAGTATACTTGTGTCTTGCATACTTATCTTAAGTGCATTTTAATTTTGATTGAATACTTGTGTGATACCCCTCGGATCCGAGACACAGGTTGATCAGGTCCAGGCCCAAACCTGAGGGATATCAAACAATTAATATGTTAAAATGAACACGGAATACAAAGTGAATTTAAGAAATAAAATTTAAGCTAAAAGAGACTATATATAAATCCTTTAAAATTTGAATACTGAAAATCTGACAATCCAAAACTCCATAAATTTAACAACTCGGGAATCCAACTCTAGTGGACCCCTAATAAAAATCCAAACGGAATTAAAACAACTGAAAGAACATCCTGAGATACGCTATGGAAAGAAATCCTACGTCGCCGGTAGAGTGAGTAGAAACATCTGCTCAGCACGAACACGTATAAGTTTGGAACTATCGTGTACCTGAAAAATAGAAGTGGGTCAGGCCCACGCGCAAGTTCTATACTACTACAATCCAAACAGAGGCCCGATACGCATGTACACCCTAAACAATTCAACAATAGCTAATAGTCCATAAATATATATATAGTCACACTAAAGGACTCTCACTGGACTACAGGCCGGTCTCAACCTAAATAGAGGTAACATGCTAAAAACGCACACTAAGTGCGCATGTGTACCTAAGCCTAAACAGGGTACACCTCCAACCATCGTATCCAGCTATGCATCCCAATGCATATACGCTCCCTAACCATCGATCCTGAGACTTAAGCTCATATCGTGGTACAATAACAATATATTTAAAATCCATCCCGTATCCTAGTAGTGCCGCTCAACTAGTTGTTGCCATGACACTACAATTTAATAGGATTTAACCTTTGGTTAATGCATTCCTAAATCCAGAGTAGGTAGGTTTTGGTATTTTGAATCCAAACCGTCCCTAGTATGCCACCGTCCCATACCGGTGCATACTCTAACCATCTAGCAGTTGATAATACAGACAACTAAAGTAATTATGAACTAAATCCATACATCCAACAATTGATACCAACAGTAATAATGTAAGCATCGATAAGTAGAGTAAAAGTATATACCTAAACATGCTTAGTACATACAGTTCCATAGAACCAGGTATACTATTACATGTAAATCTTAACAGCGTTTAATAACCAGCAGTTGATAATACAGATATTAAAATAAATATCAACTAAGTTCATAACTCCAACAATTGATACTAACTGCAATCATGAAAACATCAAAAACAAAAATACAGTAGGTATATAGACATGTTTAACCTATAGTGTTCCCAGAATCCAATAATGCTAGGTTTGTTTAAAACCTAAATCACTCGATACCAACTCATCCAAAACAAATATAATTCAAGTACATGATCATGATATGAAGTGAAACATGTTTTAATTATATTAACCGTCTCAGAAAATTACTAACAGAATCTTTAAACTCTAAACAGTGTATTAATTGATTTAAACCATCTACTGTCCGAGCTACCCAAGTAATTAGTTTATTAACACCTCTTGGGACCTTAATAATTGTCTCTAAGCATCATCCATACATCCCACATACATCGCGAAACCCAACTGAAACCACAGAAAACCAATCACTGTAACCAAAACTGACTGAAAACGAAAAAAAAAAAAAATGAAAAATGCATAAAGGAGCCGGCTCCCTAAAGTTTGGAGCCGCCTCCTTTAGCATTGGAGCCGGCTCCAAACCAAAAGGAGCCGCCTCCAACTTAAAAGGAGCCGGCTCCCTCCTAGGGAGAGCCGGCTCTCTCCCTCGTCTTCTGTGATTCCGACGTCTTCTGCACCTTTTATATCCTTTTACTATGGTTTCCAGAGGTTGAAACTAAACCTCTATATATTTCCAGTCTGTGTTTAAGCCCTTATTACATCACCCTCTATATATTTCCAGTCTGTGTTTAAGCCCTTATTACATCACCAACATGAATTTAAACAAAAATTTATGCAAGTAAAGTTCATGTTGTAATTGGTTTCCAAGCATACAACACATACTGATATGTTTCAGTTTTAGCACGAACAGAAAACATTTTTTTTTTAATTAATTCAATTTAATCCTAGAACTGTTTAAGAATGCAAAGAACACGAAACCTAAGGGAGAGAGTAAGGATAGAACTTGCCTTACACTGACGTTTGTCTCAAATTTTCGGCGAATCCTCTGTTCGCTCTCTGTTCTTTCCTAGCCATCTCCAAAACTTCTCTCAACCTTACAATGTCATAAGTTTATTCTAAAACCCTAGGTAGACAACTTAGGTGAATATTTATAGGCCACACTAATCCTAGGCTCTCTTAAACCCTAATTGGATTTACTCAGCCCATATAGAGAACTAGGTTAATCAATGTCGGCTACTTATGAACTGTGTATACCTAATGGAACTATATAGCAGTCCCGTGAAAACTAACTAAATTTAATTAAATAAATGCATACCATTAATCAATAATTAAAACAACTAATTAAAACAAAAACAATTAAACAACAATTAAGTGATCAGTAATCAATACAATTAAAGCAATAATTAAAACCATTAAATAAAAACAACTACAATTAAATCACTGAAACAAACACAAATACACTTAACCAATTAAAAATTGAAATTTAAACAATAAAATAATAGCAGTACTATCCTTTTGAAATTAGGGGTATTACATTCTTCCCCCCTAACAAAAGGAATTCCGTCCTCGGAATTCGCTCTTACCTTCTTCCAAAATTTCAGGAAACTACGAGCGAATGACGTCCTCCCATTCCCAAGTAGACTCAGTCTCATTGTGATGACTCCACTGGACATGAACTAAAGGGATAACTTTATTACGAAGGATTTGATCCCGACGGTCGACAATCCGACACGGGGGCTCCAAATAAGTTGCATCCGGCTGCAACTCAATCTCCCCAACATCAATATGCTGATACTGATCCTTATCTCGCAGAAATTTCTGCAATATGGAAACATGGAGTACATTATGGACGCGATCCAAAGTATCCAGAAGTGCCAACCGATAAGCGACAACTCCAACTCGATCCGTAATCATGAATGGACCGACAAATCGCGGTGACAACTTCCCTTTCTTCCCAAAGCGTATTACTCCTTTCGTAGGAGACATTTTGAGTAAAACCTAATCCCCAGCTTGAAACTCCAAAGCGCGAGTGCGACGACCAGCATAGCTCTTCTGCCTACTCTGAGCAGTATGCATGCGATCCTTAATAAGAGCTATCTTCTCAGAAGTATCCTTGATGACGGTCGGCCATATAATGCCTCAAATGTTGCCATCCCAATAGTCTTCTGGAAACTATTGTTATAAGCAAACTCCACAAGCGGTAAATAATCCTCCCAGTGGCCCTTGAAATCAAGAACACACGACCGGAGCATATCCTCCATAATCTGATTCACCCTCTCAGTCTGTCCATCAGTCTGAGGATGATAAGCAGTGCTAAGATGCAACTCTGTACCCAAAGCCTGCTGAAAACTCTTCCAAAATCCAGATACAAAGCTCGAATACCTATCTGATATAATAGACAATGGAATGCCATGTAACTTCACAATCTTAGTAATGTAAAGTCTCGCCAACTACTCCGAGGTGAAGTCAGTGCGAATAGGCAAGAAGTGAGCTGATTTCGTCAGTCGGTCCACAATAACCCAAATGGAATTGTGATCCTTGAAGGAATTTCTCAACCCTTCCACAAAATCCATAGAAATGCTCTCCCATTTCCACTCCGGTATCCGTAGTGGCTGTAAAGCTCCTAGCGGCCTCTGGTGATCAATCTTGACCATCTGACAAGTACTATATCGTGAGACAAATAGAGCAATGTTCTGTTTCATACCTGCCCACCAAAACTACCACTTCATATCCTGAAACATCTTGTTGCCTCCTGGATCAACAGAGAACTCAGAGTGGTGAGTCTCAGTCATCATATCCTTCCTCAAATCATCAGCAGAAGGTACCATTAATCGTCCCTTGTACCTCAAACCTCTATCAGGCCCAACGTAGTAGAATGGAACCTCTCTAGAAGCTATCTCTACAACCTTGTCAATGCACTGCTAATCCGTGAGTTGTGCTTACAAAACCTTGCGAATGATGGAAGGTGTAACCACCATGCAAGCCATAAAAGCATCCGACAACTTATCTATATTCTTCAAAGCATTCCACTCAGTGGTGAATAAGGCAGAAAGACTACCAACAGGTCGGCGACTGAGTGCATCTACCACCACATTCGCTTTCCCTGGATGATACTGTATAGAAAAGTGATAATCCTTTACAAACTCCAACCATCTGCACTGTCTCATATTCAACTCCCGCTGAGTGAATAAATACTGCAAACTCTTGTGATCACTGAATAATCTGAAGGACTCACCCAACAAATAATGCCCCCATATGCCAAGGCAAAGACCACAGCTGCCAATTCCAAATCATGTGTGGGATAATTAAGCTCATGAGGTTTAAGCTTCCGAGATCTATATGAAATAAGTCGTTTCTCCTGCATTAAAACACATCCAAGACCCTGCAAAGAAGCATCTGTATAGACTAGATACTCTATCCCGCTCTGTGGGTAAACAAAACCGATGCAAAAGTTAACTTAGTCTTCAGCTCATCAAAAGCTCGCTGACAGTGTTCATCCCACATGAACTGTACACCTTTTTTAGTTAGGTACGTGTGTGGTCCAGCTATTTTAGAGAACCCCTGGATGAACCTCTGATAATATCCCGCCAAACCGAGGAAACTCCGAATCTCGGTAGGTGAAGTAAGCTGTCCCCACTCAACCACGACTGAAACCTTGGCTAGATCTACTGCTATTCCCTTTTCAGACACCACGTGACCTAGAAACTTCACTTCCCGCTGCCAAAATTCACACTTCTCGAACTTGGCAAATAACTGGTGTTCACGAAGCGCCTACAATACTATGCCAAGATGTCTCACATGATCGTCTTCAGACCTAGAATAAATCAAGATATCATCAATGAAAATAATGATAAACTAATCTAAATAAGCCCTGAAGACTCTGTTCATTAAGTCCATGAACACTGCTGGTGCGTTAGTTGTCCCAAATGGCATGACACGGAACTCATAAGAACCATATCTCGTGAGAAACGCTGCCTTAGGAATATCCTACTCCCTAACCCTCAGTTGATGATACCCAAAACGTAGATCAATCTTGGAGAAATATATGGCACCCCTTAACTGATCAAACAAATCATCGATCCTGGGTAGCGAATACTTGTTATGAATAGTAACCTTGTTCAACTCCCTGTAATCAATACACAGGCGAAGCGAACCATCCTTCTTTTTCACAAACAAAACTGGTGCTCCCCAGGGTGAAGTACTCTTACGAATGAAACCCTGGCTGAGTAATTACTGAATCTGATCCCTTAGCTCCCTCATCTCTACTAGTGCTATCCTATACGGTGCCCTAGCAATAGGCATAGTGCCTGGAGCTAAGTCAATTATAAAGTCGATCTCACGACTAGGTGGCAACCCTGGAATCTCCTGAAATATATCCGGAAAGTCTTTTACAATTGGTATACGATCCAATGATACAGTAACCTCCTTCTCTATTTCCTCCTCCACATGGAACAAATACATGTTACCGCCCCCATTAGAACGTGGCATAGCTACAACATACATATCCTGACCAGGTATGGTGAACACAATAGACCTATCAAAACAATTAACTTGGGTATGGTAGTGAGATAACCAATCCATCCCAAGTATCACGTTATAAGTGTGCATGTCCAAGACCAGTAGATTAGTTAGAAATCTGAGTCTGCCAACATCTAGTGTCACAGGCCCATCACTCTCATGTAAAATGGCTGTATTGCCCAATGGTGTAGAAATACCCTAAGGTCTAGTGCATACCCTCGTCCTCATCCTAGATAAAATAACAAAAGTCCTAGCTACAAATGAGTGTGTAGCACCCGTATCAAATAAAATATGTCAATGCAAACTATGAATAGGAAACTTACCCTCAACAGCCTGAGGTGCCTGAACATCATGTGGCACGGGGTTGTACACCCTGCCATAGTGTAACTGCTGTTGTGCCTATCCTTGAGTCTACGGTAGTGCCGGTAAAGCCAGATGTGTCTGTCCCTGAATCCGTAGAACCTGTGGAGCTGGTAAAGGCACTAGTGCCCTCTGCCCCTACTGCACATGCGGTCCCTGTAGGACACTGCCTGGAAGTGTGACCATACTCTCCACAAGTATAGCAACTACCCTGGAAAGTACCAAATGGGTTCCTCTGCCGGTTAGCCTGTGGCTGACCTTGTCCTACCTGTGGTCCCCCATTCTGCTGTCGCTGAATAGGAGCTACATCCCTGGGAGTATTTGATCCACCCTTGTGCTTCTTCCAAGGCTACTGTCCTTGGAACTTACCCTTGTCATTCTGTCGGTGACTGTTCCCATTCCCTTTCTCAGCTGACTAATTAGCAGAGTCTTTGTCACCCCGCTTCTCACCCTTGGCCTGTCTGATATCCACGGTCAACTGATACTGCTGTAGAGCGGCGTCTACCACCTGAGCATAGGTAATATAGGCTGGACTACCCGTAATAGCTCTCTTGATAGACCATATCAGTCCCTTGACAAAACTATTGCGCTTCTTCTCCTCTGTATCCACCTCCTCTGGTGCAAAAAGAGACAAGTGTGTGAACTGCTGCTCATACTCTGCCACTGTCATGTTTCCCTACTGCAGATTAAGAAACTCAGTCCTTATAGCTACCCTGACTACATAAGGGAAGTACTTCTCTTCAAAGTGTGCACTGAACTCATCATAAGTCAATGCCATCCTCTCCTTTATGGTGGTAACTGACTCCCACCACTGTAGTGCATCCCCAACTAGCTTGAAGGTAGCAAGCATCTATTTCTGAACCTCCGTGCACTGAACCAAGCGAAGATGTCACTTGATATCCTGTTTCCACTGGTGAGCTGCTCTCACATCAGTGGAGCCTGTGAACTCAGGTGGGCTCCCCTTTGTGAAAGAACTCCTGGCCTTCTCCCAAGTATCAGTCTGAACAACTGGTGCTGGTAACGGTGCCGGCTATACCTGAGGCTGATTCCGATGTGCAGCTGTTACCCCAGCCTCTATAACCGGAGCAATGAGGTCAGTGATGTGAGAAGGATACTATGGATCTCCTCCTTGATCCCGAGTCTGTTGAACTGCCTCCTAAACCTGACCATCACCATCCTGAAACCCAAGCCTTTGATGCTCTTCCTCCATTTGCTGACGCCGTTGGAGATATTGTTACCTACGAGACGCTCTCCTTTCCTTCTTAGTTCCTTGCATGTTCTGTCCTTTTCTAGCGTTAACCATCTGTTAACACGAAAAGACAGACATTAGTACCATTTCTAAATGAACCGTAAGGAATACAATGAATCCTAAACTTAAGCTCTAATAAAGAGAAAACGTTACGTGGAAGACTTAATACGAAACATCCTAGAGACATTTGAACCTGGAGTGCTCTGATACCAACTGTGATACCCCCCGGGTTGATCAGGCCCAGGCCCAAACCCGAGGGATATCAAACAATTAATATGTTAAAATGAACACAGAATACAAAGTGAATTTAAGAAATAAAATTTACACTGAAAGAAACTATATATAAATCCTTTAAAATTTGAATACTAAAAATCTGACAGTCCAAAACTCTATAAATTTAACAACTCAGGAATCTATCTCTAGTGGACCCCTAATAAAAATCCAAACGGAATTAAAACAACTGAAAGAACATCCTGACATAAGCTATGGAGAGAAATCCTATGTCGTCGGTAGAGTGAGTAGAAACCTCTGCTCAGCACGAACACGTCTAAGTTTGGAACTGTCGTGTACCTGAAAAATAGAAGTGGGTCAGGCCCATGCGCAAGTTCAATACTACTACAATCCAAACAGAGGCCCGATATGCATGTACACCCTAAACAATTCAATAATAGCTAATAGTCCGTAAATATATATATAGTCACACTAAAGGACTCTCACTGGACTATAGGCCGGTCTCAACCTGAATAGAGGTAACATGCTAAAAACGCAAACTAAGTGCGCATGTGTACCTAAGCCTAAACAGGGTACACCTCCAACCATCGTATCCAGCTATGCATCCCAATGCATATACGCTCCCTAACCATTGATCCTGAGACTCAAGCTCATATCGTGGTACCATAACAATATATTTAAAATCCATCCCATATCCTAGTAGTGCCGCTCAACTAGTTGTTGCCATGACACTACAATTTAATAGGACTTAACCTTTGGTTGATCCATTCTTAAATCCAGAGTAGGTAGGTTTTGGTATTTTGAATCTAAACCGTCCCTAGTATGCCACCGTCCCATACCGGTGCATACTCCAACCGTCCAGCAGTTGATAATACAGACAACTAAAGTAATTATCAACAACATCCATACATCCAACAATTGATACCAACAGTAATAATGTAAGCATCGATAAGTAGAGTAAAAGTATATACCTAAACATGCTCAGTACATACAGTTCCATAAAACCAGGTATGCTATTACGTGTAAATCTTAACAGCGTTCAACAACCAGCAGTTGATAGTACAAATATTAAAGTAACTATCAACTAAGTTCATAACTCCAACAATTGATACTAACTGTAATCATGAAAACATCAAAAACAGAAATACAGTAGGTATATAAACATGCTTAACCTATAGTGTTCCCAGAATCCAATAGTGCTAGGTTTGTTTAAAACCTAAATCACTCGATACCAAGTCATCCAAAAAAAATATAATTCAAGTACATGATCATGATATGAAGTGAAACATGTTTTAATTATATTAAGCGTCTCAGAAAATTGCTAACAGAATCTTTAAACTCTAAGCAGTGTACTAATTGATTTAAACCATCTACTGTCCGAGCTACCCAAGTAATTAGTTTATTTAAACCTCTTGGGACCTTAATAATTGTCTCTAAGCATCATCCATACATCCCACATACATCGCGAAACCCAACTGAAACCACAGAAAACCAATCACTGTAACCAAAACTGACGGAAAACGAAAAAAAAAATGAAAAATGCATAAAGGAGCCGGCTCCCTAAAGTTTTGAGCCACCTCCTTTAGCATTGGAGCCAGCTCCAAACCAAAAGGAGCCACCTCTAACTTAAAAGGAGCCGGGTCCCTCCTAGGGACAGCCGGCTCTCTCCCTCGTCTTCTCTGATTCCGACGTCTTCTGCACCTTCTATATCCTTCTACTATGGTTTCCAGAGGTTGAAACTATACCTATATATATTCCCAGTCTGTGTTTAAGCCCTTATTACATCACCAACATGAATTTGAACAAAAATTTATGCAAGTAAAGTTCATGTTTTAACAGGTTTCCAAGCATTCAACACATACTGATATGTTTCAGTTTTAGCACGAACAGAAAACGTTTTTTTTTTAATTAATTCAATTTAATCCTAGAACTATTTAAGAATGCAAAGAACACGAAGCCTAAGGGAGAGAGTAAGGATAGAACTTGCCTTACACCGACGTTCGTCTCAAATTTCCGGTGAATCCTCTATTTGCTCTCTGTTCTTTCCCAGCCGTCTCCAAAACTTCTCTCAAACTTACAATGCCATAAGTTTATTCTAAAACCCTAGGTAGACAACTTAGGTGAATATTTATAGGCCACACTAATCCTAGGCTCTCTTAAACCCTAATTGGATTTACTCGGTCCATACAAAAAACTAGGTTAATCAATGTTGGCTACTTATGAACTGTGTATACCTAATGGAACTATATAACAGTCCGTGAAAACTAACTAAATTTAATTTTATAAATGCATACCATTAATCAATAATTAAAACAACTAATTAAAACAAAAACAATTAAATAACAATTAAGTAATCAGTAATCAATACAATTAAAGCAATAATTAAAACCATTAAATAAAAACAACTACAATTAAATCACTGAAACAAACACAAATACACTTAACCAATTAAAAATTGAAATTTAAATAATAAAATAATAAAATAAATACCAGATCTATCCTTTTGAAATTAGGGGTATTACAACTTGTGTACGTATACTTGTATATTGATTACCTTGTTGCGTTGTACCTCATGCTCCTATGTTGTTTAAATTGCATGAATGATGTGATTTATGTTAGAAATGAACTAAGGTAGCTTAGAATGCTCCCTGAGTCTGACCTTTGACATAGACGCTAGGTGGCATGATCGTTTGAATTAAATTATATCAACTTAATTAGTTTGTAAAACGTTAGGTCTTTGCATGCTCATCTCTTACGAGTAGCTTTATGTTACTCATCCATGTAGTGGGGACATTTTTCAGGTACAGGAATCAAGATTTGGGGATTCACATTATGCTTGGAAGATTTGTAGATTTAAATTTCATGATTCATGCAAATGTTAGCATGAAATGCTAATTGTAGCTTTATATGTCAAAACTTGTATATTGGCTTCTAAATATATAATGTGTATATAAATACACCTTTTGGATTGTATTTGACATGTATGAGATGAGGCCATAGGCCATGGACATTTATTTTGTATTCTAAGCATATTTACTTTCATGCTATTTTATTGAAAAATAGAAAATGCAATACTTTAACATCACTACATTTGCATGGGTGATGGGAAGTGGGTTTTAACACTTCCATAGAGTCTTATCAATCATACATGAAGTGTGGCCAAAGGCCAAATGGTCATTTGAAACTATTTTATAATTTTAAGTTTCAAATTTAAAAGTCTTTTTTTTTTAGGTATTTTGAGGTTCGGATAGGTCGTATTTTGCATCGGCCATTTTTGGAAGTCGTGGACCATTACCGCGCACTTAAAAATACTAAATACGTTTGCGTGCATGATTATTTTAGCACATAATACCATTTAGGGTCAAATGAACACTTGATGCAAAGTTGTTCATTTTTTTTTCATCGTTTCTAACCTATCTAATCTAGGGGCATTTTGGAAATTTTTTTCGAAAAATAAATTTCATCCTTGACATAGTCACATAGAAAACGTGAATTTAGTGGGGGTTTCTTCACAACATGTTTTTAGAAAATGCCGTCTCGGTCTCAAAAACCCCGTGTCAAATCTGATTTTCTGTGCTCACATGTTTTTTTTGAAAAAGTTTGATCTAGGGGCATTCTGGGCATTTCAAATCATATTTTAAATATTTCTTTTGACATGGTCAGCATGGAAAGATTATTTTGAGGGGGGTTTCTTCTTCATGTTTTTTTAAAAAAATGTCATTTAGTGCCTCAAAACGGCACATGAATTTCAGCCTTTTGCCTAGGTCACTATTTACTGCTGTCAAAGCACTATTCACGACCGCGGCGACGTCAAAATTTTGCTTTGACTTTTCTCTTGCATCCGGATTCCGAATCAAGTGATTCTTGAGTCTAACTTGATTAATTTTTCGCTATCTTTCCAATGGTGTACTCAGTAGCACTCAAATCTTGCTTAAAAAAATACTATTTTGGCCTTGGGGCTAAACTTGTCCGTTTTTATCGTCGCTTCTGCTTGTTTTCCTTTTGTTTCCATGGCTTCATGAGAAGTCATGATTGTGTCTTAGGGATGATGTACATTGCTGGAGATGTTGTTTCCATGTAAAAGACTATTTTGCCCTTGGGGGATTTATTTGGTCTTTTTATGATTTTTTGCTTCCGTATTTGCTCTCGTTGAGATCCGTGGCCTCATGGAAGGTCTCTTTGGCGTCTTAAAGTTGTATTACATCTCTAGAAACTTGTTTTCTATTTTCGCTTCTGCATTCGGATTCGTTATCAGGTCAAAATTCAATTCATCACAGGACGCACTAGCTTGAAAAACCAGGGCAGTCTCTGTGGTATCAGAGCTCCAAGGTTTGAATATCTTGGATGATGGGTTTTGGGTGCATATCATGCTTGTGTTGCCATGCTCTATGTTTTTAATTACTTCTTGATAAGATGTTTTGATTTAATAACATGTTTGTTTGCTTATGTGGCAACTTGTTTAGAAGCTTATCTTAACCGCTTTAGCATATGATTTATGCTTGTTTATCTTAACATATGATGCATACTTGTTTATCATAGCATGTTGTATATGCTTGTTTGCCTTAGCATATTATTTATGCTTGTCGACATTGTCCATGCTTATTTGTGTTATCATGTTATTTAAGCTTGTCTGCTTAGCATGTTGTATATGCTTGTTCGTTGTTATGTTGTATACTAGATGTTTACTTTTTATGTCTTGTTGACATTGCATATTGTTCCAGCTTGGTAGGTGGAGATTCTTGGGGTTTGTCATATCCCTTGGATATATTCTTGTCGTGCAGAGTTTCTTCCTTGGGTAGGAGAAATTCATTCTGTAAGGACCATGACGGGAACCTTCTTGTCCTTTTTGTCAGTTTGGTTGTTTCGAGACCTTAGTCTGACAGTTGATGCGAGTAAGGCTCATGTGAGTATAGAATTACGGTCTTTGTTTGGTGGAGTGAGACGCAAGCCAAGGAGGCACCGTTTCATTTCCTTTTCCCTTCATGGCTTCACGACGTGGTTGGGGAGTGTCCGAGGTGTTGGTATCTTCTCTTAGGGTTTCATGGTGACTTAGATGTGATGATGTTATTGGGGTCTTGTTTCTGTTGCCATGGGATGATGAGTCGGGATTGACTCAAGTCTTTCCTTGGGGTTTGGGAGGTTTGTCTTCGTGAGCCTCGACGATAAGGTTCTCCTGTCTCTTCCTTTTTAGAGTGATGATTAGGGATTTGATAGGTGCATGACCCAGGATCTTTTTTGTCTTGCCTTGGGCTGCTCTTATGAGCGAAGGCTGGGGTGTGAGTGGTTTCGTGTAATTAATTGCGTTAGTGCAATTAATTACTCTCCCTTGTCATTTTAGGGTTCTGATAGAATCCTACCCAGTTCTCATCTTGAGTTCTTTGTTGATGTCTCGTAATGGCTAGTGTTGGAACTATCCATTGCGTCATTGTTTTGTTTTGTGTGGCATTAGGATTCCACCTTAGGTATGAGCTAGTCTTGGGGAAGACTTGTAGACTCTTTGTTTCGGGAACCTTAGTGTTCATTCTAGGAGATGTTTCCTTTCCTTACGGTGAGAGATTGAACCCATCCGGGTTTTTTTTTTGGGTTCACTTTTAATAAGTTCGTCCTTTTGAGAGACATTTTATGAGTCGTGACATGGTCACGTTATATATATATGTTTCATGACTGATTGTTTTACTTAGTTCATGCTTTATCATTCCTGTATTGTGCCTGGGGTTATGTGACCTTGGTTGTCGAGATTATCTGTGTGAGCTTGATCCGGTGTCTGGATTCCTAGGCGTAGCCTTGTAAATAGGTCAGCTTTAGGATGACGTGGAGGATTTTGGTTTGTTTTCCTTGTTGGGAGTCATTGTGACTAGGGCGATGGGGATGTTGTTTGATTTCGTAAAGGTCGATCCATTGGCTTGAGGGCACAAACTTGTCAAGCTTTGGATTCGTGACTGGTGCTGTTGACAATGGTATTTTGAGACTTGGGGTTGTCAGTTTTCTGGTATTGAGGATTTAAGGCCTTAAGCGTAGCGGTACTTATGGCATTGTTGTCAGAGTTTTAGAATTAGCCATGATGGTCCGATCGGACATCTTTGGACCATATCTAAACTCTCACAAAATGCCTGGTCTCTGTGGTGTTTTCGGTAATGATCGTTTTTGATATTGATGTCATTTGTGTCGATAGGTTTCATGGCTAAGCTTGTTGGGGTCAGGTGATGAATTAAGGCTTTATACTATTATGCTACTATACAAGTTATGTGTGGTGGGCGAGTGCTAGTTGCCATCGATGCTACCTTGCATTACCTAGCTAGTAATGTAAGCATGGGCGGGCACTAGATGCTATTGATGCTACCACACCTTGAGTACATTGTAGGTGGGTTCTAGTCGCTATTCGTGCTGCTATGTTGCTTCTGGTCATGTTCTTGGTTTTGGCATGTGGTTGCCTTGGTCTTCTTTGGAAGGTTGACATTGGGTTGTATGTCAATTCGTTTAGTGAGGTGTTATCTTTCTGATCGTGGTTTCGCGTTCCTTTAGTTGGATCTTGAGGTTTCTGGGGTTGCCCTTTTGTACATTGTGATCTTTTTCTCGGTGTGACCTTGTGTTCGGTCCTTTTTCGGTTCTTCCTGTGATGTTCCTAATTTAGGGGACAAAATTTCCTTATGGAGGGTAGGTTGTAATGACCCGGTCATTTTCCTTTCTTTCCTTTTTCTTAGAATTTTACGGATAAATTTTTTCCTTTGATTTTTCTTTTCTGAGTTTGGTTACTCGTCACTTAGTGTCGTCTTGAGTGCTCGAAAATGGTTTTCGAGACTCTTTCCTTTGGATTGACAACTTCCTTAAAGGACCGCGTTATTTCCACATTTTTCATTTTTCAACACTATGCACTTTCGTCTTTTTCACCGTTTGTCACTTTGTTGGCATAACCTCACTTTCCATGTTTGAAGTTGAGTTTAGACTTCACGAGTTTTCATTCCAGTTGATTTCCTTGAAACGCATAGCTTTACTTTTAGAGAAACGCATAGCTTTACTTTTAGAGAAAAGCTCGCTGGTTGTTTCTTTCTCCCGTAGGGGTGTGGATGAAAGGATTGTTCAGAAACATTGATGTTTCTTGGGGTGTTTTTCTGTGGCGGCCCAAGTTTTTCAACCCGGTGCGTCAGTGATGAACCAAAAGTTGATCCGATAACGGATCCGAAATGCGAAAGCAAAAGATAAAATCACAGTCTACAAAGATATAAATCATCCCCAAAACACCAATGTGACCTTCCATGAAGTTACGGAACTTAAATGAAACGAAAGTGGAAACAAAGGTCAAAACGGGCAAAATCCATTAACTTAGGGACAAAATGGTTAATTCACAATTAAGAAGAGAAACTTGATTTTCAACAAGTCAAACAAGGTGAATACAACCTAATCTAGCCATTTTACAACATTTTAAGAGGTTTCAAGAACATTGGACAAGAATCCCACAAAATGCCCTTTCCCGGTTTAAGCGAAAACTGACCCTACTTTACTAAAATATGAATAACTCCCACTGTGATTGGAATCTGAGAATGGCATAGGTACCAATTGAAAGCTGACTCAAAATCATTGAGTTTAGGCTCAAGAATCACCCCCTTTGGGTTAGAAATGAAGGAGATATGGCCGTTTGAAGTCCGAACAACAGTGTTGAAACAAAACTGAAGTGTGCTGTGTATGGAAGCTATTGAGGTTGACCGAAATAGCCATTTTGGTTGACCAAAATGACCAAAAATTCTCCTAAAATCCTGAAGGTGAAGAAAAATCACTTCGGTCGACCGAAATGAACCATCGGTCGACCGAAATGGACCTGAAACTCCAATATGGCTACTGGAATACATGTTTTACTGTTCAAATGAAACCAAAAAGGGAATCGGTCGACTGAACTAGCATTTTGGTCAACTGAAATGGCTCGAGAAAGTGCCTATGAACCTGTTATGCACCAAAATGAAGAAGAAGCCCCTAAGCTTTATTTGAATCCCTCATAGTATAATCAAATTTAATAATGTGCTATTGTGTGATGATGTGAACATACACACAAATGTAATATGACATTTTAAACATATTACAATGGCCTACGGCCTCATTATATCACATTTATAATATTTGATATGCCAAACCTCAAAGTTAGAAAAATTACATTTCAAAGGCAAAACTTAGAATTTAAATGCATACACTTGAACTTAGAAGCTTGTGGCCCTTGGCCTCATGTAATACATATCAATTAGGTTCCAAATAGTGTATCTAAGTACACTTTACATGTTATAAGACAAAAATGACATAATTGCACCTAACTAAGTATTACAACGTTAAAAATGAAACTTAAACATGCTAACACTTGCATGTGAACAAGAATGCTTTAAAAGAAGCTTCAAATCTATGAGTCACCCAAGGCAAATGCAAATCTCCAATCTTGAATCCTGTACCTGAACAAATCCCCCAGTAACTTCGGGGTGAGTAAACAAGTTTACTCGTACCGAATGAGCATGTATCGACTCGATTTCTTTATAGATTTTTATAACAACATGAAACAATTCAAAAGGGTCATACCACCTAACGTCGATGTCAAAGGTGAGACTCAGGGAGCATCCTAAGCTACCTTAAATCATTTCTAGCATAAAACACATCCTTTATGCAATTTCAACAACATAGGTGCATGCTATACTAAGCATCAAGACATAGATTCTCAAAGTTACCATCTTGAAATCTAAAATGCAATAACAACTAAATATAACAATTTAGTACAATTAGAATTTCTAAAACCATACATCAAGACATAGATTCTCTAATTTATCAACTTGAAATTTGAAATTGTGAAAACAACTAAATATAACAATTTAGTATGGATGTACTTAACAACATCAAATCGCCAATAGCCAAAACCACAAGTCACAATTAAACATGATTGTCAACTTGGAATTGAATGTGAAATCAAATAGTAGAAGACTTGGACATCAAGCTCGGAAATCTGCCGAGACCTCAATGGTTATTCCGGGCATTAACCCATTGGGAAGACCACCCTAGTGCGCACTATCTCAATTGGGGAAAACTCATACCTCCCGCACTAGAACCAAACTCTAGCCATGTCACTTGTAACAACAATGTCCTAAGACTCCAAAATAAACCAAATAAGTTCACAACTTATACATAATTTATATAATGCATGAAAACACCTTCCTTGCGCAAGTAGGTTGAAACCACACAATCCATACCTTAGAGTTCAAATTCTAAAATGGCATATATATAATGTCAATTACAAAGTGTGCAATTCATTACATAAGGCAACAATATATTCCATAAAGAAAACATGTTCTCATGAATATAAATATAACAATAATGTTATCCAATGCTCAAAACACAACTATGTGAATACATAAAAGTCCAAATCCATGATTTATACATAGAAACAACTTCTACAACAAAATTAAATCCATGGAACAACAAGATAGAAGTTAATTAAATAAAAATAATTAAATTCTCTAGATTTCAAATCATTTCCAAATGGCCTCAATTTAATATATGCTAAAGGACATTACGTATATTCATTCAAAATCCTAATTAGACCAATGGAACCATAAAAATAGATTTTAATTAATTCTCTTAATTAAAGTCTTTAAATTTTCAAACTCATCCACATGCTCTCAAATTAAAGTATGTTAAAGAACATGCCAAAACTTAATTTAATCGCATATCATAAGTTAATTTCATGCAAGGCATATCCATGGTAATTAAACTTTCACCAAAGATAATTATTCAATAAAAGACCAATTCTTATTCAAATAATCCCAATTTAATATATGTCAACAAACACATCAAAGCCTAATTTTCTAGCATGCCATAATTTAATTCTAAGTTATACATCATCATGAGAATTAAATCTTAACCATAGAAAATAATTAAATTAAATTCTAGATTCTTAACAAAAGCATGCATACAAGTTGTATAAGCATCAAAAACATGCAAGACAACAAAAATATGAAATTATAACACCCCCTACCTCCATTTGAGATGAAATCTCAAATCCCCACCAAAACGAAACCACTTCGAATCCGATGAAACTCCTAGGTTTTGTCGGGGACAACACGATGAACATAACCCCCAAGGAAGCCCCATCAAAATCACAACTTGACCTCAAACCCGAACTCAAGAAATGGCCAAAAATGGATTCTAGTAAGGGGGAAAGGTAGAGCACGGCAAGGCGAACATAAAACACTAAGGCACTACACCTTTTTACTAAAGGGAAGTGGCCGAAAAATGAAGAAGAAGGGTGGTAGCCCCTTAGCTGCCATGGCTACTGGCCAAGAGAGAGGAGAGAAAGAGAGAGAGAAATCTGATTTTTCTTCTTAAGACCTCCTATTTATAGAAAAACCCTAAAAGTGTCCCGAACGGGCCCCGCCGGGTTCGGAAAAGTGAAATTTGAGTAGACGCGCTCAAACGGAAAAACACCGTGAACAAAAAAGAACCGAAATGAGAAAAGATGAACAATGGAAGAAACAACGTCAAAAATTGAGTTCCGAGCAGAGAGATATACCCCGAACAGGTTCGATGGCAACTAGGGCCAAAAACCCTAAAACTAGAGAAAAACAACCAGAAGGAAATCCTATGAGTACATGACTCGATGAAAAGTGAAAATGAATCATGTACGAGGATCCAGGCTCAAAACAAGGCATTTAGCAATAACTTTCATTAATTGCACACTGGCCCCTCCAAAAAGTGAAAACTGCACAATTGGCCCAGAATGAAAATATCTTCCAAAAATATTTTCTTAAAAACCCCAGAAATAAAATATATTCAAAAGATATTTACAAAAAACACCCCAAGAAATAGAAATGTTTCTGAAGAACTGTGCATCCATGCCTCTATGGACACCGGGAGCAACTAAAGTACTTTTCTGTAAAGTAAAGATACGTATTTCGTGGAAACCACTTAGAATGAAGATACGTGAAATCAAAAACCAACTCTGAGCACAGGAAGTGAGGTTATGCCAATAAAGTGACAAACGGGGAAAAGACAGAATAGGGAAAAGGGCGAAAAGTGAATAGTGTCCAAAAAGTGAAAATATGGAAATGACTCAGTCCTCAATGGAAGTTGTCAATCCAAAGAAAAGAGTCTCAAAAACCATCCTCGAGCACTCAAGATGACACTAAGTGATGAGAAACTAAACTTAGAAAGGAAAAGATTAACCGAAAAAAAAATATCCGTGAAAATCTGAGAAAAAGAAAAGGAAGAAAAATGACCGAGTCATTACATTTTCATAAATGTCTTTTGGAGATATTTTGATTAGGGGTTTTTAAGAAAATATCTTTTGGAAGATATTTTCATTCTGGACAGTTTTGTTGTTATCCTTTTCTGTAAGGGCTATTGTGCAATTAACGAAAGTTATTGCAAAATGCCTCATTTTGAGCCTAGATCCTCATACGGGATTCATTTTCACTTATCGTCGAGTCGTGTACTCTTAGAATTTCCTCATGGTCGTTTTCTTCAGTTTTAAGGTTTTCGGCCCCGGTTGCCGTCGAACTTGTTTGGGCATATCTTTCTGCACGGGACTCGATTTTTGACACCGTTTCTTTTGTTGTTCATTTTTTTTTTTTTCATTTTTGTTCTTTTTCGTTCACGGTGTTTTACCTTTTGAGTGCGTCTATGCAAATTCCACTTTTCCGGACTCGGCGAGGCCCGTTCGGGGCACTTTTAGGGTTTTACTATAAATAGGGGGTTTAGAAAATTAAAATATTTTATTTTCCCCTTCTTTTACACTGTTTCAGATCAGATTCCTTGCCCTTCCATGGCTGCCACCCTTCTTTTCCCAAATCAACCTCCTTCCCTTAGGTATAATGTTGTAGTACCTTAGAGTTTATTGTAGGCCTTGGTGAGGCGGTCCTTTCCCCTTATTAGAAACCATTTTCAACCATTTTTGAGTTTGAGTTTGGATTTTCATGGTGCCTCAAGGATTAAAGTTGCTTCCCTCGTAGTCCCCGCCAAAACCTAGAAGTATCGTCGAATTCAGAGCGATTTCCTTCCGGTGGGGATTTGAGATTTCATCTCAAAGTGAGGTAGGGGATGTCTTAGGTTTACATAATTGTTGTATCAATTGTTTTATAAGCTTATACAACTTGTATGCATGCCTATGTAATTTATCTAGAATTTAATTTAATTATTTTCTTTGTATAAGATTTAATTCTCATGATTATATATAGCTTGTAATTAAATTGTGGCATACTATTAAATTAGGCCTTGATATGTTTGTTAACATATATTAAATTGGGAGCATTTGAATAAGTACTGAAACTTTTATTTAATCTTTCACTTGTATGAAAGTTTAATTCACATGGTTGTAACTAGCATGAAATCAACTTGTAATATGATATTAAAATAGGCCTTGGTATGTACTTTACCTATGTTAATTTGAGAGCAATTGAAGTTGTTTTAAAATCTAAGGAAAGTTAATTAATTAGATTAATTAATTTTATTTTAAGTGCTTTAGTCACTTGAATTGATTTTTAACTTGATATTGTTGATAAGCTTGGTATGTTCTACCATATATATTAAATTGAGAATATTTGGATAAGTTTAGAGAACTTTATTTATTTATTTTCTTGGCATTGAGTTTAATTTATCTAGTTGTAACTAGTGTATAATTAACTTTTAATGTGGTTTTAAAGTAGGCCTTGATATGTTCATTAACATACCTTGAATTAATTTTTGAATGAGCCTTGAATACTTTGTTTAATTATTTCCTTGTATGAAATTTAATTCACCTAGTGATGCATAGTCTAGAATTAACTTGTATCATGAAATTAAAATAGGTCTTGATATAACCTTCAACATATATGAATTATAGAATTTTTGGAGTTACTTTATAATCTTGATAAGTTAATTATTTAAGTTAATTAAATTCCCTTTTTATGCTTCCATTAAGATAATTAGGCATTAATGTTGTATACTTGTTTAATTTGTAGTTTGGAACGTGTTATATGATTACATGATAGTATTGCATGAGTTGAAGTTATGATTTAACTTGTATGTATTCATATTTTACTTATATGACATTTAATATGCCATTGTAGCTTGAATGCCTAGGGCATGGCTTGTGTGTATTCCATGACTTGGTGGTGCATGGTAATTGATTTTATGCATTATGTATATGTGATATACTTATTGCACAACTTGATAATTTTTGGAAAGCTTGTATGGATATTGAAAATTGTTACGGCTAGGGCATGGCTTTAGTATAGGGGATGAGAGTTCCCTCTATTTCATATAGTGCACACTGGGTGGTATCCTGAGGGCTAGTAACCCAAAAAACACCTATATAACAGTTCTATTCTGGGTTTAGTGTGCACTAGGGATTACATTGCAGGCTACTAACCCGGGATCGCTTGCTTAGTCATTGAGACCTTATGTCCTTTGTCTTTCCACCATTGGTTGATTTTGCATTCAATTCCTAGTTGTAATTGTGGATTACTTTTAACTTGTACTTGGATGCATGATATTTCATTTCTTGCTTAGTATACTTGGATTTGTATACTTGTACACCTTATATATAAAAAATGCTTAGTATACTTGGATTTGTATACTTGTACGCCTTATATATAAAAAATTCTTAGTATACTTGGATTTGTATACTTGTATGCCATGTATGTCAATATTGCTTATTATACTTTGAAATGTATACTTGAATATATATGTTGCATTTCCATTTAAATATTGCTTAGCGTATTTAGTGTGCACACTTGTATATTGATGATTCACTTTCAAGATAGCCTAGTATACTTGTGTCTTGTATACTTGTCTTAAGTGCATTTCAATATTGATTGTATACTTATGTACGTATACTTGTATATTGATTACCTTGTTGTGTTGTACCGCATGCTCCTATATTGTTTAAATTGCATGAATGATGTGATTGATGCTAGAAATGATCTAAGGTAGCTTAGGATGCTCCCTGAGTCTCACATTTGACATAGACGCTAGGTGGCTTGACCTTTTGAATTAAATTATATCAACTTAGTAAGTTTGTAAAACATTAGGTCTTTGCATACTCATCTCCTACAAGTAGCTTTATGTTACTCACCCACGTAGTGGGGATATTTTTCAGGTACAGGAATCAAGATTTGGGGATTCACATTATGCTTGGATGATTTGTAGATTTGAAGTTCATAATTTCTGTAAATGTTAGCATGAAATGCTAATTGTAGCTTTATAAGTTAAAACTTATATATTGGCTTCTAAATATGTAATGTGTACATAAGTACACCTTTTAGGTTGTATTTGACATGTATGAGATGAGGCCATAGGCCATAGGTGTGATACCCCGGCCATAGGCTATGGACATTTATTTTGTATTCTAAGCACATTTACTTTCATGCTATTTTATTGAAAAATAGAAAAATGCAATGCTTTAACATCACTACATTTGCATGGGTGGTGGGAAGTGGGTTTTAACACTTCCATAGAGTCTCTTCAATCATGCATGAAGTGTGGCTAAGGGCCAAATGGTCATTTAAAACTATTTTATAATTTTAAGTTTCATTATTTCTTTTAAAAGTTTTTTTTTAGGCATTTTGAGGTTCAAATAGGTCGTATTTTTGCATCGGCCATTTTTGGAAGCCGCGAACCATTCCCGCACACTTAAAAACACTAAATACATTTGTGTGCATGATCATTTTAGAACACAACACCATTTAGGGTCAAATGAACACTTGATGCAAAGTTGTTCATTTTTTTTTCATCGTTTTTGACCTATCTGATCTAGGGTATTTTGGGAATTTTTTTTGAAAAATAAATTCCGGCTTTAAAATGGTTATATAGAAAACGTGATTTTAGGGGGGATTTCATCACAACATTTTTCTAGAAAATGCTGTCTCAGTCTCAAAAACCTCGCGTCAAATCTGATTTTCTGTGCGCATATGTTTTTTGAAAAAGTCTGACCTAGGGGCATTTCACATTGCATTTTATATATTTCTTTCAACATGGTCTACTTGGAAAAATTATTTTGAGGGGGGTTTCTTTTTCGTGTTTTCCCAAAAAATGTCGTTTAATACTTCAAAATGGCACACGAATTTCATCATTTTGCCCAGGTCGCTATTCACTGCTGTCAAAACACTATTCACGGCCGCGACGACATCAAAACTTTGTTTTGACTTTTCTCTTGCATTCGGACTACGAATCAAATGATTCTTGAGTCTAACTTGATTAATTTTTCACTGTATTTCCAATGGTGTGCTTGGTAGCACCCAAATCTTGCTAAAAAAATACTATTTTGCCCTTGGGGCTAAACTTGTTCGTTTTTAAAACGTCGCTTCCACTTGTTTTCCTTTTGTTTCTGTGGCTTCATGAGAAGTCATGATTTTGTGTTAGGGTTGATGTACATTTTAAGAGACGTTGTTTCCATGTAAAAGACTATTTTGCTTCCGCATTTGTTCTCGTTGAGATTCGTGGCCTCATGGAAGTTCACTTTGGCACCTTAAAGATACATTGCATCTCTAGAGACTTGTTTTCTATTTTTGCTTTTGCATTCGGATACGTTATCGGGTCAAAATTCGGTTCATCATAGGACACAATGGCTTGAAAACCAGGGCCGTCTCATAAGACATCTTATGAGCCCAAGGCTCATTTTCCTCAATGCCTTAAAGAGTCCACACACTTTGGGAAAAAGGGCAATAAAATTCAATAAATGTTTGAAGTCTTTAAGCAAGTAAAGATCAACATTCCTCTCCTCGATGCCATTAAGTAAATTCCAGCTTATGCTAAATTTCTCAAAGATTTGTGTACTCAAAAATACATTTCTAAGAGTAGTACTCCTGTTGTGTCTAACAATTTTACCACTCGCAATAGAACGACTTCGTGTAGGATAATACTATAATAAGGGTATCGAACCCATAAAGAGATGAGAATTTATGTTCAGTCTTTAATTTAGTCCTAATGGTTTAGAGGTAACTGGTTAAAAAGTTTGCTTCGTTGTCACAATTAAAAACAAACTAAAATTAAGATGAAATATTAAACTAAGTGATCAGAGAGAGAAATCTTAAGGCTTTGACTTCACCACAATCATCATACTATGGTTAATTGTATCAACTCTGGGGATTTAACAAATTATGTTTTTAAATGAATTGAACTTAGTAACATTCGTTCAATTCGGGTTTTAAAGAAAGATGTTTTATAAAATTCAGTTAACTATAACATATCTGCGTTAATATGAACTATCCACCTACTTATTCTAACTACTTTACAAATAATTCATCTTTCTTAAGCATAGACTATGAAAACATTCTTTTATAAAAAACGTTGGAACACTATTATATGACCTCTATTCTCATATCCGGCAGGGCTTCGCCAGATACCGTCCAATAAGATAGGTTGAGAATAGAAAATGAACAGTTATATCTAAGACAAGGTAATAACAATTTGTAATCTATTTAAAGCATTAAAACCAATTGAGTTGTCTCAATTGATCATAGTGATATAATAAAAAACATAATATACATTAAAATAATCCCAAAGATAAGAATAATCAAACCATAATACTAGATTGGGTTACATCAGTGCCCTAAGAGAGGAATTAGCTACTCATAATGATGTCAGATATCATCTATGTTGGAGTTGTCTCCATCGTCACGGACGGCACTTCTCTTCTCAGGATCTTCACCTTCTAAGGTTGTGGAAACCCTAAAAGCCACCACCACACTATCAGCCTTTTAAAATAATACGAGAAAAAGGGACCTCTTCTATCAAGACTTGTGCCTTCTTTTATAGAAGAAAATAAAGGCTTGGTGGGCTTTTACGTCTTCTGGCCCATCTAGGATGAGATACGACTTGTAAAGAGAATAATCCTGTAACTTAAATCTGACTTGTCATGGAAGGCTCGAGCTTTGAGGTTCGGGCTCGAGCTTAAGGAACAAGGCTTGAGCTTCTCTAGATTAGTGCTTGAGCTCCAAGGATTGGTGCTCGATCTTCACTTTGACACTAAACCAAATTTCTTTAACTATTTTTTGAAGCGTCTTTTTCTTCAACACTTAGAATATTCTCGGGCCTCATCTTTTTTAACATTGCTCAATCCAAGCTTCATGGGCTCGAGCTTTAGGTACTCAAGGCTCGAGCTTTTAGGAACGGTGCTCGATCCTTGGGGTTAGGCATGAGGCCCTGGGAGCTTCTTTCATTATTAAATCAACTCTTCAAATTTTGATGCCTTGTGCTCAAGCTTAAGGGTCGAGACTCAAGCACCTTATGGTCAGGCTCGAGCACCTTTTGTTCAGGTTCGAGTCTGAAGGTGCAAGGCTCGAGCTTCAATGCCTTGTTGATTTTTCTTCTTTGACTTGTAATACTTGAGCCTCAAGACTTGGGCTCGAGCTTTGGATATTGAATTCCTCCAAACTTCACCATTTAAGATCTCGGATTACTCTGAATGACCGGCAATGACTCTGCAAGCTTCGATATCAGTCTTTTCATCATAAAATCCCTCTTGTAACCGTTTCTCTGGGAAAGTACCTATAAACACACATTAAACATAAATCAGTCTAACAATGGATAGAAGTATCACTTTAGGCCTTAACATATGTATATTTGGGGGCTCGAATATGCAAATATTCAGCACTCATCACACCCCTAAACTTACATATTGCTAGTTCCTTAGCAATACAGAACTGAAAGGCTACTTTCGTAGGAATTACGATTGCATTTAGCCTATGCAACAAGCCTTTAAACCCCTAGGTTACCCCTAGTGGACGAGTTATAGTCTCGTAAGGGTTCTAGTGAAGATACCCATAAACTTCTCAAATCAGTGCCTTAATTGCACAGCAAGCTCATTCAAACCTATTTTCAAATCATATTATCCCTGTAGTTCATTAATCAGTCAAATATAGCAAATACAACCAATCATGTAATTAGAAAAACTTTCAACTTCTAATTTCAATTTAGCAACTATAGTCCCTATATGTCAGTTTAATGATTCATTCAATAATCTCAATCTCTAAAACACTTTTTGAAAGTGATCCTACAATTCAACGTGTGGCTTACTATCCATACTTGCATTCATTCCTAGCTATTCCTCAATTCCTAGCCAAACTTTTTAAAGTTCAACTCCCAAGGCATTTATTATTTTTATTTCTTTTTTCTTTTTTCAAGGTATGCATCTTTTCAAAAAAGATACTATATAATGTTCAGGTCTATTAAGCTTTCTAAATCACCTATATAACGAATTTTCAGCCAATGACTCTTAGACCAGACGGTCTTAGGGCATTAAGTGATAAAGCACCCCTCCGGACCTAATTGTTCAAGTAATCTAGGCAACCTAAACCTTTTATGTAACAAGCTTTCAGCCAACGACTCCCAGACCAGATGGTCTTAGGGTATTAGGTGTCAGAACACTCCCCTAAGGACTTAATCACTCAAGCAATCTAGATACAGACCTAAACTTGATCCTTTTCTACTTTTTTTCTTCATTTTGTTTTTCTTTTCTTTCATTCACATTGGTGAAGAATTCTTTTTTTTATTATTTATTGCATTGCATACATACTAATCTTTTCTATATTTTTTTTCAATTTTATTTTATTTTTATGTTATATATATATCTATCTATATATATATGCCCTTGTTATCAAAATTCTCAAATCTACCTGCTTATCTCAATTTAACTCAAAACAAAACAAGACTTCTAGTTTTTATCCCACAGAATTCATGTAAGTGTGAATATGTGCCAAGTGTAACATCTCAGAGATTAATTTCATTAAACATAGATCATCCTAACAGAGTGGACCATAGGCCACCAACTGATTTCAAAATTTTCAAGAATCCCTTTTCACAATATTTTAGCATACAAACCATCTTTAACCAACGTTAAACTACAAACAGAGTATATAACAATCAACAGACTCAAACTCATGCTAATACCATCAAATATCATATCCTATCCTTGTGTTAACAAAAAATTTCCAAAATTTTCTCAAGTCCCCAAATTACCTTACCCCCAAACTTAATTTGCACATTGTCCTCAATGTATAAGAACAAAAGAGAGTTTAGAAAGATATTACCAGATAAGCAGACTAGCAAAGATAAACTAAAATAAAACTCAGAAGGGTAAATTGGAACATCACCCCCAAACTTAATCTGTAGCATCTGGCAAAATCAACCAAGTTCAAAACATATCAGAGTATCAAGCATATGGAGTAAGGATAGAGAAATATCACATGAAGTACAAATAATAACACAAGGATATCATAAGTAAAAAGTATCTATATAAATAAGAAATATCAGTAGAATGCTTGTCAAAATAACAGACTTATGGCAGATATACATCATAAAGAAATAAATACATCAAAAGATTGCCCTAGTCTACAAAAGATACTATAGAAAAACCCTAGTCAGCTAATCTATCTGTGGAGGGGGAGTGTTTGTTGAAGTGGATGGGGCGGACGGAGTGCGGCGTAGTAACTCCTCTAATAGGCTTTACTGCGCAGTCAACATCTGCCGTAGCACTGCTTATCCGTCCTACAGCTCAGTCACCCTGACCTGAAGCTCTTTAATCTTAGCCTAAAAAGAACTCTTAGGCTGTGCTACAGGAACTGGCCTCCTCCTTTACGGGGCCTGGCTATTGGAGATATCCATCTCATTCTCTGTAGCCTCATTATTTGCCCTTCTAGCAGCAACTGCTACATGTCCCTCATCATCAAACTCTACTACATCATGGTGATGTGCCAACATATGTGTCCACACCTTATTCCATTCCTTCATTCTAAACTTTGGAGATTCATCACATGACTCCTCTTTTGGACTCACCATAAAGCCTTACAACTTTAACAGTCTGGTAATCATGTATGGAAAGGGTAACATATGGGTAGGAATAGTCTTCTGTGGTCCAATTTCTAACCAAAACTCCAATAGCTGACAGAAAATCATCCTAGGAAATGAATACCAATGCTCAAACTGAATAGCATACAGTGCCTGGAGAAAATTAGTATTCCTAATATTCTTATATCCAAGAGGATGGACATTAGCAGAGATGATAGAATCTAGAATCCACAACCTCTTTGGAATTTTGGCTTTGGTAGTACTACTACGCTTTCTCCTAGCAAATCTACCATCACACAACTTTTGAATCAGATTTTCTGCAATTGGTACCTTAGGAAAATGTGTGAAAGTAGGACAACTACGTCTCTCATCTACTACCTCAGGAAGCATATGATAAAATTCTAGAGCTGCATCAACAGCATTAGGATTAATAATCAACTCATGCCCATCAATCTTAATCCTAAGTTCCCAAGGGTCATCCTCACTATAAACAAGATTAAGGTAAAACAAATTAACAATACAAGGATGAGCAAACTGTGTAATAGGGACCATGGGATGAAGAAGATGCCTGTAACTAAAAGACTTCATGGCCCATCTAGTGCGAGGATTATTAATGAATACCTGATAATCAAAGGTTGTTTCATAAGAAATTGGAATCGTCTTCCAAGCATTTGGCAAAACATCTTTAGTCATCCTAGCGTGCTTAGAAGGAGTAGGACGAACCATCCCAACTTGTCAAGTAATAATATTCTCAAAGAAAATCCTGTAAATTACCAACAATTCTTCAAATTCTGCAATCTTAAACCCATGGTTCAAGCTTAACTTCTAGGCTCGAGCCTAAATCAATGCTCAAGCTTGAAATTGCAGAGCTCGAGCTTCACATGAAACTTATTCCAAAATAGATCTCAGAAACGCCATAGATCAACTACAAATTACCATTGTATGCAAATAAGTTGCAAAAACCAACTAATCATTCATTCAAAGATTTATAAACTCATGAAACTCATGCTTCCTTAACCTAGATCTGAAACTAAAATCAATGAAGAAGGAAGCAATGAGAAGAAGAAGATGATGAAGATTTTACCTGATTAGTACTTGCAACTTGAGATGGAGATTGTCGAAAGTTATTGAGAATCAAGATGTAGAAGACAGACCGGGAGAGAAACTTCGAGAGAGATTATGGTAGAGTGAAATAATGAGAACTGAGCCTCTTTTATGCACTTAAAACCTTGGGCTCGAGCTTTAAGACTTGCTAGCTCGAGCCCCAAAGTTCAGGCTGAAACAAATTTTTGTATTTTTTCAATTTTTCAATTTTTATTTTCTGTTTCTATTTTATCTAAACCAAAACTAACCTAATTATAAAATAAACCTAAAATAAATCCAGAACCTAAAATAAATAAATTACAAACTAAAATAAATAAGTAAAAATAAAATAAAACTGCGGTACAACATACAAATGCTAAGTTTAACGTCGATAGCTCGACAACATGTTAAGTTTAACGTCGATAGCTCGACAAACCTGACCTCTCTAGTCTAAGTAAATAGGATTATGAAGTTCTACTGCCTCCACTGTGCCTTTCTATAGACTACCCTCTATATAGGGCTTCAGTCTCTGTCTGTTGACCTTGGACAGTTTTCTAGTCTTATAATCTTGTATCTCAATCGTACCGTAAGGTGTGACAAAAATAACCATATAGGGACCTTCCTGACGTGACTTTAGTTTGCCAGGAAAAAGTTTCAGTTATGTATTAAACAATGAAACTTTCTTCCTAGGCTCAAAAGTATTACATAAGATATGTTTGTCATGAAATGCTTTAGTCTTTGATTTGTAAATCTTAGCACTCTCGTAAGCATCATTACTTAATTCTTCAAGCTCGATTAGTTGGAGTTTCATTTTAGATCCAGTAGAGTTCATGTCAAAGTTGAGCTTTTTTATGGCCAGAAAGCTTTGTGTTCTAATTCTATAGGAAGATGACATCCTTTACCATAGACGAGACGGTAAGGTGAAATACTAATCAGAGTCTTAAAAGCTATTCGATAAGCCTAAAGCATCATTTAGTCTTAAAAACCAATCTTTATGATCTGGCTTAACCATTTTTTCAAGAATTCTCTTTATTTAACGATTGGATAGTTCAACTTGGCCACTTGTTTGGGGATGATAGGGAGTAGCAACTTTATGAGTGATGGAGTATCTTTGTACCAAGGTACGAAAATACCTATTACAGAAGTGAGCACCCCCATCACTAATAATAGCTCGTGGCATACCAAACAGACTAAAATTTTTTGTTTGAATGAACTCAACCACGACTGCGTGATCGGCGGTTTTAGTAGCAACTACTTCAACCCATTTAGATACATAATCAACAGCCACAAGAATATATTCATTTTTATTCGACTGAACAAAAGGACCTATAAAATCAATACCCTAGTGACGACGGCCGTTCCTATATGCCAAAATAATGTAGTGAATGTGCAGTTCAAGAAAAGCCTTTTAGGTCAAGTTTAAATTTATAAAAACCACTACCAACACTACTACTAAAGTAGCAAGAGTGAGTAGGGATCGTCCCAAGGGATTGGAGTCGTACTAGCTTGTGGAATCACAATTAGGGTTAGTAGGTCGAGTGATCAAACAAATAGTTGGTTGGCTGATTAAACTAGAGAGCAAATTAAACTAAATAATTAAATACAATAAGGAGTAAGTAAGAGAGAGAGAGTTTTTGGGGTTTAGAGGTCACCACCAAGCAATGCTTTTCTACACCCTAAACTAGTGACTAATGAGGGAAATGTGTGTTGCAATATTGATGTGTGTATGTGTGTTTGGTTGATTCAATTAGCAAGGGTGACCAATTAAGCATACATTGTCTAATCTACATGTGAAAAGCACAATATATCAATCAATTAAGTATACATTATCTAAATAGCATGTGAAAAACACAATATATCTAGCAAGTCATTAATCCTTTCATTAAGCTCACAAGCGAAATACACCACAAGGTTAGAGACATATGCTACTTGCATTCAAAAGTATGGAACATCAAACAACAAGCATGGATTGTCCTCCCATCTAACAACTATGCTACCACTACACTATAATTAAGCTAATGACATGAAATTAAACTAATTAAGCTAAGGAAGAGGTAGAATCTATCAAGAAATGAGTATGAACCATCTAGAAAATTACAAGAGCATTCCATTAAGCACAATGATTTGACAATTTCTAGATCTATGGCATTAATACACATAGACATGCATCAATAACACAAAAAATAGAGACAAACACATGAACATCTATTCTAGCATACACAGACATATGGATAGAATGAAATGATCAATTGGAAGCATTAAACCACATAAATCGTTGAATAAACAAGATCTATATATATATAAGTGCCAAAACATATATTACAACACTAATCCCTCAATAATACACAAAATCAAGATGTAGAAAGCATGCTTGGGGCTAACTCTAGCCCCAAGAGGATGTCTAGCCACTCATGGTAGTGCTTCTCCAACCCTCAAGGGCTAACTCCATGGTAGAGATTTGCTCCTTGGTTGATGAAGAGTCTCCAATGGTGTCTATAGCCTCCTCCTCCTATAAGCTTGCTCTCCAACAGTTCTTCAAGGTATGAGATGATATGATGTGGTATGGTATATTATGATGTAAAAAGTAATCCTTATCCTTATATAGGTAGGTCAAATGACACCTAAAATGAGCTAGGGTCGTGCACAAAATATTCCCCAATGAATGGATAAAGGACAACTTTTAATGAGCTGGAAATTTAATTTTTTTGCACTGGAGGAAGTTCGATCGATCTAACCTTGGACTTGGATCGATCGAACATGGCTGAGATTTATCAAACTGAAGTTGGATCGATCCTCAATGGTGGCGCGTTTTTGGATAAAGACAAATCTGAGATATTTTGAAGATATTTTTAGGAAAAGGAGAAAAGTGGTTGGTAGGGTGGTACAACTAGATAAGAGCAATCATTTCGATAAGGACAAGGTAGTTCGATCAATCGAAGAATGATATTGGATTGATCAAACTTTTGAGATCTCGAAAATGTCATCATGGCTCTAATCCATCTTGAAGTGCTGAGATCGATCATGTTGGATCAATCGAACTTTGATCTGAGATCAATCGAAGATGTTGATTTCCACATTTTTTTCTTCCTTTTGCTTCCACTTGGCTCCTTTATTTGATTTATCCCAGAATTGCTTCATTTCTGCTCTTATTTGGCTGAGTTAGCTTATTTTTGGGATAAGTGCCTGAAAATGGAAATAATACGAAATCAATCTAAAACGGTAAAGTAAGATAGATAAATGTACTAGAATGCCTAAGCTTAAGGGGTTTAAATACACACTTTTCAGCGCTCATCACCGAGACATCAAAAACCTCAATGACTAATGATGAACGCTGAAAAAATGCACTTTTAAACCCCTTAAGCTTTAGTGTTCTAGGACCTTTATCTATCTTATTTTCCCATTTTAGATTAATTTCATGTTATTGCCCTTTTCAGGTACTTATCCCCAAAATAAGTCAATTCAACCAAATTAGTGCATAAAAGAAGCAATCTCAAGCTGAATGGAAGAATAGACCAAAGTGGAAGCAAAGTGATGGAAATCAGCAATCTTCGATCGATCAGGAATACTTTTAATCGATCTCACACTGATCGATCTAGCCTCATCAAGATGGATCAAACCCCTTGTCCTTATCCTCAAAGAATTTCCATTTTCGATCGATCCAACTTTCTTCAGATTGATCGAACTACCGTGATCTTAACATCACCTACCACTTTTGTATTTTTCCCAAAATATCCCAAAATATCTCAGAGATTTGTCATATTCCAAAAAGGAGCCACCAAAGATTGATCGAATGGGCCTTACTTCGATGAATCTAGCCACAGTTCGATCGATTTCATCTGAATTCGATCGATCGAACCTCCTTAAGTCCGAAATAAAACAGAGTCCAGCTCATTAACAGATGGCTCGTGGTGCAATCATTGGAAGGGACCCTAGTGCACTAGACCTGACCATTGGGTGTGACACTTGAGCTACTTATATAAGGATTTTGAGCCATTTTTATAATATATCACATATCTTGGAGAGGAGGTTAGAGTTTAGAGAGACATACACTATTTAGGAGTTCTTCCATTCTTCTAGATTTTCTATCAAAAAGAAGATCATTCCTACCATGGAGATGGCCCTTAAGGGTTGGATAACTACATCAATGAGTGGCTAAACATCTTCTTGGGGCTAGAGCTAGCCGTAAGCATGCCTTCTAGATCTTGATGTTTTGTATTTTAAGGAGATTTGTGTTGTAATCTTGTCTTAACATTTGATTTATATATGAATCTTGTTTTTACAATGATTTGTGTTGTTTAATACTTCCAATTGATCATTTCATTCTATCCATATGTCTATGTATGCTAGAATAGATGTTCATGTGTTTATCTCTTGGTTTTGTGATGTTGATGCATGCCCATGTGTATTGATACTATGAATCTAGAGATTGTTAAGGCATAGTGCTTAAATAGAATACTCTTATGAATTATTTGATGGTTCATACTCATTTCTTGATGGATTGTGCCTCTACCTTAGTTTAATTAGTTTAATCTTCATGTCCTTAGCTTAGATGTAGTGTAGTTGCTTTGTTTTCTTAGATAGGAGGACAATCCATGCTTGTTGTTTGATGTTCCATACTTATGAATGCAAGTAGTATAATTCTTTAACTTGTTAGTGTGTTGATTGTGAGCTTAAAGGAAGGAATAATGACTTAGTTTGATATATTGTGTTTTTCACTAGGTTGTCTAGAAAATGTATACTTAATTAGTCAATCCATGCTTGTTGATTCAATCAATCATACCTCTTTGTATTGCAACACATGTTTCCCCTCATTCATTACACATTGAGTATCTAGAATGGTGATGTTTAGTGGAGACCTCTAATTCCCAAGACCTCTCTCTCTTGTTCTCTACCCTTTTATTTACTTTAGTTGCTTTGTATTGAATTTAATTACATTGTAGTTTAATTAACCAATTAAACCATCTCTTGATCACTTGACCTACTAGTCTGACCTTGTTTCCATAACATTTTGCCCTTAATCCCTTGGGATGATCCCTACTCACCCTAACTATATTATTAGTTAGAAGAAGTAGTGGGACTTTACAAATTTAAAATTGGCCACTCTTTAGCACATTTTAGCTTGTTGGTTCATGACGACACCAAGTTTTGGCACCGTTGCCGGGGATTGATTTGGCAACGCTGTGTTTTGGAAACAATTAGGTATTAGTACTCTTTTGATTGTGTCTTTATTTACTTTATTGTTAGTTACTTATTGTGTTTGTTTTTGATTGGTTAGGTGAATTGACCAAAGGAAGTCAAGCAAGGGAGAATTGAAAAGCAAGGAACTAAGCTAAGCATAACAAGGCTAAAATCTAAAAAATTTACAAAGCTAAGCGAAAATTGAAAATTGAATTGAAGTTGCTTAAGGGCCCTTTGTGAGCTTTTCTTAACTCAATCTTTAGTTAAATTTTCGGCCTGCGTGGTGGCAAGTTCTTAATTTCTTAGATAGATCGTGAGCCCGTGTGGACGCAATTTATTTTTCTTTGCATATTGTTGAAAGCATAGGAGTATGGGACCAATGTATGTGGAGGATATTTGTTGATTGATTTGTTGTAAGGGTGAAGTGCTTGCTTTGTTGATTTTGTTGTTGTGTTGCTTGATTTTTGTGTGGTCTTAATCAACCCTTCATCATTCTAATGGAAAATCTCGAGGGTCATGTTGGTTATCTAGACTCAAATTTCATGGAACATCCACCTTTCAACCAATTTCCTCCCGGAGTTTAAGCTCCAATTCCTCCAACGATCCTTCGTGATCATTACAACCTTCATGAATATCATTTACCAACTTACATCTTGTTTCCTAATTTTGGGGCCAATCATTATGAAATTAAGCCCGAGACTATTCCAATTTGTCTACTTTTCTATGGCTTAAATGATGAGGAACCTTACAAACATCTTGATGAATTTCTTGAGATATGTTCTACCATGAAATACATAAATGTCCCGGAGGAAGTCCTTAGGTTACTTCTCTTCCATTTACTCTTAAAAATAAGGCGAAACATTGGTTTAACAATTTGGGGGCAAATTCAATAACTTCTTGGATACAAATGCAAAATGAATTTTTGAAAAAATTTTACCCCGTAAGTTTGACCAATTTAATGAGAACCACCATTAGAGAACTTTTACATGAGGCTTGGGAAAGATTGAATGACTTGCTAAGGAAATGCCCACACCATGGCATTCCTAAATGGCAAGTGGTTCAATATTTCTATGAAAGTTTATTCGACACTCATAAGGACATTGTTGATACATCATGTGGAGTTTCATACTTCGGAAAACATGAGGATGATGTTTGGCACCTTTTTGAGAAAATGAGTGAAAATTCATTACATAAGTCTCACACTTCTCGGTTGAGTCATGATCATATTAACAAAAAGAGAAATTTGAAAGTATGTCAAATTGAGAGTCCAATGGAGATTGTTACCGAGGTCAAAACTCTTACTCAAAAACTTGATCAATTTTTATTGAGTCAAAAACCGGTAACTCAATCATCTCCTCTTCTTAATCATCATCTTCATTATTCTTGTGAGCCATGCATGACTTGTTCAAGTGTATTGCACATTACTTCCAATTCTCCCTATGGACATGTGCTTGATGAACACTATGAACAAGTCAATTCAGCATTTGCTCACCCTCTTCCAAATGCTTATGTTTCGGTGTGGAGTGAACATTCAAATCCTTTTTAAGCTGAAAATTTTTAATACCGATATATTCCTCCTCATCAAAGAAATAAGGTTCAAAAGGATTTGTTTCATCCTCTTCTTATCATCAAAGAATGAATCATTTCTCTCATCCTCAAGCTTATAATTCTCAAAGTAGCTCTAATCATCCTCATGCACTTTCTAGCAACTCCACATTTGAAGATAAGGTCTTAGTGGCTTTGGATAGTTTGGAAATGAACACCGATTTGTTGCATTCTCATTCTCAATCGATATCAAAGCTTGAGTCTCAAATCGGGATGATAGCTAATGCATTGAATGCGAGAGAAATTGGTAAATTGCCTAGCCAACCCGAAAGGAACCCAAAAGCCCAATACATTATGGAAGCAAACTCTACATCAGGGTGCCCTTCCCAAGAGTAAGTGCAAGCAATTACCACTTTGAGAAGTGGTAGGCAAGTTGACAATAGGGTTGAACAACCAATTGAAGATAGCGAACCAGTGTAACCAAAAGTTGACACCCGTCCCGTTTCCAATCCTCCTCCATGCTTGGATAAAAGTGTCATCATCAAGAATTCTCAACCGTCTTCATCATCCCCTCAAGTTACAAGATCTTATGAGCCAAAAGCTCCATTTCCGTATACTTTAAAAGAGACTTCACCTTTTGGGAGGCAAGAAGGAAAAATCCATGACATGATAGAGGTCTTTAAACAAGTTAACATAAATATTCCTCTCTTTGATGCAATTAGGAAAATTCCGCCTTATGTAAAATTTTTGAAAGATCTTTGCACGCAAAAGAGGAAGAGCAAGGGACAAAGCCCTAAAAAAGTGTTCCTAATGGAGCAAGTGAGCTCTATCATTCAACATAACACTCCACCTAAGTTCAAAGATCCCAGTGCTCCGACCACCTTATGTGTAATTAGAAACTATGAAGTTCGTAGAGCTTTTCTTGACTTAGAAGCGAGTGTCAATTTGATTCCTTACTCCGTGTATGTCCAACTAGGTTTGAATGAGTTGAAGCCAACCTCAGTGGTGCTTCAATTAGCCGATAGATCCATCAAAACTCCTAGGGGCATAGTTGAGGACATTCTTAGCAAAGTTGACAAATTCTATTTCCCGGTTGATTTTATGGTTCTTGATACCGAACCGGTTGCTAATCCTACCAATCACATCCCAATCATCTTGGGAAGGCCATTTCTTGCCATTGCAAATGCAACTATCAATTGTAGATCCGGGGTTATGGACCTTTCTTTCAGTAACATGATGGTTAAGCTTAATGTATTCAACGCGAGTTGACATCCCATTGATGAAGACGAGTGTTGTCTCATAGATGTCATGGAAGAGATTGTGGAGGAGTCCATTCCTTCCATGGTTATAAAAAAACCAACTGAGGACAATCTTTCATCTCTTCTATCCGAGGATCCTCTTATATCTTGTCTCCTTGAAATGTATGAAAGTTGCAGGTTTGATAATGAAGGATCAATGAGCGAGGTTAATGACTTAATGGAATCCGTAGCTAGTTTGGATTTTCCACCTTGGAAAGCTCCAAAAGAACCCCTCCCTCCACTCTCTAGCACTCCACCGGTCCCATCTTTAGTCTCTCCACCCACTCATGAGCTTAAAACCCTTCCTCCCGATCTTAAGTACGCATTTCTAGGCCCCAAAGAGACTTTTCCGGTCATCATCTCTTCAAATCTTGAAGAAGATCAAAAGAATGCTCTTTTGAATGTGCTTAAAGAAAATAAGGAAGCGATTGGATGGAGTGTGGCGGATCTAAAGGAAATTGACCCTTCTATTTGCATGCATCGCATTCTTATGGAAGAGGATGCAAAATCTTTTAGAGATGCCCAAAGGAGATTAAATCCAAACATGAAATAAGTGGTTAAAAAAGAAGTTGTTAAGCTCTTAGATGTTGGTATCATTTATCCAATCTCTGATAGCAAATGGGTGAGTCCAAATCAAGTAGTTCCCAAGAAATTGAGGATTACGGTGGTTGAAAATTCAAAAGGTAAGGCAATTTCTAAGTGTACCGCCAATTCATGGCGTGTATGCATTGGTTACTGAAAATTAAATGCAGCCACTAGAAAAGATCACTTCCCTTTACCATTTATTGATCAAATTCTAGAGAGGTTGGCTGGGCAACAATATTATTGCTTTCTTGATGACTATTCAAGTTACAATCAAGTAGCCCTAGACCCTTTAGACAAAGAGAAAACCATCTTTACTTGTCCTTTTGGCATATTTGCTTATAGACGGATGCCATTTGGTTGTGCAATGCCCCTGCCACATTCCAACGGTGTATGATGTTAATTTTTTTGGACATTGTGAAAGAGTATCTAGAGGTCTTTATGGATGATTTTTCTATCTTTGGGTCTTCATTTGATGCATGCCTCAAAAATCTAAATTTAGTGCTTAAAAGATGTCATGAAATAAACCTTGTTCTTAGTTGGGAAAAGAACTATTTTATGGTTCAAGAAGGCATTGTTTTGGGTCATGTCATTTCGAAAAGGGGAATTGAGATTGATAAAGCAAAAGTTGAGCTTATTTTCGAATTGCCTCCACCTTCTACGGTGTGAGAGGTTCGCTCCTTTTTAGGTCATGCTGGCTTCTATCGCCGTTTCATCAAGGACTTTAGTAAAATTGCTAGACCCTTGTGCAATTTTCTTGCCAAGGAAACTTCATTTGTCTTTGATCAAACATGCCTTGATGATTTTCATAAATTGCGTGACTTATTGTCATCTGCTCATATTATGCAACCTCCCAATTGGTCATTACCGTTTGAAATCATTTGTGATGCCTCTGACTATGCCATGGGAGCAATTTTAGGGCAAACAATAGGGAAACTCCCATGCGCCGTATACTATGCAAGCAAGACCCTCTCGAGAGCTCAATTGAATTACTCCATTATCGAGAAGGAATTACTTACCGTAGTGTATGCTCTTGATAAATTTCGATCCTATCTCTTAGGGTCAAAAGTCATTATCTATTCCAATCATGCTGTTTTGTGGCTCCTTTTGACTAAGAAGGAAACAAAGCCTCATTTGATAAGATAGATTTTGCTACTTCAAGAATTTGATTTTGAAATCAAAGATAAGAAAGGCACCGAAAATGTGGTTGCCGATCATCTTTCAAGATTAGTGGTAGAATCTTCCCCTAGCCCACCAATTCATGATTCATTTCCGGATGAACAACTCTTCCAAGTTTCTAATGGAAAAATGTCTTGGTTTGCCGACATCGTCAATTTTCTTGCAATTGGCAAGCTTCCGACTAATTGGTCAAGGCAAGTAAAGAAGCGTTTCTTTGCCAACATCCGGAATTACTATTGGGAAGATCCTGTCTTGTTCCGATATTGTCCAAATCAAATTGTGAGAAGATGCATTCCAGAGAGTGAAATTCCAAGTGTGCTTGTATTTTGCCATACCCATGCATACGGTGGGCATTTTAGTGCAAAGAAGACCGCTTTGAGGGTGCTTCAAAGTGGGCTATTTTGGCCTACAATCTATAGAGATGCCTACAATTTTTGTAAGGAGTGTGAGAGATGTCAAAAAATGGGATCAATGTCGAGAAGAGACATGATGCCCTTGACGAATATTCTTGTTGTTGAAATCTTTGATATTTGGGGCATTAATTTTATGGGTCCTTTTCCTATGTCTTATGGATTTCAATATATTTTGCTTACCGTTGATTATGTTTCTAAGTGAGTGGAGGCTTGTGCTACCAAAACCAATGACCACTCCGTGGTTGTTCAATTCATTAAATCTAACATATTCACTCATTTTGGTATGCCAAGAGCCATGATTAGTGATGGAGGAAAGCATTTTTGTAATCAATTCTTAAAACAATTATTTCTTAAGTACTCCGTTACTTATAAAGTCGCCACTCCTTACCATCCTTAAACAAGTGGGCAAGTAGAAGTTTCAAACCGGGAAATCAAACATATTCTTGAGAAAATGGTTAACACAACTCAGAAGGATTGGTTACGTAAGTTGAATGATGCTTTGTGGGCTTACCGAACGGCATATAAGACCCCCATTGGCATGTCTCCTTATAGACTTGTTTATGGAAAGCCTTGCCATCTTCCGGTTGAGCTAGAACATAAAGATATGTAGGCGATTAGAAAGCTCAATTTTGACCTTAACAAAGCTGGAAAGAATCGGTTACTTCAATTGAGTGAGTTAGAAGAGTTAAGACACAATGCCTATGATAATGCCAAACTCTACAAAGAGAGAACCAAAACTTTTCATGACAAACACATTGTGAAGAAATCCTTTGAACCTGGTCAAAAAGCTTGGCTTTTTAACTCTAGATTAAAACTCTTTCCTGAAAAGTTGCGAACCAAATGGGAAGGTCCTTATGAAATCATTTTAGTTGCGCCTCATAGCGGTTGAAATTCAAAGTTTAAAAAATGGCAACACATTCAATGTGAATGGGCAAAGATTGAAACCCTACATTGAGGGACAGGTTTTTTAAAGACATATGGAAGCTGCCCTTTTGGTAGATCGAATATATGAAGAGATATAGTGATGCACTCATTGTTCTCAAGAGAAAGTTCAATTTCTTGCATATTATTGCATGTTCGATCGAGCTCAAAAGAAGTTCGATCGATCGAACAGTCATCTCTGTATCCAATCACGTCTCTGTCCCATCGTGCGTAAATTTCCTGCATATTTCAGCTCTCTGTGTATCGTTCGAACTTCATTCTTGATCGATTTGAAAATTCCTAGATCGATCCAGTTTCTCTTGGATCGATCGAAGTTCTATACTTAGAAAAAATTTTGAAGCTCTGAAATATCACCTCTCTGTGCATCGATCGAATATGTCTACAGGTTTTCACCAGTTGGATCGATCGAGATTTGATCAATCTACGCTCGATCGATCAGGATGTTTTTACAAAAAAAAAAAATTCAAACCAGCATTCTGTCTTGCTAGAGATGTTAATTCATACAACACATTGTGTCTTTTATCTCTTGTACATACTTGTTCATTTTAATTTTTATTTATTTATTTTTCTTCCATTTTGCTTCATTATACATACTTTCATAAAAAGAAAAATATAAAAACTTTTCCTATTATGCCCTTATGTGTACTCATGCTACTTTCTTATTTTCTATTGGGCTTAATCTCATATCTCTTTCATCTTGTGCTATATTGCTTTCAATTGCATGCCTTGTTTATTCTTATCCCATTCCATATTTGATGTGAGTTTGCTAGTGTGGTCATTTAAGTAGGTTGTTGATTCTAAGTTTAGGGGAGACGTCTTTCGAATTGGATCACTACCGGGCTTCATGTCTATCTACCACGGTATACTCTTTCCCTCTTTTCCATTGATCTCACTGCACATTGAGGACAATGTGTGATTTAAGTTTGGGGGTAAGGTGACTTTGTTGCATTTACTTAAGGTTGAGTTTTAAATGCATGATTGAGATTTGAGATTGATGTTAGCTATGATTTTGATCTTTTGAGAACTATATTGCTTAAAATTTAAAAATTACTTGACTTGAGAGTCCAATACTCCTTGTATACCTTGTGGATGCCATTTAGGAGTAAATTTTTTGAAAGATTGATGTCTTGCTTGCATTTATGGTCCACATCATCCTGATTTTGTGATTGTTTTAAGATTCACTTTATAATTCTACACTAGCACAGGCGCACACTAGCATTCATTTGTGGGGTACATGCTTTATTGATTATTGAATTGGTTATATCCCAATTGAGCTAGTAGTGCATTAAAAGCTTTCATTCTTGATAAAGGTGAATAACAAACCCTTTTCATTGAGTAGCTGGGATTCTAGCCTCATCAAGCACTGAATTTCTCGCGGCGAAAGATGGAGGGTCCAAACTCTAGGTTAATAATAACTTGTGAAAAAGAAAAAAAAAAGTTACAAAAATAATAAAAAAGTGAGGACTTCTCCCAAATGGTGAGAGTGGGAAATGATTAGATGGAGGTTGTTTTGATTTGTAGTCTAGTTGATTTCAGCTTGTAAGTCCTTAGGGGTGTTTCAACACTTAATGCCCTAAAACCATCTAGTTTGGGAGTTATTGACCTAACGCTCGACCTCATGGATCGCTAGAAAGCTTAATAGATCAACACATTGCACCATGCTTCCATCTTTTATCCTTAGGGATAGAAAAAAAAAAAAAAAATCGAGTGAAAAGAATAAGCGTACCTAGATTAATAAAGCTTTAATAAAATGTCCACTCTTAGTTTTGATGATCGGGACTAGATTTGTGTGCTAGTTTGAGGGTAAGGATGTGATCATTTCTTTAGTTGGCTTAGGTAGGAACATATTTGATGCTGGTTCACTCAAAAATGATTCTAGAGTTGTTTTGATTTGCATGATCATTTTCTTGATTTGTGAAGGACCATACTTGTTTGCTTGATGTTGAAATTTTGGGAGATTGCTTAAGAATGGTTGAAAAATTGCATACTTGAGGTAGTTTTCTTTTGTGAGAAAGAGCTTGATGTTTGTGGGTATCATTTCTAGAAACCCTCACGAGACTTCACTCGTCCACTAGGGGTAACCTAGGGGTTTAAAAGGCTTGTTACATATGCTAAATACAATCGTGTTCCCTACGAAAGTGGCATTATCCATTTATTGTTTTCTAGTTCATAGTTATTTAGTTGTTCATTTCATTCCTTTACTTTGTAGTTCATTGCTAGGGACTAGCAATATTTAAGTTTGGTGGTGTGATGAGTGCTGAAAAGTTTTAAACCCCTTAAGCTTGAGTGTTCTAAGACCTTTATCTATCTTATTTTCCATTTTAGATTTAATTTCATGTTATTGCCCTTTTCAGGTGCTTATCCCCAAAATAAGTCAATTCAGCCAAATTTGAGCATAAAAGAAGCAAACTCAAGCTAAATGGAAGAATAGAGCAAAGTGGTAGAAATCAGCAATCCTCGATCGATCAGGAATATTTTCGATCGATCTCATATTGATCGATCCAACCTCATCAAGATAACCCCTTGTCCTTATCCTCAAATAATTTCCATCTTCGATCGATCCAACTTTCTTTAGATCGATCGAACTTCCTTGATCTTATCCTCACCTACCACTTTTGTCCTTTTCCCAAAATATCCCAAAATATCTCAAAGATTTGTTGTATTCCGAAAAGGCGCCGCTAAGGATTGATCGATCTGGCCTTACTTTGATGGATTTGGCCACAGTTCGATCAATCTTATCTGAATTCGATCGATCAAATCTCCTCAAGTCTGAAATAAAACAGAGTCTAACTCATCAAAAGATGGCTCGTGGTGAAATCATTGGAAGGGACCCTAGTACACGAGACCTGACCATTGGGTGTGACACTTGAGCTACCTATATAAGGATTTTGAGCCATTTCTACAATATATCTCAACATATCTCATATCACATATCTTGGAGAGGAGGTTAGAGTTTAGAGAGACATACACTATTTGGGAGTTCTTCCATTCTTCTAGGGTTTCCATCAAGAAGAAGATTATTCTTATCATGGAGATAGCCCTTGAGGATTGGATTACTACATCAATGAGTGGCTAAACATCTTCTTGGGCCTAGAGTTAGCCCTAAGCATGCCTTCTAGATCTTGATGTTTTGTATTTTGAGGGGATTTGTGTTGTAATCTTGTCTTAACATTTGATTTATATATGAATCTTGTTTTTACAATGATTTGTATTGTTTAATACTTCTAATTGATCATTTCATTCTATCCATATGTCTATGTATGCTAGAATAGATATCCATGTGTTTATCTCTTGGTTTTGTGATGTTAATGCATGTCTATGTGTATAAATGCTATAAATCTAGAGATTGTTAAGGCATAGTGCTTAAATAAAATACTCTTGTGAATTATTTGATGGTTCATACTCATTTTTTGATGGATTGTGCCTCTACCTTAGTTTAATTAGTTTAATCTTCATGTCTTAACTTAGATGTAGTGTAGTTGCTTTATTTTCCTAGATAGGAGGACAATCCATACTTGTTGTTTGATGTTCCATACTTATGAATGCAAGTAGTATAATTCTCTAACTTGTTAGTGTGTTGATTATAAGCTTAAAAAAATGAATAATGACTTAGTTTGATATATTGTGCTTTTCACTAGGTTTTCTAGACAATGTATACTTAATTAGTCAATCCATGCTTGTTGATTCAATCAATCTCACCTCTTTGTATTACAACACATGTTTTCCTTATTACATATTGAGTATCTAGAATGGTGATGTTTAGTGGTGACCTTTAATTCCCAAGACCTCTCTCTCTTGTTCTCTACCCTTTTATTTACTTTAGTTGCTTTGTATTGAATTTAATTATATTGTAGTTTAATTAACCAATCAAACCATCTCTTGATCACTTAACCTACTAGTTTGACCTTGTTCCCATAACATTTTGCCCTTGATCCCTTGGGATAATCCCTACTCACCCTAACTATATTAGTAGTTAGAGGAAGTAGTGGCACTTTACAAATTTAAACTTGGCCACTCATTAGCACATTTTAGCTTGTTGGTTCACGACGACACCAACTAAGATTAGATTTAATGGCATCATGTCTCTTCTGAAAATTGATCCTAACTTCTGACATCGAAGGCATAACCTACAAAACAAGTTTGTATGCCGAAAGAGTAATGGCCAAAAGAAACCACATTGAAGAATTTTAGCTGTAGTTTTCTTTGCACTGAAATGACCTCCACAAGCAAAACTATGACATAAGGTCAGAATACTATGAAACTCACTCTTTGGAACACATCTACAAATGATTTGATTAGCATAATATTTGCAGAGCTAAGGATCTTCCTAATAGTATATCTTAATCTGAGAGAAGAATCAATCTTTTTCCTGCTTTTACCATGAAAAAGAAATTTTGCCTATTGCGAGGTAATTCATAATATTAGCAAACCAAGGCAATCTGTATGAGAAACCCTAAACAGCTATTCATCCGGAAAGGAATCACAAACTGGAAGTGATGTTAAGGTATCCTCAATAAGAATTCTAGAAAGATGGTCAGCTACCACATTCTCTGACCCTTTCTTATCCCGGATCTCATAATCAAACTCTTGAAGTAAGAGGATCCATCGAATCAAAAGGGGTTTAGTTTCCTTTTTGGAGAGAAGATGTCTTAAAGTAGAATGATTAGAATAGACCACTACTTTAGAACCCAACAGATAAGATCTGAATTTGTCTAAAGCAAAGACAACTGCAAACAACTCTTTTTCAATTGTGGTATAATTCAATTGTGCTTTTGAAAGAGTTTTGCTCGCATAGTAGATAACATGAGGAAGCTTATCTACTCGTTGTCCCAAGACAGCACCCATAGCATAATCAAATGCATCACACATGATCTCGAATGGAAGAGCCCAATTTGGAGGATTTATGATAGGAGCTGAAGAAAGAAGAGAGCGAAGCTTGTAGAAAGCTTCTAGGCATGACTCATCAAAGACAAAAGGAACATCTTTTGCAAGTAGATTACACAAAGGACGAGAAATTTTGCTAAAATCTTTAATGAAGCGTCGATAAAACCCGGCGTGCCCAAGAAATGATCACACTCACCTTACAGAGGTAGGAAGAGGCAATTGGTGTGTGTCAAACTCAAGCATGCAAAAGCGTGTAGTGTCGCCAAGTTTAAAATTAGAGATTGCCACTACCACTTTTCACTATAAATATAGCTAGAGTGAGTAGGGATCATCCCAAGGGAAAAGAGGTGTATTTGTGTTAGAAATTAATGTCGGATTAGTAGGTCGAGTGATCAAAGATTGTTGGTGATTGATTAATTAAACTACGATGCAATTAAAATTAATGCAAGTAAAAAGCAATCTAGAAGGTAGAGAAAAGATATAGGAAAAAGGTCTTGGGGCTTAGAGTCACCACTAAGCTTCACTTTATCAAACACTAGCAATTGTATATCAATGGGGAAATTTAAATTGTAACTTGTATGTGTGTGACATCAATTGAAACTAAGCATGGATGGCAAATAAGTATAGATTTTCTAGTTAATTTTAATGAATAGCACAACTTATCAAATGAGACCAAAATCCATTCAATTAAACCACAATTAATGCACACACAAATATCTAAAGACATGCACTCTTTGCATTCACAAGTATGGAACATTAAGAAACAAGATTAGATTGTTCACTTACCTAAGAAATTAAAGCAATTACACTACAACTAGGCTAGAGACATGAAATTAAACTAAAGATATGATACAATCCATCAAAAAACAAGTGTGAACCATCAAATAAATTATAAGAGTGTTTCATTAAGCACCATGCCTTGACCATCACTAGATTAACATCATCAACACACATAGACATGCATCAATTTAATTAAATCTAGAGACAAAAACATGAACATCAATTCTAGCATACATAGACATATAACTAGAGCCAAATGATCAATTGAAAGCATTAATCCATACAAATCAAGTAGAAATCACAAGATCTATATTTATTTATGGTCAAAATATCTATTACAATTAAAATCCCCAAAAATACACAAAAGTTAGGTTTGAGAAACAAGCCTAGGGGCTATCTCTAGCCCCAAGAGAAGGATTTAGCCACTCATTATAGTGGTTATGGAACCCTCAAGGGCTAGCTCTGAGGTTGGCATCATCATGTTTATCATTGCTTTCTTCCCAAAAAATCCTAGTTCTAGAAAGAGGAATATTTTTTCTATATTTGGTAATAATCTCTATGATGATATGATACAATATGGTTCAATAAATCAATTACATATTCCTTTGAGTAAGGACTAAGTCAGAATTATAGCCTTGGAGGAAATTCACAGCTACACAAGTTAGGTAAAAATCAGCGCGCTCGGGAATTAGACAGCTCACTGCCAGCAGTATTTTCGATCGATCGAAGATTCTCGATCGATCCAACACTTTGCATACTTGAGCTTGTCCAAAAGTGGCTTAAGCTCAAGCTTAGGTGGAGACTTTAAAGAAGGAATAAACAGAGTACTAGAAAGTGGAGGAAGAGGCTCAAGTCTAGATTTCCATGGAGGAAAATCTATGATAGGAATGGAATTGAGCAAAGAATTGACTTTAGTTATTGAAGATTCGATATCGAAATCTTCATAATTGAAGTGATTCAGACAAGCTTCTAAAGGATCTTTGGAGAAAATAGTTGGGAGTGATTCATCAACCAACTCATCAATAATATCAAGGAAGAAGTATTCACTATCATCATGAGGATGATGAATAATATAGAAGATGTTTAGCTTGACTTTCATATTCCCAAACGATAAATCCATGGCTTCAATCCTACAGTTAATGTAAGCATTCATTGTGGCTAGAAAAGGACGCCTACGAATAACTGGAATATACTTTTTGGAATCATGGACCAGTTCTGTATCAAGAACTAAAAAATCAACCGGAAAGAAGAACTTGTCCACTTTTATGAGTACATCTTCAACAACACCTCGTGGTTGTCTGACAGAACGGTCAACAAGCTGTAGAACAACTGACGTAGGTTTTGACTCGCCCAAACCTAACTTCTCATATACTGAGTAAGGAATAAGATTACCACTTGCTCTAAGATCAAGAAGTGCTCACTCTATCACATTGTTTCCAATGATGCAAGAAATTATAGGGGCACCAGGATCTTTAACCTTAAGAGGAGTGTTATACTTAAGGATAGCATTGACTTGCTTGGTGGGACAAATTTTCTTAGGAACTTGGCTTTTGGATTTCCTTTTTGGAGTGCACAAGTCCTTTAAAAATTTAGAGTAGGCTGGAATTTGCTTTATAGCATCGATCAGAGGAAGATTAATTTTGACCTGTTTAAATACCTCCATTATATCTTAAATTTTCTCCCCTTATTTACCAAAGTGGGAGGGTTCCTTGAGACATTCAGGATAAGGGGCTCTTGGCTCATAACCTTTCTCAAGATTAGGAGCAGATGAAGAAAAGACTTCACCTTCAACTCCTGTGGAGGATTGTGGAATAGAACTTGAGGAAATATCTTTGGGATGTGGATTATGAATGGTAAGAACAATGGGAACCCTAAGCCTTTCTTTCTCTTCTTATCCTTTTTCAACTTGATTGTCAACCACTCTACCACTCCTCAATGTAGTAATAGCCTGAACTTGCTCATAATGAATACTTGAGGAATTGGTTTCATCAATTATGTAAGTCTTCCCTTTCGAGTTAGCTTTTGGTTGACTAGGCAGCTTTCCTTTCTCTCTTCGAGATAGAGTACTCGCTATTTGCCCAACTTGTGCCTCTAGCTTTGCTATGGCTTGTGAATGAGAATTAAGAAGTTGGGTATTGGCTTTAAGAATTAAGAAGTTGAGTGGGTTGATTCCTAAACTAAGGTGGACAATAGATACTAAATTGGTTGAAAGAATTATTTTGTGGCATAGGATTGGATGAATTTTGATATTATCCCTGCAATTGAAGAATAGTGGTTCCATGGCTTTGATTACGCCATGACAGATTTGGATGATCTCTCCAGCCAGAATTATATGTGGAAGCATATGGATTGTATGCTGGTTTAGAGAATGCAGCATTCACTTGCTCCTATGGGATCTCAGATGATTATCCCATCATAGGGCAAGTGTCAGCAAAATGGGTAAGATTAGCATAGATTGAACAAACTTCCTTTGGCAAGACAGTTTGTGGATTAGCAACAGGAACAAAGCTAGATGATAGAATTTGATCGAACCTACGGTTCAAAGCTTCTATTTGAGTAGCTAACTCAGTAGATTTGTTTACCTCAAAGACTTTTTCAACTTTACGCATTCCAGGTGAAGGCCTAGACCTAGAGGAAGATACATGTTGCGCTGTATTTTCACTTAGGGCCTCAAACAGTTCCCAAGCGTCTAGAGGAAGACGCATGTTGCGCTGTATTTTCACTTACGGCCTCAAACAGTTCCCAAGCGTCAGCTGGACTCTTACGCAGAAAAGCTCCATTACTAGAGGCATCAACCATGTTTCTATAAGAATCAAAGAGACTATCATAGAAAATCTATATTAAGTGCCATTGTGTAATATCATGGTGTGGACACTTTCTTAGAAGATCATTATATCTTTCCCATGTATCATGGAACTGTTCTCCCGGGATTTGGGAAAACGCCAAGATTTCTTTTCTCATTTGACAAGTTTTACCTACCGTGTAGTACTTTTTCAAGAATTCTTGTTGCAACATCTCCCTGATAAGTGCCAAATATTGTTATTCAAGTGCCCTTATTTGCATTAGTTAAGTCCATTAGTTGATTATACTACATACATTAGTTTTATTTACATGCTTTTGTCTAATTTCAGGTTGGCTCCCCAAAGAAAGTTAAAAGTGACGCTTTGATAAGTTTTTGAAGATCAAAGTACATTGTTGCCAGAGACCGTCATTTTAGCCAAGCCAAGTGATCCATGGAACTCATGGCGCTCTATGCACAAAGTTCTAGGAAGAAAAGTTACGTCAACAGTCCGTGCCAAGAGAGGTTCAAGAGCAAAAATCCCAAAAGCCGAGGGCGCCCGCCCAGAAGTTACGGGCACCCGCCCATTTTGCCAGTAACATTCCTGCTCCTGCGAGCGCCTACCCGATTGGCCGATATCTTCGTGCAGCCGCATGCGCCAATTTGTAGACAAATAGGCATAGGTTCCCTCTTTTCCCACCAAATGTTATTCCCTTAATTAGGGGATTGCTCTGATATTGTCTAAGGCTTAAGGACCACGAATTTAGGGATAAATAGGAGGATAAGGTGGATATAATAAGGCATGTATGATATATCTCAAAAGATCTCACATTCTTGCAAGTTTTAAAGAGAGAAATATTGTGAGTTTAGAGAGTTTGTGTGTCTTGTGGCCTTGAGGTGCGAAAATGGAGGCTGAGACCACTTCTTCTCCTTCCTCCCTTGTATCCATGAGTAACAAACTCTTTATCTAGGGAGGTGATGAAGCCCTCTCTAGTAAGCATGTTCTAGTTTTGGTTTATTTTGGGGGAAATGATGTGTATATGTGGTTATTTTATAATCTAGAGTTTACATTTGATGTAATGAACCTAAATTCTTATAAATGATTATATTGAATCTATTTTCTTGTCTTAGATCATATTTTATCATGGTTGTATGGCTTGCATTTTCATAGTGACAATGGAAATGAGATTGTCAAATGGGTTTCTTGGCATGTTCTATGAGAACCTTGATATTCCATAGTTTAGGGCTTTCCTTTGATGGACTATTCTTGATTCTTGACTTCATGTGCTTTTATCATTTGATTGAAGGTTTGATAATCTCTAGCTTAGTAAGCATGTCTAATGCTACACACTAGTTTAGGTAGTTCAAGCATGTATAACTTTGATAGGTTATTCTTGCCATTGATTTCATGAATTTCTTGAAGATAATGTAGCAACCATGTGTACCTACATATCATGGCCACTTATATATGTTGTTCGCCCATGTAAACCATATTCTAGCATGTTTATAGGGTAGGTAATGAATTCACTTCCCTAGTCCTCTCTATATTATTTTCATCTTTTCAATTCCTTGCAATTATTGTTTTATGCAATTTTAATTCCTAATTCTAGTGACAAACCAAACAAAAACTCTGTACTCCCTTCATCAAACTAAGTGATTTTCAAGACCTTGGTTGCCATAAACTAGCAATCCCAGTGGTTCGACTTACCCGTCCAATAGCCCTATTTTACAATGATTTGTGCTATTGCAAAGGGTTGATTATTATTGTGATAGTTAACGAGACCGATCAATTTTTGGCGCTGTTACCGGGATTGCAAACTGTTTGTAACCGAGGTTGAAGGATTAACTTTGGTTTGATTGTGAATATTGTGTTTTGTGAATATTTTCTTGTTCGATTTTGATTATCATTGTCTTTTAAGTTTTCTAGTGAGATTCTAGGTACTCGAGGCTTGCCAAGGGAAAATTAAAAAAATTGTAAGTCTAGAGGACCCCATTTAAGCTTTTCAAAGTTCTAGTTATTTCAATTGTGAATATTTTTGCATGTGTTCAAGTTAGTGATTTATTGCTTGTGAAGCCCTTGTCGAGACTATTATTGTTTTTGCATGTGTTCAAGTTAGTGATTTATTGCTTGTGAAGCCCTTATCGAGACTATTATTGTTTTACTGTTTTACAACGCATTGGTCGTTGTCAAGGCCATTTATTTTCTGTCTTGTTGATAATTGAGGAGAAAGGGAACCTCGTATGTGGAGCTTATGGTGATGAATTATTGTGTTGATTGTGTAGTGTGTTTTTGATGTTTAGCCGTAGGTCATTGTCTTTACCAACACTTGAATCTCCCATTGACATAAATTCGCTTGAAAGGACTCTTAGAAGAAACCTTAGGGAATCTTTAAACATAAGAGGAATTGAATTTGAATTTAATACAATGGCCGGTAATGGAGAAAATGTCGGGAATGAGGAAATCAATAATGATAGGGCCAAAATTCCAAATATAGTTCCTATAACTCTTAGGGACCATTTTATCCCTACAACTTACACCTTTCCTTCTTGTATAGTGATGCCAAACATAGAGGCAGCCCAACATGAGATCAAATCTAGCACAATTCAAATGCTTCCATCCTTTCATGGCTTTGAAAATGAAGACCCCTATAAGCATCTTGATGAATTCCTTAAAATATGTTCTACCATCAAGCTTAGGGGCTTCCCTGAAAATGCTCTCCATTTGCATCTCTTCCCATTCGACTTAAAAGATAGGGTGAAATATTGGTTGAACTCCCTTGCTCCAAACTCCATCACTACATGGGCTCAATTGCAGCAAGAATTCTTAAAAAAATATTATCCTGTGAATAAGACCAACCAAATGAGGCGTTCTATTCTTAGCTTTGCACAAATCGATGGGGAACAACTCCATGAGACTTGGGAAAGTCTTCAAGACCTCCTTAGGAAATCTCTGCACCACCTAATTCCAAAATGGCAATTGGTGCAAGCTTTTTATACTGGTTTAACTGATCCCCGTAAATTCATGGTTGACTCTTCATGTGGAGGGATGTTCATGTCTAAGAATGCGGATGAGGCTTGGACCTTACTCGAAAATTTGAGTGAAAACTCATTGCAACATAATTCTCGTAGTGCTCCAACCTCAACCAATGCAAAGAACACCAACCAATGTCAACCAAAGACACTGAGGGAAGAATCTCCTCAAGTGGATGCCATAGCTCACAAATTCTATCAATTAATGGCACCACTTCTCTCTTCTTCCTTGTTTTAAAATTCGGTAAGTGCAGTGTGTGCATTATGCATTAGCCTTTTTCATCTCTCGGAAGATTTCCCCACACCGGAGCAATTTCCTAATAGCAATCAAGAGCAAGCAAATGCTATGTTTTCAAGGCCCGGAAACAATCTTTACTCCAATACCTATAATCCGGGATGGAGAGATCATCCGAATTTTTCGTGGAGGCAACCCGTCCCACAAAATTCACAATTTCAAAATCAAGGGCATCAAAATTAGCCCTCTTCTCAATTTCAAAATAGGCAATTTCAGGCCTCTTCAAGTTACCGTCCACCTTATAATCCAAATGTCTCTAATCAACCTCCTGTGTTTCCACTGATGAGATTCTGGCTGCAAATAAGATCCCCAAATAAAGCAAATGATAGAATCTAACAAGCAACTCTTGACATCATTGCAGCCCACTCTCCAAATGGTTCATTCTCATACTCAATCAATAACTAAACTTGAAAATCAAGTTTGACAAATAGCTAATTCAATGAACCAACTTCTTCAAAGAGATAAGGGAAAACTTCTCACTCAACCATTTGAGAATCCTAGAGGGATGCATGTGATTGACGAAGCCCCTCCTCCGAGTGGGCCTACTCATGAACAAGTCCAACTAATCACCACCCTTTGGAGTAGTCGAGTTGTGGACAACAAGGTTGATGGAAGAAACAATGACAAAGTTCTTCCTCCCAAAAATCCAAATCTCCTCTCTTCTAATCCAAAGTTCACTCCTAAAAATCCAAATTCTAGCACTGAAAATTCCAAGCTTGTCAACCCAAATGTGGAGACTTCTTATTAGCCTAAGGCTCCGTTTCCTCAATGTCTCCAAGAGTCAACACATTTTGAGAATAAAAATTGTAAAATTCAAGACATGTGGGAAATCTTTAAGCAAGTAAAAATCAATTTGCCTCTCTTGGATGCTATCAATCAAATCCCTCCCTATACAAAATTTCTCAAGGATTTGTGCACTCAAAACCGCACTTCCAAAAATCATTTGCCAAAGAAGGTAAGATTAACTGAAAATGTAAGTTGAATCATTCAACACAGTACTCCTCCAAAGTATAAGGATCTAGGTGCCCCAACAATCTCGTGTGTCATTAGTGACAACAAGATAGAAAGGGCCCTCCTTGACTTAGGTATGAGTGTGAACTTGATTCCATATTCAGTTTACTTACAACTTGGGTTGGGAGATCTTAAGCCAACCTCCGTGGTCTTGTAGCTTGCCGACATTTCGGTCAAGCATCCACGGGGCATTCTTGAAGATGTCATCATCAAAGTGGACAAATTCTACTTCCCGGTAGACTTTGTGGTTTTTAACACAGAACCAGTCCATGATCCAAAGAAGTATATTCCCGTGATCCTCGGTAGGCCATTCTTAGCTATGACTAATGCTTCAATCAATTGCCGAACCAAGGTGATGGACATCGTCTTTGGAAATATGCAAGTCAAACTCCACATTTTCCATGCAACTGACCATCCTCCTGACGAGAATGATTGTTTTCTCATTGATGTGGTAGATGAAGTGGTCGAAGAATCTCTCCCCTTTATTATAAGTAAAGATCCTCTTGAAACTTGCATGTCTCACTTTGACTTCTCAAACTTTGATATTGACCAAGCCATCCAAGAAGTAAATTCTTTACTTGACATTGGTGCTATCATGGACTTACCTCCTTGGAAAATACCAAGAAAACCACTTCCTTAACTCTCCGCTACTCCTCTGATCCCATTATTGAAATCTCCACCACAACTTTAGTTAAAGCCACTCTTGGCCCACCTCAAGTATGTGTTTCTTAGTGCAAATCAAACTCTTCCAGTCATCATTGCATCAGACCTTTTAAAAGACCAAGAGAACAGCCTCTTAGCGGTGCTACAAGAGCATAAAAAAGCTATTGGCTGGGTAGTGGCTGATTTGAAAGGAATTGACCCCTCTATTTGTATGCATTGCATTCATATGGAGGATGACGCGAAGCCTTCTAGAGAGGTCCAGCACCGGTTGAATCCTAACATGAAGGAAGTGGTCATAAAAGAAGTGATCAAGCTACTAGATGCGGGAATCATCTACCCCATCTCTGATAGCAAGTGGGTAAGTCCCACTCAAGTCGTTCCCAAGAAATCCGACCTCACCGTTGTCGAAAATTCAGCGGGAGAGCTCATACCACAACCCACCACCACTAGGTGGCGTGTGTGCATTGATTACCGGAAACTCAATTCTACCACTAGGAAGGATCATTTCCCACTCCCATTCATTGATCAAATCCTGGAAAGGCTAGCCGGCCAAAGAAACTACTATTTTCTTGATGGTTATTCTGGCTATAATCAAGTGGCAATTGCTCTCAAAGATCAAGAAAAGACCACATTCACATGTCCCTTTGGAACCTTTGCATATTGAAGCATGCCTTTTAGGCTATGCAATGCATCTGCAACCTTCCAATTGTGCATGATGTCCATATTTTCCGATATGGTTGAAAAGTTCTTAGAAGTATTCATGGATGATTTTTCCATCTTTGGACCTTCCTTTGACTCATGTCTCCATAATCTATCCCTTGTGCTTCAAAGATGTAAAGAGACAAATTTGATTCTAAGTTGGGAAAAGAGTCATTTTATGGTCCAAGAGGGCATTGTCTTGGGACATGTCATTTCTGAAAGGGGAATTGAGGTTGATAAAGCTAAAGTTGAGTTAATCACTAACCTTCCTCCTCTAAATTATGTTCGTCAAATCCGTTTCTTCCTTAGACATGCCTGCTTCTATCGCCGCTTCATCAAAGATTTTAGCAAAATCTCTCAACCCTTGTGTAATCTTCTTACCAAGGATGTTCCGTTTAATTTTGATGAAGCCTATTGGGAAGCTTTCAAGAAGCTTCGCACTCTTCTCTCATCAGCCCCAATTATAAAACCACCTAACTGGTCTCTTCCATTTGAGATCATGTATGATGCATCCGATTATGCATTAGGTGCGGTTTTGGGCCAGCGTGTGGACAAGCTTCCACATGCTATCTATTATGCTAGCTAAACTCTCTTTGATGCTCAATTAAATTACACCACCACTGAAAAAGAATCGCTAGCTGTGGTGTATGCCTTGGATAAATTCCGCTCTTACCTTCTTAGATCCAAGGTCATTGTCTTTTCAGACCATGCCGCTCTTAGGCATTTGCTCACTAAAAAAGAGACCAAACCCTATCTAATTCGATGGATACTCTTACTCTAAGAGTTTAACATTGAAATTAGGGACAAAAAAGGGACAGACAATGTTGTCACCGACCATCTCTCTCACTTACTCATTGAGAAATCCTCTGAATTTTCGGCTGTTCGTGATTCCTTTCCGGATGGCAACTGTTTCAGATTTCTCACTCAAATCTACCATGGTTTATAGATATTGTCAACTACCTTGCGGTAGGAAAAATTCCATCCTAATGGTCCAAACAAGAGAAAGACTGGTTCTTCTCCCAAGTCAAAAATTTCTTTTGGGAAGATCCGAAGTTGTTCAAATATTGTCTGGACCAAATCATCCGGTGATGCATTCCTGAAACTGAATTCACAAATGTCCTAAATTTCTGCCACACTCTTGCTTGTGGAGGTCACTTCAGTGCCAAGAAGACCGCTGACAAAGTCCTTCAAAGCGGATTCTATTGGCCTTCTTTGTTTTGGGATGCTTAAAATTTCTGTAAGTCATGTGAGCGGTGTCAAAAGCTCGGATCCATGTCTAGAAGAGACATGATGCCCCTCACTCCTATCTTAATCATATAAATTTTTGATGTGTGGGGGATTAACTTCATGGGACCATTTCCATCTTCTTATGGCTATGAGTATATTCTTGTAGCGGTGGATTATGTGTCTAAATGGGTTGACGCTCAAGCTACTAAAACCAATGATCATAAAGTTGTGGTCAAGTTCATTCAATCGAACATCTTTAGTCGATTTGGTACACCCCGGGCACTCATCAGTGGCGGTGGATCTCACTTTCGAAATTGCTATCTCAAATCCGTCCTTCTGAAATACTCCATCATTCATAAGGTTGCCACACCTTACCACCCTCAAACTAGTGGTCAAGTGGGAGTATCTAACCGGGAAATCAAGCATATCTTGGAAAAGACAATTTGACCAGACTGCAAAGATTGGTCATTAAGACTAAATGATGCATTTTGGGCCTACCAAACAGTGTATGAGACACCTGGCATGTCACCATATCGACTTGTATTTGGCAAAGCTTGTCATCTTCCGGTTGAACTAGAGCACCATGCTTATTGGGCCATAAAAAGGCTCAACTTTGATCTCAAACAAGCTGGCTCTACTCGCAAATTGCAGCTCAATGAGCTTGAGGAAATTCGAAATGATGTGTATGAAAGTGCCAAAATCTATAAGGCAAAGACTAAAGCATTTCATGATAAACACATTGTCAACAAGTCTTTTGTCCCTAGATAGAAAGTTTAGCTTTTCAATTCTAGCTTTCGACTCTTTCCCGGTAAACTCCGTTCACAGTGGGATGGTCCATATGTTATCACTTCCGTCTTTCCTCATAGTGCAATCGAACTCCAAGATCCTACCGATGGATCTCTCTTTAAGGTCAATGGCTAGTGGCTTAAGCCTTATGTTGATGGCATAATCCCTATCCGAAAAGTAGAGAAAGTCTTATTGACGGACCCAATTTACGAGGACTAATGCGAAATCATGGTTCATCTAGCTATCGACATTAAATTTAGCACTCATGGGAAGCAATTCTTTCAAATTCCAAGCCTCCCTCTTCCAAGTTGCTTTAGCTAAGAACTTTCCGGAAATTAGCTAAGTATAGCCAGAATGTGAACTTTTCCGAAATTGTCTTTAATTGCATTCCAAAAGTCACATTCAGTTTTCTTAGTCATTCTAAGGTCTCAGTACCAATTTCGGAATTTTTAAGGTCCTTTCGGCAATTTTCTCAACTAATCCAAACATCACAGAACATTCGGGCTTCTAAAATATCGGTTTTGCAATTGAACTCCGAATCTCATTCTGGAGGTTCTCCAAGGTGTCATGGGCCCGTAGGAGCTTAAATTTCAAATTTGGGAATTTTTTTATCCCGTCCCGGCCCCCTTTAAGCCAAAATTCAGTCACAGTAGGTGTTAGCCCAAGCTCTTGCCGGCGCCTACCCAGAACTTGCGGGCGCCTGCCCATATGTGTAGTAGAGGTCATGAGCTTGTGGGCACCCGCCCAGAATCTGCGGGCCCCCGCCGATATGGGTAGTAGCCCCGCAGATCCCGTAGGCACCCGCCCCCTTTAGTCGAATCCTTAAATGGGCTATTGTAAGCACATTTCGGCATATCCTAATTCCCTCCCTCTCTCATTTATGCGCCCCCAACCCTTCCTCTCCCTCTAAACACCTCATTTCTCACCTCACTCTTCTCCCTCACTCTCTTCCTTTTCCATATCCATCATCCTTTCACCTAATCCGCTTCTCTCATCCTCCTAATTTCATCCATCTCTCACCAAGCAAGAGGGATTATTTTGGTTTCTCCATCAACTAGGGTAAGTTTCTATCTCTCTCCTTCTTTCAAATTTTGGAATAATGGAGGATGGGAATCATTGTATAGATGTCTTGTATGTGCTGGGGTGTGTATATTCTTGATTGTAGGGCCAAAATTTTTGGGTTTTCTCATCTCTAATCAACCTTTGGCCCTCTTCCTTTTTGTCTTGCACACCAGATGTTCGACAAATTGCCCGAACCAACTTCTTCACTTAAATGGTGTCCAAAACCTTTTCCAAGCGCGCTCGTTCTTCTAAGGGACCATCCAATGAACCTCCCACGCCAAATTGGGCGGATTGGCCCATTGAAACCGAGGCTAAATTTTTCATCAAAGATGGCTTCGAAGACAATCCAAAAATGGCATGGGTAGTCAAAGAATTGACGGACCATGGCCTCAAATCGCTATTCAAGCCACGTACTAGCACTTACTATCCGCATGTGGTCCGCCAATTCTTTTCAAACATGTTCTATACATGTGCAAACCCTAACATCATTAGACCACTATTGATGGCGAAGCTTTTGAATTTAGCATTCATGACCTTGCCATGGCTTTGGCATGTCCAATGGAATCCCCTTAAGATGAAGCGGGCCTGCCCTTATACGTTGCTCCTCCAGTTGGGCTAACATTGTGGAGAAAATATGCCACAACCAGTAGACCGACAGTCGAAAAACAAGCACAAATAAGTCATTCCTCCCATGCTGGCTCTAGTTCGTGGACTCTATCCTTGCAAAGAATGTCCTCCCCATCCCTAGGCATTCTGAGCATAAGGGGGCTTTCTTAAACACCCTTTATGCCGCTGAGAAGGAGCAATGGTTTTGCGTTCCACAGCTTGCCTGGGACTAATTTCTCAAGGTCTATAATGACCTAATTTTGTTACGGACGAGCAATGCCATCACTTGGGCATTTCCATTCCTATATCTTGTCATAAGGCTGCTTAAAAACTAAGGGTTCAGAGCACCCCATCATGAGGAGAAGCTGACGGATGCATTTAATTTTGACCTTGGGATTTGGAAGTTGAGCACTGTATAGCTTAAGACGTCCCGTCAAGTACGCATTGGTGATGTGCTTGATTAGGGAGCTCCGACTATCCCTGTTGCTCCAACGTCGGCTGCTCCTGTTATGCCACCTCCGCCTGCTATATCCTATGCCAATTATGTTTCTCTTAGCACTCATATTGATGCACTTCACATACGAGTCGGGAACATTGAGTGCTGTCTCAAGGAGACTCAAGATAGACAGCAGGTCTTGCAGACCATGCTCCAGACACTGATTGACCGTACCCCAGGCAGCGCCGGTGGTTCATCCTCCACTCCGATGGAGTGATTTTATGTTGTCCCTATCTATTTTGCTTCTAGTAGTACTTTTTGGATTTATTTTGGGCCGCTTTTGGCATGCTTTTCAGTTCCTATTTTGAACTCATAACTGCAATGGTGTTGCTATTTTGCATTAACACTTCCTTTTTAGTTATATAAATTGCAGTTGTTTATTTTTCTCTCTGTCTGGATTTATATGATGCTCGTTGTAACTAGGTGTGTTTTGACAGGTTTTGGACTCAAGTTTGGGGGCGTGCTTTTGGAATTCTCAAGGTGGCTTATTTTTGCTAACTCGAGTTATTAAGCTCTTGGAGTGTCCTTACACTTAACACCCTAAATCCATCCGGTTTGGGAGTTGCTGGCCTAACGGTTGCTACATGAATTAGTTAGAAAGCTTAAGGGACTTAGGCATTGCACGGTCATTCACAAAAATAAAAATAAATAAATATGGTTCATTAGAGTTTGTAGCCTTACCAACTCGAGTTATTAAGCCCTTGGAGTGTCCTTACACTTAACACCCTAAAGCCATCCAGTTTGGGAGTTGCTGGCCTAACGTTAGCTATATAGGTAAGTTAGAAAGCTTAAGGGATTTCGGCATTGCACGACCATATTATGTAAAAAAAAAAATTAAAAAAAAAAAATGTATTTTCCAATAAATTCATGCCTTAGTGACCTCATTTAAAAGGGAATTCATTGTTTTGAAGACTTGTGTTTTGAAATAGGAAAAAGAAGGTAAAAGCCACATATTGGGAATCCGGTTCACTTTCACTGAAGTTAGAGTTGATTTCTATTCAAGAGATAACAATTGAAGTATTTATATAGACTATAATGTTGATGCATGAGAGTTAAAATGTGTTTAGCAATTTTGTATATCAAGGCTTCATATATGCAAGGTAGTCTGCTTAATGATCTCGTCTCTAATATTCTATCTGTTCCAGGTTACATTTGAGCTATATATGTATTTTCTTGCACCATGGTTGCTGCATGTTGATAGCATTGCAAATGTTGTCATTCTGTTAAGAGTTTCATTTTTGGTTTTGCTATGGGACTAGCAAAATGTAAGTTTGGGGGTGTGATAAGCGCCGAATATTGCATATTCAAGCGCCCTTATTTGCATTAGTTAAGTCTATTAGTTGATTATACTGCATACATTAGTTTTATTTGCATGCTTTTGTCTATTTTCAGGTTGGCACCCCAAAGAAAGTTAAAAGTGACGTCGTTGTCGGGGACCGTCATTTTGGCCAAGCCAAGTGATCCATGGAACTCATGGCGCTCTATGCACAAAGCTCTAAGAAGAAGAGTTGCGTCAACAGTCCACGCCAATAGAGGTTCAAGAGCAAAAATTTAGAGCAAAAAGCACAGAAGCCGCGGGCGACCGCCCATTTGACCAGTGTGACCGAGGCTCCCACAGGCACCCGCCCAGAAGCTGTGGGCACTCGCCTATTTTACCAGTAACATTCCTGCTCCTGCGGGCACCCGCTCAGAAGCTGTGGGTGCCCACCCAATTGGCCAGTATCGTCGTGCAGCCGCGGGCGCCCACCAATTTGCAGAAAAATAGGCATGGGCTCCCTCTTTTCCCACTAAATGCTATCCCCTTAATTAGGGGATTGCTCTGATATTGTCTAAGGCTTATGGACCACGAATTTGGGGGTAGATAGGAGGATAAGGTGGATATAATAAGGAATGTATGATATATCTCAAAGGATCTCACATTCTTGCAAGTTTTAGAGAGAGAAATATTGTGAGTTTAGAGGGTTTGTGTGTCTTATGGCTTTGAGGTGTGAAAATGGAGGGTGAAACCACTTCTTCTCCTTCCTCCCTTGCATCCATGAGTAACTAACTCCCTATCTAGGGAGGTGATGAAGCCCTCTCTAGTAAGCATGTTCTAGTTTTGGTTTATTTTGGGGGGAAATGATGTGTATATGTGGTTATTTCATAATCTAGAGTTTACACTTGATGTAATGAACCTAAATTCTTATAAATGATTATGTTGAATCTATTTTCTTGTCTTAGGTCATATTTTATAATGATTCTATGGCTTGCATTTTTTATAGTGACAATGGAAATGAGATTGTGAAATGGGTTTCTTGGTATGTTATATGAGAACCTTAATATTCCATAGCTTAAGGCCTTCCTTTGATGGATTATTCTTGATTCTTGACTTCATGTGCTTTTATCATTTGATTGAAGGTTTGATAATCTCTAGCTTAGTAAGCATGTCTAATGCTACACACTAGTTTAGGTAGTTCAAGCATATATAACTTTGATAGGTTATTCTGGCCATTGATTTCATAAATTTCTTGAAGATAATGTAGCAACCATGTGTAGCTACATATCATGGCCACTTATATATGTTAGTCTCCCATGTAAACCATATTCTAGCATGTTTATAGGGTAGGTAGTGAATTCACTTCCCTAGTACTTTCTATATTATTTTCATCTTTTCAATTCCTTGTAATTATTGTTTTATGCAATTTTAATTCCTAATTTTAGTGACAAACCAAACAAAAATTCTATACTCCCTTCACCAAACTAAGTAATTTTCAAGACCATGGTTGCCATAAACTAGCAATCCTATTGATTCGACTTACCCATCCAATAGCCCTATTTTACAATGATTTGTGTTATTGCAAAGGGTTGATTATTATTGTGATAGTTAACGAGATTGATCACTCCCATGTAGATATGGAATTTGGTGGAAGGGAATGCAACCAAGTTCTTGCTTTGTCCATGAGAGAAAATTGGAAAAGTCGCATCCTGAATGAATCATTGGTAAGAGTAATCAACTTGGTAGTTGAACACAATTCCAAAAATACATCCAAGTGCGTATAGGGATCCTCTGTTGTATACCCATGGAAGGTAGGAAGCATTTGGATTATAGCAGGCTTGATCTCAAAAATAGGTTGCATCAGCATCCGAAAATACGAAGCACAAAAGAGAAGTGTATGTGGTAGGAATGAAATAGTCCCTCAATTGTGGTTGTGGAGGAATAGGTGGAGCCCATCCTCTATTACCATAGCCATTACCATTGCCATTACCCGGTGCATCACGAATATCAACCATGTTATCAAAGGAACTACCTATAGAATTCAAATGTTTTTTTAAGTTTTCTTAATTGACTAAGAGTTCTCTCTATTTCAGGATCACGCACTAAAGGTTTTGATGGAGTTTGACGAGTTAACATGCATTCATTCCACTAATCCTAAATAGTGACAAAAATAAAATTTTCTCAAGTAAAGGAAAACAGCAAAAACTCACAGAAGGTTTAATAAATAGAAATTTTTATCCCTTAAGCGTCTTTGTCCTCACTACGAATTCCCTGTACCTGAAAAGAAAAAGAATTAAGGTGAGATATTAGAAAGTCTGAAGACTGGTAAACCAAAAATAACTAATTAAAAACTAAACTAGATAACAAATCCCCCCGGCAATGGCGCCAAAAATTTATTGTGTTTAATAATTTTACCACTCGCAATAGAACGACTCCGTGTAGGATAGTATTATAAAGAGGGTGTTGAACCCACAGGGAGATGAGAATTTGTGTTCAGTCTTTAATTTAGTCCTAATAGTTAATAGGTAACTAGTTGAAAAGTTTGCTTGGTTATCACGATTAAAAACAAACTAAAATGAAGATGAAATATTAAACTAAGTGATCAGAGAAAGAAATCTTATGGCTTTGATTTCACCACAATCATCATACTATGGTTAATTGTATCAACTCTGGGGATTTAACAAATTATGTTTTTAAATGAATTGAACTCAACAACATTCATTCAATTCGGGTTTTAAAGAAAGATGTTTTATAAAATTCAGTTAACTATAACCTATCTACGGTTAGCATGGACAATCCACCTACCTACTCTAACTACTTCAACTACTTTGCAAATAATTTATCTTTCCTAATCATAGACTATGAAAACATTCTTTTATAAAAAATGTTGGAACACCATTATATGACCTCTATTCTCATATTCGGCAGGGCTCCGCCAGATACCGTCCAATAAGATAGGTTGAGAATAGAAAATGAACAGTTATACCTAAGACAAGGTAATAACAGTTTGTAATCTATTTAAAGCATTAAAACCAATTGAGTTGTCTCAATTGCTCATATTCATATAATAAAAAACATAATATACATTAAAATAATCCCAGAGTTAAGAACAATCAAACCATAATACTAGATTGGGTTACATCAGTGCCTCTAAGAGAGGAATTAGCTACTCATGACGATGTCGGATATCATCTATGTTGGAGTTGTCTCCATCGTTAGGAACGACACTTCTCTTCTCAGGATCTTCACCTTCTAAGGTTGTGGAAACGCTAAAAGCCACTACCACATTATCATCCTTCTAAAATAATACGAGAAAAAGGGACCTCTTCTATCAAGGCTTGTGCCTTCTTTTATAGAAGAAAATAAAGGCTTGGTGAGCTTTTAGGTCTTCTGGCCCATCTGGGATGAGATACGACTTGTAAAGAGAACAATCCCGTAACTTAAATCTGATATGTCATGGAAGGCTCGAGCTTTAGGAACAAAGGCTCGAGCTTTAAGGTTCGGGCTCGAGCTTAAGGAACAATGCTCGAGCTTCTCTAGATTAGTGCTTGAGCTCCAAGGATTGGTGCTCGATCTTCACTTTGACACTTAACCAAATTTCTTTAACTATTTTCTGAACGTCTTTTTCTTCAACACTTAGAATAATCTCGGGCCTCATCCCTTTTCACATTGCTCGATCCAAGCTTCATGGGCTCGAATACTAGGTACTAGGCTCAAGTTTTAGGTACTCAAGGCTCGAGCTTTAGGGAATGGTGTTCGATCCTTGGGGTTAGGCACAAGGTCCTGGGAGCTTGGTTTTTCAGTAAATCAACTCTTCAAATTCTGATGCCTTGTGCTCGAGCACCCTATGGTCAGGATAGAGCACCCTTTATTCAGGCTCAAGCCTAAAGGTGCAATGCTTGAGCTTTAATACCTTGTTGATTTTTCTTCTTTGACTTGTAGGGCTCAAGCCTCAAGACTTGGGCTCGAGCTTTAGATATTGAATTCCTCCAAACTTCACCATTTAAGCTCTCGACTTGCTCTGAATGACCGGCAACAACTCTGTAAGCTTCGATATCAGTCTTTTCATCATAAAATCTCACTTTTAACTGTTTCTCTGGGAAAGTACCTATAAACACACATTAAACATAAATCAGTCTAACAATGGATGGAAGTATCACTTTAGGCCTTAACATTTGTATATTTAGGGGCTCGAATATATAAATATTCAGCACTCATCAACTCCCAAGAAGGTGAGGTTAACTGAGCAAACAAGTGCTATCATTCAGCATAATACACCTCTGAAGTTTAAGGATCTGGGTGCTCCGACAATCTCATGTGTCATTGGAGACAATGAGATAGAAAAGGCCCTATTTGACTTAGGCTCAAGTATAAATCTGATCCCTTACTCAGTATACTTACAACTTGGCTTAGGAGAACTTAAATCAACCACATTTGTCTTGTAACTAGCAGATAGATCTGTCAAATAACCTCGTGGTATCATTAAGGATGTACTCATCGAGGTGGACAAGTTCTACTTTCTAGTAGACTTCTTGGTTCTAGATACTGAACTAGTTCATGATTCTAAAAGACATATTCCTATGATCCTTGGTCGTCCTTTTTTATCCATGACTGATGAGCGCTGAATATTGCATATTCAAGCCCCTAAATATACGTATATTAAGACCTAAAATGACACTTCTATTCATTGTTAGACTAATTTCTGTGTATTTCATGTTTTTAGGTACTTTCCCAAAGAAATGGTTAAAACCGGGCTTTTATGATGAAAAGAATGAGAAAGAAGTTTACCGAGTCATTGCCGATCATTCAAAGCAAGCTGAGAGTCAAAATGGTGAACTTTGGGGAGTTTCAAGTTCAGAAACTCGAGCCTCAGTTCTATGGCTCGAGCACAGCAGAAAAAGACAAGAAATTCTAAGGCAAGAAAGCTCGAGCTTTGAACTCTAGAGCTTGAGCCCAACCACAGGTGCTCGAGCTCTAAGCCTTTACCTAAAAGCTCGAGCACATGATGTGTTAGAATTGAAAAGTTGATCCAAGCTCCCAGGACCTCGTGCCAAGCCTCAGGGATCGAGCACTAACACCTAGAGCTCGAGCCCACAGCCCCAAAGCTCGAGCTTAACACCTTGGGATCGAGCACCATGAAGAGAGGATCGAGCACCATCAATAAAAAGACGTTTCAAATAAGGATTCGTTCTATTACGAGTGGTATTTTATTATTAACACATTACTTTTTGGCGCCATTGCCGGGGACTATGTCACGGATTTGTTGAGTTCAAGATTAATTCCAGTTTAATTTATAGTTTAGGACTTTGTATATATTTTTCTTTTGATTTCTTCTTGTTTTCAGGTGCAAGATTTTAGGTGCGGGAGCAATAAAGCAGAAGGAATAGAATTCTTTGAACCTTTTGTGAGTTTTTTTTACTCTTATCCTTGAACTTATTTTTGTTGTATATTATTATTTTTTTATTTTTATATTAAAGAGGATTGAGCATGAATGGAGGAATATTTACATACAGGTTATAGGGACCATTACATCCCTTTTACTTATAACCTTCCATCATGTTTTGTTCCTTATGAACTTGAGTCCAATTCGCTACAAGCATTACCATCTTATTATGGACTTGATTACTCTTTTTATCCTCCTTATAACTACTACTCTCCCCAACAATTCTATGATGAACCAACTCCATCACCTTCTAGGTACTCGCCTGGATTTGAAGAAAAAGTGTTAGCTCTACTTGATGAAATTAATTCACAAACCCAACTTATTCGTTCTCATTCTCAAACCCTAGCCAAGCTAGAGGTTCAAATTGGGGAAATTGAATGTTCTCTTTCTCGCCAAGAGGAAGAAGATGAGGAAAGTGAGCAAATAGCAAATACTTTATCTTATATAGAGGAGGAAGTGGCGAGTCTGTCAATGGCCAATCCAATAGAGCACAACATGATTTATGAGGACATTCCTTGTAATTTGGATTATGAAGTCATTGAGGCCACCTTAGAGAGCGAGGAGAAGGTGATTCATTTAAAGAAGAGAAAAAGGATAAAGAGAGTGAGTTTTCTAAAAATCTAATTGAGTCTTTGAAAGATACTGCCTTGCTAAATAACAAAGGAAGTAATTCTTTGAATATACTTCAAAAGCACAATAACGATGCAAGGCAGACCACTGTTGATTTTATTTTCAAAACCGTGGATGAAGGGATTGATATTAAATCTTCCATTTATTTTCTTGTTATTCCTTTGGAGGATAAATTGACTATTGTGAGGAGGTAATGGGGAAAATTAATAAGAGATTAAACGTGGATGTTCTGTATCCCGTTTTTTATTATTTTGACTAGCGAGTCACCCCCACGTTTGCTAGAGACGTTAAACTTAGCACTTGTAGATTAGTTTATTTATTTATTTATTTTCTTTTTCTTTTTCTTTTATTTTAATTTTAATTTTTTATAGGTTTTTTATTTTAGTTATTATTATTATTATTATTATTTTAGAATAGTTTATTTATATTCTTCTTTTTATTCTTTTTAGTTTTTCTAGGTATTTAGTTTATTTTTGTATTTTTCTTTTATTTTTCGATTAGGTTAATTTAGGCTTGTTTTTATAAATAAAAAAAAAATAGGTTAGTTTCTTTGTGTATTTTTCTTTTATTTTTAGATTAGGTTTGTTTTGTTTTGTTTTGATTAAAATAAATAAATAAATTTGATTGCCTTGTGCATAATGATATATATCTGTTTTACTCCATCTACTTGATACTCTAATGTGTGTTGTGGAGTGTGATTATTTTGTTAGGTACAAAGGACTAAGTTTGGGGGTGAGGTGAGGATTTTATTCCTCTGAGCTATCAATTCTTGATTATTACTGGTTCTACGTATTTGGTAATATCTTTCTGACTCTAAATCTGTTTTTACACATTGAGGACAATGTGCATCTTAAGTTTGGGGGTAAGGCAGTGCCTTTCAAAATTTTGTTGTTGATATATTGTGCACAAGAGGATGCAATTTAATTATTTAAGCATGATTTTAAATTTATTGATTGTTGTGATATCCATATGTAGTCTAACATTGGTTAAAGATGGCTTGTATGCCGAATTCATGCTAAATATGGATTTTTGAAAATTTTTGATATCAGTTGGTGGCATGTGGTCCACTTTGTTAGGATGATTACTATTTGATGATTTTGATCTCTAGAATACTTCACTTTGCACATGTTCACACTTAGATGCATTCTGTGGGGTATAAACTTGAAGCCTTATTCTGATTTGTGTTAAACTGAGATGAGTAGGTGAATTTGATGATTTTGAAAACCAAGGTATAAAAAAAAAAAAATGAAAGAAATAATATGGTATGTATGCAATGAAAAAAAAAAAAAAAAAATTATTCACCAATGTGAAGGAAACAAAAAAAAAAAAAAAAGAGAAAAAGGGTCAAGTTCTGGTATGTACCTAGATTGCTTGAGCAATTAAGTCCTTAGGAGTGTTTTGACACCTAATGCCCTAAGACCATCTAGTTTGGGAGTCATTGACTGAAAGTTTGTTACATAAGAAGTTTAGGTTGCCTAGATTACTTGAGCAATTAGGTCCTTAGGGGTGTTTTAACACCTAATGCCCTAAAGCCATTTGGTTTGGGAGTCATTGGCTAAAAACTCGTTACAAGAGTGATTTAGAAAGCTTAATAGACCTGAGCATTGCATAGTACCCTTTTGAAAAGAAAAAAAAAAAGAGTTGAAAAAAATTTGAGTGATGAATGAAATAAATACATACCTGTAGAAAAATATGAAAAATACCTTGGGGATCAGAACTTGAAAGGTTTACTTATGAATTGAGGGATAGCATGAGTTAGATATAAGTACGGATAGTAAGCCACGTGTTTAAAATTGTAAGTTCACTATTAAAAAGGATTTTGGGGATCGAGATTGTTCAATATGTGATAAAACTGATACATGGGGACCATGGCTGCTGATATGATATTGGGAGTTGGAGATTTTTCCTGTTTAATATAGTTCTTTATACTTGTTGTAATTGACTGATTGATGCATTGCTAGGACATTATGATATAAAAACAGGTTTGAATGAGCTTATCGTGCAATTAAGGCACTAATTTGAGATTTTTGTGGGTATCATCACTGGAAACCTTCACGAGACTACATCTCGTCCACTAGGGGTAACCTAGGGGTTTAAAGGCTTGTTGCATAGGCTAAATGCAACTGTGATTCCTATGAAAGCGGCTTTTTAGTTCTGTATTGCTAAGAGACTAGCAATATGTAAGTTTGGGGGTGTGATAAGCACTGAATATTGCATATTCAAGCCCCTAAATATACATATGTTAAGACCTAAAGTGGTACTTCTATCCATTGTTAGATTGATTTCTGTGTATTTATGTTTTTAGGTACTTCCCCAAAGAAATGGTTAAAACTGGGCTTTTATGATGATAAAAAAGTTTACCAAGTTATTGTCGGTCATTCAAAGCAAGCAGAGAGTCAAAATGGTGAATTTTGGGGAGCCTCAATTCTATGGCTCGAGCACAACAGAAAAAGACAAGAAATTCCAAGGCAAGAAAGCTCAAGCTTCGAACTCCAAAGCTCGAGCCCAACCACATAGTGTTCGAGCCTTTGCCTAAGTGCTCGAGCACATAATGCATCGGAATTGAAAAGTTGATCCAAGCTCCCAGGACCTCGTGCCAAGCCTCAGGGATCGAGCACTAAAACCTAGAGCTCGAGCCCACAGCCCCAAAGCTCGAGCCTAACACCTTTGGATCGAGTACCATAAAGAGAGGATCGAGCACCATCAATAAAAAGACATTTTGGACAAATTTTTGTCCCTGAGCTTGAGCCTGAGCTTCAAAGCTCGAGCCCGACTCAGAAGGCTCAAGAACGACCACTCTGGGCTCGAGCATTATTGAAAACTTTGAACCCACTTTAGTATTATGGGCATAACTTTTAACGCGGAACTTCAAATTGAGCAAACTCAGAGGCTCTATAAAAAAGACTCGAATCCCGACGTTTTTGTCTCTAATAGCTATCTCCAGATTTGCACTCTAAATAGGTTAAAATCACATTACAATGTCAGAACAAGTTGCTGGCATGTGAAGCTTGAGCCTGGGACTCTAGTGCTCAAGCCTTGATATCCTGAAAGTTAAAAATACATGCGGGAATTATTTATTTTCACCTTTCTTTATTTCCTTATAGGCCCAATTGTTACAAAAGCTGTACAACCAATCCATAGGGGATTCGGACTTGTTCTCCACTATAAAAGAAGAGGAGAAGGCCAAAGAAAATCTCTCTTTTATAGTTATATCCCTCTCTCTCATGGCGGTTTTTAGGGTTTTGAAGGGAAGTCCCTAAAAAAGAAGTGCAGACCTTGACGATGAAGACTACACCAATACAGATGATATCTAGTGTCGTCATGAGTGGCTAATTCCTCTCTTAGGGCATTGATGTAACCTAATCCGATTACTATGGTTTGATTGTTTATACTTTGGGAATTTAATAATTTATATACTTTGATTATATGATTTTGAGCAATTGAGCCAACTCAATTGGTGTTTTAATGAATTAATAGTTTCTGAATAGTTATTACCTTATCTTTTATATAACTGTTTATAAACTGTTCTCAACCCATTCTTATTGGATGGTATCTGGCGAAGCCCTGCTGGATATAAGAATAGAGATCATGTAATGGTGTTCAAATGTTTTTTGTGAATGAATATTTTCATAGGCTATGCTTAGGAAAGATAGATTATACTGCAAAATTAGTTAGAAGTAAGTAGGTGGATAGTCCATGCTAACCGCAGATAGGTTATAGTTAATTAAAATTTATGAAACATCTTTCTTTAAAACCGAATTAAATGAATGTTATTGAGTTTAATTCATATGGTAAATAAATTGTTGAAATCCAAAGGTTGAACAGTTGACCATAGTAGGAGGATCGTGGTGATGTCAATCCCTAAGTATCTCTACCCTTGATCTTTTCTTTAACTTTATTTATTTTCTGTTTATATTATTGCACCACAACAAATCAAATCCTCTTTTTAAATTAAAATAGCAATTAATTGAAGACTCGATAAACCACCACAGTCCTTGAGGTTCGACACCCTTAACATAGCCCTATCATACAAGGATTCGTTCTATTGCGAGTGGTATTTTATTGTTGATAAATAAAAACACACATCAACGGCTAATGCTTCAATTAATTGCCAAACCGGGGTGATGGATATTTCTTTTGGACATATAAAGGTACAGCTCAATATTTTCAATGCTTCTCAACATCCTCCAGATGAAGATGGATGTTTCTCTGTTGACATCATAGATGAAATGGTCGAAAAATCTCTCCCATTTATTCTAAGTTAAGATCCTCTTGAAACTTTCTTGGCTCACTTTGATTTTTAAGATTATGACATTCATCAATCTATTTGTGAAATCAATTCTTTGCTTGAGGCCAATGAAATCTCAGTTTTTCCATCTTAGAAGTTGCCAAAAGAACCTCTTCCAATAATTTCTAGCACTCCTCCTGTTCCTTCATTGAAATCTCCACCTCAACTTGAGCTAAAGCCACTCCCGACTAATCTCATGTATGTATTTCTTGCTACGAACAAAACTCTTTCGGTCATTATTGCGTCGGATCTTTCCAAAGACCAAGAAAACAACCTTTTAGTGGTACTCCAAGAGCACAAAGAAGCTATTGGTTGGTCGGTGGCTGATTTTAAAAAAAATTGACCCCTTAATATGCATGTATCGCATTCTTTTCGAGGAAGATGCGACACCTTCCCAAGAGGTACAGCACCAGTTGAATCCTAACATGAAGGAGGTTATCATGAAAGAGGTAATCAAGCTATTAGATGTAGGGATCATCTACCCTATCTCAGATAGCAAGTGGGTAAGCCCCACTCAAGTTGTTCCAAAGAAATCTGGCCTTATTGTTGTTGAAAATTCAGCTGGAGAATTTGTGCCACAATGCACCACCACTGGTTGGCGTGCGTGCATAGATTACCAGAAACTCAACTCTACAACTAGGAAAGATCATTTTCCACTTCCATTCATTGATCAAATCCTTGAAAGGTTAGCCGGCAAAAGTTACTATTGTTTTCTTGACGGTTATTTTGGCTATAACCAAGTGGCTGTAGATCCTTAAGATCAAGAGAAGACCACCTTCACTTATCCTTTTAGAACTTCAGCTTATCGTCGCATGCCCTTTGGGTTATGTAATGCACCGGCCACTTTTCAAAGATGCATGATGTCCATATTTTCTGATATGGTTGAAAAATTTCTTGGAGTGTTCATGGGCGATTTTTCTGTCTTTAAATCTTCTTTTGACTCTTATCTCCATAATTTGTCCCTTGTGCTTCCAAGATGTAAGGAGACAAATCAGATCTTAAGTTCAGAAAAGAGTCACTTCATAGTACAAGAAGGGATTGTCTTGGGACACATTATCTCTAAAAGAGGGATTGAGGTCGATAAGGCAAGAGTTGAATTAATTCACAGCCTTCCTCCTCCTTCTTCGGTAAGACAAATTCGATCCTTTCTTGGTATGCTGGCTTTTATCACCACTTCATCAAAGACTTCAGCAAGATATCCTAGCCTTTGTGCCATCTTCTTGCTAAGGATACTACTTTCACCTTTGATGAAGCATGTTTTAAAGCTTTTAAGAAGCTCCGTTCACTACTCTCTTCCGCCCCAATTATGAAACCACCTAATTAGTCTTTTCCTTTTGAGATCATGTGCGATGCATCCGACTATGCATTAGGTGCTATTTTGGGCCAGCGTGTGGATAAAGTTCCTCATGCCATTTACTATGCTAGCAAGACTCTCTCAGATGCTCAATTAAATTATACAACAACTAAGAAAGAGTTGCTAGATGTTGTCTATACCTTGGACAAATTTCGTTCATATCTTCTTGGATCCAAGGTCAGTGTCTTCACAGATAATGCCACGTTAAGGCATCTGCTTACAAAGAAAGAGACCAAACCTCGACTCATTCATTGGATACTCTTACTCCAAGAGTTCAACCTTGAGATTAAGGACTAGAAATGCACTAACAATGTTGTAGCAGACCATCTCTATCGGCTTCTCATTGAGAACACTTCTGATTTTTCTCCAGTTTATGATTCCTTTTCGGATGAGCAACTGTTTCAGATTTCTCATGTGTCACACTCTTGGTTTGCTGAAATTGTCAATTATCTTGCAGTTGGAAAAATTCGATCCCAATGGTCTAAACAAGAGAAAGATCGGTTCTTCGTTCAAATCAAAAATTTCTTTTAGGAAGACCTGGAATTGTTTAAATATTGCCTAGATCAAATAATCTACAGATGCATTCCTGAAAATGATGTCCAAAATATTTTAAAATTCTGCCACACTCTCGAATGTGGAGGACACTTCAGTGCTAAAAAGACTTCATCCAAAGTCCTTCAAAGTGGATTTTATTTGCCTTCATTATTCAAGGACGCTTACAATTTTTGCAAGTCTTGTGAGTAATGCCAAAAGCTTGAGGCCATGTCTATAAGAGACATTATGCCATTGAACTTAATTTTAATTGTTGAAATATTTGATGTTTGGGGAATAGATTTTATTGGACTATTTCTATCTTCCTATGGCTATGTTTACATTCTCTTGGCAGTGGATTATGTATCTAAATGGACAGAGGTTGAGGTAACCATAACCAATGACCATGTTGCAGTGGTCAAGTTCATTCAAACGGACATACTAAGTCGGTTTGGTACACCTAGAGTACTCTTAAGTGACGGAGGATCTCATTTCTGTAATCGCTATCTTCGATCTGTCCTCCTTAAGCAATCTGTCACTCACAAGGTTGCCATGCCTCATCCTCAATCGAGTGGTCAAGTGGAAGTCTCAAATCGGGAAATCAAAAATATCCTTGAAAAGACGGTTAGATTAGACCGCAAAGATTAGTCTTTACGCCTAAACAATGCATGATAAGTGCTGAAAAGTACACGTTCAAACCCCTTAATCTTGAATGTTCTATGACCTTTATCTATCTTATTTTCCCGTTTTAGTCTAATTTCATGTTATTCCCCTTTTCAGGCACTTATTCCTAAAACGTGTCAAATCAGCTGAATTAGAGCATTGGAGGAAGCAATCTAAAGTCTAGTAGAAGAAAGGAGCAAAGTGGTGAAAAAGTCCTCTCTAATCAATCGAACAAAGCTATGATCGATCGCATTGCAATCGTTCCAACCATGCCATGATGGATTGAACCCCTTATCCTTATCCTCATGAAAATTTCCTATTTGATCGATCCAACCTTTTGTTCGATCGATCCAACCTTTTTGATCTTATCCTCATAACCACTTTTGTCCTTTTCCTAAAAATATCTCAGCCTTGTCCTTATCCAAATAATTGCGCCATCTTACTTCGATTGATCAGAGCAACCATGTGATCGATTGAACTGCCTCAAAATGCGTGCAAAATAGATTTTAAGCCGAATTAAAGGTGTGCTCGTGGTGAAATCATTTGGAGGTCCTAGTGCATGAGGTTTGACCATTGGGAGTGACATTTGAGCTACTTATATAAGGAATTTGGCTATTTTTAGCAAAGATGTTGGTTTTAGTTAGAGAGAGAATTGGCTAGAGATTAGAGAGAGAAATTACATTTTGGGAAATTTCTTCATTCTTCTAGGGTTCTACCAAGAACACCAAAGGAGGAGGATGAATTCAACCATGGAAAAAGCCCTTGAGGGTTGGATGACTCCAATTATGAGTGGCTAGACTATTTTCTTGGGGCTAGAGATAGCATTAAGCATGCTTCATAGACTTTGATGTTTGTAATTAATGGGGATTTATGTTGTAACTCTTGTTTTGACCTCTTATATATATAAATCTCGTTTCTACATGATTTGTGTAATTTAATGCTTCCAATTAATCTTTTAATTCAATTCATATGTCTATGTATGTTAGAATGAATGGTCATGTGCTTAACACTTAATTCTTTACATTTGATGCATGTCTGTATGTGTTAAATTGATTAGTCTAGTGTGGGTCAAGGCATGGTGCTTAATGGATTACTCTTGTGGTTTATTTGATGGTTCATACTTATTTCTTAATGGATTGTTCCACCTCCTTAGTTTAATTAGTTTAATTTCCATGTTATTAGCATAGTTGTAGTGTAATTGCCTTAATTTCCTAGATAGGTGGACATTCCATTCTTGTTGTTTAATGATCCATGCTTATGAGAACAAGTAGTATATTTCTCTAAATTCTTGAGTGTGCATTGATTGTGGGCTTATGGAAGGATTAATAGCTTAATTTGATATGTTGTGCTATTCACTAGATTAGTTAGACAACGTATGCTTACTTGGCCATCCAAGTTTAATATTTCAATTAATGGCACACGCATTGTTTACAACACATAATCCGCCTAATTTATCAAATGTTGAATGCCTAGGAAAGCAATGCTTAGTGGTGAACTCTATGTCCCAAGAACCCTCTCTCATTCGTTACATCTCACTTATTTTACTTGTTTTACATTGCACTACTTTAGCTTACATTGTAGTATAACTCAACCAACAAAACTCTCTTTGATCATTCGACCTACTAATCTAACATTAATTCCGAAATACCTTCCTCTTTCCCTTCAGACGATCCCTACTCACTCTTGCTACGTTAGTAGTTAGTAGTGGTAGTGACATTTTACAAATTTAAACTTGGCTACATTTTATCACATAATGAGGCTTGACGCCCCAAGTTTTGGTGCCATTATCGGGGATTGAGTAACACCGTATTCAGAATTAATTATGAATTATTACTCCTTTGATCTTATCTTTACTTTATTTTATTTTGTTTACTTATTGTGTTTGTTCTTGATTAACTAGGTACTTGGAGCCAAGGAAGCAAAACAAAGGAACTTCAGAGCAAAGAAGCAAGGTAAGCTAAGCAAAGCATAAAAAGCAAAAATGAAAAAAATTACAAAGCAAAGCAAGGCAAAAAGTTAAAAATATTTTGAAGTTGCTTAAGGACCTTTTGTGATCTTTTCTAAGTCTCGTTGCTTAGTTAAATCGTCGGCCCGCATGGAGGCAATTTATTTCTTGCATTTGTTAAAAGCATGAGAATATGGGATCAATATATGTGGAGGTTTATTGTTGATTGATTTGTTACAGAGGAGAAGTGTTTTGCTACTTGCTAGTTGTTGAGTTATTGTTTGTTTTGATTTGCATTGTGCATGCATGGTCGTAGGTCTTTAAATCCTACTCTTGTCCCATTGAATTTTAATCTTGAATCGGTTGTTTGTAATCCTAGGGGAAGGGGTAATTCAAATGGCTCCATTTCATCAATGGATATCCATAATGAGGACTATGTTGAAGACCTTAGTCATATCGACCAACAAGGCATTCTTCACCTTAATGTGCATCAACAACATGATAACATTCAAGTACCATTAGGCATACCTAGACCTTTCATTCCACAACAACAACAAGGCCAAGTTCCAATGGGAATGCCAAGGCTATTCTTTGTACCACCACCTCCACCTCCCGTTATTCAAGTAAATCATGAGGCTTATGTAGAGCCACCGGTTGTGAATCATCCCCTTGCTTTAAGAGACCATTATGTGCCTAATGAGTATAATGCACCAACATGCATTCAACTCCCTCCATTTAGAGCACATCATTATGAGATTAAACCACAGACAATTCAAATGCTTCCTAATTATCATGGGCTACCTAATAAAGAACCTTATAAGAATTTGGATGAATTTCTTGAAGTGTGTTCCATCGTGAAATACACGGACATGATGGAAGAAGTTTTGAGGTTAAAACTCTTCCCTTTCACCCTAAAATACAAAGCAAAATACTGGTTTAACAATTAGAGACCTTTTTCTATAATTACTTGGGTAGAGATGCAACAAGAGTTTTTGAAAAAGTGCTATCCGGTGTCTAAGACCAATGCAATGAGAACTTCAATTCATGAATTCTCACTAAGGGATGGGGTAATGTTTCATGAGGCATGGGAATGATTAAATGATTTGCTTAGGAAGTGTTCTCACCATGACATCCCTAAATTTCAATTAGTTCAATACTTCTTTGAAAGTTTGTTGGAAAACTATAAGGGTGTGGTTGATGCTTCTATAGGTGGTTCTTATCTTGATAAATTAACATGAAGATGATGTATGGCGCTTATATGAGAGCATGAGTGAAAACTTAATGCACTAATCTTTATCATCTAAAAATGGTAGAAATGTAGGTGGGAGGAAGAATGTAGGCTTGTACCAAGTTGATAATTCTAATGATATAGTCGTTGAAGTTAAGTCTCTATCCCAAAGGTTTGATTAACCAAAACTCGGCTCATCAAGTGTCTTCCTCCCTTAATCATCCTAATCATGCTCATCATCCTTCTAATGAATCTTGCATGACTTGTTCTAGTGTTTTGCATTCTACTTCCAATTGTCCACATGGACATGCGTATAGTGAACACCATGAGAAAGTTAATGTCGTTTTTGTTAACCAAGGGAATAATCCCCATGGCACTTACTATAATCCCGGGTGGAAGAACCATCCAAATTTCTCTTGAAAAAGCTAAGGGGAAGGCTCAAACCCTCCCTAAAGTGGTTTCCAAAACAAATATGTTTCACCCCCGATGCAAAGCCAAGTGATGAGCGCTGAAAAATGCGCATTTAAATCCCTTAAGCTTAGGTATTCTAGAACCTTTGTCTATCTTATTTTTCTTTCTTAGACTAATTTCGTGTTATTGCCCTTTTCAGGCACTTATCCCAAAAATAAGTTAATTCAGCCAAATAAGAGCTTAAAAGAAGCAATCTCAAGCTGAATGGAAGAAATGAGCAAAGTGGAAGCAAAGTGTGGAAAAACAGCAAGTTCGATCGATCTCAACATTCCTTCGATCGATCAGAGCAAGATCGATCTGGCCTCATCAAGATGGATCCAAGCAATTGTCCTTATCCAAAAGATCTCACCATCTTCAATCAATCCAATCTTTCTCAGATCGATCGAAATTATTCGATCTTATCCACACCTACCACCCCACCTACCACTTTTGTCTCTTTCCCAAAATATCTCAAAATATCTCATAGATTTGTCTTTATTCAAAAAGGCGCAGCCAAGGATGATCAATCTCTACATCATTCGATGGATCTCACCTAAGTTTGATCGATCTCACCACAGTTCGATCAATCAAACCTCCTCAAGTCCAAAATAAAACAAATTCCAGCTCATTAAAAGTTAGCTCATTGTGCAATCATTGCAAGGACCCTAGTGCACGAATCCAGACCATTGGGTGTGACACTTGAGCCTCTTATATAAGGATTTGAAGCCATTTTAAGAGCATCATCTTCATATCTTCATTACACATATCATATCTCATATCTTAGAGAAGAAGCTAGAGACTAGAGAGCTTTTACACATCTTTGGGAGTTCTTCCATTCTTTTAGGTTTTCCATCAAGAAAGAGGTCATTCCTACCATGGAGATAGCCCTTGAGGGTTGGAAGGCTACTTCAATGAGTGGCTAGATATCTACTTGGGGCTAGAGTAGCCCCTAAGTTTGCTTCCTAGACTTAGTGCTTTGTATATTTTTGGGGATGTGCTTGTAATAAATGTTTTGATCTTGGATTTATATATGTATCTTGTGGTTTCTACTTGATGAGTATAGATTAATGCTTTCAATTGATTATCTATTTTTAATCATATGTCTATGTATGCTAGAATGGATGATTCATATGCTTTTCTCTAGATTTAATGGAATTTATGCATGTCTATGTGTATGGATGAAGTTAACTTAGTGATGATCAAAACATAATGCTTAATTGAACATTCTTGTAATTTATTTGATGGTTCACACTTGTTTCTTGATGGATTGTGCCACACCATTAGCTTACTTAGTTTAATTTCTATGTCTTCAATGTAGATGTAGTGTAGTTGCTTTAGATTCATAGATAGGTGGATAATCTATTCTTGTTCCTTGGTGTTCCATACTTATGAATGCAAAGGGTGTATGTTTCTAGATAGTTGTGTGTGCATAAATTGTGGTTTCATTGAATGGATTTTTATCTCATTTGATAGGTTGTGCTTTCCATTTAATTGGCTAGATAATCTATACTTATTTGCCATCCATGCCTAGTTTTAATTAATGTCACACACATACACACAAGTTACAATTTAATTTCCCCATTGATATACAATTGTTAGTGTCTAGTGAAGTCAAGCTTAGTGGAGAACTCTAGTACCCCAAGTCCTCTCCTCTATATCTTTTTCCCTACTTTCTAAATTGTTACTTTTACTTCCTTTAATTTCAATTGCATTGTAGTTTAGTTTAATTAACCAAATAAATCATCTTTTGATCAGTTGACCTACTAACCCTATATATTGTTTCCATTGCAAACACGCCCACAATCCCTTGGGACGATCCCTACTCACCCTAGCTATATTATTTTTAGTTAGAGGTAATAATAGCTTTTATAAATTTAAAACTTGGCCACATTGCACACTCACATTCTTAGTGCATTATTAAGCGTTGGCCCTCCCTCTAACCACCAAGTTTTTGGCACCATTGCCAGGGATTGAATTGGCAACGTCGTGTTTTGGAAACGAATAGGAATTAGTACTCTTTTGATCATGTCTTTACTTTACTTTATTTTTGTTACTTATTGTGTTTGCTCTTGATTGGCTAGGTGCATTGAGGTAAGAGAGTCAAGCAATGGGAATTAAAGAGTAAAGGAAGCAAGGAAGCCAAGTGAAGCTAAGCAAAAGCATAAAGGGCTAAAATCTAAAATTTGCAAAGCCTAGCATGGCTTGGAAATTGAAAATGAATTGAAGTTGCTTAAGGACCCTTTGTGAGATCTTTCTAACTCAATCTTTAGTTAAATTGTCGGCCCGAGTGGTGGCAAGTTTTTCATTTCATAGATAAATCGTGAGCCCGCGTAGAGGCAATTTAATTTTCTTTGCATATTGTTCAAACATGGGAGTATGGAACCAATGTATGTGGAGAATGTTTGTTGATTGATTTGTTATGGGGGCGAAGTGATTGTTATTTGACTATTTACCTGTTATTTGTTTTGATAGTGCATACATGGTCGTAGGTCATTGAATCCTACTCTTGTCCCTCCTAATTTGCATCTTGAATTGGTTGTTTGTAATCCTAGGGGAAGAGGTAGTTCGTATCACTCCATTTCACCAATGGAGGAATTGAATGACAACCATGTGGAGGACCTTTAGTCACATAGACCAACAAGGCATCCTCCACCCTAATGTGCATCATGAAAGTATTCAAGTACCATTGGGCATGCCAAGACCATTCCTCCCACCACAACAACAAGGCCAAATTCCATTAGGAATGCCTTGGCCAATTTTGCTCACAACCTCCCATTATGCAAGGCAACCACGGTGTTCAAGTAGCACCACTGGTTGTGAATCCTCCCATTGCTTTAAGAGACCATTATGTGGCTAATGAATACAATGCCCCTACATGCATTCAATTGCCCCCATTTAGAGCACATCGCTATGAGATTAAACCACAAACTATTCAAATGCTTCCCAACTATCATGGACTTCCAAGTGAAGAACCTTACAAGCATTTGGATGAATTTCTTGAAGTATGTTCCACCGTGAAATACACGGACATGCCAAAAGAAGTTTTAAGACTTAAAATTTTTCCTTTTACCCTTAAGGACAAGGCAAAATATTGGTTCAACAATCTTAGACCTTTTTCAATAACTTCTTGGGTAGAATACAACAAGAGTTCTTGAAAAAATACTATCCGGTTTCAAAGACCAATGCCATAAGAACTTCTATTCGTGAATTTTCTCAAGGGTATGGGGAAATGTTTCATGAGGCATGGGAAAGGTTTAATGACTTGCTTAGGAAGTGCCCACATCATGACATACCTAAGTGGCAACTAGTTCAATATTTCTTTGAAAGTTTATTGGATAATCACAAGGGTATGGTTAATGTATCTATGGGTGGTTCTTATCTTGACAAGCATGAAAATGATGTGTGGCAATTGTACGAAAGCATGAGTGAGAATTCAATGCATAGATCTTTGTCATCTAAAAATGGTAGAAATCTAGATGGAAGGAAGAATGTTGGCTTATATCAAGTTGACAATTCCAATGACATAGCCGCCAAGATGAAATCTTTATCTCAAAGGTTTGATCAATTCTTGATCAACCAAAATTCAATGAATCAAGTATCTTCCTCCTCTAATCATGTTCATTATCATGCATCTAATGAATCTTGCATGACTTGTTCATGTGTCTTGCATTCTACTTTCAATTGTCCCCATGGACATGCGCAAAGTGAGAACCATGAACAAGCAAATGTTATCTTTGCTAACCAAGGGAATAATCCTTATAGCTCACACTATAATCCAGGGTGGAGGAACCATCCAAACTTCTCTTGGAAAAGCCAAGGGGAAGGTTCAAATCTTCCCCAAGGTGGTTTTCAAGGAAAGTATGTTCCACCTCCAATGCAAAACCAAGGTTCCCAAGATTATAGATCTTCTTTTCAATCATCATATGGTAATTAATTCTCTAATTCTCATTTCCCTAACCAATCATCGTATTCCCAAGGAAACTCAAGGAGTCCTGCTTTTAAGGAGAAAGTGTTGACCGCTCTAAGCACTCTAGAGGCGAACACTCAATTGCTTCATTCTCATTCTCAATCCATTGCTAAGCTAGAAACCCAAGTCGGGCAAATAGCTAGTACTTTGAATGCTAGAGACAAAGGGAAGATGCCTTTAAATGCCCCACCAAAGCAACAATGTGTTGTGGAGACTCATTCCTCATCAGAAGGTCACACAATTGAACATGTCAATACGGTGACAACCTTGAGAAGTGGGAGAATTGTTGATAACCAAGTAGGTATTCCCAATGAAGAGAGTGAACCGATGCAACCCAAAGTTGACACCTGTCCTGTTTCACATTTTATTCCTCCTTCATTGCATATGCATGATCATCTTGTTGAGAAAGTTGTCAAAAATGAATTGAAAGATGAATTGAACAATGATTTGAAAATTGATTCTTAGAATTCTTGTGTTGAAGATTCTTCAAAGAATGATTTTAAAAAAGCTTTTGAGCCAAGAGCTCCATTTTCGGATGCCTTGAAAGGATCCATTTCGCTTAACAAGCAAAAGACAAAGACCAATGAAATTATTTATGTGTTTAGGCAAGTGAAGATTAATCTTCCACTTTTGGATGCAATCAAACAAATTCCGGCTTATGCCAAATTTTTGAAAGATCGTTGCACCCAAAAGAGGAAGAACAAGAGCCAAGCACTAAGAAAAGTGGTTTTGATCGAGTAAGTGAGCACTATTTTGTAACACAACACTCTCCCAAAGTTTAAGGAACCTTGTTCACCTACTACTTCTTGCATCATCGGTGACCATGTCATTAATCAGGCTCTTTTAGATTTAGGAGCAAGTGTTATCCTTCTTCCATATTTAGTATATGTCAAATTGGGCTTAGGAGACTTGAAACCGACGTCGGTGGTTTTACAACTTGCCGACCGATCCATCAAAAAGCCCCGGGGTATCATTGAGAATGTTTTGATTAAGATTGATAAGTTCTTCTTCCCCATTGATTTCATTGTCATAAACACAGAACCGGTTCCGAATCCCAAGAGCCAAGTTCCCGTTATTCTTGGTCGTCCCTTCTTGGCAACCGCAAATGCCAACATCAATTGTAGGACGGGGATAATGAAAATCTCATTTGGCCACATGAAGGTGAAGTTGAACATCTTTAATCCAACCCTGAATTCAATAGACAAGTATAAAGAAGTGTGTGTTGTTGAAAAATACATAGCCAATGAATTTGATGAAGTTGAGTCTTTACTTGATAATGAACATTTCCATGGTTTTCCTACCAAAAAGAATTTAAGGAAAGTTGTTGTGAAACCAAGTGTTCCAAGGCCACGGAAGCCCAAGGATTACATTGATAAAGGACCATCAATTCATTTTGAATCGAATCCAACAAGTTCTCTAGAGAACCATTTGTTAGGTGGGGTTCGAAGTGCTTTTCACCCCGTCAAGGAGGGGTTGCATAACAAGATATTTGATCTGGGCTAAAAGAGCCCAACGTCTTACTAGGGACATTAAAGACTAGTGAATTCGTAGGGTTTACAACCCTATTCCTCCCTCATTTCTATTTTACCTTTCATTTCTTGCGTTGGTTAGATATATTCTGGATTCATACACATGGCTAGGAACTATGATTGAGAATGCATGCACTTCCCTTCTGAAAATAGGCATTTTGCACTTGTTTGATCGATCTCAAAAGAGGTTCGATCGATCGAACATCCATCTCTACATCCAATCATCTTTCAGTCCCATCGATCGAGAATTTCCTGTAAATTTTAGCTTTCTGTGTATCGAGCGAACTTCAGTTTAGATCGATCTGAGTGTTCCAAGATCGATTAGGATTTTCCTCCGATTAATCTTCATTTTATACTTAGAAATTGTTTTGAAACCCATGAAAATTACCTCCCTGTGTATCGATCGAACTCGTCTGTAGGTTTTCACCTGTTGGATCGATCGAAGCCTTTTCCAGATCGATCTTGGATTGATCGATCTGTGTCCCTTTGTTGACTTTGACTGCCCCTTTTGAATTTTGATTTTATTATAAAAACAAAAAAAAAAAAACAAAACAAAAATATTTTCAAATTTTATTTTCTTTTATTCTCAAAAATTTCAAAAATATTTTTAGTTTTAAGGAATTTTTCAAAAATACAAAAAATATTTTTCCTTTACTTTATTTTTAAAATATTTAAAAAAAAAAAAAAAAACTCCAAAAATATTTTTATTTGATTTTCATTTTTATTTTTATTTTTCTAAAAAAAAAAATCCAAAAACATTTTATTTTTATTTTTATTTTGAAAAATCCAAAAAAAAATTTAAAATTCAAAAACTTTTCAAAAATACTGTGTCGTTTTGAAGCTTAGATCGATCTACGTTCCTTCAAGATCGATCTATGTTCGATCGATCTACGTTCCTTCAAGATCGATCTAAGATTTTTCCAGATCGATCGAACATGTCGGAAACAGTTTTCAAAAATAGAAGCCAAGGGTCATTTTGATCGACTTACACATCGATCTCAGACCCTCATCTCCCTTTCGCCACTGCAAACTTTCTTCCTAACCTCCGGCGAGCTTCTAAAGCTTTGAATCTCTCTTCCTTATCTCAAATCTCATCTCTCTCTCTCTTGATCCACTTCTCTCCCCGATTTGGTAAGTTTGAGTTTTATTTTAGATCCCGAGCTTTATCTTGATATTTTCCATGTTTTCATGATAGATCTGAGATTCTATATATATATATATTTTTATTACGATTTAGATTTTGGGGGTTACGTGCCTATTCAACTGACCATTCTTGTGTTGTTGAGGTGTAGAGGGACCCACAAGCTTGCTTAGGTGCCCCCCGTGTCATCCACGTCATAGATCTATGACTTTTCAAATTTCTCACAGCAGTTTGATCAATCCAAGTTTTCTCTGATTGATCAGAGGATGATTGATCGAACTTAGTCCTGATCAATGTGAGAGAGATCAATCTCACTCAAGTCATGATCGATTGAACTTCATAGATTTGCATATGCACACTTCACACACCATCTTTTGTGTTCCATGTTATTTTATTTATGCCCAATGCCTGTGTTTTCCACATTGGATGCATTCCATACTTACACTATTTAGCATGTTTCACTTAGTCACTATTTACTTGGCTGCGTCATCACTTGCATAGATTCATGTACTTTATTCTGAGTTGTCTATCTTACTTGACATACATGTTTCTATATACTGTGCTTCAATTCTCTATTATCTATTACTGACTTCTATTGCAAGTGTTTCTTTTCTATTTTGCAGGCCATGGCATGGGTTAAAACAGTTGCCCGTCGATAGTATGAGAGGAGAGTACGACAGCAAGTAGAGGAGCCCGCAGATCCTTCTCATGCCAAGGATCTAGAGCAGCCTGAGCAGTTAGAGCAGTATGAGGAGCCAGCTCTGGCTCAATCTAACCACTCTGCCTCTACCGCTTCTGCATCTTCATCCCATTCTGATGAGGCTAACCATATATCTTCTCCCTCTCCACCACTGGCACAGCTTGGCCAGGTTCAAGATAGACCTATTTGGAAGTTCAGACTCCTTTTAGTGTCACATGAGTCTGTATTTGACATAGCTTTCTTCTCCCAGTCAGTCTTGACTCGAGCAGCTTTTGATGATATTAAGCAACGCAGCATTTCAGCCATTCTGGCGCCAGTTACTTATCCTATTTACCTGCGGCTTGTTCAGATGTTCTACCAGAACCTCTGGCCGGCCCCGAGTAATCTATCAGAGCTACAGACTACCATCGATGGCTATCCCATCCGCATTATAGTTGATACATTAGCCACAGCTTCTCGGTGCCCACATGTCTGCCCTTCAGGTTTTGATTATCCTATTCTCAGGTGGCTTTCTGATGCAGACATGGCCGTTGCCCTTACTGGCCATTACGCAGATGGTGAAACTTTTGCCACCAGGATTTATCTGCCCGATAATCTCTGGTTCTTTGATTCGGTCCTATACCGAAATGTATTTATGGCGGGCCATAAGATCCAGAGATGTTCAGACTTTCTAGCAGCTCTTTATGCATTCTATACTGGGCACTAGTTCTCCATTCCTGTACTCTACTGGAGTGTCATGATGAAGTTGTATACAGATTATATCAGAAAGGCCAAGCCCAAGCGGGCTAAGTATCTCCCCTTTGCTCATCTTATTACTCTAATCCTCCGGGACCAGCGCTACCCTTTCCATCCACAGAAGCATTCTAAGACAGGGGCTTACCACTACAGCAAGAAGGACTGGAACAAGAGTTACAATACTCTTATCAAGAGCTTGGAGCATGACGCTATTTTAGCAGCAGATGAGGCTGCAAAGGCTAAGGAGGCAGAGATGGCAGCAGCAGCAGCAGCAGCAGCAGACGATCCAGCAGATGCACCGACGGCTATAGCACATATAGATATAGACCTGGAGTAGCAGCCTCCAGAGGAGTTACCGCATCACTCTCCAGTTGGGTCGCCAGTTCATTTCCAGGAGCAGGGTCAAGATATACCACAGTTTCATGATCCAGTTATCCCTGAGGCTCCAGCTCAGCCACCCGGCCTAGGAGAGCGTGTCTAGGCATTGGAGGATGCAGTAGTCTCCCTCAGAGCAGATATTTTTACTCTCTGTACGAATGCCTTAGCCGCGCTGCGTGACATATCCAGAGATATCTGGGGATCACGCCCCGCTCACCCTACCTCCTCTCCCTGATTTCTCTATCTCTTTACTCTCCTCATTTGATATATCTGTGATACATTACTGTTACATTGCTACTGTTATGATATTTTTGCATCCAGTCTGTTGGCCCTAATACTGTGATGTGCTATACATTATTTCTGTTTTTCTATGCATGATATTTTTGGATGTTTGGATTTTCTATTGATACATTTATCTGTGATTGACTCCATTTATTAAGTACATCCCAGTAACTTTAGTGAGACAGAGTGTTACCCAATTTTTTTTCAAGACCACCTTATTCCTCTCTCTTTACTTCATTTACTATCCCATTTACACTTGCATGTCCACTGTGCACTGTTATTATCCCTTTGTTATCTGATGAGTTTTATCCAAGTGCCATCTTTTCAGGACCGTAGTCAATTCCAAGTTTGGGGGGGTTGCACCACCCACTTTGGATATTTATGTCTCGGCCATTCTTTGCCTTAGTTGCACTGGTATACTCTTTCCTTTTGTTCTCTTTGCACATTGATGACACTGTGCCATTCAAGTTTAGGGGTAATGGGTGTTAATTGTAATGTTTGCTTTTAATTCAAAATTTTAAGCATGACTTGTGTATTTGAGTGATTTTCTATGATTAGTCCATGACTAGCTGTGATTTTGATCTTTTGAGGATTATATTGCTTAAAATTTAAAAATTGTTTGACTTGAGAGTCTAATACTCCTTGTATACCTTGTGGATGCCATTTAGGAGTAAATTTTTTAAAAGATTGATATCTTGCTTGCTTTTGTGGTCCACATCATCCTGATTTTGCGATTGTTTTGAGATTCACTCTAGGATTCTACATTAGCACAGGCGCACACTAGCATTCATTTGTGGGGTACATGCTTTGTTGATTATTAAATTGGTTATATCCCAATTGGGCTAGTAGTGCATTGAAAGCTTTCATTTTGATAAAGGTGGATAACAAACCATTTTCATTGAGTAACTGGGATTCTAGCCCCATCAAGCACTGAATTTCTCGCGCCGAAAAGTGGAGGGCCCAAACTCTAGGTTAATAATTTATGTGGTTTCTACTAAAAAAAAAAAAAAAAGGTACAAAAGCAAATAAAAAGTGAGGACTTCTCCCAAAACGGTGAGAAGTGAGAAATGATTAGATGGAGGTTGTTTTGATTTGTAGCCTAGTTCATTTGAGCTTGTAAGTCCTTAGGGGTGTTTGAACACCTAATGCCCTAAAGCCATCTGGTTTGGGAGTCATTGACCTAATGCTTAACCTCATAGATTGCTAGAAAGCTTAATAGATTAACACATTGCACAATGTTTCCATCTTTGATCCTTAGGATTAAAAAAAAAAAAAAAAAAACGAGTGAAAAGAATAAGCGCACTTAGATCAATAAAGCTTTAATAAAAGGTCCACTCTTTGTCTTGATGATCGGTACTAGATTTGTGTGCTAGTTTGAGGGTAAGGATGTGATCATTTCTTTAGTTAGCTAAGATAGCAGCATATTTGATGCCGGTCCACTCAAAAAGAATTCTAGAGCTATTTTGATTTGCATAATCATTTTCTTGATGTGCAGAGGACCATACTTGCTTGCTTGATGTTGAAATTTTGGGAGATTGCTTGAAAATGGTTGAAAAATTGCATACTTTAGGTAGTTTTCTCCCAATGCTTGTTTGCAATATTGGTGCATCTTTAGTGAGAATGAGCTTAATGTTTGTGGGTATCATTTCTGAAAACCCTAACGAGACTTCACTCGTCCACTAGGGATAACCTAGGGGTTTAAAAGGCTTGTTGCATATGCTAAATGCAATCGTATTCCCTACGAAAGTGGCGTTATCCTTTTATTGCTTTCTAGTTCATAGTTGTAAAGTCGTTTATTTCATTCCTTTACTTCGTAGTTCATTTCTAGGGACTAGCAATATTTAAGTTTGGGGGTGTGATGAGCGCTAAAAAGTGTGCATTTAAACTCCTTAAGCTTAGGTATTCTAGAAACTTTATCTATCTTATTTTTTCGTCTTAGACTAATTTCGTGTTATTGCCCTGTTCAGGCACTTATCCCAAAAATAAATTAATTCAGTCAAATAAGAGCTTAAAAGAAGCAATCTCAAGCTGAATAGAAGAAAGGAGCAAAGTGGAAGTAAAGTGTGGAAAAATAGTAAGTCCGATCGATCTTAACATTCCTTCGATCGATCAGAGCAAGATCAATCTGGCCTCATCAAGATGGATCCAAGTAATTGTTCTTATACAAAAAATCTCACCATCTTTGATTGATCCAACCTTTCTCAGATCGATCGAAATTATTTGATCTTATCCACACCTACTGCCCCACCTACCACTTTTGTCTCTTTCTCAAAATATCTCAAAATATCTCAGAGATTTGTCTTTATTCAAAAAGGCATCACCAAGGATGATTGATCTCTGCAGCATTCGATGGATCTCACCTAAGTTCGATCGATCGAACCTTCTCAAGTCCGAAATAAAACAAATTCCAGCTCATTAAAAGTTGGCTCATGGTACAATCATTACAAGGACCCTAGTGTACGAATCCAGACCATTGGGTGTGACACTTGAGCCTCCTATATAAGGATTTGGAGCCATTTTAAGAGCATCATCTTTATATCTTCATTACATATATCATATCTCATATCTTGGAGAGGAGGCTAGAGACTAAAGAGCTTTTACACATCTTTGGGAGTTCTTCCATTCTTCTAGGATTTCCATCAAGAAGGAGGTCATTCCTACCATGGAGATAGCCCTTGAGGGTTGGAAGACTACTTCAATGAGTGGCTAGACATCTACTTGGGGCTAGAATAGCCCCTAAGTTTGCTTCCTAGACTTAGTGCTTTGTTTATTTTTGTGGATTTGCTTGTAATAAATGTTTTGATCTTGGATTTATATATATATCTTGTGGTTTCTACTTAATGTGTATGGATTAATGCTTTCAATTGATTATCTATTTCTAATCATATGTCTATGTATGCTAGAATGAATGATTCATGTGCTTTTCTCTAGATTTAATGGAATTTATGCATGTCTATGTGTATGGATGAAGTTCTTGCGTTCCAGTTCTCTATCACCGAGTCAACTCGGACTCAGCATGAGTGAACTTCATGGCACTATAGTTCCCTTTCTTCGTCGCTGAGTCAACTCAGACTTAGGGTAAGTGAAACCCTTTTGAATTTTGCAGCTGCGACGCCACTAAATCAACGAAATATGGAGGAATTCACTTTGCCGCCAAGACTCCGCGATGCTCCACAATAGTGTAATGACCCGGTCATTTCTTTCCTTTCCTTTTTTCCATAGAATTTTACGGGTGAATTGTTTTTCGTTGAAATTTCTTTTCTGAGTTCAGTTTCTCGTTACTTAGTGTCATATCGAGTGCTCAAAAATGGTTTCTGAGACTCTTTCCTTTAGATTGACAACTTCCTTTAAGGACCGAGTCATTTCCATATTTTTTGCTTTTCGACACTATTCACTTTTCGTCCTTTTCCCTATTTTGTCTTTTCCCCGTTTGTCACTTTGTTGGAAAAATCTCACTTTTTGTGTTTGGAGTTGGTTTTTGACTTCACATATCTTCATTCTAAGTGGTTTCTACGAAATACGTATCTTTACTTTTGCAGTAAAGTACTCTGGTTGCTCCCGGTGTCCATAGGGGCATGGATGCATAGTTTTCCAAAATCTTTTTCTTTTATTAGGGTATTTTTCGTAAATATCTTTTGAAGATATTTTATTTCAGGGGTTTTCAAGAAAATAGTTTTGGAAGATAATTTCATTCTAGGTCATTAGTGCATTTTTCACTTTTTGGGGGAGCTATTGTGCAATTAATGAAAGTTATTGCAAAATGCCTTGTTTTGAGCCTGGATTCTCGTACGGGACTCATTTTCACTTTTCATCGAGTCGCATACTCTTAGAATTTCCTTCTGGTTGTTTTTCTCCAGTTTCAGGGTTTCTAGCCCCAGTTGCCGCCGAACTTGTTCGGGACATAACTCTCTATTCGGGACTTGGTTTTCGACGCCGTTTCTTCTGTTGTTCATATTTTCTCATTTTGGTTCTTTTTTATTCATAGAGTTTTTCTGTTTGAGCACGTTTGCTCAAATTCCACTTTTGCGGACCTAGCGGGGCCCTTTTGAGGCACTTTTAGGGTTTTCCTATAAAGAGAATGTCTTAAAGTGAAAAGTCACTTTTTCCATTATCTTCCTCCCTCTTTGGCAAGAAGTCATGGGAGCTCCTTGGGCTGCCACCTTTTCTTCTTCTCCTCCACTTGATTTCCTTGGTAGAAAGTCTTCGACCTTAACATTTATCGTAGGCCTCGTCGTGCTCTACCTTTTCCCCTTATTAGAAACTGTTTTTGGCCAAATTTTGAATTCGGGTTTGAAGTCAAGTTATGATTTTGATGGGGCTTCCTTGGGATTCTTGTTCATCGTGTTGTCCCCGACAAAACCTAGAAGTTTCGTCGGATTCGGTGGGGATTTGAGATTTCATCTCAAAATAAGGTAGGGGATGTCTTAGGTTTATATTTTTGTTGTATTGATTGTTATATAAGCATATACAACTTGTAAGCATGCCTTTGTTCAAGTTTTAGAATTTAATTTAATTAATTTATATATTTAAGATTTAATTCATATGGTTGTGTATAACTTGGAATTAAATTATGGCATGTTAGTAAATTAGGCCTTGGTATGTTTATCAACATATATTAAATCGGGAGCATTTGAATAAGAATTGCAAATTTTATTTAATATTTATCTTTTGTGAAAGATTAATTCACATAGTTGAAACAAACATGAAATCAACTTGTATTGTGATATTAAAGTAAGCCTTGGTGAGTTCTTTAACATATGTTAAATTGGGGATATTTGGAGTTGTTTAAAAATCTAGAGAAAATGAATTAATTAGCTTAATTAATTTTATTTTAAGTGTTGTAATCACTCAAGTGGATATTGGATATGATATATGTGAAGACCATGTTATGACTTTTAACATATATTAATTTGAGCCTATTTATGATTGATTTGAAACCTAGAGACTTTTCATGTTAGGTTGATAATCTCTTGAAATGTAATATGATTAATTACTTGTGAGCATGCTCCTGACTTGTTGTAGAATTAGTACTTGTGGTCTCTAAAGTTGGTGATTTGATTTAGCATGATATGTGTTATCATTGTCTTCAATAGCTTGTTTAAATATATCTTATGTAGGTATATAGTTTGTTAGAATATTACAATTGTTTACCTTGGAAGCTAGTTACTAAATTAGAGCTTAGTTAGTACTTGTGGCTTAGGATGGTAATGTGGCTCAACTGTTGTAAAATATTTTTACTTTGTGTGTAAATTGCATATTGAGAACATGACATGTCATATGCTATTTAGACTTGAATTCTAGGACATGGTTTGTGTGGATTCAACCTTACTTGTGCATGGAATATGGTAACTTGCATTTGATTTTTTATAATTTTCAAGTTTATTGATTTTGGAAAGCTTGTGAGGACATAATTTATGTGATGGCTAGGGTTTGGCTCTAGTACGTGGACAAGTGTCCTCTAAGTCATAAGTGCGCACTAGGTGGTACCTTGTGGGTCATAATTACCCAAAAATACTTGTTTGGTCTAGCGACCGCATGTCCTAGTCTTTCCACTATTTGATTTCGCATTTAATTTCAAGTTGTTAATCATGGATTACTTTTAGCTTGAGGATTGATGCTTGCTTTGGATATTTGAAATCTATTTAGTATACTTGAACTTGTATACTTGCTCCGTGAGTTTAAATTTCATTTAGTATGCTTGTGCCGTGTATACTTGTTTTAGGTGTATCTCTTTTAGCTTAGTATACTTGTGTTCGTATACTTGATTTACGAGATTTCCATATAAAATGTACACGTGTAAATATGCTTAGATATTGCATGACTTATCTCAATATGGTTTAGTATACTTGGAAATGTATGCTTGTATGTCATATAATATGTTTTAACATTGTTTAGTATACTTGAGCATGTATATTTGTATGCCGTTGTTTATTTTAAATTGCATGAGTAGCTTAGGATGCTCCCTGAGTCTCACTCTGACATAGACGTTAGGTGGCATGAGCCCCTTTAACATGTTTCACCTTAAGGTGATATAATTGTAAAATACTAGGTCGATGCATGCTCATCTCCTACGAGTAGCTTTATACTCACCCACGTAGTGGGGACATTTTTCAGGTATAGGGACCTTGATTTGGGATGCACACTAAGCCATGGAAGTTTCGTAGGCTTGAAGTATCATTTTCATAAAAATGTTGGTATGAAATCCTATTTGTAGCTTTGTATGACAAAACTTGTAATTTTGTTATAAATATGTAATGTGTACATAAGTACACCTTTTGTAATGTATTTGACATGTATGACATGAGGCCAAGGGCCAAGCATGTTTATATTTGCACTTGTACTCATTTGGTGCCACATTTTGTTTAAGAAATGTATTTTTATTAACTTTGGAGGTTGGCATGTCAAATTTTGTAAATGAATTATAATAAGGCCGTGGGCCATTGTAACATGTTTAAAACACCATTTTACACTTGCGTGTATATTCACATCATCACACGGTAGCATATAATGTAAATTGATCATGCCATGGGGGATTTAAATGAGACTTAGAAACTCTTTTCAGCCTTGGTGCATAGCAGGCCTGATTTTCACATTTTCGACCTATTTTGGTCGACCGGCGGGTTATTTCGGTCGAGCAGTTCTTTGATCAATTTGATTTGAACAGCATTTTGTCAATTCCAGTAGTCATTTTCAATTCTGAGCCATAAACCGGTCGACTGGTTTGTCATTTCGGTCGAACGAAATGAAGGCTCATTCCCTTACTGTTCCTGGCTCACTTCGGCCAACCGAAGCTCCATTTCAGTCGACCGAAATGGAGCTGCCTTGTTGATTTTGTTGGGTTGTTGTTTCTTCAGGCTTGTACCAATTGGTTTACTTCCACTCAACTTCGTTAATCTTGTTTGGGCCATTTAATGGTATATGCGGTCTAGTTTGAACTAGATCTTGCTCCTTTAGTCGTCATTGGTGCCATAGGGTACCAAGTGACCCATTTCATTCTAGCTTTCGCTTCCGGTTACTTCCTTGAGTTCTGTGATTTCACGGAAGGTCACTCTGGTATCTTGGGGATGACTGATGTCTCTATAGACATTGTTTCTGTTTTGCTTCCGTATTTTTGGATCCGGTTCAGGTCATCACAAGACACACACTGGGTTGAAAAATCCAGGGTCATGGTGAGTCCGTCGTCATTGAGTCAACTCGGCGTGAGTGAACCCCTTTTGAATTTTGCTGCTGTGACGCCGCTAAATCGATGAAATTGGGAAGGATTGAACCCTTTCTGAATTTGAAGGTTTAACCTGAGAGTCGGCCATTGATGACCCAAATATTGGACAGATCTATTTGCGCGTCATGCTCTCAGTATGTTGGCGGTGGCGGCGGCGACGCAGTATAGGGTTTGAGACGTGGGTGGTCCAGTAAACAAAGTCAATTTAGAAGTCAAAGTTAAATATGTCTTTTTATTGTGATTACTTATCTTTGTTTAGTTTTTCATTACGTCTTTTAAGGCAAAACTGTTGATGAGTGCAAATAACCTTGTTTGTTTATACTATACATTTCTATGGAGGAAAGTTAGAAGAGTATAAAAATAATGCCAATACTTTTTCTTCTGAAAAAAAAAAATTAAATAATGCCAATATTCTGATTTATGTATTAATTCTGAGTTCCTACTGTAGATGTTTTTATTACTCAGTCTAAATAACAGGTGCTAATATTCTAGTTTATGTATTAATTCTAAGTTTGGTTCCTACTGTAGATGTTTTTATTACTCAGTGACATTAGATTTTTCTTCATGTATCTAATAATATGTTTAATTATTCTTTCAGTACAAATTAAAATCAACTATATAAACCTTCCGTTACGCATAATTAAAGAAGAAAACCAGTATCCGTCGATGATGGGCATCAGGGCAAAAATTTTAAAACGTCCAGAGTTTGTAAATGGAAGTGAGTGATTTTTAATCTTTTATATATATATATATTTGTTTTTAGAGATCTATTAGTTTTTTTTTTTTTTTCCTAATTCTAAATTATTTTATGTTCCAGTAAACATCCAATTTGGTCAGCGGAAAATAACAGCAGATTTCGCATTAGACCAAGAATGCCATTTCTCTAGGGTATATTAGTGTGTGTATTCATTCTGTTCCATGACTAATTTTGGCTTTTTTTTTTAATAGTTGTTCTAATACATAATATGTGTATTTTTCAGTTTGAGGACTTCTTTTGGCAGAAGTGGATAGCAGCTAGCGAAAATGAGATACAAAAATATGGTACCCTAAACATGTCTAAGGACTGGCAAGGCATCCTACTTACATTCCCTATTTGTATTCCACCGCCCATTGTCGCTTGCTTAGCTAATTGTAATGGCTTGGTGTGCCTCCACCTTAAAAGATGGGTGAAAGATGATGAAAGGCTACACTTTAGGCTTGGGGACGCTCTATTAAAGATAAAACTGTTTACCATTTAGAATGCCTACTGACAATTATGAAAATCTGTTCTACTGTGTGTACTTTGAGTTGCTCTATTGTAGTTAAAAATACCCTAGTTGGCACATGAGAGGGAGCTATCAGCTGTTTTGGTTCTGAAATGAAAATCACAAGTTTACTTGCTAATTCTTTGAGACACCTTGTGATGGCTGGCTCGTTATATACAGTAGAATTGGATGAAAAATTTTTATGGACACAACTTGCTTAAGGTGTGGCCGAATCTATTGGGCACTTAATTTTCTCCTGCCCCTTCTCCCCAGTGATATGGAAGAGCCCCCTCTTTTTTTTTCTTTTTTTTTTTTTTTTTTTTTTTTTTTTTTGTACCTAGGCAAGAAAACCGCCAAACAGCATCTACAGGCAAGGACCAAATACCACATACACAACAAAAACCACATAGAACAAAGAACAAAAGCTAGCAATAACAAAACTAACATCCATGTTAAGATCATAGTCTCGACAACAACCTATGGTGTCAGTATTGATAGGACTACTAGCACCAACAAGCTATCTGAAAAACAAAGGAGTGAAAGGATTTGGGGACTTTCCGAAAGATTCAGATCGCAGCCCAATGGGTCAGAAACAGAAGCATATCCATTACGCCAGGCAACGTCGGGCCAACTCTGATTATGAAGCAGCAAATTTGGGCTAAAACATGGAACCCCTCTATAAGCAAGCCCAGTTGGCAGCCCCATCCGCATAACTATAACATCTAGTTCTAGAAGCTTACACCTCTATGTTTGCGTAACTGCTACACCACGGAAGCCTGACCCAAAAGTTGACTTGGACGCCGTACCATGACACGACACATAACAGCACAAAGGTCGAGGAGGACATCGGAACGCCAGAATCCGACTTGAAGATAACTGAAAATTTGTCGGCGAGCCCCCTACATCGGAAAAGCCCACATCAACAGCAAACACATCCGGCCACTGACGATATTCAAAGCCTACAATCCCCGGATCAGAATGAAACAGATGTTGGTATGCGTCAAAAACATAGCTAACTGTTGAAGCCCTCAAACCAACAACCAGCTGCTCACAATCGCCCAACAACTGTTAATACAATTTGACAATATGCCTGGCTCGATGTTGCCCAGTTCCGTCACCACCCAACCACACACCATAGGCCATGGCAACTAATTGAAACACAGAACTAGCAGTGAAGCGGCCTGCCATGGGAACCCATATAGAAGAACCCCTTAAATAGAGAGAGCAAGAGGAAGGCAAGCACCGACAGCTATAAGCAAAGAAACACAGAACACGCATGAGAATAAAACAGAAGCCAAAAGATAGAAGAGTAATACCCGGATCAAAAGGAAAAAGCCACATAAAGAGGGTATCGAGTCCTCTATAGCGCAAAAACCCCAATTTAACCAGCCTCCTCTCACAGATGCGCCTGCGGCCAGACAACCGACAAGAACAGCAGACTTGAAAAGAGAGGTAAACCATCTCAGACAAACAACACCATCTTGGAGAGATCTCCAAACTCTGAAGAATAGAGGACCTCGACAGAGCGAGGAGCAAGTTGAAACTCGGTTCAACTTCTCTCATGTAACCTCCCATTCCCTCTGAAACTATGGAATCGGTAGATCGCTGTAACATAAGGGTGAGGAGGAAGAATCACTGTCGAACCACTCTGTAGGTGAAAATTGCCGGTGAAACCACATCCTCGGATTGGAAATTGAAAAACGGCGCTCGAAAACCCTAGCAGAGAGGGGGGAGGGAAGAGAGTATTTCTAATATGCTAGCTCATGGTTTTTTTAATCATTTTAATATGCCAGTTTCAACTTGGGTTGTGGATTGAGTGCTTTGAATCATTGCTAGTACAACTTTTGTCACTTCTCTCTCTCTCTACCTCTCTCTCTCTCTCGCCTTGAATAGAATTAATGGCTATTTAACACACAACATATTCTCTCTCATTCATCATCAATTGTAAACAATCCACCCTTCCAATTACCTACCCTAACTCCCTTGCAGTCTTTTAAACACGTCAATTATGTGTAATCTATCAGGCCTCTTTTACCCCCAAACAATTCAAAAGTCAAAATCTTTTATCTCCCAATTTTGGGCTCTGTCCATTCATTATCTACAGAGTGAGTGAATTGGTTCAGGGCAGTGGAGAATCCACCCAAGAATTCTATATCTTTACCTAGAGACATCACTTCTCCTACCTTCTTCCCAACCAATTCAGTGAGTTTCGATTGTCTAGTTCAAAGGACCCACTATTATAGGAAACAAATCACCTAAAAAAGTTGTTCTCTTTTCCTTGACAACTCACAATCCAATCCCAAAACCAGATACTATGGCTGGGTGTTTTGTTTGGAAGAAAAGAAAAGAAAAAACCCTACCTTTTGGTTCATCTCCATCTCCCTGGTTCCCCAACCTCAATAATAAATAAATATATATTAATTTCCACTTATATCATTTGTTTTCGTCTTAGTTTTTAGTTCCATTAGTTAGCTGGTTGGTTGCTGAGAAATAAATTAGGAAAGAATAGAATGTAAGGCATTTTCCAAACAATATTTTTGTACAATTTTTTTGGGTTGTTCATATGTAATAATGACATTATTTTGATAAATGAAAGCAACTTGAACTAATAGGGTTATTTAAAATGAGGGTTAAATACTCTAAATAATAATATTTGCTTAAACAATAAAATATACTTGTACTGTAAAAAATAATAAGGTAAATTGAAGGATAAATTACATTTGACTTCTTTTTATAGGTATATTTTCTATTGTGCGGTCGATCGCGAGAAAGACTCAAAAAAAAACTTATCTACCATCACTGACTGGAGATTGATACCTTAGGATCGCCTACCTATTCAGCAGGTTGCCTTATATAATTGGCCCATCCTTTTGAGGTTTAGCCTAATTAAAAATAACATCAAATTTATGCATTTTGTTCTAATAAACTCAACCTCTCACAATTTGGACCATAAATTCCAGATTTAAAATAATTCAAATGAAATTACTCTTATACCCTGAGTTTTAAAATATATACAAATCACATGTATTAAATTGACATTTTATGCGCAATATTCATAAAACAATGAGTCTATATGCACGATATCAATGAAAGAAGATTATTATTATTATTATGATTATCCTGACCATCACAAAGTGGTATTTATTTACCCTTACCAAGCACAAGGGGGTTATATTACGTGATATAGGAAATAATACAAGTTACACTTTTTTTAAAATAAATAAATAAAAAAGAATAATGTGCAAAAATAAAATAAAAAATCACAAAATTACAAAAGAAAGCACAAAGCACTCATATTGTCTATCTACATGATTTAATATCATGTTGCGTTTACTAAGTACTGTTAAACTAGTTATCAATAAAAAATGACATTGAAAACTGTTAAATACCATTTTATTGTATATACAGGCTGTAATATGTATAATACGTAATAGGTATAATAAATATATCTATATTCAGTGTAAAAAATTATAGCAATGTAGCATTGGAATTTACAAAAGTTGCAATTATTGCATTATAAGTTAAATTTTATTTAAGATGTAATATGTATATTATATATATTTATAGTTAATGCGATAAATTATATCAATATAATATTTATTTAATTATTTATGTCAAAAAAATTTGTAACATATCTTGCACAATTTTTATACAGAAAGAATTATTGTGAATGTTTTCATAGCCGTTTGAGTTGCACCTTGTTGTCTTAGGAGCCTGACTTCGAGCCTAGGCACCTCCTAATTTTTAATCTAACATATTTTCCCCTCAAAAAATACATAGAGGGATAAATATTTGCAATTTACCTTTATTTACCATATGTAGTAGGTTTATTTACACACACAAACAATAATAAGGCAGAAGTGCAAAATACCCCCTGAAACTATTTTTTTGAGCTAAGTTCCTTAACTTTTCAAAAGTAAGCAACTTTCCCCTTTAGTGAGACTTCCAGCTGCTTTCCGTCGTAGGGATACAATTACCAATATACCTTGAAAATTTTGATTTTTTTTTTTTAAATACAAATTACCATCAATGCCCTTGTTAGCTTAATCTTTTGTTCTTCCCTCAAATCACCTATCCCGGAGGACTGCTCCTACGGTCCTACTGTGATACCCCAATTTCATAGACAATGGTAGATCAAGTCCGCGCCCAAAACCAGGGGATATCAAAATATATTGATATTACACGGAATACAAAAAGATAAATAATAAATAAATAATACCGCTGAAAATGAAACTAAATTATAAATAATTAATTCTCTGAATAAATCCAATAATTCTCAAATGTAAAGAATCCTCCAGAATACAACTCGAGAAACCGTATCATAGACCCCTAATAAAAATTCTAGAACTGAAATAATAAAAAATATCTAAAACTGAATAATAAAGACATAATGAAGAATCCTACGTTGACGATACCAGAAAAGTGATGAAGAGTATTCTCTGATTTGCACGAGCAACCTATAATCTTGCTACTGACGAATAGGGGTGGCAATTCAGGTTGGCATGTCATATTCGTGTCGATACGATTACGACACGAACACGATTAGAGTCGACACAAACATGACACACATAACCTGTTTAATAAATTGGTCAAGACTAGACACAACACGAAAAGATACGTTTAAGACATTTTTTACACGAACACGACACGTTTAGTTAATTGGGTTAATCGTGTTTATAGGGTCGAATATGACACGACACGTTTAGTTAGCGGGTCAATCCGTGTCGACACGATTATGATACAAACACGATTAGCCCAAACCCAAACCATCTTATCTCATATCGTTTTAGCGTGTCGTGTCAAATATTGCCACCCCTATTGACGAGGACTTGAAAAATATAATAACAAAGGTGGGTCAAAATGTAACAATCCAAACCTGAGGGTTCGGATCATTATCCGTGTCTTTACCCGAACCTAAGGTCATTTAAGGACATTACGGACATTTTCTAATATTGAAATATAATTAATATATCATACTATGATTTGTAATGCACCATTGCGTCATTGAATGAGTAGGGATATAAGGGTAAATAAACTAGGCTGCGTCGGTCGGCCGAAACTAGAGGGTCCGTCGGCAGACTTTGTTGGTTAGCTATATACCACATTTGTTTTGGAGTCCAATACATATGATCTTAGAGTAAGCACATTGGTGGGAAAGGTGCTCATGGTCTTCGGCAGCATTGAGGCATATGATGCATACATTTGCTGCATTATGAAGTGCAGTGATTACTTGTGCTGTGTAAGTAATTTCTCTTGTATAGAAAGCCATAAGCAAAAAAAATGCTTAGGTATATAGTGTTGGAACCACACCAATCTATGCCGGTGGGAAGGGATTTGTGGAGGGAAGACATTTTCCATGCATTTGACTAGTATTCTATCATGTGTCATGCTCCTATGAAGACTTGAACCCACGATCTTCAAAATTTAGAATTTAGACCTCAAGCATTATGTAAATGTGTGGATTTTGTGGAATTTCCTTTTTTATTCCTTGTTTCCCATTTGTGTTCACGTCAATAGATCATGTTTTGTGATACAAATAGAACATGTGGAGCCTTTTATTAGTGTTAAGCTGTTGCTTTTTATGTTTACAAGATTCTTGTGCAGATAAAAATCCGTGAACTTATTTTAGTTGCGGTGATTTTTTTTTTTTTTTTTAAGTTGCCACATTGTATTTTACATTTAGTCAATCAGGAGGACTTGGCATCCAAAGAGCAATTGAAATAACTCTTATTTCATCTCGACTCTTGCCTGCACATCCGACAAGTTCCCTTCTTTGTTGTATCTAGGGATGCACAAAAAATCGTTCAATTTTATATATCAGTACGAACCAAACCAGTAGGTTCTTCTATGCATAGTTTGGATCTGGTTCCAAAAATAAGAAACTGTTAGTTTACAGTTATGATTCCGGTTCCAAGTCCGTTAGGATCGAACCGAAGTGTAAACTATATATATATATATATATATATATATATATATATATATATATATGTACACATAACATATATAAAAAAAATATGAAATATAAGTTTGAGCCTCTCGTTGTAATGAAAAATTGTATGAATTCAATGCAGGAAAGTACAACCCAATAACTTTCATTGAATCTTTTATATACTAATATTTTTACTCATATTTTTGGATTCAATGTTATATTTTAATATTAGTATTAAAGTACTACCACACTAGCTGTGGTGTGGCTTGGAGACCTTTAATAGTGTCTTATTACATTATATGGAGGTTGTGGAAGTTCCAGAACCGAGATTAAGAACAAAACAGGTCTTGGTTCCAATTGATCTGCTTTACCATGAAATGGCAAGAAGTAACAAATTTAATGTAGGAAGAATATTCCTCACGGTTGAACCAATTCGAAGTAACAAATTTAATGTAGGAAGAATATTTGTAATACCCATAGTTTTCAAAAGGATATAAAGGAAATTTTATTACATTTTATTTAATTATGTGATTATGTGCTTACGTGGCTATGTGTTTATGTGACTATGTGATTATATGCTTATTTGTCTTAATTGTTTAGGTGATTTATTTAATTTAATTAGGTGTTTGTGTACTTAATTGATTGGGTGTTTTGCTTGCTTAATTGATGTGTGGTTTAATTATAATTATTAATTGTTATTAATAGTTAATATTAATATAACTATAGTCAGATATATATTATATTTATAACTTATATAGTTATAATGTTAATAATTATATATGTATGTACATAATCACGTTAGTTTTAGCAGGACTTATATATGTGTATATATTATGTATTTGTTTTCCTTTTATTTTCTTGGTTATTGAGGGAAGGAATTAGAGAGGGAATAGGAGTAAGTTAAATTATAAGTAATATATATATATATATATATATATATATATAAGTTTGTGTCTGCTAAGGGTTTTTACAAACCCATCACGTAGAATAAAGAGGGGCGAGAAACAAAGAAACTTGGCCAAAGGGTTCAAGGCCAAACCCCAGGAGGAAGAAGGAGAGACTGTTCGTGGGGTTAGGACCGAGCAGTAGAAGGTTCGACGGCAACTAAGGTCGCCGGAATCAGAGGAAGAACATAGAGAAGGAGGTTTGGGATTTTCAACCCGAAATCCTAAGGCAAGTTCTTCTCTTACTTTCTCCCTTTGATTTGTGTTTCTATACATGCCTAGGAGATTCCAGGAAACTTAAAAACAATTAAATCTGAATAATTATGCATACTTAATCAAACTAAAACAGAGGGTTGTATGATTTTAGTTTCATTATCTTGTTTTGAATGATTTTTGGATTTTGATGCATAATTGATGTTTAAGTTTAATCTTTGCATGTTAAAACACCTAAATATAATTTAGTATGAACGTATGGGACATTAGAGCTTAGAACTATTAACTATGGAGTTTTAGAGTTTACAGGGGATGAAACGGCAAAGAAGACACTTTCAGCACCAACCGAGCCGACTCAGTTGGAATTGAGCCGACTTGATTGGTAACCGAGCCTGCTCGGATGGCAACCGAGCCTGCTCAGTTGGGCTGTAATGACCCAGTCTTTTTCCTCCTTTTCCTTTTTCGGCGATTTTCTTTTTTCGTCTTTTTCCTATTTTCTCTTTTTTCCATTTATCGTTTTTCCTTGCATAGTCTCACTTATTGTGCTCGGATTTGATTCCGGTTTTGCATGCATCCATGATAATTGATTTCCATGATAGTGGTATTTTTAATTTTGTAGAAAAGCATGTTAGCTGCTTACTTTTTTCATAAAGGGCATGGATACATACTTTCTTGTAATTATTTCTTATTTTTGAGGTTTTTGTGCAATTACATAAAGTAATTATTTTTCGTCTTGGGGACCATTTTGTAAATTATTTTGGAAGATATTTTTAAAAAGGACCTTTTTGCAATTTTTAGAAAATGTGACAAGTGTTAAATTCTCATGGTGCCACTTGTTGGCAATGGGGTAGAGTGACTTGGATGTATATTCTCTTAACATTTGGAGGGTGGAGATTCACCCACATGTTGGCCTAGGATTGGTGCACTTGTTGGCTTAGATGGTTGACAAGTGTAGCCTTAGAATTAAGCCTAGGAAGGAGCCTTGGATTTGTGACATGTGTAGGATCACAATTAAGTCTTGCATTGTATGTGTGTGAGATTTAGTGTAAGAACACATAGTGAGTGGAGGAATACTAGATCCTCCACTCACTATTTTCACTTTATCCTCTTCATTTTCACTTATTTTCTAAGAACCCTAACCTAGCCACCATTGGAGAAAAGCTTAGTTAATAGCTTTGACTTCATTTTTTGCCTACTTCCATTCACCCTAGACTTAAAACCTCGGAACACAAAAGTTTCCCCTCACTCTCCTCTTCATTAACCCTAAACTTGTTTTCCATTTTGAGCTTGGTTGCTTGGATTATAGAGATTCAATTCTCTATTGAGGTAGGGGTGGAAGTATGTTTATATTTTAAGTATTTTATAATCCTTGGAGTTTAATATATATTGTATACATGCTTTTAATATGATAGATTTGCATATTATAGGAAACTCTCACTTCTTGACTTAGGGTTTATTGATTTAAGCATGTATGATATGTATAAACCATGTGTAGAAGGATTATATAATTTGGTAGTATGCTAAATTCTAGTATTTTCGCATATGTAGTGATATAAAACTCTTATAGAATTATTAATGTTATATACAATTCCTATTGACTTGAATCGCTATATTTATAGTACATGGTGATAATTCTATGATCTTCTTGATGACAATTGTGATTATTTTAGAAGCTTAATTCGATAATGTTGAAATCTAGTATATATAGCTTATTGTTGAGGCATGTTTTAAATTGATAGGTTGGTGGTATTATATTATACAAAATATCATGATGAAGACTTGTCATTTGGTATGCCATTTTAGACTTGGAACCCTAAGACATGGTTTGTGTGGTTTCAAAATACTTGTGCATGGAAGGTGGTTTATATGCCTTAATTATAGTGTTTGAGTTTTGAACTTGATTGTGATTTTGGATTATCTTGGGACATTGTTACAAGTGATATAGCTAGAGTTTGGCTCTAGTGCAGGAGGTATGAGTTCTCCCTAATTGAGATAGTGCGCACTAGGGTGGTCTTCCCAGCGGGTTAATGCCCGGAATAACCATTTTGATCCTAGTTTAGTCCGAGACGTGATGTCCAAGTATTCCATTAGTTGATTTCGTATTAAATTCCTAGTTAACAACCAATACTTAATTGTAACTTGTGATTTTTGTTATTGGCGAATTGATGTTGTTAAGTACATTGATATTGATATGTGTTGGTAAGGAATATTTAAGTTAGCTTAAGATGATCCTTTAGAACACCTTGAACATAGACGTTAAGTGGAATGCTCCCTTGTATTCGTCTATATTGATCTTGCAATGATATTGAAACTTTAGGGTATACGCATATGCTTCTTCCTACGAGTAACTTGATTACTCACCCTAGTGGTTTGGGCTGTTTTTCAGGTAAGGAGACTATGTTCTTAGATGCTCATCATCCTTAGAGGCTTATGAGCAATTTGTAACATTTTTGTATATTGACATGCAAGTGTTTAGTATGTTTTACTTTTGAAGTTATATTTTTGCATACTATGGATGTATGGTATTTTTTTGAGGCTAATGTAGCTACCTTGATGTGTAAGGATACCCAAGTACTTACTCTTGATATTAGAAGCATGTATGTATGGAGGCCAAGGGCCAAATATGTTTATATTAGTACTTGTATCCATTTGGTACCAACTTTTGCTATAAAAATGTACTTTTACCAATTTTGGAGGTTTGGTGTATGAAAATCTTATAATGAATATGTATGAGGCTATGAGCCATTGTTTTACATTAAAATATGCATATGAAGCTTGTTGACATGTTCACATACTCAAATCTCATTGAAAATCACATTTAAACTTTCATTTTAAACCAATTCATGAGGGGATTCAATGTATGGGTTGAACTTTAACACCTTAGGCATGTAGCAGGCCTTAAAGCAGCATTTCGAGGTGTTTTGGTCGACCGAAACTCTATTTCGGTCGACCGATGGCAATTGGAAACTTCAGTGCACAGTAAAATCCCATTTCCAGTAGCCATTTTCACAGTTTGGGCCTATTTCGGTCGATCGATGGCCTATTTCGGTCGACCGATGCTTCAATTTGGTCTACCGAACCAACCAACACTGAAAAACATGTTTTTAGAAAACATTCTGTCCAGTTCAGTCGACCGAAACTTTATTTCGGTTGACCGAAATAGCTTGAACTTGCACACAGCTTCCAGTTAGGTTTCAGACCGAAATAGCTTGAACTCGCACACAGCTTCCAGTTAGGTTTCAGCATTGATAGTCCAACTTCAAAAGGCCATAACTTCTTTGTTTCTAATCCAAATGGGGTGATTCTTGAGCCTAAACTCAAGAATTTTGAGTTCTCTTTTCAATGGTACCTATCCCATCCTTAGATTCAAAACACAATGAGAGATATTAATGTTTTAGTGAGGTAGGGTCAGTTTTCACTTAAACCGGGAAAGGGGATTTTGTGGGATTCTTGGCCAATGTTCTTAGAACCTCTTAGAATGTTGTGAAATGATTAGATTAGGTTTTTTCACCTTTTTTGACTTGTTTAGAATCAAGTTTCTCTTTTTAATTGTGAATTGACCGTTTTGCCACTTGGTTAACAAATTTTGCCTTTTTTGACCTTTGTTTCCTCTTTTGCTTTCTTTAACTTCCGTGACCTCATGGAATATGACATTGGTGTCTTAGAGATGATTTATATCTCCAAGGACTATTGTTTCATGTTTTGCTTCTGCATTTCGGATCCGTTATCGGGTCAATTTTCGGGTCATCACTGACGCATCGGGTTGAAAAACTTAGGCCATCTCAAGTGGTATCAGAACTCCTAGGTTTGACTTCCTTAGGGCGACGGGTTTTGGGTGCATATTATGCTTTTGTTGATTTACTTTGATATGCCATATGCTTTTGATAACATGTTTTGGCTTTATAACACGTTTATGTGTTTTCTTGATAACACACTTGGTAGTATGACATGTCTTTTTGGGCTTATATGTTTAAAAGCATCCTTGTTTGATGTGTATGCTTATTTGCTTAAATGCTTAACTGTTTACACGGCTTTCTTTGATTACTTTAGCGCGACTGTATATTACATACTTTGTCTTGCTTTGTGTTTCGTGCATTCATAGTGTGAGTTGCACTCGGTCATAATAACTTGTGTTATTGTTGACCTCCCTTCTTTTACACATTTAGCACCATAGTTGTCGCACGTGGAGAGTCTTCACGTTAGGCCACTAAGGAGCAGGTGGCTTACACCGAGTTCACGAGAGGTCCGGGGAGGCCCAGGACTCCAGTTCGTGGCGTGGATGCTACTCCGCTATGGGAACCGACTTACGAAGAGCGGGCTGCTCAGGGAATCAATCAGGGGATCGCTGAATCCTTACAGGAGTTGATACGCAGGCAGGTGGCAGGGATACAGTTTCCTACACCGGCATCGGCACCGATAGTCAATGAGGCACTAGAGTACTTTATGCAACTACAGAGGGTCAAAATTGATCCATTTGTGGGGAGTTCAGATACACTAGTCTCAGAAGCTTGGTTAGACCTTATGGTTCGCAAGTTGGACAGTATGGCAGTACCTATAGACAGGTTGAGGATTTCTTTGACAGCCTCTATGTTCATGGGGGATGCTGATATTTGGTGGAAGTCTTTGACCAATGTCCACAATGTTGGGTTGATGACTTGGAATGAGTTCAGAGATTTGTTCTTCTAGTGCTTCTTTCCTAGGGCTATGAGGTGGGAGATGAGGACACAGTTCGCATGTCTCTATTAGGGCACTATGAGTGTCATTGAGTATAAGACACGATTTACTTCTCTCTCGTTATGCCGAGGATATGGTAGCGATAGATGAGGCCAGGGCAATGAAATTTCAAGATAGGCTACATCTTGACATCAGTCCACGGGTCTCAATTCTTGATTTGAGGACTTACAGAGAAGTGGTCCAGAGGGCTATACTAGCTGAAGCAGTAGAACGGGATCAGTTATAGATCAGGGGTTCACACAAGCAGCCTCGCGGAGATAATCCATCATCTTCCAAGAGCCAGTGGAAGAAGGCCAGGGCAGGGAACAATACTCACTCATAGGGGGCATCGCAGCAGAATTGTTCTACACTCACAGTTCCTGTATTTTCAGGATTAGCCCAGGGAGTGGTTTGTTACCATTGTCAGTAGTCGGGGCATATCAAGCCTCACTGCCTACAGCTTCGGGCACAGGCCAGTCAGACTTTAGTTTCTACAAAAATAGGGTAGGGAGCTTGCTTCTATTGCAAGCAACCAGGTCATCTCAAGAAGGATTATCTAAGGTTGTTAAATAAGTCACGTAATGGCACAGATTCACAGATGGTACCGGTACAGTCTGCAGTGGTTCAGTTTGGTTTCAGAGTTCCTTAGGCACCACAGCCAGTGGCGCTAGTTGGCACTTATCCAGCCAGGGGTTCTACACCTACTGCTTCTACACATCAGTCAGGCTATCAGGGCAGTTCATAACAGGGCTCAGGGACTCAGGGATGAGCCTACGCTCTTCCACAGGCGGATGCTTCCGCAGGCACCTTTTAGTTCGAGGTATCTTTTCAGTTTTCAGTTCTTAGGCACGGGTTCTTGTTGACACAGGTGCATTATATTCTTTTATTTCTGCATCATTTGCACATTCATTGGGTCTGGAGGTCACACTTCGGGATAGACTTCTCTGTATTGACACACCAGTTGGGGTTCCAGTGTCTTTGGATCGTGTTTGTCGGGGTTGTGCTATTGAAATAGCTGGGCAGACCTTAGAGTTTGATTTCGTTGTTCTCGACATAACGAGCTTTAACGTCATTCTCGGGATGGATTGGTTGTCATTCATTCGGGCTACGATTGATTGCTTCCACAGGAGGGTGTCCATTTGCACTCCCAAGGGAGATTGTTTCCATTTTGTGGGAGATCGGAGTGATTCCCACCCAGTGATGATTTTCAGTATTGGTGACTAGATTCGCCACAGATCCTACTTGGCTAGTTTGCTAGTTGACGAGGATAGTAGTTTGGGCTATATTCTTCTGGCAGTTGTTGAGGATTTTGTTGATGTCTTTCCAGAGGAACTGACAGAGTTACCTCCTTTAAGGAAGTTATTTTTGCCATTGATGTTATTCCCGGTACAACACCCATGTCTATGGCACCGTACCGTATGGCACCGGCAGAGCTTGATGAGCTGAAAAGTCAGTTGGATGATTTGAAAGCTAAGGGCTTTATTTTTCCTAGTACTTCACCATGGGGAGCACCGGTTCTTTTTGCAAAGAAGAAGGATGGGTCTTTGAGACTTTGCATCAATTATCGCAAGTTGAATCACGCTACGATCAAGAACATGTATCCTTTGCCTAGGATTGATGACTTGTTTGATCAGTTGAAAGGAGCGACATGTTTTTCAAAGATTGATTTGAGATCAGGTTACTATCAGTTAAGGGTTAAGGATGAGGATATATCCAAGACCATTTTTCGCACACGGTATGGCCATTATGAGTTCCTGGTGATGCCATTTGGTTTAACCAATGCTCTAGCAGCTTTTATGGATTTGATAAACCGTGTATTTAGTGACTATCTTGACATATTTGTGGTGGTACTTGTTGATGACATCCTGGTATACTCGGCTTCGGTAGAGGAGCATGAGTATCATTTGAGGACAGTGTTGCAAATCCTTAAGGATAATCAGTTATATGCCAAGTTCGAGAAATGCGAATTTTGGCTACCGGAAGTGAAGTTCCTTGGACACGTCGTGTCAAGTAGTGGTGTTGCAGTGGATTCGTCGAAGATTGAGTCTATAATGGATTGGGAGCGTCCGAAGACAGTGTTTGAGGTTCAGAGCTTTCTTGGCCTAGCCGGCTATTATAGGAGATTTGTTCAGGATTTCTTTCATCCAGCAGCACTTATGACTCAACTTACTCTCAAGGGAGTCAAGTTCATATGGAATGAGGCTTGTGATTTTGCTTTTCAGGAGTTGAAGGTCAGACTGACATCGGCTCTAGTTTTGATCATACCTGAACGAGGTTTGGGTTATGTGGTCTATTGTGATGCTTCACGGGAAAGATTGGGTTATGTCTTGATGTAGACAGAACGGGTAGTTGCTTATGGGTCTCGACAGTTGAAGACTCACGAGTTAAACTATCCAACACATAACTTGGAGTTGGCAGCAGTTATCTTTACCCTAAAGGGGTGGAGACATTATTTGTACGAGGAGAAGTTCGAAGTTTTCTCCAATCACAAGAGTCTCAAATATCTCTTCTCTCAGAAGGATTTGAATTTGAGACAGTGTAGATGGGTTAAGTTCATGGAGGACTATGACTTTGAGTTATAGTATCATCCAGGAAAGGCCAATGTGGTGGCCGATGCTTTGAGTAGGAAGTCACGGGGTACTCTTGCTAGAATTTCCATTCACAGATGGAAGATGCTAGAAGAGCTTGCAGATCTTGGTTTGCAGTTGTATGAGGATGTTTCACTGGCTATTTTGTTTAGCCTTGTGGCTTAACTGGCTCTTGTTAGCAAAGTTATTGAGGCACAGTAGGAGGATGGGGAGATGAAGTCCATCCATGATCGAATTTCAGGTGGCGAGAATGTAGAGGGTTGGACCTTGCATTCGGATGGTGCTCTCAGGTACAGAGGGAAGATGGTTGTTCCTCTGTCTTATCCTGACGTTGTTCTTCGGGATTTTCACCATTCTCGACTCGCAGTTCATCCTGGTGGTACAAAGATGTATCACAATTTAAGGAGACAGTTTTGGTGGAAAGGCATGAAACGGGATGTTTCTCAGTTTGTGGCTAAATGCCTTACTTGTCAGCAAGTGAAGGCAGAGCATCAAAGACCGGCAGGGTTGTTCCAACCACTACCAGTGGTAGAGTGGAAGTGAGAGCACATCACTATGGATTTCATGACGAGACTTTCGAGATCCAAGGTAGGGAATGATGTCATTTAGGTCATTATTAACTGACTGACTAAGACGGCTCACTTTTTGCCTATGGCAGTGATAGATGACGCAGAGAAACTTAGTGGACTATACATGGGGCAGATTATCAGGCTTCACGGGGTTCCGGTATCCATTGTTTCAGATAGGGATCCCAGGTTCACATCTCACTTTTGGCAGAGTTTTCAGGAGGCTCTTGACACGGGGCTTCACTTCAACACGACATTTCATCCTCAGACTGATGGTCAGTCGGAGCGTACCATTCAGATATTGGAGGATATGCTATGGGTTTGCATTTTGGATTTTGGGGGAAGTTGGGAAGACTACTTACCTTTGGTAGACCTTGCAGATCTCCAGTTTGTTGGACCGAGGTAGGTGATACAGTCGCTTTGGGTCTCGATATTGTCTTTGAGACTACAGAGAAAATTAAGTTGATTCGGCAGCGGTTGGCTATAGCTCAGAGCAGGCAGAAGAGTTATGCTGATAAAAGAAGGAGATCCTAGTCTTTTGAGGTAGGGGACCACGTCTTTCTCAAGATTTCTCCACGGAAGGAACTTCTGAGATTTCGGCAAACGGGCAAGTTGTCTCCTAGGTTCATTGGACCATTTCAGATTTTGGAGCACGTTGGTGAAGTTGCTTATCGTTTGGCATTGCCGCCAGACCTGGATAGGGTTCAGGACGTCTTTCACGTATCTATATTGAGGAACTACGAGCCGGATCGATCGTATGTATTACGGTGGACAAATGTTGTTGTTGATGAGAATGTGACCTACGAGGAGGTCCAGATTCTTGATTCACGGGAGCAGGTCTTGCAGACCAAGACCATTCCATTAGTTAAGGTCTTGTGGAGACATCAGGGCGTTGAGGAGGCTACTTGGGAGCTCGAACAGGAGGTTCACTCTCGGTATCCCCATTTGTTATCTCTTTCAGGTACGACTTGATTTCGGGGACGAAATCCTTTTAAGGCGGGTAGGTTGTAATGACCCGATCTTTTTCTTCCTTTTCCTTTTTCGACGATTTTCTATTTTTGTCTTTTTCCTATTTTGTCTTTTCCTTACATTGTCTTTGCTGACCTTAAGGATTTCATCCAAGGACAATCTAGAGGTTTTGATGATAACAAACCATTAATGGTGTTTAAGGACTAATGTTTACATTGAGTATTATAGATTTTTCAAATGCAAAGGATGACCTCAATGAAGATAATAAAGTCAATTCCAAGTATTCCATTACTCAAGATCACACCTATGAAAAGCAAAGGAGATAAAAGGAATATGAAGTTGCAAGGAACCAAATGCAAAGTCCATCCAAAAATAAATTGGACTACAATGAGCAAGAAAGCAACTCAAAGAAAGGAAGAAAGCAAGTCTACCTGAAAGCCTACGCGATCATGGACAAAGCGTGAAGAAAGGGGTAGATAGGATGGTGAGTGTTTAGGATTCAATGTCAAAGTATTTATGAATCCATTTGAAGCTTATCTCTATAGGACCATGCATATCATATCATCATTCGTATGCTCCTATATCCATTAGCAATTGACTATGCATTTCATTCATATACAATTGACATATGGAGTCTTTGCCAAAGAGTGAGTTAGTTCAAGCTTGCATAAGCTTTGAAGGAACTCATCACTTGTGCTAAAAATGCTAAGACCATGCACATCAATCATAAAATTCATATTGGTCAACAATTAAGGCATAAGAAGCCTTTATTACCATGAGTTGGTAACAGACATTAGAACCCCAGAATGCGCGTCATGAAAAACTGTGTTTTTGGCTAAGTGTGAAAAATGGATTTTTAAAATAATGATTATTTCAAATTAATTTTTCCCTGTAATAACTCTTTATACTTAAGCTAGCCTAAACTGATTTTATCAGAATTTTTAACCAAGTCTACATTGATCTACATAAAGATTCAATTTTACCAAAACTGTCAGAAATCCAAATTTGTACTAAAACTAAATTTCTACATTTTGATTTAGTTGGATTTCAATTTTTTAGTATTTTTTATTGAATCCAAATGGGGGGTACTTTCTTATTTACATTGTAAACTTAAAGTAAATGGACATATAAATACTGTAAAGACATTTACTTAAATGTCAAAACTGTTAATGCACACGTCGACTGGCTTGATACACATGTCGACCGGTATCTAGGCAGTGGCAAAAATCCAAGTTGAAGCTCATACATGTTGACCAGTTTGACATACATGTCGACCGGTATCTAGGCAGTAGCTAATTTTAAGATGAAGCTCATTTACATCAACTGGTTCGTAAAGAGATGTCGACTGGTTTGCAAGAGATGTCGACTGGTTTGCAAAATACATCAACTGGTTTATAAGTAGATGTCAACCGGTTTGGAGTACACATCAACTGGCCAAGATGTCAACCGGTTTATCCACATGTCAACCGGTTTGGTCGCAGATTTATAGATTTCAAGCTGCAACGGCTCTTTTCTCCTCGACCCTCATGCATTCAACTCCTGACAGCTATATTGAGCTTGCAAACTCTATAAATAGAGTGGGGAATGTTCTAATAATTAAAAGACATCATTTGAAAGCCTTCATATTGCATTAAAGAGAGCTTTTGTTCTCAAATCTTCTCTTCATCTCTCTCATTCACTCTTATTCTATCTTGAGAGATTTAATTAAGCACTCAAAGGGCTTTTGCTCTTGCTTGAATCTTCATAGAGTTTTTGCTCTATTATACACTTGGGAGATTATAAGAGCTTACATTCTTCACTTATATCATCTCCTCTCATTCATTTCATTCATAGAGTTTGAGCTTCATTTATATTCATCAATACTCTAGTTGTAAGCTGAAAATTGTACTACTATCTTTGAGAGATTTATTGTACTTCATTATTCTTGCTACTATCTATTGTAAAGGTTGGTGTGACCCAAAGGAAGACTAAGAGAAGGTTGTTCTCTTAGCAAGGAAAATAAGCAAGGTCTTACTTCATGTAAATGTTTGCTTTCCACCCGTAAGGAGAAGCCATAGTGGATTGGGAAGTCTCAAGAGGAGTCTTGAGCCGAGGAGTAGGAGTTTTCGAACCTCGCTAAAATCGCCGAGTCAATGTTTACAATTTCTTTTCCCTTATCTCTCTTATAATTGTGCTATTTAATTACTTATTTCATATCTTTATAATTACACAATTGTGTTAAGTACTTTGCTTGAAATTGTTTTTTTATATTGCGAAAATTATCCATTATTTGTCATTGACTCTGTTCACCCCCCCTTCTAGAGTCACTACTTGGGTAACAATTGGTATCAGAGCCTAAACTCTGTTAAAGGACTTAACCATCTTAGAGTACGATCATGGCCAACAATGGTAGTATCACACTCTTAGAAGGACAACCCAATGATAAACCTCCTTGTTATGATGGAAATGATTATATTTATTGGAAAATTAGAATGAGGGCCTTCCTAAAAAGTATTGATATTGATTTATGGAAAGTTGTAGAAAATGGTTGTCATATCCCAACTAAAGTTATTAAAGGGAATGAAATTCCTAAATTAAAAAGTGAATGGGATAAAAATGATCATAGATTAATTCAATGTAATGCTTTAGCCATATGTTATCTTTATTGTGCATTGAGCAAAAATGAGTTCAATAAAATTATCTTTTGTAAAATGGCTAAAGAAATTTGGGACTTGCTTGAATTAGCCTATGTTAAATCAAGTCATGATAAGGAATCAAATATAAATGAATCCTCTAGTATAAATGAGATACATTATGGTTTTACTAACATTACTAATCATTTGAATGTTATTGGTAGAACTAACTCATCCACTTATAGTGAAGAACGTGATATAATGCAAAAGAAGAGTATAGCTCTCCAAGCTTCTACCGAAGAAGCAAGTAACATCAAAGAGTTGGTTAATCATTGTCTTATGGCCAATGAAGATGAGGTAAATTCTAATCATGAACCTTTTGATTTAGAAACTTCCTATAATGAATTAGTTGATGAGCATAATGATTTGCATAATGCGTTTAAAGAGTTGCATGGTATGCTAGAAACAATACTTGTGAAATGTGCTTCTTTTAAAAAGGAAAACCATGATCTCTCTCAAATTCATGAAAAAGTTCAAATAGAATATGACTCTTTGAAAAAAGAAAATCATTATCTTGTGCAAAAATTAGAAAAGATTCAAATTGAGAATGAGTCATTGAAAAATGAAATGAAATGTGTACTCTCTAAAGAGACATCATCAATTGATCTTGTTTCCGAAAATGAGTCTCTAAAGAAAATCATTGATGATCAAAATAACATTTTAGCAAAGTTTATTGAAGAAAAAGAGAACTTGAGTATTATGCTTGGTAATCAAAGAAGTGTCTTTTTCAAAAATGAGATAGGGTATGATCCTCATATTAAATATGCATGCTTGTTGAGAAGAAGAAAGCCTTTGTATGATCACTTTGTCAAGAGTGGTTCCCAATCCTCTAAATGCAATTATTATAAAAGATTAGGACATAAGATTCAGATTGTCCATTTAGGACATAAAGTTGAGGTCAAAGAAGATTTGAGTTCCAAAAGGAACTTATGTTTCATTGCCTAACTCATTTGGACCCAAGAAAATTTGGGTACCAAAAGGAGAATTTGTAACCTTTCCTTGTACAGTTACTTGATGGCATCTTCTTCGTTGAAGGATAATAAAAGAAGCATTATACTTGGGAAAAATCCCAAGGGCAAGGTATTTGGTGAACTCCACATAATATTTCCATGCTATGAATTGCTTGAATTATTTATTTCATGATTTATTGCTATCATTTATATATTATGAAAATTTTCTTTTATTGTAATACAAGTATTCATCAATTATGCAAACTATTTTTAATGCATGATTTTCAAAGATTGAAAAATTATTTTTCATGCATTACATTCATATGAATTACTATTATATTTGGAATGATACATCTTAAATAAGAAGAATTTTTTTTTTTGAAAAAGGGACTTCGCTTTCCAATGAGCTAGCATTCCTTATAAATGTAAATTTGTCTATGGAAATAAGTGCATCTTTTTCCAAATTGTTGAATCCTTAAGGATTTCTAAAAAGGGGCACTTTATTCATTTTTGCCCACCTTGAAAAATCTCATTGTCATTTCTTGAATTTGATCATGGATAATGCACATGAAATTACATTATGATCTATATATATAAAATTATGCTTTCCACTTAACTCTTATTCATTTCATATGAATCCATTGAATTAAATGTAATCACAAGCTTGTCTATTCCTTAAATTGTTAAATGCATTAGCATGCTAGATCCGCTAAAATTGCAAATTTAAATTTTAAGCATGTTAATTAAGGTGAGCACCACATTTGTGCATTTTATTAAGTTCCAAAAGGAGCCTTATCATTATGTGTTATCTCACAAGGACCCTAAACGAATGGGGTACCAAAGAATTCCACTTGAGCATAGTTGTAGGTTAAAGACCTCTTCACTCAAGGATAAGTGGATTCTCAAGTTGGTGTCTAGAGCACAAAAGAAATATCTTTCCAAGAATTCCTCTCACTCATAAAATGGAAAGGATTCATCACATTGAGAAACAACTTCCAAGCTAATGAAGTTAGTACCATGGGTAAATAATTCCTTTCTCATTAATATGCTTTTATATGAAGAATTCAATCATGAAATTCTAAGCATGATGCTCTTGATATGCTACTTGTTCCTAATAGATGTAAAAATGTCTATGTTTTTTATATTTTACAGAAAAGTAGTTTGTTTTGGCATATGAGTTATAAACATGCTAACATGAAATGATTCTCTATCTTTCAAATAATCTTTAGATTAACTATGCCCAATCTTTGTGAAAGATCTTTTTGAAAGATATGCCATCAAAGGAAAGCATACACTATCTAATGAAGGCCATTAATGCTATTTCATTTGAACCTTATCAAATCTATCAAAGTCGCAATGTCTAAAACATCATCTATATGCTTGTGTGATCTTAAATGCTTTATCTATTTTATTGTGTCACTTCTATGCATATAGAAAATGAGGTTATTAATCTTGAAAATGTTTTGTTGGACTTTAGATAATGAAAAATCAAATAAGTCCTCACTTGAAAACCTCAAGAAATGAATCTTCTTGGAAGAGCCATCTCTTGAAAATGAAGAATGAGAATTTATAATGCCTTCCTAAGAATTAAAGAATTGTCCACTTCCATCTAATTAATCAATCATTGGTGAACATTCTCTATGTGCTTATTATTGGAACTAATTTTTTTTATGGTAGCTATGATATTAACTAGGCTAGACTATTCCCAAAATTGAATATATGACTTTGTGCACATACAACTTCAATTAAAGCAATAAGAATGTTACATGTTTTTGTATGAAATGATTTTTATCAAATGCATGACTTATTGACTTCATGTCTAAAAAGTCTTTTGAGGAAAAATCACCCGGAATTGAAATGTATAAAATTTTAAACTATATGTTTAAAATTATCTTTCGCCTTATGTGGTTAAAATAAGCTCCTAGAGCTCTCTTTGAAAGGCTTAGTGATTTTCTCAAGATTGATGGTTTTTGACTAAATTGATATATATGTGTTTTCAAAATCATTCATGAAAATATGTTGATTGATCATATATACTATCATTGGATCAACATTTATGATTTGTGCAAAGAAGCTTACCTCTAGCATGCAAAATAAATTGAAATTAGCATGATGAGTAAACATGATTTCTTCTAGAGTTTAAACTCTTCAATTGTCATAAACTTAAATTTTATATATCTATTTGACTCTTTAGTCTTGGGAATACGACATTCAAAGGATACTATGTTCTAGCTTAGATGACTAATGCGATATCACAAGTGCTATACTATTTTAATATATCCATTTTTAGCACTTTAGAATTTCTTGTGATGTTTTTTACATCACTTCTTAAAGAATGCATCTAGAAGAGATAGTTAGCTCATTCATATGGAAATTCATGTAGCCAATCTCTCACCACATCTCTTAAAGAAGATAATTTGGTATCAAGACCTCATTTTTGATGCTTTTAGCCATACTTGCTCCTATGTGTTATAATTACATCTCTTTATTGACTTATATACTTTTGGGAAACCCATGATCTTCAAATAATACATCTTATCATTTTCATTAATGAATTAAGGTTTTTTTTAAGTATGACTTGTTTCATGATATATCTTAAGCATACTTTACCTATCATTGCTTCATTGTTCAATTAGTTATATAATCATTGAATAATATATGATGTAAATGGAAGTATATTGATAGGGGGAGATTATTAGTAATCTCTTGTGAAGGAATATCGTATGATTTGCTTAGCTTAATTGATTTATCTTGTATATTGTCAAAACATGCCTTAAAATGACTTTTTAGTCATTATATTCCATTCTTATGAGCTTTCATAACTTAGAAAAAAATTTCCCTCTTTATTGAATACATCAAATGGGAAAAATATATTATGATTGAAGCACACTTAACTTCTTAGATTTGCCTCTACAAAGGTTTTTGCCTTTTGGCTTACTCTAATCCTTGCTTCATTTTTTTGTTACGAACTATTATGTGTACTTTTGTATACTTTTGCTTAATTGAGTATATATTTCATCTTGGGTTTATGTTTTATGTATACTTTTGTATATGACATGAACCTTAACGATGTATTGAAATCATGCTTTCATTGTTTCACTATACTAAAGGGGGAGAGATATGTGATGTGTAAAATGATCTTAAATGCTTGTTTATGTATAAAATGATTTATGATATATCAAGCATATTGTTTTATAACATTATGTTCAATGAATTCACTTTGATAGGGGAAGCATTTTTCAAATGCTACTTCATTTGCTTATGAACACATCAATGTTTTGTCATCATCAAAAATGGGGAAATTGTTGACCTTAAGGATTTCATCCAAGGACAATCTAGAGGTTTTGATGATAACAAACCATTAATGGTGTTTAAGGACTAATGTTTACATTAAGTGTTATAGATTTTTCAAATGCAAAAAATGACCTCAATGAAGATCATAAAGTCAATTCCAAGTATTCTATTACTCAAGATCACATCTATGGAAAGCGAAGGAGACAAAAGGAACATGAAGTTGCAAGGAACCAAATGCAAAGTCTATCCAAAGATAAATTGGACTACAATGAGCAAGAAAGCAACTCAAAGAAAGGAAGAAAGCAAGTCTACCTGAAAGCCTACGTGATCATGGACAAAGCGTGAAGAAAGGGGTAGATAGGATACTGAGTGTTTAGGATTCAATATCAAAGCATTTATGAATCCATTTGAAGCTCATCTCTATAGGACCATGCATATCATATCATCATTCGTATGCTCCTATATCCATTAGGAATTGACTATGCATTTCATTCATATACAATTGACATATAGAGTCTTTGCCAAAGAGTGAGTTAGTTCAAGCTTGCATAAGCTTTGAAAGAACTCATCACTTGTGCTAGAAATGCTAAGACCATGCACATCAATCATAAAATTCATATTGGTCAACAATTAAGGCATGAGAAGCCTTTATTACCATGAGTTGGTAATAGACATTAGGACCCCAGAATGCGCGTCATGAAAAATTGTGTTTTTGGCTAAGTGTGAAAATGGATTTTTGAAATAATGATTATTTTAAATTAATTTTTTCCGATAATAACTCTTTATACTTAAACTAGCCTAAAAAGATTTTATCAGAATTTTTGACCAAGTCTAAATTGATCTACATAAAGATTCAATTTTACCAAAACTGTCAGAAATCCAAATTTGTACTAAAACTGAATTTCTACATTTTGATTTAGTTGGATTTCAATTTTTTAGTATTTTTTATTGAATCCAAATGGGGGGTACTTCCTTATTTACATTGTAAACTTAAAGTAAATGAACATATAAATACTGTAAAGACATTTACTTAAATGTCAAAACTGTTAATACACACGTCGACTGGTTTGATACACATGTCGACCGGTATCTAGGCAATGGCAAAAATCCAAGTTAAAGCTCATACATGTCGACCGGTTTGACATACATGTCGACCGGTATCTAGGCAGTAGCTAATTTTAAGATGAAGCTCATTTGCATCAACTAGTTCGTAAAGAGATGTCGACTGGTTTGCAAAATACATCAACTGGTTTATAAGTATATTTCAACCGGTATGGAGTACACATCAACCGGTTCAAGCCAAGATGTCAACCAGTTTATCCACATGTCAACCGGTTTGGTCGCAGATCTGTAGATTTCAAACTGTAACGGCTCTTTTCTCCTCGACCCTCGTGCATTCAACTCCTAACAGCTATATTGAGCTTGCAAACTCTATAAATAGAGTGGAGAATGTCTTAATAATTAAGAGACATCATTTGAAAGCCTTCATATTGCATTAAAGAGAGCTTTTGTTCTCAAATCTTCTCTTCATCTCTCTCATTCACTCTTATTCTATCTTGAGAAATTTAATTAAGCACTTAAAGGGCTTTTGCTCTTGCTTGAATCTTCATAGAGTTTTTGCTCTATTATACACTTGAGAGATTATAAGAGCTTACATTCTTCACTTATATCATCTCCTCTCATTCATTTCATTCATAAAGTTTGAGCTTCATTTATATTCATCAAAACTCTAGTTGTGAGCTGAAAATTGTACTACTATCTTTGAGAGATCTATTGTACTTCATTGTTCTTGCTACTATCTATTGTAAGGGTTGGTGTGACCCAAAGGAAGACTAAGAGAAGGTTGTTCTCTTAGAAAGGAAAAGAAGCAAGGTCTTACTTCATGTAAAGGGTTGCTCTCCACCCGTAAGGAGAAGCCATAGTGGATTGGGAAGTCTCAAAAGGAGTCTTGAGCCGAGGAGTAGGAGTTTCCGAACCTCACTCAAATCGCCAAGTCAAAGTTTGCAATTTCTCTTCCCTTATCTCTCTTATAATCGTGTTATTTAATTGCTTATTTCATATCTTTATAACTGCACAATTGTGTTAAGTACTTTGCTTGAAATTGCTTTTCTATATTGCGAAAATTATCCATTGTTTGTCATTGACTCTATTCACCCCCCCTCTAGAGTCAATACTTGGGTAATAGTCTTTTTCCTGTTTATCATTTTTCCTTGTATAATCTCACTTGTTGTGCTCGGATTTTATTCCGGTTTTGCATGCATCCATGATAATTGATTTCCATGATAGTGGTATTTTTACTTTTGTAGAAAAGCATATTAGTAGCTTACTTTTTTTCATAAAGGGCATGGATACATACTTTCTTGTAATTATTTCTTATTTTTGGGGTTTTTGTGTAATTACATAAAGTAATTATTTTTCGTCCTGGGAACCATTTTGTAAATTATTTTGGAAGATATTTTCAAAAATGACCTTTTTGTAATTTTTAGAAAATGTGACAAGTGTCACATTCTCATGGTGCCACTTGTTGGCAATGGGGTAGAGTAACTTGGATGTATAATCTCTTGACATTTGGAGGGTGGAGATTCACCCATATGTTGGCCTAGGATTGGTGCACTTGTTGGCTTAGATCGTTGAAAAGTGTAGGCTTAAGATTAAGCCTAGGAAGGAGTCTTGGATTTGTGATAAGTGTAGGATCACAATTAAGTCTTGCATTGTGTGTGTGTGAGAGGTAGTGTAAGAACACATAGTGAATGGAGGAATACTAGATCCTCCACTCACCATTTTCACTTTATCTTCTTCATTTTCACTTGTTTTCTAAGAACCCTAACCAAGCCACCATTAGAGAAAAGCTTGGTTAATAGCTTTGACTTTATTTTTGGCCTCCTTCCATTCACCCTAGACTTAAAACCTTAGAATACAAAAGTTTCCCCACACTCTCCTCTTCATTAACCCTAAACTTGTTTTCCATTTTGAGTTTGGTTGCTTGGATTATAGAGATTCAATTCTCTATTGAGGTAGGGGTGGTAGTATGTTTATATTTTAAGTGTTTTATAATCCTTGGAGTTTAATATATATTGTATACATGTTTTCAATATGATAGATTTGCATATTATAGGAAACCCTCACTTCTTGACTTAGGGTTTATTGATTTAAGTATGTATGATATGTATAAACCATATGTAGAAGTATTATATAATTTGGTAGTATGCTAAATTCTTGTATTTTCACATGTGTAGTAATATAGAACTCTTGTAGAATTATTAATGTTATATACAATTCCTATTGACTTGAATCGCAATATTTATAGTGGTGATAATTCTATGATCTTGTTGATGACAATTGTGATTATTTTAGAAGCTTAATACTATAATGTTGAAATCTAGTATATATAGCTTATTGTTGAGGTATGCTTTAAATTGATAGGTTGGTGGTATTATATTGTACAAAATATCATGATGAGGACTTGTCATTTGGTATGCCATTTTAGACTTGGAACCCTAAGACATGGTTTGTGTGGTTTCAAAATACTTGTGCATGGAAGATGGTTTATATGCCTTAATTATAGTGTTTGAGTTTTGAACTTGATTGTGATTTTGGATTATCTTGGGACATTGTTACAAGTGATATGGCTAGAGTTTGGCTCTAATGCGGGAGGTATGAGTTCTTCCTAATTGAGATAGTGCGCACTAGGGTGGTCTTTCCAGCGGGCTAATGCCCGGAATAACCATTTTGATTTTCGTTTAGTCCGAGACGTGATGTCCAAGTATTCCACTAATTAATTTCGCATTAAATTCCAAGTTGACAACCAATGCTTAATTGTAACTTGTGATTTTTGTTATTGGCGAATTGATGTTGTTAAGTACATTAATATTGATATGTGTTGTTAAGGAATATTTAAGTTAGCTTAAGATGATCCTTTAGAACACCTTGAACATAGACGTTAAGTGGAATGCTCCCTTGTATTCGTCTATATTGATCTTGCAATAATATTGAAACTTTAGGGTATACGCATATGCTTCTTCCTACGAGTAACTTGATTACTCACCCTAGTGGTTTGGGTTATTTTTTAGGTAAGGAGACTATGTTCTTGGATGCTCATCATCCTTAGAGGCTTATGAGCAATTTGGAACATTTTTGTATATTGACATGCAAATGTTTAGTATGTTTTACTTTTGAAGTTATATTTTTGCAGACCATGGATGTATGGTATTTTTTTAAGGCTAATGTAGCTACCTTGATGTGTAATGATACCCAAGTAGTTACTCTTGATATTAGAAGCATGTATGTATGGAGGCCAAGGGCCAAGCATGTTTATATTAGTACTTGTATCCATTTGGTACCAACTTTTGCTATAAAAATGTACTTTTACCAATTTTGGAGGTTTGGTGTATGAAAATCTTGTAATGAATATGTATAAGGCTAGTAGCCATTATTTTACATTCAAATATGCATATGAAGCTTGTTGACATGTTCACATACTCAAATCTCATTGAAAATCACATTTAAACTTTCATTTTGAATCAATTCATGAGTGGATTCAATGTATGGGTTGAACCTTAACACCTTAGGCATATAGCAGGCCTTAAAGCAGCATTTCGAGGTGTTTTGGTTGACTGAAAATCTATTTCAGTCGACCGATGGCAATTGGAAACTTCATTGCATAGTAAAATCCCATTTCCAGTAGCCATTTTCACTGTTTGGGCCTATTTCGGTTGACCGATGGCCTATTTCGGTCGACCGATGCTTCAATTTGGTCTATCGAACCAACCAACACTGAAAAACATGTTTTTAGAAAACATTCTGTCTAGTTCGATCAACCAAAACTCTATTTCGGTCGTCCAAAATAGCTTGATCTCGCACACAGCTTCCAGTTAGGTTTCAGCACTGATAGTCCAACTTCAAAATGCCATAACTTCTTTGTTTCTAATCCAAATGGGGTGATTCTTGAGCCTAAACTCAACAATCTTGAGTCAGCTTTCCAATGGTACCTATCCCATCCTCAGATTCATAACACAATGAGATATATTCATATTTTAGTGAGGTAGGGTCAATTTTCACTTAAATCGGTAAAGGGGATTTTGTGGGATTCTTGGCCAATGTTCTTAGAACCTCTTGGAATGTTGTGAAATGATTAGATGAGGTTTTTTTTCACCTTTTTGAATTTTTTAGAGTTAAGTTTCTCTCTTTAATTGTGAATTGACCATTTTGCCCCTTGGTTAACGAATTTTGCCCGTTTTGACCTTTGTTTCCTCTTTTGCTTTCTTTAACTTCCGTGACCTCATGGAATATGACATTGGTGTCTTAGAGATTTATATCTTAAAGGACTATGGTTTCATCTTTTGCTTCCGCATTTCGGATCCGTTATTGGGTCAACTTTCGAGTCATCACTGACGCACCGGGTTGAAAAACTTGGACTGTCTCTTGGGCTGATGTCCAGAATGTGTTTAAATCTGTTTTAATTAATATTAATGGGTTAAATAGACTTGGGGAAGTTCCAGAATGTATAAAATACATATATATGCTAAGGATATGATTAAGTTGGGTGTTAGACAACCTATATGTGGTTTCATTGGATAAGTAGATTAATTTAATTGTCTAAACAGTGTAAATTAACGCTTAAGTAATTATTAAATAATAATTATGAACCTTGTACAATTTATCTGAGAGGTAGGTTAATTACTTGGAATGTAAGTTAACTACATGCTATTTAAATTATATATTTGTTTAAATAGATGCAAAAGAAGTTGTTAAATGGACAAATTGATTAATTTAATTATTTTAACAATTGAATTAAATGTTTAATTGATTTTATTCATGATCATGAGTTTTGTATAATTTATCTGAGATGTAGGTTAATTACTTATAATGTAAGTTAACTGCATGCTATTTAAATTATTGTATTTGCTTAAATAAATGCAAGCGCTTATCTGTATGATTTATATCATGCTATGTATAGATTAATGGATGTACTATATTATTTGTTGCATCATTTATTGGATTGTATGGTTTAATGCACCGGTATGGGACGGTGGCATTTTAGGGACGGATTAACTAAAGAAGTTAAGTCCTACCTATATATTTATGGATTGTATGGTTTAATACACCGGTATGGGACAGTGGCATTCTAGGGACGGATTAACCAAAGAAGTTAAGTTCTACCTATTTATTTATAAGGGAATGGATTAACCATAGAGTTAAGTTTTCCTTATTCATGTCAGGCCACTGTATCAAATGGATGGCATTTTTTTTGTACGGATCTTTATATATATGATTATGGTGTCATGATATGAGCTTGAGTCTCAGGATCATGGTTAGGGTGCGTATATTGCCTAGGATGGATAATTGGATAAAGTAGACATCTGTGTATCCTGGTAGGTTAAGATACTCATACTTACTTCATGTGCGATTTGCATGTTGCCTTCTATTCAGGTTGGGGCAGACCTATAGTCCAGTGAGCATCCTATGGTGTGTATATATATAAGACGGCCCAAGTTTTTTAACCCGGTGCGTCAGTGATGACCCGAAAGTTAACCCGATAACGGATCCAAAATGCGGAAGCAAAAGATGAAACCCTAGTACTTTAAGATATAAATCATCTCTAAGACACCAATGTGACATTCTATAAGGTCACGGAAGTTAAAGAGAGCAAAAAAGGAAACAAACGTCAAAACGGGCAAAATTCGTTAACCAAGGGGCAAAACGGTCAATTCATAATGGAAGAGAGAAACTTGACTCTAAACAATTCAAATAAGGTGAATACAACCTAATCTAATCATTTCACAACATTCCAAGAGGTTCTAAGAATATTGGCTAAGAATCCCACAAAAAGCCCTTTCCTGGTTTAAGTGAAAACTGACCCTACCTCACTAAAACATGAATCTCTCCCATTTTGTTTTGAATATTAGGATGATATTAGTACCATTGGAAAGCTGACTCAAAATCCTTGAGTTTAGGCTCAAGAATCACCCCATTTGGATTAGAAACGAAGAAGTTATAGCCTTTTGAAGTTGGACTATCAGTGCTGAAACCTAACTGGAAGCTGTGTGCAAGTTCAAGCTATTTCGGTCTACCGAAATAGAGTTTCAGTCGACCGAACTGGACAGAATGTTTTCTGAAAACATGTTTTTAAGTGTTGGTTGGTTCGGTAGACCGAATTGACGCATAGGTCGACCGAAATAGGCCATCGGTCAACCGAAATAGGCCTAAACAATGAAAATGGCTACTGGAAATGGGTTTTTACTGTGCAATGAAGTTTCCAATTGCCATCGGCCGACCAAAATAGAGTTTCGGTCGACCGAAACACCTCAAAATGCTGCTGTACGGCCTGCTATATGCCTAAAGTGTTAAGGTTTAACCCATACATTGAATCCCCTCATGAATTGGTTCAAAATGAAAGTTTAAATGTGATTTTCAATGAGATTTGAGTATGTGAACATGTCAACAAGCTTCATATGCATATTTGAATGTAAAACAATGGCTCCTAGCCTCATACATATTCATTACAAGATTTTCATACACCAAACCTCAAAAATTGGCAAGAGTACATTTTTATAGCAAAAGTTGGTACAAAATGGATACAAGTACTAATATAAACATGCTTGGCCCTTGGCCTCCATACATACATGCTTGTAATATCAATAGTAAGTACTTGGGTATCATTACACATCAAGGTAGCTACATTAGCCTCAAAAAAATACCATACATCCATGGTATGCAAAAATATAACTTCAAAAGTAAAGCATGCTAAACACTTGCATGTCAATGTACAAAAATGTTCCAAATTGCTCATAAGCCTCTAAGGATAATGAGCATCCAGGAACATAGTCTCCTTACTTGAAAAACAACCCAAACCACTAGGGTGAGTAATCAAGTTACTCGTAGGAAGAAGCATATGCGTATGCCCTAAAGTTTCAATATCATTGCAAGATCAATATAGACGAATACAAGGGAGCATTCCACGTAACGTCTATGTTCAAGGTGTTCTAAGGGATCATCTTAAGCTAACTTAAATATTCCTTAGCAACACATATCAATATCAATGTACTTAACAACATCAATTCGCCAATAACAAAAATCACAAGTTACAATTAAGCATTGGTTGTCAACTTGGAATTTTAGCGAAATCAATTAATGGAATACTTGGACATCACGTCTTGGACTAAACCAAGATCAAAATGGTTATTCTGGGCACTAACTCACTGGGAAGACCACCCTAGTGCATACTATCTCAATTGGGGAGAACTCATACCTCCCGCACTAGAGCCAAACTCTAGCCATATCACTTGTAACAATATCCCAAGATAATCCAAAATCACAATCAAGTTCAAAACTCAAACACTATAATTAAGGCATATAAACCACCTTCCATGCACAAGTATTTTGAAACCACACAAACCATGTCTTAGGGTTCCAAGTCTAAAATGGCATACCAAATGACAAGTCCTCATCATGATATTTTGTACAATATAATACCACCAACCTATCAATTGAAAGCATGCCTCAACAATAAGCTATATATACTAGATTTCAATATTATAGTATTAAGCTTCTAAAATAATCACAATTGTCATCAACAAGATCATTGAATTATCATCACCATAAATATAATAATTCAAGTCAATAGGAATTGTATATAACATTAATAATTCTACAAGAGTTCTATATCACTACATATGTGAAAATACTATAATTTAGCATACTACTAAATTATATAATCCTTCTACGCATTGTTTATACATATCATACATGCTTTAATCAATAAACCCTAAGTTAAGAAGTGAGGGTTTCCTATACTATGCAAATCTATCATATTGAAAACATGTATACAATATATATTAAACTCCAAGGATTATAAAACACTTAAAATATAAACATACTACCACCCCTACCTCAATAGAGAATTAAATCTCTATAATCCAAGCAACCAAGCTCAAAATGAAAAACAAGTTTTTGGGTTAATGAAGAGGAGAGCAAGAGGAAACGTTTGTGTTCCAAGGTTTTAAGTCTAGGGTGAATGGAAGGAGGCCAAAAATGAAGTCAAAGCTATTAACCAAGCTTTTCTCCAATGGTGGCTAGGTTAAGGTTCTTAGAAAACAAGTGAAAATGAAAGGGATAAAGTGAAAATGGTGAGTGGAGGATCTAGTATTCCTCTACTCACTATGTGCTCTTACACTACCGCTCTCACACACACAATGCAAGATTTAATTGTGATCTTACACTTGTCACAAATCCAAGGCTCTTTCCTAGGCTTAATCCTAAGCCTACACTTGTCAACCATCTAAGCCAACAAGTGCACCAATCCTAGGCCAACATGTGGGTGAATCTCCACCCTCCAAATGTCAAAAGATTACACATCTAAGTCACTCCACCCCTTTGCCAATAAGTGGCACCTTGAGAATGTGACACTTGTCATATTTTCCAAAAATTATAAAAAGGTCTTTTTTGAAAATATCTTTGATAATAATTTGCAAAATGGACCCTAAGACAAAAAATAATTACTTTATGTAATTACACAAAACCACAAAAATAAGGAATAATTACAAGAAAGTATCCATCCATGCCCTTTATGAAAAAAGTAAGTAACTAACATGCTTTTCTATAAAAGTAAAAATACCACTATCATGGAAATCAATTATCATGGATGCATGCAAAACCGGAATCAAATCCGAGCACAACAAGTGAGGTTATGCAAGGAAAAATGATAAACGGGAAAAAGATGAAATAGAGAAAAGACAAAAGATGAAAAAAGAAAATCGCCGAAAAAGGAAAAGGAGGAAAAAGACTGGGTCATTACAATATATGTATGGACTATTTAGCTGTTGTTGAATTGACTAGGATGTATATGTGTATCGGATCTCTGCTTGGACTGTCGTAGAGTATAACTTGTTTGTGGGCCTGACCCACCCTTATTTTTCAGGTGTTCATCAAGAGTAGAGGTTGTTCGTGCTGAACAGGGATCAGTCTACTTCATTCTTCCGCTTCTATTTAGGAGTTTTGCTAATGTTTCAATTACTTATTTAGTTTAGATTTTCTAGGGGTCCACATAGTATGGATTCCCGAGTTATATTATAATGGAGGATTAATTGTATCAGAAGGATTAAATCAATGGAAATTTATTCCGAAATTTTTAATATTGGATTATCATTTTAGTTTTCAAGTCAGCATTATATCTTTTCTTATTTATCATATTTGTATTCTATGTTCGTTTATTACCAATTTGTTTTTCATATTCTCGAGTATTCGGGCGTGGGCCTGGCCAACCGGCATTTAGAAATCCAGGGGTATCACAATATTCCTCAAGGTTGAACCAATTCCTTAAAAGCCCTCTTCCATATATATATATATATATATATATATATAAGTATATATTTCTTTCATCTTAAAATAAGTCTCTTTTTGAGAATCTAACTTTTAAGAGAATGATTTTTATTATTTATTTATTGTATTAAGGAATTGATTCAACCGTGAGGAATATTCTTCCAGCATTAAATTTGTTACTTCTTGTCTACATATATATATATATATATATATATTCCATACAATGATTGGATAAGATTAAGATATCTAAGATTATCACATCATGACAAGTTTTGTAAGATGTAGGCCATCTGCACTAGCCCTCCGGATTTTGGCACTCTAAAAATGCTGCATCAGTTTTTCCAAGAGCCACGTCAGAACTTTTGCTCTCTAAAAACATGCACTCCATCAGGCTCTCCGAATTTTCGCTAAATTATTATTATTATTATTTTATACTTTTCTTAAATGGCTATGTTTTTAACGACTATATTTGTAACGGCTATATTTTTAACGGCTATATTTTTCTTCTTATATAATGAAACTCATTTGCTTATCTAAAAATCATCACTATATTCATCTCTTTCCATTGTAGCAAAATATCATCATCCATCTTTTTCAATTTTGAAATTCGAATGGCTTCGTCATCGCAAGCTTTTCCTTTGGTAAACTCTAATTCTTCATTTTCCTCGTCATCTTCTTCGGAAGATGATCCTTTTGGGGCGTTTGATTCAACAGGATCAAGATGAATTCTATGAGATTATGAATTTAATGAGGCCAGAGATAGTTGAGCAAGTATTTTAAGTCCGTAAAAAGAAGCGGTACATTCATCGTGACCGAGAGGGAAGCCACTATCAACTAATGAAAGACTACTTCGACGAGAATTGCACATATCCACCGGAGTACTTTCATAGGCGATTCAGGATGCGATGAGAACTTTTTCTTCGTATCCTTAATGATGTTAAAACTTATGATGACTACTTTGTCCAAAAAAAAAGGATGCGACTGGTCGTCTAGGGTTGTCTTCTATACAAAAGATGACAATTGCAGTTCATATACTCGCATATGGTTGTGCAGCCGATCATTATGATGAGTATATTAAAATCGGTGAGACCACTGTCATTAAATGCTTGAAGGCATTTTGTAATGCTATTATTGCTGTGTATACAGAGGAGTATATGCGCCCACCCAACGAAGCCGACATAGCACGACTGCTTGAACAAGGGGAGCAGAGAGGATTTTCAGGTATACTTGGTTCTATCGACTGTATGCACTGGGAATGGAAAAATTGTCCAGTGGAGTGGCACGACACACATAGGGGACGATCTGGCAAGAATACTATCATATTGGAAGTAGTTGCCTCAGAAGATTTATGGATCTGACATGCATTCTTTGGAATACCGGGTTCACACCATGATATAAATGTGTTGGATCATTCCCCGGTATTCAACGGTGTCGTTAATGGCCAATTACCTCTGGTTAATTATGTAGTGAATGGACATCACTATAGAATGGGGTATTACCTGTCTGATGGTATATACCCTAAGTGGGCAACTTTGATGCAGACCATCCTGCACCGAACCACTGGAAAAGAAAAATTATTTGCTTAGCGACAAGAGGCAGCAAGGAAAGATGTGGAACGGGCTTTTGGGGTATTGCGAATTAAATGGGTAATAATGCAAGGAACAGTGCATTATTGGGAGAAAGATGACTTGCTCCTCATAATGAAAACGTGTATCATCCTTCACAATATGATCATTGAAGATGAGTGTCACATAAATGTTGGAAGATGGACTCCGCCACCGGAGGATGTAATCCCGATTCCCACTTTAAGTCGATGCCCATCGGTTTTAGCGGCACACAAATCCTCTCCCCAACTTCAGATTCGCAACAGAGAGACAAATACACGGTTGAGGAATGATTTGATGGAAAATTTGTTGAACCGGTATGGCAATGAAGATGTTTAATTTATGTTGCATTTTGTTTACTTTTAAGATGTTATGACATTTCGTGTACTAGAGTTTTTTAAATGTAATAGTTTTTTAAGATTAAAAATAATGAATTGGAATAAGAAAATAAGTATTACAAAATCCTATGGGAATAAGTAAATGAATTTGTAATTTTAATTATTTTTTTTACAAAAAGTTTTTTAAAAAAATTTATATATATTTTAAAAAAAATTATAACCATTAAGGCAATATATGTGTCGGCCAAACAGTGCCTTAACGTCCAAAGGCATTATTTGTGGTACACATTTAAAATTTAAAGCAAAAAAATAAAAAAATAAAAAAAAATTAAGGGGAGAAAACCAAAAAAAAAAAGGTTTTTTACTTTATTTTTGGCCCAAATAAAATTTATTTTTGACAAACAGTGCCTAAACAATATATTTTTTATTTAATGAATTTTATTTTATTTTATATTTTTAAAAAAGAGCTAAAAATAACCTATTTTTAGGTTTTTTTTTTTAAAAAAAATCAGGCACTGTTTGGCGCACTATTCCAGGAGCAATGGAATAAGACAAAACAAGTGCAATGAAAACGGTGCTGTTTTGACACACACAAAAAAAAAAAAAAAAAAAAAAAATTAATGATCGCAGGCCGGCTTGCTGAATACTGCGGGCCGGCTCGCTAAATACTGCGAGCCCGCCTGCGAGCAAAATTGGGCCCTACTAATTTTGACTATACCGCTGCACGCCCAAAGGCCCTTTAACTCGTGAAAAATGGGCTTTGAAGAGCCCACTGCAGCTGCTCTTAGGAGGTTCTCTTTCTCTTTGCTCTTTTAAGGAAAGTCGGCCACCTTGATGTGAACTCATCATATTGGTGGAATGAGTGACTTTTGCTGATGAAATTCATATATGTAAAAGATGTCTATTAATATTATGAGAAAACTATAGTAATAGTCCAACAATTATCCTTATCTAAATTACCAGTATGAACATAAATATAAAATCTTAGGGAAAATAAGGAAAAAAAAGAAAAAGAAAAAAGAAAGGTAAATTAAAGATTTTGGACATCAAGCATATAGCCTATAGAACAGGTTGAAATCATTGAAAGTATGGATACTTTTTCTGTTCGTGAGATAGATTTAATTGCTCAATCTTATGGTTTGCCAAATTATACACCTTAAAATCTTTATTCTTTGACTTGGTTTCTTCAATGGAATAGATTGAGTTGGGTCTGTAATCTGGATTGTATCTAACTGAGGCAAACTTTGAATCATTACGAGCCAAGAATAGAGATTGATGATTGCTGAAATTTCTCACTTCTTTTAATTTACAATTGCTCCAGTTGAACTTAAAAATTTCAAAGAACTTGGTTCTTCTTCTCCGATTACCATAACTTTCATGGTTTCTCACAATCATCAACAATTCACCAAACCACGACTCCACTAAGTACCTATATGGGTTGATAATACTAGTGCCATTGCATATCTTGTAGTGACCCAAGTTTTTATTCAACCCGGTGCGTCAGTGATGACCCGAAAGTTGACCCGATAACGGATCCAAAGTGCAGAAGAAAAAGAAAAAACAATGGTCTCAAGAGACACAACACATCCCTAAGACACCAATGTGACCCTCAACGAGGTCACAGAACCCAAAGAAAACAAATGTAGAAGCGACGTTTCAAAAACGGACAAGAATGAACCTAGGGGCAAAATGGTCATTTCTAAGGTAAAAGTGGGTGTTACCGAGCACACCATTGGAAATAAAATGAAAAATTAGTCAAGTTCAAAAAAAAGTTCACTCGATTTGGAGTCCGGACGAAAGAGATATGGCTAACGGAAGAAATAAGGGTAAAAAGGTCAAAATGGTCAACCCATGAACATCTAACCGGTTACCAAACCTTCCTAACCGGTTAGGAGGCCAAAATAGAGGGTTTGCACTCTGCCTAAGCACATGTAACCGGTTACAAGACCCCTTCTAACCAGTTACGAAGCAAAAAAAAACAGAAAGGTTCAACAAAAACTTGGCAGCAGGGGTTTTTCGGCAAAAAATGGATTTTTGAGGGCCAAGATGACATTTTTTGGAAAAACACAAAGAAGACACCCTTCTCAAAATTGAGTTTTCTATGTGGAAACGTGAGCGTAAATGTAAAAAAAAAAAAAAAAACTCGCTGTAAAATGCCCAAAATGCCCCTCTATTAAATCTGGCCATGAAGGTCAAAAAGCTGCTAAAATGTAAAACTGAAAGCTAAACTTTGCGATGGATTTCCGGCACCAAGACGAAATTTTCTGTAACAACCCGGTCATTTACCTCCCTTTCCTTTTTCCAGAAATTTTATGGATAAATTTTTTTCTGTTTAATTTTCTTTTCTAAGCTCTGTTTCTTGTCGCTTAGTGTCGTCTCGAGTGCTCGAAAATGGTTTCCGAGACTCTTTTCCATGGATTGACAACTTCTTTTGAGGACTGAGTCATTTCTGCATTTTCACTTTTCGGACACTATGCGTCTTTCGTCCTTTTCCCTGTTATGTCTTTTTCCCTATTCTGTCTTTTCTTCATTTGTCACTTGTTTGGAAAAACCTTACTTTTAATGCTCGGAGTTACTTTTTAACTTCACATGTCTTCCTCTTCAGTGGTTTCCTCAAAATACGTATCTTTACTTTTGCAAGAAAGTACTCTGGTTGCTCCCGGTGTCCATAGGGGCATGGATGCACAATTCTTTGGAATCTTTTTCTTTTCTTGGGGTGTTTTTCATAAATATTTTTGAAGATATTTTATTTCAAGGGCATCTAAGAATATATCTTTTGGAAGATATTTTCATTCTGGGGCAGTTTCGCAATTAACCCTTTTTGTAGGGCCATTGTGCAATTAACGAAAGTTATTGCAAAATGTCTCGTCTGGAGCTTGGATCCTCGTATGGGATTCATTTTCACATTTCATCAAGTCCTGGACTCTTAGAATTTCCTTCTGGTTGTTTTTCTCCAGTTTCAGAGTTTTTGGACCCGATTGCCGCCGAACTTATTCAGGCTATATCTTTCTGTTCAGGACTCAGTTTTCAACGCCGTTTCTTCCGTTATTCATATTTTCTCATTTTAAATCTTTTTCATTCACGGAGTTTTGCCGTTTGAGCACGTTTACTCAAAATCCACTTTTTGGGACCCGGCGGGGCCCTTTTGGGGCACTTTTTGAGACTTACTATAAATATAGGACTTAAGAACAAAAACATCATTTTTCTTCATCTTCTCCACTCTCTTGGCCGGCAGCCATGGGAGCTCCTTTGGCTGCCACCCTTTCTCCTTCTCCTCCACTTAATTTCCTTGGTAGAAATCCTTCAGCCTTTACATTTATTGTTCCCCTCGACGTGTTCTATCATTCCCCCTTATTAGAATTCATTTCTGACCATTTCTTGAGTTTGGGTTTGAGGTCAAGTTGTGATTTTCATGGGGCTTCCTTCGGATTCATGTAGATCGTGTTGTCCCCAACAAAACCCTTCAGTTTTGGCGAATTCGGAACACTTTTTTTTCAGTGGGGATTTGAGGTTTTCATCTCAAATTGAGGTAGGGGGTGTTATAATTTAAATTCTTGCTATATTACATGCTTGTGATGCTTATACAACTTGATTACATGCTTGGATGTAAAATCTAGAGATTTTATTATTTATTTTTCTTGTGAAGGATTTAATTTTCCCGATTGTCCATAGCTTTGTTTAATCATATGGTATGATAGAATATTACCCCTTGATATGTAGATTAACATATATTAAATCTAGATTATTTGGATAAGTAATGAAGATTTTATTTAATATTTATCTTGAATAAAATATTAAATCATGTGGCCTTATCTAGCTTTAAATCAACATGTGATAGCATATTATTTTAGGCCCTAGCATGCTCTTCAACATAGATTAATTTGAGAGTAATCGGAGAAGTTTTGAAATCTAGTAATATTTAATTAAATTGCTCCGAGTGTACTATTCACTCCATTGGAATTCCGACTTGATATTCGTGATGTGCATGCACTATAGCTTCACATATATTAAATCTAGAATATTTGATTAAGTTTTGAAACCTTTCATTTATTATTTTTCTTGTATTAAAGTTTAATACTCAAGGCCGTAACTTGCATGAAATGTACTTGTAATGTGTTCTTAAATCAAGTTATAACATATTGTATAACGTATATTAAATTGAGGTCATTTGGATGACTTTCAAAATCTAGAGATTTTAATTAAATGAAATAATTAAAATCCATTCAATAGTTCTATGCACTTGATTAAGTTTCTAACATTGTATTCATGATTTCCTTGATAAGTTCTTCACATGTATTACATTGAGCATAATCGGATAAGTTTTGAAATTATATTTATTCATTTCCTTTGTATGGAACTTAACTCACATGGTTGTGTCGTGTATGAAATGAACTTGAAACTTGACATTGAACTTGGCCTTGACATGATCCTTGACATGCCTTGTTCATAGAACATTTGGACTTGCCATGTAACCTTGATAATTTAATCCCTTAAGTAGATTAAATTTTCTTTTATGTCTCCCTCGAGTTAATCATGTCTTGATATCACGTATCTAGACTTTTTGTATCTTCGTTTCATTAATGTGTTTAATGAACATGTTCATTTGTCTTGGAATGATTTATGTACACATGTGTTGCTTAGTATGCAACTGATATCATGTACCTTACACTTGTGGTATATTTGCTTCGATGGATTCCATGTGCTATTTATCTTGGTTGTGGTTTATATAAATGCACACTTTGATTTCTTGACATTTCACATACCATCATAGTTGAGAACTTAGGGCATGACTTGTGTGTTCCAAAATCTTGGTTGTGTATGATATGTGGTTAATGCATTTCTTGTATTTTGATACAATCTTGACTTGCACAACTTGTTGATATTGGGACTTGGGATATCAATCAAGAATTGACATGGCTAGGACTTGGTTCTAGTATGGGGGATTGTTCCTCTAAACTATAGTGCGCACTAGGGGAAAGGTACCCATGGGTTAGTAGCCCTAAAGTGATCTCAAGAGTACGGTTTTAATCCGGGCGATATCCGAGTTTCCACATTGGTTGATTTCACTCTTTAAATTTCAAGTTGCTATTCCTTGAAGATTTAAACTTGTCGTGTATGTGAAATGCTCCAATCTTGTCTCATTGCGTAGATTTTATGCTTCATTCGTGATTTAACTCCTTAAATTTCAAGTGTTGTATTCCTTAAAGATTTAAGACTCTTTTCGTGTTGTATGGAAGATTCTATTCTTGTTTAAATGCATAGATATTATGCCTTGCTCTTGATATAACTCTTTTCGCATTTCATGGAATGTTCCATCCTTATTTAGTTGTATAGATTCTATGCCTTGTCATTGATTTCTTGTATTACTTCTATCGTGTTAATTGGAATGCTCTAATCTTGTTAATTGCATAGATATTATGCCTTGTTCTTGATTTCATGTATCACTCCTAATCATGTTAATTGCATTTGATAATGTGATCCTTGTATTCTAGCATCCTTCTTATCGTGTTCTTAGATTATCCCAACTCTGACTTGTTTCATATATGTATATATATCATGATTCTTATTGCTTATACTCCATGGTAGCTTAGGATGATCCCTGAGTCTCACTTTGACATAGACGGTAGGTGGCATGATCCCTTTTGAACTATATCGTGTTAGTCCTAAAAATCTCTAAAGAAATCGAGTCGATGCATGCTCATTCTCTACGAGTAAACTTGTTTACTCACCCTGAAGTTACTAGGGATTTGATCAGGTACGAAGACTTGGTTCGTGATGTTCATCATTGCTTGGATGATTGTAGACCTGAAGGTTTCAATTTTTGTAAAGGTTGACTTGAAATGCCATTTGTAGCCATTTTGTCAAATCTGTATATTTGATTCCAAACTTATATTATGTGCTTAAGCACACTTTTTGGTATTCATTCTATGTATATGATAAGTGGCCAAGGGCCAAACTTCATTTGTAATCCATGTATATTAAAAAATGTAGAAATTTACCTTTAATGAGAAAAACATGAAAACTTTGGTTTCAATATGTCATTTTCGCACCGGTGTGTGCATTGTGTATGTAATTCATCCTTTAACATTCATTTACCATATGTGAGGTGTGGCCAAGGGTCAAACACCATTTAATGTTCATTTTTGCATTTTAGTTCACATATTACATTTTTGGGCTAAATAGTAAAAACCGAGCCTTTAAGGGTTCATTTTCAAATCAGGTGGTGTAAAGTGTGTTCCGGCACCTCTATTAGGTCTCATTAATCTTGTATGAAGTGTGGCCAAGGGACAAACGGTCATTTGAAACCATTTCCTAATTTTGGTTTTTATGTTTTTCATTTTAAGTCCATTTTTTCCTTTTTGGCCATTGGGGGGTCGGATTTTGCATCGGTGGTATTCTTAAGCCATGGACCATTGTAGCACATCCAAATAGGTAAGTTACGTTTGTATGCATGATCGTTTTCAAGAAAAACCCTTTCATTTGTGATTTGAGCCTCCTATGGACTCATTTTGAAATTTTGTTGCATAATCTGATCTAGGGGCATTCTAGGCTTTTCACATCAGTTTTATTTTCTTCTTTCAACATGGTCGCTTAGAAAATGTGATTTTAGGGAAGGTTTCTTTTTCGTATTTTTTCAGAAAATGTCGTCTTGGTACCGGAAATCTCTCGTGAAGTTTCAGCTTCCAGTTTTCATTTAGCAGCTTTATGACTCTCATGACCAGATTTCTTGGAGGGGCATTTTGGGCATTTTATAGTGAGTTTTTTTTATTTCCGTTTGCAATGTCGAGTAGAAAACTCAATTTTAGGGGGGGTTTCTTTTTCGTGTTTTTCCAGAAAAACTTGTTTCGACCTCCGTTTCAAGCCTCAGTTCTGGAACCTCACTTTTTTTTCTTGCTATCAGCATGTGCATGCCATTGGGCGCCGGCATGGGTGCCGGTGGGCTCGTGCATGGGCGCCGTGTGCGCCATGGCCTTCATTGGGCCGCCGCGACGTCTCAACTTCAAACCCTCATTTCTCCCTCGTCCGGACTTCAAATCGAGTGAACTTTTTTTTGAACGTGACTAATTTTTTACTATCTTTCCAACGGTGTGCTTGGTTGTACCCGGATCTTCCTGGATAATTACCAGTTTATCCTTTTAGCCTTAAGTGCTCGTTTTTCTTCGTCAGGCCGTTTCTCCTTCGTCCGGACTCCGAATCATGCGATTCCTGAGTCCATCCTAATTATTTTTTTGTTGTCTTTCCAGCGGTGTACTTGGTGGCACCCGAATCCACATTTTTTAGAAATGACTATTTTTTCTTTGAGTTCCGTGACCTCATAGAAGGTCATCTTAGGATCTTAGAGGTGTGTTATACCTTGGGAGACCATTTTCTTGTTTCTTGCTTCCGCATCTGGATCCGTTACCAGGTCAACTTTCTGGTCACCATTGACGCACCGGGTTGAGTAAAACCTGGGTCGTTACATTTTCTGCAATAACATGAAGAAGAAACCCCCCCTAAAATCATGTTTTCTATTCAACCATGTTCAAATAAGAAAATAAAACTACAGTGAAAAGTCTAGAATCCCTCTAGATCAGATTATGCAATAAAACCGCAAAATGAGCCCATAGGAGGCTCAAATTACCAAGGATGGGATTTTTCTTGAAAACGATCATGCACGCACACGGAACTTACTTATTTGGACATGCTACAATGGTCCATGGATTAAAAATACCACTGAAGCAAAATTCGACTCCCCAACGGCCAAAAAGGCGAAAATAAACTTAAAATGGAAAACATGAAATCCAAAAATATAAAATGGAGTCAAATGACCATTTGGCCCTTGGCCACACTTCATACATGATTAATGAGACCCTATGAAAGAATAAAAATGGAATTCCCACACCCGATGCAACCATGGTGAGACAATGACTTGGCATTTTTCAATATTTTCATAATATTTCATGAAGTTAAAAGTTACATAGGATACAAGATAATGGTCATTGGCCTCCGGCCTCATCTCATACATGTCAAATACATTGTAAAGAGTGTATTCATGTACACATTACATACATGGAATCAAATATACACATTTTGACATAAAAGGCTATAAGTGACATTTCAAGCCAACCTTTACAAGAATTAAGACCTTTAAGTCTACAATCATCCAAGCAATGATGAACATCACGAACAAAGTCTTCATACCTGATCAAAACCCCCAGTAACTTCGGGGTGAGTAAACAAGTTTACTAGTAGAGAATGAGCATCCATAGACTTGATTTCTTTGCAGATTTTTACATTAACATGAAACAATTCAAAAGGGTCATGCCACCTAACGTCTATGTCAAGGTGAGACTCAGGAAGCATCCTAAGCTATTCAAGCAGTTGAAAAGAGATACATGATATGCAAGCATACCGGTTACAAGTGTACTAAACGAAGGTGAAAGCATGCGAGGCAAGTGTACAAACACAGGTATACTAAACAGGATCGGAAACACACAAGCCAAGTATACAAGACACGAGTATACTAAATGGAATCTAGATACAAAAAACAAGAGCACAGTTTCAAGTATACCGAATGAAGTCTAAATACACGAAGTGAGCATAATGTCTATGCAATTAAACGAGGTAGGAAACACTCCATATACACGATAAGGTTTTTAGATCTTCGAGAGATAATACTTGAAATATAAAGGTTTAAAGATTTTGCATGTTGATATAACCCATTACATGTGGACCATGCCACCAAGAATCTAAGTCAAGTTACATGTATAAGATCATTCCTAAGTCACGATAGCATAGAGTAACATGGAACGAGATAACTAAGAAAATTAATAAGATTGAAACAATTTAATTAACATGACAAGGACAAGGCGTGAAATCAAGGAAAATGCATAATATCTATGCAAGTAAACAAGAATGGAACATTCCACACAACATGACAAGTTTAATACATGAAATCAAGAACAAGGCATAGTATCTAAGCAAGTAAACAAGATTGGAACATTCCAATTAACACGATAAGAGTTATACATGAAATCAAGAATAAGACATAATATCTATGCAAGTAAATAAGATTGGAACATTTCAATTAACACGATAAGAGTTATACAGAAATCAAGGACAAGGCATAATATCTATGCAATTAAACAAGGATAGAATCTTCCATACAACACGAAAAGAGTCTTAAATCTTCAAGGAATGCAACACTTGACATTTAAGGAATGAAATCACGGATGAAGCATAAAATCTATGCAATGAAACAAGATTGGCGTATTTCACATAACACAAAAAGTTTTAAATCTTCAAGGAATAGCAACTTGAAATTTAAAGAGTGAAATCAACCAATGTGGAAACTCGGATATCGTCCGGATTAAAACCGTACTCTTGGGATCACTTTAGGGCTACTAACCCATGGGTCCCTTCCCCTAGTGCGTACTATAGTATAGGGAGCTCTCTATCTCCCATACCAGAACTAAGTCCTATCTATGTCAATTCTTGATTGATATCCCAAGTCCCAAAATCAACAAGTTGTGTAACCAAGAGTGTATCAAGATACAAGTAATGCATTAAACCGCATTCCATGCACAACCAAGATTTTGGGAGACATAAGTGATGCCCTAAGTTCTCAACTATAATGGCATGTGAAATGTCAAGAAATAGTAGTATGCATCTACATAGACTATAAACTAGTATTTATGGCACAAGGAACCTATTGATGCAAATATACCACTAGTATAAGTTCAATGATTTAATTATTTGTTTAACAACTCTTGAACAATTAAATCATTCCTATGTAAGGGTGCAAGTTTATTAACTACATTAATGGAACTAAGTTGCAACAAGTTATGATGCATGATAAAAAGACAAAAGCCCCATGAAATAGTTGTCCAATCCATTAGAACACTAAGTAGAAATTAATTAACCTAATTAATTAATTTCTCTAAAAATTAAAGTTGTCCAAAAATTCTCAAAATAATATATGTGAATGTCCATTCCATGGTGATTGCAAATATCACATCAATTTCACAATATGTGCAAGATATAATAAACATGTATAATTTAATTAATTTAAAATTAATTAAATCTCTAGATTTCAAAGATTATTCAAATGATCCCAAATTAATATATAACAAGGATTAAGTCATGGCCATGCCATATATCAAGTCAAAAATGGAAAACAAGTAAGGTACAATTAAGTAGAATTTAAATCAAATTTAAATTAATTTCTAAAACTTGACCAAAAACATGCATACAAGTTGTATAAGCATCAATAACAAGCAAGACAACAAGAATATAAACTATAACACCCCCTACCTCACTTTGAGATGAAATCTCAAATCCCCACCGAAAGAAAAGTGCTCTGAATCTGACGATACCGCGGGGTTTTGTCGGGGACAACATGGTGAACAAGAATCCCAAGGAAGCCCCATGAAAATCACAACTTGACATCAAACCCAAACTCAAAAAATGGCCAGAAATGGGTTCTAATAAGGAGAAAGGTAGAGCACGTCAAGGCCTACGATAAACGTTAAGGCCGAAGACTTTTCACCAAGGAAAAGTGGTTCAAAGGAGGAGAGAGAAGGTGGCATCCATGGCTGCCATGGAATCCGGCCAAGAGAGGGGAGGAAGATGATGAAATCTGATTTTTTGACTTTAAGTCCCTTATTTATAGAAAAACCTTAAAAGTGCCCCGAAAGGGTCCCACCGGGTCTAGAAAAGTGGAATTTGAGCAGATGCGCTTAAATGACTAAACTCCATGAACAAAAAAGAACCAAAATGAGGAGATATGAATAATGAAAGAAACGGCATCGAAAACCAAGTTTCGAGCAAAGAGATATGCCCCAAACAAGTTTGGCGGCAACTAGGGTCAGAAATCCCTAAAACTGGAGAAAACGACCGGGAGGAAATTCTAAGAGTACATGACTTGATGAAAAGTAAAAATGAATCTCATACAAGGATCCAGGCTCAAAATGAGGTATTTTACAATAACTTTCGTTAATTGCACAATGGCCCCTCCAAAAAGGGTTAATTGCACTAATGACCTAGAATGAAAATATCTTCCAAAAATATTTTCTTAAAAATCCTTGAAATAAAATATCTTCAAAAGATATTTATGAAAAACACCTCAAGAAAAGAAATAGATTCTGAAGAACTGTGCATCCATGCCCCTATGGACACCGGGAGCAACCAGAGAACTTTTCTACTAAAGTAGAGATACGTATTTCGTGGAAATCACTTAGAATGAAGATACGTTAAGTCAAAAACCAACTCCAAGCATAAAAAGTGAGGTTAGGCCAAAAAGTGACAAACGGGGAAAAGACAGAATAGGGAAAAGGACGAAAAGTTAATAGTGTCCGAAAAGTGAAAATGTAGAAATGACTCGGTCCTTAAAGGAAGTTGTCAATCCAAATGAAAGAGTCTTAGAAACCATTTCCAAGCACTCGAGACGACACCCAGTGACGAGAAACAGAGCTCAGAAAAGAAATTTAAATGGAAAAAATTTATCCGTAAAATTTGAGAAAAAGGAAAGGGAGGAAAATGACCGGGTCATTACAAGTGAGTAGAATTTACCCTAATAGAATATCAGGGAAACACAGTATTAGTTTCTAGTGAAAACACGAGTCCATTCTTTGTCACCAAGTGTATAAATAGCGATATCCGGTGGACTTGTGGTGTATAAGTAGACCAATTCAAGTGGGATAAGCTGGAATAGATGATGTGATGAATCTAAGTTTCTTTGGATCATTGATCATTGCCGGTTTTGGCAATGGTGGAAGTTGGACCACCATTCTTGAGAGGGGATTGAAGAGATATAGTACCCTCTCAAAACAGGGATACAGTAGTAGCCATCCACGATAGGTAGCAATACACATAGCTCTTTTAAAAACAGCAGCACTATCACTGCCATCGCCGACGACTCAATGGCAGCGTCATCTACCTCGCATAATCTCATATAACTTTCACAAATCGTATACAAGTCCTTGTATTTCAACCTCGCCGCCGCCTCAATGTCAACTTGATGTGTCTAGGAGAATCTCATATACCTTTCACACATCCAATACAAGTCCTTGTAATGCAACCTCGCCGCCGCCTCAATTTCATAGAGATGATTTTTCATAAAAACCAAAGTTAGTAAAAACAGGCATTTATTTCATTAGAGGTAGTTGTTAAGCAAACCAAAGTGAGTAAAAACCACTGGTTTTAAGAAAACGAAATACTCACTCAAATTGTTTGGAAGATGTAAAAAGAAAAGAAATTTATTTCTTTTGGGCAAAACTTTGATTATCTATATAATATTACATTTTTTTTAGGGAAATATGATTTAAAATGGGTAAATATTTTTAAAATACTATTTCTAAGGAAGGACACTTTTTTTTTTTTTTTTTGAAAATTCTAACGTTTCACAAAAATAATGACCAAGGGAAGATTCTTTATTTAAAGGGATATGATAGCTATCTCTTCTCTTTGAAACTAATTTTAGTTTTATGGAAGGCTTTTTAGCAAATGATGATGAAAAATATTGCTTAGAAAAATATGATTTTTGGAAAGCATTACTTTTGGAATAGTATATCTCTAATGAGATCTTCTAAAAGTATTATTTTTAAGAAATGTATGAATCTAAAATTATATATATATATATATATATATATATATATATATATATTATAATTTAAATGTGACGACCCTGGTTCTTTAAGCTAGTGCGTCCTGTGATGAACCGGAGATTGACCTGATAGCGGATCTAGATGCGGAAGCAAGAAACAAGACAATGGTCTCCCAAAGCACAACATAGCTCTAAAACACTTTGATGACCTTCCATGAGGTCTGGAACTCAATGAGAACTGATGTGGAAACAAAAGATCGGAAAAGTAACAATTTAGCCCTAGGGGCAAAATAGTCATTTCTGAAAATATGGATTCGGGTGCTACCGAGCACACTACTCGAAAGACAATGAAAAAAAAATCAAGATGGACTCAAGAATCACATGATTCGGAGTCCGGACGAAGGAGAAACAGGATGACGAAGAAAAATGAGCCCTTAAGGCTAAAAGGGTAAACTGGTAATTATCTAGGAAGATCCGGGTGCAATCGAGCACACTGTTGGAAAGACAGTGAAAATTTAATCAAGTTCAAAAAAAAGTTCACTCGATTTAGAGTCTGGATGAAGGAGAATGAGCGAAAACAAAAGTCGACGTCATGACGTCGAGATGAGCACCCCACGAGCACCCCAACAAGCACCATGACATGCTAGGGGAAGAAAAGTTCCAACAAGAACTGAGAGCCGAAACGAGGTCCGAAATGAACTTTTATGGAAAAACATGAAGAAGAAACCCCCCCCCCCAAAATCATGTTTTTTACCCGGCAACGCAGAGGAAAAAAAAAAAAAAAAAACTCACTGTGAAATACCCAAATTGCCCCTAGATTAGAAGAGGTTAAAAGGGTCAAAAAGCTACTACAAGATCTGTCCGCCACTGAGAGCAAAAACGGGCCATCAACGAATTTTTCTGGAAAAACACGAAATAGAAACCCCCCCCCCCCCCCCCAAAATCAAGTTTTCTACCCGACCTCGTGGATAGAAACAAAGAAAATGCACTATAAAATGCCCAGAATACCCCCAAGAAAATCAGGTCAAGAAGTTTAAAATCTTTCCGAGCTGCTGCCAAAGGAAAGGGAATGGGGTTTTGGGAGGTTTTTAAATTGTCTAAATTGAAAATGCAATCTTAAAATATACCCACAAGACCCCCGAAAGTTTTGGATCGGTCGACACATTTTTCAAAAAGAAGTTGATGAATAGTACCAAGTACTAAAATCTCAAGTTTTAAAAAAATATATTTGTAAACTTTAGAATTAATGGCCCTTGGCCTCATGTCATACATACAAAATAAGCATCCAAAAAGTGTACTTAGGTACACATTACATATTTGGAATCAATGATACAAGTTTTGACATATAAGGCTACAAAAGGAATCAAGGATATCATCATAAGAATTAAATCTTACAGAAAGAAAATAATTAAATTAAATTCTAGATTATGAACAAAAGCATGCACACAAGTTGTATAAGTATCATTAGCATGCAAGAAAACAAAAAATATGAAACTGTAACACCCTCTACCTCAATTTGAGATGAAAATCTCAATTCTCCACCGAAAGAAAAGTGCTCCGAATCCGACAATACCGCGGGGTTATGTCGGGGACAACACGGTGATCATAAAACTCCAAAGAAGACATACCAAAATCCTAACTTGGCCTCAAACCCGAACTCAAAAAATGGCCAAAAACGGATTCTAATAAGGGGGAATGGTAGAGCACGACGAGGCATATGATAAACGTTAAGGCGGAAGACTTTTTACAAAGGAAATCAAGTGGAAGAGAAGAAGAAAAGGTGGCAGCCCAAGGAGCTCCCATGGCTGCCGGCCAAAGAGGGAGGAAGATGACGAAAAAAGTGATTTTTCAATTTAAGACATTCTATTTATAGTAAAACCTTAAAAGTGCCCCGAAAGGGCCTCGCCGGGTCCAGAAAAGTGGAATTTAAGCAGACGCACTTAAACGGAAAAACTCCATGAACAAAAAAGAACCAAAATAAGAAAATATGAACAACAGAACAAACGACATTAAAAACTGAGTCCCGAGCAGAAAGTTATGCCCCGAACAAGTTTGGTGGCAACTAGGGCCAAAAACCCTGAAACTGGGGAAAAATAACCAGAAGGGAATTCTAAAAGTACATGACTCAACGAAATGTGAAAATGAATCCCGTACGAGGATCCAGGCTTAAAATGAGGCATTTTTGCAATAACCTTCGTTAATTGCACAATAGCCCCTCCAAAAAGGGTTAACTGCATTAATGACCCAGAATGAAAATATCTTCCAAAAATATTTTCTTAAAAACCCCTGAAATAAAATATCTTCAAAAGATATTTACAAAAAACCCCTAGAAAAGAAAAAGATTCTGAAAAACTATGCATTTATGCCCCTATGGACACCGGGAGCAACCAGAGTACTTTACTGCAAAAGTAAATATACGTATTTCGTGGAAACCACTTAGAATGAAGATACGTGAAGTCAAAAACCAACTCCAATCATAAAAAGTGAGGTTGTGCCAAAAAGTGACAAACGAGGAAAAGACAAAATAGGGAAAAGGACGAAAAGTGAATAGTATCGAAAAACGAAAAATGTGGAAATGACTCGGTCCTTAAAAGAAGTTGTCAATCCAAAGGAAAGAGTCTCAGAACCATTTCTGAGCACTCGAGACAACACTAAGTGATGAAAAACCAAACACATAATAGAAAAGACAACAGAAAAAATTTATCCGTAAAATTTGAGGAAAAGGAAAGAAAAAAAATGACCGGGTCATTACATTAAAAATACAATTTCTAGAAAATGGAGCTTTAGGGAATATGGTATATATATTTTTAAGATATGACTTTCTTAGAACATGGTTTTTGAAAATATGATCTCAATATCCTCGGTAAGAATGAAGTGAATGTGAATGATAACATCGTATGCCAAATAAATCATAACAGATATATAAATATATACATAACAGATATATATATATATATATATATATATATATATATATATATAAACACATCGTAGATATTAACTGAGACCATAAAAAGCATATATCATCATTCCAAAAATCAACAGATGTATAAATGGAAAAGGATCATGTTTATGATATAACATAATAAAATGATCAAAAGAAACAGTCTGATTAAATAAAATCATAATTGCACTAACCTTTTACGTTGATCTGCGAGCCAGTTATCGCCTACCCCTAATAACTTCCTGAATACCTTCGTCTCTTAGAAAGTTACTCATCAGAGCTTCGATGCCTACCTCTAATGAAGCTTCAACTCTTTTTGAATGCGCAAGACTGTTGGCGTGGGGTTGATGCTTGATGCATCTACTGATAATGGGTATCTTTTATGGTTCATTCATGTCTAGGGTTGGTGTAGTGTATTGGTCTCTTGCCGGCAGAACTTGGAGACGCAAGAGAATAATATCAGAGAATGGTTTATAGCTTTAGGGTTTCTATCTTTTTTTCCTCCTTCTCCCTCGTACAGGGCTGCTGCATTTATAGGGGATGATAGGCTTGGTGAACAAGCATTTTATTTTTAAAAAGTTAACTGACTCACTTATTTTTAGAAAAGGGTTGGTAGAGATCGTATATTCTAGATAAGCTATATCCCCACATTTGCGAACTTACTAACAAAGTTATATTATTTATTTATTTTATTATTATATAAATATTATATTCATAATATGATAGGAAAGTGGTAGTTACAGATCAACTATGTGACTATTTAGATAGTTTGACCAGAATATCCTAGTTATGGGCAATCACTACAACAAAATTAATAATACTTTTTCTATTATTTTTTTTTTCTTCTTTCATTCTATTATATTTATTTTTCCTTCTATACGGGCGTGGCTTATAACCATAACCTGGTGAATTAGTTTGTGGCCTCAAGTAACAAAATGATAAATATTTTATTTATTTATATTTTATTTCAAATATTTATTTTATTTTATTTTTATTTTACCCTAAAGTTTTGACGCATTCCGGCCACAATGGCAAGGTCCATTTTATTTACTTGAATACTAAATTTATTTATTTATTTCTATTTTACTGAAACTTGAATTGGCCAGGGGTTCAAAATTACGATTTTGCCCCCCTATCTTGATGAAATGCTAGAAGTCACTTTATGAAGTGGACTTTAGGTGTATCTTATGGTTTTGGGACGTTCTGGATCCAATGCTGACATCCATTTTATGATCCAGTGGTCGAATTTTTTGATTTTCCTAGCTTGGCCAAACTGGTTTTACCGGAATACCCCTACAAATGGGTAGGGGCAAAATTGGGTGTCTACAGCTGCCTCTCTTTGTTCGGCATTGCACAACGACGACGAACAAAGAAGTAGACAAAACCCATTTTGCGCCTTGGTGGGCATAAAACGAGTCTTTAAATGTATACTTGGAGCATTCTAGTCTTTTCTATGATTGAGGGCATCCATTGGGATAACACAATAAGGGTGTGTTTTGAAAAGATATATTTAACACACTAGATGTGCTTACTCCGATGAATGGCACGTTAAGTCTTTTATTGGATATTTGGAATCAGACTTGGCACATTACGGGTGCGTTATTGGCGCATGATTAACACACTAAGGATGAAATTTAGATACTAGACTTTGTATGAAAAAAATGTCAAATTGTCTTTCAGTGAATGAAAAGGCAACTTTTGCCTTTGTGATATATATTGGATGAGTAAAAACTATGTTCCTTTCCATGTGTGTGTAAATTTTTTATTTTACCTATTCTAGTACTGCCTTAGTAAAAATACGATCTTACCATACTCTGATAATGTGAATGCCCTTACTTGAAAAATGGCAAATTTGATCAGCAGTGAATAACAGTGGAGATGCGGTATACCAAATGAGGTAGCATTGAGATTACAAAAATAGTGACTTCCTGTTTGAGATGAGGGTGGCAAGGATGGCAAATGATGGTGATGGTTGAGCTGAAAGGGTTTTGATTGCACAAGCAGTAACTGAGCTTCAAGGTGGATATGCCACTTTTGTCACTTTCACTTTCATTTCCTTCTTCTTCTTCTGTATGTCATGTCTATTTCTTTGCCATGATGAAGAGAGTAAAATTGAGGCAATCATAAGTGTTGCTTGCTTTACCTTTACACTTGTTGACTAGATGTCACCCTATTTAAGTGAAACCCTTCTTTAGGTGTAAGCTCTGTACATCTTTTCCTTGTTGTCTATATAGTTACCCATATTCGGTTGGAATTTGACATTATTCCATACCATAGGTGGCATGTGTCATTTTATTGAGTTTCCTAGTAGCTAGCTTCAATTAGTGGATGGAGCTTTCATGGTCTCTTTTGAACATCACACAACATCTTGACATGGTGAATTGTAGAAAGATTATTAATGAAGCTTATAAGACTTTATGTATCTGCATGAGTGCAATGTCAGTTTGCATAGAGATAAATTATATTATATGCAAAAGATTCGAAATATTTCTTCTTATAAATCTTTAGTAAGGAAAGATCTTAAAGACCAAAATGAGTGGGAAAAGAAACATATTTAAATAGATGCACTATGGGCACCAGTTTACACTTTGAATATGAGCAAGATGATATATCTGCTAAGCAAGGACAATAAGCATGCTATTGGTGCAATATGTAAATATAGAGACTTAGGTTCTATGATCTACTTTAAGAATGTCTGAGCGTGCGCTTTAGCATACAACATATATATAAATGTACTACTCTAAATGTAATGAACGTAAAGTAATTAATACGATAATTAGCTTTATCTGTTTAACATCATAAAAAGGATACTGTTCTCCTTGTCTATCGATTATCCATTACTCTGAATATGGTTTTTGACATATAACTTGATCCCTCCTTCACAGGTGATGACCTTTGATCCGTCGCTTGACAACACCAGAATAATCATAAAGTGATGGAGTTTGGAAAGTGGATTAACCTCACTTAGGATTGATCTCAATTGGTTATGTATCTTGATAGTGTCAAGAATCAGGTTATTTATATATCCTTCTTTGAAAATATTGTAACTTGGAACTTGAAGGGTTGGTTCGAGGGTGGGGTAAATGGTTATATAATAGTATGACAAAACCCAAGTGTAAGATGGGTTGCCTATGCATCCCAACTAGTATGGCGGGAATTAGATCAGACGTAGTTTGATCTAAGGACCAGGACCCTCAGTAGGGTGAGATTTATAAATTTTTTATTTTTTATTTTTCTCAGGACCATACTGTTGCACTTAGCACCCTTTTAGGTTTTCACTAAGTCTAATCTACCACTTTTGCCCTCAATGTCTCAAAAAAGATTTTCGTCAAGACTGGTTGCAATTTTACCCTTGGCGCCCATTCTTGGGTTTTCACCAAGTCCGTCTTTTGCACTTTTTTACCCTCAACTCCCTTAAGTGGGTTTTCACTGATTCCGGCTTCTTTTTTATTCAGGAGGTGGTTGACAACTTACAAGTAGCATCAGTTCTTCCACCACTTGATTTAGTATCCATATGTGAACCCATTCTTGGGAAATCTGCAAAAATATACTTCATTATAGAATTGCAACTTGTTGAACTTTCTTAAAAAATGTACTGCCCCAGTTTAGGGGATGATGACAAATGTTGCTCATTTAGTGAGACTTTAATAAGCAAGAGTTTTCAATTTCTAGTGATCTTTGCCAATCGAAGAGGACTTTAAATAGGACCATAACATAGCTAGGTATATGGTAACCAAGGAAAGATATTAAGGCTTAAAGATATTATTTTCACATGAGGTTCATAAACCATGATCACTATAAAATGAATTGCCCCAGCTTAGGCCATGTTTTCTTATGTTAATCTAGACGAAATTTTTTATAACTAAGCAATCATCCTTAATCAGAGAGGACTTTATGTAGGTTGTAGCATGGCCATAGGTTTAGAGTAATGAAAAGAATGTATGAAGGCCCAAGATTAATGTAAATTGGGGGTAAACTGACCAAGGATCATTTTGCATCAACTTGTGCTTTTGTGTCCTTCATCTTAGTCTTTGACCATTCTTCGGAGTTTATCTTGATTTTTCTTCTAGGCCCATGTGCTTGATTTTCCTTTTTGGGCATTTTTGTTTATTTTTTTTTTTTTGGCACCTTTGTTTGATCCTTCTTTTGGGCACCTTTGCTTGATTCTTCTTTTTGTTTTCACTTTCTTGTGAAAGAATGACATACTTGTAAAGATCATTGGTAGGTTATGAAGAAAGAACGTAACAAAGCTCTATGGGCTTATCAAAGGAAATTATGATGAACTATGGATGATAGAAATTATTGGGGTTGAAATTCACTGCGGGCTAATACGACACTGTTTCCTGTAAAACAAAGACGGCTAAGTCAAACACCGGTGTGGTGCCGGCCATTGACCCTCTAACGATCAAGTTAGTGGGGGTTTCTATAGAAAGAATTTCTATCGTAATCTAGATGTTCTAGTAGGAGCTTTTTTTTTTTTTTTTTTTTTTTTGTACCTTATTCCCGAGTCGTCTTTGTATTTATGGTCACTTCCCTTATCCTTGATAAAGGAATAGCATCATTCTTATCCAATGGAAATCTTATCCTTGATAACGAAATGTCATTATTATTATCCAATGGAAATCTTATTCTTGATAACGAAATATCATCGTTCGAAAGTCGAAGAGGTCTGGCGGCTGGTCAACACTTAGTTGCCTCTATCGTTAAGTCAAGGTAGGTTAGGTTTATTTTTCCTTATCAGTTGCCCCCTATTTCCGAGTACATTTTGGACCAAGGAAATAGTGACTAATATGTATATACACTTTCTTATATTTTATTTATTTCCTTTTTACTACAAGCCCCCTTCCAAATTTTAGTAGGACTCTTTCACGAGAATTTCATTGTTACTCAAAAAGGATTTTCCTATAAATAAATATATTTATTTATTTATTTACCTCCCTTCCTTTTTCTTTTCTTGTTGTCTAAAATCCTTTAAGCTAGATTATGACTCTGAGTTTCTTGTGGATCGTTGTAGTTATTATTGTTTTTACTTAGATTTTTCCAAACCTCAATTTGCGAGATACGTAGTTGGGTCTAGTCGTCTCTGTCGGGTTGTTGGTGCAATTCCAAAGTGGTTTCACTATTTTCATGATATCCATAATCTCATCATGTCTGTGCATGACTATAACTTGAATGTTGAATCCCAATCTCAAGACTCAAATTCTGAAAGTGTTGAAGAACTTGATCCTGATTATGCTGGTGAATTTGGTGTTGATTACCCCTCAAAACCAAGGACTGTTTTTTCTAAGCAACCCCCATGTGAAGAAGAATCCTTAATTAAGGATAAGAATTTACATAATTTTAGATTGAAATATTCCATTCCTTCATCTATTCACCTTCACAAACCCAAACCACAGGACAGATGTTCTACTGTCCGTTTGGGTGAGGTATACTTTTTCAAGTCGACTTTTACTGCTGGTTTGCGATTTCCGATTCATCCATTTGTAGAAGATTTACTTTCCCATCTGAAGATAGCTCCTTCTCAAATTGCCCCTAACTCATGGAGAATTATTATAGGCTGTTTGATTATTTGGGGAAGGTGTGGCAATGGTCATCTAACAGTAAATCAATTCTTGCATTTTTATTATCCCAAGAAAAGGGATAACTTTTGGTACTTCTAGTGTAGATCAAAGAATATATTCCTCATTGTTATAGCTCCTGAAAATAATAAAGGCTGGAAGAGTCGTTTCTTTTTTATTTCCGGTGCATACGAGAAATTTTCAAGTTTTTGGAGTAATTCAGATCCTACAGGTAAAGATTTATATGTATATATATATATATATATTTTTTTTTTCCTAACCCTTGGGTGGCGCTAAAATTTTTTTTTTACACTTGGCACTGTTCCCCGCGGTACTATTCCTGGAACAGTAAAATTATTATTATTATTATTATTATTTTTGTTTTTTTTTTTTTTTTTTGTTTTTTGCCCTTGGCACTGCTCCTCGGGAATAGCGCAGCGGGTACTGTTCACTTGAACAATAAATTTTTTATTTATTTATTTATTTATTTGCCCTTAGCACTATTCCCTCGGGAGCAGTGCTACGGGTACTGTTCCCTTGAACAGTAAATTTATTTTATTTATTCATTTAGAGAATTACAACTTACAATTCCTTTTTCCAAACTTTAAGGACAAACCAGTTCTCTCAGCCCAAGAGGAAAAATATGTAGGAAATGCCTTTGCCTACCCAGTGAAGACCTTTACTGCTCTTGTGATTCATGAAGCTTTAGAATTGTATGTACGAGCTACTAGCTCAATTGAAATTCCCACCCATTGAGAGAAAGGTAAGAAAAACAAAGGTACACATACGTATACTTACTGATTTTAGTTAAATTTTCATTAATTTTTTTTTTTACTTTTCATGTAGGCAAGAAACTCAATAAAAGGCTTCTAGCCCAAGTTCGGTCAAGTAATCTTCCCTCTACTCCTGCTTCCAAAAAATTACGAAGGGTAGGAGAAGAAAATTATGGTAGACCTTCAAGCTCTGGAGTGTTATTTGGTCCTACTCCTATATCTTTAGGTTTCGGTAAATTTAGTGGGGTTCCTACGGGATTTGAAGTTTTAGTTCAGTGTCGACTTCCACCAACCCAGCCTTTTCCCAAAGGGAATTGATTCTTGATAACGCTAGTGTCGCATATGATAGGTTACATAAAATTGTGGTAAAAAATGACTCTGCCAAATTGCAAAACCTGTCGGCAGCTGAACTTTCACGAAAATTTCTTCATCTAATTAGCCAGGTGAGACTTCACTCTAATCATGTGCATCCCTTTCTTTTTTAACTATTTGCCACTATTTATTTATTTATTTATAGGGCACTACATACTATGTTGTCATTGCAAAAGAATACAAGAAGCTTTCCCTAGGGATAGCTTCCCTCAAACCTAAATACAAAGATGTTACTTCTATACTTAAAAATAAAAAAGATGCCTTGGCTAGTGCAAAATTAAGCTTTAAAGATGAGAAAGTGAGACTTACCGAAGAATACTTTGATAAGCTGGAACTTGAGAAGCTAGCTGCCATAGAGAGCTTTAAAAATTCTAATGAGTTCAAGGTGCTCATAGGCAAGGCTTGCTGTGATGGTTTTAACCAGTTCAAAGCCCTTGTCAGCAAAGATCGTCCAAACATAGATTTTTCTATGTATGATATTCAAGTTAAGAGAGAGGAGGAAGATTGAGCTCCATAGTAGTAGTAGTTATATATATATATATATATATATATATATAAGGTTTTTTGCTTTCTTAGCATGTCGCTCCCTTAAAAACTTTTCAGAATTTCTCTTAATTCAGAAAATAGTTGTGTTGCTTTTGAAATTTTGTCTTTCATGATGCTGCGCAATATTTATTATTTCTTTATGCAGAATTCTTTTTCTATTGATGCGGCTCTCCCTTTATGGTATTAAACACATCTTTCTTGAAAAAATATTCGAACACTTTTTTAAGATTCACTCAGCCCGTCCTTCTTCTAAAGGAATGTGTTTTTACGAGCTTCACCCAGCTCGTCCCTTTAATAAGGGAATGTCAATTATTTCTTTTAATAAAGAAATGGACTTAACATTTTACTAGTCCTTTCATAATTTACTAAATTCAATAGTAATATCATCAGCAGTAGAAAAATGTGAAATAAAGACGAATAATTGTTTTTATTAAAAAAAAACTTATCGAAAATAATATTCGACAGTCGATCATCAGCATTCATTAAATACTGGTCTACTTTATTGAAGCTAGAAACATACTATCACTTTAAAAGTGAGATCACATAAAAATAAAAAACCATTCCCTGGCATAAGTACATATTGGTAATATTTCCTCAAATGTTCTGCATTCCATGGGTGGGGAAGTTGGCTTCTATCAAGTGTTTCAAACCAATGTGCCCCCGGTCTGTTGCTCTGGGTTACCCGATAGGGGCCCTCCCAGTTGGGAGCTAACTTTCCTTCCCCCTTTCCCTTAGTAGCTTGGATAACCTTGCGAAGCACTAGGTCTCCTAGCTCGAACCTCCTTAACTTAACCCAAGCGTTGTAATACTTAGATACCATCCGTTGGTAAGCTGCAACCTTGACTTGGGTCTGCTCTCTTTTTTCTTTTACCAGGAGTTTAACCGCAGTTCCATCTCGTTCTGTTGAGGTTCAAAATACTTGGTTCTGAAGGTGGCAACCTTTATCTCTACCGGGATCACCGCTTTACTTCCAAAAGCTATTCCAAAAGGGGTCTCCCTAGTGGGCTTTTTACAGTAGTGTGATAGGCCCGTAAGACTCCAGGTAGCTGTTCAGGGCTTGTGCTGTTCAGGCCACAAGCCCTTGGTCTTTTTTAGGCATGTCTTGATCATCTTCAATATCGTCCTATTTGTGACCTCAACTTGCCCATTGGCTTGGGGATGGGCAGGAGAAGATAAATGAATTTTGATCCCAAGCTCATTACAAAAATCATTGAATTGCTCACTATCAAACTGCTTCCCATTATCTGTCATAATCACCCTTGGTGCTCCGAACTTGCAGATTATTATCTTCCAGAAAAATTTCTTTACTTCATTCACTTTAGTATGAGTTAATGGCTCAGCCTCCACCCAGTTGGTGAAGTAATCGATGGCCACAATTAGGTATTTAGTTTGCCCCTTCCCTGGTGGTTAGGGGCTGATAAAGTCCGTTCCCCATTGGGCAAAAGGCTATGGCCTATAAGAGGGGTTAACTCTTCTGCGGGTCATTTGGGGACAATGGCATATCTCTGGCACTTGCCACATTTCTCAAAAAATCAACCGCATCTTTCTGCATAGTAGGCTAAAAGTATCCTTGTCGGATAGCTTTATGCGCTAGTGATCTACCCCCAGCATGGTTTCCACAAAGGCCTTCATGTATGTCCTTTAGAATGTAGTTTGCCTCATCATTGGAGACACAACGTAAGTAGGGTAGAGAAAATCCCTTCTTGTAGAGAACCCCATCAATGAGGGAATATTTTGCTGCACGCATCTTAATCTTTTGTGCTTCCATGCGATCTTGGGGTAGCTCTTCATTCTCTATGTACCTGATAATGGGTTCTACCCATTCCATGCCTTAGATCACCTGGTATATTTTCTATGGCCAATCCCGGACTGCGCTAGGCTCATTCAAATGTTCCACAGGTATGGCTTTATCTTCCTCTGCGGTTGCTAGTCGAGCTAGGGCGTCTGCCTTCTCATTATCTTCTTGGAGGATCCGATGAATGGAAAACTTCTTAAAACATCCCTTGATATCTTCTGTCTTATGCAAATAGGTCTTCATCTTCTCATCCTTGGCTTCATATTTCCCCTGGAATTGTCCAGCTATTAGTTGAGAATTAGTATACGCTATTAGTCGCTTAACTTCCAGGGCTTTAGCCATCCTGAGGCTTGCCAGGAGGGCTTCATATTCCGCCTCATTGTTGGTTGCCTTAAATCCAAACCTGAGTGCATATTTGATGCGTTCACCCTCTGGGAAACAATTACTAGCCCTGCCCCACTTACATGGGCGTTGACTAACCGATCCACATATAATGTCCAAGTAGATTCAGTTTCTTCTTGCTCATTTAAGCCATTCTTGTGCTCATCTTCTGGTGTGAATTCTGATATAACATCTGCCAGTACCTGGGTTTTTGTGATACCCCTCGGATCCGAGACACGGGTTGATCAGGCCCAGGCCTAAACCCGGGGGAATATCAAACAATTAATATTTTATAATGAACACGGAATACAAAATAAATTAAGAAATGAAATTAAAGCTGGAAGGAACTAAAAATAGAATCCGCAAAATATTATAATTATTAAAATCCATCAAACCCAAACTCCAAAACTCCATCAGTTTACAACTTGGGAATCCATCTCTAGTGGACCCCTATTAAACATCCAAACGGAAGATAGAACAACTGTAATAAACTTCCAGAAATAAAACTATAGAGAGAGCCCTACATCGTCGGAAGAGTGAATAGAGACCTCTGTTCAGCACGAACACGTCTAAGCCTGGAACTGTCGTGTACCTGAAAAAATAGAAGTGGGTCAGGCCCACGCGCAAGTTCTATACTACTACAATCCAAACAGAGGCCCGATACGCATGTACATCCTAAACAATTCAACAATAGCTGATAGTCCGTAAATATATATATAGTCACACTAAAGGACTCTCACTGGACTACAGGCCGGTCTCAACCTGAATAGAGGTAACATGCTAAAACGCACACGAAGTGGGCATATGTACCTATACCTAAACAGGGTACACCTCTAACCATCGTAGCCAGCTACACATCCCGATGCATATACGCTCCCTAGCCATCGGTCCTGAGGCTCAAGCTCATACCGAGGCACCATAACAGTACATATATAAAATCCATCCAAAATCCCTGGTATTGCCACTCAACAAGTAGTTGCCATGACAATACAAATCCACGGGACTTAACTTTTAGTTAATCCCATCCTTATTCCAAGTAGGTGGGTAATGGTATTGTTTTAAAAACCAAACCCATCCTTAGTATGCCACCGTCCCATACCGGTGCCTACTTTCCAATCCTCCAGTAGTCAATAATACCAATAAATCAAGTATATATCAACTAAATTCCAACATCCAACATTCAATGTTAGCAGTGATAAAATAAGCATTGATAAACAGGGTCACAACAACAACATATACGTGCCCAATTTAAGTTGTTCCCTTTAGTCTGATATAAAGACAGAATTAATTAAAACTTCCATTTAACACCTTACAAATGACATACAGATATGTAGGGTATGTATCACAAAATCCTAACCTCCACAGTTGATACTAACTATGATAATGTAAGCATCAAAACAATATTCACAGTATGTATGTAGACATGCTCAAATTATAGTGTTCCACAAAACCGATCTAGTGTTAAACTCAAATCCTCCTAGTATTTAAGTTCCAACAGTTGCTATTACAGAAGTTAAGATAGCTATCATCTAGACCCATCCTTCCAATAATTTATACTAGCAGTGGTAAGGAAAAACGTGAACCACAGAACCACAATGCATCCACAAACATGCTTAGTCTAGGTTGAACAAGCATACAACACTACTATAACTACCAGTTTTATAGCAAAACATATATCATTTTAGTTTGGTTTAATCTTCATTAATCCTGGAATCATTTAAGAGTGCAAAGAGTATGAAGCCTAAGGGAAAGAGTAAGGATAGAATCTTGCCTCAGAAACTTTTGTTCAAAGTTTCAACGTCGTCTTCTTAAAAAAATCCCGGTGAGTTCCAAAACCCGGTTACTGTTCACGGGTACGAAACACTATTCCTGAACTCAAAATCTGATCTCCACCGTTTAGATTGTGCAGCACTGAGTCATGACCTATCCTCCAAATTTCAGCTCGATCGGACCACGGACGAAGTGGGATCGGATGTTTGATGAAATTTGGGCAGAATGGAAAAAAAACCTGTGCGACCCAGTTACTGTTCACGAGTACGAATCACTGTTCCTGAGGTCAAACTCTGATCTGCACCGTTCAGATTGTGCGTCTCTAAGTCATGAACTTCTCCTCCAAAATTCAGCTCGATCGGACCATGGACGAAGCAGGATCGGATGTTTGATGCAATCTGGGCAGAATGGAAAAACCTGTGCGACCCAGTTACTATTCACGAGTACGAATCACTGTTCCCGAGGTCAAACTCTGATCTCCACCGTTCAAATTGTGCATCACTGAGTCATGAACCTCTCCTCCAAAATTCAGCTCGATCGGACCACGGACGAAGCAGGATCGGAGCTTTGATCAAACCTTGGCAGAATGTGAAAAACTGCGTTTTTCTTTCTCCACTTCCACAAAACGTGTGCTTTGTTTAAAAAAACCCTACACAGACGTCTACCTTATACTTATAGAGTTTTCCTAAACCCTAGGTTCATTTAAGTCAAACTCACAATCCTAACCGGCCCATCCAATTAACGTAGAAACCTACGACGGCTATAATATAAAACCCTAATTTATACTATAATTAAAACTCTAGTTAGATGTATTTACCTAATTACCCTATTCACCATTAAATACTTAACAAATAATCTAATTGAACAAAATAATAATTAGTAAACCAAATAAGACACACATAAAATAAGACACACATAGAATAATTAAACTAATTACACTTAAACCATTAATGCCAATTAAATAATTAAAACACTAACAAGTAATTCCAATCAAATAACTAAACCAATTGCACTTAAACCATTAATGCCAATTAAATAATTAAAACACTAACAAGTAATTCCAATCAAATAACTAAAAATAAATATCATTTAAATAAATTAAATCATCACAAAAGAAAACAATTAAGCACCTAATAAAAAAAAATAATGATACATAATCAAATAAAATGCACTTAAATAATAAATTATATACCATTAAATACCAGGAATATCTTTTTTAAAATTAGGCGTATTACATTCTTCCCCCCTAACAAAAGGGATTCCGTCCTCGGAATTCACTCTTACCTTCTTCCAATATTTCAGGAAACCGTGAGCGAATGACATCCTCTCGTTCCCAAGTGGACTCAGACTCATTGTGATGACTCCACTGAACATGAACCAAAGGAATAACCTTATTACGAAGAATCTGATCTCGTCGGTCGACAATACGACACGGTGGCTCTAAATAAGTTGCATCCGGCTGCAACGCAATCTCCCCAACATCAATATGCTGATACTGATCCTCATCTCGAAGAAATTTCCGCAACATGGAAACATGAAACACGTTGTGGACGCGATCCAAAGTATCCGGAAGTGCCAACCGATAAGCAACAGCTCCAATGCGATCCGTAATCATGAATGGACCAACAAATCGCGGTGACAACTTCCCTTTCTTCCCAAAGCGCATAACACCCTTCATAGGAGACACTTTGAGTAGAACCTGATCCCCAACCTAAAACTCCAAAGCCCGAGTACGACGATCAGCATAGCTCTTCTGCCTACTTTGGCAGTACGCATGCGATCTCGAATAAGAGCAATCTTTTCAGAGGTATCCTTGATGAACTCAGGACCTAAGAATCGATTCTCTCCAACCTCTATCCAACAAACAAGTGACCGACACGGTCGACCATATAATGCCTCAAATGGTGCCATACCAATAGTCTTCTGGAAACTATTGCTATAAGCAAACTCCACAAGTGGCAAATATTCCTCCCAGTGGCCCTTGAAATCCAGAACACACGACCGAAGCATATCTTCCATAATCTGATTCACCCTCTCAGTCTGTCCGTCAGTCTGAGGATGATAAGCAGTACTAAGGTGTAACTCCGTACCTAAAGCCTGCTAAAAACTCTTCCAAAATCCAGATACAAAGCTCGAATCCCTATCCAATATAATAGACAATGGAATGCCATGTAGCTTCACAATCTCTGAAATGTAAAGCCTCGCCAACTGCTCCGAAGTGTAGTCAGTGCAAATAGGCAAGAAATAAGCTGACTTGGTCAACCTATCCACAATGACCCATATAGAATTATGCCCCTTGAAAGAATTTGGCAACCCTTCCACAAAATCCATAGATATGCTCTCCCATTTCCACTCCGAAATTAGTAGTGGCTGTAGAGCTCCTGGCGGCCTCTGATGATCAATCTTAATCATCTGACAAGTACTACATTGAGAAACAAAAAGATCAATGTCCCTCTTCATACCTGCCCACCAAAACTGCCGCTTCATATCTTGATACATCTTATCGCCTCCTGGATGAACAGAGAACTCAGAGTGATGAGTCTCAATCATCACATCCTTCCTCAAATTATCAGCAGAAGGTACCACTAACCGTCCCTTGTACCTTAAACCTCCATCAGCCCCAACATAGTAGAATGGAACCTCTCCGGAAGCTATCTCTGCGACCTTGTCGACACACTGCTGATCGGTAAGTTGTGCTTGTAAAACCCTGCGAATGATGGAAGGTGTAACCACCATGCAAGCCATAAAAGCATCCGATAACTCATCCACACTCTTTAAAGCATTCCACTCAGTAGTGAATAGAGCAGAAAGACTACCAACAGGTTGGCGACTGAGTGCATCCGCCACTACATTCGCTTTCCCTGGATGGTACTGTATAGAAAAATGATAGTCTTTTACAAACTCCAACCACCTGCGCTGTCTCATATTTAGCTCCCGCTGAGTGAACAAGTACTGCAGACCCTTGTGATCACTGAATAATCTGAAGGACTCACCCAACAGATAATGCCTCCAAATACCCAAGGCAAAGACCACTGCTGCCAACTCCAAATCATGTGTTGGATAATTAAGCTTATGAGGCTTAAGTTTCCGAGATCCATAAGAAATCAGTCGCTCCTCCTGCATCAATACACATCCAAGACCCTGCAACGAAGCATCCGTGTAAACAAGATACTCTATCCCACTCTGCGGAGTAGCCAGAACCGGTGCAGAAGTCAGCTTCCTTTTCAGCTCATCAAAAGCTCGCTGACAGTGTTCATCTCACACGAACTGTACACCCTTCTTGGTCAGATGAGTGAGTGGTCCTGCTATCTTGGAGAACCCCTAGATGAATCTCCTGTAATATCCTACCAGACCGAGAAAACTCCGAATCTCAGTAGGTGATGTAGGCTGTCCCCACTCAACCACCGCTGAAACCTTGGCCGGATCCACTACTATCTCCTTTTTTGACACCACGTGACCCAGAAATTTCACCTTCCGCTGCCAAAATTCACACTTCTCGAACTTGGCATATAACTGGTGCTCACGAAGCGTCTGTAAGATTATGCGAAGATGTCTAGCATGATCGTCCTCCGACCGAGAATAGATCATGATGTCATCAATAAAGACAATAACAAACTGATCCAAATAAGCCCGGAAGACTCTATTCATTAAGTCCATGAATACTGCAGGTGCATTAGTCGTCCCAAACGGCATAACTCGAAACTCATAAGAACCATATCGCGTGAGAAATGCTGTCTTAGGAACATCATGCTCCCTGACCCTAGCTGATGATACCCAGAACGCAGATCAATCTTGGATGGCTCCCCTTAACTGATCAAACAAGTCATCAATCCTGGGCAAAGGATACTTGTTACGAATCGTAACCTTGTTCAACTCCCTGTAATCTATACACAGACGAAGCGAACCATCCTTCTTCTTTACAAACAGAATCGGTGCTCCCCAAGGTGATGTACTCCTACGAATAAAACCCTGGCTAAGTAACTGCTGAATCTGATCCCTCAGCTCTCTCATCTCTACTGGTGCCATCCTATAGGGTGCCCTAGCAATAGGTGCAGTGCCTGGAGCTAAGTCTATCACAAAATCGATCTCGCGACTAGGTGGCAACCCTGGAATCTCCTAAAATACATCTAGGAAATCCTGTACAATCAGTATGTTATCCAATGACACAGTAATCCTCTCCTCATTTTCCTCCTCCACATGGAACAAATAGGTGCTACCGCCCCCTTTAAAACGTGGCATAGCTACTACATACATATCCTGACCAGGTATGGTAAAAATAATAGATCTATCAAAACAAACAACTTGGGCATGGTAGTGAGACAACCAATCCATCCCAAGTATCACATCATAAGTGTGCATGTCCAGGACCAATAGATTAGCTAGAAATCTGAGTCTGCCAATATCTAGTGTCACAGGCCCATCACTCTCATGTATAATAGCTGTATCACCCAATGGTGTAGAAATACCCTGAGGTCTAGTGCATACCCTCGTCCTCATCCCAGACAAAGTAACAAAAGTCCTAGCTACAAATGAGTGTGTTGCACCCGTATCAAATAAAACACGTCTATGCAAACCATGAATAAGAAACTTACCCTCAATAGTCTGAGGTGCCTGAACATCCTGTGGCATGGGGTTATACACCCTGCCATAATGCACTTGTTGTGGTGCCTATCCCTGAGTCTGCGGCGGTGCCGGTAAAGCCAGATGTGTCTGTCCCTGAATCCGTGGAACCTGTGGAGCTCGTAGAGGCACTGGCGCCCTCTGTCCCTGCTGCACATACTGTCTCTGTCCCTGTCCTTGTCCTGCTTTAGGACACTGCTTGGTAGTATGACCATACTCTCCACAAGTGTAACAACTACCCTGGAAAGTACCAAATGGCCTCCTCTGTCGGTTAGCCTGTGGTTGACCCTGTCCTGCCTATGGTCCCCCATTCTGTTGCCTCTGAATAGGTGCCCCATTCCGGTGAGCATCTGAACCACCTTTTTGCTTCTTCCAAGGCTGTTGTCCTTGGAACTTGCCTTTGTCATTCTGCCGGTGACCATTGCCATTCCCCTTTTCAGCTGACTAACTAGTAGAGTCTTTATCTCCCCGCTTCTCACCACGAGCCTGTCTGATGTCCACAGTCAACTGATACTGTTGTAGAGCGGCGTCTACCACCTGAGCATAGGTAGTATAGGCTGGACTACCTATAATAGCTCTCTTGATAGACCACATCAGTCCCTTGACAAAACTGTTGCGCTTCTTCTCCTCTATATCCACCTCCTCCGGTGCAAAGAGAGACAAGCGTGTGAACTGCTACTCATACTCCGCCACTGTCATGTTTCCCTGCTGCAGACTTAGAAACTCGGTCTTCATAGCTGCCCTGACTGCATAGGGAAAATATTTCTCATCAAAGCGAGCATTGAACTCATCATAAGACAATGCCATCCTCTCCTCTGAGGTGGTAACTGACTCCCACCACTGTAGTGCATCCCCAACTAGCTTGAAAGTAGCAAGCATCTACTTTTAAACCTCCGTGCACTGAACCAAACGAAGATGACGCTCAATGTCCTATTTCCACTGGTGAGCTGCTCTCGCATCGGTTGAGCCTGAGAACACAAGTGGACTCCCCTTTGTGAAAGAGCTCCTAGCCTTTCCCTAAGAATCCGTCTGAACCACTGGTGTTGGTACAGGTGCCGGCTGTACCTGAGGCTGATTCCGAAGTGCAGCTATTACCCCAGCCTCTATAGCCCGAGCAACGAGGTCATTGAGGTGAGGAGGAATTTTTGGATCTCTGACTTGGTCCAAAGTCTGTTAAACATTCTCCTGTTCCTCCTGAAACTGATCCATGTCATCATGAAACCCAAGCCTTTGCTGCTCTTCCTCCATTTGCTGACGCCGTAGGAGATATTGTTGCCTACGTGCTGTTCTCCTTTCCTTCCTAGTTCCTTACATGTTCTATCCATTTCTAGCGTTAACCATCTGTTAACACGAAAAGACAGACGTCAGTACCCTTTCTATACAAACCATAAGGAATACAATGAATCCTAACTTAAGCTCTATTCAAGAGAAAACGCTACGCGGAAGACTTAATACGAAAACATCCTAGAGACACTTGAACCTGGAGTGCTCTGATACCAACTGTGATACCCCTCGGATCCGAGACACGGGTTGATCAGGCCCAGGCCCAAACCCGAGGGAATATCAAACAATTAATATTTATAATGAACACGGAATACAAAATAAATTAAGAAATGAAATTAAAGCTGGAAGGAACTAAAAATAGAATCCGCAAAATATTATAATTATTAAAATCCATCAAACCCAAACTCCAAAACTCCATCAGTTTACAACTTGGGAATCCATCTCTAGTGGACCCCTATTAAACATCCAAACGGAGGATAGAACAACTGTAATAAACGTCCAGAAATAAAACTATAGAGAGAGCCTTACATCGTCGGAAGAGTGAATAGAGACCTCTGCTCAGCACGAACACGTCTAAGCCGGGAACTGTCGTGTACCTGAAAAAATAGAAGTGGGTCAGGCCCACGCGCAAGTTCTATACTACTACAATCCAAACAGAGGCCCGATACGCATGTACATCCTAAACAATTCAACAATAGCTGATAGTCCGTAAATATATATATATAGTCACACTAAAGGACTCTCGCTGGACTACAGGCCGGTCTCAACCTGAATAGAGGTAACATGCTAAAACGCACATGAAGTGGGCATATGTACCTATACCTAAACAGGGTACACCTCCAACCATCGTAGCCAGCTACACATCCCGATGCATATACGCTCCCTAGCCATTGGTCCTGAGGCTCAAGCTCATACCGAGGCACCATAACAGTACATATATAAAATCTATCCAAAATCCCTGGTATTGCCGCTCAACAAGTAGTTGCTATGACAATACAAATCCACGGGACTTAACTTTTAGTTAATCCCATCCTTATTCCAAGTAGGTGGGTAATGGTATTGTTTTAAAAACCAAACCCATCCTTAGTATGCCACCATCCCATACCGGTGCCTACTTTCCAATCCTCCAGTAGTCAATAATACCAATAAATCAAGTATATATCAACTAAATTCCAACATCCAACATTCAATGTTAGCAGTGATAAAATAAGCATTGATAAACAGGGTCACAACAACAACATATACATGCCCAATTTAAGTTTTTCCCTTTAGTCTGATATAAAGACAGAATTAATTAAAACTTCCATTTAACACCTTACAAATGACATACAGATATGTAGGGTATGTATCACAAAATCCTAACCTCCACAGTTGATACTAACTGTGATAATGTAAGCATCAAAACAATATTCACAGTATGTATGTAGACATGCTCAAATTATAGTGTTCCACAAAACCGATCTAGTGTTAAACTCAAATCCTCCTAGTATTTAAGTTCCAACAGTTGCTATTACAGAAGTTAAGATAGCTATCATCTAGACCCATCCTTCCAATAATTTATACTAGCAGTGGTAAGGAAAAACGTGAACCACAGAACCACAATGCATCCACAAACATGCTTAGTCTAGGTTGAACAAGCATACAACACTACTGTAACTACCAGTTTCATAGCAAAACAGATATCATTTTAGTTTGGTTTAATCTTCATTAATCCTGGAATCATTTAAGAGTGCAAAGAGTATGAAGCCTAAGGGAAAGAGTAAGGATAGAATCTTGCCTCAGAAACTTTTGTTCAAAGTTTCAACGTCATCTTCTTAAAAAAATCCCGGCGAGTTCCAAAACCCGGTTACTGTTCACGGGTACAAAACACTATTCCTAAACTCAAAATATGATCTCCACCATTCAGATTGTGCAGCACTGAGTTATAAACATATCCTCCAAATTTCAGCTCGATCGGACCACGGACGAAGCAGGATCGGATGTTTGATGAAATCTGGGTAGAATAGAAAAAAACCTGTGCGACCCAGTTACTGTTCACGAGTACGAATCACTGTTCTAGAGGTCAAACTCTGATCTCCATCGTTCAGATTGTGCGTCACTGAGTCGTGAACCTCTCTTCCAATATTCAGCTCGATCGGACCATGGACGAAGCGGGATCGGATGTTTGATGAAATCTGGGCAGAATGGAAAAACCTGTGCGACCCAGTTACTGTTCACGAGTACGAATCACTGTTCCCGAGGTCAAACTCATCTCCACCATTCAGATTGTGTGTCACTGAGTCATGAACCTCTCCTCCAAAATTCAGCTCGATCGGACCACGGACGAAGCGGGATCGGAGCTTTGATCAAACCTTGGCAGAATGTGAAAAACTGCGTTTTTCCTTCTCCACTTCCACAAAACGTATGCTTTGTTTAAAAAAACCCTAGACAGACGTCTACCTTATACTTATAGAGTTTTCCTAAACCCTAGGTTCATTTAAGTCCAACTCACAATCCTAACCGGCCCATCCAATTAACGTAGGAACCTACGACGGCTATAATATAAAACCCTAATTTATACTGTAATTAAAACCCTAGTTAGATGTATTTACCTAATTACCCTATTCACCATTAAATACTTAACAAATAATCTAATTGAACAAAATAATAATTAGTAAACCCAATTAAACCAAATAAGACACACATAAAATAAGACACACATAGAATAATTAAACCAATTACACTTAAACCATTAATGCCAATTAAATAATTAAAACACTAACAAGTAATTCCAATCAAATAACTAAACCAATTACACTTAAACCATTAATGCCAATTAAATAATTAAAACACTAACAAGTAATTCCAATCAAATAACTAAAAATAAATATCATTTAAATAAATTAAATCACCACAAAAGAAAACAATTAAGCACCTAATAAAAAAAAAAATGACACATAATCAAATAAAATGCACTTAAATAATAAATTAAATACCATTAAAAACCAGGAATATCCTTTTTAAAATTAGGGGTATTACAGCTTTTAAGGTCGTTATATGTTTGTATTGGATATCGAACTCTCCAAGTTCTACCGACCACTTCATGAGTCGCCCCGAAGTATCAGGTTTGCGGAAGACCTGCCTGAGTGGTTGGTCTGTCAGTACTATTATTGTATGTGCTTGGAAGTAAGGCCTGAGTTTCCTTATAGAGATAACTAAAGCAAATGCTAACTTTTCTATCCTTAGGTATCTTTCTTCTGCCCCCTGGAATGCACGGCTAGTATAATATACTGGTTTCTGGATTCCCTCCTCTTCGCGGACTAAGGCTGAGCTTACTACTGATGGAGAAACCACCAAGTACAAATATAGCTGCTCTCCTTGCATCGCCCGTGATAGTAACGGTGGTAAAGTGAGGTACTCTTTCAGCTCTGTAAAAGCTTTTTCGTACTCAGGTGTCCATGAAAAAGCTTTCCTGAGCACATGAAAAAAAGGTAAACACCTATCAGTTACCCTAAAAATTAACCTGTTCAGAGCAACAATTCTTCCCGTCAGTCTTTGAAGTTCTTTGGTTGATGTTGGAGACCGCATATTGAGAATCGCCTGGATTTTCTCGGGGTTGGCTTCTATCCCTCTCCTGCTTGTCATGTAACCAAGGAATTTCCCAGAGGAGACACTAAAGGCATATTTGCTTGGGTTGAGCTTCATTTGGCCCTGAAGACTTGGACTATCTCTTGTGGATCACCTAGGTGGTCTTGAGCTTTCAAGCTTTTTACGAGCATGTCATCCACATATACTTCCATATTCCTTCCGATTTGGTTTTTAAACATCAAGTTGACTAGCCACTGGTATGTTGCACTAGCATTTTGAGCCCAAAAGGCATCACCTTATAGCAATATAAACCTCTGTCCATGACGAAAGATGTCTTCTCTCTGTCTGATGGATACATTGAGATTTGGTTATACCCTGAATATGCATCCATGAAACTGAGTAATTCATGACCAGCTATTCCTTCTACAAACATGTCGATTCTTGGCAGAGGGAAACTATCTTTGGGCACTGTAATGACCTGGTCATTTTACTTCCTTTCTTTTTTTGGTAATTTTCTTTTTTCGTTTTTTCCTTATTTCGTTATTTAGTCATTTTTCATTTTTTCTTTGCATAACCTCACTTTTTGCACTCGGATTTGATTCTGACTTTGCATACATCCATGATATTTCATTTCCTTGATATCTACATTTTCACTTTTGTAGAAAAGCATGTTAAATGTTTACTTTTCTTATAAAGGGCATAAATGCATCACTTTTGGTAATTACTCTAAACTTGAGGGGTTTTTGCGTAATTAAATAAAGTAATTATTTTTCATCTTATGGACCATTTTGTAATTTATTTTGGAAGATATTTTCAAAAAGGACCTTTTTGCAATTATTGGAAAATTTGACAAGTGTCACATTCTCATGGAGCCACTTGTTGGCATTGTGGTGGAATCACTTGGGGACTTAGTTTGATGACACATGGAGGGTGGAGATTCACCCATTTGTTGGCTTAGGAGTGGAACATATGTTGGCTTAGATTCATGACAAGTATAGGCTAGGGATTTAGTGTAGGAAAGAGCCTTAGATTCATGACAAGTGTAAGCACAAGATTAAGTCTTACAAGTGTGTGTGTGAGAGGTAGTGCAAGAGCACCTAGTGAGTGGAGAATCCCACCACCTTTAACTTAGGGTTTGATTTCATTTTATTCATTTTTCATCTTTTCCTCTCAAACCCTAACTTGACCACCATTGGAGCAAACCTTGATTCAAGGTTTAAAGCTTCATTTTGGTGCCCTTCCACTTGCCTTAGATCCTTGAGCTTGGAATACAAAAGCCTTGCCTCATCCTTCTCTTCATAACCCTAGGAAAACTTGAAATTTCTTTGCTTTCATTGGATTCAAGAAGGACAATCCTCTTGTGAGGTAGGGGTGGTTGTATGTTTATCCTCTTTGGGTTTTATATATATTGGAGCTTGATATATATTGATTACATGCCTTTTAAATTCTTGTACTAGCATGTAAATAGAGATTCTATATGCTTGACTTAGGATTTGTGGATTAAAGCATGTATATGATCATTAAATTGTATAAGTAGGCTATTGTCTAATAATTTGCCTAATACTTGTGATTTCATTGAGGATTTGTTATGGATATCTTGCGATTACACTTATGATGTTAGTAATGTAGATGTCATTGAAAACTTAGTATGAAAATCTTGTGTGTGGCACTTATAATTACTTGTAGGAAGATTACTATATTGCATGATTTGCAATTATGGCCTACATTGATAGTAAGTTGATATAACATGATGTGTAGTATCATTAACTTACCACTTTAGACATGTAACCTTAAGACATGGGTTGTGTGGTTTTACCCTACTTGTGCTTGGTAGGTAGTTTCATGCATTGAGATGGTATAATTGTCATGAACTTGTTGATCTTTAGAAGCTTGTAAGGATATGAAATGCTTGATGGCTAGGGTTTGGCTCTAGTACGGAGAATAGGAATTCTCCTAAGTTATAGTGCACACTAGGTAATACCTTGTGGGTTATAATTACCCAAAATAACTTGTATGGTCTCGTGGCCACATATCCTAGTCTTTCCATTATTTGATTTCGCATTATTTTCCAAGTTGTGGATCATGGATTTCTTGTAGCTTGTGATTTGGAAAATCTTGTTTTAAATGCATTAGTGTACTTGTTTATGTATACTTAAATGCCATGTGTTTATCATTTCAAACACTAGTACAGCTTGAGATGATCCCTTAGAGTGCCTTGAAAACATAGACGTTAGGTGGAATGCACCCTTGTGATGGTCTATGTTTGGTTTACATTATACTTGAAACTATAGGGTATGCATATGCACCACATCCTACAAGTAACTTAATTACTCACCCTAATTGTTTGGGTTATTTTTCAGGTAAAGCATTGTTGTGGGATGCACAACACTCTTAGGATTGCTAGTCTACTTTGAGCATTTTTTTTATATTGGGATATGCACTTGTTAGCATATCATGCTCTATTTTTGTTTATTTTGACAAAGCATGTATCTAATGTTCAAACTATGTAGTGTGCACTTAAGTGCACTTTTTGAATCTCTTTAAATATGTATGTAATGAGGCCAATGGCCAAGGACACTTATATGACATGTATGTTGGTTTAACTTCATAGTTTGTTTATGGAATATATGGAATTTCAAGGATTGAACCTAATTTGTAAATAACATGCCATGAGGCCTTAGAGCCATCTTTTGTTTATTTTTCTTGATTGATTGGATTGCACCCTAAGCATGTTCTAAACACTTGTAAATGATCATTAATGTTGTCTAGTTGCATTCAAAAGTATGGAACATCAAACAACAAGCATGGATTGTCCTCCCATCTAATAAATATACTACCACTACACTACTGTAACGACCCAGTCATTTGCCTTCCTTTCCTTTTTCCTGAAATTTTACGAACGAATTTTTTTCGTTTAATTTTCTTTTCTGAGCTCTGTTTCGTGCCGATTAGTGTCATCTCGAGTGCTCAAAATTGGTTTCTGAGACTCTTTCATGTGGATTGACAATTTCCTTTGAGGACCGAGTCATTTCTGCATTTTCACTTTTTGGACACTATGCGTCTTTCGTCTTTTTCCTTGTTTCGTCTTTTTCCCTATCTGCCTTTTCCCTATTTGTCACATTGTTGGCACAATCTCACTTCTCATGCTCGGAGTTGGTTTTTGACTTCACGTGCCTTCATCTTGAGTGGTTTTCTCAAAATACGTATCTTTACTTTTGCAAGAAAGTACTCTGGTTGCTCCCGGTGTCCATAGGGGCATGGATGCAAAGTTCTTTGAAATTATTTTCTTTTCTTGGGGTGTTTTTCGTAAATATCTTTTGAAGATATTTTATTTCAGGAGTTTTTAAGAAAATATTTTTGGAAGATATTTTCATTCTAGGCCATAAGTGCAGTTTTCACTTTTTGGAGGGGCCATTGTGTAATTAATGAAAGTTATTGTAAAATGTCTTATTTTGAGCCTGGATCCTCGTACAGGATTCATTTTCACATTTCATCGAGTTGTGTACTCTTGGAATTTCCTCCTGGTCGATGATTTCCAGTTTCAGGGTTTCTGGCCTTAGTTTGCGCCAAACTTGTTTTGGGTATAACTTTCTGCTCGGGACTCGGTTTTCGACGCCGTTCTTTTGTTGTTCATATTTTATCATTTTGAATCTTTTTCGTTCACAAAGTTTTGCCATTTGAGCGCGTCTACTCAAATTTTACATTTTCGGACCCGGCGGGGCCCGTTCGGGGCAGTTTTTGAGATTTCTATAAAAGAGGGGTGAGATATTTCATTTTTCATCTTCTCCCCTCTTCATGCACGACTTGGAGCTCCCATGGCAGCCCAAGGGGTGCTGCCATCTTCTCTCTCCTTTTTTGGTTCACTTTTCCTTGATGGAAAGTCTTCGGCCTTATCGTTTGTTGTTCCCCTCGCCGTGCTCTACCTTTCCCCCTTATTAGAATTCAGTTTTGACCATTTCTTGAGTTTGGTTTTGAGGTCAAGTTATGATTTTCATGGGGCTTCTTGCGGATTCTTGTTCACGGTGTTGTCCCCGACAAAACCTCTTGGTATCGTCGAATTCGGAGCACTTTTATTTTGGTGGGCCCTTGGGATTTTCATCTCAAATTGAGGTAGGGGATGTTCTAGGTTTAAATTCTTGTTATATAGCATGCTTGTGATGCTTATACTACTTGTTTGCATGATTAAATATAAAATCTAGAGATTTTATTATTTATTTTTCTTGTACGGGATCTAATTTTTCTGGTTGCCCATGACTTGGTTTAAACATGTAGCATGATTTTATATTGCCCCTTGATATGCTCATTGTTGTGTATTAAAAATGGAACATTTGAATAAGTATTAAAGATTTTATTTAATATTTATCTTAGGTGAAAGATTAATTCACATGGCCTTAACTAGCTTGAAATCAATATGTGTTAGCATATTAAATTAGGCCTTATCATGCTCTCCAATATAGTTGAATTTGAAAGTAATTGGAGAGTTTTGAAAACTAATAATTATTAATTAATTTAATTAATTAATTTGCCCCGAGTGCATTATTCACTCTATTTGAATTCTGACTTGATATTCTTGATTTACATGCCATATAGCTTCACATATATTTGATTTAGAATATTCGGTTAGGTTTTGAAACCTTTTATTTAATTAAATTCCATGTTTAAGATTTAATCCTCATGGTGATATACAACTTGGAATTGTATTGTGGCATGCTAGAAAATTAAGTTTTGGTATGGTTGTTCACATATATTAAATTGGAATTAATTGCATGAGAATTGCAACTTTTAATTTATATTTAACTTTAGTGAAAGGTTAAGTCACATGGTCTTAAATTGAATGAAATAAACTTGTAATGTGATATTACATTAGTCCTTAGCATATTGTCTAAGATATTTTAAATTGAGAACATTTGGTTAAGTTTGAAAATCTAGAGATTTTAATTAAAAGAATTAATTAAAATCTATTTTGTGGTCCCATTAGCTTAATTAAGGTTTTAACTTGATGTTTGTATTGGCCATGACTTGTTTACTAGTATATATTAATTTGGGACTATCTGAAGTTGTTTTAGAACCTTGGGATTTAAATTAGCATGATTTAATTAAAGTTATACTTTGTTGTTCTAACAACCTAATTGAGTTTTAGAATCGATATAGGTGATGACCTTGCCATGCCCTTTAACATGTATTAAATTGAGATTAATTGAAATTGAATCGGAAATCTAGAGAATTTAATTGTATTTATCTATTTAAATTTTATCAATTTACTCCATGATCTAGTTGTGTTTTAAAAGTGGTTTCTATATTCAAATCATGGACTTAGACATGTTTTATATTCATTTGGTTATGTTTTGAACAATGGATAACATAGTTGGTATTTTTGTATTCATGAGAATATGTTTTCCTTATTGAATATATTGTTGCCTTGTGTAATGATTTGCACACTTCGTGTTTAACATCTTTCATGCATAACGTGTAACGAATCGCACACTGAAGATTCGAAATTCATCATATCATATTAGTTGTGGATTTAGACCATGTATTGTATAGGTTTCCAAATTTGGTTGTGCTTAGTAGATAGTTGATTATCTTGCATATTCCTGTTGATATATGCGTTGTTGCACAACTTGTTGATTTTGAAAACTTGGGGATGTCGTTGTTTGACTATGGCTAGGACGTGGTTCTAGTACGGGGGGGAATCCCTCTATATAGTCTAGTGCGCACATAGGAGGTTACCCAAGAGCTAGTAACCCTAAAGTAACTATGTTGTTGGCCTGATCTGGCGTGACATCCGAGTATCCACTTTGTTTGATTTCGCATTTCATTTTCAAGTTGATAAGTAGATGATGTTGTAACTTGTTGTTTCTCATTTGTCGTTCCATTTTAAGTTACACGATGTTAACTTTGCGAAATTGTGCTTTATGCGTTGTATTGGAAGTTCCAATGTTGGTTAAATTGCATCGATATTGAAAATCGTGCTTTGACGTTCTAATAAAGCTTAGGATTGATCCTATTGATTCATTTATAACATAGACGTTAGGTGGCATGACCCACTTCTATTGTTTTCGTGCTTTAGATTCCAAGCTGATAGCTTTAAGAAATTGTATTTTGTTGCCTTGTATAATATGGTTTTATGTGGTTAGACTGCATTGAAGATGTAATTTGCGTTTTGATTGTTCAGCATGGCCTAGGATGATTCCTTAGACTTATTTAGAACATAGACATTAGGTGACATGATCACTTTAGTTGTTTCTGTATTCGAGATTGTAAGTTAATACCTTTAAAAACCTATATCTTATTGCTTTGTATAACGTGCTTCCATATTGCTTAAATGGCATAGATGATGTGATTTATGCTAGAAACACTCTAAGATAGCTTAGGATGCTCCCTGAGTCTCATTTCGATGTAGACGTTAGGTGGCATGAACCCCTTTAACATGTTTCACCTTAAGGTGATAAATTTGTAAAATGTTAGGTCGATGCATGCTCATCTCCTACGAGTAGCTTTATGTTACTCACCCCTACGATACTGGGGCATATTTTAGGTACGAAGACTTGGTTCGTGACGCCTAGCATTCCTTGGATGTCGTGTAGCTTTCAAGTTCCCATTTCATGCAAATGTTAGCATGAAATGTCATTTTGTAGACTTATATGTCAAAATATGTATATTTGACTCCATTGATGTAATGTGTACTTAAGTGCACTCCTTTCAATGTATTTGATATGTATGAGATGAGTCCGGAGGCCAATGACCATTATATTGTATTCTATGTACTTTTTAACTTCATGAAATATTGTGAAAATCTTGAAAAATCGCAAGTCATTGCTTCACCATGGTTGCATCGGGTGTGGGAATTCCATTCTCATTCTTTCATAGGGTCTCATAAATCATGTTTGAAGTGTGGCCAATTGCCAAATGGTCATTTGATCCGGTTTTGTATTTTTGGATTCCGAGTTTTCATTCCAAGTTCCATTTTTGCCTTTTTGCCCTTTTGCCCGTTGGGGGGTCGGATTTTGTATCGGTGGTATCTTTAAGTCGTGGACCATTTTAGCACGTCCAAATAGGTAAGTTACGTTTGCGTGCATGGTCGTTTCCGGGCAAAACCTTATCGTTTGTGTTTTAAGCCTCTTGTGAATTCATTTCGCATTTTTTTTGTATATTCTGATCTAGGGCATTATGGACCTTTTACGGTGGTTTTATTTTCTTCTTTCAACATGGTTGAATAGAAAACATGATTTTAGGGGGGGTTTCTTTTTCATATTTTTCCAGAAAATGTCGTCTTGATATCAGAAATCGCTTACGAAGTTCAGCTCTCAGTTTTTCAATTTAGCAACTTTTTGGACCTCCATGACCAGATTTCATGGAGGGACATTTCGGGTATTCTACATTGCATTTTATTTGAATTATCTCACATGCCAAGTAGAAAATTCAATTTTGAAGGGGGTTTCTTCTTTGTGTTTTTCCAGAAAAATTCATCTTCTAACCCGATTTTGCTCTCAGTTGCAGACAGTCACTGTAGCAACTTTTAACCCTCTTGTTCAGTTCTGATCTAGGGCCATTTTGGGGATTTCACAGTGAGTTTTTTTTTATTCCATTTGCGAGGTCGGGTAGAAAACTCAATTTTAGGGGGGGTTTCTTCTTCGTGTTTTTCCAGAAAAACTCGTTTTGACCTTCGTTTCAAGCCTCAGTTCTGGGCAGATAAAAAAAAATGTAGCAGCCGCCAAGGGCTGCCACCAGCCATGTCTTTGGGCGCCGGCATGTGCGCCGGTGGGCTCACGCATGGGCACCGTGTGCGCCATGGCCTTCGTTGGTCCGCCGCGACGTCTCAACTTCAAACCCTCGTTTCTCCCTCGTCCGGACTCCAAATCGAGTGAACTTTTTTTTTAACTTGACTAATTTTTTGCTGTCTTTCCAACGGTGTGGTCGGTTGTACTAGATCTTCCTGGATAATTACCAGTTTACCCTTTTTGCCTTAAGTGTTCGTTTTTCTTCGTCATGCCGTTTCTCCTTCGTCCGGACTCTGAATCATGCGATTCTTCAGTCCATTTTAATTAGTTTTTCGTTGTCCTTTTAGCGGTATTCTCGGTGGCACCCGAATCTACAGTTTTCAGAAATGAATATTTTGCCCCTGGGGCCTTATTTGTCATATTTTCGATCTTTTGCTTCCGCATCAGTTCTTGTTAAGTTCCACGACATCATGGAAGGTCACTTTGACTTCTTAGAGTCTTGTTTTCTATTTTCGCTTTCGCATTCGGATCCGTTATCGGATCATCCTTGCGGTTCATCACAGGACACGCTGGCCTAAAAACTAGGGTCGTCACAACTACAATTAAGCTAATGACATGAAATTAAACTAATTAAGCTAAGGGAGAGGCACAATCCATCAAGCAATGAGCATGAACCATCAAGAAAATTACAAGAGCATTCCATTAAGCACTATGTTTTGACAATCTCTAGATCTATGGCATTAATACACGTAGACATTCATCAATAACACAAGAAATAGAGACAAACACATGAACATCTATTCTAGCATATATAGACATATGGATAGAATGAAATGATCAATTGGAAGCATTAAACCACATAAATCATTGAATAAACAAGATCTATATATATAAAAGTGCCAAAACATATATTACAACACTAATCCCTCAATAATACACAAAATCAAGATATAGAAAGCATGTTTAGGGCTAACTCTAGCCCCAATAGGATGTTTAGCCACTCATGGCAATGCTTCTCCAACCCTCAAGGGTAAACTCCATGGAAGAAATCTACTCCTTGGTTGATGAAAAGCTTCCCAAGCTTGTGTCTCTAGCCTTCTCCTCCTTTCTTCCTCCCTAAGAATAGCCTCTATTATGATAGATCAATCTTTAGAATTCTCCTCAAAAAGTGTATCATATTCTATATATAGGTAGGTCAAGTGACACACAAAATGAGTTGGGGTCGTACATAAAATATTCCCCAATGAATGGATAATGACAGCTTTCAATGAGCTGGAAATTTAACTTTTCCACACTGAAGAAAGTTCGATCGATCGAACCTCGATCGAACCTTGGACTTAGATCGATCGAACATAGCTGAGATCTATCAAACTGAAGTTGGATCTATCCTCAATGGTGGTGCCTTTTTGGATAAAAACAAATTTGAGGTATTTCAAAGATATTTTTGGGAAAAGGACAAAAGTGGTTGGTAATGTGGTATAACTAGATAAGATCAATCATTTGATAAGGACAAAGTAGTTCGATCGATCGAAGAATGATGTTAGATCGATCAAACTTTGAGATCTCTGAAAATGTCATCATAGCTCTGATCCATCTTGAAGTGCTGAGATTGATCATATTGGATCAATCGAACTTTGATCTGAGATTGATCGAAGATGTTGAATTCCACCTTTTTCTTCCTTTTGCTTCCACTTGGCTCCTTTCTTTGATTCATCCCAGAATTGCTTCAATTAAGTTCTTATTTGGCTGAGTTAGTTTATTTTCGGGATAAGCGCCAGAAAATGGAAATAACACGAAATCAATCTAAAATGGTAAAGAAAGATAGATAAAGGTACTAGAATACCTAAGCTTAAGGGGTTTAAATACGCACTTTTCAGCGCTCATCATACCCCCAAACTTAAATATTGCTAGTCCTAAGCAATGAACTAGAAAGTAAAGGAATGAAATGAACAATTATACAACTATGTACTAGAAAGCAATAAATGGATAACGCCACTTTCGTAGGGAACACGATTGCACTTAGCATATGCAACAAGCCTTTTAAACCCCTAGGTTACCCCTAGTGGACGAGTGAAGTCTCGTGAGGGTTTCCAGAAATGATACCCGTAAACATTAAGCTCATTCTTTCAAAAGAGACACCAATATTGCAAACAAGCATTAGGAGAAAACTACCTCAAGTATGCAATTTTTCAAATATTTCCAAGCAATCTCCCAAAATTTCAACATCAAACAAGCAAGTATGGTCCTCCACACATCAAGAAAATGATCATGCAAATCAAAACAACTATAGAATCCTTTTTTAGTGGACCGGCATCAAATGTGTTGCTATCTTAGCTAACTAAAGAAATGATCACATCCTTACCCTCAAACTAGCACACAAATCTAGTACCGATCATCAAGACAAAAAGTGGACCTTTTATTAAAGCTTTATTGTTCTAGGTGCGCTTATTCTTTTCACTCGATTTTTTTTTTTTTTTTTTTTTTTTTTTTTGAGGATCAAAGATGGAAGCATGGTGCAATGTATTGATCTATTAAGCTTTCTACCGATTCATGAGGTCGAGCGTTAAGTCAATGACTCCCAAACCAGACGGCTTTAAGGCATTAGGCGTTCAAACACCCCTACGGACTTACAAGCTCAAATCAACTAGGCTATAAATTAAGACAACCTCCATCTAATCATTTCCCACTTCTCACCTTTTGGGAGAAGTCCTCACTTTTTAATGCTTTTGTAACTTTTTTTTTTTTTTTTTAGTTCAATTATTAACCTAAAGTTTGGGCCCTCCACCTTTCGACGTGAGAAGTTCAATACTTGATGAGGTTAGAATCCCGGCTACTTAGTGAAAAGGGGTTGTTATCCACCTTTATCAAGAATGAAAGCTTTCAATGCACTACTAGCCCAATTGGGATATAACCAATTCAATAATCAACAAAGCATGTACCCCACAAATGAATGCTAGTGTGCGTCTGTGCTAGTGCAGAATCCTAGAGTGAATCTCAAAACAATCACAAAATCAAGATGATGTAGACCACAAGTGCAAGCAAGATATCAATCTTTCGAAAAATTTACTCCTAAATGGTATCCGCATGGCATACAAGGAGTATTGGACTCTCAAGTCAAGCAATTTTTAAACTTAAAGCAATATAGTCCTCAAAAGATCAAAATCATCGCTAATATGGACCAATCATAGAAAATATCTCAAATACACAAGTCATGCTTAAAATTTTGAATTTAAAAGCAAACGCTGTAACATACACCATTACCCCCAAACTTAAACGGCACAATGTCCTTAATGTGCAAAGAGAACAAAAGGAAAGAGTATACCGGTGCAATTAAGGCAAAGAATGGCTAGGACTGAAGTATCCAAAGTGGGTGGCATGGCCCCCCCAAACTTGGGATTAACTGTGGTCCTGAATTTTGGCACTTGGATAAACTCATCAGATAACAAAAGGGATAATAATAGTGCACAGTGGACATATAAGTGTAAATGAAATAAAGCAGTGAGAGAGGTATAAGGGTAGTCCTGAAAATTATGTAGCATTCTCTCTCACTGTAGTCACTGGGATGCACTTGATGGAGTCAACAGATAAATATATCAATAAAAGCATCTGACAACCATAACAAAAGCATACATATCAAAATAAAGTGTATAGTACATCAGAATGTCAAAGCCGCTATATCCGGCTGCAAATAATATACAGTGACAAAAGTAACAGATATGAATCAGAGAGATGGAGTATAGAGAGATAGAATAAACTGGGAATCTTAGGTGGACAAGGCAAGATGGGCAAGGCATGCTCTGCGGATATCGTGAGATAAGTCTCGGAGTGCAGTCATGACATCCGTGCAGAATGTAGCAAAATCAGCTCGGTAGGCCACATCATCAGCTCGAATGGCAGCAGTATCAGCTCTGATAGCAACCACTGCATCCTCAAGAGCCTGAAGACGCTCTCCAAAGTCGGGGGTTTGACTAAGAGCCTCAGGTACAGATGAATCAGAAGAAAGATCCTGAGTTTACTCCTCCTCGTGTACTGGCGACCCAGCTGGAGAGTGTTGCTCTGCGTCATCTGCAGGGCGCTCTAAATCAATATCCATACGCTCAACAGCCGAATCAACTGGTGCATCGTCCGCTGCCGGGTCTGTTGTTGTTGCTGGCTCCTCAGCCTCTAAATCGTCTAAATCTAAGTCCTCTGCCGCCTGAGCTGTAGCCTCTTGTAATCGGGAAATAATAGCATTATAGCTCTTATCCCAATCCTTCTTCAAGAAATGACAGGAACCTCTCTCAGGGTGCTCCCAAGGATGGAAACGATAGCACTGATCAATCAGGTTCTGGGTGATGAGGTGACCAAATGGCAAAGACTTAGCCCTTTTGGGCCTCTCCTTGCTGATATGCTCATCGTAGAGATTCCTCATCTCGCTTCAGATGAGCGCGGGGATAGATACCCAGTGGCCTGTATAAAATGCGTAGAGGGCTATCAGATAGTCTCCTCGCCGCTAAATCTTGTGCCCGGCCATATATATGTTCTGAAAGTGAACGGAATCAAAGAACCATAGGTCATCTGGAATATAAGTGCGGTGGCGAAAGTCTCGCCATCAGCATGGTGACCGATCAAGAAAACTGCCATGTCGGTATAAGAAGGCCTGTATAGCCTGGGATAAAGCTCCTGTAGCTCTAGAGGGCATCGGTGCGGACAATGGCATGATCTGGCTAGCGTGTCCACAGTAATAGTAATCTGGTGGCCATCTATGGTAGCGACCAGCTCTGCCGTGGTACGCAGGGACGGTCGGAGGTTCTGGAAGAACACCCGTACTAGCCGCGAGTAGACTAGCTCAGTAACTGGGGCAAGAATAGCTGCAAGGCCCCTCCAGATAATATCATCGTAAGCTGATCGGGTCAGTACCGATCTGGAGAAGAAATCTGTGTCGAAAACTGACTCATGGGCTACTGACATCTGTACATATCTAGGCAATGGCCTGTCATGCTTTCGTGCTGGCTAAGGTGGCTGGTGTGGTGGAGGAGATGGAGATGGTGTAAACGCAGGCTAAGCCTTTGAAGGTGACTGAGGTGGAGTAGGCTTTAATGGTTCCTCCTGTGCAGGGACCTGTGCATGAGAAGGACCGGCCTAGGCATCGGAAGTGTGCCTGCCCCGGTAGTGATAGTGACCGAGGGCTACAGTCTTGCACTTAGTCATGGCCTAAAAAATAATCTAAAAACTTGCAAGGGGAATCAGTGCCAGAATAAAGAATTGAAAGCATAAAATAGAAACATGCATGTCAAATAAGATAGACAAAACATATATGACATGAATCTATACAAGTGATAGGAGGTGAACATGCTAAGTAGTATAAGTGTGAAATGCATCCAATGTGGAATATCACAGGCATTGGGCATAAATGAGATAGCATGGACACAAGATAAGATGCATGGAATGTGTGTATGAAATCTGTGAAGTTCGATCGATCAAAAAAAATGTGAGATCGATCTCAAAACTTCGATCGATCTGAGAAACTAAAAAAAATGAGTTCGATCGATCTCACCAGATCGATCTGAGATAGAAGTTTGATCGATTGAACTGTGCGATGTGAAAATCGAAAAGTCACAGATTTGTGACGAGGATGGCACGGGGCCTTCACGAACAGTGTCGTGGGCCCATTAACACATCATACAACCAATCATACTTACTTTACAAAGCCCATACTCCCAAAATCAATTCAAAAATAAAAAATATACAAAACATATAAACATATATATACACATATATACATAGTGCCTCAAGCTTCAACAATGGAGGAAATCATCATCAATATATCATGGATTCAACATTTAAAACATGTATTTAACAACTTGAAGCTTGAAATCAAAGATGGGGTTCGGATCTTACCCAAAATCGAGGAGAAAAGATGAGATGCGAAAGGGGTGATGCAAACTCAAATCCAAAAGGAGAGAGAAGAGAGAGAGAGAGTCGAAGCTCACTGGATCTCGTCGGAGATTCACCGGAGATGATGATGAAGATGGGTGCACAGTGGAGACGAGAATGAGAGACTGAGGGTTTGGAAGAGGGTTGGATAGATTTAAAGAATCAATCTTGAGACCATCAGGTTCTATTTTTTTTAAAAAATATTTCCCGTCCAGTTCGATCGATCGAGCTGAGATTTCAGATCAATCGAACTGTAATGATCTCTCTTCAAAGTATTTTTGGAATTTTTGAAAAATTAAAAACTAAAATTAAAAATTAAAATTGAAAAATAGAAAATATTTTTGGATTTTTGAAAAATAAGAATAAAAATAAAAGAAAATAAAATAAAATCTTTTTGGATTTTTGAAATAAATAAAGTAAAATCTTTTTTTTTTTTTTTTGAAAAATTAAGTAAATAAAAGAAAATCTTTTTGGTATTTTTGGAAAATAAAATAAAATAAAAATATTTTTGGATTTTTAAAATTAAAAAGTCAAACAAAGTCAAAGATGGTGAGATGAAGAACAGAGATCGATCTGAACAAAATGTTTGATCGATCAGACAGAGAGCAAAAATATGCAGGTTTTTGGTTCAAAAATTTGGCTAAGTGTTGGAACTCAAGATCGATCGAACTTTGAAGTTAGATCGATCTAAGGGCTTCTAATTGATCTGAGAATAAGTTCGAACGATGGGACAGAGAGGTGATTTAGATGCAGGTGGATGCAGGTGGAAAATTTTTTTAAGTGTTGGATGCAGCTAGAAGTTCAATCGATCGAACTTTCATTTAAGATCGATCGAACTTATGTAAAATGTTCAATCCTAACCACAGTTCCTAGCAATGCATATGAACCAAAAATAAGTATCTAGACTTCGCAAGAAATGAAATTTAAGATAGAAATGAGGGAGGAATAGGGTTTTGACACCCTACGAATACTTTTGCTAGTTTTTAACGTCTCTAGCAAGACATTGGGCTCTTTTAGCCCGGATCAAAGATCTTATTATGCATCCCCTCCTTGTTAGGGTGATAGATGCTTTGAACTCCACCCAACAAATGGTTCTTTGAAGAACTTGTTAAATTTAGCTCAAAAGAAACTTTTGATCCCTTGTCAATGCAATCACAATCTTTGGGCTTCCATGCCCTTTCAAAGCAAGAATTTGAAACAACACTTTGAGAATGCAAGGTTGAAGATGATCCCTTTGAAGTCTTGGTCTTACACAAAAGCTCACTTCCTTGACATTGAAGATCATGACATTTATCTACAACATTAACCTCTCCTTCATATTTGTCAAATGAATTGGGTGTGGGGTTGAAGATATTCAACTTCACCTTCATGTGGCCAAATGAGATCTTCATTATCCCCGTCCTACAATTGATGTTGGCATTAGCGGTTGCCAAGAAAGGACGGCCAAGGATAATAGGAATTTGGCTTTTAGGATTGGGGACCGGTTCCATGTCAATGACAACGAAATCAACAGGGAAGAAAAATTTGTCAATCTTTATCAAAACATCCTCAATGATACCCCTAGGCTTCTTAATGGATCGGTCGGCAAGTTGTAAAACTACCAACGTTAGTTTCAATTCACCTAGGCCCAATTTGACAAAAACCGAGTATGGAAGAAGGTTAACACTTGCTCCTAGGTCAAGAAGCGCCTGATTAATGATATGATCACCAATGATGCATGATGTGGTAGGTGATCTAGGGTCCTTAAACTTTGGTAAAGTGTTATGTTGCAAAATTAAGCTCACTTGCTCGGTTAAAATCACTTTTCTTGGTGCTTGGCTCTTATTCTTCCGCTTTTGGGTGCACAAATCTTTCAAGAATTTGGCATAAGCTGGAATTTGCTTGATTGCATCCAAAAGTGGAAGATTGACTTTCACTTGCCTAAACATTTCCATGATTTCATTAGTTTTTGCCTTTTGCTTGTCTTTTGAAATGGATCATTTTAAGGCATCCGGAAATGGAGCTTTTGGCTCAAAAACTTTTTCAGCATTTTCTTTTGAAAACTCTTCAACACAAGAAATTTTCAAATTACTTTATTTCAAATCATTTTTCAGCAAAACCTTTTCAAATTCATTTTTCGGCAGATCTTTCTTTAAATCATTTTCAAAATCAAAATCTTTCTTTAAATCATTTTCAAAATCATTCTTCAAATCACATTTTGAAGCTTTCTCATTCACAAGATCATATATATGCAATGAAGGAGGAATGGGATATGAAATGGGACGGGTGACAACTTGAGGTTGTACCGGTTCACTCTCTTCATTGAACTTTTCAACTTGATTGTCCACAATCCTACCACTCCGCAAGATAGTCACCGCATTAACATGCTCAATGGTGTGGCTTTCCGATGAGGAATGGATTTCCACAACACATTGTTGCTTAGGTGGGGCATTTATAGGCATTTTTCCCTTCTTTCTTGCATTAAGAATGCTTGTTATTTGCCCTACTTGGGTTTCTAACTTCTCAATAGATTGAGAGTGGGAATGAAGCAATTGTGTGTTTGCCTCAAGAGTGCCCAAAGCATTTAAAACTTTTTCTTCAAAAGCGGGACTTCTAGCATTTCCTTGGGAATAAGATTGGTTGGGAAAATGAGAGTTAGCAAATTGATTCCCTTGTGATTGATAAGGTCTATAACCTTGGGATCCTTGGCTTTGAAGTGGAGGTGGAATGTACTTCCCTTGAAAACCGCCTTGGGAAGGGTTTAAGCCCTCTCCTTGGTTTTTCCAAGAGAAGTTCGGATGATTTCTCCAACTTGGATTATAATTAGTACCATAAGGATTGTTCCCTTGGTTCATAAAAGCTGCATTGACTTGTTCATTAGGTTCATTTTGCATTTATCCGAGAGGACAATGAGAAGTAAAATGAAGAACACTAGAACAAGTCATACATGATTCATTCGATGCACGATGAGAATGGTTAGGGAAGGAAGTGTAACGACCCGATCATTTGCCTTCTTTTCCTTTTTCCTGAAATTTTATGAATGAATTTGTTTCGTTTAATTTTCCTTTCTGAGCTTTGTTTCGTGTCGCTTAGTGTCATCTCGAGTGCTCGGAATTGGTTTCTGAGACTCTTGCATGTGAATTGACAACTTCCTTTGAGGACCGAGTCATTTTCGCATTTTGCATTTTTGGACACTATGCGCTATTTCGTCTTTTCCCTATTCTGTCATTTTCCCTATTTCGTCTTATCTCCGTTTGTCAGTTTTTGGCACAACCTCACTTTTCGTGCTCTGAGTCAGTTTTTGACTTCACGTGTCTTCATCTTGAGTGGCTTTCTCGAAATACGTATCTTCACTTTTGCAAGAAAGTACTCTAGTTGCTCTCGGTGTCCATAGGGGCATGGATGTACAATTCTTCATAATCTTTTTCATTTCTTGGGGTGTCTTTCATAAATATCTTTTGAAGATATTTTATTTCATGGGTATCTAAGAAAATATCTTTTGGAAGATATTTTCATTCTGGGGCAGTTTCGCAGTTAACCCTTTTTGTAGGGGTCATTGTGTAATTAACGAAAGTTATTACAAAATACCTCGTCTGGAGCCTGGATCCTCGTACGGGATTCATTTTCAGATTTCATTGAGTTGTGGACTCTTAGAATTCCGTTCTGGTCATTTTTCTCCAGTTTTAGAGTTTCTGGACTCGGTTGCCGCCGAACTTGTTCGGGGCATAACTTTCTGCTCAGGACTCGATTTTTTACGTCGTTTCTTCCGTTGTTTCTATTTTCTTATTTTAAATCTTTTTTGTTCATGGAGTTTTGCCGTTTGAGCATGTTTGCTCAAAATCCACTTTTCCGGACCCGACAAGGCCCTTTCGGGGCACTTTTTGAGATTTCTATAAATAGGTTGCCATAATTTTTAAAATCAGATTTTCAAACCTTCTTCCTCCTCTTGGCTGGCAGCCATGGGAGCCCAAGGGGCTGCCTTCACTCTTGTGATGACCCTGTGGGTGGGTATGCCGTGGGCGGGTGCAAGAGACACTGTCAGGCTACCACACTGGCGAGTTACGGGTGCACAGTCCCACATCGCCTGGGTAGAAGAAAGGTGAAGTGCTTATATGTAAGTGTGTCACCTCCAATTAGTATGAGGCCTTTTGGGGTGAAGCCCAAGAGTAAAACCGTGAGGGCTCAGGCCCAAAGCGGACAATATCATACCATGTGATGGAGCGGGTTGTTACAAATGGTATTAGAGCCTGACCCAGCTGGAAGTGTGCCGACGGGGACGTCGGGCCTCCAAGGGGGGTGGATTGTGATGACCCTGTGGGTGGGTGTGCCGTGGCCGGGTGCGAGAGACACTGTCAGGCTACCACACTGGCGAGTTACGGGTGCACAGTCCCACATCGCCTGGGTAGAAGAAAGGTGAAGTGCTTATATGTAAGTGTGTCACCTCCAATTGGTATGAGGCCTTTTGGGGTGAAGCCCAAAAGCAAAACCGTGAGGGCTCAGGCCCAAAGCGGACAATATCATACCATGTGATGGAGTGGGTCGTTACAAATGGTATTAGAGCCTGACCCAGCTGGAAGTGTGCCGACGGGGACGTCGGGCCTCCAAGGGGGTGGATTGTGATGACCCTGTGGGTGGGTATGCCGTGGCCGGGTGCGAGAGACACTGTCAGGCTACCACACTGGCGAGTTACGGGTGCACAGTCCCACATCGCCTGGGTAGAAGAAAGGTGAAGTGCTTATATGTAAGTGTGTCACCTCCAATTGGTATGAGGCCTTTTTGGGTGAAGCCCAAGAGCAAAACCGCGAGGGCTCAGGCCCAAAGCGGACAATATCATACCATGTGGTGGAGCAGGTCATTACAACTCTTTCTTCTCCTCCACTTGATTTCCTCTGTAGAAATCCTTCGGCCTTAGCATTTGTTGTTCGCCTCGTCGTGCTCTACCATTACCCCTTATTAGAAACCATTTCTGACCAAATTTCGAGTTTGGGATTGAGGTCAAGTTTGGATTCTTATGGGGCTTCTTGGGGATTCATATAGATCGTGTTGTCCCCAACAAAACCTAGGAGTTTCGTCGGATTCGGAGCCATTTCAATTCGGTGGGGATTTGGGATTTTCATCTCAAATTGAGGTAGGAGGTGTTATAGGTTTAATTCTTGTTATATAACATGATATTGATGCTTATACAACTTGATTGCATGCTTAAATATGAAATCTAGAGATTTTATTATTTAATTTTCTTGTATTGGATTTGATTTTCCTGGTTGCTTATGACTTGTTTTAAACATGTAGCATGGTAATATAATACTTTAAAATATGGTCATTGACATATATTAAATTAAGGGAATTTGAACAAGTAATAAATATTTTATTTAATATTTATCTTAAATAAAATATTAAATCATGTGGTCTTAACTAGCTCAAAATCGATATGTGTTAGCATATTAAATTAGGCCTTAGCATGCTCTCCAACATAGTTGAATTTGAAAGTAATTGGAGGTGTTTTGAAAATTAGTAATTTTTAGTTAATTTGATTAATTAATTTGCCCCGAGTGCACTATTCACTCCATTTGAATTCCGACTTGATATTCTTGATCTACATGCCATATAACTTCACATATATTTGATTTAGAATATTCGGTGAGGTTTTGAAACCTTTCATTTAATTAATTTCCTTGTTTAAGATTTAATCCTCATGGTGATATACAACTTGGAATTGAATTGTGGGATGCTAGAAAATTAAGCTTTGGTGTGGTTGTTCACATATATTAAATTGGAATTAATTGCATGAGAATTGCAACCTTTATTTTATATTTAACTTTAGTGAAAGTTTAATTTACATAGGTGTAACTTGCATGAAATAAGCTTGTAATGTGATATTACATTAGTTCTTGGCATGTTCTCTAAGATATGTTAAATTGAGAGCATTTGGTTAAGTTTGAAAATCTAGAGATTTTAATTAAATAAAATCTATTTTGTGGTCCCATTAGCTTAATTAAGATTTTAACTTGATATTTGTATTGGCCATGACTTGTTTACTAGTATATATTAATTATGGACCATTTGAAGTTGCTTTAGAACCTTGGTGATTAAATTAGCATGATTTAATTAGAGTTTTACTTTGTTGTTCCAATAACCTAATTGAGTTTTAGAATGGATATAGGTGATGACCATGCCATGTTCTTTAATATGTATTAATTTTAGGTTATTTGGAATTGAATTAGAATCTAGGGAATTTAATTAATTATTTTTATTTAATTAAATTCTATCGAATTGAGCCATGGATTTAATTATGTTTGAAAGTCGTTTCTATATCAAAATCCTGGACATGGACTTGTTGTATATTCATTTGGTTATGTTTTGAGCATTGGATAACATAGTTGTTATGTTTATACTCATGAGAATATGTTTTCCTTATTGAATATATTGTTACCTTGTGTAATGATTTGCACATTTCATATTTAACATCATTCATGCATAGCGTGTAACGAATTGCACACTGAAGATTCGATATTCATCACATCATATTAGTTGTGGACTTAGAGCATGTATTGTATAGGTTTCCAAATTTGGTTGTGCTTGGTAGATAGTTGATTATCTTGCATATTTCTGTTGATATATGCGTTGTTGCACAACTTGTTGATTTTGGAAACTTGGGGATGTCGTTGTTTGGCTATGGCTAGGACGTGGTTCTAGTACGGGGGATAGTCCCTCTATGTAGTCTAGTGCGCACATAGGGAGGTTATCCATGGGATAGTAACCCTAAAGTAACTATGTTGTCGGTCTGATCCGGCGTGACATCCGAGTATCCACTTTGTTTGATTTCGCATTTCATTTTCAAGTTGATAACTAGATGATGTTGTAACTTGTCGTTCCTTATTTGTCGTTCCATTTTAAGTTACATGATGTTAACTTTGCGAAATTGTGCTTTATGCGTTGTATTGGAAGTTCCAACGTTGGTTAAATTGCATCGATATTGAAAATTGTGTTTTGACGTTCTAACAAAGCTTAGGATTGATCCTATTGATTCATTTATAACTTAGACGTTAGGTGGCATGACCCACTTCTGTTGTTTTCGTTCTTTAGATTTCAAGTTGATAGCTTTAAGAAATTGTATTTTGTTGCCTTGTATAATATGCTTTTATGTGGTTAGATTGCATTGAAGTTGTAATTTGCGTTTTGATTGTTCAGTATCGCCTAGGATGATTCCTTAGACTTATTTAGAACATAGACGTTAGGTGACATGATCACTTTAGTTGTTTCTGCATTCGAGATTGCAAGTTAATACCTTTAAGAACCTATATCTTGTTGCTTTGTATAACGTGCTTCCATATTGTTTAAATGGCATAGAAGATATGATTTATGCTAGAAACACTCTAAGGTAACTTAGGATGCTCCCTGAGTCTCATTTCGATATAGACGTTAGGTGGCATGAAACCCTTTAACATGTTTCACCTTAAGGTGATAAATTCGTAAATGCTAGGTCGATGCATGCTCATCTCCTACGAGTAGCCTACGATACTGGGGCATATTTCAGGTACAAAGACTTGGTTCGTGACGCCTAGCATTCCTTGGATGTCATGTAGCTTTCAAATTTCCATTTCATGCAAATGTTAGCATGAAATGTCATTTTGTAGACTTATATGTCAAAATATGTATATTTGATTCCATGTATGTAATGTGTACTTAAGTACACTCCTTTCAATGTATTTGATATGTATGAGATGAGGCCGGAGGCCAATGATCATTATATTGTATTCTATGTACTTTTTAACTTCATGAAATATTGTGAAAATCTTGAAAAATCGCAAGTCATCGCTTCACTATGGTTGCATCGGGTGTGAGAATTCCATTCTCATTCTTTCATAGGGTTTTATTAATCTTGTATGAAGTGTGACCAAGGGCCAAATGGTCATTTGACCCCGTTTTGTATTTTTGGATTTTGAGTTTTCATTCCAAGTTCCATTTTTGCCTTTTTGCCCGTTGGGGTGTTGGATTTTGCATCGGTGGTATTTTTAAGTCGTGGACCATTGTAGCACGTCCTAATAGGTAAGTTACATTTGTGTGCATGGTCGTTTCCGAGTAAAACCTCATCCTTGGTGATTTGAGCCTCTTGTGAATTCATTTCGCACTTTTTTTGCATATTCTGATCTAAGGGCATTATAGACTTTTCACTATAGTTTTATTTTCTTCTTTCAACATGGTTAAATAGAAAACATGATTTTAGGTGGGGTTTCTTTTTCGTGTTTTTCCAGAAAATGTCGTCTTGATATCAGAAATCGCTTACGAAGTTCAGCTCTCAGTTTTTCAATTTAGCAGCATTTTGGACCTCCATGACCAGATTTCATGGAGGGGCATTACGGGCATTCTACATTGCATTTTTTTTTAATTCTCTCTGGAGTGATGTAGAAAACTCAATTTTGAGGGGGGTTTCTTCTTTGTGTTTTTTCAAAAAAATTCATCTAGGCCTCCAAATTCAGCCTCTGTTCTGGTTTTCTTTTTTTAAATAAACACATAGCAGCTTTTGGGCTGCTGGCAGCCGTGTATCCGCCCAGCGCACGCGCGGCATGCATGGGCGTGCACATGGGCGTGCATGGGGGCTGTCATGGCCCCCTCGTCGGGCCGTCGCGACGTCATTTCTTCTTTTGGGCTTTTCTCCTTCGTCCGGACTCCAATTCAAGTGAATTTTTTTTTTAACTTGATTAATTTTTCGCTGTCTTTCCAACGGTGTACTCGGTTGCACCTGGATCTTCTTGGATAATTACCAGTTTACCCTTTTAGCCTTAAGTGTTTGTTTTTCTTCGTCAGGCTGTTTCTCCTTCGTCCAGACTCCGAATCATGCGATTCTTGAGTCCATTCTGATTATTTTTTTGTTATCTTTCCAGCGGTGTGCTCGGTGGCACCCGAATCCACATTTTTCAAAAATGACTATTTTGCCCCTGGGGGCTTATTTATCATATTTTTGACCTTTTACTTCCGCATCAGTTATCATTGAGTTCCACGATCTCGTGGAAGGTCACTTTGACTTCTTAGAGTTTTGTGTTCTGTTTTTGCTTCCGCATTTCGAATCCGTTATCGGATCATCCTTACGGTTCATCACTAGACACGCTGGCCTAAAAAACCAGGGTCGTCATAGGAAGATACTTGGTTCGCCGAGTTTTGGTTAATCAAAAATTAATCAAACCTTTGAGATAAAGACTTCATTTCGGCGGCTATTTCATTTGAGTGGTCAACTTGATGTAAGTCAACACTCTTCCTACCTTGTGAATTTCTACCATTCTTGGATGATAATGTTCTATGCAAAGAATTTTCACTCATGCTCTCATAAAGACGGTACACGTCATCCTCATGCCTATCAATGTAAGAGCCACCCATGGAAGCATCAACCATGCCCTTATAATTGTCTGATAAGCTCTCAAAGAAATATTGAACTAATTGCCATTTGGGTATGTCATGATGTGGACACTTCCTAAGCAATTCATTAAAGCGTTCCCATGCCTCATGAAACGTTTCTCCATCCCCATGTAAAAATTCTCGAATTGAGGTTCTCATGGCATTGGTCTTAGAAACCGGATAGTACTTCTTCAAGAACTCCTGTTGCATTTCTGCCCAAGAAGTGATTGAAAAAGGCCTAAGATTGTTAAACCAATACTTTACCTTGTCTTTTAAGGTGAATATAAAAAGTTTGAGTCTTAAGACCTCTTCCTCCGTATATTTTACGGTGGAACATGCTTTAAGAAACTCATCCAAATGCTTGTAAAGTTCTTCACTTGGAAGTCCATGATAGTTAGGAAGCATTTGAATAGTTTGTGGCTTAATTTCATAGTGATGTGCTCTAAATGGTGGCAATTGAATGCATGTGGGTGCATTATATTCATTAGGCACATAGTGATCTCTTAAAGCAAGTGGAGGATTAGCAATTTGAGGTGCAATATGGGCACCTTGATTTTGATTTCCTTGAATGATGGGAGGTTGTGGAGCATACATTGGCCTTGGCATTCCAAATGGAACTTGGCCTTGTTGTTGTTGTGGTTGGTGAATGAATGGCCAAGGCATGTCTAATGGTACTTGAATGTTCCCATGATGCACATTTGGATGGAGGATACCTTGTTGGTCTATGTGACCAAGGTCCTCTACATGCTCTTCATTATGGCCTTCCATTGATGTAATGGATTGGGCAGAACTAGAACTTCCTCTTCCCCTAGAATTTCTAACTACGGATTCAAGATGCAAATCAAGAGGGACAAGAGTTGGTCTTAGTGATCTATGACCATGCATGCACAATATAAAACACACAAACATAATGAATGAACAAGCACTTCGACTTCACAACAATTCAATGAAACTTCCTCCACAAACACTTAACCCATACTCCTATGCTTTAACAACAATGATGCAAAGAACAATTAAGAATGCCTCCACGAGGGCTCACGATTTATCTAAGAATTTAAAAACAAGCCTCCATGTGGGCCAACGATTTAACTAAGGGATTGAGTAAAGAAAATCTCACAAAGGTTCTTTAGCACTTCAACTCCAAATTTATAACTTAGCTTAGCAATTTTTTAAATTTTTAGCATTTTTCCTTGCTTGCTTCACTCCTTTGCTTGAATGCTCCTTTGCTTGCCTCCTAGCTCAATGCACCTTGTCAATCAAGAATAAACACAATAAGTAATCAAAAAGAAAAATAAAAACAAAGTAAAGACACGATCAAAAGAGTACTAATTCCTAATTGATTCCACAAATACGACGTTGCCTAATCCCCGGCAACAGCGCCAAAAACTATGGTCGTCATCCTACCATAAGCTTAAGAGTGTGCATTAAAGCGAGGGCCAAGTTTTACATTTATAAAAGCCACTACTACCTTCACTAAAAATATAGTTAGGGCGAGTAGGGATCGTCCCAAAGGATTGGAGTCGAATTTGGTTGTGGAATCACAATTAGGGTTAGTAGGTTGAGTGATCAAACAAATGGTTGGTTGGTTGATTAAACTAGAGAGTAAATTAAACTAAATAATTGAATGCAATAAAGAATAAGTAAGAGAGAGAGAGATCTTGGGGTTTAGAGGTCACCACCAAATAGTACTTTTCTACACCCTTAACAAGTGACTAATGAGGGAAATGTGTGTTGCAATATTGATGTGTGTGTGTGTTTGGTTGATTCAACTAGTAAGGATGACCAATTAAGTATATATTGTCTAAGCAACATGTGAAAAGCACAATATATCTAACAATTAAGTATATATTGTCTAAGTAACATGTGAAAAGCACAATATATCTAGCAAGTCATTAATCCTTTCATTAAGCTCACAAGCCAAATACACCACAAGGTTAGAGACATATGCTACTTGCATTCAAAAGTATGGAACATCAAACAACAAGCATGGATTGACCTCCCTTCTAACAACTATACTACCACTACACTACAATTAAGCTAATGACATGAAATTAAACTAATTAAGCTAAGGGAAAGACACAATCCATCAAGTAATGAGCATGAACCATCAAGAAAATTACAAGAGCATTCCATTAAGTACTATGTTTTGACAATATCTAGATTTATAGCATTAATACACATAGACATTCATCAATAACACAAGAAATAGAGACAAACACATGAACATCTATTCTAGCATACATAGACATATGGATAGAATGAAATGATCAATTGGAAGCATTAAACCACATAAATCATTGAATAAACAAGATCTATATTTATAAAAGTGCCAAAACATGTATTACAACACTAATCCCTCAATAATACACAAAATCAAGATGTAGAAAGCATGCTTGGGGCTAACTTTAGGCCCAAGAGGATGTCTAGCCACTCATGGTAATGCTTCTCCAACCCTCAAGGGCAAACTTCATGGAAGAAATCTACTCCTTGGTTGATGAAGAGCTTCCCAAGCTTGTGTCCCTAGCCTTCTCCTCATTTCTTCCTCCCTAAGAATAGCCTCTATTGTGATAAATCAATCTTTAGAATTCTTCTTAAAAAATGTTTCATATTCTATATATAGGTAGGTCAAGTGACATATAAAATGAGCTGGGGTCGTGCACAAAATATTCCCCAATGATTGGATAAGGACAGCTTTCAATGAGCTGGAAATTTAACTTTTCCGCACTGGAGGAAGTTCGATCGATCGAACCTTGGACTTGGATCGATCGAACATAGCTGAGATCATCGAACTGAAGTTGGATCGATCCTCAATGGCGGTGCCTTTTTGGATAAAAACAAATCTGAGATATTTCGAAGATATTTTTGGAAAAAGGACAAAAGTGGTTGGTAGGGTGGTACAACCAGATAAGATCAATCATTTGGATAAGGACAAGGTAGTTCTATCAATTGAAGAATGATGTTGGATCGATCGAATTTTGAGATCTCTGAAAATGTCATCATGGCTCTGATCCATCTTGAAGTGTTGAGATTGATCATGTTAGATTTATCGAACTTTGATCTGAGATCGATTGAAGATGTTGAATTCCACCTTTTTCTTCCTTTTGCTTCCACTTGGCTCCTTTCTTTAATTCATCCCAGAATTGCTTCAATTAAGCTCTTATTTGGCTGAGTTAGCTTATTTTCGAGATAAGTGCCTGAAAATGGAAATAACACGAAATCAATCTAAATGGTAAAGTAAGATAGATAAAGGTACTAGAATACCTAAGCTTAAGGGGTTTAAATACGTATTTTTTAGCGCTCATCATGAGCTTTGGAATAGATTTCGCTAATAATTTTTTTCGGATCTCTAGATGAGCGCGTTTCTCTCTGTAAGGAGATGAACGTTGTATATGTACTTTCTCAAATCCATTTCTGAGTAAATGAGAAATTAGCTCCAAAGTGTAGTGTTTTAATAAGCCTGAATGGGTATGCAAAATGTGGGAAGTGTTTGTCCCACATGGAAAAAATGTTGAAACTAATTGAAATTTAAATAAGCCAAAGTTGGGCTTGGGCTTGGGCCTAGTTGTAAAGTCTAATTATTCTTTTTATAAAATGGAATCTTGGATTGGGCCTTTAATTTTGGGCTAAGCTTATTTAAATGGGTGGTTAGTTTTTGAATTTAAATTAAAAGTTAGTTTTTTTTCCAAAGGGTTGCATCTATTTTTAAAGCGTTGCATCTGTTTTTCAAAGCGCTGCATCTGTTTCTAAAGGGTTGCAACTCAAAACCAATAGACATAACTATTCATGTGAACCATTGCAACCTTTTGGAGTGGATGTGTCTATTGGTGAACGGACACCATGTGAACCATTGCAACCAATTGGAGTGGATGTGTCCAGTGTGAAGAGACACATATAAATGGTTGTGTCCAATGATGAAGAGACACACCCAATCCAAAAAGGCACATTAATTAAAAACTACTTTTTAGTTTTTTCCAAAGGGTTGCACCCAATCCGAAAATGCACCTTATTGCCTATAAATACTCCATTTTGGATCATTTGCAATTTATTTCATTTTTCAATTTCTTCTATCTCCCTCTTTAGACTTGAACCCAACCCAAGTGGGTTCAAACCATAGGTTAAGTGGTCCGAACCACTTAGACCCTAATTCAATTTCATCGAGCTATATTAAGATTGGTCCGAACCATTTGGTTTGAATTGCACCCAATTCAACATTTATATAGTATAAATGCATTTTTTAGTCAGAGAGAGTATTACACGGAGGAGGTTCGCCGTATCCACGAGGTTGTAGTGCTGCTACTGGTGGATATAGACCGTTGTATCCTGGAAGATAGACCCCACTGAGTCCGTTAGCACCATAACGGGGCAAATCTGTCTTAAGGACATAGTATCCAATACTAGCCTTGGTCCAGGTTCATTCCTTGTATATTATTATTATTTTATTACTTTATTTTGCATATTTAATTAAATATAGAGTTGTATATTTAATAAATGATTTCTTAGCATATTGTTAATTATCACATGACATATTAGTATAAGGTTTGTTATATCTTAAATGTCACATGAAGCATATATTTTTCCAACAATCTTAAGATAGATTCACTTATTGAGTATGTTTTATTATATGCTTCTATTTAAGATATAAACAAGTAGAGATTATACTAATAAATGAGATATAATAAAATAATATTATATACATTATTATATAATAATATGCTAAATATTGATGTGTTCAATATTATGTGAAATTGAAGCATGTTGTATTAGTAAATTATTGAATTATTTATATAATTCAATATTGGTTGAATTATTTTAATTTTGTAATATAATATTATGTAGTATATTATATTATCTTAAATTTGTGTCAACTAGAGATAGAAAAAGGTATTTCATTCTTTTTATCAATGCTTGCACAAGATGACGTTATCTATATCTGTTATGAAGCAAAGATAAAGCCTTAGAAATGTTTAAACATTACAAAAATGAGGTTGAGAATCAACTTGACAAGGTGTTAAGAAATGATAGAGTTCGTGAATACGAATTATCATTTGCTGATATTTATTCAGAACATGGTATCATTCACGAAGAAATGATGAATGTTATGTTGACAAGTTCTAGTTTGACTTAGAATTTGTGGGGGGAAGTTTTGCTTTCCACAAATTATGTTATCAATAAAATACCACAAAAGAAACTAATGTGACATCATATGAATTATGGAAAGGTCAAAAAACCTTCCTATAAATTCTAGAAGTGTGGGGCTGTCTAACTAAGTTTGCAGTTCCTACTCCTAAGAAAGTTAAAGTGGTACCTATAATATGGCAACCTTGTGGGTGAGTGTGCCATGGACGGGTGCAAGAGGCACTGACATGCTATCACACTGAGCAAGTTACAGGTGCACAGTCCCACACCACCTACGTAAGGGAAAGGTAAAGTGATTTTATGTAGTGGTCTTATCTCCAATTGGTATGAGGCCTTTTGAGATAAAACCCAATAACAAAATCGTGCGTGCTCGATCCCAAAGCGGACAATATCGTACTGTGGTTGAGTGGATCGTTACATAAAACCTTTGATAAGTTATACTTATAACATCAGTGTATATCATTTTCTTGTGGGCTAGAACGTCTACATCTTTTGGTCCTGATTTTCTAGCATATTTATTGGAGAATAAGGCACAAAGCTTTGAGAAAGCAAAGTCTTCTCCTGAATATTATTATTTCTTAGATTAGTTATGTGATATAATTAATCATGTGGTATAATACTATTTGTGTGAGTTCAATATTATTTATATAAATGCTTACTTTTAATTGAGATTATAATATTACTTAATGTGCATAGTAATTTAATTTTACAATATTGTTGATTTAATGTGTGATATTATTAATTTTGTATGAGTTCATGACTGATTTGTGTATTTAATACAACAGACAAAAATTGACTAGTCTAACTATGTCAATTCTCCCGATAGTCAAGGAAAAAAGATCTATACTAGTGTTTAAAGACATGTATAGCTGTGAATGGGCTGAATAACATAAGATTTTCTGATAATTTTAAAGTGTTTAATGGAAAATGTTATGGATACAGTAAGCAAGTACACTGAGACAAGCTAAATCAAGCTAGTTAGCTATAATGTACAATTTAGTTGAAAGCTAAAATGTTACAGAGTTACAAACTAGTTAGCTTAGCCATAAGTTAAAATGAGTAATAAGGTGCACAGAACCTAAGAGAAAGATAAAAATCTGTTAGTTGGTTCTTGCTCTCTACTTGGTAGTAAAAAAACACGAGGGTGATGAGTAGCCATTTTAGCCATAAGCTATTTGAGTTATACATCGATTAATGAGGTGCACAGAACCTAAGAGGAAGATAAAAATGTAATGACCCGGTCATTTTTCATCCTTTCCTTTTCTCAGATTTTTACGGATATTTTTTTTCCATTGATCTTTTCCTTTCTGAGTTTGGTTTCTCGTCGCTTAGTGTCGTCTCGAGTGCTCTGGAATGATTTCCAAGACTCTTTTCTTTGGATTGACAACTTCCTTTGAGGACCGAGTCAATTCCACTTTTTTTCGTTTTTCGACACTATTCATTTTTCATCATTTTCCCCATTTTGTCCTTTCCCCGTTTATCACTTTGTTGGCATAACCTCACTTCTTGTGTTTGGAGTTAGTTTTTGACTTCACATATCTTCATTCTGAGTGGTTTCCACGAAATACGTATCTTTACTTTTGTAAGAAAGTACTCTGGTTACTCCTAGTGTCCATAGGGGCATGGATGCATAGTTTTTTCAGAATCTTTTTTTTTTTTTTCTTGGGGTGTTTTTCATAAATTTCTTTTGAAAATATTTTATTTCAGGGCTTTTTAAGAAAATATTTTTTGAAGATATTTTCATTCTGGGCCAGTTGTGCAGTTTTCACTTTTTGGAGGGGCCATTGTGCAATTAACGAAAGTTATTACAAAAATACCTCGTCTGGAGCCTGGTTCCTTGTACGGGATTCATTTTCACATTTCATCGAGTTGTGTACTCTTAGAATTTAGTTCTGGTTGTTTTTCTCCAGTTTCAGAGTTTCTGATCCTAGTTGCCGTCGAACTTGTTCGGGGCATATCTCTCTACTCGAGACTCAGTTTTTAACGCCGTTTCTTCCGTTGTTCATATTTTCTTATTTTGAATCTTTTTCATTTATGGAGTTTCACCGTTTGAGCACATCTGCTCAAAATTCACTTTTCCGGACCCGGTAGGACCCTTTCGGGGCACTTTTTGAGATTTTCTATAAATAGGGGACTTAAAGAAGAAAAATCAGATTTTTCTTTTCTTCTTCCTCTCTTGGCCAGCAGCCATGGATGCCCATGGAGCTGCCACTTTCTCTCTCCTCTTTTGATCCACTTTTCCTAAGTGAAAAGTTTTCGGCCCTAACATTTATTGTTCCCCTCGTCGTGCTCTATCTTTCACCCTTATTAGAACTCATTTCTGACCATTTTTTGAGTTTGGGTTTGAAGTTAAGTTGTGATTTTGATGGGGCTTCTTGGGGGTTCATGTAGATCGTGTTGTCCCCGACAAGACCTAGAAGTTTCGTCGGATTCGGAACGGTTTCATTTTTGTGTGGAATTGAGATTTCATCTCAAATGGAGGTAGGGGGTGTTATAATTTCATATTTTTGTTGTCTTGCATGTTTTTGGTACTTATACAACTTGTATGCATGCTTTTGTTAAGAATCTAGAATTTAATTTAATTATTTTCTAGGGTTAAGATTTAATTCTCATGATGGTATTCAACTTAGAATTAAATTGTGGCATACTAGCAAATTAAGTTTTGATGTGTTTGTTAACATATATGAAATTTTGATTATTTGGAAAAGAATTGCAACTTTTATTTAATATTTTTCTTTTGTGAAAGATTAATTATCATGATCATACCTTGCATGAAATTAAGTTGTGATATGCTTTTAAATTAAGTCCTGGCATGTTCTTCAACATACTTTAATTTGAGAGAATTTGGATGAGTTTGAAAATCTAGAGACTTTAATTAAGAGAATTAATTAAAATCTATTTTTATGGTTCCATTGGTCTAATTAGGATTTTGAATGAATATATGTAATGACGATGCTATGTCCTTTAGCATATATTAAATTGAGGCCATTTGGAAATGATTTGAAATTTAGAGAATTTAATTATTTTTTATTTAATTAAATTCATTATTTTTTATTTAATTAAATTCTATCTTGTTGTTCCATGAATTTAATTTTGTTGTAGAAGTTGTTTCTATGTATAAATCATGGATTTGGACTTTTGTGTATTCACATAGTTGTGTTTTGAGCATTAGATAACATTATTGTTATATTTATATTCATGAGAACATGTTTTCTTTATGGAATATATTGTTGCCTTGTGTAATGAATCGCACACTTTGTAATTGACATTATATATGCCATTTTAAAATTTAAACTCTAAAGCATGAAATGTGTGGTTTCAACCTACTTGCGTATGGAAGGTGTTTTCATGCACTATATAAATTATGTATAAGTTGTGAGCTTATTTGGTTTATTTTGGAGTCTTGGGATATTGTTATTATAAGTGACATAGCTGGAGTTTGGCTCTAGTGCGGGAGGTATGAGTTCTCCCCAATTGAGATAGTGCGCACTAGGGTGGTCTTCCCAGCGGGTTAATGCCCGGAATAACCATTGAGGTCTCGGCAGAATTCCGAGCTTGATGTCCAAGTCTTCCACTATTTGATTTCGCATTCAATTCCAAGTTGACAATCATGTTTAATTATGACTTCTGGTTTCGGCTATTGGCGATTTGATGTTGTTAAATACATCCTTACTAAATTGTTGTATTTAGTTATTTGCACACTTTTAGATTTCAAGTTGATAACTTAGAGAATCTATGTCCTGATGTGTGGTATTAGAGATTCTAATTATGCTAAATTGTTATATTTAGTTGTTATTGCATTTTAGATTTCAAGGTGATGGCTTGAGAATCTATGTCTTGATGTTTTGTATAGCATGCACCTATGTTGTTGAAATTGCATAAAGGATGTGTTTTATGCTAGAAATGATTCAAGGTAGCTTCAGATGCTCCCTGAGTCTAACCTTTGACATAGACGTTAGGTGGCATGTCCCTTTCTGAATTGTTTCATGTTGTTATAAAAATCTCTAAAGAAATCGAGTCGATGCATGCTCATTCTCTACGAGTAAACTTGTTTACTCACCCCGAAGTTCCTAGGGGATTTGTTCAGGTACAGGATTCAAGATTGCAGATTTGCACTTGCCTTGGGTGATTAGTAGATTTGAAGCTTCTTTTAAAGTATTCTTGTTCACATGCAAGTGTTAGCATGTTTAAGTTTTGCTTATAAAGGTGTAATGTTTAAATAGGTTCAATATGCCATTTTCACCTTATGACATGTAAAGTGTACTTGGATACACTATTTGAGACCTATTTGATATGTATGACATGAGGCCAAGGGTCACAAACTTTTAAGTCTAAGTGTATGTATTTAAATTTCAAGTTTTGCCTTTGAAATATAATTTTTTCTAACTTGGAGGTTTGACATGTCAAATTTTGTAATGAGGCCATGGGCTATTGAAACACATCTCAATATGTAAATTTCACTTGTTGGCATGTTTATATAGCTTAAAATCTTGTGTTTTGGACCAATTTCATGTTGGAGTTCGAGGCATGGGTCAAGCCTCAACAATTCTTGCTCATAACAGGAGTTTCAGCACCTTTTCGAGGAGTTTCGGTCGACCGAAACTCCAGTTCGGTCGACCGATGGCCTATTTCGGCCTATCGAACCATCCTCCCCTCAAAAACCTACCTTTAGAAATCTTTCTATGAGTTTTGGTGGACCGGAACTCACCCTACCTCTATTTCGGTCGACCGAAATAGCCCTCCTTTGCACAGCTCTTCAGTTTTGCTTCAGCACTATTGTTCCGACTTCAAATGGTCATATCTCCTTCATTTCTAACCCAAATGGGGTGATTCTTGAGCCTAAACCCAAGGATTTTGAGTTAGATTTCCAATAGTACCTATGCCATTCTCAGATTCCAATCACTATGGGGGTTATTCATGTTTTAGTAAAGTATGGTCAGTTTTCGCTTAAACCGGGAAAGGGCATTTTGTGGGATTCTTGTCCAATGTTCTTGGAACCACTTAGAATGTTATGAAATGACTAGATTAGGTTGTATTCACCTTGTTTGACTTGTTTAGAATCAAGTTTCTCTTCTTAATTGTGAATTGACCATTTTGCCCCTTGGTTAATGGATTTTGCCCGTTTTGACCTTTGTTTCCGTTTTCGTTTCATTTGAGTTCCGTGACTTCATGGAAGGTCACATTGGTGTCTTGGGGATGATTTATATCTCTGTAGACTTTGGTTTTATCTTTTGCTTCCACATTTTAGATCCATTATAGGATCAACTTTCGGTTCATCACTAACTCACCAGGTTGAAAAACTTGGGCCGTCACAAAAAATCTGTTAGTTGGTTCTTGCTCTCTACTTGGTAGTAAAAAACACGAGGGTGATGAGTAGCCATTTTAGCCATAAGCTATTTGAGTTATACATCATATCTGCTTATGTAGGAGTGAATAATACTACTTGTAAAGTAGTAGTTTTTGAAGAATATTTTTCAAAACAAATTACTCTACTACCAAGGTAAACTACTTAGTTAAGTATGTGCTAAAGTTAAGAGCTACTAGAATTGATAACTGGACAAACTTAACTTCAAGCTAGTCGTAATAGTAGAGAAGTGGGTGCTCATTATAAACGAGTAATAATTAATGAGAAGAGTGTGCTTAATCTAAGCTAATAATGAGAGCTTAAAAACTCACTTTTAACTAGTAATGATAGTTGAGAAGTGAGTGATCACTTTATGGTGATGTATCCAAAGCTTAAACAATAAGTGAGTTATTTGCTTAAATGGTTGAGTTATGTGATGTATGACACGTGAAAGGTAATAACATGTTAAGATAATTGACTTATGAATAACTCAATTCATAAATACAAGAGATGTAGAAGCAAATATTAATTAAAGCCCATTGTAATTAATATCTCTAGTATTAATTCATAGTAACGTCTGTGACATATTATAAGAACAAGCTAGAGATAAAGTGAATACATATGTACTAGAAACTGTTATGCATGCTTGTTGAGAAGCGAATATAAAACCTTAGAAAGGTAGATGAGGTGAAATATTTAATATATGATATTTCAAGAGTTGAAAAACCATAAGAAATATATCATATATAAAATTTCAGGATTATTACAAAGTTGTGGGGGGATATTGTCCATAGATGAAATTTGCTATGAGTTATCTCACCAGATAAGAAATACTTATAAATGTAAGGTTCTTAATTCTAAGAGATTTTGAATAGAACCAAAAATCATTTACAGTATTATAAGAATAGTGCATGTTGTTTCCTATGAGAAAAATATTATGGAACAACTAGAAGAGTTCTTTTTCCAGCGGAAGAGCTGAGTTATTTGTTCTAGTTGAAGAGGAAAGTGTGCAAGCTTATAAGTCTTTGAGTGGATTAAAGTTGGTACCAATACAATGACATAAATGTGATGTATAAATCATTGTATGCCTTATAAAAATTAATGATCTACTAATTAGTATATTTGATATGAAATATTTAACATCTGATAACATAGTATATTCTCAATAGAGTGAGATTGAGATAATACTAGTTATGATAACAAAAGCCTAGCTAACTTTTGTAGATGTAAATCTCAAATATAAATACTAGTCAAAGTATATCATTGGTTAAGATTGCAAGGCATCTTAATAACTGTGTTTAATTACACATTTTCAATCCAGGATCGGATCACTGAAAAACAATAAATTGGGTAGTTGAGATACACCCTAAATCCAATATTACATGGATCGAGGTATCTAACTAAATTGGAGGTGTAACAGTGATGCAATCTGGATATGGGATATTAAAGACTTCAAATCCAAGAGTGGATATGTCTTTTATATTAAAGGTGTAGTTGTATGTTCTTAATATAACTCAAAGTTAAAAACTTTGAATAAATCAAATAGGAAAGTCAATAGACTTCACCTAAAGGATATTTTAAAGTAATTCTACACCTGTGCCACTAAAGAAAATAATTTTAGGGCACAAAGTATACAGTTGCTCTCACCTGGAGAAATCTCTGCAGAGTGTAATATTTCTAAACACAACCTTATGGCCACATATAAAATTGAGGGTTGTACTAGAGAACAATTGTACAGATCATCGAGGGGAATGGGATTAAAAGCCAAAAGCTAACGAGCCACCTTAATGGAAACCCAACCTAATTGACCGGAGATCCCAAGATCTAGGTTCAAAGGGATAACAGAAATTCTGAGTGACTCACCAGAAGCACTGGGAAGATATAAATCTTCTGCCCATTTCTATGATGAGACAGTGCCACCTACAGTGAGGATTAGGATAAGCTATGCTTTTAATGACTCTTATACCTTGAAAATTCAAGTGGGGTATGGTAGGATACTCTTAATAAGAAGTCACCTATATGAGTGTGAAGTGGGGCCGCTTTTATGAGAACTATAAAGGCTAAGTTTTCTGGACCACTCATTGAATACCAGGAGTTGTTCAGGGCTAAAATGAACAAAACAATGAGAACCAACTTTGTGAGGAAAGGTACTGTGTGTTTGTTATTGTCTTGGTTTACACAAACGGCTGAACAGTTCAAGACATCGCGTTCACTGGTTAGCCAGAAAATCCGATGGCAATACACTAGGGAAGGTTCAAAGCCAAAAGCTACCTATCCTGATGCAGTAACTTTTCGACTATACTCTCTCTAGTGTCTGCACGATCATCTTTTGCATTTTACGCAAATTTCCATTCATGTGGGGGATTGTTGGAAATGGGGGCATTAAAAACATAAACTTTTGATGAGATTTGGAATAAATTTCGCTAATAATTTTTTGCGGATCTCTAGATGAGCGCGTTTCTCTCCGCAAGGAGATGAACGTGGTATATTTATTTTCTCAAATCCGTTTCAGAGTGAATGAGAAATTAGCTCCAAAGTGTGGTGTTTTGATAAACCTGAATGTGTATGCAAAATGTAGGAAGTGTTTGCCCCACATGGAAAAAATGTTGAAACTAATTGAAATTTAAATAAGCCAAATTTGGGATTGGGCTTAGGCCTAATTGTAAAGTCTAATTATTTTTTTTACAAAATGGAATCTTGGATTGGGCCTTTAATTTTGGGCTATTAAATGGGTGGTTAGTTTTTGAATTTAAATTAAAAGTTAGGTTTTTTTCCAAAGGGTTGCATCTATTTTTAAAGGGTTGCATCTGTTTTTCAAAGAGTTGCATTTGTTTCTAAAGGGTTTCAACTTAAAACCAACAGACATAACTATTCATGTGAACCATTGCAACCTATTGGAGTGGATGTGTCTATTGGTGAACAGACACCATGTGAACCACTACAACCTATTGGAGTGGATGTGTCCAGTGTGAAGAGACACATATAAATGGTTATGTCCAATGATGAAAAGACACACCCAATCCGAAAAGGCACATTAATTAAAAACTATTTTTTAGTTTTTTCCAAATGGTTGCACCCAATCTGAAAATGCACCTTGTTGCCTATAAATACCCCCCTTTGGATCATTTGCAATTTATTTCATTTTTCAATTTCTTCTATCTCCCTCTCTAGACTTGAACCCAACCCAAGTGGGTTCAAACCATAGGTTAAGTGGTCCGAACCACTTAGACCCTAATTCAATTTCATCGAGCCATATTAAGATTGGTCCGAACCATTTGGTTCGGATTGCACCCAATTCAGCATTTATATAGTATAGATGCATTTTTGAGTCAGAGAAAGTATTACACGAAGGAGGTTTGCCGTATCCACGAGTTTGTAATGCTACTACTGGTGGATATAGACCGTTGTATCCTGGGAGATAGACCCCACTGAGTCCGTTAGCACCATAGTAGGGCGAATCTGTCTTAAGGACATAGTATCCAATACTAGCCTCGGTCCAAGTTCATTCCTTGTATATTATTATTATTTTATTGTTTTTTTTTTTTGCATATTTAATTAAATATAGAGTTGCATATGTAATTAATGATTTCTTAGCATATTGTTAATTATCACATGACATATTAGTATAAGGTTTGTTATATCTTAAATGTCACATGAAGCATATATTTTTCCAACAGGTTCAACAGTGTTCGCAGTGGGTTTGTGGGGTTGTTTTGCGGTGGTTTAATATGAATTTTTGTGAGTTTTCAACCAAATAGAGAGGATTGTGGTTCTATAGGTTGAGGTGGCGGTAATGGTGGTGACGGAAGTGGGTGGTGCTGGGTTTGTGACAATGGTGACGGTGTTGACGGAAGTGGGTGGTGGCGGTGACCGTAGTGACGAGGTGGAGAGAATCACATCAACTGCAATTCACATTAGGTGTATCAGTAGAGTTGTTTGGTGTACCAGAAAGACGCGAAGAAGAAGATGAATAGTGTTTGTAAATATATATACGTATATGTGTATATAAACAGAAGAGAAAAAAGATGTGTTTGGGTGCAACAGCAAGTTAAGGTCGTGTTTGGGTTGTGTTTTGGTGTAATGGCATAATAAAGGGTTATAGAGTCATTTCATACTTATAAGGGCATTATAGTCATTAAATCATATATTGTGCTCACGTCGTATTTTAACGGCGAGTTTCAACCGGTGCCGTCGCCGGATGGAGTCATCTTCAACAAAAATGTATAGTTCAGAGGGTTTTTTGTAATTTTTGTAATTCAGGAGGACTTGTTGCTAATTAACCAATAGTTCAGGGAATTTTTTGCCTTTAACCCTAATAATAATAATAACAACAGATTACAAAAGTTTCATTTCTTTTTATGTCGTTTTGGTGGCATAAGTGGCAAGCCAAGGACTGCAAATTCTTTTTTTACAACAAAAGACTCGAAATTCCTTACTTTGTTCTAGTGATATAACTCGCTAAATTATTCACAAATGAAAAAGACTGTCAAGACTTGCTTAATTCTAAGCAAGTGGTTAGAAATGTTGCTCTTGAACTTGTGAAAAAATAGCAGAATATTGGGTGGTTATATTTAAAGGTAGTCTGGTAAAAGATATTGTAAGGTTGGTCTTGAGCTTAGACTCTCTATTATGTTCCTTGTTTCATTTTCAATCTGATAGCACACAGCTTCGACCAAAGCTGTTTACATTATTTCCTTAATATTTTGACATGTAACATAAGGTCGATTATCATCGTCATCCACTACGTAAGGACTATATATTATCAACTACAGTTACATCTTCATCTCTATCAAACTGCATATATTGTCAACATTTTTAACAAAATAAATATTAATATTAGCAAGAAAATTAGCTTAAAAAATTATTTTATAATATATTAGTTAAACATGATACTTCTGATTGTGACCTTATTAATTCATTTAAAATTTATCATTTTCACTATAATAAAGAAAAGACATAGTTTTAGAATATACAAGAGTGTGAAATATTGGAAGAGAACAAATTGTACATAGGTGTTAAATGACTTGTAACGTAAGATAGGTTATCATCGTCATCAATTACGCAAAGAATATCATTATCATCAACTATAATTGTATCTCCATCACTATCAACCGCATTGCCAACATGTTTAACAAAAGAAATATCAATATAAATAGAAATCAAACAACACAATTAGGTTAAAATTAGCTTTAAAAAATCATTAAATTAAAAAACTTCATTTTACAATATGATTTATTAGTTAAACATGATATGTTTGATTGTGAACATGTAAATTTATTTTGAAATTATGGTGTTGACATTTATCATTTCATTATATTAAAGAAAAGAAATAGTTTTAGAATGTATAATATTTACAAATGGCAAATTACAAAAAATCCCCTCTACTTTCAATTTTTGGCAAGAAACTCCCTTATTGAAAAAAATTGACATACCCCATCTCCCGAACCATTTGATTTGTTGCAAAGTGATATTAGTATGATGAAAATGCCCCTTAATATAAATTTAAAAATTGGTTTCTCTTAATATAAAATTAAAATTAATACGAATAACTTGTTCGCCATAGCAGTGTTAAAATTTGTAAGAAATAGAAAATTCCTTGGAACTATTTATAAAATGTTCTTAAAATATACAAATAAAACCTAAATGAAAATCGACAACCTAAATTTTCTTAAATTTACATTAAGCGGCATTTTCGTATTATAACTTCACTTTAATGGTGTATATTTTATAAATTTTTCTGAAAGTTATATTTTTAAAAATTACAAAAGGAAAAAAAAAAAAAAAATTTAATTTGATAATAAAGGACATTTGCATCATTATAACATCACTTTGCAACAAATTAGATACTTAGGAGAGTTTTATGCTGATCACTTTTGTCAGTATGAATTACTATTTTTTAGCAGATGCAAGTCGGTGTTTAAAATGCAAGGAATACCTTACATATGTGGGTCAGTATGAATTACTATTTTTTAGCAGATGCAAGTCGGTGTTTAAAATGCAAGGAGTACCTTACATATGTGGGTCATTAGTCAAGATCACGCAGGGGTGGGTTTGCCCTTCGTTTGCATGTAAGCGCTCCTATGTTCGAATGTAAATTGTAAAATGTTTTTCAAAAAATATTTTTTATTTTTTATTTTTTTAGTGTTTGATTATCGAAAAATATTTATAAAGAAAAAATATAAAAAATTAACAAAAATAATTTACTCATTTTATTCATTAATTTTTGACAGGTTGTTATTTTACACAGCCTGATGAATTCAACCTTATTCTTTATCTAGATCTTGCCAAACACTAAAAAAAATAAAAAATAAATAACTTTTAATCTTTTTCAAGAAAAATCTTTTACGCCAAAATAATTGAAGCAATAATCCCACACAAAAATCTGATGGTATGATTTTTTAAAACTGGTGGGGGCTTATTTCATGGTCGGGATTATTGGTTTTGAATCAATATCACCATTTAACATCTAAATAAATGTATCAAAAATATGTAAATTTTGTTTTAGCTTTTTTTTTCGTCCTCAAATAGTAATTAGCGGAATCAATAGTACTTTTTCCTAAATAAGACGTAGTTTGGAGTGGAGACGTGTTATCTTATCAAACAAAAATAATAATAATAATAATAATAATAAAGGTAAATTATCTTCTTAGGATTTGGTAAGTATATATACAGACCACCCTCTTATTTGTTAATTTATATTTACTTTGTTCATTTATAATTTTATATATATATTTATTTATTGTACTCCATTTATAATAGAACCTTTCTTGGATAAATAATTTTAGTGGAGTTGTGCATGTATCATCAATAAGGAAAAAAAAATAATAATAGAATGACATTAGGAGATATTAGAACCTATATTATTATTATTACTTATTTTGATAAGTTAACATGATTCCGCTTATTTTGGCTTAAATAAGACTCGCGTACTTTATGGAATGAAAATTTTTAATAAATAATTTTTCGTGAAAGTATCCCCCTCAACACAAGTCATGATAGGGGAATCAAAAACAATTTTCTAAATTAACATCGAATTTGTCGTGGTTAGTGATTCTTATCAAATGTTAAATAATTATTTTTTTAGAAATTGTTTAAATAAATGAGGTGGACAAAAATATGTCAAATTTAATACTTATTCGGAGTTAATTATCCAATCTCTTTATCATTATTTAAAAAAAAAAAAAAAATAATAGAATAAAATTTTTAAAATTTTTTACTCCGTAATACTTTTACATTATTTATTTATTTGAAAGGTTCTAATATCTCCACCGACGGTCATCCCGGACTTCCGTGTAATTTTCATAATGTTATCTCCTGATTGTACAGGATGATGTGGTCCCACCTAATAATTTTTCGGAAACTGTTACCACCCCGACCAATCATAATCTTGTGCAAGAATTGCTGCGATTCAGTCTGGAGGTAGTGAAAATTATGGAACCACTCTTTGCACTACTAACGATCGCCTTGGCGATTACTGCAACGGCCGCCACCGATTACGTCCGACCACAGCCTCGAAAAACCCTACATTTTCCATGGAATCCAAAGCCTTCTTCTCATCCCCAACAGGTAACTTTATATGTATACTGGTTTTGTGTTTAGTTTTGTATTATCTATGCCCAGTTTCGTTTCTAAGAAAATTTTAGAAAAAAAAAAGTGGAATTAAATTCCGAATCTTATAGGATCTATCATGATTTGGGACAGACGAAAATATAAACCACTTTCTAAACTGAGCTTAGCAGAAGTTCTTCTGAAATCAAGACAAATATAAGTAGTGAGATTTAACTTTTTGTTGTTATTAATATTATTTATTTTTATTTTTATTTAATTTTTTTTGTTTTGGTTTTTCCCTAATTTTCTCAGCCTCCAAATGAAGTGCTGAGCAAAAGGCTAGTAATTATCATCCTAGTTGGCTTGATTAGGTTTGATGAAATGTGTATAAATTATGTTTGATGAAGTCTGTATCTGCTTTTTATGTATATTTAATGTTTAATGTTTGATGTTAAAGTAGTGGGTACCGCGTAGTATTAATGGATTTCCCTCTAAATGGACTAAAAAGTATTGAAGACAAAGCCACCTTTTTTTTATATATATATATATTTGTACTACTTTTTATAAGTAAAATATTTGTTTCATACTGAATTATAGAATATATTATTGATAAATTTCAGTTCTGGTTCTTTCTAGTTCCAACTGAATCTAGTTGAAGATTAGAAAGTTTTGGTTGGGTAGAATGCAGAATGTGATTATTGCTTTTTGAAAGAAAGAGACGTCAGAATTGTTTTGCTCATAGTTGCATGCGAGGTAGGTGTGAGAGCTTGATATACTTTGTTGGGCATATTCCTAACAGCTTAAGCTTTTGGGGCAATCAATAGTCAAACATGGTATCAGAACCTTGGTTCTGGAGGTCCTGGGTTCACGTCTCCATGTTTGCATTTGTATCCCCCTTTGGTATGCAAGGTTGCACTCTATTTGATATGTTTGCCTCTCCACGAGCAAGTCTGGTTGCACACGAGAGGGCATTTTCCCTTCAGTTTGATTCATAGGTTGGTGTGCAAGCTTTTTACTCTGTTTAGTTTTGTTGTTTGCTTGCCTCTCCACTTGCGGGTGAGGGTCACTTCTTGTATTCTTCACTTAATATTAATAATTTGTGTTAGGAATTAGGACTAAATGGTTATAAGGATTTGTGTTGCTAACTATTCAGAGTTTGCGAGAAGCATTTATAATGATAATGGCAGAATATCAAGAGTGAATCTAGTGTTTTAGGAGTCATCCTTTTGGTTCGTTCCTCACCATTTTAAGCAACCAGTCAGTTCATCTTCTGTCCTAGCTGGAATCTTGTATGCCTGTAGACGTATAGTGATGAAAATAGACGTTTAGTTGCTTTAATTTATATAAGCTTTTTATCTGTGATCTCTTCTAAAGGTGTGGATTGAAAACTTGAGTTCCTTACTGCCATGGATGAGTTAATTGTGATCGATATGGATGTATTCATGACTTGAGTCAGTATAGTTGTCTTCTACATTGGAAATAAATTTTATTCTCATCTTTGATTTGGAAATTGTCTTTGAAAAATTCGCTGCACAAAATGACCATTGCAGGTCCACATATCTTTGGCGGGAGATAGGAACATTCGAGTCACATGGATCACTGATGATCGATCTTGTCCTCCAATTGTTGAATATGGAACGTCACCAGGGATATACAACTCAATAGCTCGAGGAGAGAGCACCTCTTACAGTTATCTATTATATAGCTCAGGAAAGATACACCACACTGTCATTGGGCCGCTGGAACATGGCACTGTTTACTTCTACCGCTGCGGAGGACAAGGCCCTGAATTCCAGCTAAGGACCCCACCATCTCAATTCCCGATTACTTTTGCGGTGGCTGGTGATCTGGGTCAGACTGGCTGGACTAAATCAACATTAGACCACATAGACCAATGCAAATATGATTTGCATCTGCTACCTGGAGACCTTTCATATGCTGATTATTTGCAGCACCGATGGGACACGTTTGGTGAACTGGTGCAACCACTTGCAAGTGCTAGGCCATGGATGGTTACACAAGGGAACCATGAACAAGAGCACATACCATTCCTTACGGATGGTTTTGAATCTTATAATGCTAGATGGAAAATGCCATTTGAGGAAAGTGGATCAAGTTCAAATCTTTATTATTCTTTTGAAGTTGCAGGGATTCATGTTATTATGCTTGGTTCATATGCGGATTTTGACACGGCTTCTGATCAATATAGCTGGCTGAAGGTAAGTTGGTTTTTGTCATTTTTCCTGAATTTAAAATGTCTTCCTTGTTTTCATTTACTTGAGTGATATAATAATTTTAAAATTCACTAATGGATCAGAGAAAGAGACAAAAAACTTATGCTTGATCACGCCCTTTTTTCTTACTCTAGAAATATCAGAATCAGTATCTCAAAATTATTAAAAGAGCATTCTTTGTAATTATTTTGGATTTGTGATACGTATACTGTGATTCTTCACCAAAAGAAGCAATTGAAACGAGAAACTTCTTGGTTTTTTTATTTCTCTTTCTAAGACATGGGTTTCTTGACATACCAACCAGGCAGAGATCAGGCTCATCAGTTGGAAACTGCTGTGTGAAGGAAACACACAGTCATTGATGGCATCATGTATAACTTATCAAAAAATAAAAATAAAAAATAAAAAATTGATGGCATCATGTATTATATTCATTTTATGGGCATATCTTAATCTGATTTGGTAGCTGTCCTCAGTTTCAAGCAAGGGTTTTACAAAGTAAAGTCACGGGGAGCTCAATTCCAATATATGATACAACCCCCCTTGTTTAATGTTAATTATGTTCTTAATTAAGTTGATTTGTCAAAAGATTATTATGTGTGACACAACTAAAGTGGACTCCCAGTCATTGTATCACCTATAAGATCTCTCTCCATTTTTACTTCAGGCCCAGAGCAGTGTTAGTAAATAGGTGTCATCTGCAGTGCCTAGGGGCCATCTAGGGAACAAAGTGAGGCACCTGAGCAGTCACTTTGTTGGGTTCTCAAGCTTTTTGGTTATAAATGTTCCAATTTTGAAGTGATATGGTTCCTCAGCTATCCTTGATAACAATATTCTTTGGAAAATTACTAATAAAAAAACAAAAACAAAAAATGACAACTCTTTTTGGACGAGTCAATGTGCCGAAATGATTTTAGGACAGATTATGTATCGGTTTTTGCTGAGTGAAATTTTTGACAATCTAAACAAGTTATTACAAGAAATGTTAAATAGCTTAGAATCATGTTATTACACATCTTTTCCCTATGCATTGTATGGAAGAATCCTAGGTTGTATCCATTTGCTACTGATATTAATTCATTTTTCAATGGTTAATGTACAAAAAGACAAATCCTTAATAACAATATTCTTTAGAAAATTACTTGTAAAAAAAAAAAATAAAATAATATTCTTTGGACAAGAGTCAATGTGCTGAGATGATTTTAGGACCCAGATTTTGCTAAGTGAAAATTTTGGCAATCTAAACAATTTATCACACATCTTTTCCCTATGCATTTTATGCAAGAATCCTAGGTTGTATCTTTTGCCCAAGGATTGACCCAGAGGGGGAGTAAATATGGTCATTGGCAAACGATGGAACTTTTTAGCTTCTCTAAACTTCTCATGCTTGTCTCTCTATCTTGCTAAGTAGACATTTCTCTTAGACTTTCAAGGGTCACACAAAAACCCTTTTTCAATGAGCACAGTATAGAGTACAAACTATATTCCTATATGGACAAGAAATGGAAATTAAAATTTTCTTTCCTTTAGAGCAAATGATGTATCAATGATGAATACTCTTCTCGAGTGGGTTGAAGTGTAAAACTCTCTCTACACGACGAATGTATAACAATGAGCTTAATACACTTGATGAGTAGGTTGATTTAGCAAATGCCATTTCATTTCATAATTTGAATCATGGGTTCTTCGACTACTTTTGAAGAGTCCATGCAACATAGACCTGAGCCTAGCCCAAGCCTGATTTCGTTTTATTATTAGTAATATACTGTTATTACATAATATGTGAATATTAGCCGTAGATATCTAATCTGGCGGTTATTTTAAACTTGTTAAAAGTATCAAGCATCCTTTGTCTGAGAGAGAAAATTTACGAGAAGTAGAAGCTCTAGCCTCCTCCACCTCATGACGATTAAAGCATCAAAATCACTGCATAATTGCCCCACCACTCATTGCTCTCATATCACAAGCAACACTAGTCACCAGCCATCGTCTATCTATCACACACTCATGATGCTGATCTCACGAGCGTAAGTGCAAAACTAATCACGAGCCATCTCATATCGATGCTTCTGGCGTCATAAGATTGGAAGTTTTGCGAGCCATGTCCAATGACCTGGAGGTCACGGGTTCAAATCACTGGAAGGGGTAAGTTTGAGTACATCCGACCCTCCCTCCCCAGACCCTGCAATGGCAGGATCCTCGTGCCCTGGGCTATTGCTTTATACATTATTTTTTTCCCTGTTCTCTCTCTCTCGATACAACATGTTTATGATTTTGGTTGCAACTATAGAATCATTTATAAGATATCATGTAAATTTTTGTGGTTCTTGTGTAATATCTAATAAGAGAGATATATAGCATTGGTTTGAGTTGTTTGCTTTACAGATCTTTTTTATATAAATTTGATTAAATTTTTGAGAAATTTTCTTCTCTAATTTTATTTGATACTGGAACCGAGCAACCAGTTAACCTGACTCTAATCCATCACGTTGAGCTTCAGTTAGACCCATCGCATTAGAGGTCATGTTGTGCTCGGGCTTGGGCCAATAATTCTGTATTCCAGTTTGAGCTTGGGTTGACTCCTCAACTTGCCCGAGTTGAATCCCTTCTTGGTCATGTTGATGCATGTTGGTATGTTCCTGCAGGAAAACTGCAATAGACCTAAGGTTGTTAGTGATGTGTGTAACGTGTACATAAAGATTATAAATAGAAACATCAGAATGAAGAATTATTTGATTAAACTTTTTAATTATATTAAAATAAGAAGTGGGGCCTTTCAAGATCATAGGGTTGTTTTCTTGGGTGAATCATGAAAACCATGCACTTCAAATATAATTCTGGTATCCTGCACATAATTTGAACCTCACTAAGAGGCTTGAGCCCCAAAGCTTAATCTTTAGGCGTGAAGTTTTGATGTTTCAGTTATGTACATGTAAATTTTAAGTTCTTGTCTATTCTCATTTTGATCTCCCCTCCCCCCAATAGGGCAAAAGGGACAAAATGTAAGAAGATAAAAGTACATGGAACTGGGGGAGCAGTTTAATTCTTCATTTGAGCAATAGTTATTTTTTTTATTATTATGCAGTACTTTCCCTTATCAATGTGACAAGAGTCCCTTTTCAATCTTCAACTGTAGGCTGATCTTTTAAAGGTGGACCGGAAAAGGACACCTTGGCTAGTTGTATTATTTCATGTGCCATGGTATAACAGTAATAAGGCTCATCAAGGTGAAGGGGATGGGATGATGGAAGCCATGGAACCATTGCTTTATGCTGCTGGTGTGGACATTGTGCTTGCTGGCCATGTGCATGCTTATGAACGCTCGGTATGCCTGTACTGGTTTATCTTTTGTCTTTTCTATAATTGGTGGAACTTGACTTTTTTTATGGCCATCTTTTCAACAGAAACGTGTCTATAATGGTAAATTGGATCCTTGTGGTGCTGTCCACATAACAATCGGTGATGGAGGAAACAGGGAAGGTTTAGCACACAAGTATGAGTCATCCATTTAGTTTGCTTTCTTAACCGCTAGGTTAATATATAATATTATATATATGTATAGATTAGTGATGCCTGCATGAATCAAGATTTTACTCGTTTATCCCTTTATTGCATGATACAAAGTGTGGATATCTATAATGCAGTAATTATGGTTCACTGAAATGTTATTAGCAACTAATCTTAGGCCATCATCAAGTACCTGCAAATTGATTGACAGGTATAAGGACCCACAGCCAGAGTGGTCAGTCTTCCGTGAAGCAAGCTTTGGTCATGGCGAGCTCAAGATAGTTAATGCAACTCATGCGTTTTGGAGTTGGCACAGGAATGATGATGATGAACCAGTGAAGTCTGATCAGATCTGGATACCCTCTATAGTCAGTGCAGGATGCCTCGCTGAGAAGAGCCACGAACTAAGGAAGATACTTCTGGCACCTTAAAACTGGTAATGCAGATTATGCCTGCTATGAACATTCTGATGCAATTTCTTCCTAATTTCTATGTAAATATATAGGGGGACAATCTATCATACTTGATGCATCATATATATGCTATCTGAATCAATATAAATTTGCATCTGTGTTCGAGATACAATGATGAAGTGGAGCTGTCTCTAAACATGTCTGCTTAATGTGTTGTAATTTTTCCGAGGGCCGGAATATGTAAAATATATTATGAAGGAAACAGCCACGAGCTTTGTTTGGTTTGCTTGCAACTAGTATCCTTGCATGCATTCAAACTTGTGTTTTATAATGTTGGATTTTAAATCAGTCACATCAGCATCTGTAGTGTTTGTTGGTTTGTTAGACTTTTATCTGTATATTCAGGTAAAAAACTGTGTTCTCTGTGAAAGAATGAAGATTGTATTTTGCAGGAAACTTTTAGGTTTTAACTGAACGGTAGGATTCACCTGTTAACTTTGTGGCTATTGCCTTCCCCCCACTCTAGCATTTGTGAAACTAAAATGTACAAGAGGAGAATCATTAAAAAAACGTATGAAAAAGAATATCTGAGTTGTGCATTTAAATGTTATTTATCAAAGATATTATGAGAGATGAGATGACACTTTATTTGTTTATGTATTTATTTTTGTTTAAATATATTTTTTAGCCTAGCCTGTGGGTAAGCTACCCACATAAAGGATGAACCTAGCCAGACTCCCAGTGGTAGAAGATTGGACATGAAACCAAATGGGTAAAGCCCAGCCGGTACAAACCCACCTCTCTAAAGGGGAGGTTGTGGTTCAAGCCTCGGTATAGGCATGGGTGTGTGAGTTTGCTTAACTTTCTAAAAAAAAGAAAGATTAGACAATGATCGTTAATCAAACAGCAAACTTTATTCTTAGGAAATCCCATTTATTATTATTATTATTATTACAATCGTTAATTTTTGTCTATCAGGGGACTTTGGAGGTCTAAATGCCGTAGGTTGCACTTGGCAACCACTGTTAAGAGTTGATATGCTGGGGATTAAACAAACTTGAATTGATTAGCAGGCCTGACTTTGTATATAAATTGCAGGTATATCGAATGAAGACTGCTTAGGAAGAACAAGAAATGTTTAAATTGCAAGGTGTAATTGCAACAACTGTCTACTATTATATTTTACAACATAGAATCGGTGTCTTGAAATTAAAATATATATATTTGATAAGTGGATTTGAAAAAGGAAAAAAAAAAAAAAGAACTAAATTTTCTTTAATTCCAAGGCACTAATTTCATGTTGTCGAGCATAGCTGTACTTTAGTTTACACCAATTTGTGAATCCAAGCAAATACATCAAAGTTAGGGAGCTGGATTCAGTACTGTCAGTTGTTCGTGCTGTCCAATTTTCATAGCTCAGCTTCAGCAACGTCAGCGCACACTTAACCCTGGTTTTGGTTTTGTTCACCCACGGTTAAAAACCAAATTGTTTTAAAATTTTGAAGCCAATTTGTTTGAACCCATTTTCAAAAGTGGTCAAATAATTTCAAATTCAATCAAACCTTCATAAAATCCCTACTATCAGCAATTGTAGCCAAAAGACCCACAACGTTTCATTCACTTTCGGCGTCGACCCTTCCCCCAATTCCCTAACTCTGCAACTGCTCATCTTCCCCACTTTTCACGCACTGGACACAGAACACCACTTTTGCTTGGCCCAGATTTCGGTGGGATTTCCTCCCGCGAGATTGACACCCGCTGCTGTTCACTGTTACTTAATTTGCTGCCTTCCGTCTGTCTACTATTCCTAAATTTGCCACCTCCCTTCTGCTCACTGTTCCTAAATTGCCACCTTCCTTCCTCAACTGTTCCTTAATTGCCGCCTTCCTATCCCTAAACCAGGATTAAGTGGAGTGCTGACGTGGTCGAAGCTGGGCCATGCAAAAACTGAACAACACGAACAGCACCTATAGTTGACAGCAATGAATCGCAGCTCCCAAAGTCAGTGCCAACTAGGCCAGGATGGTTGGTTATGTGCTACCACCCACATCATTGTTGCTGCTTAGAATGGACTAAATTTATCAAGGCTAAATTTCACTTATCTCTCTTTAACTTTGTCTAAATTTTACATAAACCCCTTCAATGTTTCGTAATTTCACTTAGCCCGATAATGTTATTTTACCATTTTACCCATGAAATATTTGAACGTTCTTATTTCCTGCTGCTGACATTAGATTTTGTTTGGTAAAATTTAACTATTATAGGGGTGAAATCAGAAATATAAAATGACATCATTAATAGGTTGGTAATATGATGCGTTTTTTAGCATTATGGAGTACAAGAAGAAAGGATGTTGATCCGTCGCCACTATGTCTATGTTAATGAATTTGGCATGTCATTTGCAATCTACGGCATAACTATAGACAACTAAATTGAAGGTAGAACTCCCAGAGCATATTAAAACTCCTCCTAAGAATAGAAGGTTTAGGGTTTGAGCTCTAGTGCTACAAGTGTGACTTACTTGTAAAACAATAAATAAATAAAAAGTAACTGATTTATATTTCATATATTATAAGACTTACAAGGCAGAGTTTGATTACATCTACTTGCTCAATTCAAAATAAATTCTGCATTGAGATGATAACAAGAAAATACTGAATGTCAACTTTGCATCAAGTATACAGTGCGAGACGCAACACCAAGAGTTCAAAGTTGGCAATAGACACACTCCAGTGCACCGACGTCTATGTGGCAGCCGTGTTTAAATCAGTCAGCCACAGAACCGTAAATCAGCCACAGAACCAAGAAGGCCTCAGCATCTAACCAGGTAGGCTATTTAGTCTGGAATTCTCTTGGCCACCTGTGACTATTAACTTGAGACAAATTTCCTGCTGCAAGATCGGAATTATGCAAAATATGAGAGTTAATCCGTCTCACCAATTCTAAATCCAAGTATCCAAAGACCTCATTAGAGCAACTGTGGTCTTGTAAGTTCCATCAATGAGCTGGAGTCCTGTTCCTGATCTTTGTTTCCCCTCCAGAGAATTATCTGTTCATCCTTGAACAATATGGGAACACAAGGTACCAAATCCTAGATTGATGGAAAAAAACACACCACTAAGTTCTCAATAATCAGAACTTCTTGAAAACGATTCAAACATAAGCAGAAAAGAAAGGGAAAACAAAAGTGGAATCTGATAAAAGTCATACCTTTAGCTTCACACCTATCTTTTTGCAGTCATTGGTTCCCACATGAGTGCAGTCTAATCTCACAACATCTTCCGTCTTAAACGCCTCCCTTATTCTCTCCACTGCATTAACGTACACACCATTCCGGGCTGCAGAACATAAAAAATGCAACAGTCAGCATCTATATTAATACAGATCATGCATCCACATGATAAGAAAAAAATGTAACAATCAGCATCAATATCAATGCAGATCATGCATCCACACAACAAACACTTTGAAATGTAATAATTACTATAACAGGAGGTAAGAGCAATAATTCATCTTCATCTCACAAAATTCAAGATGACTCACTGAGTTTCATCAGAGGACGAGAGTTAAGTCCTCTATTTCTCATTTCCTTTGTTTCTTCAAATGTTAGGCCATCAGCGACATTCTTCACAAGCTTTGGATATATCGGTGCATATGGCTTCCACAGCATAAGAGGAATGACTGGTCTGTTATTGGGATCATAGTGTCGACCCCGATACAGAAGAAGGATATTAATCTGGCGGTAGATAATTTTCCCACCGGATTTGTCCTATGAAGACACTACTATCTGGATCAGTTAATATTCTTGGAACACAAATGAGTAATCAGATATACAAAATTCAGACAAGACAGATACTACATAGAGGTTAAACCTCAAGATGGAAGCAAACATTATCCATGTCGATAGTTGGCACTCCCAAGCATTTGATCCTCACAGCTTCAGCTCTCTTCCAGTAGTTGTGGATGTCTTCCAGCATGTTGTGAGTTACTCCCCCCTTCCCTAACAACATAAATCTCACATTTTACTTGAAGATGTTGAAGCCTGAGTCCAACTCAAGAACATCTATGCCAAATACAATTAGTGGGGCCCTGAGCTAGGTAGAATGCCCATGTTGTGCCAATTCCACCCAAAAGGTAATGGGTTACTCGTACAACACGTCCTTGTCCAATGCCCAAGGCTGCGTAGCAGGAGCAACTTTTAATTTATTTTGAGCCCAAACGATCAATAAACGTATATTTACAAATAATCACTTCAAGATTTAAACTGGCATATAAATTGGGCATACTTAATTTTAGTATGCCCACATATGTTTTAAATTAACAGTATATTTGTCATAATGTTGATTCTGCTCCTTGTTGTGTGCACAGAGAGACTCTGTTCTTCCCCTGTCAACAATAAATTCCAACACAAATTTGATTGGCATCTGAAAAATATTGATTAATAACTCCCATCTTTATCAACATAAATTATTGAAAATTTCAATCCTTTTCATCTGCTTAAGCACGCTAGTTGACTTGGAAAATGTCATGGAAGACTTGCAGAGGCAGATTCAGAGAGCGAAACAGTCCAATGAAGAAGTTTCCTACTAACCTTTCTCATGGACCAGCACTAGGAAGACTTGACTCCTTGATACTGCAGTCGTATTCTTGCCTCCTTGATACTGCAGTCATATTCTTGGCTTAGAGAAACATAAATTTCAATTCTTTTTAGGTTTGCCTTAGAGAAACAAAAGTCGTATTCTTGTGTCAATCACATAAAAAATGGTAACACCAGATCCCTTTACAAGAAAATGTTGCTGATGGGGAGAATTTTAGTTCCTTAACTAATTTTCGCTATTATCAGTATCATAACACCAGAATTTTCTTGTAATGGTGATGCCCATTTCACAAATTGTTTAGAATCAAACTGTGAAGCTCTTATTAAATTGAAAAATGGTCTGAAAGATCCCGAGAACAAGCTTTCATCATGGAGTGGGAGCAACTGTTGTCAGTGCCGGGGGATCAGGTGTGCTAATAGGACTGGAGTTGTCACCGTAATCGATCTTCACAACCCATTTTCACCAAGAGTTGAACAGTTGCTTCCACGCCATGATGAAAAAATCAATGTCAATTCCAATTGATTTCTCCAGTAGCAGAATCATAACTTGGTAAAAATGGGTTGTGAAGATCGATTACAGTGACAACTTCAGTTCTATTATCACACCTGATCCCCCGCCACTGACAACAGTTGCTTCCACGCCATGATGAAAGCTTGTTCTCGGAATCTTTCGTCTAAATTCAATAAGAGCTCCACGGTTTGATTCTAAATAATTTGTGAAATTGGCATCACCATTACAAGAAAATTCTGGTGTTATGATACTGATCAGATGCCAATCAAATTTATGTTGAAATTTTATTGTTGATGGGGGAAGAACAGAGAGTCTCTATGTGCACACGACAAGGAGCAGAATCAACATTATGATAAATATACTGTTAATTTAGAACATAGTCGGGCATACTAAAATTAAGTATGCCCAGTATTTTGTAGAATTTGATTATCTCAAGCTTTCAACATTAAAGATCAATAAAGTTACAAGAATTTAAGCAGCTGAATCTTGCAATTATTTCTGCAGCACAATAGTAGAGCACATATCAAATATTAGAGTTGAAAATAGAAAATTTTAACATAAGATTCACTTGTTACTGGAAAATGTCAAAGCATAAAGCTCTCTTCAATGTAATTTAAACATGTTCCCAAAGTCTATCGAAGTACATGAGCATGTAGATGGAATAATATAAACACAGGAATAGTATGTAGAATGTAACTTCTCGAGCGTTTAGAACTTCGTGATTATAATAAAGTTTATCAAGTAAGCAGCCTGAGCTAGCAATTGTTCCCAAAGCTTGAGCATGTATTTAGTACCAGAGTTCAAAACAGAGGATTTTGTAAATCATATATATAAACACACATATACATACATATTCATACGACACATATGTACAAAAGTATCAATTGGGTAACTTAATAGTGATGACTATTTTCACTTAACAATTGCCACTTTTCATCAACTAGAACCCAAAATGGTATCAATAAAATCCAAATATTAATACACAAAATGGTATTAATGTTACATACACAGAGATACATACATAAATATATATAAAGAGAGAAGGAGGGATACCCAAATTCATTTGTCTAGAGCAATCGCTGTGCCGGTAACGTTCTACAAGCTGAGCAATTTCTTCCTCGGAGAGCGGTTCACCCAGAACAGCATTTCGGTATTCTGCTACCTTGGCTAAATCAATGGATTGTTGGGCCGGAGCAGAAGTCCCCGTCCATTTCCGGTCGAGGCGTCCCGGTCCAAAGGGAGAGAACCTGGGCTGTTCACGGAACCCGATGGGCTCTACAGAAGGATTGGTTTCAGAGTATGAGTACCTGAAATCAAAAGGTAGATCCGATTTTCCTGGAAAATTCTGGTCTTTCCGGGAATCCAATGAATCCTGAGTCTTCTTCTTGGATTTTTTATTTTTTATTGGAAGCTCGGTCGTCTTCTTGGATTTGAGGGTATTGGAAGTAGGAGAAAATGGAGGGTCGTAGGTGTCGTCAGATTGAGAATGAGATACGCTTAGAAAACGGGAGATATATAGAAGTGGTGGTAGTGGATGTAGATGAAAGGAGATGTTTGGGACTATAATTAGGGTTAGGGTTTGTTGAATTGGACCACGCCATGGAAAGAGCTTCAGCATCGGCAGATGGAGGCGAGGCAGAAAGGCTGGTTTACTTGAACAAAAAAAAAAATTCTTGGGGTTATAAATTGGAAGAGGGGATGGCACGGGTTGGAGCAGAATCCTCTCCTGTGGAACAGTATAATCTGTTCCCTCCTGTTCTGTTCGCACTGTTCATGCACTGTAGCGGTGGTAAAAAGGGCCAAACAGGGTATACACACATAGATACATATACAAACAATACATACCCACATATACGAAATTCCCAAAATTAAAACTCAGGTTTAAGCGGTAAATCGGTAAATTGGAAATTCTGGAACAGATTTAGCGTCTCTTCTTCTAAGCTTCTTTCTTGTTTTTTCTTCTTCTCTCCCAATTTTTCTTCCTTCTTTCCAAATTTATAATTTCCGCGCCTCTTCTTCTAATCTTCTTGCTTCTTCTTCTCTCCCAATTTTTCTTACTTCTTTCCAAATTTACAATTTCTTTCCAAATGTTTGGTTGAACATCGGAGAAGAGGAATCTAAGTGACGAATCACCTCTTCTAAATATGTAATTTTCTTTCTTCTTTTTCTCTCCCGATTTTTCTTCCTTCTTTCCAAATTTACAATTTCTTTCCGAAGGTTTGATTGAACATCGGAGAAGAGGAAGCTACAATGACGAAGGTATAGCGCCTGTTCTTAATCTTCTTTCTTTTTCTCTCCCAAAATGTAGAAAGAAATAAATTGGTCTTTCCTACATTGTCCCAGCTTTCCTTAATTTTGTTCTTTCCAAAATTACAATTTCTTTGGAAAGTTTTGATTGAACTACGGGAAAGAGGAAGGTGTAGTGTCGTGTGGTTGATTTAAGGCTGAGGAAGACGAAGCTACAGTGTATTGGTTTTGTAAGTGAATTTGTGAATCATATGATATTGTGTTTCATTAGTTTTGTTTGGTTATTGTTGAAGTGTTATCAAATTGTGAAAAATTGAATCAGAAATTGTGAAAATTATATTATTAAATTGTGAAAAAATTGTTATATTCTGCATTATATGTTATGTTTTAAAGTTCCAATTTATGATGTTAGAATAAAATTTCCATTGTATTCCTGTAATGCAGTGTTTTATTCGTATTAAATACTACAATATATTTGGGATATTATGTATAATAAGAAATGGAGGTTTTACATTTCCAATTTTAATATGTCAGAATAAATTTTCCATTTTATGAAATGTAAGTTTCCATTGAGAGTTGTGTTTGTTCATTATAAATAACTTAACATGGTTGTAATGTTTTTCAAAACAAGCCGAAGACCTTCCCATCATTTCCCACAAACTAATGCTCCCACATTTCATCATTGTCAGTTACAGAAGTGGGAAAAGTAAGGAAACAAATAAACAATGAACCAAAAAAAAAACCTCTTGACTAAATTAGCTATATATACATATATATTAATAAAAGAGTGAAGGAGAACCAATTCAGATTCTTTTCACCACAACCTTCTGTTATTGATGGTTGTAATAGTGATTTGGATTTGAAGCGCCCATCTTCTTATGTCTATTGACATTGATAGTTGGCTTGTTCATGTCCTTTTGACCCTTTATTTCTATCTTCCCCTTTTTCTTCATCTTTGTCAAGAAGTGATGACTGGGTTTTGAATTAAAAAGTCACTGTGTCACTGTGTGTGTGTGAGAGAGACAGAGAGAATGGGTTCTCTGGGACTTGAAGTTGCAAAGAAGGCAATGTGGCTCTATCCAAAGTTCATGGGTTTTAATCCTTGTGAGAGATGGTGGCACTATGCTTGCTACTCCAATAGATTTGTCTATGTCTTTGGGGTATGTATCTTTCTTTAAAATAAGAGAAATTAACTATTTATTTCATTTTTTCTTCTTCTGATTATTCATTAATAACAATGCTATTGGGAGTGTTTTTTCTTTGATCATGGTGTTTGGATTCCTTTTCTTATTTTACTTAATTTACTCTGTTACCATCTATGTGGTAGCTTTCATGTTCTCTGGTTATTTTTATTATTAGCATTATTGTTATTATTTTTTATGTATTTAGTTTTGAGTTTTGGGTAACAAATTATTCTCGTTTTTGTTCTAATCTGTTGGTATAGTTATCTTTGGCTAATAACATGTGCACTTTCTACAAATGGTTTAGTTTTTCCCTATTATCTCTTTAATATTTGTTTCTTGTTGGTTTGTCTTTGTTTTAATTTCTCAAATTAGTTGGGATGTTGTTTGGTTGAATGATTAGCTGCATCACACTACTACTCTTGGTTGCATGACATGGAAATGTTTTTCCAATTCCTGTTGTTGTTTCTTCTTATACCCCTAACTTAACATGGTTGTAATGTTGCTCAAAATAAGCCCAAAAAAGTTTGCAACTTCATGTTTGATTTGAAAAAAGTTAAATGAATAATTGAACACAATTGTTATTTTTATGAAAATAGAAGGTCCAAAAAGGTTGGAAGTGCATGTTTGACTTGGAAAAAGTAAAATAAATCATTTATGCTGTTAATTGTAGCAAAATTAAAATATGTGCAGTTGAGGAAGTTGGTTCCCTGCCCTGATACATTATACTATCTTGAACAATGTTAGTAGGTCAGAAAACATTTCCAATTAATAATCCATACCTGCAACACAGCCCTTCGTTCAAATTATTATTTTTTTATATTCTAGGTTTCTGATTTGAATTATTAGAATGGAAGAGGTATTAAATAACATCGAAGACACCACATATAAAGAAAATGCTCCTATTGCAGGGGCAGATGTCGTAAAATGGAAACAAAGAATAGGTATGAAGTTTGAAACTGAGGAAGAGGCATATGATTTCTATAATTCATATGCCGGTCGAGTCGGTTTTAACATCCACAAAGAGTATTTTAATAAGAGCAAGAAGACTGGTAAACTGTCATCGAGATTGTTAACATGCTGCAAAGAGGGCTTCAGGGGTGACGACATTCGGGACAGTAATATAAAGACTCCCAGGGCTGAAACACGAACTGGTTGCCCTGCTCGAATGCTTATACAAGTTTCCAAGTATACGTATAAGTTGGAAGTTACAAAATTTGTTGAAAGCCACAACCATCCACTGATGATTGATGAATGCATGCACATGCTGCTGTCCCAGCGTAGAATTAGCCGTGTTCAGGCCATTGATTTGGAATTGGCTTCTGATTCAGGAATAAGCCCTCGCAATTCATATAAGTTGATGGGAAGGCAAGCTGGTGGAAAAGAATCAATCGGGTACATGAAGTTGGATTTGCTAAACCATGTAAGGACCCGAAGACAAACTGAGCTCGAATATGGAGAGGCAGCATGGCTAATGAATTATTTTGAGACCCAGCCTTGTGAAGATCCATCTTTCTTTTATGCATTCCAATTGGATAGTGATCAAATGATCACTTACATATTCTAGGCTGATTCAAAAATGATAGTTGATTATTGCAATTTTGGAGATGTTGTAAGTTTTGACACAACATACAAAGTTGTACATGGCAACTGTCCATTTGGAAGTTTCTTGGGGTTGAATCATCACCGGGAGACCACTGTGTTTGGAGCAGCGTTCATGTATGACGAGACTGCAGAGTCGTTTGTCTAGTTGTTTGAAACATTTTTGAAAGCAATGTCCAGTAAAGTGCCAAAGACAATCTTCGCTGATCAAGATGCTGCAATGGGAAAGGCATTAACGCAGGTGATTTCAATTCAGATCGTCACTCTTTGCATTTCCTTTTGTATTATTACGTACATATATTACAGAAAATAATTTTGCAGGTGATGCCAAGGACAAAACATTATTTGTGTGTTTGACACCTAATGCAAAATGCACGGAAGCATCTAGGGTTCTTGTTTAGATGTGTGCAAGGCTTTAAGAAGGTGTTATCAAAATTAATGTTTCAAATTGAGGAGGAGAAAGAATTTACCAGGGAATGGAATTTAATGATAACGAAATATGGTGTTGTTGGTAACACGTGGCTTATAACTCTGTTAGGTTTGAAACATAGATGGGCCATGGCATTTATTAAACATGCCTGGTCCGCGGGTATCCACAACACACAATTGAGTGAAAGCTTCAATGGTTGCTTGAAGGCATACTTATCCAGGCAACTAATTCTTCCAAATTTCTTCACACACTTTGAAAGGCTGTTGTCCAACAAGCGTTATAAGGAGTATGTAGCCGAGTATGGGTTGCTCCACAATCTTCCTCAATTGAAAACAAACTGTAACATATTAGTAGAGGCGGCAAACCTGTACACAAAGGTTATATTTAATAGTTTCCAGGAGGAGTTCTTAGCAGTTGGTGCCAGTCAGAGGATCATTGGTTGCGGTCCCATCGAGGGCAACAGAGGCATCAGAAGATGAATTGTTATGTTCTTGTTGTAAATTTGAAAGGGAGGGTATTATGTGCAAGCATAGTTTGAAAATCCTAAAGGATTCCATGTTCGCTAATACATTACCTCATCGATATATATATTAAGAAGGTGGACTAGAAGTGCAAGAGATGGCAGCTTGGAGGAAAATCTTGCCGGTGAAGTGATTGCCGATGCTGATCCAAAAATTGAGGTTAGGAGACGTCACATGGTACTTTATCGTATTATGACTGAAATTTCGTCCATTGTATCGAAGGATAAGGACGGATACAATGATTTGTTAGTGAAAGCTATGGAGTGGAAAAAAATTACCCAATCAAGTTGTAGGCGTAGGTTTGCTGAGAGGAATGCAATTTATAGTGGTGGTAAAGGCAAAAAGCAATATCACGGGAGCAACATAAATACTGACAAAATCCCCAATGGCCTCAAGTGTAAAGATACACGGAAAGGAAAATTTAAGAGGTTAAAACCGACCATGGAGCTAAAGAGTCGCAATAAGACAAAATCAATGAAACGAACAGTTCAGCTTTAGGTACTTTTATCCCATTACTGTTTTCCAAGTAGTTTCATAAGTAATACCAGTTCTGTGTATTAAATTATGCATACTGACCGGTGTATGCCGCACCACCGTCAAGCTTGAGATTGTGTGGATTTTAAAGCGAGGGCCAAGAGTTTTACATTTATAGAAGCCACTACTACCCACTATAAATATAGCTAGGGCGAGTAGGGATCGTCCCAAGGGATTGTGAGGATCGAACAATGTCGTGGAATCGTTATTAGGGCTAGTAGGTCGAGTGATCAAACAATTGGTTGGTTGGTTGATTAGAAAACAACTAAATCAAACTAAGTGATAACAAAGAATGCAATTAAGAGTAAGTAAGAGAGAGAGATCTTGGGGTTTAGAGATCACCACCAAGCAATGCATTTCTATATCGTTGACAAGTGACTAATGAGGGCAAATGGTGTGTTGCAATATTGGTGTGTGTGTGTTTGGTTGATTCAATAAGTAAGGATGACTAGTTAAGCATGTATTGTCTAAACATTATGTGAAAGGCATAATATATCTAAGCAATGAAGTATATATTGTCTAAACAACATGTGAAAGGCACAGTAGATCAAAACAAGTCATTAATCCTTTCATTAAGCTCACAATCCAAATATAACACAAGGACAGAGACATATGCTACTTGCATTCAAAAGCTTGGATCATCAAACAACAAGCATAGATTGTCCTCCCATTTAACACTACACTACAACTACACTATATCTACACTACTAGCATGAAAATAAACTAGGGGAGAGGCATAATCCATCAAGGAATAAGTATGAACCATCAAGAGAATCACAAGAGCATTCCTTTAAGCACTATGTTTTGGCAATCTCCAAATCTATAGTATCAATACACATAGACATGCATCAATAACACAACATCTAGAGACAAGCACATGAACATCTATTCTAGCATACATAGACATATGGATAGAATGAAATGATCAATTAGAAGCATTAAACCATATAAATCATTGAATAAACAAGATCTATATATATCAAAGTGTCAAAACATTAATTGCAATACTAATCCCTCAATAATACACAAGATTAAGATATAGAAAGCATGCTTGGGGCTAACTTTAGGCCCAAGAGGATGTCTAGCCACTCATGGTGATGTTGCTCCAACCCTCAAGGGCTAATTCCATGGTTGAAATTTGCTTCTTGGTTGATGAAGAGTCTCCAATGGTGTCTCTAGCCTCCTCCTCCTCTAAACTTCCCCTCCAAGAGAATAAACCTTAGAATTGTGTATATGTCTCAAAAAGTGCATCATATTCCTTTTATAGGTATGTCAAGTGGCACACAAAATGAGCTGGGGTTGTGCAAAGAATATTCTCTAATGATTGGATAGAGGACGGATTGCACAAGCTGGAAATTTAACTTTTTCGCACTGGAGGAAGTTCGATCGATCGAACCTTGGACTTGGATCGATCGAACTGGCTGAGATCCATCGAACTTAGGCTGGATCTATCCAACTGGTTGAGCTTTTTGGGAAAAGACAAATCCGAGATATTTTGAGAGATATTTTTGGGAAAAGGACAAAAATGGTTAGTGAGTGGTACAGCTGTGGATAGGATCAATAATTTGAATAAGGACAAAAATGTTCGATCGATCCAAGGGTGGTGTTGGATCGATCGAACTTTTGGACTTTATACTTTTGGGCCAAGGCTTGGATCTATCTTGAAGTGCTGAGATCGATCTTTGTTCGATCGATCGAATCTTGAAGTTGGATCGATCGAACTTTGTTGCTTCCCACCATTGGTTTCATTTGCTTTCTTCTTTCTCCACTTTGCTCCTTTCTTTGTTTAATCCTAGAATTGCTTCAATTAAGCTCTTATTTGGCTGAGTTAGCTTATTTTTGGGATAAGTGCCTGAAAATGGAAATAATATGAAATCAATCTAAAATGGTAAAGTAAGATAGATAATGGTGCTAGAATGCCTAAACTTAAGGGGTTTAAATACGCACTTTTCTGTGCTCATCACACCCCCAAACTTAAATATTGCTAGTCCCTAGCAATGAACTAGAAAGTAAAGGAATGAAATAAACAACTATACAAGTATGAGTCTCGAAAACAATAAATGGATAACGCCACTTTCGTAGGGAACACGATTGCACTTAGCATATGCAACAAGCCTTTTAAACCCCTAGGTTACCCCTAGTGGACGAGTGAAGTCTCGTGAGGGTTTCTAGAAATGGTACCCACAAACATTAAGCTCATTCTTTCAAAAGAGGCACCAATATTGCAAACAAGCATCGGGAGAAAACTACCTCAATTATGCAATTTTTTAAACATTTCTAAGCAATCTCCCAAAATTTTAACATCAAGCAAACAAATATGGTCCTCCACACATCAAGAAAATGATCATGCAAATCAAAACAACTTTAGAATCCTTTTTGAGTGGACCGGCATCAAATATGTTACTATCTAAGCTAACTAAAGAATTAATCACATCCTTACCCTCAAACTAGCACACAAATCTAGCACCGATCATCAAGACAAAAAGTGAACCTTTTATTAAAGTTTCATTGTTTTACGTGCGCTTATTCTTTTCACTTGATATATATATATATATATATATATATATATATATATATATATATATATTTTAAGGATTAAAGATGGAAGCATGGTGCAATGTGTTGATCTATTAAGCTTTTTAGCGATTCATGAGGTTGAGCGTTAGGTCAATGACTCCCAAACCAGACGGCTTTAGGGCACTAGGTGAACAAACACCCCTACGGACTTACAAGCTCAAATCAACTAGGCTATAAATCAAGACAACAACCATCTAATCATTTCCCACTTGTCACCTTTTGGGAGAAGTCTTCACTTTTATTACTTTTGTAACTTCATTTTTTTTATTATTTATTTATTTTTTTAATCATGTTCAATTATTAACCTAGAGTTTGGGCCCTCCACCTTTCGGCGCGAGAAGTTCAGTGCTTGATGAGGCTAGAATCCCGGCTACTTAGTGAAAGGGGTTGTTATCCACCTTTATCAAGAATGAAAGCTTTCAATGCACTACTAGCTCAATTGGGATATAACCAATTCAATAATCAACAAAGCATGTACCCCACAAATGAATGCTAGTGTGCGCCGGTGCTAGTGTAGAAGATTAGAGTGAATCTCAAAACAATCACAAAATCAAGATGATGTGGACCACAAGTGTAAACAAGATATCAATCTTTCGAAAAATTTACTCTTAAATGGCATCCACAAGGCATACAAGGAGTATTGGACTCTTAAGTTAAGCAATTTTTAAATTTTAAGCAATATAGTCCTCAAAAGATCAAAATTATAGCTAAATATGGACCAATCATAGAAATATACCTTAATTACATAAGTGATGCTCAAAATTTTGAAATTTAAAGCTAACACTACAAAGTACCATTCCCCCCAAACTTAAATGGCACAATGTCCTCAATGTGCAAGAGAATAAGGGAAAGAGTATACCAGTGCAACTGAGCAAGAATGATCAGGACTGAAGTATCCGAAGTGGATGGCATGGCCCCCCCAAACTTGGGATTAACTGTGATCTTGAAAATTGGCACTTGGATAAACTCATCAGATAACAAAATGGGATAATTAGTATACAGTGGATATGCAAGTGTAAATAGGATAAATAGATAAATAGATGGGAGAGGTATAAGGGTGGTCTTGAAAATCGGGTAGTACTCTTTCACTGAAGTCACTGTGATGCATCTGATGGAGTTAAACATACAGATATGAGAATATAATATATGACATCCACAATAAAAACAGATATATATATATATATATATATATATATATATATATAAAAGTACTAGTACATCAAAAGATCTAAGCCGACAGACCGGCTACAAAAATAATAATGTACAGTCACAAAAGTAAAGTATCAATAGGAGAGAGGGATCATGAGATAGAAGGGACTGGGAGCTCAGGAGGATGAGGTAGGACGGGCAGGTCGAGCTCTGCGGATATCTCTGGATAGATCTCGGAACATGGTCGCGACATCCGTGCGGAAGGTAGCAAAATCAGCTTTGTAGGCTGTGAGATCAGCTCGGATGGCAACAACAACATCCTCAAGAGTCTGCAGGCATACTCCAAAGCCGGGGGTCAGATCTGGAGCCTCAGGCATAGATGAATCAGAAGAAAGCTCCTGAGTTTGCTCCTGCTCGTGAATGGGCGACTTGGTTGGAGAGTCCTACTCTGCGTCGTCTGCAGGGCGCTCTAAGTCTATATCTATATGCTCAGTAGCTAGATCGATTGGTGCGTCGTCCGCTGCAGGATTTGCTACTGCTGTCTCTGCCTAGGCCTCCTCCTCCTCTAACTCCGCTGCAGCCACTATCGCGTGATCCTGCAGTCTGGTAATGATGGATCGGTAGCTCTTGTCCCAGTCCTTCTTCAGGAAGTGACAGGAACCTCTCTCGGGGTGCTCCAGAGGATGGATGGGGTAGCGCTGATCTATCAAAATCTGGGTGATGAGGTGGCTGAATAGAAGAGACTTAGCCCATCTGGGCATCTCCTTACTGATGTACTCGTCATATAGCTTCCTTATCACGCTCTAGATGAGTGCGGGAATTGACACCCAGTGCCCGGTGTAGAAGGCGTAGAGGGCTGTCAAATAATCGCCCCTCCTCTGAATCTTGTGCCCCGCCATGTATATATTCCAATAGAGAACGGAATCGGTGAATCAAAGGTCATCTGGAAGGAATGTCCGGGTGGCGAAAGTCTCGCCACCGGCATGGTGACCTATAAGAAAAATCGCTATGTCGGAGTATGAAGGCCTTTATAGCCTCGGATATGTGTCCTGAAGCTCCGGAGGATATCTGTGTGGATAGCGGTAAGAGCGAGCTAGTGAGTCCACTGTGATGGTGATCTGATGGCCATCTACAGAGGTGACCAGCTCTGCTATGGTACGCGGAGATGGTCGGAGGTTCTGGTAGAACAACCGTACCAGCCGTGGGTAGACCGGCTCTATGACGGGGGCAAGAATAGTGGCCAGGCCCCTCTGAATGATGTCATGGTAGGCGGATCGGGTCAGCACCAATCTAGAGAAGAAGGCCATGTCGAATACTGACTCATGGTCGACCGTCATATGCGCATATCGAGGTGCGGGCTTATTACGCTCCAGATGAGCTGGCTGAGTAGGCTGAGGTGAATAAGCAGGCTGAGTTGAATGCTCAGCTCCAGTATGCGGTGGAGATGGTGATGGAGTGAATGCAGGATGAGCCACAGAGGTGGATGGTATGTGGTCATCCTCAGCCTCATGAGATGGTGACTGAGGTGGGGTAGCTTGTGCTGGCTTCTCCTGTGCATAAGAGGGCTCTGCTGGCTCCTCTGTCCATGGTCTAATGTGTCGGTGGGGCCCGTGTTGCCTATTGGCAACGGTCTACCTCTTAACCATGGCCGGCAAAAAGAAAAAGAAAAACTTGCAATGGGAGTTAGTACCAGAGTAAGAAATTTTAAGCACAATATAGAAACATGTATGTCAAGTAAAATAGACAAAACAAATATGACATGAATCTATGCAAGTGGCAGGATATGAAACATGCTAAACAATGTAAGTATGAAATGCATCCAATGTGGAATATCACAGGCATTGGGCATATATGAAATAGCATGAACATAAGATATGATGAATGAAGTGTGTGTGTGAGATCTGTGAAGTGTGTGTGTGAAATCTGTGAAGTTCGATCGATCATAAAAGTTGGATCGATCGAAAATAAGTGAGATCGATCTCACAACTTCGATCGATCGGGGATATGAGTTCGATCGATCTCTCAAGATCGATCTGAGATACAAGTTCGATCGATCGAACTGTGCAACGATGAAAACTCAAAGGTTACAGATCTGTGACTTTGGAAGCACGGGGCCCACACGAACGTGTTCGTGGGCCCTTCAACGCAACAAATCATCCAATCCCATCACCCAATCATGGCCCATAGTCCCAAATCAAATCAAATCATCAAAAATATATACACATATATACACGTATATATATATATAGACACAAATGCTTCAAGCTTCAACAATGGCAGATTTTGTCATGTATATAGCATGTATTCAACATATAAAGCATGTATGCACAAGATTGAAGCTTAAATCATGAGGGACATTCTCGGATCTTATCTTAAACGATGAGAGAAGTGGAGATGTGGAAGAGTGAAGATGAATCTGAGAAGGGGGAGAGAGATTGATGCTTAGATGCTTGCCAGAAAGTTCATCGGAGGTGGGAGAGGTGATGGCACAATGGCGATGGAGAAGGGGGTTAGGGTTTGCAGAGAGGGTGAGATCGATCTAAGGTATCGATCTAGAAAACCCTCGGTTCTATTTTTAAAAACATTCCCGACAGAGTTTGATCGATCGAACTTTAACTAAGTTCAATCGAACTTTGATGAACTCTCTTCAAAGTATTTTTGGATTTTTGAAAATTTTGAAAATTGCAAAATTAAAATTAAAAATTAGAATTAAAATTAAAAATTGTAAAATAAAATAAAATAAAATAGAATAAAATATGTTTTGGTTTTTTTTTAAAAAAAAAAACTAAATTTAATTGAATAAATAATAATAATTAAAAACTAATTAAAATATTTTTGAATTTTTGAAAACTTTTTGAAAAATAAAATAAAATGAAAATAAAATAGAAATGAAAATATTTTGGATTTTTTAAAATTTGAAAAGTCAAATCAAAGTCAAAATAATGAAATAAAGAATTGAGATCGATCGAAACAAGAGTTTGATCGATCAAACAAAGAGCAAAAATATGCAGGTTTTTGGCTCAGAAAATTGGCTAAGTATTTGAACTTGAAGATCGATCGAACTTGAAAGTTGGATCGATTGAAGAACTTTTTGATCGATCTTGGAATGTTTCGATCGATGAGACAGAGAGATGAAATATGCAGGTTGATGTAGGCTCAAAATTTTTCTAAGTGTTGAATCATGAGATCGATCGAACTTGGAAGTTGGATCGATCAAAGGTCTCTTGATCGATCTAAGAGTTAGTTCGAACGATAGGACAGAGAGGTGATTTGGATGCAGGTTTCTGCAGGTCGATAAATTTTCTAAGTGTTGGATGCAGAATGGAGTTTGATCGATCAAACTCAAGTTTGAGATTGATTGAACTATGCAGAATGCTCAATAATGACATGAAAGCTCATGCAATCCTCACCAAAGTTCCTTTCAATGCATATGAACCAAAAACAAGTATCTAGACTTCGCAAGAAATGAAATGAAAGATAGAAATGAGGGAGGAATAGGGTTTTGACACCCTATGAATGCTTTCGCTAGTCTTTAACGTCTCTAACAAGACATTGGGCTCTTTTAGCTCGGATCAAAGATCTTATAATGCATCCCCTCCTTGTTGGGGTGATAAATGCTTTGAACTTCACCCGACAAATGGTTCTTTGAAGAACTTGTTGGATTAAGCTCAAAAGAAACTTTTGATCACTTGTCTATGCAATTACAACCTTTGGGCTTCCATGCCCTTTCAAAGCAAGAATTGAAACAAGATTTTGAGAATGCAAGGTTGAAGATGATCCTTTGGAAGTTTTGGTCTTACACAAAAGCTCATTTCCTTAACATTGAAGATTATGACATTCATCTACAACATTAACCTCTCCTTCATATTTGTCAAATGAATTGGGTGTGTGATTAAAGATATTCAACTTCACCTTCATGTGGCCAAATGAGATCTTCATTATCCCCGTCCTACAATTGATGTTGGCTTTAGCGGTTGCCAAGAAAGGACGGCCAAGGATAACGGGAATTTGGCTTTTAGGATTGGGGACCGGTTCCGTGTTAATGACAACGAAATCAACAGGAAAGAAGAATTTGTCAATTTTAATCAAAACATCCTCAATTATACCCCTGGGCTTCTTAATGGATCGATCGACAAGTTGCAAAACTACCGACGTCGGTTTCAATTCACCTAGGCCCAATTTGACCTAAACAGAGTATGGAAGAAGGTTAACACTTGCTCCTAAGTCAAGAAGCGCTCGATTAATGATATGATCACCAATAATGCATGATGTAGTGGGTGAACCGAGGTCCTTTAACTTTGGAAGAGTGTTATGTTGCAAAATTGAGCTTACTTGCTTGGTCAAAACCACTTTTCTTGGTGCTTGGCTCTTGTTCTTCCGCTTTTGGGTGTACAAGTCTTTCAACAATTTGGCATAAGTAGGAATTTAATTGATTGCATCCAATAGTGGAAGATTAACTTTCACTTGCCTAAACATTTCCATAATTTCATTGGTTTTTGTCTTTTGCTTGTCTTTTGAAATGGATCCTTTTAAGGCATTCGGAAATGGAACTTTTGGTTCAAACATTTTTTCAGAATTTTCTTTTGAACTCTCTTCAACACAAGAAGTTTTTAAATCATTTTGTTCTAAATCATTTTTCAATAAAACCTTTTCGAACACATTTTTCAAAACTTTCTCATTCACAAGATCATGTATATGCAATGAAAGAGGAATGGGATGTGAAACGGGACGTGTGACAACTTGAGGTTGCACCGGTTCACTCTTTTCATTGGACATTCCGACTTAATTGTCCACAATCCTATCACTCCGCAAGGTAGTCACCGCATTAACATGTTCAATGGTGTGGCCTTCTGATGAGGAATGGGTTTCCACAACACATTGTTGCTTAGGTGGGGCATTAATGGGCATCTTTCCCTTCTCTCTTGCATTGAGAGTGCTTGCTATTTGCCCTACTTGGGTTTCTAGCTTTGCAATAGATTGAGAGTGAGAATGAAGCAATTGTGTGTTAGCCTCTAAAGTGCCCAAAGCATTTAAAACTTTTTCTTCAAAGGCAGGACTTCTAGTATTACCTTGGGAATAAGGTTGGTTGGGAAAATCAGAATTAGCAAATTGATTCCCTTGTGATTGATAAGGTCTATAACCTTGGGATCCTTGGTTTTGAAGTGGAGGTGGAATGTACTTCCCTTGAAAACGGCCTTGGAAAGGGTTTGAGCCCTCTCTTTGGGTTTTCCAAGAGAAATTCGGATGATTTCTCTAACTTGGATTATAGTGAGTACCATAAGCATTGTTCCCTTGGTTCACAAAAGCTGCATTGACTTGTTCATTGGGTTCATTTTGCACTTGTCCGTGAGGACAATGAGAAGTAGAACAAGTCATACATGTTTCATTTGATGCATGATGAGTATGGTTAGGGAAGGAAGATACTTGGTTCGCCGAGTTTTGGTTAATAAAAAATTGATCAAACCTTTGAGATAAAGACTTCATTTCGGCGGCTATTTCATTTAAATGGTCGACTTGATGTTAGCCAACACTTTTCCTACCTTGTGAATTCCTATCATTCTTGGATGACAGTGTTCTATGCAAAGAATTTTCACTCATGCTCTCATAAAAATGCCACACGTTATCCTCATGCCTATCAATGTATGAGCCACCCATAGAAGCATCAACCATACCCTTATAGTTGTCCGATAAGCTCTCAAAGAAATATTGAACTAATTGCCATTTGGGCATGTCAGGATGTGGACACTTCCTAAGCAATTCATTGAAGCATTCCCATGCCTCATGAAACGTTTCTCTATCCCCATGTGAAAATTCTCGAATTGAGGTTCTCATGGTATTGGTCTTAGAAACCGGGTAGTACTTTTTCAAGAACTCTTGTTGCATTTCTACCCAAGAAGTGATTGAAAAAGGCCTAAGATTGTTAAACCAATACTTTGCCTTGTCTTTTAAGGTGAATGGAAAAAGTTTGAGTCTTAAAACCTCTTCCAGTATGTCCGTATATTTTACGGTGGAACATACTTCAAGAAACTCATCCAAATGCTTGTAAGGTTCTTCACTTAGAAGTCCATGATAGTTAGGAAGCATTTGAATGGTTTGTGGCTTAATTTCATAATGATGTGCTCTAAATGGAGGCAATTGGATGCATGTAGGTGCATTATACTCGTTAGGCACATAATGGTCTCTTAAAGCAAGAAGTGGATTAGCTACTTGAGGTGCAACATGAACACCTTGGTTTTGAATTCCTTGATTGATGATGGGAGGTTGTGGAGCATACATTGGCCTTGGCATTCCATATGGAACTTGGCCTTGTTATTGTGGTGGTTGGTGAATGAATGGCCTAGGCATGCCTAATGGTACTTGTATGTTCTCATTGTGCACATTGGGATGAAGGATACCTTGTTAGTCTATGTGACCAAGGTCCTCAACATGATTATCATTATGGTCATCCATTGATAGATTGGCTCTAATTGAACTTCCTCTTCCCCTAGGATTTCTAACGATAGATTCAAGATGCAAATCAAGAGGGACAAGAGTTGGTCTCAATGAACGATGTCCATGTATGCACAATGCAAAACACAACAAGCACAAAGAATGACAAACACTATACCTTCACAACAATGCAATTAAACTTCTTCCACAAACACTTAATTCATACTCCCATGCTTTAACAACAATGATGCAAAGAACAATTAAAAACAAGCCTCCACGTGGGCCGACGATTTAACTAAGGGATTGAGTAAAGAAAGTCTCACAAAGGTCCTTTAGCACTTCACCTCCAAATTTAAAGCTTAGCTTAGCAATTTTTTTAAATTTTTAGCTTTTTTTTTTCTTTTTCTTGCTTGCTTAGCTTGAATGCTCCTTTGCTTGCTTCCTTTCCAACAATGCAAATAGTTAAGTAAGAACAACACAATAAGTAACTAAAAAGAAAAATAAAAAAAATTAAGTAAAGACACGATCAAAAGAGTACTAATTCTAATCAATTCCACAAATCCGACGTTGCCAAATCAAATCAATCAATCCCCGGCAACGGCGCTAAAAACTGGCTACGAGTATGCCGCACCACCATCAAGCTTGAGAGTGTGTGGATTTTAAGGCGAGAGCCAAGAGTTTTACATTTATAGAAGCCACTATTACCTTTCACTATAAATATAGCTAGGGCGAGTAGGGATCGTCCCAAGGGATTGTGAGGATCGAATAATGTCGTGGAATCGTTATTAGGGCTAGTAGGTCGAGTGATCAAACAATTGGTTGGTTGGTTGATTAGAAAACAACTAAATCAAACTAAGTGATAACAAAGAATGCAATTAAGAGTAAGTAAGAGAGAGAGATCTTGAGGTTTAGAGATCACCACCAAGCAATGCATTTCTATACTGTTGACAAGTGATTAATGAGGGCAAATGGTGTGTTGCAATATTGGTGTGTGTGTGTTTGGTTGATTCAACAAGCAAGGATGACTAGTTAAGCATGTATTATCTAAACATCATGTGAAAGGCACAATATATCTAAGCAATGAAGCATATATTATCTAAACAACATGTAAAAGACACAATAGATCAAAACAAGTCATTAATCCTTTTATTAAGCTCACAATCCAAATACAACACAAGGATAGAGACATATGCTACTTGCATTCAAAAGCTTGGATCATCAAACAACAAGCATAGATTGTCCTCCCATTTAACACTACACTACAACTACACTACTAGTATGAAAATAAACTAGGGGAGAGGCATAATCCATCAAGGAATAAGTATGAACCATCAAGAGAATCACAAGAGCATTCCTTTAAGCACTATGTTTTGACAATCTCCAAATTTATAGCATCAATACACATAGACATGCATCAATAACACAACATCTAGAGACAAGCATATGAACATCTATTCTAGCATACATAGACATATGGATAGAATGAAATGATCAATTGGAAGCATTAAACCACATAAATCATTGAATAAACAAGATCTATATATATCAAAGTGTCAAAACATTAATTACAACACTAATCCCTCAATAATACATAAGATTAAGATATAGAAAGCATGTTTGGGGCTAACTCTAGCCCCAAAAGGATGTCCAGCCACTCATGGTGATGTTGCTCCAACCCTCAAGGGCTAACTCCATGGTTGAAATTTGCTCCTTGGTTGATGAAGAGTCTCCAATGGTGTCTCTAGCCTCCTCCTCCTCTAAACTTCCCCTCCAAGAGAATAAACCCTAGAATTGTGTATATGTCTCAAAAGATGCATCATATTCCTTTTATGGGTAGCTCAAGTGGCACACAAAATGAGCTGGGGTTGTGCAAAGAATATTCTCTAATGATTGGATAGAGGACGGATTGCACAAGCTGGAAATTTAACTTTTTCGCACTAGAGGAAGTTCGATCGATCGAACCTTGGACTTGGATCGATCGAACTAGCTGAGATCCATCGAACTTAGGCTGGATCAATCCAACTGGTTGAGCTTTTTGGGAAAAGACAAATCCGAGATATTTTGAGAGATATTTTTGGGAAAAGGATAAAAGTTGTTAGTGGGTGGTACAGCTGTGGATAGGATCAATCATTTGAATAAGGACAAAACTGTTTGATCGATCGAAGGGTGGTGTTGGATCGATCGAAGTTTTGGACCTTATGCTTTTGGGCCAAGGCTTGGATCTATCTTGAAGTGCTGAGATTGATCTTTGTTCGATCGATCGAACCTTAAAGTTGGATCGATCGAACTTTGCCGCTTCCCACCTTTGGCTTCATTTGCTTTTTTCTTTCTCCACTTTGCTCCTTTCTTTGTTTAATCCCAGAATTGCTTCAATTAAGCTCTTATTTGGCTGAGTTAGCTTATTTTTGGGATAAGTGACTGAAAATGGAAATAATATGAAATCAATCTAAAACGGTAAAGTAAGATAGATAAAGATGCTAGAATGCCTAAGCTTAAGGGGTTTAAATACGCGCTTTTCAGCGCTCATCACATACGTAATACTTCTCATAATTGTGTTATAGAATTGCAATAAAGGCCTTCAATCAGGAGAGGCAGGTGCCAGTACTCATAGTGGAACAATCCCCTACCAGGTGTTAGTCCATGTGAGTATTGTTGCATAACTTTTTTCAGCACATTACGTAACATTTGTGTTGTTTTTTTGTTTAGTTATTTTTTCCCCCTAAATGATACGAGTGTATTGAATATAAACAAATATTACATGGAGAGAAATGATGGCATACCCTCAATAAAACAAAATATAGTCCTAGAAATGTTTCCCTCTCAAACACCTAAACTACTAAGCAATAAAAAGTTACAAAATGTGTTGGAGATGAAGTCCCATCACATCTAAAACCTCCTATAAAAGGCAATCTTATCATGCAATCTGTTTGAACTTGTTTATAACATAGGTAACACCTTGCTGCCAATGCAAAGGGTCGTTGTTGGAAGAATTGTTGAGTAATAACTAATAACTGCTCTTTGCATAACTAAGACTGAATGAATAGACCATCTAGGTCTATTAGACCAAGGGGGGGGGGGGGTGAATTGGTCTGTTTAAACTTTCTTTTCTTAGTCAACAAAACCAATCGACACAAATCAAGCACATGACACAAGATATACAAGGAAACCCTCTCAATAGGAAAAAACATTGGTTCTTGGCCTCAGCCAATAAATCATCCACTAGCTGTATGTATCTTGTTACACACTCAGCTGTCTCATTCTCTACACATACCCTTGTACAAGAATAGATACTAGTTTTCACAACCAATACACACACACTAGGTCACCAATATGCTCACAAGCACTCCCCCTGTCCTAAGCAACCTTGCTCGGACCCAAAAGCTCTCATTAGCTTAATTAACAATGGGGTGCGGTATCAAAGCCCCATTACCATTTACAATGAAGTGTCAATACACTAAGCATAATCAAGTGAAGCTGCAACACAATGTTTGTATGAAATATACAGCCTTAAGTGAAAGATGATAATGAAACACTAGTGGCAAACTTCTCTGCAACAAGAGGGATAGATCTGTCAAAAACCAATGCAACTTCACATGATGTTTTTTTTACTAGGTTCCCTCAGCCTTTTCTCAGCCTTATACGCTTGCTTGAGTGATGTACTCAATTGGATAAGCAAGGTAACACAATGATAGCTCCCAAGAGGCTTAAACCCTAAAATCAAGGGTAGAAAGGTCATATCACAGTGTAGCTTCACCTCAACTCTTTTCAATGCTTTCACGGTCTTGAAACTTCAATATAAACTTGCTTGAATGATAAATTCAATCAACACACCAAGAAGAGAAGTAAACAGTCGACAATAGGCTTCATAATATTATTATTTGGGCAGATCAGTAAATGTATAATGTAGCTTCAGTATTACCCTTTCTCTAATTTCACAACCTTAATTAACTCAATAGACACTATCTCAGTTAATCAACACACTGACTACAGCAATAGAAACAGATCTCAGCTCACAAGAGGTTCATAGTTCAAGTACTTAAACTGAAGCTTCAAATTCTTTCTTGTAGAATTCTGTAGATGTTAGGTTTGGTAGGTCAAAGTGCAATGCAGCATCAACTTAGCCTCAATGTAGCTTTCAGCAAAATTTTCTCAACATATAGAACTTGCTCAGATCAGTAATACTCAATATATAGCCAGATAACACTGAATTTCAGTTCAAGGAGTTCTTTAAGACAAAACTCTGCTGTGACTTTGCTCTAAGGGACAAGATTGCAATTTGACAGCTAAACATAGTAGCTTACAATGCAAACAGTCTTATATAATCAAATTACATCTGCTCAGATGAAGAACATAGCAATCAAATAAGTATATTGCAGTTACAGCTCTCACAATAGGCTATTTTCTGCAGAAACACAACTATCACTGTTCTGAAGGGCAAAACTAAAATTTCAGCATATAGCAATTCGAAACTTAGGTCCCCAACATTGTTTCAATATACTAATCATGTTTAATGGATAATCTAGGTAGAAGCAGCATGTTATATCACTCTCACTGATTTTAATTTACTCAGCTTCTAATACCTTAGCTCAAGTAGTATTTAAGAACAACAAAGTTGTTGAGATGGTTTCTCTTTGCATATATCCATTTGATCAGCTTTAATTACATATTTCAATCATGTTCAGCTCTTATAAACACACTTCTCAAATAGATACCCATATTCACACTTCATATCAGTAGATATTTGCACTAGAAACTTAAATATAGCAGTTTTGAGATACTGAAATTTACTGCAGTGGTAATATGTGCTTGTGGTCACTTAGAACAGTTGTAAAGTAGCAAAATACATATGCTCAAGCTCAGATTTAGTTCTTAGAATACTCAAAGTAGGTTTGGACCTCCTTAAACACCAATTTGCACCAGGAAATCAGCTACAAACAGGCCTCCTTTTCATCCTCAAGTTTTATACTCTCACAGGTGTTATTTTGAGGTATTTTCAGCTCCCTTAATTTACCACATACTCAAAAAACTTCCATGATGTTGATTCTCTCAAGTTTCTCTCAAAGACTTCTTGAAATACAGCCCCTCTGGAGGTTTGTAAAGTTCAGCAAATGAGGCTTAAAGTAGGCTGCTGCTATAACATTGTATTTATAGTCTTCAACTTGAAACCCTAGCTGAGGATAAGGCTGAATAATCGTGTACCAATCAATTTATAGAGTATTTTCTGTAAATCCTTAGGTGTGTGGACCACTTTTCTTTGACAGACCCTACATTGGCCTTGTACACACACACACACCTGCACACACCAGCTGTAGAGAAAAAAATAAGCTTTTTAGCCAATAAATTGAATATCACGTCCACCAATGCTCATAGCAGGACCACTGACCACGTGCAAGACTTATGAAGGACACAATGTAGTGTATATATATGTGTACTGAATTGCTAAAATTGCCCTTGAGAACTCTACATATCACTCACTATTTTGCAGCCACTGTTAAGTCCTTAGAAATGTTTATCTAAGCTTTAATACACAATGCACCATCTTAAGCAAGTATAGGTTGACCATTTACACATGTAGAATGATACAAATACCCCTTGTGACCTTGTAGTTGCCAAACAGCCCCTAGAGTATAGCACTTCAAACAACATCTTCTTTTGACATTAAAAGAGTAAACAATAGAATCAACAAGGTCTACCCCCACACCAACAGAAGCCATCCCAATCCACCTCTTCAATTTTCTGTCTCGTAGCTTCCCTTGCTGCTTAACATGTTTATTATGGTTACAACTTATTATCTGGTCAAATGTTTTACAACATTTATTTTGTAGGGTTGTGAAATTACAGTTGAATTTCTCAATGAAGAAAGTTATGTGACGCTGCAATATACAAAGTTGCATAATTATTTAATTGATTGTTTATAATATATAAGGAAAAATATAAAATGTTGCAGACCTTTATTGCCGATTCATGTAATTCAAATACCAATTATTCACATGATGATTGCTTTAGTGATGGTTTCAGAATTGATAAGGTACGTAGTTGTCCTCATGAACTCAATTCATACCACTATATTGTTTTTTTCAATTTTATTCTGTGTTGTCATGGTATCTAATTTGATTGCATTTTGTGGCATGATCATATTGAAAGATAGTAGATTTAAACAATTGCGAATCGAGTGTCAGGCGAACGTCTGAAATGCCAATTGTGGAGATGGACCAACCAATTCAACGATGCTGTCATAGTTGACAATCATTACATTATGTATTTCATATTGTTTTTATAATGTTGTTTATTGAACTCTGCTTAATTGTTGGTGCCTTTTATAACAATATGGGGGGGTTGGGGAAATTTGTATAATGTTTATTTTTATGAACATGCATAATAAATGGTTTTGATCATTTATTATGAAATTGATCATACTCTTGAAATATGAGTGTAACTCAAGTATTTCAATTGAGGTAAGTTCTTGGATGTTTTTTCAGAGGAGTTGACGGAGCTTCCTCCTCTTCGAGAAGTTATCTTTGCCATCGATGTCATTCCTGGTACTACTCCTATCTTTAAGGCACCGTACCGTATGGCACCGGCAGAGCTTGACGAGTTGAAAGCTCAATTGGATGATTTAAAAGCTAAAGGCTTTATTCGTCCTAGTGCTTCACCCTGGGGAGCACCGGTTCTTTTTGCGAAGAAAAAGGATGGGTCTTTAAGACTTTGCATTAATTATCGCAAGCTGAACCACATCACAATCAAGAACAGGTATCATTTGCCTAGGATTGATGACTTGTTTGATTAATTGAAGGGAGTCATTTGTTTTTCAAAGATTGATTTAAGATCAGGTTACTATCAGTTGAGGGTTAAGGATGAGGATATATCTAAGACTGCTTTTCATACACGGTATGACCATTATGAGTTTCTGGTGATGCCATTTGGTTTGACCAATGCTCCAACAGCTTTTATGGACTTGATGAACTGCGTATTCAGTGACCATCTTGATTAGTTCGTTGTGATTTTCGTTGATGACATTCTCGTATACTCAGTTTTAGTGGAGGAACATGAGCATCATTTGAGGACAGTGTTGCAGATCCTTAGGGATAATCAGTTGTACGCCAAGTTTAAGAATGTGAATATTGGCTATCAAAAGTAAAGTTCCTTGGACATGTTATGTCAGGGGGTAGAGTTGCAGTAGATCCGTCAAAGATTGAATCAGTGATGGATTGGGAACGTCCGAAGACAGTGTTTGAGATTCAAAGTTTTCTTGGCCTAGCCGGCTATTACCAGAGATTTGTTCGGGATTTCTCTCGTCTAGCAGCACCTATGACTCGACTTACCCACAAGGGGGTCAAGTTCGTATGGAACGAGGCCTGTTTGTTTGCTTTTCAGGAGTTAAAGGTTAGGTTGACATCAGCTCCAGTGTTGATCATTCCTGAATGTGGTTTGGGTTATGTGATCTTCTGTGATGCTTCACGAGAAGGTTTGGGTTATGTCTTGATGCAGACAGAGCAGGTGGTTGCTTATGGGTCTCAACAGTTGAAGACTCACGAGTTGAACTATCCGACACATGATTTGGAGTTGGTAGCAGTTATCTTTGCCCTGAAGGGGTGGAGACACTATTTGTATGGAAAGAAGTTTGAGGTTTTCTCCGACCACAAGAGTCTCAAGTATCTCTTCTCACAGAAGGATTTGAACTTGAGACAACGCAGATGGGTTGAGTTCATGGAAGACTACGACTTTGAGTTGCAGTATCATTTGGGTAAGGCCAATATGGTGGCCGATGTATTGAGCAGGAAGTCATGGGGGACTCTTGCTAGCATTTCCATTCACAGATGGAAGATGCTAGAAGAACTTGCTGATCTGGGTTTACAGCCTTGTGAGGATGTCTCACCGGCTATTTTGTTTAGTCTAGTGGCTCAACCGGCTCTTGTTAGCAGAGTTATAGAGGCACAATTGGAGGATGGGGAGATAAAGGCCATCCATGTTTGGATTTCAGGTAGTGAGAATGTAGAGGGTTGGACCTTACATTCAGACGGTGGTCTCAGGTACAAGGGGATGAAGTTCGTTCCTTTGTCTTGTCGTGAAGACATTCTTCGGGATTTTCATCACTCTCGACTCGCAGTACATCCTGGTGGTACGAAGATGTATCACAATCTACGATGACAGTTTTGGTGGCAGGGCATGAAACGGGATGTTTCACAGTTCGTGGCTCGATGCCTTACTTGTCAGCAAGTGAAGGCAAAACATCAGTGACCGGCAGGATTGTTGTAACCATTACTAGTAGCTGAGTGGAAATGGGAGCATATCACCATGGATTTCATAACGGGACTTCCGAGGTCTCAGGCAAGAAATGATGTTGTTTGGGTTATAGTTGACAGGTTAACTAAGACGGCTCACTTTTTGCCCATGGCAGTGACAGACAGTGCAGAGAGACTGAGTGGACTGTATGTGAGGTAGATTATCAGGCTTTACGGGGTTCCTGTATCCATTGTTTCGGATAGGGATCAGCGGTTCACGTCTCACTTTTTGGCAGAGTTTTCAGGAGGCTCTTAATACGGGGCTCCACTTCAGCACGTCATTCCATCCTCAGACTGATGGTCAGTCAAAGCGTACCATTCAGATATTAGAGGATATGCTATGGGCTTGTATTTTGGATTTCGGAGGTAGTTGGAAGGACTACTTACCTTTGGTTGAGTTTGCCTACAACAACAGTTACCAGACTATTATTGGCATGGCACTTTTTGAGGCGTTGTATGGTAGACCTTGTAGATCTCCAGTTTGTTAGACTGAGGTCGGTGATACAGTTGCCTTGGGTTCTGACATTGTCATTGAAACTACAGAGAAAATCAAGTTGATTCGGCAGTGGTTGGCTACCGCACAGAGCAGACAGAAGAGTTACGCTAACAGGAGGAGGCGATCCTTGTCTTTTGAGGTAGGGGACCATGTCTTTCTTAAGATTTCTCCTCATAGGGGACTTCTGAGATTTTGACAGACTGGCAAGTTGTCTCCTAGATTCATTGGACCATTTGAGATATTGGAGCGCATCGGTGAAGTTGTTTATCGTTTGGCTTTACCGCCAGACCTAGATAAGGTCACGACGTCTTTCATATTTCTATGCTGAGGAAGTATGAGCCGAATCCATCACATGTTTTACGATGGACAGATGTCGTTGTTGATGAGGATGTGACCTACGAGGAAGGTTCAGTCCAGATTCTTGATTCACGGGAACAGGTCTTGCGAACCAAGACCATTCCATTAGTTAAGGTCTTGTGGAGACACCACGGCGTTGACGAGGCTACCTGGGAGCTCGAATAGGCGGTTCACTCCCGGTACCCCCATTTGTTCTCTCTTTCAGGTACGATTCGATTTCGGGGATGAAATCCCTTTTAAGAAGGGTAGGTTGTAATGACCTTGTCATTTTCCTTCTTTTCATTTTTCAGAAATTTCTTTTTTCGTTTATTTCCCTATTTTGTCCTTTTGTCGTTTTTCATTTTTTTCATTGCATAACCTCACTTTTTGCACTCGGATTTGATTTCGACTTTGCATACATCCATGATATTTCATCTCCATGATATCTACATTTTCACTTTTGTAGAAAAGCATGTTAAATGTTTACTTTTCTTATAAAGGGTATAAATGCATAACTTTTGGTAATTACCCTAAACTTGAGGGGTTTTTGCGTAATTAAATAAAGTAATTATTTTTCGTCTTAGTGACCATTTTGTAATTTTATTTGGAAGATATTTTCAAAAAGGACCTTTTTGTAATTTCTGAAAAATATGACAAGTGTCACATTCCTAAGGTGCCACTTGTTGACATTGTGGAGGAACCACTTGGAGGCTTAATCTCATGACACATAGAGGGTGGAGATTCACCCATTTGTTAGCCTAGGATTAGAGCACTTGTTGGCATGAATGGTTGACAAGTGTAGGTTGGATATTTAATCTTAGAAGCTTACTTAGATTCATGACAAGTGTAGGCTTCACAATTGGTCTTGCATTAGTGTGTGTGTGAGAGGTAGTGCAAGAGCACCTAGTGAGTGGAGAATCCCACCATTTTAACATAGGATTTTCACTTTCAATTCAGTTATCTCTTTCCTCTCAAGAACCCTCACTTAGCCACCATTGGAGCAAAGCTTGACTTAGAGCTTTGACTTCATTTTTGATACCCTTCCACTCACCTTAGACCATTAAGCTTAGAATACAAAAGCCTTGCCTCATCTTCCTCTTCATAACCCTAGAAGAAAAACTTGAAATTCCTTTGTTTCCCTTGAATTCAAGAGGAACAATCCTCTTGTGAGGTAGGGGTGGTTGTATGTTTATCCTCTTTGGGTTTTATATATATTGGAGCTTGATATATATTGATTACATGCTTTTTAAATTCTTCTAATTACATATAAATAGAGATTTTATATGCTTGACTTAGGATTTGTGGATTAAGGCATGTATATGACTATTAAATTATATAGGTAGGTTATTGTTAATGATTTGCCTAATACTTATGATTTCATTGAGAGTTTATTATGAAGATCTTAAAATTTCACTTATGTTGTTAAGTAAATGGAGATTTCATTGAGAGTCTAGTATGAAAATCTTGTATATAGCACTTATAATTACTTGTAGGTAAATTACCATATTGCATGATTAGTAATTGTGGCCTACATTAATATTAAATTCATATGGCATAATGTGTTGTAACATTAGCTTGCCACTTTAGACATGTAACCTTAGGGCAACTTGTGCTTGGTAGGTAGTCTCACGCATTTGAGATTATAAAAATATCATGAACTTGTTGATTTTTGGAAGCTTGTAAGGATATGAAATGTTGATGGCTAAGGCTTGGCTCTAGTATGGAGGGTAAGAATTCTCCTAAGTCATAGTGCGCACTAGGTAGTACCTTGTGGGTTGTAATTACCCAAAATAACTTGTATGGTCTCGTGGCCACGTATCCTAGTCTTTTCATTATTTGATTTCGTATTACTTTCCAAGTTGTAAATCGTGGATTTCTTGTAGCTTGTGATTTGGTAATCTTAGTTTTAATGTGGTTAATGTACTTGTCTTGTATACTTGGATGCTACGTGTTTATCATTTCAAACATTTGTATAGCTTAAGATGATCCCTTAGAGTACCATGGAAACATAGACGTTAGGTGGAATGTACCCTTGTGATGGCCTATGTTTGGTTCACATTATACTTGAAACTATAGGGTATGCGCATGCACCACATCCTACGAGTAACTTGATTACTCGCCCTAGTTGTTTGGGTTATTTTGCAGGTAAAGTAACTTTGTTTTGGGATGCATCACATCCTTAAGTTGCTTTGAAGTCTTGATGTATTTTGTTGTATTTTTGAAAACATGCAAGTGTTAGCATGTAATATCATTTTGGTGTAAAATGTTATTTTCATCTTGAAATATGTAATGTGTACCTAAGTACACTTTTTGATGCTTAAATAACATGTATGTATTGAGGCCAAGGGCCAAGCATGTTTAATTTAGCACTTGAAGTCATTTGGTACCATCTTTTGCTTTAAGAATGTATTTAAACAAACTTTGGAGGTTTAGCATGTGAGATTCTTGTAAATGTTGTGTAGGAGGCCATGAGCCGTTGTTCTATGTATAAATAATTCATATTAAGGTTGTTGGCATGTCCACACATCCATATCTCATTGAAAATCAGTTTTAAACATTCAAATTTGAACCAAATCATCATAGGATTCAAAGCATAGGTTGAACCTTAACACCTTGGGCTTATAGCAAGCCTTACAAAAGCTTTTTGAGGTGTTTCGGTCGACCTAAACTCTATTTTGGTCGACCGATGGCCTCAATTCGGTCTACTGAACCAACCAAACCTTAAAAACATGTCTTCAGAAAACATTTTGTCAAGTTTGGTCATCTAAAACTTTATTTCGGTCGACCGAAACTCCCCTCATACACCTATCATCCAGATTTTGTTTCAACACTGAAGTTTCAACTTCAAACGATCATAACTTCTTCGTTTCTGACCCAAATAGGGTGATTCTTGAGCCTAAACACAAGGATTTTGAGTCAGATTTCCAATGGTACCAATTCCATTCTTAGATTCAAATCACAGTAGGAGTTATTAATGTTTTAGTGGGACAGTGTCAGTTTTCACTTAAACCGGGAAAGGGCGTTTGTGGGATTTTTGTCCAAAGTTCTTAGAACCTCTTGGAATGTTGCGAAATGATTAAATTAGGTTGTATTAACCTTATTTGACTTGTTTAGAGTCAAATTTCTTTTCTCAATTGTAAATTGACCATTTTCCCCTTGATTGACGAATTTTGCCCATTTTGACTCCTAATTCTTTTTTTGCTCTCTTTGACTTCCGTGGCTTCATGGAATGTCACATTGGTGTCTTAGAGATGATTTATGTCTCAAAGAACTTTAGTTTCATCTTTTGCTTCTACATTTTGAATCCATTATCGGGTTAACTTTCTGGTCGTCACTAACGCCCCGGGTTGAAAAACTTGGGTCACGACATACTTTATGTTGTGGATTTCATTAAAATGCTTCAATGATAGTTCTAGGATGATTCCTTAGCTTCACCATTGAACTAGACGTTAGGAGGCATGATCCACATGTTATAATCTATGATACTCTTACAATGCCATTGAAAACTTAGGTTATCCACATAATGCAATTTCCTACAAAGTAATTCAATTTACTCACCCTAGTTGATTTAATATTTTTCAGGCAAGGAGGTACTCTTCTTGGATGCGCATCATCCTTAGCTTGGATTTGTTCTATGTTTTTGGACATCTTTTGTATAATATTCACATGTAAGTGTTAGCATGTTGTATGTATCTTTTGGTGTGGCAAAGGTGTAACATACTTAGAAGCTTGGTTAGCTTCCTTTTGATGGGAGAGAATGGATTTGGAACCTACTTCTAAGTGAGTTCTATAATCATTTTCACCCAAGTACTCTCTTTTGCATTAACTTGACATGTATGTAAAGAGGCCAAGGACCATTTACTTTCAATTTATGTAAATTATAGCACTTTGTATCAAAATGTTCATTTTTGACATTTCATGCACTTGGGGGTATTTTCGTCTTTTCCCTTACCTTATTTTCGTATGGGACTGACCTTAGAGGTCCTAGGGATTTACTTTGGGTAAGGGGAAACAATGTACAAAAATTAAGTTTTCTTTTGTTTGCAATTTTGGTCACAGTTACTATTCATTGATTCTTTTTCGACAACCGTACTGACCACTACGGGACATCCAAGGGTCATTCAGGTATATTTGAACATCGCATATTCAATTTAAACCTTAGGAAACCTTTCCGACAACCTATTTTCAGTCCTTGGGTAGAATACAAAGTTACTGTTCATGTTATTGTTCATGCATTGGACAAATTTTTCACTCGATATTGCACCAATCATATCTCCCTCATTCCAGATCCAAATTAGGTCATTCTTGAGTCTAATTCAAGGATTTTGAGTTAGCTTTCCAATGGTACCAATCCCATTTTCAGATCCATTCCTAGTGAGAGATACACTTGTTTTAGTAGGGCAGTGTCGAAAAATCACTTGACTGGGAGGGGGTATTTTTGGGAAATCATGACTAAAGGTCTTAGAACCTTTTGGGATGCTATGAATTGATTATATCGGATTGAGTACACTTCATTTGACTTGTTTCAAGTCAAATACCTCCACCATTGGATAAAATGACCAATTTACCCCTAGTTCCGTGTTTTGTTCGTTTTGACCCTTTTACCCTTTTAACCTTATCTTCCGCATTCGTCTTCTACTTGAGTCTTGTGATTTCTTAAAAGGTAATTTTGTTGTCTTAGAGGTAGTTTCTATCTCTAGAGACCTTCTTTCTTTTCTTGCTTCCGTGTTTTAGACTCATTACCGGTCAGTTTTCGAGTTACTTGCTGACGCTCTGGGTTATAGAAATTCAAGCCATCACAACTCTTTAATTTAGAGCTTAAGTTTTAAGACTCATTGTATTCCTTTACGATCCATTAAATGCATATTGACATCTATCTTTATATATAAATAGAATGGTTAACGCTGGAAGAAGATGGGACAGGGAGCAGATCCAGAGAATAAGGCAATAAAGGAGGGTAGCGCATAGGTAGTAGAATCTCCTACGACGTCAGCAGGTTACAGAGGAGCAACAATTGCCTCTATTTCAGGAGGAGGACCAAGAGTGTAATGACCCAAACCCGGGGGTCCAAATCATTATCTAAGTCCTTAACTGAACCCGAGGTCCTCTAAGGGCATTACCGTCATTTCTAATGATAAAATGTAATTAGTACATCATACCATGTTTCATAGGGTACAATAGTATTAGCAGATACACCAAGATTGGACAAGAGAGGAAATGAATTGAAAACTAGGGGATAACAGGAATTGGTCGACATGTGTAGGTGGTTCAGCTAAATCGATCGACTTGTGCAAATTCACATCGGCAGGTTTAGCTTTGCACCTAGAAAATGCTACTGCCGAGATACCAGTCGACGTCTGGGTTCCATGCGTCGACCAGTTTATGCTGTGATAGCCTTTTTGGCCTATTTTGCATATTGATGTCCATGGTACCCTCATTGGCTCTTTTGTGAGCCTAAATATGGTTCAAACCTGTCCCGAAAACAAACATAAAACTTGTATACAATTAAAGTGAAATAATAATACATCTAAGAAAGTTCAAAATACATTTCCATGTTGCAATACATCTAAATATGGTCTATAAATACATTGGATTACAAAATATACAAGTCTAGTTTGAGGCTTTACAAAAATACCTACACTACAAAAGATAGCAAAAGAAGATTCTTTCTAGTCCCATCTACGCTTGTGGGGGAACGTCGTCCACCAATTATTTCCCGTGACCTGAAAAATGTCAAGGAATGATCACAAAGCCCAGTATAAAATGTCTAAGTGGCATCTCCTCAAGCAAAGTAGATAATCTTATGCCTTACATGTAAAGAATAGATGACTGAGATCAAGGACATGCATGGGATCTCATATATTGTACTTAACTCATCCATAACCATCAATATCAAAATAATACAATGCAATACGTGAAATGAGTCATGCACTTGCCTAGAAAGAGTCTTATAAACTAAGTAGTGAATATTAATATATTAATATACACTTCTAGGAAAGTAACAAGAATCTTATAAAATATATAAATATTTATATTTTAAATATAAATATATATTAAAAGGTACATATATAATCGGGACTTCTAATAAATAAGATAGCCCAACTTTTAAATTACTAAGTAGTGAATATTAAAATATTATTGTACACTTCTAGTAAAGCAACAAAGTCTTAAAAATATATAATAAAAATATATATATACATATATATAAATTAAAAAGTACATATATATATATATATATATATATATATATATATATATATATATAATTGAGACTGGTAAACACTAAATTCGTCCCTACTCCAAATCTAGTTTTAATTTTTAATTATTTTATCACCTGTCCCAAATTCATTTTGAGGCCACTACACTATAGGGAAGGAATCATCTCCTGTTCCTGTTCCCGCCGGTTCCGATGTGTGGCCCAGATTGCACCATGTCAGTTAAAGCAAATTGGTGCCAAAAAAGTTACCATCCGCGTTTACTTGCCTTTACTTTTATACGTTGTAGTGTTTATGTTAGTGTATGTATATATTATATTGTATATATTTAGAGGAATTTACTGAAAGATCCTTGATATTAAAAAATCCCCCAAATTATCCTTCATTTTTGTAGGTCAAAAGGAGAAGTACTTTCAAAAGGCGAAAAAGGCAATTGAGGAGTGATTGAGGAGGACTTAGAAGAAGATCGCGAGAAGAGGTTGTCGGAATTAGGTTTTCAGAAGTGGAGTGGAGTAGAGGCGATTAGGTTTTCGGAAGTGGATGTGGAATAAGGTGTTTTCGGCAGTAGAGTGGAGTAGAGGCGATTAGGTTTTCGGAAGTGGAGGTGGAAGAAGGTCAAGGTCGGACTTAGGTTTTCAGAAGTGGAGGTGGAAGTGGCAGAAGGTCGCGAGAAGAGGTTGTTATTGTTATTATTACAGTTGTCGGACTGTTGTGACAGTGGTCAGAGTTAGGTTTGCAGAGCGGAAGGTTTTCAGAAATGCAGAGGTTTTAATTTCTTTGAATTAACTATATTAAATTCTATTTGGAAACGCAGAGGTTTTAATTTCATTGAATACACTATATTAAATTATGTGTTTTTAGTTTTGTTTGAGTATTTGTGAAATCCTGAAAAAGTTATTCGTGATAAATAAATTATGTGTTATTACACTATATTAAATTGTGTGTTATTAGTTTTGTTTGATTATTTGTGAAATCCTGGAAAAGTTATTCTGTGATAAAGAATATAGTATAAATTGATTGAACCCTATTAAATTATGTCCATCCCTTTCCAAAGTTAGAGGTTTAATTTGATTGAATATAGTATATTAAATTCTGTTTTATTAGTTATGTTTGATTAATTTGAAATGTGAAGATCATCATCTAAATTATGCACATCTTAATAGTCAAAGGGTAGATAGATAATGGTTTGTTGGAATTTTGCAGTGGAATCTCTTCCAGTCATGTAATTTAGATTAAATTTGAAGAAGATGATAGTATATGTATTAAATTCTTTAGATCATCAAAATGAGATACATTGCAATTTTTTTTTATAATTGTGCTATAGCAATTCATAAAACAAGTTTATACCATACAACACAATGGCCTAGAAAATTGTAGCTATAAACTGTGTTTTATACTTAATAATCATAATTCATAAAGCATTTAACTAATTATATGATTGAGAGGATGTATTTACATGTTATGCACTTTAAACCATACAAAATAGTATGCAATGGAGTGGTTCCAAGTTGTTTAAATTAAAGGTCTATTCAATTGTTTAATTCTGCAGTCTACTCTAGTCGTTCACACAGGCAGGAATCCTCTCATGTGCCTGTTCCCGCCAGTTCCGACATGTGGCTCAGATAGTCCAGTATAATTCGTGATAGAAGTTATTTGTTCTTATTAAATTGTGGAAAAATGAATTACAAATTATGAAAAATATTATTTGTGTAAAGGAATGCAATGTTTTATACAATTTGTAATGGTAATTGGTGTGTTGTATCTGTTGTTTGGTGGTATGATTTTGTTGTTGCACCATTTTTGCAGTTAATTGTGTGTGTGTTTGTTTTATCTGTTTGTGGTTAAAATTTTGTTGACTGACAATTGGTGGAAAGGTTATTTGTGCATAATAGAGTGTGCTTGGCTGTGCTATAAAGAGTGGTTTACAAATGGGTTGGAAGAAGTCGATAGCTCAAAAGAAAGGTCCTCTACGAAAAAAATTACCTATATGGAAAAAAATGCGGACAATGTCGTTGATCCGCCTCCTTCGCCTACTCTCCAATGTATAATGCAAACCATGCGTAATCAATCTTCTTCTTTGGGGCGTACACCTCCCCCGCCAAAATCATCTACTCGTAGTCGTAGTCGTATCCGTAAATCATCTGACCTTAGTGATGAGGATTACAATATTAAGGTGGAGGAAGAGAATTATGATCCACAGCCAAACAGCAGCACATTAGTTAATAATATGCGGCGTGGAGGAGGAGTTTACCTTTTATTCAAGTAAGTATACGTTCATTTTAGTATTAATGTTAAGAATAGCATTTCTATGAATTATTTTTCATTTGTCTGATATTTACGTTCACATGGAAATTGATTGTTTAGGATGAATCATTAATAATGGTAGAACATAATTTTTGCATTGAAATGGAATTGATGTTTTACTGATGTGTTAGTTTGGTAAATATGAACATTTAGGAAATATTTGGTTCAACATATTTTTTGAATCAATAAGTCTAATGTTGAGTTGGTGATATTGTATATGTTATTGTGTCTATGAGGGCTGCTTTTATGAAGAACTAGAGATAAAAAATATTGGAATTGAAATGCAAGGATGCTTGGAATGGTATGACCATGGTGGATAAGGGTCCATATTATGATGATAAAAGATTGCGTGATGCTGAGTTCAAAAGCCATGGAGGCTTACCAGTCAACAAAAAGAAGAAGGAGAAGGTAAGTTGGGGAGTTCAATTTAATTTGTTATTATGTTGATAACATGATATGAAGTACAAAAGAATGCAATTGATGCTTCCGTACTGGTAGTTAAATGAAATTTTGAATGTGACATGAAATTTATTGGGATGTTGTAGGTTGAATACAAGGTGAAAAGTGGGTGGAACAAATGCTCAATCACGAAATTCATTAGCACAGTAGCGAAACTTGGAGACGAAAAGAGGAAGGATGTGACAGATATAGGTTTTGGCTATTTGCTGAACCTACAATGTGAGCATTTGTCTACCGCACTCTTTGATTACATAATTGGCCATTTGGACATAAAGAAACGGCGCATTCAATTTGAAGATAATCAATATCTTCCAATAAATGCAATCGATGTCCACAAAATCTTTGGGTTACCCGCAGGAATCATAGACGTTCCTACATGTCAGCTTTTTAAAGCTGATTGGGTAATTGAAGGTGGATATCGAAGTGGGCTGCATGTAAATGAGCTGATGGAAAGGGTAGAGCAGTGTGAGGCTGGTGATGATTTCAAAAGAGCATTTGTTCTTTTTGCATGTGATGCGTTTCTAATGTTATAGTGCGCATGTCAAAGAATTAAAGGCTATGCATAATGTGCATGAAATCAAGTCGTACAACTGGTGTACGTACGTGCTTGAAACTTTGATGGCTCACTTGGGTGAATCTGAAGGACATGGGAAAACGAAGCACGAGTATATCGGATACGTGTTCTTCTTGCAGGTAAATAACATAACGTACTTATATTTTGCAAAAAACTTTATCATATATGTGATTAGTATGAATCATAACTGATTAAAGTTGCTGCATTTTAATTCAGCTGCTATATCTGATGAGGTGTAAAGTGGAATACCCCTGTTATCTGACCACGGGCGAAAAAACCAGTCTTGCTTTTTGGGACACATCCCTAGTACGGGAATGCTTAAAATGGGAGTTGAAAATAGGAGGTTTTGGAATGGGTTAGGTATGACACTAAATTTTACAAGTATTTGCAAGTCCCCAATTTTTGTTGTATATGATACCGTTTCCTTGTTGACGTACATTTGGTTCAAAATATTTATTTGAAACAGTTAATTCCTCTCAAGGCGAATGTGTCCCAGTCTCCATCATCGTCGTGGTCTGGAGGTGAAAAAGACAATGGTAGTTCTTCGGAAAGTGAGGTTGAGGTAACGATATATTACTTTATGGTTAATGAGTATCAATAAAATTGTGAATATGCAATTGATCAGTGACAGCAATTATAATGACCCGGTCTTTTTCCTCCTTTTCCATTTTCGGCGATTTTTTTTTTTCCGTCTTTTTCCTTTTTTGTCTTTTCCTTATTTCGTCTTTTTCCCGTTTTTCGTTTTTCCTTGCATAACTTCACTTGTTGTGCTCGGATTTGATTCCAATTTTGCATGCATTCATGATATTTGATTTCCATGGCATTAGTATTTTTACTTTTCTTGAAAAGCATGCTAGATTAGTACGTTTCTTGTAAAGGGCATGAATGTGTAATTATTTATAACTTTTGGGGTTTTAGTGTAATTATGTAAAATAATTATTTTTCGTTTTGGGGACCTTTTTGCAATTTATTTTGGAAGATATTTTAAAAAAGGACCATTTTGTAATTTTTGGAAAGTGTAACAAGTGTCACACTCTCATAGAGCCATTTGTTGACATTTAGGTGAAGAGACTTGGCACCATGACTTCTTGACATTTGGTGGGTGGAGATTCATCCATGTGTTGGCCTTAGATTGGTGCACATGTAACCTTTGATTTGTGACAAGTGTGGGCATGGGATTTAGTCTTGGAAGAGTTATTGGATTACTGACAAGTGTAGGTTCACCATTTAGTCTTGCATTGTATGTGTGAGAGAGGTAGTGCAAGAACACATAGTGAGTGGAGGATTTCTAGCCCTTCCACTCACCATTTTTACATTTTACCTTCTTCATTTCATTATCTCTCATGATCCCTAGCAAAGACTCCATTAGAGGAAAGCTTAATATAGAGCTTTGACTTCACATTTGACACTCTTAAATCACCCTAGACTTTTGACCTTAGGAGAGAGAAGAGTCCTTTCACTCTCCTCTTCAAGAATCCTAACCTTGTTTTCCATTTTGTGCTTGGTAGCTTGGATTATAGAGATTCAATTCTCTATTGAGGTAGGGGTGGTAGTATGTTTATATTCTAAGTGTTTTATAATCTTTGTGGTTTAATATATATTGTGTACATGCTTTTGATATGATAGTATTGCATATTATAGGCAACCCTCACTTCTTGATTTAGGGTTTATTGATTTAAGTATGTATGATATGTGTAAACCATGTGTAGAATGATTATATAATTTAGTAGCATGCTAAATTATAGAAATTTCACATGTGTTAGTGATGTGGGACACTTATAGAATTATTGATAGTGTATGCAATCTCTATTGATATGAATTGCTATATTTGTTGTTACAATAATTCTATGCCCTTGTGAATTACTAATTGTAATTATTTAGGAGATTATTGCTATGATGTTGATAATTAGTATATAGAGCTTGTTATTAAGGCATGGTTTGAATTGATAAAGTTATGATATTGTATTGTGCATAATATCATGATGTGAATTTGTCATTTGGCATGCCATTCTAGATTTAGAACCCTAAGCCATGGTTTGTGTGGTTTCAAAATACTTGTGCATGGAAGGTGGTTTGTATACCTTTTTATATATATATATATATATAAGTTTTAAACTTGATATATATTTTGGAATCTCTTGGGACATTGTTACATGTGACATGACTAAAGTTCGGCTTTAGTGCGGGAGGTATGAGTTCTCCCCAATTGAGATAGTGTGCACTAGGGTGGTCTTCCCAGCGGGTTAATGCCCAGAATAACCGTATTAATCTTGGTTAAGTCCGAGACATGATGTCCAAGTCTTCCATTACTTGTTTTCGCATCAAATTTCAAGTTGACAACCAATGCTTAATTGTAGCTTGAAATTCTTGTTATTGGCAAATTGATGTTGTTGAGTACATTGATAATTATTTGTGTTGCTAAAGAATCATTTAAGTTAGTTTAAGATGATCCCTTAGAACACCTCAAACATAGACGTTAAGTGAAATGATCCCTTGTATTCGTCTACATTGATCTAGCAATGATATTGAAACTTTAGGGTATACGTATATGCTTCTCCTACGAGTAACTTGATTACTCACCTTAGTGGTTTGGGTTGTTTTTCAGGTAAGGAGACAATGTTCATGGATGCTCATCATCCTTAGAAGGTTTTGAGCTATTTGAAGCATTTTTGTATATTAACATGCAAGTGTTTAGCATGACTTGACTTTTGATATCATATTTTGAATGCATGGGTGTATGGTACTTTTGGAGCTTTAGTAGCTTTCTTGATATGTAATAACACTCAAATATTTGCTTTTGACATTTTAAGTATGTATGTAAAGAGGCCAAGGGCCAAGCATGTCTATTTTTGTACTTAAACACTTTTTGTATCAAAGTTTTGCTTTAAATGTCTTTTAATCAAAATTTGAGGTTCGGGAGGTCAAAATCTTGTAAATAAAGTGTATGAGGCCATGGGCCATTGTTTTATATTCATTTACTCATATCAAACTTGTTGACATGTTTACATTCTCAAAACTTCATGAAAAATCAGTTCTACACATGTATTGTGAACCAAAACATCATGGGATTCAAAGTTGAGGTTGAACCTTAACACCTTAGACTTATAGCAGCCTTTTTAGCAGCTTTTTGTGGTGTTTCGGTCGACCGATGGAATTGCCAATGCACAGTAAAATCACATTCCAATAGCCAAATGCACTGTTCATGAGTCATTTCGGTCGACTGAACCTTCATTTCGGTCTACCGAAGCAATTGGAACCTTTTCTTCATGATTTCAGGTCTCAGCACTTTCATTTTGGTCATCCAAAAGTCCATTTCGGTTGACCAAAATAGCTAGAACCCGAGCCTAGCTTCTGTTGAGTTTCAGCACTGATCATCCGACTTCAATGGGTCATAACTTCTTCGTTTCAAATCCAAATGGGGTGATTCTTGAGCCTAAACTCAAGGATTTTGAGTCAGATTTCCAATGGTACCAATTCCATTCTCAAATTCCAAACACAATGTGAGTTATGTATGTTTTAATGAAGTAGTGTCAGTTTTCACTTCAACCGGGACGGGGCATTTTGTGGGATTCTTAGCCAAAGTCTATGGAACCTCTTGGAATGTTTCAAAATGATTAGATTAGGTTGTTTTAACCTTATTTGACTTGTTTCAAGTCAAGTTTCTCCTTTTAATAGTGAATTGACCTTTTTGCCCCTTGGATAGTAAATTTTATCCTTTTTGACCTTTGTTTCCGTTTTTGTCCTCTTTAAGTTCCGTGACCTCATGGAGGGTCACATTTGTATCTTAGGAGTGACTCCTATCTCTAGAGACCTTGGTTTACCTTTAGCTTCTGCATTTCAGATCCATTATTGGATCAACTTTCGGTTCTTCACTGACGCACCGGGTTAAAAAACTTGGGCCGTCACAAGTGGTATCAGAGCTCCTAAGTTTGAACACCTTAGGATGACGGGTTTTGGGTGCATATCAGGCTTTTGTTGATGTACTTTGATGCATTCACATGCTTTTGATAACATATTTTGACCTTATAACATGTTTAAATGTTTCGTGACAACATGCTTAGTAGTATGACATGTCTTTATGCTTATATGCCTATATGGTTAAGAGCACCTTTGTTTGACATGTATGCTTATCTGCTTAAGTGCTTAATTGTTTTGAGAGCTTTCTTTAATTGTTTTAGCATGACGGTATGTTGCATATCTCGTCTTGCTTCATGTCTTGCGCATTCATAGTGTGATGTGCACTTGGTCATAATAACTTGAGTTATTGTTGACCTCATTTCTTTCGTGTGTTTAGTTTCATGGTTGTCACGCATGGAGAGTCTTCGCGTCAGGGCACTGAGGAGCAGGTGGCCGACACCGAGTTCACACAGGGTCCGGGAAGGCCCAGGATTCCAGTTCGTGGCGTGGATGCTAATCCGCCACGGGCACCGACTTATGAGGAACGAGTGGCTTAGGGAATCAATCAGGGGATTACTGAATCTTTACAGGAGTTGATACGCAGGCAGGTCGTAGGGGTATAGATTCCAACACCGGCACAGGCACCGATAGTCAATGAGGCACTGGAGTACTTTATGCGACTACAAAGGGTCAAGATTGATCCATTTGCAGGGAGTTCAGATCCGCTAGTCTCAGAAGCTTGGTTGGACCTTATGGTTCGCAAGTTAGACAGTATGGTGGTACCCACGAATAGGTTAAGGATTTCCTTGACTGCTTCTTTGTTCGTGGGTGATGTAGATATCTGGTGGAGATCTATGACCAATGTCCACAATGTTGAGTTGATGACTTGGAATGAGTTTAGAGATCTGTTTTTCGAGCGCTTCTTTCCGAGGGTTATGAGGCGGGAGATGAGGACACAGTTTACAGGTCTTTATCAGGGCACTATGAGTGTCATTGAGTATGGGACACGGTTTACTTCTCTCTCTCGTTATGCCGAGGATATGGTAGCGACAGACGAGGCCAGGGCAATGAAGTTTCAGGATGGACTATATCTTGACATCAGGCCATGGGTCTCCATTCTTGATTTGAGGACCTACAGAGAGGTGGTCCAAAGGGCTATGCTAGCTAAAGTAGAGGAACGGGATCAATTATGGATCAAGGGTTCACACAAGCCGCCTCGTGGAGATAATCCATCATCTTCCGGGAGTCAGTAGAAGAAGGCCAGGGTAGGGAACAATACTCACTCACAGGGGGCATCACAGCAGAATCGTTCTGCACCCACAGTTCCTGTATCTACGGGATCAGCACAGGGAGTGGTTTGTTACCATTGTCAGCAGCCGGGGCACATCAAGCCTCGCTGCCCACAGCTTCATCCACAGGCCAGTCAGACTTCAGTTTCTACGAAGATAGGGCAGGGAACTTGCTTCTATTGCAAGAAACCAGGTCATTTCAAGAAGGATTCTCTAATATTGTTGAATAAGCCACATAGTGGTATAGATTCACAGATGGTACCGGCACAGTCTGCAGGGGTTCAGTCTGGTTTCAGAGTTCCTCAGGCACCACAGTCAGTGGTGCCGGTTGGCACTTATCCAGCCAGGGGTTCTACACCTACTATTTTTACACATCAGTCAGGCTATCATGGCAATTCACAGCAGGGCTCAGGGACTCAGGGACGAGCCTATGCTCTTCCATAGGCGGATGCTTCCACAGGCACCGTTTCAGTTCGAGGTATCTTTCCAGTTTTCAGTTCTTGGGCATGGGTTCTTGTTGACACGGGTGCATCTCATTCTTTCATTTCTGCATCATTTGCACATTCATTGGGTCTGGAGGTCACACTTCGAGACAGTTTTCTCTGTGTTGACACACCAGTTGGGGGACCAGTGTCTTGGGATCGTGTTTGTCGGGATTGTGCTATTGAGATAGCTGGGCGGACCTTGGAGTTCGATTTTGTTGTTCTCGACATGATGGGTTTTGATGTCATTCTTGGGATGGATCATTTGTCATTCTTTCGGGCTACGATCGATTGCTTCCGTGGGAGGGTGACCGTTTGCACTCCCAAGGGAGATTGTTTCCATTTTGTGGGAGATCGGAGTGATTCCCAACCGGCTATGGTTTTCAGCATTGGTGACTGGAGTCGTCACAGATCCTACTTGGCTAGTTTGCTAGTTGACGAGGATAACAGTTTGGGCCGTGTTTTTCCGGCAGTTGTTGAGGATTTTGTTGATGTCTTTCCAGAGGAGCTAACGGAGTTACCTCCTTTAAGGGAAGTGGTTTTTGCCATTGATGTCATTCTCGGTACGTCACCTATCTCTATGGCTCCGTACCATATGGCACCGGCAGAGCTTGATGAGTTGAAAGGTCAGTTGGATGATTTGAAAGCTAAGGGCTTCATTCATCCTAGTGCTTCACCATGGGGGGCACCGGTTCTTTTTGCGAAGAAGAAAGATGGGTCTTTGAGACTTTGCATCGATTATCGCAAGTTGAATCAAGCTACGATCAAGAACAAATATCTTTTGCCTAGAATTGATGACTTGTTTGATCAGTTGAAGGGAGCGACATGCTTTTTGAAGATTGATTTAAGATCAGGTTACTATCAGTTGAGGGTTGAGGTGAGGATATATCCAAGACCACTTTTCGTACACGGTATGGCCATTATAAGTTTTTGGTGATGCCATTTAGTTTGACCAATGCTCCAGCAGCTTTTATGGATTTGATGAACCATGTATTCAGTAACTATCTTGACAAATTTGTGGTGGTGTTAGTTAATGACATTCTCGTATACTCAGCTTCGAGAGAGGAGCATGAGTATCACTTGAGAACAGTTTTACAAAGCCTTAGGGATAACCAATTATATGCCAAGTTCGAGAAATGCGAATTTTGGCTACCAGAGGTGAAGTTCCTTGGACACATTGTGTCAGGGGGTGGTGTTGCAGTGGATCCGTTGAAGATTGAGTCTGTGATGGATTGGGAGCGTCCAAAGACAGTGTTTGAGATTCGGAGCTTTCTTGGCCTAGCCGGCTATTACAGGAGATTTGTTCGGGATTTCTCTCGTTTAGCGGCACCTATGACTCGACTTACTCATAAGGGGGTCAAGTTCATATGGAATGAGGCTTGTGATTTTGCTTTTCAAGAGTTGAAGGTTAGGTTGACATCAGCTCCAGTTTTGATCATACCTGAACGTGGTTTGGGTTACATGATCTATTGTGATGCTTTGCGAGAAGGTTCGGGTTGTATTCTGATGCAGACTGAACGGGTGGTAGCTTATGGGTCTCGACAGTATTCACAAGTTGAACTATCCGACATATGATTTAGAGTTGGCAGCAGTTATCTTTGCCCTTAAGGGGTGGAGACACTATTTGTATGGGGAGAAGTTCGAAGTTTTCTCCGATCACAAGAGTCTCAAATATCTCTTCTCTCAGAAGGATTTGAATTTGAGACAACATAGATAGGTTGAGTTCATGGAGGACTATGACCTTGTGTTGCAATATCATCCAGGGAAGGCCAATGTGGTGGCTGATGCACTGAGTAGGAAGTCACGGGGTACTCTTGCTAGCATTTCCATTCACAGATGGAAGATGCTAGAAGAGCTTGCAGATCTTGGTTTGCAGTTGTATGAGGATGTTTTACCGGCTATTTTGTTTAGCCTTATGGCTCAACTAGCTCTTATTAGCAGAGTTATTGAGGCACAGCAAGAGGATGGGGAGATGAAGTCCATCCACGAGCAGATTTCAGGCGGCGGGAATGTAGAGGGTTGGACCTTACATTTAAACAGTGGTCTCAGGTACAGAGGGAGGATGTTTCTCCCTTTGTCTTGTCGTGACGTTGTTCTTCGGGATTTTCACCATTCTCGACTCGCAGTTTATCCTGGTGGTACGAAGATGTATCACAATTTGCGGAGACAGTTTTGGTGGAAAGGCATGAAACGGGATGTTTCTCAGTTCGTGGCTAAATGCCTTACTTGTCAACTAGTGAAGGTAGAGCATTAGAGACCGGCATGTTTGTTGCAGCCACTACCAGTGGCAGAGTGGAAGTGGGAGCACATCACTATGGATTTCGTGACGGGACTTCCGAGATCCAAGGCAGGGAATGATGCCGTTTGGGTCATTGTTGATAGATTGACTAAGACGGCTCACTTTTCGCCTATGGCAGTGATAAATGACGCAAAGAGACTTAGTGGACTGTATGTTGGGTAGATTGTCAGGCTTCATGGGGTTCCAGTATCTATTGTTTCGGATAGGGATCCCAGGTTCACATCTCACTTTTGGCAGAGTTTTTAGGAGGCTCTTGACACGAGGCTTCATTTCAGCACGGCATTCCATCCTCAGACTGATGGTTAGTCAGAGCGTACCATTCAGATATTGGAGGATATGCTACGGGCTTGCATTTTGGATTTTTGGGGTAATTGGGAAGACTACTTACCCTTGGTTGAGTTTGCCTACAACAACAGTTACCAGACCAGTATCGGCATGGCACCTTTTGAGGCGTTGTATGACAGACCTTGTAGATCTCCAGTTTGTTGGACCGAGATAGGTGATACAGTCGCCTTAGGTCCAGATATTGTCTTTGAGACTGTAGAGAAGATTAAGTTGATTCGGCAGTGGTTGGCTACAGCTCAGAGCAGACAGAAGAATTATGCTGATAAGAGGAGAAGATCCTTGTCTTTTGAGGTAGGGGACCACATCTTTCTCAAGATTTCTCCACGGAAGGGACTTATGAGATTTCGGCAGACGGGCAAGTTGTCTCCTAGGTTCATTGGACCATTTCAGATTTTAGAGCGCGTCAGTGAAGTTGCTTATCATTTGGTATTGCCGCCAGACCTGGATAGGGTTCACGACGTTTTCCATGTATCCATGTTGAAGAAGTATGAGCCGGATCCATCCATGTTTTACGGTGGACAGAAGTTGTTGTCGATGAGGACATGACCTACAAGGAAGGTCCGGTCTAGATTCTTGATTCACGGGAGCAGGTTTTGCGGACCAAGACCATTCCATTGGTTAAGGTCTTGTGGAGACATCATGGCGCTGAGGAGGCTACCGGGAGCTCGAATAGGAGGTTTGCTCTCGGTATCCCCATTTGTTCTCTCTTTCAGGTACGACTCGATTTCGGGGACGAAATCCTTTTAAGGAGGGTAGGTTGTAATGACCCGGTCTTTTTCCTCCTTTTCCATTTTGGTGATTTTATTTTTTCGTCTTTTTCCTTTTTTGTCTTTTCCCTATTTCGTCTTTTTCCCATTTTTCGTTTTTCTTTGCATAACTTCCATTGTTGTGCTCGGATTTGATTCCAATTTTGCATGCATTCATGATATTTGATTTCCATGACATTGGTATTTTTACTTTTCTTGAAAAGCATGCTTGATTAGTACATTTCTTGTAAAGGGCATGAATGTGTAATTATTTATAATTTTTGGGGTTTTAGTGTAATTATGTAAAATAATTATTTTTTATTTTGGGGACCTTTTTGCAATTTATTTTGGAAGATATTTTGAAAAAGGACCATTTTGTAATTTTTGGAAAGTGTGACAAGTGTCACTCTCATGGAGCCATTTGTTGACATTTAGGTGAAGAGACTTGGCACCATGACTTCTTGACATTTGGTGGGTGGAGATTCATCCATGTGTTGGCCTTAGATTGGTGTACATGTAACCTTTGATTTGTGACAAGTGTGGGCTTGGGATTTAGTCTTGGAAGAGGCATTGGATTAGTGACAAGTGTAGGTTCACCATTTAGTCTTGCATTGTATGTGTGAGAGAGGTAGTGCAAGAACACATAGTGAGTGGAGGATTTCTAGCCCTTCTACTCACCATTTTTGTATTTTACCTTCTTCATTTCATTATCTCTCATTAACCCTAGTAAAGACTCCATTAGAGGAAAGCTTAGTATAGAGCTTTGACTTCACATTTGGCACTCTTCCACTCACCCTAAACTTTTGACCTTAGGAGAGAAAAGATTCTTTTCACTCTCCTCTTCAAGAATCCTAACCTTGTTTTCCATTTTATGCTTGGTAGCTTGGATTATAGAGATTCAATTCTCTATTGAGGTAGGGGTGGTAGTATGTTTATATTCTAAGTGTTTTATAGTCCTTGTGGTTTAATATATATTGTGTACATGCTTTTGATATAATAGTATTGCATATTATAGGAAACCCTCACTTCTTGACTTAGGGTTTATTGATTTAAGCATGTATGATATGTGTAAACCATGTGTAGAAGGATTATATAATTTAGTAGCATGTTAAATTCTAGAAATTTCACATGTGTTAGTGATGTGGGACACTTGTAGAATTATTGATGTTGTATGCAATCTCTATTGATATGAATTGCTATATTTGTTGTTACAATAATTCTATGTCCTTGTGAATTACTAATTGTATTTATTTAGGAGCTTATTGCTATGATGTTGATAGTTAGTATATAGAGCTTGTTATTGAGGCATGGTTTGAATTGATAAATTTATGATATTGTATTGTGCACAATATCATGATGTGAATTTGTCATTTGACATGCCATTCTAGATTTGGAACCCTAAGGCATGGTTTGTGTGGTTTCAAAATACTTGTGCATGGAAGGTAGTTCGTATGCCTTATTATATATATATATATATATATATATATATATATATATATGTTTTGAACTTGATATATATTTTGGAATCTCTTGGGAAATTGTTACATGTGACATGACTAAAGTTCGGCTTTAGTGCGGGAGGTATGATTTCTCCCCAATTGAGATAGTGCGCACTAGGGTGGTCTTCCCAGCGGGTTAATGCTCGGAATAACCAAATTGATCTTGGTTAAGTCCGAGACGTGATGTCCAAGTCTTCCATTACTTATTTTCGCATTAAATTTCAAGTTAACAACCAATGCTTAATTATAGCTTGAAATTCTTGTTATTGGCGAATTGATGTTGTTGAGTACATTGTTAATTATTTGTGTTGCTAAAGAATCACTTAAGTTAGTTTAAGAGTATCCCTTAGAACACCTCGAACATAGACGTTAAGTGGAATGATCCCTTGTATTTGTCTACATTGATCTAGCAATGATATTGAAACTTTAGGGTATACGCATATGTTTTTACTACGAGTAACTTGATTACTCACCTTAGTGGTTTGGGTTGTTTTTCAGGTAAGGAGACAATGTTCATGGATGCTCATCATCCTTAGAAGGTTTTGAGCTATTTGAAGCATTTTTGTATATTAACATGCAAGTGTTTAGCATGACTTGACTTTTGATATCATATTTTGAATGCATGGGTGTATGGTACTTTTGGAGCTTTAGTAGCTTTCTTGATATGTAATAACACTCAAATATTTGCTTTTAACATTTTAAGTATGTATGTAAAGAGGCCAAGGGCCAAGCATGTCTATTTTTGTACTTAGACACTTTTTGTATCAAAGTTTTGCTTTAAATGTCTTTTAATCAAAATTTGAGGTTTGGGAGGTCAAAATCTTGTAAATAAAGTGTATGAGGCCATGGGCCATTGTTTTATATTCATTTACTCATATCAAACTTGTTGACATGTTTACATTCTCAAAACTTCATGAAAAATCAGTTCTACACATGCATTGTGAACCAAAACATCATGGGATTCAAAGTTGAGGTTGAACCTTAACACCTTGGACTTATAGCAACCTTTTTAGCAGCTTTTTGTGGTGATTGGGTCAACCGAAACTCCATTTCGGTCGACCAATGGCAAATGGAATTTCCAATGCATAGTAAAATCACATTCCAGTAGCCAAATGCACTGTTCATGAGTCATTTCGGTCGACTGAACCTTCATTTCGGTCTACCGAAGCAATTGAAACCTTTTCTTCATGATTTTAGGTCTCAGCACTTTCATTTTGGTCATCCGAAAGTCCATTTCGGTCGACCAAAATAGCTAGAACCCGAGCCTAGCTTCTGTTGAGTTTCAGCACTGATCATCCGACTTCAACGGGTCATAACTTCTTCGTTTCAATTCCAAATGGGGTGATTCTTGAGCCTAAACTCAAGGATTTTGAGTCAGATTTCCAATGGTACCAATCCCATTCTCAAATTCCAAACACAGTGTGAGTTATGTATGTTTTAGTGAAGTAGTGTCAGTTTTCACTTCAACCGGAACGGGGCATTTTGTGGGTTTCTTAGCCAAAGTCTATGGAACCTCTTGGAATGTTTCAAAATGATTAGATTAGGTTGTATTAACCTTGTTTGACTTGTTTAGAGTCAAGTTTCTCCTTTTAATAGTGAATTGACCTTTTTGCCCCATGGATAGTAAATTTTATCCTTTTTGACCTTTGTTTCCGTTTTTGTCCTCTTTAAGTTCCGTGACCTCATGGAGGGTCACATTTGTATCTTAGGAGTGATTCCTATCTCTAGAGACCTTGGTTTACCTTTAGCTTCTGCATTTCAGATCCATTATCGGATCAACTTTCGGTTCATCACTGACGCACCAGGTTGAAAAACTTGGGCCATCACAGCAATTACAATTTTTTATGCAGTATTGCGTTAAAGAAATTCACAATGAAATGGAAAGAGAAGCAAAAAATAGGAAAATGTTGAAGTGGAAGGTGAAGAAAATTGAGAGATTGGTCAGAAAAAAGTCGAAAGGCCTGGAGGAAAACCAAGTGTTTCTACAAGAGATGGGGGAGTGTCCATTAAGGACAAAGATACGACACTCAATTCTAAAAATGAAGTTGAGAGGGAAATATTTGACTCTCCTGTTGACAGAGGTGAGGAAGCAGAATGTTGTGGTACAGATCATGGACACTTTAGTCCCACCAGCAAGGATATACTGAATGAGGATGAGAGGACAGAGTTGAATGACATTGTGGGCATGGCTTTGGAGGAGAATGTAGGAGCAGCACATATAACTCCCAGTTCTTCAGTCATTGATATTGCGTCGGAAAGTTTACATGGTAAAGGGAAGCATGCGGTGAAACAAGTCAGAAAAGGTACTAGAAGCAGAAAACCTGCACCATATTGCTTCTTTCCACGGGTAATGAGGGATAGTAAGAAAATTAAATTGACTCCAAAGTAGAAGAAATTGTTGAGTTATGCTGCTGTGCAAGCTGATGATCAAGATAAAGGGTAAGTGTAACCCACATTTGTGAATTTCCTAAGTCCATAAATTGTTGTTCATTGTATTGTCGTTTGGGCCTTATTATTTATGAAGAACATTGTATTAGTGCACGTATACTAATTTGTAAATACTCTGTACATTTGTTAGTGAAATTCTGGTTTCCATGTACGATATGCATCATACAAGGATGGACATACGCGAGTTGTTTCACCCGAACTGGATCTCAAACTTGGTGCGTTAATTTTTAATTAATTAATATAGTTGTGTACGGTTATGATATGATGAACCTATTACAATTGCATTTGTGAAATTAGATTGTCAAATTCTGGGCAATGCTGTTGAACCAAGACCAAGGAGGGAATGTGAAGCACTACTATTTTAATAGTTGCGCTATCTAGTTTATGAATCAACACAATGTCATTAAATATGACACTACAGAGAAGCGCAGGATTTTCATAAAAAGAGTCTGGGAACAATACAAACGAGTATGTAAGCTTCAAGATTCGACGGTCTTCAAGGATTCCGAGCTGGTTAGTTTACTGATTTTGGAGTAATTTGTTTTGCATTACAGTAAAGTAAAAGATGTTTTAAGTACGAATGATTGAATCGTCCTATTTTTGACCAATATGTTTTGTTGTCTCTAACTTTATGGTCATTACCGTATAGTTATTCTTCCCTGCAATCATTGACAAACATTGGTTTCTACTCGTTGTCAACCGACCCAACAAAGTAGTGGACTACCTATGTGGAATTGGACGACCGTACAGATACAAAGCATTTGGGGATTGTTTAGTAGACATCTATCTAATGAAATCAACCCTATTTGTTAAAGTTTGGTTTATCAAAAATGCATACTTACTTCAGGTTCATGTGTATTACAGAATAAGTTTGTTGCGGTTGCCCTGGGAGAAGACAATTGGCCAGCTTACATAACAAAGACAGACCATAAAATCCCTCTCCAGGATGATCCGTATGTAAACATATATTTCAATACAAGTGCATAATAAATTTTTTTTTTTCACCGTATCATAAATCCAATACTATCCTTTGCTGAGTAGATCAGTTAAATACTGTTTGTATATCAGGAATAGTTGTGGTGTGTTGGTTATGAGGTACACGCAATTCTGGAATGGCACTAACTTCAATCAGAAATTTTGTGTAAGTAGTGTTATCATTATTATTTCTATGTATGTGTAAAATACATAAGGTATAAGTTGTAGTATTGTTTGGCAGTAACATTTTGTAATATTGCAGGTAGACTACAAGCCAATGCATTCTAAGGTCCTTGTGGAACTATTGGATCATCCCAGGAATAGAGTCCGAGAGGAGTTGTATAAGGCTGCCAAAGTTGAAGGAGATGATTGATGTCAATCCTGTATTTATAAGGAAGATTTTGAGAGTGGATCACTTAGGCCTTGCTTGGAATGAAACTAGGTAAACACAAATGACACTGTCCATGAAAACAAAGCATCTTTCACAGGTACTGCCTTAATAAATATTATTCCGGTTTAAGTATAGATGAACATACAATAGGAAAAATTAAATTAATAAACCTAAAGATTAGCTTAACCTAATGAATATTTGCTGAACACATATAATTATGATTTTTGTGAACTAGGCACTGTTTTGCATGAACAAAGACAAGGTTGAATTTCTTTTATTTGTGAACGAAGAATTTGTAACTATAAAACAATGATATATGAGTCTCGGGTCATATGCACCATCTGCCTCTTAATATATCTGTGCTTTTGGAATGAATAGAACAACATTGATGAGTGGATTACATGTTTTATGAATTTATTTGACAGTATAGATGCTACCAGCCTTTCATGGTAATTAATTGTTTGTTCATTTGTCAAAATGCACAAGGTGACCATTTTTTTGGAGTATGAGGCAGATTTTGATCTTATCCATGAAGGAAATAAAACTACTATGGTGTCCTAAATGAAATTGATTTTATTGAAGTAATCAAAAGAAGTTATGGCATCATGGTGCACGGTGTTGCCAACTACATGTGAGAGTTAGGGGTTCCTGGTTATTGAGGGAATGGTGCACGCTGTTGCCACCTAGTTTTGGAATCAAGTAATAGATCTTTTTTCATAACTTTACTTCATTTCAATCAATGACATATTATGTTGCATTAGTACTTAACAGTGTTATATACAAGGTTTTTTTTTCATCAGTACTTGACAGTGTTATATAAGCATGTCTTGATCAACTTAAAGGCATACATTATATGCTCAATTTCAGATGATTATGTATAGGTGTGTCTTATTGTATGCCAAAATGGACTATGACATAATTCAATAGCTAAGGTGCTTTGTAAGATGCATATCTCCCCATCACCTCTCCCTCTCCGCTAATCCATATCCATAAGAGTTGTGTGATTATTAGACATCTTATTTCCATGGAATGTCTGTTAATTACAGTACGTCTTTTGATGGTAGACCATTCTAATATAGAAATCTAAGAAAAGGGGTTCAGGTGACTGAATAGTGGAAGGTATGTTTTTTGGGAGTGTTGATAGTTAGATAAGAAGCTGTTTTTGTTGTCTTCTACTATTATATTAAGTCTGACAGCCCTTGTAGTGTTAAAGTTGCAATTTAGATTGTAGAATTGCACAATCTATAAAAGCTTTGGTCTGCATCTATGTCGCTTGCCTTTTAGGCAAACAACTCTTCCTCTTTTAACAGGCGCAACATTGGGTCTGCGTTCAATATGTCCATACAAACTTAGTCTACTTTCGCTAATATTTGTCAACTCTCGCTAATTTAATTTAGATGAACTTGTGGATTCACTATCCTAATATAACTACAGTTTTATGTGTATTTTGGCTTGTTCACTTTCTATATCTAAGATTTCTGTACTGATGCATATATTTTTAGTTTTATTTCGTCATCATCTTGAAGGATAGTATGATCTTATCTCCCTTCCTTAATCTCCTCAATCTAGGACCAGATTCTTTAATCTAAATCAGATTGAAACATGTTAGGACCTTTTTCAAGTTCATCGTTGGGTTGGTTAAGTTTTTTCTGCCTCATTGTATATAAAACCATGCTTTGTTATGAAATAGATATGTACCAACTTATTTGTATCTTTGATTCTTGTTTGTTATTCTACCTTCAACTTTCAGGTACGATCCTTCAACTACCATTTACGGTATGGATTTCTATGTTGTCATGGAACTGCCAGGTTATCGAGTGTGGGTGTCGTCGTAGGTGCAAGTTTACCATTGGAATCCAGCACAGGGTCACAAAAGAGGATGCCATGAAGTGGTTTGAAGTCAAATATGAGGGAGTTATCCTGAACAAGTCCCAGAATATTGGGGGTTAGCTCCAGAGTATCATTAGACTTTATTTGTGTTGTATGCAGACAAAAATCCAAGGATGTTTGCTTCAGTTCATAGTTTTGGAACATGTCTGTTATCTCTTTTATAGACCAGGATATGTTTATACTTAACAAATTTTGTAAATGAGGGTTCCAAATTCTCACCTCTTCTTTGTGGTTTACTTGGAAGCCAGTTAATTGTTATTGGTTTTTGATTATCCAATTCTTTGTTGTTTAGCTACTGTTGTGTTGCAGACCCCATTTGATTATGGGCGTTATCTTTATGTGCTAATCCTATATGTGTACTATTTATTATATAACTACCTATGTAATAAGGTACTCATCACATCAGATGGTCACTTGGTAGCAATTAAGTTTTAAAATTGATTACTATTCATATTTTCTCAATTTTAAGGTCACGATATTGCAATTTTTTTTTGAATTTAGTCACCAAAATCTAGTAATATTTAAATTTTATTTTTCTGGCACTAATTAAGTGAACATTTGGGTGTGTGAACTTGATTGTTTTAATATGATGATATAAAATTTCAAATTTATAATATTCATGTATCTATTCATCCATGATTCCATGAAGCAACAAGAGCAATAAAGAAAGCTTAGAACTATGAGTTTGAGCATGTTTAAAATTTGAACCTGCAATCCTTTATGTCATTGTTGTTAATTGCTTCAAAACAATTTGCATGTTATATCTCGTTTAATATATTGTTCTCAATGTTTAATCCTTAAAATTAATGTTCTAAATATGTTATAGGGAACATCGACATCATCCATTCAGGTGAAACCCAGAAATTTATAATCACATCACTGGTGAAGAAAGATAATTACAAGTTAAAAAAAACATAAGTGTGTTATAAAAAGCGGAATATTTTCTAAGACAATTTTCAAGGCCCAAAGGAAAACAATCCAAATACAACTCTCAACTGATAATTTATGCAAATACAGCTATTTGATTTATCCTTAAATTTTTATACATAAATGTCGTAATAATTTATATAAAACATCACAATAAATTTATAAGACAATGTCCAAGCCCCAAAGGAAAATATCCAAATATAACTCTCAACTGATTCATCAATGTACTGTGATGGTTAAGCTTCCATAGTAGTAAGACATTATTTATAAAAATATAAGGATAAATATTATGTATGGAAAAATAAATGTATCACTTAAGAGTTGTATGTCGATGATTTTCATTTGGACCTTGGAAATTATCTTACAAATTTATTGGGATGTTGAATAAAAATTGTTATTGAAATTATCTATAAAAATATAAGGATAAATTTAATATTCCTATTACAATCGAAATACCTCGCTAAGGGATCCACTTATGCAAATACATATGTGTAACTTATGCTAATAGTTATATAGACATTATTGTTCATCATTTCTAAGAAGCATCCCAATGAATTTGTAATTTTGTTGACTTTAGGGTTTACTTCTCTGATAGGTATAATGGAAATAATTTTATATAATTGTTGTTTGGTAAAACTTGAGAAGGACAACTATTCATATAGCTTGATAAACTTGTACAAAATGTGGTTACAAATTTACAGGGAACATCCACATCATCCATTAGTGTAAAACCCAGAAATCATAATCACATCACAGGTGAAGAAAAATTATTACAATTAAAAAAAAAACATAAAGCTGTCATAAAAAACCCAAACTTTGCTAGCAGCTACACATTTGCATTATTAGCTTCGAGAAGTCTCACAGTTGAAGCATACATTGGACGTTCATAATTTAGATCCTCCACATCATCCACCAAATTTATGTCTTCTCCCATGGACTGAGAAAATGGTGATTCATGTGGGTTAGTTGAAGTTGCACTTTGAACAATGTTGGTTGAAATAGGGTTGCACCATTCCCAAAAGCCGCAACGTTCGTGGCGTTCCTTCGAACATACATAATATAGCTTTCCTTTGTTTTTGCCTTCTTTCCCTGTAATTTTAATGTCTGTCATATTACGTTCATCTCGACACCAACAATTTTTATTCATATACCTTAAGTCTTGTAAGTGGTTGGGTGGAAGATGGCACTTGGAAGTCGAAAAGAAAACATAAGAAGAAATTAAAATGAATTTAATGGGCTGCAATATTAGTTCAACATCAGTAAAAAAAACAGCAAAAAGAATGGAAAAAAAATAAAAATAAAAAACACGCCTGCAAACAAAGAAGAAGATTGTCGATCCGCAATACATACATTCGTTGGCCTGAAATTTCTTCGACTTGCATGACTGTTGGATGAGGAAGCCATTGTACCTTCGTGATTACAGGTTCCAATACCTGAGAAGGTGTATTTGACTAAGTTGCTTCAACGATGAAGATGGATGGCCCGGGAAATTAGGAATTGCAATGTAGGAAAGTCCAAATTTATAGGGGTTGTATTTGTAACATTACCAAAGTACCAAAACGGTCACTGACAGCTGCCAGGCAACAGTAACCCATTTGGAGTTTTGTATTTCAAAACCTTATAATTTGATTAGTTGACAATTTAAACAAATTTTGCAATTTCTACATATACGTCGGGTTGCAGTATTGAGTAAGGATAATAAGGACATGTGGACATTTTGATGAGTAGTGAATAGAGTAGAGGCAAACAATATGTATACCAAATACAAACAATAAGCCAAAATAAATATGTCATCTTCCAAACCCTAATTTATTTTAACAACACCATAACGTTTACATCAAGTCTAATACATGATATTTATTTCACATTAACCATTCAAGGGCTTTTACTACGAATTTTATGATTCTATATAATTACTTGAAAGCTTTCCTTGCAACACCATGACATTGAAATCACACCAACAAGGATGGCAAGTAATGACTTCTTCATTAAGAATTCAGCATTGCCAGTTCATGTGGTTGCCTTCTTCACAACATTGAGGGATATGTTCAAAGAATCGACTATTGTAGCATTTCCCTTTGTGAATCACTATAAGCATTTTTTTTTCGCGCAATTTTCAACGCTCCCTTAAGTTGTTCATTTCTCTATAGCACATTTAATAAATTAATTCCATCCTCCTTATGTACTTCGTCTCTAAATAATAACATAATACACATGAAATATGTACACTCAAGTCCACCTCTACGCAGGAATGTCAACCATTTGCTTTGGTTGTACACAATCCATTCAACCTACAACAACCATACAAACATATATTATGATTTACATTTGTAAAGTATTAATTTATGAAAATTAATATTTAATATAAAATGGTAAAAATCGTACCACACCCTTATAAACCTTGCATCATTATTCCTACACTCAAAACAATGTTGTAAGTAGATACGCCTCTCTCCAATTACATGCTGTAGCCCCTCACTTGCTAGTATTTGCTCTGCTACATCATAATGGTCCCATGAAGTGGTCCAAGGTGCATTCCCAAGTTGTTGCAGTTCCCTAAATATATTAAATCTCGGGATGGTAAAAAACCAATAATGCATCAAAACTTCAATGCAATATTTTACAAATAACTCACCACTCATACTTGTCATGGTAAGAGTTGAAACATATGGCATCAATTGGCCAACCATGTCATCAATCGTATTTTGCAGCATTATCTCCATAAGAGTTGTTCAATCTGTTATGTTTTTTTTAGAGGAGTCCGATTTGAATACAAGTTTAATCTAACCGTCTAAATATGTAACCCTTCCTTAAAATGGTAACCCTCCCTTTAAATGGTAACCCTTCCTCCATCTTGGAAACTTTAAATGGTAACCACCATATATGTAATCAATTAAATGGTAACTGACAGAAATTCATTACCCAGTCGATTCGCAATTAATTGTACACAGTATTTCAAGAATATATTCCTTTTTTCCAACCTTTAAATGGAAACTGCCACACTGACAATAATTCATTACCCATTCTACTTAATTGTCTGGCATCTAAAAAACATATTATGATTCACACAATTCAGAAAATAAGAACCTGCGTAAACTCATGTTCTGAAAGTATCACGCATAATGAAAGAGAAAGTATCACACATAATGATAGAGTTCATACTTCATATATATGTAAGTCATCCAATACTGCGGATTTATATTTTACATATCTGAAGAAATAAAAAATAACCTAAACCAAAGGACCTGAATAGCTCATAGAGCCGAATAAAACAACCAACCATCTCCCCCATAACCACTAAAAAATAGATAGCACCATCAGCGAACCACACAACAACCACAGAATGACCAAAAGTTGGGATATAGTAGACATGGAACATGTCATCCATACATAAACTAAACAGAATATCACACGTAGAGAGCACCAAGAGAGAAGCACAAAACAACCACAGAATGATCAATATTTGGATTAGGAGGCGGTCGAGTCACTTGCTTCCCCCAGCACCTCCACTATGGCAGAGTCGGATTCATCCTGGAAATCCTTCTCTAGGCGGTGGATCCTTCGTCTCATGGCGCGGCATAACTGTCAGAGCTAATTCAGTTCAATCGATAGGTTATTGACCCTCATCAGTAGATACTCTGGATCAGGGGTAAAATAATGGGGTGCTAGAGGAGGAGGACGGGGAGGGTTCACTAGAGGAGGAGGAGGAGGGTTCATTCTTCTTCCTCTCCGGGGACCTCGTGAGCCAGAACTACTTTGGGCATGCTGCCTTGATGACATATTTGGTTGCCTGGTGGTTTTAGATGAGTTCGTGCTATTTATAGTTAAAAAAAACAGGTGACTGTGGACCACATATTAGATACTTGTTAATTTGTTTGCCGTGAGAAGAGTAAGTTGCATTTAAAATCTGAATTGCAATCCGGCATGGAGGGAGTACGTTTCTTAAATGCAATAAATGAGTAGGTCAGTTGAAGTTATTTGGATGTTATTAAAGTGTGACACCAATTCAGAATATAGTAGATAATTAGGACGTGACATGCAGTTCAGTCCATGAAACTAGGTACAAACCAGCTTAGAAGGAAAGTGGTTCAATTCATGAGAATAGAACATATAAACTAATTTCTATGGAAAAATAATTACCATAAAAATAATTACAAGTAAAATATGTATTTGACGATAAATACATAGAATAAAAATAATTTGAAAACCTACGCATATAACTAGTTTATTAAGACATGACGTATTGTTCAGTCCATGAAACTAGGTACAAAGTCGGTTAGAAGGAAAATGGTTCAATTCATAAGAAAATGAGAAAAACTAATTACTTTGGAAAAATAATTGCCATAAAAATAATTAGAAGTAAAATATAAAGACGACAAAAAAATAGAATAAAAATAATTAGAAGAAATACCCAAACAGTAAATGTTTTATATAAACAGAAAAAACCCAGCCAAACACAAGCTTCAACTGACACTTGAAGATTGCACAGACAAACGGATTTTCTTACAAACACATAACCAATATATTCTCTTCACCTGCATAAATATTGTCTCTTGGTCGGATGCTTTCATGGAATGATTGTAAGGCTATTTATAGCCAAAAACTATACTTGGTGTCCAAGTATATTACAAAGCTTCTTTTGGAAGCTAAATATGTGACTGGCCAAGAATAATTGTTGTTGACAAACTATTTCAAAGCTTCATTTAGAAAGTAATTTGGAAGCTTCACCATCCCACTACATTAATGACATGGCAATACATTATTGTTATGTCATTAATGTATTTGCATTAGTCGATCAGTTGAGAGTTATATTCGGATGATTTTGCTTTGGGCCTTGGAAATTGTCTTATAAAGTTTTTGGGAAGATGTGACGGCCCAAGTTTTTCAATCCGGGCGTCAGTGATGAACCAAAAGTTAACCCGATAATGGATCTGAAATGCGGAAGCAAAAGATAAACCAAAGTCTCTAGAGATACAGATCATCTCTAAGACATAAGAATGAATGATCTCACACCAATCAACTCACTCTGAGCACCACAACTCCGTCAACAACCACGGCAAAACTCCCCAAGGGAAGACACGAAAGAAAGGGAACCACTAGTCCTAAAAAGGATAACGTCATGACTCCATCTCTGAAGTGAAAGACAATAAGGTCAAAGACTTCGCCCCCTACATGGAAGTAAGTCAACGAAAATCCACCAAATCCTCACCAAAGACTCAAGACAACGATAGTGGTCCTTACGGACCAGCCAACCCCAAAGCTGTGCACAACACAACGAAGAGAAGAGACTCACTCCTTGTGAAGTCCCTTACTTGAACCAAGAAAAGAAAAGAAATCATATTCTCCCACAAGTGTCGATATGAAAAACACGAAAATGGAGCATCTTTCCCACCTTAGGGAAATGGACAGCCCAAGACAAAACAAATGTGACAACTCCTCTACAAGGAATCTCACAACGAAACCCTTACGGAAACCCACATACGCACTACGTGCGTCCGAGGGGAAACAAAAAGGAAAAAACTGAACATGGAAGTCATGCAAATAACAAGGAATTGCGACTACCAAGAAAGTAAATCTACTCATATAGATAAAATCAAGGGTACATGCAGCACATCTCCATGTAAGCACAAAAATATCACTAAAATATAGTAACAACATAGCATCTTTAAGCATATAAAGAAGGCATGCTAATGCCACACAACAAGAAGACAAATGTGGATAGACCTCCACCTACTCATGCAGCACAATAACATAGATCTTACTACTAACATGGTAGTAAACGAAACTGCATAAGATAAAAATGATGCAACAATGAACCCTATGGACATCATGTCCTAGAGTGTCTAGGTAAAAGGAAAGACCAATCCTAACCATAAACTGACTCCAAAAACCGATGCGCCAATAACCTGTCTCAAAACATACGTGAGCCCTTACCATAATGGTAAGACTCTAACAATCTATCTCTGAATCTAAAGGTGACGCTAGAAGTGATACTAACAATGCAATACTCTCTTTACCGAAAACATCAATCAATCGACTTGATCCCAAAAGCGTCATCACGCAAGGAAAACTCAAAGAAAATGGCAACCATGGCCATACCAACAACAACCAAATCAGTTACCACAACTGATCCTCAAAACAACCATCGCCATCATCGATCAAAAGGACAACACCTATCAAAACAAAACCAACATTGATTCCATCTGAATTGCACTTATAACTAGCCAGTACGGTAGCATGACAGTGCCATGCACCTGCCCACAACGTACCCGCCCATGAAAATTACAATCCCAGAGGAATCATCCCGATCAACTAAGGATCCTAAGAGGCCCATAACCTCATCATGGCTCAAAACTAACAAATTTAGCACTATGGCAATGCCAAATGAATCACCTCACGAGGGCCTAAACAAAAGGTGAACATCCACCTACCCCAAAAACCAATGCTAGGTCGACAACAACCTATACCACCACGAGACTGTGACTATAATCACCATCAACCCCAACTCGTGCCTTAATAACCAATCCCGTGTCATGCCAAATATGCAACACAGTCATGCATATACTATTCTACTCTAGCATACATCACATGTCATGCTCTTTACATACGAATTAAAATCATGCTTAAACAAACTGCATACTATATATACCACATAAGCACATAAACATGTTATTAAACCACAACATGTTATCAGGAAGCATATAAACACATAGAGCATGGCCACATAAGCATGATATGCACCCAAACCCGTCGTCCAAGGTATTCAAACCTAGGAGCTCTGATACCACTTGTGACCGCCCAAGTTTTTCAACCCAGTGCATCAGTGATGAACCGAAAGTTGACCCGATAACAGATCCGAAATGCGGAAGCAAAAGATAAACCAAAGTCTCTAGAGATACAGATCATCTCTATGACACAAGAGTGACCTTCCATGAAGTCACATAACTCAAAGAATAACTGAAAGCAAAAGCTAACATAAAAAAGGTCAAATGGTACCCTATGGCACTAATGACAACCAAAGGAACAAGATTTAGTTCAAACTAGACCAGGTACACCACTAAATGGTTAAAACAAGATCAACGAAGTCGAGTGGAAGTAAACCAATTGGTACAAGTCTAAAGAGATAGCAACCAAACAAAATCAACAAGGCAGCTCCATTTCGGTCGACCGAAATAGAGCATCGATTTGCCGAAACAGGCCTGGAAAAAAGAAGAGGAAAGAGCTCTCAGTTCGGTCGACCGAAGTGACAAACCAGTCAACCGGTTTAGGGCTCGAGATGAAAAAATGAGTTTCGGTCGACCGATGTAGAGAACCGGTCGACCGAAATAAGCCTCAAAATGAAGAAGGCTACTGGAATTGGGATTTTTGGCTGAACCATGAAAACCAAGAGAGGTTCGGTCGACCGAAACAGGCCATCGGTTGACCAAAACTGGGCAAAAATGTAAAGATGAACCTGCTATGCACCAAAACTGAAAAAGAGACTTTAAATCTCATTTGAATTCCCCATGGTATGATCAAATTGCATTATATGTAAGTGTGTGATGATGTGAACATACACGCAAGTATAATATGACATTTTAAACATGTTACAATGGCCTACGACCTCAATACATTTCATTTACAAGATTTTACATGCTAAACCTCCAAGGTTAATAAAAATACATTTCAAAGGCAAAACTTAGAATTTAAATGTATACACTTAAACTCAGAAGCTTGTGGCCCTTGGCCTCATGGCATACATATCAATTAGGTTCCAAATAGTGTATCCAAGTACACTTTACATGTTATAAGACAAAAATGACATAATTGCACCTAACTACGTATTACAATGTTAAAAGTGAAACTTAAACATGCTAACACTTGCATGTGAACAAGAATGCTTTAAAAGAAACTTCAAATCTCTAAACCACTCAAAGCAAGTGCAAATCTCCAATCTTGAATCCTGTACCTGAACAAATCCCCCAGTAACTTCGGGGTAAGTAAACAAGTTTACTCGTAGAGAATGAGCATGTACCGACTCGATTTCGTTATAGATTTTTATAACAACATAAGACAATTCAAAAGGGTCATGCCACCTAACGTCTATGTCAAAGGTGAGACCCAGGGAGCATCCTAAGCTACCTTAAATCATTTCTAGAATAAAACACATCCTTTATGCAATTTCAACAACATAGGTGCATGATATACTAAGCATCAAGACATAGATTCTCAAAGTTACCATCTTGAAATCTAAAATGTAATAACAACTAAATATAACAATTTAGTACAATTAGAATTTCTAAAACCACACATCAATACATAGATTCTCTAAGTTATCAACTTGAAATCTAAAAGTGTGAAAACAACTAAATATAACAATTTAGTATGGATGTACTTAACAACATCAAATCGCCAATAGCTAAAACCACAACTCATAATTAAACATAATTGTCAACTTGGAATTGAATGCGAAATCAAATAGTGGAAGACTTGGACATCACGTCTTGGACTAAACTAAGAACAAAATGGTTATTCCGGGCATTAACCCGCTGGGAAGACCACCCTAGTGCGCACTATCTCAATTGGGGAGAACTCATACCTCCCGCACTAGAGCCAAACTCTAGCCATGTCACTTGTAACAACAATGTCCCAAGACTCCTAAATAATCCAAATAAGTTCACAACTTATACATAATTTATATAATGCATGAAAACACCTTCCATGCGCAAGTAGGTTGAAACCACACAATCCATGCCTTAGAGTTTCAATTCTAAAATAACATATATAATGTCAATTACAAAGTGTGCAAATCATTACACAAGACAATAATATATTCCATAAAGAAAGCATGCTCTCATGAATATAAATTTAACAACAATGTACTCAATGTTTAAAACATAACCAAGTGACTACACAACAAGTGCAAATCCATGATTTAAATATTGAAACAACTTTTACAACATAATTAAAATCCATGGAGCAATGAGATAGAATTTAATTAAATCATAATAATTAAATCTCTAATTTCCAAATCAACTCTAAATGGTCCCAAATTAATATATGCTAGTGCACAAGTCCTAGTCATCATAATTATCAAGTTAAAACACAAGTAAGCCAATGGAACCTTTGAAATAGTTTTAACCAAAATCTCTAGATTTTCATACTCATCCAAATGCTCTCAAATTAAAGTATGTTGAAGAACATGCCAAGACTTAATTTAAAAGCATATCACAACTTAATTTCATGCATGGTACGACCATGATAATTAATCTTTCACAAAAGAAAAATATTAAATAAAAGTTGTAATTCTTTTCCAAATAATCCAAATTTAATATATGTTAGCAAACACATCAAAACTTAATTTCCTAGCATGCCACAATTTAATTCTAAGTTGAATACCATCATGAGAATTAAATCTTAACCATAGAAAATAATTAAATTAAATTCTAGATTTTTAACAAAAGCATGCATACAAGTTGTATAAGCATCAAAAACATGCAAGACAACAAAAATATGAAATTATAATGCCCCGTACCTCAATTTGAGATGAAAATCTCAAAAGCCCACCAAAATGAAACGACTCCGAATCCGACGATACTTCGGGGTTTTGTCGGGGATAACGCCATGAACAATAACCTCTAAGAAGCCCCATGAAAATCACAAGTTGACCTGAAACCCGAACTCAAATTTTGGTCAGAAATGGGTTCTAGTAAGGGTGAAAGATGCGCGTCGTCAAGACGAGCAATAAACACAAAGGCACTACGATGTTTTGACAAAGGAAAGAAGCTCAAAAGAGGAGAGAAAAGGTGGCAGCCCATGGCTGTCATGGAATTCGGCCAAGAGAGAGGAGAGAGAGAGAGAAAAATCTGGCTTTTCAACTTTAAGTCCCCTATTTATAGAAAATCTCAAAAAGTGCCCCGAAAGGGCCTCGCCGAGTTTGGAAAAGTGAAATTTTAGCAGACGCGCTCAAATGGCAAAACTCCATGAACAAAAAAGATTCAAAATGAGAAAACATGAACAACGGAAGAAATGGCATCAAAAATTGAGTTCCGAGCAGAAAGTTATGCCCCAAACAAGTTCGGCGGCAACTGGGGCCTGAAACACTGAAACTGGATAAGAACAACCAGAAGGGAATTCTAAGAGTACATGACTCGACAAAATGTGGAAATGAATCCCATACGAGGATCCAAGCTCCAGACGAGGTATTTTTACAATAACTTTCATTAATTGCACAATGGCCCCTCTAAAAAGGGTTAACTACACTAATGACCCAGAATGAAAATATCTTTCAAAAATATTTTCTTAAAAACCTCTAAATAAAATATATTTAAAAGATGTTTACGAAAAACACCACAAGAAAAGCAAATAATTCCAAAGAACTATGCATCCATGCCCCTATGGACACCGGGAGCAACCAGAGTAATTTCTTACAAAAGTAAAGATACGGATTTCATGGAAACCACTTAGAATGAAGGTACGTGAAGTCAAAAACCAACTCCAAGCACAAAAGTGAGGTTATGCCAACAAAGTGACAAACGGGGAAAAGACAGAATAGGGAAAAGGACGAAAAAGTGACTAGTGTCCGAAAAATGAAAATATAGAAATGACTCAGTCCTCAAAGGAAGTTGTCAATCCAAAGAAAAAAGCCTTGAAAACCATCCCCGAGCACTCAAGACGACACTAAGTGATGAGAAACTGAACTCAGAAAGGAAAAGATCAACGGAAAAAAAAATATCCAAAAAAATTTGAGAAAAAAAGAAGAAGGAAAAAACCGGGTCATTACAGAAGATTTCTATAAACTAGTAAGGATATAGTATATAAAATCCTTAGGATAAAGTTAACATATTTGTTTGCATAAATGACTCAGTTGAGAGTTATATTTGGAAGATTTTGCTTTGGGCCTTGGAAATTGTCTTACAAATTTATTGGGATTTTTTTCTATAAACAAGTGACGATATTATTTATAAAAATGCAAGGATGCTATAACATATATATTTACATAACTGATCTGTTGAGAGTTATATTCGGATGATTTTCCTTTGGACTTTGAAATTATCTTAAAAATTTATTGGGATATTTTCTATAAACTACTGTAATATTATTTATAAAAATATAAGAATAAAATAAACATATATATTTGCATAAATGGCTCAGTTAAGAGTTATATTTGGATGATTTTCCTTTGGGCTTTGAAATTGTCTTACAAATTTATTGGGATAATTTCTATAAAGAAGTAAGGATAATATTCATAAACATATAAGGATAAAATTAACATATATATTTGCATAAATACAAGGATAAGAGTTATATTTGGATGATTTTCCTTTGGGCTTTGACATTGTCTTACAAATTTAGTGGGGTAATTTATATAAAATAGTAACGATATTAGCTATAAAAATATAAGGAAAAAATTAACTCTCAGTTGAGAGTTATATTTGGATGATTTTCCTTTGGGCTTTGATATTGTCTTATAAATTTATTGGGATAATTTCTATACAGAATAAGGATAATATATATAAACATCTAAGCATAAAGTTAACATATATATTTGCATAAATAGCTCAGTTGAGAGTTATATTTGGATAATTTTCTTTTGGGCTTTGAAATTGTCTTACAAATTTATTGGGATAATTTCTATACAGAAGTAAGGATAATATTAATAAACATATAAGGAGAAATTTAACATATATATTTGCATAAATAGCTCAGTTGAGAGTTATATTTTGGATGATTTTCCTTTGGGCTTTGAAATTGTCTTACAAATTTATTGGGATAATCTCTATACAAAAGTAACGATAATATTTATAAACATATAAGGAAAAAATTAACACATATATTTACATAAATACAAGGATAAGAGTTATATTTGGATGATTTTCCTTTCGGCTTTGAAATTATCTTACAAATTTAGTGGGATAATTTATATAAAATAGTAACAATATTAGCTATAAAAATATAAGGATAAAATTAACATATATATTTGCATAAATAGCTCAGTTGAGAGTTATATTTGGATGATTTTCCTTTGGGCTTTGATATTGTCTTACAAATTTATTGGGATAATTTCTATAGAGAAGTAAGGATAATATATATAAATATCTAAGGATAAAGCTAACATATATATTTGCATAAATAGCTCAGTTGAGAGTTATATTTGGATAATTTTCCTTTGGGCTTTGAAATTATCTTACAAATTTATTGTGATAATCTCTATACAAAAGTAAGGATAATATTTATAAATATATAAGGATAATATTAACATATATATTTGCAAAAATAAGAGGATAAGAGTTATATTTGGATGATTTTCCTTTGGGCTTTGAAATTGTCATACAAATTTAGTGGGATAATTTATATAAAATAGTAACGATATTAGCTATAAAAATATAAGGATAAAATTAACATAAATATTTGCATAAATAGCTCAGTTGACTGTTATATTTGGATGATTTTCCTTTGGGCTTTGAAATTGTCTTACAAATTTATTGGGATAATTTCTATACAGAAATAAGGATAATATATATAAATATCTAAGGATAAAGCTAACATATATATTTGCATAAATAGCTCAGTTAAGAATTATATTTGGATGATTTTCCTTTGGGCTTTGAAATTGTCTTACAAATTTATTGGGATAATCTCTATACAAAAGTAAGGATAATATTTATAAATATATAAGGATAAAATTAACAAATATATTTGCATAAATACAAGGATAAGAGTTATAGTTGGATGATTTTCCTTTGGGCTTTGAAATTGTCTTACAAATTTAGTGGGATAATTTATATAAAATAGTAACGATATTAGTTATAAAAATATAAGGATAAAATTAACATATATATTTGCATAAATAGCTCAGTTGAGAGTTATATTTGGATGATTTCCTTTAGGCTTTTATATTGTTTTACAAATTTATTGGGATAATTTCTATGCAGAAGTAAGGATAATATATATAAATATCTAAGGATAAAGCAAACATATATATTTGCATAAATAGCTCAGTTGAGAGTTATATTTGGATGATTTTCCTTTGGGCTTTGAAATTGTCTTACAAATTTATTGAGATAATCTCTATACAAAAGTAAGGGTAATATTTATAAATACATAAGGATCAAATTAACATATATATTTGCATAAATACGAGGATAAGAGTTTTATTTGGATGATTTTCCTTTAGGCTTTGAAATTATCTTACAAATTTAGTGGGATAATTTATATAAAATAGTAACGATATTTGCTATAAAAATATAAGGATAAAATTAACATATATATTTGCATAAATAGCTCAGTTGAGAGTTATATTTGGATGATTTTCCTTTGGACTTCGGAATTGTCTTACAAATTTATTGGGATAATTTCTATGTAAAAGTAAGGATAATATATAAAAACATCTAAGGATAAAGTTAACATATATATTTGCATAAATAGCTTAGTTAAGAGTTATATTTGAATTATTTTCCTTTAGGCTTTGAAATTGTCTTACAAATTTATTAGGATAATTTCTATACAGAGGTAAGGATAATATTTATAAACATATAAGGATAAAGTTAACAAATATATTTGCATAAATAACTCAGTTGAGAGTTATATTTGGATGATTTTATTTTGGGCTTTGAAATTGTCTTACAAATTTATTGGGATCTTTTTCTATAAACTTGTGATGATATTATTTATAAAAGTACACGGATAAATAAAACATATATATTTGCATCAATGATCAGTTGAGAGTTCTATTCAGATGATTTTCTTTTGGGCTTGAAAATTGTCTTATAAATTTATTGGGATATTTTCTAGAAATTAGTAATGATATTATCTATAAAAATCTAAGGATAAATTTAACATATATATTTGCATAAATGGCTTAGTTGAGAGTTATATTTGGATGATTTTCCTTTGGGTCTTGGAAATTGTTTTACAAATTTTTTGGGATACATTGGATAAACTAGTAATGATATTCTCTATAAAAATGTTATATATTTGCATAAATGATCAACTGAGAGTTATATTTGGATGAGTTTCCTTTGGGCTTTGGAAATTGTCTTACAAATTTATTACGATATTTCTCATAAATTATAACGAATATACATATATCAGTATTAGGATAACTGTTACATATGTAGTTGCATAAGTGAATCACAATATTGTTGCTTTTGTATTCTATTAATTTGGCCCTTGCAAATATTTTAAATGCTATAACAACTGCTAGGTAAATGCGGCTTGAACTGCTATCCTCGTCAGCTAACAGGCTAGCCAAGTAGGACTTGTGGTGACTCCAGTCACCGATACTAAAAATCATCGTCGAGTGGGAATCACTCCAATCTCCCACGAAGTGAAAACAATCTCCTTTGGGAGGGCAAACAGCCACCCTCCCGTGGAAGCAATTGATCGTAGCACGAAAGAAAGATAATCAATCCATCTCGAGAATGATGTCAAAGCTCGTCATGTTGAAAACAACAAAATTAAACTCTAAAGTCCGCCCAGCTATCTTAATAGCACAACCCTAACAAACACGATCCAAAACCACTGGACCCCAACTGGTGTGTCAATACAAAGGAAACCATTCTGCTGCGTGACCTCCAGACCTAATGAATTTGCAAATGAAGTAGATATGAATGAATACGAAGCACCTTTATCAACAAGAACTCTAGCCCAAGAACTGAAAACTAGAAAGATACCTCGAACTGTAGAAGTCCTAGCAGAGGTATCGGCCTGTGGTAGTGCGTAAGCTCATCCTTGAGCCCCAGACTGCTGTGAATGCCATGGTGGCCCGACTGATGTCCGGAAGCAGTAGGCATAGAACCTCTGACTGGATAAGAACCAACTGGTGGCGCTATTGACTGCGGTGCCTGAGGAACCATGAAACCTGACTACATAACTGCTGACTGTGCCGGTGCGACCTGTGAACCTATGCCACTCTGTGTCCCGCCTTGTAATTTCGGATACTCTCTCCTGAAGTGACCTGGCTACTTGCAATAATGACAAGCTTCGCGACCTTCATCGAAGCTGTAGGCATACTAGCCTGTGACTGACTGGCTTGTGGCTGGAGCTGTAGGCAGCAAGGCTTGATATGCTCCGGCTGCTGATAGTGGTGACAAATCACTCCCCGGGCTGCCCTCGAAGATACTGGAACTGCAGGCACAAACCGAGCCTACTATGACTATCCTTGAGTACGTGAACTGTCCCCGGCCTTAGCCTTCTTCCACTGCCCCCCAATAGATACTGATGAAGCCTCTCCACGAGACTGCTTATATGAACCTTTGATCCTGAGCTGATATCGATCCTCTGCCTCAACCAACATAGCTTTTTGTACTACCTCCCCGTAGGTCCTTAATTCTAATACTGAAATCCGTGGTCTAATATCAAGATGTAACCCATCCTGAAACTTCCTCGCCCTCAGCTCCTCGGTAGCTACCATCTTCAGTGTATAGCGTGAAAGAGAAGTGAAGCGTGTCTCATACTCAATGACACTCATCCTGCCCTGATGGAGACCTGTGAACTGCATTCTCATGTCTTGTCTCATAGCCCTCGAAAAGAAAAAATCGAAGAACAATGTCTTGAACTCCTCCCATGTCATCACCTCCACATCGTGGATATTGGTTATGCACCTCCACCAGATATCGACATCCCCCATGAACATAGAAGTAGTCAAGGAGATCCTCAATCGATCCGTAGGTACTACCATGCTATCGAGCTTGTGTACCATGAGATCAAGCCATGCCTCTGAGGAAAGCGAATCCATACTTTTTGCAAAGTGGTTAATCTTAACCCGCTGTAACTTCATGAAGTAGTCCGATGCCTCATTAGCAACTGGTGCCAGTGCTGGTGCCGGTACCGGAATCTGCATCCTTGCCATATGCTGACGGAACATCTGCTGAATGGACTTTGACATCCCCAGAGCCACTCCCTGCGCAATCTGCTCCTCATAAGTCGGCGCTCGTGGTGGATTAGGATCCACACCATGAGGTCGAGCTCTAGGCCTCCCTGGACCCTGTGCGAGCCCGGTGTCTGCAACCTGCTCCTTAACTTGCTCATCCATTCCAACGTGACGAGAAGACTCTCCGCGAGTCAAGACTATGGTGCTACACACATAAGGGACAAGGTCAACAACAATGCTAGTCATTAAGACCTAATACAACTCACGCTATGAATGCACAAAACAAGTAGCACATAATACAAGCAAGAAATGTATGCAACATACAGTCATGCTAAATATACAAGTATCTACAACATGCTAACACCCAACAAGCACATACAAAATGCTAAGGCATACAAGCATATACAACATACTAAAACATTTAAGGTAGACTCCAAAACATACTACCATATAAGCACGTAAACATGTTATAAAATCAAAACATGTTATCAAGGAACACATAAACATATCAAAGCACGTCGACAAAAGTATGATATGCACCCAAAACCCATTGTCCTAAGGTTTTCGAACCTAGGAGCTTTGATACCACTTGTTGTGACCCAAGTTTTTCAACTCGGGGCATCAGTGATGACCTGAAAGTTAACCGGTAACGGATTCAAAATGCGGAAGCAAAAGATGAAACTAAAATCCTTTAAGACATAAATCATCTCTAAGACACCAACGTGACATTCCATGAAGCCACGGAAGTTAAAAAGAGCAAAAAAATAATTAGGAGTCAAAATGGGCAAAATTCGTCAATCAAGGGTAAAATGGTAAATTTACAATTGAGAAGGGAAATTTGACTCTAAACAAGTCAAATAAGGTTAATAAAACATAATCTAACCATTTTACAACATTCCAAGAGGTTCTAAGAACTTTGGACAAAAATCCCACAAAACGCCCTTTCCCGGTTTAAGCGAAAACTAACACTATCCCACTAAAACATTAATAACTCCCACTATAATTTGAATCTCAGAATGGCATTGGAACCATTGGAAAAATGACTCAAAATCCTTGAGTTTAGGCTCAAGAATCAGCCCATTTGGGTTAGAAACAAAGAATTTATGATCGTTTGAAGTTAAAACTTCAGTGCTGAAACAAAATCTGGAAGACCGGTGTATGAGGGGAGTTTCGGTCGACCGAAATAAAGTTTTGGACGACCAAATTGGACAAAATGTTTTCTGAAGACATGTCTTTTAAGGGTTGGTTGGTTTAGTAGATCGAATTGAGGCCATCGGTCGACCGAAATAAAGTTTCGGTCGACCGAAACACCTCGAAAAGCTACTGTAAGGCCTGCTATAAGCCCAAGGTGTTAAGGTTCAACCTATGCTTTGAATCCCATGATGATTTGGTTCAAAATTGAATGTTTAAAACTGATTTTCAATGATATATGGATGTGCGGACATGCCAACAACCTTAATATGAATTATTTATACATAGAATAACGGCTCATGGCCTCCTACACATCATTTACAAGAATCTCACATGCTAAACCTCCAAAGTTTGTTTAAATACATTCTTAAAGCAAAAGATGATACCAAATGACTACAAGTGCTAAATTAAACATGCTTGGCCCTTGGCGTCAATACATACATGTTATTTAAGCAACAAAAAGTGTACATAGGTACACATTACATATTTCAAGATGAAAATAACATTTTACACCGAAATGATATTACATGCTAACACTTGCATGTTTTAAAAAATACAACAAAATACATCAAGACTTCAAAGCAACTTAAGGATGTGATGCATCCCAAAACAAAGTTTCTTTACCTACAAAATAACCCAAATAACTAGGGTGAGTAATCAAGTTACTTGTAGGATGTGGTGCATGCGCATACCCTATAGTTTTAAGTATAATATGAACTAAACATAGACCATCACAAGGGTGCATTCCACCTAATGTCTATGTTTCCATGGTACTCTAAGGGATCATCTCAAACTATACAAATGTTTGAAACGATAAACACGTAGCATCCAAGTCTACAAGACAAGTACACTAACCACATTAAAACTAAGATTACCAAATCACAAGTTACAAGAAATCCATGATTTACAACTTGGAAAGTAATACGAAATCAAATAATGGAAAGACTAAGATACGTGGCCACGAGACCATACAAGTTATTTTGGGTAATTACAACCCACAAGGTACTACCTAGTGCGCACAATGACTTAGGAGAATTCTTACCCTCTGTGATACCCTCCCCCCCCGGATTTCCGAATGCGGGTTGGCCAGGCCCACGCCCGAATACCCGAGGATATCAAAACAAATTGATAATAAATGAACACAAAGTACAAAAGAATAAAGAAGAATAAATAAAATGTAGACAAGAAACTAAAATGATAATCTAATAATAAACCTCAGAATATATTTCCATTAATTAATAAACTCTTCTGATACAACTGATCCTCCAAAATACAACTCGGGAATCCGTACTGTGTGGACCCCTAGAAAATCCAAACTAAAGAAATGATAGCAATAACTGTCTAAATCAGGAAACTGAATCATAAAAGAACTCCTATGTAGCATCGGAAGAATGAAGTAGACTGATCCCTGCTCAGCACGAACAACCTCGACTCCTGACGAACACCTGAAAAATAATGGTGGGTCAGGCCCACAAACAAGTTCTACTCTACTACAATCCAAGCAGAGATCTGATACACGTATACATCCTAGTCAATCAAATAGTAACTAGTAGTCTGTATATATATATACACACACACTAAAGGAACCTCACTAGACTATAGGGTTGTCTCAACCTGAATAGTAGGCAACATGCAAAACGCACATATAGTGGGCATAAATACCTAGACCTACCAGGGTACACAACTACACAATATCTAGCTACACATCCCTGGCGATATACGCACCCTAACCACTGATCCTGAGACTCAAGCTCATATCATGGCACCATACTTATATATATATAATCTAGTAACCAACCTATCCGGTATAAATTAATCCTCCATAAGTTATTCAACTTGTTCAGCTGACCTGACTTGAATATAAGTAGGACTTAACATTTTACTTAATCCATTCCCTTATATAATAAATTAATCATCCATAAGTCATTCAACTTGTTCAGCTGACCTGACTTGAATATAAGTAGGACTTAACATTTTATTTAATCCATTCCCTTATATAAAATAGGTAGGACTTAACTGATAAGTTAATCCGTCCCTAGAATGCCACCGTCCCATACCGGTGCATTAAACCACACAATCCAACAATTAATGTAACGATTAAGGAAATACATCAAACAATCCAGAAATAATTATGATAATATGATATCAAGTTATCACAAAATATGAATGACTTATTATTTATTTAAGCTTCCTATATCATATGTCCTACACAAACTGAATCTTATACATATGATGATATTTTATTATACCGTCAAATAAGCATTCTCCATATCCAATTCATCCTACACATTTAATCTCAATTGCTAAAACATATTAAAAGATTAAATTCATTCATTTGTTTAAAACATTCAAATAGCAAGCATCATTATGATTGAGTCTATTTAAATTTATTTAAACCCAAACCTAGTTTCTATTTAATGTTCAGGAATCCTAGACATGTTTTTACGTTCCATCATTCCACAGATATGAAAAATACATAATTTAAACATGTAAAAATTCACACCGAAAATCAAATCAAAATCATGCATTTATCAATTCATAACACAACAACAGATATGAACCAAATGCATAAAACCTATGTTCTAATCCAATTAAACATGCATAATTATTTAATTTTATGTGTTTAATAAATTCTGGAATTTCCTAGGCATGTACAGAAACACGAATCAAAGGGAAAGAGATAGAAGAAGAACTTGCCTTAAACTTTCGGATCGAAAGTTAAACTTCTTATTCCTTGATCTTCTCTCTACAGGGTTTTTCTCCTTCTTCCTTCTTTTTCCTCCTTCCCTCTCTAACTCTCTCTCTCTAGAATATATCACGTAAATATTTCTAACCCCCTTTTACAACCTATAGCTATATATTTATAGGTTAAATAAAATAACCCTAACCATTTTCCCAATCCAAGTCAACTTAAAAAAAATAAATATTAAAATATTAAAAGGTAAGTAAAATATGTTACGTATATAATTTATGTATATCTTTATTAAATAAATAAATTATACACATCCTATTATTTATTAATGGATTATCTAATAATACTTAAGTTACTATAATATTATAAAGTAACTTAAAACATAACACGTATCAAAACTATGTATACTTTTATTATTTAAATATAAAACATATACATCAGATTAAATATTACTAACCAAGTTACTATAAAAGTAATTAATAAATTACTTTCCCTTTTATATATATTAAAAAGGTAAGTAAAACATGTTACGTATATAATTTATGTATATGTTTATTAAATAAATAAATTATACACATTCCATTATTTATTAATGGATTATCCAATAATACTTAAGTTACCATAATATTATAAAGTAACTTATAACATAACACGTATCAAATCTATGTATATTTTTATTATTTAAATATTAAACATATACATCAGATTAAATATTATTACCCAAGTTACCATAAAAGTAATTAATAAATTACTTTTCCTTTTATATATGTATATATTATATATCTATATATATACATACACTATCCATGGGTAATAATCCATACACATCCAACATCCTATCCAAGTAGTCCATGGGACCCAATTGGTTGACCCATTACTACTAACCATAACCATAAAAGAAAAATAAAATAAAATAATAAAAGAAAAGAAAATATTTAATTTACAATTAATCAAAACACCATTTAAGCACATAATCTAATTAAACAATTAACACATAGACAAATACAAATAATACACAGACACATAATCAAATAATCAAGTAATACCTAATTCAATTAAACCCATAAACAATTAGTCAAATAATTAATTAAATAATTAAAAATACAATTAAAACAAATAAATAAATACCGAGACTATCCTTTTAAAATTAGGGGTATTACATTCTTCCCCCCTAACAAAAGGAATTCCGTCCTCGGAATTCGCCCTTACTTCCTTCCATTATTCTTCCATTATGCTTGGAAACTGTGAGCGAAAAACATCCTCATATTCCTAAGAAGACGCAGCCTCACTATAAGGGCTCCACTTAACTCTAATATACCAAGTGGTATACAGGGTTCCTATATTTTAAGAAACATAATAATCATACGATGCGTAGGTTGTATCAACGTAATCCTCACATGTCGATAAGAGAATGATCTACATACCTCCAAGTGTCATAGAATATACGCACAAACTCCTATGCACCCAGCGCTAATAATTTGGTAACGGTAATTCAGAGGCGACTGCCTCAATTGCGAAACACAATCTTCTAAAAGTCAATGTAATAAGTAAAATTTACCTTTCTCCAAAAATCGCCTTCTTCCTACATAGAAAACAGAACGAGCAAACTACTCCCTGATAGAAAAACTCTAGTATACGAGTTCAACTATTTACAACATCCTACTGTTGCCTCCCAACCGCGCGCAGTTCAGTACAAAGGGAAATATCTCTTTCCGACATATTTTTAAATGAAGTCAAGGTCTGATTGTACAACCCATACTTCCATTTCCAACCAACAAATGAGAGGTATGCATTGTGAAAGATACAAAACCTCCAAAGTTGTCACACTAACCTCCTTGTGCCAACAATATCACAGATAAAATTCTGACAAGTGAAGTAAACACTTCCAACTATCCATGAAAATCAAGGATATACACCTCAAACATATCCTTTATGGTCTAATTTAATCTCTCGATTAAATCCTCCGTCTATAGATATGAAGTAGAGCTGCTGCTCCAAAATCTTCATAAAGCTCCTTTGAAATAGCACTTTGCATCCACTAATATGGACATTCACATGCTATAACACCACCATCACTGAACTATAGAACTACTATGAAGTTCTAAAATAAGTATCACTCAAATTTATGTCCTCAAGCGATCTTTCTCAATCCACCACTCAGATTCCATATGGAAAATTGAAATTCCAAATCAATGTCGATCCTTCCTATCGACCGTCACTCCTATTTAATTCAACTTCCATATTTGTTATAGGAAGTGGCTAAAGATTCCTACGATATCCAATGATCAACTTTCCACCTTTGTAGTAGGTTTTACACTTAGGGCAATTGTATATGCATCCTTATCTGTATCTGTTCACCAAAATCGACATTTGATGTCGTGATGTACCTTCTAACCATTTGGGTGTACCAAGAAAATTATAAATTTCCATCTCAGTTGCCCGACCGTCATATCATTATTTACAGAAACTACGAAATCCTCCTCGAGTACCTTAAACTCCATCTAAGTAAGGTAACACCGTTTCCAAGGTCAGCTCCAATATTCAAAGTTGACCTTCTCAACTACCATAGTAATAACAAGTGTTATTATTACACCTGCTATAAATGCATCTAATAACTCAACAACTAACCGAAAGATTTAAATATTCAATCATTTGTTAAGAGCATCCACTTCCATAATTGCTTCCACCAAACGGAACTTGATATAAAGTGTGAATTACCACTTCTATTTATCTAAACCGTCTCATGATCCATTCTATTCGTATGAACTAAAGTCCTACCAGTTCGAAATAGACAAGAACTAAGCTGACCTAACTTATCAGTCAACCAATATCCCATCCAGAATCATGACCCTTGTGCGAAGTCAGCAATCCCTCAACTAAATCCGTGGAAAATGCTATCTCATTTCCACTTCAATATAGCGAATAGCTATAAATGATCTAGTGATCTCTAATGGTTTATCTCGACTATCTAATAAAAATTACAATGGGAGACAAAATCACTATGTCCCCCCTCCTGCCTGTCCTCCAAACGTCTGCTTCATACCGTGAAGTATCATATTTCCACTAGGATAAATAAAGAACTAAGAGTTGTGAAACTTAGTCTTTGCATTCTCCATCCAATTTGTCTGCAGAAAGTACTGTTAATCCGGTACCACCAGTTTTCGTCTGTACCCATTGTTTAAATTGGAGCATCTTCAAAAGCGAATTCTGCAACTAAATCTATCCACCACTGATCTGTGATAAACTTACTGATATTGAAAGTCAATCGGTAATTCCATTTATCAATAGTCAACTACGACTTTAACTCAACAAAAGTCAACAAACTACGACATTTCCATACATACCATGCACCTCATCTTTATAAAGGTGTTTGGTCTCACCATCTTGTCTTTGACACACCCTGCTTCTTTAAAACAAGTTAATGATAATCCGACTTCTTTATCTAACTTCAAAAGAATATGAAATCCTTCCATCCTCTACATAAGTTATCAATTTCCTAGCAACAGCTAATTGTTGCAAATTGTGACCTAAAATAAAAAAAATTCCATATTATTTATGCAAGTGAATAAGACTTAGTTTCCTCCTCTATATGCAACACCGGCAACTCCTCTTAATGACACACCCTCACGAATAAAATTCTTGATTAAGAATAGACTGATGAATATTTATTCAGTCTACTATCCTCAATCGGTGTCATTCTAATAAGTACCTAAACCCGTACTAAATCCTCCTTTCGACTTAGTAACAACTTCCGGAATTTTTCAAGAAGATGTTCAGCAAATCCGGCACCTCAGATAAATCATCATGGCGTTACAGTGATCTTTATTTACCACCATCTCACGCATCCTAAAATATTAACAACCACCATTATCATGGCGTTGTAATATGACACAAATCCATGCCTAGAGTAAAGTAAATCAAACTAATTATACTAGATTATTTGACCCACAGTGATGGTTTAACTATCCCATCCCAAACAATGTACTAGAATGACGCATGTCCAGGTCTAATAGATTGGCTAGAATTATGTGTATCTACCATATCCTACGACCGCATGCTCACAAATCTAGCATAAATAGCGCTATTACTCCATATTATTAAAAACAATAGTTGGCTGATCGCATACTTGTGTCCCCAACTAAACCATATACCATTAACCAAAATAATCAACGAAAATAAAACACGTATGACAAACACACTAGCATAAAATATACTCTTGCTTAGGACATCGTTCTTTCTAGAAAAGAAAGTCTCATTTGAAATCAACACTACCAAATTGTTTCACAATATCCTTTTATAGTTTCGTAGGTAATCATCCAACCTCGAAACATATCCTTTAAATAGAGCTTAAAAGCAACATATGTTTGCCTAAACAAATACTAAGGGCTTAACTCTCATCCTCCCTACACGCTGAATGTAAACTATCTAACTTGGCTTTATAAAGCAAATTAGAACGTCACAACATAATACCAATACCTTCCTGAATGTGATACAAAATCATACATTTCGTTCTGATAAGAACTCCATCAAATCCCCAATTTTCTGAAGAGTACTTCTTATATATCTCTTTTAGAGATGATAAGAAAGCTTAATTATTTGTAGATTGATCAACCCCAATTCTACTAATAACATTCGCTATACTAGTAGCAATTCAGATCACCTCGCGCGATCATCCATCTTCAAGATTTAGTACCCTTTTTATTGGATGCACATAAATCTCCTCCACTAGGATCCTCTTCGGCTCCTACTCCTCGTTTGTCTCCTTTTTGAGATCAACTGAAGTCGTGTTGGCCCCGATATGCGGTGACCTATCACGTACACCTAAATCCTTCCTTGGCTTATACTTTTAAAGTAATGCTAAATGAACCTAAACCATCGATCCCTAACTTTGCCTTCTGACAACGAAATCGATAACGTACTCCTTTATTCCTTTGGGTCTTTGTCGTTTTGGCCTTGAACCCATCCTTTTCTTAGTGCCAACCATTCTGTAACTACAAACTGTAACTACAGAAGCTCCTGAATGTAAACTATCTAACTTGGCTTTATAAAGCAAATTAGAACGTCACAACATAATACCAATACCTTCCTGAATGTGATACAAAATCATACATTTCGTTCTGATAAGAACTCCATCAAATCCCCAATTTTCTGAAGAGTACTTCTTATATATCTCTTTTAGAGATGATAAGAAAGCTTAATTATTTGTAGATTGATCAACCCCAATTCTACTAATAACATTCGCTATACTAGTAGCAATTCAGATCACCTCGCGCGATCATCCATCTTCAAGATTTAGTACCCTTTTTATTGGATGCACATAAATCTCCTCCACTAGGATCCTCTTCGGCTCCTACTCCTCGTTTGTCTCCTTTTTGAGATCAACTGAAGTCGTGTTGGCCCCGATATGCGGTGACCTATCACGTACACCTAAATCCTTCCTTGGCTTATACTTTTAAAGTAATGCTAAATGAACCTAAACCATCGATCCCTAACTTTGCCTTCTGACAACGAAATCGATAACGTACTCCTTTACTCCTTTGGGTCTTTGTCGTTTTGGCCTTGAACCCATCCTTTTCTTAGTGCCAACCATTCTGTAACTACAAAATATAATTGACATCAGCTCCTCCTAACGAATCGTAAATAGAGTACAATGAATCCTAATACAGGCTCTAAGTTTTAAGAGACGCAACGCGGAAGTCACATAACGGAAGACACTCCTAAGGACACTTGAACCTGGAGTGCTCTGATACCAACTGTGATACCCCCCCCCCCCCCCCCCGGATTTCCGAATGCTGGTTGGCCAAGCCTACGCCCGAATACCCGAGGATATCAAAACAAATTGATAATAAACGAACACAAAGTACAAAAGAATAAAGAAGAATAAATAAAATGTTGACAAGAAACTAAAATGATAATTTAATAATAAACCTCAGAATATATTTCCATTAATTAATAAACTCTTCTGATACAACTGATCCTCCAAAATACAACTCGGGAATCCGTACTGTGTGGACCCCTAGAAAATCCAAACTAAAGAAATGACAGCAATAACTGTCTAAATCAGGAAACTGAATCATAAAAGAACTCCTATGTAGCATCGGAAGAATGAAGTAGACTAATCCCTGCTCAGCACGAACAACCTCGACTCCTGACGAACACCTGAAAAATAATGGTGGGTCAGGCCCACAAACAAGTTCTACTCTACTACAATCCAAACAGAGATCCGATACACGTATACATCCTAGTCAATCCAATAGTAACTAGTAGTCCGTATATATATATACACACACACTAAAGGAACCTCACTAGACTATAGGGTTCTCTCAACCTGAATAGTAGGCAACATGCAAAACGCACATATAGTGGGCATGAATACCTAGACCTACCAGGGTACACAACTACACTATATCTAGCTACACATCCCTGGCGATATACGCACCCTAACCACTGATCCTGAGACTCAAGCTCATATTATGGCACCATACTTATATATATATAATCTAATAACCATCCTATCCGGTATAAATTAATCCTCCATAAGTTATTCAACTTGTTCAGCTGACCTGACTTGAATATAAGTAGGACTTAACATTTTAGTTAATCCATTCCCTTATATAATAAATTAATCATCCATAAGTCATTCAACTTGTTCAGCTGACCTGACTTGAATATAAGTAGGACTTAATATTTTAGTTAATCCATTCCCTTATATAAAATAGGTAGGACTTAACTGATAAGTTAATCCGTCCCTAGAATGCCACTATCCCATACCGGTGTATTAAACCACACAATTCAACAATTAATGTAACGATTAAGGAAATACATCAAACAATCCAGAAATAACTATGATAATATGATATCAAGTTATCACAAAATAGGAATGACTTATTATTTATTTAAGCTTCCTATATCATATGTCCTACATAAACTAAATCTTATATATATGATGATATTTTATTATACCGTCAAATAAGCATTCTCCATATCCAATTCATCCTACACATTTAATCTCAATTGCTAAAACATATTAAAAAATTAAATTCATTCATTTGTTTAAAACATTCAAATAGCAAGCATCATTATGATTGAGTCTATTTAAATTTATTTAAACCCAAACCTAGTTTCTATTTAATGTTTAGGAATCCTAGACATGTTTTTACGTTCCATCGTTCCACAGATATGAAAAATACATAATTTAAACATGTAAAAATTCACACCGAAAATCGAATCAAAATCATGCATTTATCAATTCATAACATAAGAACAGATATGAACCAAATTCATAAAACCTATGTACTAATCCAATTAAACATGCATAATTATTTAATTTTATATGTTTAATAAATTCTAGAATTTCCTAGGCATGTACAGAAACACGAATCAAAGGGAAAGAGATAGAAGAAGAACTTGCCTTAAACTTTCAGATCGAAAGTTAAACTTCTTATTCCTTGATCTTCTCTCTACAGGGTTTTTCTCCTTCTTCCTTCTTTTTCCTCCTTCCATCTCTAACTCTCTCTCTCTAAAATATATCACGTAAATATTTCTAACCTCCTTTTACAACCTATAGCTATATATTTATAGGCTAAATAAAATAACCCTAACCATTTTCCCAATCCAAGTCAACTTAAAAAAAATAAATATTAAAATATTAAAAGGTAAGTAAAATATGTTACGTATATAATTTATGTATATCTTTATTAAATAAATAAATTATACACATCCTATTATTTATTAATGGATTATCTAATAATACTTAAGTTACTATAATATTATTAAGTAACTTAAAACATAACACGTATCAAAACTATGTATACTTTTATTATTTAAATATAAAACATATACATCAGATTAAATATTAGTAACCAAGTTACCATAAATGTAATTAATAAATTACTTTCCCTTTTATATATATTAAAAAGTTAGGTAAAATATGTTACGTATATAATTTATGTATATGTTTATTAAATAAATAAATTATACACATTCCATTATTTATTAATGGATTATCCAATAATACTTAAGTTACCATAATATTATAAAATAACTTAAAACGTAACACGTATCAAATCTATGTATATTTTTATTATTTAAATATCAAACATATACATCAGATTAAATATTATTACCCAAGTTACCATAAAAGTAATTAATAAATTACTTTCCCTTTTATATATGTATATATTATATATCTATATATATACATACACTATCCATGGGTAATAATCCATACACATCCAACCTCCTATCCAAGTAGTACATGGGACCCAATTGGTTGACCCATTACTACTAACCATAACCATAAAAGAAAAATAAAATAAAATAATAAAAGAAAAGAAAACATTTAATTTACAATTAATCAAAATACCATTTAAGCACATAATCTAATTAAACAATTAACACATAGACAAATACAAATAATACATAGACACATAATCAAATAATCAAGTAATACCTAATTCAATTAAACACATAAATAATTAGTCAAATAATTAATTAAATAATTAAAAATACAATTAAAACAAATAAATAAATACCGAGACTATCCTTTTAAAATTAGGGGTATTACACCCTCCGTACTAGAGCCAAGCCCTAGCCATCAACATTTTATATCCTTACAAGCTTCTAAAAATCAATAAGTTCATGACATTTATATAATGTCAAATGCATGAAACTACCTACCAAGCACCAGTAGGGTAAAACTAGACAAACCATGCCCTAAGGTTACATGTCTAAAGTGGCAAGCTAATGTTACTACACATTATGCCATATGAATTTAATATTAATGTAGGCTACAATTACTAATCATGCAATATAGTAATTTACCTACAAGTAATTATAAGTGCTATATGCAAGATTTTCATACTAGACTCTCAATGAAATCTCCATTTACTTAACAACATAAGTGAAATTTCAAGATATTCATAATAAGCTCTCAATGAAATCACAAGTATTCGGCAAATCATTAAACAATAACCTACCTATATAATTTAATAGTCATATACATGCTTTAATCCACAAATCCTAAGTCAAGCATATAAAATCTCTATTTATATGTAATTACAAGAATTTAAAAAACATGTAATCAATATATATCAAGCTCCAATATATATAAAACCCAAAGAAGATAAACATACAACCACCCCTACCTCACAAGAGGATTGTTCCTTTTGAATCCAAGGGAAACAAAGGAATTTCAAGTTTTCCTTCTAGGGTTATGAAGAGGAAGATAAGGCAAGGCTTTTGTAGTCTAAGCTTAATGGTCTAAGGTGAGTGGAAGGGTACCAAAAATAAAGTCAAAGCTCTAAGTCAAGTTTTGCTCCAATGGTGGCTAAGTTAGGGTTCTTAAGAGGAAAGAGATAATTGAATTGAAAGTGAAAACCCTATGTTAAAATGGTGGGATTCTCCACTCACTAGGTACTCTTGCACTACATCTCACACACACACTAATGCAAGACAAATTGTGAAGCTTACACTTGTCATTAATCTAAGTAAGCTTCCAAGATTAAATATCCAACCTACACTTGTCAACTATCCATGCCAACAAGTGCTCCAATCTTAGGCCAACAAATGGGTGAATCTCCACCCTCCTTGTGTCATGAGATTAAGCCTCCAAGTGGTTCCTCCACAATATCAACAAGTGGCTCCTTAGGAATGTGACACCTGTCACATTTTTCAGAAATTGCAAAAAGGTCATTTTTAAAAATATCATCCAAATTAAATTACAAAATGGTCCCTAATATGAAAAATAATTAGTTTATTTAATTACGCAAAAACCACTCAAGTTTAGAGTAATTACCAAAAGTTATGCATTTATGCCCTTTATAAGAAAAGTAAACATTTAACATGTTTTTCTACAAAAGTGAAAATGTAGATATCATGGAGATGAAATATCATGGATGTATGCAAAGCTGGAATCAAATCCGAGTGCAAAAAGTGAGGTTATGCAAGGAAAAAAAATGAAAAACGACTAAAGGATGAAATAGGGAAAAAGACAAAAAAAGAAATTTCTGAAAAATGAAAAGAAGGAAAATGACCGGGTCATTACAGAGTATATCAAACCAAATTAGGAATATCCAATACCAAAACCACAAGATATAATTACACATGATTATCAACTTGGAATTGAAACAAAATCACACAATAGGAATATCCTGGACATCAAATCCGGTTATATAACACAACTAAGACAAAATTAGCTATTTCGAGATACTAACTCGCCAGGATGTACCCAAGTGGCCACTATAATTGGGGAGAACTCAAATGTCCCGCACTAAAGCCAAACTCTAGCCATGTCAAAGTAACAATGGCCCAAGTATTTCCAAATTCATCAATAATGTCACAACATGTACATATGTATACAATGCACATAAATCACTTTCCATGCACAATTAAGGTTGGAACCACACTATCCATGTCCCAAGTCTTCAAGACTAAATATGGCATGATATTAACAACTCCTTAATGTGAATAAGATTACACTATTATGATGATATCAACATAACGAATCAAATCATGCTAATATTGTAAGCTTTAAACATTTACATAAACAACCACATAATACTACGTAAGCTTATAATGGTTTAAAAAGTAAGAAAATATAAAGATACCACAATTACATTTCAATGAAATCACTAGTAATATAATCTTCTACCATATGAAATAACAAACTTTACAAGACAATAATTATACACATGGTTTGAGTAATAGGAAAACCTAAGTCAAGATATATAACCCTCATATATATATATATATATTTCTACAACTCACACAACATGTATAAAATATATGGTAAGCTTCAAAACGCAAAGAAATACAAAGATTATAAACATACTACACCCAACCTCACTAGAGAAAAACTCTCTAGAATCCATAGGAAAGTGAGCAAAGATGAAATCCAAGAGAAAGGTTTTGTAAGCCAAGGTGCAAGGAAGCTTTTAGTCTTCAAGGTTGAAACCAAAAGATGAGTGGAAGGTGGGTTAATCTAAGTTCTAAGGTGTGTAACAATGGTGGAAGGGGAGAGAAGATGAGAGGAAGAAGATAAAATCAAAACAAATCCCACTCACAATGTGATATACATATCATTTAACCATGACTAACATTACCTCTCACACACACACATCCGTCACCACCAAAAGCCTCCACACAAAACATAAAATCCACCCTACACTTGGCATCATCCAAGCCTTCCACATGTTACCAATCAAGTGCCAACACATGGTCCAATGAAAAAGAGACACTTATCTTAACTTTTCCCAAATTGCACAAAAGTCCCTCTACTAAATATCTCCCAAAATATTTACACAAAGGTTCTGAAAGCCTTGGTTTTTAGGCCAGTGCATCCTATGATGAACCAAACATAGATCTGATAATGAATCCAGAATGCAGAAGCAAGAGATAAAACAACGGAAGAAACGGCGTCGAAAATTGTGTCCCGAGCAGAAAGATATGCCCCAAACAAGTTCGGTGGCAACTGGGGATAGAAACCCTGAAACTGGAGAAAAACAACTAAAAGGAAATTATAAGAGTATGCGACTCGATGAAAAGTGAAAATGAATCCCGTACGAGGATCCAGGCTCAAAACAAGGCATTTTGCAATAACTTTCATTAATTGTACAATGGCCCCTCCAAAAAGTGAAAACTGCACAACTGGCCTAGAATGAAAATATCTACCAAAAATATTTTCTTAGAAACCCCTGAAATAAAATATCTTCAAAATATATTTACGAAAAACACCCCAAGAAAAGAGAATGTTTCTGAAGAACTGTGCATCCAAACCTCTATGGACATCTGGAGCAACCAAAGTACTTTTCTACAAAAGTAAAGATACGTATTTCGTGGAAACCACTTACAATGAAGATATGTGAAGTCAAAAATCAACTTCGAACATAAAAAGTGAGGTTATGCCAACAAAGTGACAAACGGGGAAAAGACAAAATAGGGAAAAGGATGAAAAGTGAATACTGTCCAAAAAATGAAAATATGGAAATGACACGGTCCTCAAAGGAAGTTGTCAATCCAAGGAAAAGAGTCTCAGAAATCATTCCAGAGCACTCGAAATGATACTAAGTGATGAGAAACTGAACTTAGAAAAGAAAAGATCAACGAAAAAAAATATCCATGAAAATCTGAGAAAAGGAAATGAAGGAAAATGACCAGGTCATTACAACTTACCCTCCTTAAAGAGATTTCGTCCCCGAAATCAGGAACAGACGAAAGAGAACCGAACAAGATCAAAGCAAGATCAAACCAAAGGACCTACCATAAGGTGCGAAAAGACAACTTCAAAAGCCCAAAGGTCTTTCGAAGGAACACAAAAACCAAGAATTGAGTGACACCCCCCAAACGAATCGGCATATTAACTCAATGTCAATCACCAAGAGAATCCCTAGACAGCAACAAATCTAATCAAAATAGATGGCTAAGAATGATATAGCAGAAAGAACAATGAGCAGAACCCGCCCACACTTACTTGTCAGTAAGGTAGCATGATAGTATAAGGCATTAGTTCATAACATGCCCCTATCAGATCAACCAGGAAGAAACTTTTCGATACAAATGACATCAATGTCGAAAATGATCATTACCAAAAGCACTACAGGAACCAAGCATCCGCGAGAGTTGGGGTAGCTAATCCCAAAACTCTAAGAATAATGTCATTGGCACCGTTACGCTTAAGGCCTTAAATCGTTGACGCTGGCATACTAACGACTCCCACATCTGGAAACGCTACAACAACAACACTAGTCCCGAATCCACAGCATGACAGGTCTATACCGTTAAGCCAATGGATCAGACCCACAAAATCGAAAACCTAAGCACAAATTAGAAGTAGACCTACCATAAGGCTACATACAGAAGATAAAACACTGGGTCAAAATCCCTATGATGGACAACTAAAATCCTCAAAACACAAGTCTACTACGTAGCTCACATATCTCTATCCCAACAACCAAGGTCATAAAACCCCAACATAAGTGCAGGAAAGATGAAACAGTATTAACCAAATACTCACATAGTGCATACTCGCAAAAATTAAATGACATAAATCAAATAATATCATAGTACAAAAAACACAGTACACATAAGGTAAACCAAACAAACCACCTATCACATAGGGTCAAACAAATAGCGAAACGTTATACACCACCAACGACACTAACATGGTAAGCAGATACTGTATATGAAAACGTATCATCTACATCCTCACATAAACTACCACATAGTCATATATCCTAAACATGTTTCTAAGGCATGCCGAAAACAATAGGGCTCATAAACAAGTAAAAGTGATCATATAAATGGCAAATTTGCAAAATCAAAAGAAATAAATGGAATGCCTCTCAAAAGACACAATGTAGAAAACATACAACCGAACCTAGGTGAGTCCAATCTCTCATTACGAGGAAAGGAACCACACGAAACAAGGCAACAATGAAATGGATAGCCCCTATGCTAACCGTTACAAGACTTCAACGAGAAAACCCCCAAACCAAGATGCCAACGACCTTGATAGGAACTTTACAGGATTCTACCAGAACCCTAACACAATGCCTCAAGTCTCCAAGGATAAGGGAGAATAATTAATTACACCAACATAATTAATTACACGAAACCGCTCACATCCCAACCGTAGCTCATAAGAGCTGTCTAAGACAACACAAGAAGGCTCCTAGGTTAACACACCTATCCAAATCCCGAAACCATCCCCTAAGAAGGCAAGATACAAGAACCTCGCCTTAAGGCTCACAAGGCAACTTCCCAACTCCCCTAAGGAAGGATCTGAGTCAGTCCTGACTCATCGTCCTATGACACTAGAAACAAAGACCTCAATGACAACAATGACGTCAAGACCACTACGAAGTCCTAAGAGATAACACCGACACCTCCAACACCACCATGACTACATCACGAAGAGATAAAAGAAAATGAGACGAAACGGTGCCTCCGTGGCCTACGTCTCATCTCGCTAGACGGATACTACAACTCTACACTCACCAAAGCCCTAACAAGAAGACTCTCCATGAGTCAAGACTGTGACGTTATATGCATGGAAAGAAAATGATCGAATGCAACTCACACTATGAATGCATCAAATAAATAGCACGTCAATGTATGCAACATATGATCATGCTAAAGCAATCAAAGAAAGCTTTTTAAACAATTAATCACTTAAGCAAATGAGCATACATGCCAAACAAGGATGCTTTTAAACACAAATGCATATAAGCATAGAGACATGTCATAATAACAAGCGTGTTACCAAGAAACACGTAAACATGATATAATGCCGAAACATGCTACCAAAGGCATGTGAATGTATTAAAGTACATCAACAAATGCATGATATGCACCCAAAACCCGTCGTCCAAGGTATTCAAACCTAGGAGCTCTGATACCACCTGTAACGGCCCTAGTTTTTAGGCCAGTGTCTCCTGTGATGAACCAAACATAGATCCGATAACGAATCCAAAATGCAGAAGTAAAAGATGAAACAACGAAAGAAACGGCGTCGAAAACCGAGTCCCGAGCAGAAAGATATACCCTAAACAAGTTCGACGGCAACTGGGGCCAGAAACCCTAAAACTGGAGAAAAACAACCAGAAGGAAATTCTAAGAGTACGTGACTCGATGAAAAGTGAAAATGAATCCCATACGAGGATCCAGGCTCAAAACAAGGCATTTTGCAATAACTTTCATTAATTACACAATAGCCCCTCCAAAAAGTGAAAACTGCACAACTGGTTTAGAATGAAAATATCTTCTAAAAATATTTTCTTAGAAACCCCTGAAATAAAATATCTTCAAAAGATATTTATGAAAAATATCTCAAGAAAAGAGAATGTTTCTGAAGAATTGTGCATCCATGCCCCTATGGACACTGGGAGCAACCAGAGTACTTTTCTGCAAAAGTAAAGATACGTATTTCGTGGAAACCACTTACAATGAAGATATATGAAGTCAAGAACCAACTCCGAACACAAAAATTGAGGTTATGCCAACAAAGTGACAAACGGGGAAAAGACAAAATAGGGAAAAGGACGAAAAATGAATAGTGTATGAAAAATGAAAATGTAGAAATGACACGGTCCTCAAAGGAAGTTGTCAATCCAAGGAAAAGAGTCTTAAAAATCATTTCAGAGCACTCGAGACGACACTAAGTGACGAGAAACTGAACTCAGAAAAGAAAAGATCAACGAAAAAAAAATATCCGTGAAAATCTGAGAAAAGGAAAGGAAGGAAAAAGACCGGGTCATTACAAAGGTCCTTAAACAAAATATCTCCAAAAGACAATCGCACAAAGACCCCCCAAAATGAAAATGTCCCCGAAGAAACAAAAAACATATATCCCTATGGAAACATAATAAAATAAGTATGCTTTGCTACATAATTAAATTATACATTAATGATAAAATAAACTAAATTAAATGCATGAAGTGTCTGAAATCAATCCTGGATACTAAACCCTACCTCGGGTCCTCCAAAGCCCTTAGGTAACAAGAAACGAAATATAATAATAATAATAATAATAATAAATAAATAAATAAAAAATATCTCGAAAAAAGAAAAGATGACACGGTCATCACAACCTCCCCACCTTAAAAGGGATTTCATCCCCGAAATCTGGCCTTATCGAAACAGAAGGCCAACCTGGGAAAACTACAGAGTACATCTCTGAGTATCCCACACAACATGCTATATCACAGATCCTAGAGCTAAAATAAAATACACAAATCAATGTCACTTGCACTTATGTGCTTACGACACAACACACACAAGAACCTTTGCCAAAAGTGGCCCCATCCCTATGTCATTTTTACCTATATTCTTATGACATAACACACCCTCAAAAGAATGATGACCACATGGCCACACTACACATCAAAACTCAAACACCGAACAAAGCCCTAAATGTGCACATAACCCAAGACAAAAGCTCTCCATCATTACTGATAAGCACTGAAAAGTGCGCATTTAAATCCTTAATCTTGAGGATACTAGGACTTTATTCTATTTTATTTCCCCGCTTTAGTCTAATTTTATATTTTCTCCTTTTCAGGTACTTAGCCCCAAAATAAGCCAAATCAGCTGAATTAGAGCATTGGAGGAAGCAATCCAAAGTCTAGTGGAGAGAAGGAGCAAAGTGGAAGCAAAATGGTGAAAATTGTCTCTGTTTGATCGATCGAACTATGCTATGATCGATCACACTGTGATCGTTCCAACCCTGCCTTGATGGATCGAGCTTTTATCCTTATCCTCATGAAAATTTAATCTTCGATCAATCTAACTTTTCTTCAATCGATCGAACCCTTTGATCTTATCCTTATAACCACTTTTGCCCTTTTCCCAATAAATATCTCAGCCTTTGTCGTTATCTAAATAAATACGCTGCCATGTTTCGATCTATTAAAGTAATAGTGTGATCGATCGAACTGCCTCAAAAACCATGCAAAACAGATTTCAAGCCTAATTGAAGAGGTGCTCGTGGTGTAATCATTTTGAGGTCCTAGTGCCCGAGTTCTGACCATTTGGGGTGTCATTTGAGCTACCTATATAATGGAATTGGCTATTTTTAGTAAGAGAGATTAGTTAGTTGGATACGTTTGGCTAGAAATTAAAGAGAAACTAGACACAATTTGGGAGGATTCTCTCTCCATTTCTAGGGTTTCTAGCAAGAACACTAAGAGGAATAAAATGAATTCAACCATGAAGAAAGCCCTTGAGGGTTGGTTGACAACAACCATGAGTAGGTAGATCATTCTCTTGGGGCTAGAGATAGCCCTAGGCTTGCTTCCTAAATTTTAGTATTTTGTAATTAGTGGGGATTTATGTTGTAAATATTGAATTGACCTCATGTCTATATAAATCTTGTTTTTACATGATTTGTGTGGTTTAATGCTTTCAATTAATCTTTTAATTCTATTTATATGTCTATACGTGATAGAATGGATGGTTATGTGCTTACACTTGATTCTTTACATTTGATGCATGTCTATGTGTATTAAAATTATGGATCTAGTGTTGGTCAATGCATTGTGCTTAGTTGACTGCTCTTGTGATGTGTTTGATGGATTATGCTTACTAGATGGATTGTGCTACCTCATTAGCTTAATTAGTTTAATTTCATTGTCATTAGTATCAGTGTAGTGTAGTTGCTTTACATTCTTAGATAGGGAGACAATCCATGCTTGTGTTTGAAGGTCCATGCTTATAATTGCATGTAGCGCATTTCTCTAGACTAAGTTGTGCATTAATTATTGGTTTATTGAAAGGTTAATGGCTTAATTTGATAGGTTATACTACTCACTAGTTTAAATAGACAATGTATGCTTATTTTGTCATCTATGCTTAGTATTTCAATTGTTAGCACATGCACATTTGTTTTGCAATATTTAATCCCCCCTAAATTGACAAATACTAGATGTTTAGTAAGGTGAAACTTAGTGGTGAACTCTATGTCCTAAGACCCCTCTCTCATTCTCTACACCTCGTTTACTTTAGCTTGTTTTACATTGCATTGCTTTTAATTAAATCATAGCATAATTCAACCAACAAACCACTCTCTTTGATCATTCGACCTACTAATCCAACTTTGATTCCGCAATACCTTACAAATCCCTTAGGACGATCCATTTTCACTCATACTATATAGTATAGTGTTAAGTGATTTTATAAATTTTAAATGTGGTGGTCACTTCGCACACTCGTACTTTTTACATCTTTTTGAGGTATCGGTCCGCGACACACCACGTTTTTGGCGCCGTTGCCAGGGATTAACAACATTGTATTAGGAATTGAATATGAATTAGTACTCTTTTGATCCTTGTTTTTATTTTATTTTTATTTTGTTTCTCACATTGTTCTTTTTTATTAGGTACTTGGAGATAAAGGAAAGCAAAGCTAAGGAGCCTCAAAGCAAGCTTAAAAGGCAAGCAAACAAAGAATAAAAAGTATAAAAAAATTAAATTGCAAAAGCAAAGCAAAAAGGCTTAAAAATTCTTAAAGTTGCTTAAGGACCTTTGTGAGCGTTTCTAAACTCCTCTTGCTTAATTAGTCATTGGCCCGTGTGGAGGCCTTGTTATTAGTGTTAAATCATCGGCCCGTGTGGAGGCCCTTTAATTTTTACATTGTTGGAAAGCATGGGAGTATGGGAACAAGTGGAGGTTTGTTGTTGATTATTGATTGTTGTAGAGGAGGAGTTCTTGTTTTTGTTGTTCTTATTGATGTGTTGACTAAATTTTGTGCATTTCTTCCCACTCTTCATCTTCATCACTCCAATGGAAAACCTTGATGATAATCTTGGTTATGTAGACCCAAATTTCATCGAACATCCCCCCTCCCTTGACTAATTTCCTCCCGGAGTTCAAACTCCAAATCCTATAATGGTATTTTATGATCATTACACTCCAAATGGATACCATGCACTGACTTGCATTATGCTTCCTAATTTTAGGGCCAACCACTATGAAATTAAGCCCGAGACCATTTAAATATGTCCACTTTTGTATGGGTTCGATAATGAGGAACCATATAAACACTTGGGTTAGTTTCTTGAGGTGTGCTCCACTGTGAGATACATGGATGTCCTAGAAGAAGTCCTTAGGTTAATTCTCTTCCGTTTCACTTTTTAAAAATAAGGCGAAATATTGGTTTAATAAAATGGGGGTGAATACAATAACTTCTTGGGCACAAATGCAAAATGAATTTTTGAAAAAGTATTACCCCATGAGTTTAACCAATTCAATGAGAACCGCCATTAGAGAATTTTCCCACTGGGAGGGAGAACTTCTACATGAAGCTTGGGAGAGATTGAATGAGTTGCTACAGAAACGTCCACATCATGACATTCCAAAATGTCAAGTAGTTTAATATTTCTATGAGAACTTATCCGTTGCCCACAAGGACATAGTGGATGCTTTATGTGGAGGTTCATATTTTGGAAAACATGAAGATAAGATTTGGCATCTCTTTGAGAATATGAACGAAAATTCAATGCATAAATCTCAATCCTCTCGGGTGAGTCGTAATTCTAATGTGGGAGGAAAAAACTTAAATTTGTGTCAAATGGAAGGTCCAATAAAGATTGTTGCTGAAGTCAAAACTCTTACCCAAAGACTTAATCAATTTTTATTGAGTCAAAAACCTGCAATCCAATCATTCTATTCTTCCCCTCATCAAAATGAAGTATGTATGACATGTTCTAGTGTGCTTCACAATACTTTTAATTGTCCCTATGGACATGTTTAAAGTAAGCAACATGAACAAGTCAATGCTACATTCGCCCATCCCTATTCCAATGCTTATATTCTGGTGTGGAGTGAGATTTTAAACCTGTCACAAAGTCAAAATTTCCAAGGAAGGTGTGTTCCTCCTTATGTGAGAAATGAAAATTCTCAAAGGTTTCATCAATCCTCCTTTCATCATCAAAATATAAATCACTTATCTCACCCTCAAACTTACAATTCTCAAGTCTATTTTTATCAATCTCAAGAATCTCTTAGGAATCCCACCTTTAAGAATAAGGCCAAGCTCTCCTTTTCTCCCCAAAGTTTTGTTCTATCTCTTTCCTTTCTCCGGCCGATTTAGGCCAAGGAGAACTACCGGTGCCTCTGCAACTTCCGGCGCACTTCGTCATCTTTTCCGGCCATGGTTTGGCCTGAAATTCTCGAATTCATCCCAGAATCTCTCTTTGTTCCTCTCCTCTCTATCTTAATTCGGGTATGTGCATAATTTCCATTTTCAATTTTGATTTTAATTTTATATTTTATTTTTGTTGCTTTTAATTTTAATTTTATGTATATATATTTGCTTCATTGTGTTTTTTTTTTTTTTAACTAAAAAATCAAACAACAAAATGAAAAACTAAAAAAAATATATATATTGAAAAATTGAAATGGCCGTGGACTAAAAATGGACATTTGGACTTATGTTCTATACCTTGTGATGTTGAAATTGAGGAGAATGGGTTGTGATTTGGGTTAATTTGTGGGCTGTGTCCCTGTTGTTGTATTGTTTGATGGAGGATGGACTAAAACTTGGTTTTTCCTGGGACATTATTGTTGTTTTTGTTGGAGAGTTTGGATATAATTGAAAAGGAGATTGGATTTGGACCGAATAAGTATATGTATGTGCATTGCTATTTGTTTCAAATTTTGGAATTTACAAATACAATATATGTATGCCAATGTTGATACCTTTTTGAAAATGAACATATTAAAGTGTTGTGTCCAATTTGACATGATTAAAATTTTAAAATGCCATGTTGAGAAGTAAATTGAGTTGAGATATTGTGATGTTTTTGAAATTGAGAAAGATTATAGCACTTGTGTTTTGGATTGAAATTCTGCTTGAATTTTGTTGGAAAGATGTTAATTGTTAATTGTTGAGTTGAAATATGGAAATTGGAAAGTGGACTTGAAAGTTTGAAGCATGAATTGAAAAATGGAAAGTTGGATTTGATTTTGAAGTATTAAAATTTTGAAGCATGGAATTTGAAAAGTTGTTGTTAAAATTTAATTTTGAAATATTGTTTTTGAATTTGCCTAAATGTGATTTTTCTTTGAATAAATGTGTGCTTTGTGCAATAAAATGCAAGATGCCTTGTTTGTATATACTTGGTCACATTTTACACACACTTTACCACGTTTTTGGTTTTTCAAGCATGTTTGAATAAATCTTTGTTGCAATATCATGATACATTGATCTTTGAATAAGTTTGGGGGGAGTGACTATTTTGAGTTCAAAATGCATGTCATGGATATCATTGTTGTTCTTTGCCCTTAGTAACCACTTGTGAGCTTAATTTGAATTTTAAAATGTCATTTAAAATAAGTTTGGGGGTATGTTGTCTTGAATGAGGAAAGTTGACGTGAATTGCCATTTTGCTTGATTATATATACTTGTGATCCGTTTTTGAAAAGCTCGTAAGTGCTTGAGACCGAAGTTCTTTGCCAGTCATAGTTTTGATCTAATAAGGGGTAAGTTTCTTGTTATTCTCATTCTCTACCATTTTTTGCTTCATTTATACTTAGAGGGGGTCGCAAGCCATGAGTGATCATAGGTTGTTGATTTTGTTGAAAATGGAGTATGGGATATTTCTGTGATTGGAGTTTGGCTTTGATATTTGTGCATCATTCTTATAAATGCCATATAGTTGCATACCATGTCCAGATTCATCTTTGAACCTGTGTATCATAACATGCCTATGATTGAAGTGTTTTGCAACCATGCATTTCACTTAGTCTTTATTTCATGATATACATGCTTTTTGGGTTCTAGGTAGACACTTGCCGTGATTATTTACTCTATGTCATCCTGCTTGCTCCATTGGTTATAACTGTTGAATTTGTAGACATTCTTGCTTAGATATTGATACGATATCATCCTAGGGTCTACTTGCCATGAAATTGCAACATCTTTTTGAGTTTTAGGTTTGTGAATGCACGTTGCATACTTATACTTGTCATTCAGATCTCATTTTTGCTTAAATGCTTTCAAAAGTGACTTTTCTACCCTCTATGCTACCATTGCATTGTTTCGCATATCTGAGATTGCTTATTGTGCCATGGTCTATTCTTGTGATGTTGAGGCATGTTTGAATTCCAAAATGTTGAAAAATGATTTGAATGATATTCTTGAAGCTATCTTGATCACTTCTTACACAAGCATGTTCTTATCTGTCTATTCTCTATTTCTACTTGATTCAGGCAAGCTTTGTGTTTTCTTTTCAGATGCTTACCTCATTCTATACCTGTGCACTAACTTATATTTGTTGCTTTTGCAAATGTAGCATAGACAAAAGACTCTTGCCAGAAAGAGTAGCCAAAGCTACACAACCTCCTCTATCTCCAGAGGAGGAATTTTCTTCATCTTCTGAGGCTACTGTATCTGCATCCGTATCTTCTTCAGGACTTCAATGGATGCTCAGCGCCTCATTGTTAGGGTAGTGCTGACCCCTTACTTTTTAGACAGGAAATTGGAGCCAGAGCATAGATTTGACAGAGAGTTATTTGCACGGTCTGAGCAGACCCAGTGGTCTTTTACTGAGCTCACCCGCAGGGGCAAAGCTACTATTATGACTCCGGCAGGCACCATAGTTTATCCCCAGTTGGTTGCACTATTTTTCCAACACCTCCGAATGGATGAGGATGATCGCCAGCTCATGCACACTACTATAGATGGTTAGGATATTGATATATCTATCTATCACAGCTATCGCTACAGCCTACCGATGTCCCCATTTCTCACCAGTGGTCACTGATTCCGAGGAACCACTGTACCCGATCATTACAGATTTCCTGTGACGACCCTGGCTTTTAGGCCAGCGTGTCTTGTGATGAACCGAAGATTGACCCGATAACAAATCCGATAAGCGGAAACGAAAACAGAAAACAAGACTCTAAGAAGTCAAAGTGACCTTCCATGAGGTCGGGGAACTTAATGAGAACTAATGCGGAAGCAAAAGGTCAAAAATATGACAAATAAGCCCCCAGGGGCAAAATAGTCATTTCTAAAAACTATAGATTTAGGTGCCACCGAGCATACCTCTGGAAGGACAACGAAAAACTAATCAAGATGGACTCAAGAATCGCATGATTCGAAGTCCGGACGAAGGAGAAACGGCATGACGACGAAAAATGGACACTTAAAGCTTTAAGGGTAAACTGGTAATTATTCAGAAATATCTTGGTGTAACCGAGTACACCATTGGATAGACAACGAAAAATTAATCAAGTTCAAAAAAAAATTCACTTGAATCGGAGTCCGGACGAAGGAGAAAAGCCCAAAAGAAGAATTGACGTCGGGGCGGCCCGACGAGGGGCCATGACAGCCCCATGCGCACGTCCATGCGTGCGCCTATGCATGCCGTGCGCGCGCTGGGTGCACCATGGCTGGCAGCAGCCCATAAAGCTGCTGTGTGGTTTTTTTTTTTCTTTCAGAAAACTCCAGAACAGAGGCTGAATTTGGAGGCCTAGATGAATTTTTTTGCAAAAACACAAAGAAGAAACCCCCCTCAAAATTGAGTTTTCTAAGTGAATCGCGAGAGAATTCAAAAAAACTCACTGAGAAATGGCCAAAATGCCCTCCTAAGAAATCTGGTCAAAAGAGCTAAAAGCTGCTAAAAATGAAATTGGAAGCTAAAACTTCACGAGGGATTTCCGGTACCAAGACGATGTTTTCTAGAAAAACACAAAAAAGAAAGCCCCCCTAAAATCACGTTTTATAATCGACCATATTGAAAGAAGAAAATAAAACTGATGTGAAAGGTATAAAATACCCCTAGATCAGATTATGCAACAAAGTTGTAAAATGAGTCCATAAGAGGCTCAAATCACCAAGGATGAGGTTTTTCTTGAAAACGATCATGCACGCAAACGTAACTTACCTATTTGGACACACTATAATGGTCCACGGCTTAAAAATACCGCCGATGCAAAATCTGACCCCCCCAACGGCCAAAAAGGCAAAAATGGACTTGAAATGGGAAAAATGAAAACCAAAATTGACAAATGATTTCAAATTACCGTTTGGCCCCTGGCCACGCTTCAAACATGATTTATGAGATCCTATGAAAGAATGAAAATGAAATTCCCACAGCCGATACAAAAGTTATGACACAATGTCTAAGCATTTTTCAACATTTTCATATTAAGCCTTGCAAACTAAAGTGCATAGAAAGCAAGATACATGTCATTGGCTTCCGACCTTATCTCATACATGTCAAATACATTGTAAAGAGTGTACTTATGTACACATTACAAAAATAGAATCAAATTTACACATTTTGACATATAAAGCTATAAATGGCATTTCAAGCCAACATTTACAAGAAATGAGAACTTCAAGTCTACAAATCATCCAAGCATGATGTCAATCCCGAATCTTGATCCCGGTACCTGAAAAATGTCCCCACTACGTGGGTGAGTAACATAAAGCTACTCGTAGGAGATGAGCATGCATCGACCTAGCATTTTGAAATTCTATCACCTTAAGGTGAAATATGTTAGAGGGGCTCATGACACCTAACGTCTATGTCAAAGTGAGACTCAGGGATCATCCTAAGCTACTCATGCAATTGAAATGAACTACGGCATACAAGTATACATGCTCAAGTACACCAAACCGTATTAAAACATGATACACGACATTCAAGTACACATGCTCACAAGTATACTAAATCATGTTAAATGGGATAAACAATATCTAGCATACATACACAAGTATAAGATATATGTATAGAGTACTTATAAATCAAGTATACAAACACAAGTATACTAAGCTAAACACATACGCCCAAGACAAGTATACATGGCACAAGTATACAAAAATGAAATCCGCACACACAAGACAAGCATTCTAAGCGTAAATACACTAGATAGAGTTTAAATACACCAACAAGGATACCAGTTCAAGTATACAGTTTCAAGTATACTAAATAAGATCAAAATACATAGGCAAGCACCAATTCTCAAGTTACAAGTAATCCATGATTAACAACTTGAAATTGAATGCGAAATTAAAGTAGAAAGACTAGGACATGTGGTCACTAGATCAAGCAAGTGTTTTTGGGTAATTACGACCCACAAGGTACTACCTAGTACACACATGCATAAGTTATTCTTGGCAATTACGACCCACAAGGTACTACCTAGTGTGCACTTATGACTTAGAAGACTCTTGTCTCCGTACTAGAGCCAAACCCTAGCCATCACGTGAAATATGTCCTTACAAGCTTTCTAAAATCAATAAGTCCAAAACTTATACAAAAAATTAATAAGTTAGACCAAACTTATACCAAATCCACTAATGCATAAAACCATTTTCTATGCACAAATAAGGTTGAATCCACACAAACCATGTCCTATAATTCAAGTCTAGATAGCATATGACATGTCAAGCTCCAATATGCAATTTATACACCAAAACAAGAATATTTTATAACAATTGAACCACATTACCACACTAAGCCACAAGTACTAAATAAGTCCCAATTTAGTAACTAGCTTCCAAGGTAAACAATTGTAATATTCCAACAAGTTATATACCTACACAAGATATATCTAAACAAGCTATGCAAGTCAATAATATTCTATATTATGCTAAGTCCAATTACCATTTCAAGAGGTCTCAAGTACTACTTCTACATCAAATTAGTAATATGCTCACAAGGTGATTAAACAGACTACATTTCAAGGGATTATCAACCTATTACCTCCAATATCAATTTAAGTAACCAACACACTTAAAAATAAAATTAATTAAGCTCATTAATTAATTTTTCTCTAGAGTTTCAAACATATCCAAATGTCCTCAATTTAATATATGTTAAAGAACTCACCAAGGCCTACTTTAATATCACATTACAAGTTGATTTCATGCTTGATACAACTATGTGAATTAATCTTTCACAAAAAGATAAATATTAAATAAGTTTTGCAATTCTTACTCAAATGCTCCAAATTTAATATATGTTACACAACTCACCAAGGCCTAATTTACTAGCATGCCACAATTTAATTCTAAACTATATATCATCATTAGAATTAAATCCTAAACAAAGAAAATAAATAAATTAAATTCTAAAAACTTGAACAAGGTATGCTCACAAGTTGTATATGCTTATAAAACAATCAATACAACAATAATATAAACCTAAGACATCCCCTACCTCAATTTGAGATGAAAATCTCAAAAGCCCACCGAAAAAAAAGTGCTTTGAATCTGACGATTCGAAGGGTTTTGTCGGGGACAACACGATCTACATGAACCCACAAGAAGCCCCATCAAAATCACAACTTGACTTCAAACCTGAACTCAAAATTTGGCCAAAAATGGGTTCTAATAAGGGTGAAAGAAGCACGTAGTCAACACGAACACAAAACGCAAAGGCCCTACTATGTTCTGACAAAGAAATGAAGTTCAAATGAGGAGAGAGAAGGTGACAACCTCCCTTGGGCTGCCATGGAAGCTTCAGGTCGTGCAAGAGAGTGGGGAAGATGAAAAAATAAAATATCTCATCCACCTTTTATAGAAATCTCAAAAAGTGCCCCGAACGGTCCTTGCCGGGTCCGGAAAAGTGAAATTTGAGCAGACGCACTCAAATGATTAAACTCTGTGAACAAAAAAGATTTAAAATGATAAAATAAGAATAATGGAAGAAACGGCGTCAAAAACTGAGTCCCGAGCAGAAAGTTATGCCCCAAACAAGTTTGGTACAAACTGGGGCCAAAAACCCTGAAACTGGAAAATATCGACCAGAAGGGACTTTTAAGAGTTTACCACTCGACAAAAAGTGAAAATGAATCCCATACGAGGATCCAGGCTCAAAACAAGATAATTTGCAACAACTTTCATTAATTGCACAATGGCCCCCACAAAAAGGGTTAACTGCAAAACTGCCCCAGAATGAAAATATCTTCCAAAAGATATTTTCCTAGATACCCCTAAAATAAAATATCTTCAAAAGATATTTACGAAAAATACCCTAAGAAAAGATATTAATTTCAAAGAATTATGCATCCATGCCCCTATGGACACCGGGAACAACCAAAGTACTTTCTTGCAAAAGTAAAGATACGTATTTCATGGAAACCACTCATGATAAAGATACGTGAAGTCAAAAACCAACTCCGAGTACAAGAAGTGAGGTTTTTCCAATAAAGTGACAAACGGGGAAAAGACGAAATAGGGAAAAGGACGAAATATGAATAAGTACAAAAAAGTGAATAATATCGAAAAATGAAAATTGTGGAAATGACTCGGTCCTCAAAGGAAGTTGTCAATCCAAAGGAAAGAGTCTAAGAAACCATTTTCGAGCACTCAAGACCACACTAAGCGACGAGAAACTGAACTCAGAAAAGAAATTTTAACGAAAAAAATTCATCCGTAAAATTCTGAGGAAAAAGGAAAGGAAGGAAATGACCAGGTCATTACATTTCCCTCCAGAGATGACTATGGTTGCTTTGTTCTCCCCACAGACAGCCTATTTAGGCAACATCTTTGCAAAGTGGGTTGATATCGATACCCCCTACTGGTTCATGGATTTTGTGCTGCATCTTACTGCCTTTCCTTCAGGACACGGAACACATAGGCACGAGGGGATTCTAAAAGCTCTATATAGTTTGAGCCAGGGCTGTTGGATATTTATTCCCGCTCTCATATGGGAGATTATACATAAGTACTGGGAGAATATGATATTCAAGCATAATTTCAGAGTTAATTCTTGGCCTTTACCATTTGGAAATCTGATCACACAGATTCTGCTAGACCAGAGCTATTCATTTAATCCAGTTAAGATTACAGAGATAGCTGAGCAGAAAGAAGATAGAGAGTATGGTACCAAGCAATGGACGAAGACTTACAATGCTTGTTTGAAGAGTCAGAAAAATAGAGAGTAGAAAAAACTCTGAGCACAACAGAGAACAGAAGAGCAGGCAACCGAGGGATCTCATGGATGACCTTCCTCCTCCAGACCCAAATAGAGGCAGCGTACTACTACTTCCCCATCCACTTCTAAAACGGGTCTAGCTCTTCCTCCCCATCCATCTCAACAGCTAGGCTCATCATATGTTCCTCCTTCAGAGCCGATGCCCCAAGCTGACACTTGCTCCTACCATGCCAATTCAGATTCCAGGTACAGAGCTAACTTCACTCAGTTGCCGTCAGATTTTCCTTCTTTTAGAGCTAACATGACGAGGAAATATAATGATTTAGCGAGGTGATCTGACAACCTGGCAAGATCTGTAGCGGATGTGAGGAGAGACATCTCATATTTATGGACAGACATTCAGTAGTCTCTTACTTGAAATAGCCAGGAGATATCAGATAAGCTCCAAGTCATTGCAGATATGCTTGACCCGGATGCTGCTCTATGATTCCACCATTTTCTCTATCTCTATTACTCATTTCATGCTTTGATACATTTTGATACACTGATATTTTTCGGGATATTTGCACTGTTTTGATATCTTTGCATTGGTTTTGAAAATTATTTTGCGATGCATTAGATACATATGGTTTTGGATATTTGTTTTGGATTTATTTTCATACATGAATTTTTGGGATTTTTGATAGTATTGATATCGGTTTTGGATATTCAAGATTTTATTGCTATATGCCATGGATTTATGCCCAGTTCTCCATTCTATATCTCATTTATATCACTAATATATATGCTTTGATAGTTGCTAGTGTGACCATTTTCAGACAGGTTTTTGGAATCTAAGTTTGGGGGTGCGCCTTTCAAAGCTAAGCTTCTGTTGCCGGGTCCTATTTGTTACACCCATTTGGTATACTTTTTCCACTATCTGTTGCTGTCTTTGTACATTGAGGACATTGCACAAATTAAGTTTGGAGGTGTGTTAGCATATTTTAGCATGTCACATTTATTTTCTATGCATGTGGTATGATTTGAGAGCTTAGCTATGATTTTGATCTTTTGAGGACCATGATACTTAGAATTTAAAAATTGCTTGACTTGAGAGTTTAATACTCCTTGTATGCCTTGTGGATGCCATTTAGGAGTAAATTTTTTGAAAGATTGATATCATGATTACATTTATGGTCCACATCATCTTGATCTTGTGATTATTTTGAGATTCACTCTAGAGTTCTACACTAGCACAGGCGCATACTAGCACTCATTTGTGGGGTACATACTTTGTTGATTATTGATGTGGTTAATCCCAATTGAGCTAGTAGTGCTTTGAAAGCTTTCATTATTCACAAAGGTGGAAAATAAACCCTTTTTCACTAAGTAGCCGGGATTCTAGCCTCATCAAGCAATGAATTTCTCGCGCTAAAAGGTGGAGGGCCAAACTCTAGTTTCTAAGAAAAAAAAGAAAAAATAAAGAAGAAAAGTGAGGACTTCTTACGAAAGGTGAGGAGTGGAAAATTATCAAATGGATGTTGTTTTGATTTATAACCTAGTTGATTTGAGATTGTAAGTCCTTAGGGGTGTCTCTACACCTAATGCCCGAAAGCTATCCAGTTTGGGAGTCATTTACCTAACGCTCGCCTCATAAATCTTCTAGAAAGCTTAAAAGATACATTGCACCATGTTTCCGTCTTTGAACCCAGTCAAAAAAAAAAAAAAAAAAAAAAAAAAAAATCGAGTGAAAAGAATAAGTGTACCTAGTCAAATAAACTTTAATATAAGGTTCATTCTTTATCTTGATGATTGATATTAGATTTGTGTGCTAGCTTAAGGCAAGTTGTGACCATTTCATTAGTTGGCTAAGATAGCAACATATTTGATACTGGTTCACTTAAAAAGGATTCTAGAGTTGTTTTGATTTATATGCTTATCTTTTTTGATGTGTGGAGGACCATGTTTACTTGCTTGTTGTTGAAATTTTGGAGAATTGCTTAAAGATAGTTGAAAAATTGCAGACTTGAGAGAGACTTCACCGTTTGGGAGACAAGAGGGAAAAATTCATAACATGATGGAAGTTTTCAAGCAAGTAAAAATCAATCTCCCCTTCTTAGATGCTATTAGGCAAATTCCACCATATGCAAAGTTCTTGAAGGACTTGTGCACACAAAAGAGGAAGAACATGGGACAAAGCCTTAAGAAAGTGCTTATTGCATAGCAAGTGAGCTCCATTATTCTCCATAACACCCCACCTAAGTTCAAAGATCCCAGTGCTCAGACCATTTTTTGCATAATTGGAAACCATGAGGTTCGTAGACCTCTTCTAGACTTAGGAGCGAGTGTTAATTTGATTCTTTACTCCGTGTATGTGCAACTAGGCTTGAGTGATTTGAAATTGACCTCGGTAGTTTTTCAATTGTCCGATAGATCCGTTAAAAAGCCAAGGGGCATGGTTGAGGACATTCTTATTAAGGTCAATAAATTCTATTTCTTGGTTGACTTTGTGGTCCTAGATACTGAACCGGTTGCTAATACTATCAATTACATTCCAATCATCTTAAGACGGCCATTCCTTGCCACCACAAATGCAACCATCAATTGTAGGTCCAGTATCATGGACTTATCTTTTGGTAATATGATGGTTAAGCTTAATATGTTCAATACAAGTCGACATCCCATCGATGAAGATGAGTGTTATCTTGTAGATGTCTTGGATGAAGTTGTAGAGGAGTCCATTCCTTCCATGCTTCTAAAGAACCCTCTTGAGGATAATCTTTCATCTATTCTTTCCGAAGACCCTCTTGCATCGTGTCTTTTAGAAATGTATGGAAATTGTTGGTTTGGTAATGAGGGATCCGTGAGTGAAGTAAGTACTTTGGTGGAATCCGTTGCTAGTTTGGACTTCTCACCTTGGAAAAATCCAAAAGAACCTCTTCCTCCACTCTCTAGCACTCCATCGATTCCATCTCTAATATCTCCACCTATTCTTGAGCTTAAAACACTCCTTCCAATCTCAAATATGTCTTCTTAGGCCCAAAAGAGACTCTACCGGTCATTATTTCTTCAGGTCTTGAAAAGGCCCAAGAGAATGATCTTTTTGAAGTGCTTAAAGAAAATAAGGAAAAAATTGGGTGCAGTACGGCTGACCTAAAGGGAATTGACCCTTCCATATGTATGCATCGCATTCTTATGGAAGAGAATGAAAAACCCTTCAGAGATGCTCAAAGGAGATTAGATCCAAATATGAAGGAAGTGGTTAAAAAAGAGGTTGTGAAGCTTTTAGATGTGGGAATCATCTATCCAATCTCCGATAGTAAATGGGTAAGTCCAACCCAAGTAGTTCCTAAGAAATCAGGAATTACGGTGGTTAAAAATTCCAAAGGTGATTAAATTTCTAAACGCACTGCTACTTCATGGCATGTGTGCATTGATTACCGTAAATGGAATGCCGCCACTAGAAAAGATCATTTCCCTTTGCCCTTCATAAACCAAATTTTAGAGAGGTTAGCCGGACAACAATACTATTGCTTTCTAAATGACTATTCGGGTTACAATAAAGTAGCTCTTGATCCGTTTGACCAAGAGAAAACCACATTCACTTATCCCTTTGGCACGTTTTCTTACCGATGGATGCCATTTGGTTTGTGCAATGCTCCCGCCACATTCCAAAGGTGTATTATGTCAATTTTTTTGGACATAGTGGAAAATTATTTAGAAGTCTTTATGGATGATTTCTCAGTCTTCAGGTATTCTTTTGATTCATGTCTTCACAATCTATCACTCGTGCTTAAAAGATGTCGTAAGACAAATCTCGTTCTTAGTTGGGAAAAGAGCCATTTCATGGTTCAAAAGGGGATTGTTTTGGGCCATGTCATATCTAAAAGGGGTATTGAAGTTGATAAAGCGGAAGTTAAGCTCATATCCGAATTGCCTCCACTTTCTACGGTTAGAAAGATCCGCTCTTTCTTGGGTCATTCTGGCTTCTACCGCCACTTCATCAAAGACTTTAGCAAAATTGCTAGACCCTTGTGCAATCTTCTTGCCAAGGACACACCATTTGTCTTTGATTAAGCATACCTAAACGCTTTCCATAAACTCCATGATCTTCTATCGTCCGCTCTCATCATGCAACATCTAAATTGGTCATTACCATTTGAGATTATGTGTGATGCTTCCGACTATGCAGTGGGTGCCGTCTTGGGGCAAAGAATGGGAAAGCTCCCATGTGCCATATACTATGCAAGTAAGACTCTCTCGGGAGCCCAATTGGATTACTCTACCACCGAGAAAGGATTACTTGCCATAGTGTATGACAAGAGCTCAAATGTTGCACATTTTAGCACCTAAGCTATGGTAATTTAGTCCATTAATCTATCTTACTTTTCCATTTTAGTTTTAATTTATATTTTTGTCTATTTCAGATTAATAAGGTTCAAACAGGCTAAAAAGAGCCTATTAGCTCCTTTTTAGAGTCAAGAAGAAAATTCAGAAAAAGTCAGAAAAACTGCACTGGATAGTCTTCAATTGATTGAAGGAGTTCCCGATCGATCGATAAGATCTTCGATCGTTTGAAGTGAAAGTAGTGCTAGCTCAGTGGATAAGATCGCCAGTTGTCAAAGATATTTATGCCATGTTAGCTTCGATAGATCGAAGTATTGAAGCCATCTACGATCAATCGAAGACCCTGCTAGCAGTGAGCTATTTTATTCCCTAGCGTATCTGAACTCCACCAACTTTTGTAGCTGCGGGATTAGACCAATGAAATGCCTATTTTCTGACAGCCTACTCAAAGAGGCTTATATTTAAATGAAATTGGACCATTTTGTTAAAGTTCCAACTTTTGTTCCCAACTTTAGCTAAAAATAGTATAGCTCTTAGATAATTTTCTCTCTAGATTAGGGTTTTTGGAGACTAAAGCAAGAGAAAGAAGATGGTGCCTACATTGAAGAAAGCCCTTGAGGGTTGGATGACAACAACCATGAGTGGCTAGATCCTTCTCTTGGGGCTAGAGATAGCCCCTAGGCTTGCCTCCTAAACCTTAACACTTTGTAATTTTTGGGGATTTTAGTTGTAAATAATGTTTTGACTTATGATTATATATAAATCTTGAGTTTCTACATGATTTATATGGATTAATTCTTCCAATTGATCTTTTAATTCTATTCATATGTCTATGTATGTTAGAATGAATGGTCTATACATGTCTATGTGTGTTGGAATTGTAAATCTAGGGATGGTCAAGGCATGGTGCTTAATTGGGTACTCTTGTGGTTTATTTGATGGATTATGCTTATTTCTTGATGGATTGTGCTACCTCATTAGTTTAATTATTTAATTTCCTTGTCATTAATACAATTGTAGTGTAGTTGCTTTAAATTCCTAGATAGGTAGACAATCCATTCTTATTGTTTGATGATCCATGCTTATGAGTGCAAGTAATACATTTCTCTAGATTTTTGTGTGCATTGATTGTGGGTTTATTGAATAGTTAATGGATTAATTTGATATGTTGTACTACTCACTAGCTTGACTAGACAATTTATACTTATTTTGTCATTCATGCTTAATATTTCAATTAATAGCACACACGCTTGTTTTACAACATGGAATCCCCCTAAATTGGCAAAAGCTAAATGTTTAGTGAGGTGAAGCTTAGTGGTGAACTCTATGCCCCAAGACTTCTCTCTCATTCTCTACACCTTAATCTCTAGATTGCTTTAATTTGTATACTTTTAATTGAATCATTAGCTTAATTCAACCAACCAAATCTCTCTTTGATCATTTGACATACTAACCCGAATTCGATTCCGTAGTACCTTGCAAATCCCTTGGGATGATCCCTACTCACTCTTGCTACATTAGTAGTAGTAGTAGTAGTAATGGTTTTTATAAATTTAAATTTGACCAAAAAGGCTTTACTTGAACTATTATCACACTCACACATTTTGACATATGCAAGCGACCACATCATCAGTGTATGCCCATTGATAAGTTTAGATCATATCTCTTAGGGTCAAAGGCTATTGTGTACTCTGACCATGCCACCCTTAGGCACCTCTTGATGAAAAATGAGACCAAACCTCGCTTGATAAGATGGATTTTACTCCTCCAAGAGATTGATTTTGAAATCAAAGACAAGAAAGGCTCCGAAAATGTTATTGCCGACCATTTCTCAAGACTTATGATTGAATCTTCTCATAGCATACCAATTCATGATTCATTTTCGGATGAACAACTCTTTCAAATCCCCAATGGGAAATTGCCATAGTTTGCCGATATTGTGAATTATCTTGCAATTGACAAGCTTCCCACCACTTGGTCAAGACAAGAAAATGACCGTTTCTTTGCCAACATCCGGAAATACTATTGGGAAAATCCCATTTTGTTTCGATATTGCCTAGACCAAATAGTAAGAAGATGTGTGCCGAAAAGTGAAGTTCCTAGTGTTCTAGTGTTTTGTCATACTCTTGCATGTGGTGGACATTTTAGTACAAAGAAGACCGCCTTGAAGGTTCTTCAAAGCGGCCTTTTTTGGCCCCACTATCCATCGTGATGCCTATAAATTTTGCAAGGTATATGTTCGTTCCCAAAAGATGGGATCAATGTCAAAGAGAAACACGATGCCCTTAACTAATATTCTTATTGTGGAAATTTTTGATATTTGGGGCATTGATTTCATGGGGCCATTCCTATATCCTGTGATTTCCAATACATCTTACTTGTCGTTGATTATGTTTCCAAGTGGGTTGAGGCTTGTGTTACCAAAACAAATGACCATTCCGCGGTAATTTTATTCATTAAATCAAACATTTTTTCTCGTTTTGGTATGCCAAGAGCAATGATTAGTGATGAAGGAAAACACTTTTGCAACCAATTTTTGAAGCAACCCTTCTCAAATTACTCCGTCACTCATAAGGTTGCCACTTCCTACCATCCTCAAACAAGTGGGCAAGTTGAGGTTTCAAATGGGGAAATTAAGCAAATTCTTGAAAAAAATAGTGAACCCAACTCGAAAAGATTAGTCAAGAAAATTAAATGATGCTTTGTGGGCTTATCAGACGGCTTATAAGACTCCAATAGGCATATTTCCTTATAGACTTGTTTATGGGAAGCCTTGCCATCTTCTGGTTGAGTTAGAATATAAGACTATATAGGTAATCAAAAAGCTTAACCTTAACCATGATAAGGCCGGTGAAAAACGATTACTTCAATTAAATTAGTAGGAGGAGTTGAGACATAATGCCTATGACAATGCCAAACTTTATAAAGAAAGGACTAAAGCTTTTCATGACAAACACATTGTGAAGAAGTCATTCGAGCCCAGGTAAAAAGCATGGCTCTTCAACTCTAGACTCAAATTCTTTCCCGAAAAGTTGCGTACTAAATGGGAAGGTCCATATGAAATCATCTTCGTTTCTCCTCATGGGGCGGTCAAAATCAAAAGCTTAAAAGATGAGAAATTTTTTAAAGTGAATGGTTAAAGATTGAGACCCTACATCGAAGGGCAAGCTATTCAAAGAGATGTGGAAGCCGCCCTCTTAGTGGATCCCATCTATGTTGAGGAATGAGAGCATCCCAATGTCGACTAGAGACGTTAAACCTAGTCATTTAAGGGGTTGCAAACCCTAGGTTTTGTGTAGATTTTACTGTTTTCATTTCACATTTTCTTATTGCTACCACTATTAAGGCTTTGCATGGGATTTCCTGCACTTTCATCTCAAAATGAGGCATTTGGTGCCAGTTCGATCGATCCAAGTATACCTTCGATCGATCAAACCTCTCTGCGATCAACCCATGATCATTTTTCAGCTCTCGTCCCCATCGTGCGAACCCAATTGCAGTATTTCAGATCTCAGCCCTAACGTGCCAACATCTTTGTTTGATCATTCCAAGTTGTTCGATCGATCCAAGAACCCTCATCATCAATCGAGATTTCATACTTAGAAAAAATTTAAAAATCCAAAAATGTCAGCTCATGGCTCCATCGTGTGAAGTTTTGATTCAATAATTAAGCCTCAGTCCCACCATTCGAACCATTGGATAGATCAATTTTCGATCGACCCAATCCCTAATCATATCGATCGAGATTTCATACTGAAAAAATTTAAAAATCCAAAAATGTCAGCTCTCAGTCCTATCGTGTGAAGTTCTGATTCAATAATTAAGCCTCGGTCCCACCATTCGAACCATTGGATCGATCAATTTTTGATCGATCCAATCCCTGATCGTTCAGAGTCTTATCTTTGACTTTTTGTTGACTTTGACTTATTTTTTTTTATTTTTTTTTACTTCTAATTTTATTTTTGTCTTCTATTGTTTCAAAAAAAAAAAAAAAATGCTTTCTCTAAGGCTTGATTGCATTTACCTATCTCATTATGTCCTATATTGCCTTAAACTGTATGCTTTGCTCTCTTTATCCCATTTGCTAGTTGATGTGAGTTTGCTAAAGTGGTTTTTCAAGAAGGTTATTGATTCCAAGTTTGGGGGGGTGCACCCTTTCAAAAGGATCATTTCCGAGCTTTACGATTGATAAGCGCCAAATATTGCATATTTAAGTGCCCTTAATTACATTAGTTAAGCCCACAATTTGATCTTTATATATAGATTATCTTCATTTTTGTGTTTTTGTGTTTTTGCAGGTTTAATTGCTAAAAAGAAATAAAAATAAGGTCTTAAGGGTTTTTGGAGAACAAGTCATATTGGGCCTAAATATCAAGTGGTTTTCAATAAGAGATGGCCTAAATATACAATGGATACAATCAGCACTACAGAAGAAAAGAAAAAGCCAAGCAGCTACACCTTGCGTCCGGACACAGGACCTTGCGTCTAGACGCCAAGCAGTTACACCTCGCGTCCGGACGCTATGTTTCACGTCCGGGCGCAAGCCTACGGGCCCCCATATTGAATAAGTCAAAGTTTATTCCATTTTAAGTGGGAATTTGAATTTTGACGAGTTGGGTTGTTTTGAAACTCATCTTGGGATTAAAAGGGGGCAAAGGCTTGTTTTTAATTAATTAGTTTTGGATTCTAAAAGGAGATTGTGAGGGAGAGGATTTTCCTTAGGGTTTTATGCTGAGTTTTGCAACAATGGGGCTGTAGGGGAAATGTTTCTCTTTTTCAATCCTTAAAGTTGCTACTATGTCCATGAGGAACTAACTCCCTTCCTAAGGAGTTGATGTAACATAGACCAAGTAAATATGTTGAAATTGCTATTTTAATTTGGGGATTCTTCTTGTATATATTTGATTTCATAAATTAGAAGGTGTTTACATTGAATTAATGTGTTTGACATTGAATTAATGTATGTGATTTTCATATGAATATATAGTTATGTTGATATATTTATCTTATCTTAGAAATCATATTGACACAATTATGCACTTGACTTCCTATAGTGATAATGGGAATGAATTTATGAAATGGTTATATTGGCATGTAATTGAGAATTTATATAGATTATACTTAAGGAAGATAGACCATGCTACACCTTTAGATTTAGTTAGGTAGATGGTTCATACTAACTGAAGATAATTTAAGATATATAATTGATTTCATGTGCTGCAACATACAATTGAAGGACCTTGATAGGCCATGCCTAGGGAAGATGGCTCATACCACAACTTAGTTTAGGTGGATGAACCATGCCAACCAAAGATGAGTTATGCTTAGTCCTAAAATGTATGATTTTCTTGAAGATGTGGTGGTTGTTTTATACTTCTACACATCATTTTATATACATAGTTGTTTATCCTCAAGTTGAATGCAAGTTAACATGTTTATGAGGTTGAGGTGAAATCAATTCCCTAGCATTTTCTCTATAAGTTCAATCCATTCTATTAATTTTATTTACTATTTTTATTTAAATTTCAATTCATAGTTTAAGTGACAAACCAATCAAACTATCATCTCTTTTATCAAACTTAAAAGTAATTTTACAATTTTGGTTGCCATAAACTAGCAATCCTTGTGGTTCGACAATCCCTTACTATAGCATTATTCTACATTGATATATGTGCTATTGCAAGTGGTAATTTTAAAGTGGTACACATTTGTAGCCATTAACTTTGGGCGTCGTTGCCGGGGATTGCATACGGTTTTGTAATCAAATTTTAAAAATTACTTTATGTTTGATTGTATATATATTTTGATGTTTTTGATATTTTTGTGTTATTAGGGACTAAAGACTTTCCAGGTGATTTAATTGCAAAATTTGAAGTCTTAAGGACTTTAGGTAAGTTTTTAAAGTTTCTAGTTTATTCATTGTTCGGCCCTTGTCGAGGCTATTGCAATTTTTTGTTTTATTCAGAGCATAGGTCCTTGTTGTGGCCAATTTAATCTGTTTTCATTATTGTTGAATTGAGGAGAAATGGATCAATGTATGTGGATGTATTGGTGAAGGGTGGTTATGATTGTTGTATTTGATAGTTGATGGTAGGTCGTAGATCATCTTCTCATCACATCTTGAGGAACCAATTGATATTGCTTTACTTGAAAGAATTCTTAGGCAACAAAGAAGGAACCTTAGGGATCTCGAAACTATAAGAAAACTTGAAATTGAAGTAGACAATATGGCTGATGAACAAGACAATCTCGAAAATGTTAGAGTTAAAAATCCTAGAGCTGAAAATGAAAATTTAGCCCCAATAACTCTATGGGATCACTTTGTACCCTCTACATATATATCTCCATCATGCATTGTCATGCTCAATGTTGAGGCTTATCATTATGAGATTAAATCTACCACAATTCAAATGCTTCCAACATATGATGGGTTTGATAATGAGGATCCTTATAAGCATCTTGATGAGTTTTTGGAAATCTGTTCCACCATAAAATGAGGGACCCCCAAGATGCACTTCTTATGCTTCTCTTCCCATTCTCTTTGAAAGATAGAGCAAAATATTGGTTGAACTCTCTTGTTGCAAATTCCATTACTTCGCGGGTCCAATTACAATAGGAATTTCTTAAAAAATACTATCCTGTGAGTAAAACCAACCAAATGTGTCGATCCATTCTTAGTTTTTCCCAAATTGATGGGGAAATATTCTATGAGACATGGGAAAGACTTCAAGATGTTCTAAGGAAGTGTTCGCACCACCAAATTCCAAAGTGGCAATTGGTGCAAGCCTTTTATGATAGGTTAAAAGAACCTCATAGACAATTAATTGATTCTTCGTATGGGGGTATGTTCATGTCCAAAAATCCAGATGATGCATGGACTCTACTTGAAAACATAAGTGAAAATTCTATGCAACATAGTTCTTGTAGAGCTTCTACATTTAATGTGGTGAAACCCTTAAATTCGTGCCAACCATGGACTCTTAGGGAATAATCTTCTCAAGTGGATGCCATAGCCCACAAAGTTTTTCAGCGTATGGCACCACATCTCTCATTTTCTCAGAATTTTCATCTAGTGTTATGTGTGCACATTGCACGAGCACTTTTTATAATGCAGAAGATTGCCCCACACAGGAGCAATTTTTTGAAGGTATGGCAGAACAGGCCAATTCCATGTTCTTTCACCCTGGAAATAATCCTTATTCCAATACTTACAATTCGGGTTGAAGAGATCATCCACATTTCTCGTGGAGGCAAAAAGCCCCACAAAATTCATCATTTCAAGGTTATGGGCAATCAACTCAGTCTAATTCTCAGTCCATGAACTAACCATTTCAAGCTTCTTCAAGCTATCGTCCTCCTTCCTATAATGCGAGCTTTTCTAATCAAAATTCTGCTCTTTCTCAATAGTCCCAATTGGATAAGCTAGTAAACTCCAATAAGCAAATAATAGCTGCCATTAGTGGTATGCAATCAACTGTGCAATTGGTCAGTACTCATTCCTAATCAATAGCCAAAATTAAAACCCAACTGGGATAATTGGCTAATTCTATGAATCAGCTTCATAAGAGGGACATGGGGAAACTTCCAACTTAACCTGTGGTGAACCCAAAAGGGTAATATATGATTGATGAAATCACTCCTCCGAGTGGATCAAATCTTGAGCAAGTTCAAGCAATCACCACACTTCAGAGTGGAAGAATTGTGGACAATAAGGTTGATGAAAAAATTGAAACTCTTGTTCCCAAGGATTCAACTTCTTCATCCAAAAATCTTAAAGTTAGTCCAGAAATTCCAAATCCACCAGTCCAAAATGTTGAGACATCTTATGAGCCCAAGTCTCCTTTTCCTCAATGCCTCATAGAGTCCACACATTTTGGGAAAAAAAGGGTAATAAAATTCAGGAAATGTTTGAAGTCTTTAACCAAGTAAAGATAAATATTCCTCTCCTTGATGCAATTAAGCGAATTCCACCTTATGCAAAATTTCTTAAAGATTTATGTACTAAAAAATGCACTTTTTAGAGCAATATTCCTAAGAAGGTGAGGTTAACTGAGTAAGCAAGTACTATAATTCAGCATAATACACCTTCGAGTTTAAGGATTCGGGTGCCCCGATAATCTCGTGTGTCATTGGAGATAATGAGATAGAAAATGCCCTCATTGACTTAGGATCAAGTGTAAATTTGATTCCTTACTCAGTAAACTTGCAACTTGGCTTAGGAGAAATCAAATCCACTTCGGTTGTCTTGCAACTTGCGGATAGATCCATAAAACAACCTTGTGGTATCATTGAGGATGTACTTATCAAGGTGGACAATTTCTACTTCCCGGTAGACTTTGTGGTTCTAGATGCTGAACCAGTCCATAATCCAATAAAACATATTCCTGTGATCCTTGGTCGGCCCTTCTTAGCTACGGCTAATGCTTCCATTAATTGCCGAACCGGGGTGATGGATATTTCTTTTGAAAATATGAAGGTGAAGCTCAACATTTTTAGTGCTTCTCAACATCCTCAGGGGGAATATGAGTGTTTCTCTCTTGACATCATAGATGAAATGGTCGAAGAATCTCTCCCATTTATTTTAAGTCAAGATCCTCTTGAAACTTGTTTGGCTCATTTTGACTTCGAAAATTACGATATTGATCAAGCTATAAGTGAAGTTAACTCTTTGCTTGATGCCAATGCAATCTAGGACTTTCCCTCTTGGAAAGTGCCAAAGGAAACTCTTCCATCAATATCCAGCACACCTCCCGTCCCTTCACTGAAATCTCCACCTCAACTTGAGTTAAAGCCACTCTCGGTTAATCTCAAGTATGTATTTCTTGGTGTAAACAAAACTCTTTCGATCATTATTGCAACGGATCTTTCCAAAGACCAAGAAAACAGTCTTTTAGCTTTGCTATAAGAGCACAAAGAAGCTATTGGTTGGTCGGTGGCTGATTTCAAAGGAATTGACCCCTCCATTTGCACACACTGCATTCTTTTGGAGGAAGACACGACACCTTCCCGAGGTGTGCAACGCTGGTCGAATCCTAACATGAAGGAGGTTGTCATGGAAGAAGTAATCAAGCTATTAGATACGGGGATCATCTACCCCATCTCAGATAGCAAGTGGGTAAGCCTGTAATACCTTACTTTTAAAAGGATAGTCTCGGTATTTAATTAATTGTTTTAATTGCATTTTTAAATTATTTAATTGATTAATTGCCTATTTGTTTGTTTGTTTAGTTTAATTAAGTTTTTAAATGTATATTGTGTGCTTATTTGATTAATTTGTATTTAAATGATTTAATTGATTTGTTTGCTTAGATGATAATGTGTATTTTGTGTAATTAGTTGTTAAATTAAAATCTTTTATTTTATATTTTATATATAAGGGAGTTGGATTTGGATAGTAGTCATGGACCAATCATTGGGTCGCATGGACTATTTGGATAGGAGTATTGGTGGGTATGGGTTATTACCTATGAATAGTTATATATACATACGAGTTATTACCCATGAATAGTTATACATATATAAGGAAAGTTTATTAGTATTATTATTATTGTTAAATAGTTTATAATAATGATATTATTTAATTAATCAGTATATATATATATATATATATATATATATATATATATGTAATCACATTAGTTCTATAGTAAATATATGTGTATTATTTATTTTATTTTTTTTGTGTCTTTATTTTTCCTTTTATTCGACTTGGAATGGAATTAGGATTAGGGTTGTTTTTCTTTAGCCTATATATACATATCATGTATAAGTCTGTGAGGGGCTTATTTACGTGATATTAGAGGAGGCTGAAAGAGAACGTGAGAGGGAGAAACCAAGAGGAGGAAAGAAAGAGCTCGGCCAAAAGGAGGAGGTCGAACCCTAGGAGGAAGAAGGAGAGTTTTATTCATGACTGGAAACAAAAAGAGAAGAAGGGAGTCTAAGGTTTTCATTCTGAAACCTTGAAGGCAAGTTCTTCTCTTGCTCTCTTCCGTTCATCTGTGTTTCTATACATACTTAAGTTATTCTAGGAGACTTACACAATTAAAACGAAATATTTATGCATGCTTAATCCGACTAAAACAGAGAATTTCATGATTATATATGCTTATTCGTGATTTCTTTATTCTTAGCAAGTACCCTTTACCCAAGATCGATGATATTTTTGATCAGTTGAAGGGAGCTTCATACTTCTCTAAAATTGATCTACGTTCTGGATATCATTAACTTCGGATTAGGGAGTAGGATGTTCCTAGGACAGCGTTTCTCACTAGATAAGGTTCTTATGAGTTTCGTGTCATGCCTTTTGGATTGACTAACGCACCAGCAATCTTCATGGATTTAATGAACAGAGTCTTCAGTGCTTACTTAGATCAATTTGTCATCATCTTTATCGATGATATTTTAATTTATTCTAAGTCGGAGGATGATCATGCCAGACATCTTCGTACAGTGTTGCAAACGCTTCATGAACACCAGTTATTTGCCCAATTCGAGAAATGTGAATTTTGGTAGCGGGAAGTGAAGTTTCTAGGTCATGTAGTGTCAAAGAAGGGGATAGCGGTGGATCCAACCAAGGTTTCTGCAGTGGTAGAGTGGGGATAACTTACTTCACCTATAGAGATTTGGAGTTTCCTCAGATTGGCAGGATATTATCGTAGGTTCATACAGGGTTTCTCAAAGATATCAAGACCACTCACTCATTTGACTAAGAAGGGTATGCGATTCGTATAGGATGAACGCTATTAGAAAGCTTTTGATGAGCTAAAAAATAAGTTGACTTCTGCACCGGTTCTGTCTACTCCACAGAGCGGGATTGAATATCTGGCTTACACAGATGCTTCTTTGCAAGGTCTTGGGTGTGTTTTGATGCAGAATGAGAGACCAATTTCGTATGGATCTCATAAGCTTAAGCCTCATGAGCTTAATTATCCGACACATGATTTGGAGTTAGCAGTTGTGGTTTTTGCCTTACGTATTTGGAGGCATTATCTGTTAAGAGAGTCCTTCAGATTGTTTAGTGATCACAAGAGTCTACAGTATTTGTTCACTCAGAGGGAGCTGAATATGAGACAGCGCATATGGTTAGAGTTTGTGAAAGACTATCATTTCTCTATATAGTATCATCTAGGGAAAGCGAATGTGGTGGCAGATGCACTCAGTCGTCGGCCCTATGCGAGTCTTTCTACATTATTCACCACTGAGTGGAATGCTTTGAAGACCGTTGACAAGTTGTTTGATGTTTTTATGGCTTGCATGATAGTTACACCTTCTATCATTCATAAGGTTCTGAAGGCACAACTCATGGATCAGCAGTGCATTGACAAAGTTGCAGAGATAACTTCTGGAGATGTTCCATTCTATTATGTTGGGACTGATGGAGGCTTGCGATATAAGAGGGCAGTTAGTAGTACCCTCTACTGATGAGTTGAGGAAATATGTGATGACTGAGACTCACCGTTCTAAGTTTTTTGTTCATCCAAGAGGAGACAAAATGTATCAGGACATGAAGCTGCAGTTTTGGTGGGCAGGTATGAAGAAGGACATTGCTATCTTTATCTCTCAGTGTAGTACTTGCCAGATGGTCAAGATTGATCATCAGAGGCCGACAGGATCTCTACAGCCACTACCTATACCGGAGTGGAAGTGGGAGAGCATTTCTATGGATTTTGTGGAGGGATTGCCAAATTCATTTAAGAATCACAATTCCATTTGGGTCATTGTTGATAGGTTGACCAAATTAACTCATTTCTTGCCTATTCGCACTATATTCACTTCGGAACAGTTGGTGAGACTTTACATTACAGAGATTGTGAAGTTACATGGCATTCTGTTATCTATTATACCGGACCAGGATTCAAGCTTTGTGTTAGGATTCTGGAAGAGTTTTCAGCACCTTTGGATACAGAGTTGCATCTTAGCATTGCTTATCATCCACAAACAGATGGACAGACCGAGAAGGTTAATCAGATCATGAGGATATGCTTCGTTCTTGTGTCCTTGACTTTAAGGGTCACTGGGAGGACTATTTACCACTTGTGGAGTTTGCTTATAACAATAGCTTTCAGAAGACTATTGGTATGGCACCGTTTGAGGCATTATACGGTTGACCATGTAGATCTCCTATTTATTGGATGGAGGTTGGAGAGAGCCGATTTTTGGGTCCCGAATTTATTAAGGATACCTCAGAAAGGATTGTTTTTATTAGGGATCGTATGCGCACTGCCCAGAGTAGGCATAAAAGTTATGCAGATCGTCGTACTCGTGCATTAGAATTTTAGGTTGGCGATCAGGTTTTACTCAAGGTGTCTCTATGAAGGGAGTAATGTGCTTTGCGAGGAAAGGAAAGTTGTCACCGCGATTTGTCGATCCATTCATGATTACGGATCGAGTTGGAGCTGTTGCTTATCGGTTAGCACTTCCGGATCATTTACATCGTGTCCACAATGTATTCCATGTTTTCATGTTGGGAAAATTTCTACACGATGAGGATCATTATCAGCACATTGATGTTGGTGAGATTAAATTGCAGCCAGATCCAATATATGTGAAACCACCCTGTCATATTGTAGATCATCGGGATTAACTTCTTTATAATAAGGTGATTCCTTTAGTGCGTGTCCAGTGGAGCCATTATAATAACGCTAAGTCCACTTGGGAACGAGAGGATGTCATTCGCTTGCAGTTTCCAGAAATTATGGAATAAGGTAAGGGTGAATTCCGAAGAAGAAATTCCTTTTGTTAGGGGAAAAGAATGTAATGCCCCTACTTTAAAAAGATAGTCTCGGTTTTTAATTAATTGTTTTAATTGCATTTTAAAATTATTTAATTGATTAATTGGCTATTTGTTTATCTATTTAGTTTAATTAATTGTTTAAATGTAAATTGTGTGCTTATTTGATTAATTTGTATTTAAATGATTTGTTTGCTTATATGATGATGTGTATTTTGTGTAATTAGTTGTTAAATTAAAATATTTTATTTTATGTTTTATATATAAGGGAGTTGGATTTGGATAGTAGTCATGCACCAACCATTGGGTCGCATGGACTATTTGGCTAGGAGTATTGGTGGGTACGGGTTATTACCCATGAATAGTTATACATATATACATGAATATATATGTATATAATGATAGTTTATTAGTATTATTATTATTGTTAAATAATTTATAATAATGATATGATTTAATTAGTCAGTATACATATATATATATATATATATATATATATATATATATGTATATGTAATCACGGTTATGTCTATAGTAAATATATGTGTATTATTTTCCTTTTATTAGACTTGGAATGGAATTAGGATTAAGGTTGTTTTTCTTTAGCCTATATATACATATCATGTATAAGTCTGTGAGGGGCTTATTTACGTGATATTAGAGGAGGCTGAGAGAGAACTTGAGAGAGAGAAACCAAGAGGAGGAAAGAAAGAGATCGACCAAAAGGAGAGGCCGAACCCTAGGAGGAAGAAGGAGAGATTTGTTCACGACTGGAAACAAAAAAAGAAGAAGGGGGTCTAAGGTTTTCATTCTGAAACCTTAAAGGTAAGTTCTTCTCTTACTCTCTTCCGTTCATCTGTGTTTCTATACATACTTAAGTTATTCTAGGAGACTTACACAATTAAAACGAAATATTTATGCATGCTTAATCGGACTAAAACAGAGAATTTCATGATTATATATGCTTGTTCGTAATTTCTTTATTCTTAAATTTTTTATGCATGAACTGTTGTTTAGGTTAAATCTTTGCATGCTAAAACACTTTAAAAAATTTAGTATGAACGTATGAGACTTAGATTGGAGCTTAGGACCCTTAACTAAGGAGATTTTAGGGTTTACAAAAGCTAAACCAACGAAGGAGACGAAGCCAGGTGAACCGAGCTGACTTAGTTACAACTAAGTCGACTCAGTTGCTAACCCAGCCGACTCGGTTAGAACTGAGTCGACTGAGTTGGGACCTCGAGATGAAAGAGCCGACTCGGTTGGTAACCGAGTCGACTCATTTGGCAACCGAGCTGACTCGGTTGGGCTACAACCTGGTTTTTTGAGTTTTAATGACCATAATCATTTTAAACCGTATTTAATCCTTATACATCTGTTTTATTGACTTAAGAAAATCCCAGAGTGCATAATATACCTATATATGCTAAGGAGGTGGATGGTTTGGAAATTAAATAACCTATAAGTTGTTTAGATTGGATGAAAGGATTAATTTAATTGCTTTGACAGTTGGAATTAATGTTTGAACGGTCTTAAACAATGTTTATAAAATTTTTATATTGTTTAACTGAGATGTAGGTTAATTACTTGGAAGGTAAGTTAGCCACATGCTATTTAAATTATTGTATTGCTTAAATAAATGCGATATTTATCTATATAATGTTTATCATATTATCTCTGGATTAATTGATGTATTATTATTCGGTGGCATCAATTATTCGACTGGATTGTTTAATGCACCGGTATGGGACGGTGGCATTATAGGGATGGATTAGAAGTTAAGTCCTACCTACTTAGATATTTAAGGGAATGGATTAACCATAGAGTTAAGTCCTACTTATTTACGTCAGGCCACTGTATCAAATGGATGATATTTTTGTGTTAGGCTTATACAGACTTTATATATATATGATTATGGTGCCATGATATGAGCTCAAGTCTCAGGATCATGGTTAGGGTGCGTATATTGCCTAGGATGGATAACTGGATATAGTAGACATCTGGGTGCCCTAGTAGGTCTAGGTACACATGCCCACTTTATGTGCGATTTGCGTGTTACCTTCTATTCAGGTTGAGACAGACCTATAGTCCAGTGAACGTCCTTAGTGTGTATTTATATATATATGGACTATTTAGCTATTGTTGAGTGGTCTAGGATGTATATGTGTATCAGGTCTCTGTTTGGATTGTACTAGAGTAGAACTTGTTCATGGCCTGACCCACTATTATTTTTTCAGGTGTTCTATAGTCCCAGTCTTAGAGCTTGTTCATGCCGATCAGAGACAGGCACTCACTCTTCCGGTTACGTAGGACTTTGTTCCATGTTTTAGTTTTGGTTTTTTTTTTTTTTTTTTTTCTGTTCAGTTATTTTAATTATAGTTGGGCTATTATTAGGGGTCCACTAGATGGATTCCCAGGTTGTAATAATATTGAAGGTTTTGGAATATTGGATTATTATTTTGAGAATTTATTATTTAGATTTCTTTCAGCTTAATATTACTCTATTCTTTATTCTTCTTGTATTCTATGTTTGTTTATTACTTAATTGTTTGGTATCCCTCGGGTTTAGGCTTAGGCCTGATCAACCCACGTCTCGGATTCGAGGGGTATCACAAAGCCCCACTCAAGTTGTTCTAAAGAAGTCCGGCCTTACCGTTGTTGAAAATTCAGTGGGAGAACTCGTGCCATAACGCACCACCACTGGTTGGCGTGTATGCATAGATTACCGAAAACTCAACTTTGCAACTAGGAAAAATCATTTTCCACTTCCATTCATTGATCAAATCCTAGAAAGGTTAGCTGGCCAAAGTACCTATTATTTTCTTGATGGTAATTCTGGCTATAATCAAGTGGTTGTAGATCCTCAAGATCAAGAGAAGATCACTTTCACTTGTCCTTTTGGAACTTGCGCTTATCGTCGCATGCCCTTTAGGTTATGTAATGCACCGGCCACTTTTCAGAGATGCATGATGTCCATATTTTCTGATATGGTTGAAAATTTGCTTGAAGTATTCATGGACGATTTTTCTATTTTTGGATCTTCTTTTGACTCTTATCTTCGTAATCTGTCACTTGTGCTTCAAAGATGTAAGGATACCAATCTGATCTTAAGTTGGGAGATGACGAGCCCCTTTCTATGTGTTTAGAAAACTGACTTTTTAATGCGGAGGTCGATTCGCAAGGTCAAAATATGATTATGGTTTTGGAAGCTTAGAAAGTCAAATTTACATTTATAAAACCACTACTACTACTAATGAAGTATAGCGAGTAGGGATCATCCACAGAGATTATACGTGTTGGAATTTAAATTCGACTCTGATGTACCAAATTATTGCAAATGAGGGTTGGTTGGTTGATTACTCTAGAAAACAATTAATTAAAAGGCAATTAAAATAAACTAAGTTAAGATAGGGATTTAAGAGATGAGAAGTGAGGTCTTGGGGTCCATTGGAATTGCCACCAAGCTTGTTCACCAAACCACACACTTTCAACTAATTTGGGGAAAACCTTCTTGTGAACAAAACGCGACTACCAATTGCAATATTAAGCATGGACCATCAAATTCATGTATGAATTGTCTACTTAATCGACAAATAAACTAAGTGTAGCACAACCCATCAATTCTAAGCATAACCCATCAAACGAGTCACAATTGTAGTACACATCAATCTAGAGAATCATGGAATTTGCAATAATAAGCTATAGAATATCAAATCAAGTAAAGATTGTCTACCTACCTACAAGCATGAATTAAATTATAGAATAACCCATCAAGCATAAGCATAATCCATCAAATTAATTGACAAATTCATCTAATAAAAATCGTGTTTAGCCATCACTAGATTCTCAATCAACCACACATAGACATGCAATTAATATAGAAAAACTAGTGTAGAGATCAATTCCCAAATAATCACACATAAGACAACATGTAATCACATAGAGAATCAATAGAAAGAATTAATCCATAGAAATCAAAGGAGAACCTAAGATTCATTAAATTCACAAGGCTAAAACATTAATCACAATATATTATTCCCTAAAAAGTATGAAAGAGATATAGGTTTAGATTACAAACTTGGGGCTTATCCAAGCCCCAAGGAGAAGTCTAGCCAATCATGGAGGATGTGGGTGTGATTTTGGAACTCATGGGCAATCCCCAAATATGGCTGCATCTTCTTCCTTTTCTTCTTTGTTAAATTCTAGAGAGAGAGTGTGTGTAGATCTTAAGATGTGTTCTTGGTGCCTCCACTCTTATCTTTTCTTCTAACCCTAATCTCAAACTTTTCTAGAGAGAGAAAATAAAATTATAATGAAATAAAATTGAAGACAAAAGATAGAGTACAAAATGGTTTAATTCCTTTTAAATACAAGGTCCTTGGAGTAGTGAACATGTAAGAAAATAAGCCTTTAAAATATCTAATCCCATAGCTATGTGGTAGGTAGAGTTAAGGTGCATAGAAATAAAACAGCTCGCTGCAAGCGTATTTTCGATTGGTCAAAGAAATCTTCGATCGATTGAAAAATTCTCCATCCATAAAAAAAATCAGCATTTTTGACCTTTTTCTGGAATTTTCTTGGAACTTTTGCTTGACTCTAAAAAGGTTGTGATGGACCATTTTTAGCTCGTTTGAACCTTATTGACCTAAAATAGACAAAAACACAAATAAGTACTAAAATAAGAAAATAAAGATAGATGAGTGGACTAAAATACCCTAAATTAGGTGCTAATATGCGTCACATTTGAGCACTCATCACACCCTCAAACTTAGATATTGCTAGTCCCTAGTAATGAACTATAAGGAAAAGAAAAAAATAAAAATTTATACAACTATGAACTAGAAAGCAATAAAAGGATAGCGCCACTTTCGTAGGGAACACGATTGCATTTAGCATATGCAACAAGCCTTTTAAACCCCTAGGTTATCCCTAGTGGACGACTGAAGTCTCGTGAGGGCTTTCAGAAATGATACCCACAAACATTAAGCTCTTTCTCACTAAAGAGGCACCAATATACAAAACAAGTAATGGGAGAAAATTACCTCAAGTATGCAATTTTTCAACCCTTTCTAAGCAATCTCCCAAAATCTCAACACCAAGCAAATAAGTATGGTCCTCCACACATCAAGAGAATGATCATTCAAATCAAAACAACTCTAGAATCCTTTTTAAGTGAACCAATATCAAATATGTTGTTATCTAAGCCAACTAAAGAAATGATCACACCCGACTTCAAACTAACACACAAATCTAGTACCGATCATCAAGATAAAGTATAGACCTTTTATTAAAGCTTTATTCAACTAGGTGCACTTACTCTTTCCACTCAATTTTTTTTTTTTTTTTCAACTAACCTAGAGGATCAAAGATGGAAGCATGGTGCAATGTAGTGATCTATTAAGCTTTTTAGCTATCTATGAGGTCGAGCGTTAGGTCAATGACTTTCAAACCGGACGACTTTAGGACATTAGGTGTTTAAACAACCCTAAGGACTTACAAGCTCAAATAAACTAAGCTACAATTCAAAACAACCTCCATCTAATCATTTCTCACTTCTCACCTTTTGGGAGAAGTCCTCATTTTTTTTTTTTTTTTTTTGCTTTTGCAACTTTTTTTTTTTTTTTTTTTTTAACCTGGAGTTTGGGCCCTCCACCTTTCGGCACGAGAAATTCAGTGCTTGATGAGGCTAGAATCCCAGCTACTTAGTGAAAAGGATTTGTTATCCACCTTTGTTAAGAATAAAAACTTTCAATGTACTATTAGCTTAATTGGGATATAATCAAATCAATAGTTAACAAAGCATGTACCCTACAAATGAATGCTAATGTGTGCCTGTGCTAGTGTAGAATCCTAGAGTGAATCTCAAAACAATCACAAAATTAGGATGATCTGGACCGCAAATGCAAGCAAGATATCAATCTTTCGAAAAATTTACTCCTAAATGGCATCCACAAAGTATACAAGGAGTATTGGACTCTCATGTCAAACAATTTTTAAATTCTAAGTATCATGGTTCTCAAAAGATCAAAATCATAGCTAACATCAATCTCAAATCTCAATCATGCAATTAAGTCTTAAACTTAAGTAAAATACAACAAAGCCACCTTACCCCCAAAATTAAATTGCATATTGTGCTCAATGTGTAATGAAAACAATGGAAAAGATGGAAAGAATATACTAGTGGAAAACATATGAAGCCCAATAGTGATCCATTGGAAAAGAGTGCACCCCCAAACTTGGTGTCGTGACCCTGAATTTTTCAACCCAGTGTCCTGTGATGAACCGAAGATTGACTCGATAACGGATCCAGATGCGGAAGCAAAAAAAACAAGACAATGGTCTCTTAAGGCATAACACACCTCTAAGACCCTAAGATAACCTTCCTGAGGTCACGGAACCCAAAGGAATAACTGGAAGCGAAAGCTAGAATGAAAAGTCACTTGGTAGCCTATGGCACCAATGACAACCAAAGGAGCAAGATCTAGTTCAAACTAGACCATGTACGCCATTAAATGGTTTGAACAAGATCGACAAGGTCAAGTGGGAACGAATGAAACAAGGTAAACCTGTCTAGGCAACAACCCAAACACGACCCACAAGGCAACTCCATTTCGGTCGACCGAAATGGAGCTTCGGTCTGCCGAAATGAACCAAGAAAAAGAGAAAAATTAGGCCTTCATTTTGGTCGACCGAAATGACAAACCAGTCGACCGATTTGTGGCTCGAGATGAAAAAAAGCTACTGGAATTAGACTTTTTACTGTGCAACTAAAACCACAAGAGCATCGGTCGACCAAAACAAGCCATCGGTCGACCGAACTAGGTCAAAACATCAAAAATGGCTACTAGAATGTGTGATTTTACTGTTCAAATGAAACCAAAAGGGGATCGGTCTACCGAACTATCATTTCGGTCGACTGAAATGGCTCGAGAAAATGCATATGAACCTGTTATGCGTCAAAAATGAAGAAAGTCCCTAAGTTTCATTTTGAATCCCCCATGGCATGTTCAATTTGCACTATAGGCTAATGTGTGATGATGTGAACATACACGCAAGTGTAATATGACATTTTAAACATGTTCCAATGGTCTACGGCCTCATTACATCTCATTTACAAAATTTGACATGCCAAACCTCCATAGATGATAAAAATACATTTTTAAGCAAAATATGGCACCAATTGAATACAAGTGCAAATATAAACTTGCTTGGCTATTGGCCTCATGTCATACATATCAAATACCTTGCAAAAGTGTACTTATGTACACATTACATATTTAGAACAAAAATACAAGTTTTGTCATGCAAAGCTACAAATAGGATTTCACACCAACATTTTTATAAAAATGATACTTCAAGTCTACAAAGCTTCCATAGCGTAGTGTGCATCCCAAATCAAGGTCCCTGTACCTGAAAAATGTCCCCACTACGTGGGTGAGTAACATAAAGCTACTCGTAGGAGATGAGTATGCATCGACCTAGCATTTTACAATTATATCACCTTAAGGTGAAACATGTTAAAGGGGCTCATGCCACCTAACGTCTATGTCAAAGTGAGACTCAAGGATCATCCTAAGCTACTCGTGCAATTGAAATGAACAACAACATGCAAGTATACATGCTCAAGTACACTAAGTCATGTTAAACAAGTTATGCATTGTCTAAGCATGCATATACAAACATACAATTAACATGGAAAACTCATGAATCAAGCATACAGGCACAAGTATACTAAGCTAAATGAATTACGCATAAGACAGGCATACACAACACAAGTATACATAATGAAGTCCAATTGCACAAATCAAACATACAATGCTTAAGTATACTAATTAGGGTTTAGATGCACAACCAAGGATATAAGTTCAAGTATACTAAATGGATCTAAATACACAAAACAAGTATACAATTTCAAGTATACTAATTAAGATCTAAATACAAGAAGCAAGTATAAAGTTTCAAGTATACAAAATAAGATTCAAATACCCAAAGTAAGTGATCGTCAGATTGATTATCAATTATAAATCAACCCGCTTTGCAATAGCACAAATCACTGTAAAATAGGGCTATTGGTCGGGTAAGTCGAACCACTGGGACTGCTAGTCTATGGCAACCTAAGTATCTAGAATCTTTTTAGAATGATGAGGGGGTTATAAAGGATTTGTTGGATTGTCACTAAAACTAAAATGTGAGGTTCATAAAATAAAGCTTGCAAGAATTAAAGCGAGATAAAATACGAGTAAAGACAACTAGGGAAGTGAATCTGCCTCCATCCCTCTACACATGCTAGATATAGAACTAATTTAGGGGATAAACAATATATAATGGTCAAGAATTCTATAGCGACACATAGTTGCCATATAATTAACAAGAAGTACATTAAGTCTCAAACAAGCATAATCCATCAAAGGTGAATGTGTTTAAACTAAAACTAGGATGCAACTTAAACACACTTACTTAGATGAAAGATTACCAAGTTCTTGACAAAAATGATGAAGCACATGAAGGTAGAGATTAAGCATACACCATCAAAGGATTTTTCTAAGCAATGATCTATCAAAGTCACCTATCAGCATGCCATTAAACCACTTCATAACCTTATTTCCATTGTCACCATGAAACATAAGCAATATGATTAATATAAGACATTACCTAGAACAAGATAATCAACTTAGAAAAATCATTCATATATATATTAACATCCATTACAACCAATGAAGTGCTCTTGGTCATGAAAAGACCATAGAAAATACATTGTAATCCCCAAAATAGAACTATTCTAGAACATACTTACAAGGGGGAGGGGCTTCATCACCTCCCTAGAGGAAGAATTAGTTACCAATGGATGCCTTAGAAGAAGGAAGAAGCTTGCCTCTAACCTCTATTTTCGAGCTCCCTCTTTGTAGCTATAAGAACTCTATCCTCTTCTCCTTTCTCTCCCCAAAAATCTTGCAAAATGATCTATATCATGATATCCAAGCTCTACCTCTCCTTTTGTAGACATCTTCTTACCAAACCCCTCAAAAACCGAGCTTCATCTCCCCCCAAAAGAACATTTCCAACCACTCCATAAAAGAGGGGAACCAAAAATTGAGGAAATCTAGGAACAAGTGGGTTGCAATGTTCCTTCAAGGGCTCGAAGAAGGGGCTTTGAGCGCTCGAAGTAAGCCGTGGAGTAGATTGTCAAGATTTTGATCGCTCGAAGGGGGGCTTCGAGCGCTCGAAAATGCACCAGCATGCTCTTCTCCTTCTGTTGCTCCGAATTCTTCTTCATGCATTCATCCTTGGCTTATTCAGAATCTTTTACTCCTTTTTCATCGTAGGAAGCTTTCATAAACCCTCTTTGACGGTTTCCTCTTGGAAATCAAAAGACAAAAAGGCTCGGAGTGACTTGATCTACAAAAAGGCCTTCAAAAGCTTCCATTTTACTTCCTTTTGGAGGATAAACCTGAAAATACACAAAAATACGAAAATTGGAGATAATCTATACAAATAAACCATAAACGGACTTAACTAATACAAGTAAGGGTGCTTGAATATGCAATATTTGGCGCTTATCAGTAAGCATCAATTCTCAAGCTACAAGTAATCCATGATTAACAATTTGAAATTAAATGCAAATCAAATAGTAAAAAAACTAGAACATTTGGTCGCTAGACCAAGCAGGTATTTTTTAGTAATTATGACCCACAAGGTACTACCTAGTGCACACTTATGACTTAGAGGACACTTGTCCACGTACTAAGGCCAAATCCTAGCCATCACATAAATTATGTCCTCACAAGCTTTCCAAAATCAATAAATTCAAAACTCATACAAAATCAAATGCAAGTTACCACATTCCATGCATAAATAAGGTTGAATCCACACAATTCATGTCCTAGAATTCAAGTCTAAATAGCATATGACATGTCATGTCCTTAATATGCAATTTACACACAAAACAAGAATATTTTACAACAATTGAGCCACATTACCTTCCTAAGCCACAAGTACTAAATAGGCTACAATTTAGTATCAAGCTTTCAAGGTAAACAATTGTAACATTCTAACAAGTTATATACCTACACAAGATATATTTCAACAAGCTATTCAAGACAATGATATCATCTATCATGCTAAGTCAAATTACCATCTTTAGAGATTACGAGTACTAATTCTATAACAAGTTAGTAGCATGCTCACAAGGTAATTAAACATATTTCATTTCAAGGGATTATCAACCTTATCATGAAAAGTCTCTAGATTTCAAGTCAATTCTAATTAGGCTCAAATTAATATATGTTAAAGGTCATAACATGGTCTTCACATACATTATACCCAAAAGCAATTTAAGTGACCACAACACTTAAAAGAAAATTAATTAAGCTAATTAACTAATTTTTTTCTCTAGATTTTCAAACATATCCAAATGTCCTCAATTTAATATATGTTAAAGAACTCACCAAGGCCTACTTTAATATCACATTACAAGTTGATTTTATGCTTGATACAACTATGTAAATTAATCTTTCACAAAAGATAAATATTAAATAAATTTTACAATTCTCATTCAAATGCCCCAAATTTAATATATGTTAACAAACATACCAAGGCCTAATTTACTAGCGTGCCATAATTTAATTCTAAACAACATACATCCATGTGAATTAAATCTTAATCATAGAAAATAATTAAATTAAATTCTAAAACTTGAAAAAAGGCATGCTTACAAGTTGTATATGCTCATATAACAATCAATACAAAATTAACATAAACCTAAGACATTCCCTACCTCATTTTGAGATTAAATCTCAAATCCCCACTAAATTGAAACCGCTCCGAATCCGATGAAACTCCTAGGTTTTGTCAGGGACAACACGATCTACATGAACCCCCAAGAAGCCCCATCAAAATCACAACTTGACTTCAAACCTGAACTCAAGAAATGGTCAAAAATGAATTCTAATAAGTGGAAAAGGTAGAGCACGTCGAGGGGAACGATAAATGTTAAGGCCGAAAAGTTTTCACTAAGGAAATCAAGTGGAGGAGAAGAAAGAATGAAGGCAGCCCCTTGGGCTCCCACGGCTGCTGGCCAAGAGGGTGAAGAAGATGATGGAAATTTGACTTTTTGACTTTAGAACCTCTATTTATAGAAAATCTCAAAAAGCGCCCCGAAAAGGTCCCGCCAGGTCCGAAAAAGTGGATTTTGAGCAAATGTGCTCAAATGATAAAACTTTGTGAATGAAAAAGATTCTAAATGAGAAAATATGAACAACAGAAGAAACAACATCAAAAACTGAGTCCCGAGCAGAGAGATATGCCCTAAACAAGTTCAGCGGCAACCGGGTCCAAAAACCCTGAAACTGGAGAAAAATGACCAGAAGGAAATTCTATGAGTATACGACTATACAAAATATAAAAATGAATCCCGTATGAGGATCCAGGCTCAAAACAAGGTATTCTGCAATAACTTTCGTTAATTGCACAATGACCCCTACAAAAAGGGTTAACTGCAAAACTGCCCCAGAATGAAAATATCTTCCAAAAGATATTTTCTTAGATATCCCTAAAATAAAATATCTTGAAAAGATATTTATGAAAAATACCCCAAGAAAAGAAAAAGATTTTAAAGGACTGTACATCCATGCCCCTATGGACATCGGGAGCAACCAGAATACTTTTCTGCAAAAGTAAGGATACGTATTTCGTGAAAACCACTTGGAATGAAGATACGTGAGGTCAAAAACCAACTCCGAGCACAAGGAGTGCGGTTTTGCCAACAAAGTGACAAACAGGGAAAAGACAGAATAGGGGAAAGGACAAAATAAGGAAAAGGACGAAAAGTGAATAGTGTCGAAAAACGAAAAATGTGGAAATGACTCGGTCCTTAAAGGAAGTTGTCAATTCAAAGGAAAAAGTCTAAGAAACCATTTCCGAGCACTCAAGATGACACTAAACGATGAGAAACTGAACTTAGAAAAGGAATTTCAACGAAAAAAATTCATCCGTAAAATCCTAAGGAAAAAGGAAAGGAAGGAAATAACCGAGTCATTACACTTGGAATCAACAACCTACTTGAATAACCACACTAGCAAACTCACCTCAAATATCAAATGGGATAAGATAAGTAAATTAAACATTCTAAGGTAATAAAGCACAAGATGAAAGAGAGATATGAGATCAAGCCCAATAGAAAATATGAAAATAGCATGACTACACATAAGGGCACAAGGGTGAATTTTTTTAAAAAAAATTCATTTAATGAAAGCAAGTAAATACAAAATACAAGAAAAACAAAGAATAAAATGCATAAACAAAATACAAAAAAGAAAAATAAAAAAGGTAAAATGCAATGAAAGAATATGTATAATGTAAGAAATGAAAAACAAAAAGGAAGAAAGGATGCAAAAACAAAATAATGAAAAATGAAAAAAAAAAAAAAAAAACTCCTTTTTTTTTTATTTTTTTATTTTTATTTTTTAGACATAACAAATATGTACACATACATAAAAATAAAACAAATAAACATGCAAGGAAATACAGGATGCAATTTTTTTTTATATATATAAATAGTGCTCGATCGATCGAAAAGCTTGTAGAATGATGCCTTGGGAACAAACATTTCCGATACAATTCTGATCGATTGAAATTATTTTCGATCGATTGAGACCATTTTTGATCGATCAGAATAAGCATTGATCAATCGAGAAAGTTTTCGATCGATAGAACTGGGCACTACCTGGGCACAAAATGCTGAATTTCGAAAAAATTTCAGAGGCAGAAAATTTTCTAAGGCCCCAAAATGCATGAATATGGTCTGAAAACATGATTTTTGATAATGAAGTGCAATGGAACATATCTAGACGATGCAAGAAATGAAAAATAAAAAGAAATGTGTAAGGAATAGAGTTGTGAAACTCTACGAATTCAAGTGTTTAACTTCTCTAGCAAGATGTTAGGTCGACTTACTAGTCGAAAGTATCAAAGACCGGATATGAAACATCCTTATTGACCCTCTTTTCCATTTTCTCATTTAATGCCTCACTTACAACAATATACACATCCTCTAAAAGAAAGACTTCAAAAGAAATTATGAAAGATGCAATTTGTTTCCTTTCATCCACGGTCTTGAAAATAAAATCAATGATGAGCGGCCTTACACTTGGCAAGGCAAAGTCTTTCAAAGACTCAATTGGGTTAATAGGAAACACCGTCTTTTCATCATTTTTCTCTTCCTCAAAAATCACCATCTCCTCACCTTCCAAGTTAGCTAAGGAGTCCATTAGAGAGAGCACTTCATTTTTAGAGCTTTCAAGGTCAAAACCATAATTTTTATACATTTCAAAAAGGCATGTCTCAAGAGGGTCTTTGGATATAATAGAAGGAAGGTTCTCTTCAACAAGTTCCTCCTCATCCTCTCCTACCTCTATAGTGGTCAACATCTCCTCACTCTCTAAAGTATCAAAGGTCAAAATCAAATCATGATCAAAATAAGGAATATCCTTATAAGTCATGTTGTGCTCTATCGGACTAGCCATTGGTGGACTCATTAATTCCTCAAATTGCTCACTTGTTACTTCTTCCTCTTCACTCTTATCATCCTTATCTATATAAATTGAAGTTCTTACCATTTTTTCATTTGCCTCTTCCTTCTCTTCTTGACGAGAAAGAGTACTTGCAATTTGCTCAACTTGAGCTTCAAGCTTGGCTAAAATTTAAGAATGTGAAAGAATAAGTTGAGTTTGTGAATGTGACGGCCCAAATTTTATAAACTCGGTGCATCAGTGATGAACCAAAGATAACCCGATAACGGATCTGAAATGTGGAAGCGAAAAATGTAAAATGGCCTCCAGAGATGTACGTCATCCCTAAGGCACCAAAATGACTCCCTATGAAGCCACGGAACTCAAATGAGTCATATACTAAAGCAAGGATTTCAAACCCGAAAAGAAATGAACCAACGGTAAAATGGTCATTTCAACTAAAATGGGTGCCATCGTGCACACCATTAGAAAGATGACGAAAAATGAATGAAGTTAGACTCAAGAATCGCCTGATTTGGATCAGAGATAAAGGAGATATGACCTTCTGAAGTCAGTGCAAGGAAGCTGTCTAAAGAAAACAGAAAGGGAAAAGCTTCAGGGATGGTCGGTCGATCGACGGCAAGGACCAGTCAGCCAAACTTCCATCATTAGTCGGACCTTCATCAGCCAGCTGAAAAGACTAATTTACCTAGAAAGACTACTGGAATTACTCGAATATGTGTCAGCCAGCTAATGATTGGCGATCAGCAGGCAGACGCACCCTTTGACAGCAGAATTACTACTGTCAAGTGTAAAAAAAGGTGTTTAGTCCAACTCTAAGGCTATGCATGCATTCCCAATGATCCGGGACATGTTTGAAAACACTTCCTAGCCTCATACAAGCTTATATAACATGCTAAAACGAAAGAGAGCTTCAAACCATACCCCAATGTATGAATTTTTCAAATAAATTCATAAATCACACCATGAAAAGTTCAAAACTGAAACTTAAGAGTTTTTGTGAAATATGAACATGCAGGTAAACGTAAAATGACATTTAAGATGCGTCCCAATGACCCATGGCCTTAAAATAACCCTAATGCAAAGTATGACCTCTCAACCCTAATTTTTCATAAAATTGCCTTAAAATGCAAATAATGAAACCAAAATGTAAAACCCAAAACAAAATGGTGTTTGGCACTTGGCCACACCTCATACATGGTTAGTGAGAGCCTATGAATGAAAAAGAATGGAATTCCCACACCCGATACAAACATGGTGAAGCAAAAACTTGACCTTTCTCAATATTCCCTTAATAAACCTTGAAAGTAAAAATGCATAGATTGTAGATTAGATAACATTGGCCTATAGCCTTATCTCATACATATCAATTACATTGCAAAGAGTGTACTTATGTACACATTACATGTTTGGAATCGAATATACACATTTTTACATATAAGGCTACAAGTGGCATTTCAAGCAAACCTTTACAAAAATGGAAGTTTTCAAGTCCACAATTCATCCAAGCATGTTGAGAATCTCAACCTTGATTCCTGTACTTGAAAAATCTCCCCACTACGTGGCTGAGTAACATAAAGCTACTCGTAGGAGATGAGCATACATAGACCTAGTGTTTTACTATTCGTTAAATTGACATGAATCAATACATATGGTCCATGCCACCTAGCGTCTATGTCAAAGGTGAGACTTAGGGATCATCCTAAGCTACCTTAAATCATTTCTAGCATAAATCACATCATTCATGTAATTCAAACAATATAGAACTATGTTATATGAAACAACAGGACAGAGATTCTCAAAGCCATCGACTTGAAATCTAAAATGCGAAAACAACTAAAGTGGGTCATGCCACCTAACGTATATGTTCCAAATATATCTATAGGATTATTCTTAAGCTACATTTGAACATTTAAAGCACAATGTACTTAACAACATTATAAACATGTGATGATTCCTTAAAAATCATAATGCATAAATGTACTTAACAACATTAAAAACATGCGATGATTCCTTGAAAATCATAATGCCTGAATGTACTTAACAACATCGAAATTGCAATGATTCATTAAAATCATAATGCCTAAATGTACTTAAAAACATTAAAATTGCGATAATTCATTAAAATCATAAAGCATAAATGTACTTAACAACATTAAATCGCCAATAACCAAAATCACAAGTCACAATTAAACATTGGTTGTCAACTTGAAATTGAATGCGAAATTAAATAGTGGAAGACTTGAACATCAAATCTTGGAGTAAAACCAAGACCTAAACAATTATTCTGGGCACTAACGCACTGGGAATACCATCCTAGTGTGCACTATAATATAGGGAGCTCTCTATCTCCCGTACTTGAGCCAAACTCTAGCCATGTCTCTGTAACAATGTCCTAAGTGACTCCAAAATAAATAAATAAGTTTACAACTTATATGAAATTTAAATAATGCATGAAACTACCTTCCATGCACAAGTAAGTTGAAACCATGCAACACATGCTCTAAATCCACAACTACTATAGGATGATAATGTCGAATCTTTAGAATGCGATTCGTTACACGCTTTAACAATATAATTCAATATTGAAAACATAAACTCATGAATCTATTACAAGTCTAAAATTATGATTTAAACATACCACTAATGTCAAACACATGATTAAATCAGTAATGCAATAGAAACAGAAATTAATTAAATAAACTAATTAATTTCTCTAGGTTTCAAATCTCAATCAAATGATCCCTAATTAATATATGTTAAACAACATAGCATGGTCATTACATACACCAAATCAAAAACTTAATTAGGTCATTGGAACAACAAAGTAAAATTTAATTAAATCATGATAATTAAATCCCTAAATTCTAAAGCAACTTCAAATGATCCCAAATTAATATATGCTAGTAAACAAGTCCTAGTCATTACAAATATCAAGTTAAAAACTTAATTAAGCCAATGGAACCATTAAATAGATTTTAATTAATTCTTCTAATTAAAATCTCTAGATTTTCAAAGTCATTCAAATGCTCTCAAATTAAAGTATATTAAAGAACATGCCAAAACTTAATTTAATAGCATATCACAAGTTACTTCCATGCAAGGTACAGCCATGAGAATTAAACTTTCACCAAAGAAAATTATTAAATAAAAGTTGCAATACTTTATCAAATACTCCAATTTTAATATATGTTAATGAACATATCAAAGCCACAATTCAATTCCAAGCTTTATACATCCTTGTAAATTAAATCTCATACAAAGAAATAAATATTACTAATTTTCTAGATTTGATACAAGGCATGCAAATAAGTTGTATAATCATGGCAAAGACTCAATACAATACATACATAATCCTAAAACATCCCCTACCTCAATTTGAGATGAAAATCTCAAAAGCCACCAAAATGAAACTGCTCCGAATCCGACGATACTTCAGGGTTTTGTCAGGGACAACACGGTGAACATTAAATACCAAAGATAACATACTAAAATCCTAACTTGGCTCCAAACCCAAACTCAAAAAATGGCCAAAACAGAAATCCAATCAGTTGGAAATGAAGGCCTCACCAAGGCGAACATTAAACACTAAGGTACTACGGTCTTTCACTAAAAGGAGGAAGTTCAAAAAAGGAGAGAGAAGCTGGCAGCCCCTTGAGCTACCATGGAATCTGGTCAAGAGAGGGGAGAGAGATAGAGAAATTTGATTTTTCACTTTAAGACCCCTTATTTATAGGAAAACCCTAAAAGTGTCCCGAATGGGTCCCGCCAAGTCTGGAAAAGTGGAATTCGCGCAGACACGCTCAAATGGTAAACATCCGTGAATGAAAAAATAATCAAAATGAGAAAATATGAACAATGGAAGAAACGGCATCGAAAACTGAGTCCTGAGCAGAGAGATATCCCCGAACAAGTTCGGCGGCAACCGGGACCATAAACCTTGAAATTGGGGAAAAATGACCACAAGAAAATTCTAAGAGTACGCGACTCGACAAAAAGTGAAAATGAATCCCGTACAAGGATCCAGGCTCAAAACGAGTCATTTTGCAATAACTTTTATTAATTACACAATGGTCCCTACAAAAAGGGTTAACTGCACTAATGACCCATAATGAAAATATCTTCCAAAAATATTTTCTTAAAAACCCCTAAAATAAAATATCTTCAAAAGATATTTACAAAAAACACCCTAAGAAAAGAAAATATTTCTGAAGAACTTTGCCTCCATACCCCTATGGACACCGGGAGCAACCAGAATACTTTTCTACAAAAGTGAAGATACGTATTTCGTGGAAACCATTTAGAATGAAGATACGTGAAGTCAAAAACCAACTCCAAACAAAAAAAGTGAGATTGTGTCAAAAAGTGACCAACGGGAAAAAGGACGAAAAGTGAATAGTGTCTAAAAAGTGAAAATGTGGAAATGACGCGGTCTTTAAAGGAAGTTGTCAATCTAAAGGAAATAGTCTTGGAAACCATTCTCGAGCACTTGAAATGACACTAAGTAACGAGAAACCGAACTTAGAAAGGAAAAGACAACGGAAAAAAAAAAAATCCAAAAAATCTAGAGACAAGGAAAGGAAAAAAAAATGACCAATTCATTACAACCTACCCTCCTTAAAGGGATTTCGTCCCCGAAATCCAGAACAGACAAAAGAGAACCGAACAAGATCGAAGTAAGGTCAAACTAAAGGACAGATCATAAGGTGTTAAAGGACAACTCCAAAAGCATGAAGATCATTCGAAGGAATGCAAAAACCAAGAACTGAGTGACACCTCCCAAACAAATCGGCTTATTAACCCAATGTCAATCACCAAGATAATCCCCAAGACAATGACAAGTCGAATTAAGACAGATAACTAAGAATGAAATGGTAGTACGAACAATGACCAGAACCCGCCCACACTTACTTGTCAGCAAGGTAGCATGATAGTATAAGGCATTAGTTCATAACGTGCCCCCAACAGGTCAACCCAGAAAGAAACTTCTCGATACAAATGATATCAATGTCAAAAATGATCATTACCAAAAGCATTAGGGAACCAGGTATCTGTGAGAGTTGGGGTAGCTAATCCCAAAACTCTAACAATAATGTCATTGGCACCGTTATGCTTCAGGCCTTAAATCCTCAGTGCAAGTAGAGCCAGCAACTCCTGCATTGCAAAACACCCTTATCAACAACCTCCGGTCATGAATCCAAAGCTTGACAAGTCTGTGCCCTCAAGCCAATGGATCAGACAAACCGAAAACGTAAGTACAAATCTTAAGTAGACTTACCACAAGGCTACATACAGAAGACAAAACGCTGGTTCAAAAATCCCTATAGTGGACAACTAAAATCTCAAAACACAAGTCTACTACATAGCTCACACATCTCAATCACAACAACCACGGTCACAAAACCCCAACATAAGTGCAGGAAAGATGAAACACTATAAACCAGATACTCACATAGTGGATACTCACAAAATTAAATGACATAAGTCAAATAACATTTTAGTACTAAGCACAGTATATATAAGGTAAACCAAATAAACCACCTATCACATAGGGGTCAAACAAACGATGACACGCTATACACAACTAATGGTACTAGCATGTTAAATGGATACAATATATAACAACGTATCATCTATATCCTCACACGAACTATCACATAGTCATATATCCTAAACATGTTTCTAAGGCATGCTTGAAAACAATGGGGCTTATAAACATGTAAAAGTGATCATACAAATGGCAAGTTCACAAGGTCAAAAGAAAATGATGGAATGCCTCTCAAAAGACACCACACGAAACTAGACAACAACGAAATGGATAGCCCCAATGCTAACCGTTATGAGACATAAGCAAGAAAACCCCCAATCTAAGATGCCAACAAGTTCGATGGGAACTCTACAGGATTCTACCAGAACCTTAACATAATGCCCCAAATCTCCAAAGACAAGGGAGAATAATTAATTGCATCAGCACAAATAATTATACAAAATTGTTCACATCCCAACCATAGCTCGTAATAGCTGTCTAAGGCAATACAAGAAGGATCCTAGGTCAACACACCTATTCAAATCCTGAAAGCATCACCCTAAGAAAACAAGACGCTAAAACCCTGCCCTAAGGCTCATAAAGTAACTCCCGACTCCCTAAGGAAGAACTCAAGTCAGTGCTGACTCATCGTCCCATGACACTAGAAGCAAAGGTGTGACGGCCCAAGTTTTATAAACCCGGTGCGTCAGTGATAACCCCAAGATGACTTGATAACGGATCCGAAATGCGAAAGTGAAAGATGAAAAGTGGCCTCTAGAGATGTACATCATCCCTAAGGTACCAAAATGACTATCCATGAATCCATGGGACTCAAATGAGTCATGCACTGAAGCAAAGATTACAAAACCCAAAAGAAATGATCCAAGGATAAAATGGTCATTTCAAACTGGAATGAATGCCACCATGCACTTCATTGGAAATACAACAAAAAATAAATGAAGTTGGAATTAAGAATCACCTGATTCGAAGTACGGACAAAAAAGATATGAAAATGAACAAAATGGCATTCTCCATTTAGGAGCTACCATGAACCTATCTCATTAAAACTATAATAACTCTCACTATGGTTGGAGTTTTGGTGTGCAGTTGGAATAGAAAGATAATTTCAAGCTCTTGAATTTAGACTTAAGAATGACCTAATTTGGATTAAGGATGAAAGAGATATAACCTTTTGAAGTCGGTACAAGGAAGATGTTTGAGGAAAACAGAATGGGAAAGCTTCAGGGAGGATCAGCCGACTGACAGCAAGGGCTGAACCTCAACCATCAGCCGGCTGAACCCCAATAATTAGTTGGCTGAAATGACTCATTTCACTAAAAAGGCTACTAGAATTGGTCTCGAGCATGCGTCAGCCAGCTGATATCAATTATCAGCCAACCGGTGCACCTTATGACTGTAAAATGGCTACTGTCAAATGCTGTGAAAAGTACTCGGTCCAACCTCGAAGCTACTCATGCATTCCCTATGCCCTGAGACAAGTTTGAAAACATTTTCTAGCCTTATTTAAGCCTACACAACATGCTAAATCAAAGGGAAGTATGAAACTTACACTTATGCATGAATTTCGCATAAAAATTCATAATTCTACCAAAAAAAGTTCAAAAGTTGAAACTTGAAAGTTTTACGAAATATGAACATGCTCGCAAATGTAAAACGACATAGTAGATGTGCTACAATGGCCTACGGCCTCATTACAATCCATTTACAAAATTTGATATGCCAACCCTAAGGTTTTCACAAAATAAACTATAATGGCATTACATGAGTTTTAAAACACTTTGAAGTTAATAGGCCATGGCCTCATGTTACACATACAACATAAGTGTCTAAAGGTATACTTTATACATTAAGGAAGCCATCTAGCTTCTAAAATACCATACATCCATGGTATACAAAATATATCATCCAAAATGAAGGCATGCTAACAAGTGCATGTAATTATACAAAAATGCTTCAAATTGCTCATAAGCCTCTAAGGATGATGAGCATCCGAGAATATAGCCTTCTTACCTATAAAATAACCCACACAACTAGGGTGAGTAATCAAGTTACTCGTACGAAGAAGCATATGCGTATACTCTAAAGTTTCAATCTCATTGCAAGATCAATATAGACGAATACAAGGGATCATTCCACTTAATATCTATGTTCAAGGTGTTCTAAGGGATCATCTTAAGCTAACTTAAATGATTAATGAACAACACAATATCAATATCAATGTACCTAACAACATCAATTCACCAACAATAAAATTTACAAGTCACAATTAAGCATTGGTTGTCAACTTGGAAATGAATGCGAAATCAATTAGTGGAAAGCTTGGACATCAAATCCCGGAGTAAACCAAGACCTAAACAGTTATTCTGGGCATTAACCAATTGGGAATACCACCTTTATGCACACTATAATATAGGGAGCTCTCTATCTCCCGTACTAGAGCTAAACTCTAGCCATGTCATTTGTAACAATGTCCCAAGAGAATCCAAAATCATAATCAAGTTCAAAACTTATATACAATATTTAGGCGTATAAACCACCTTTTATGCACAAGTATTTTTGAAACCATACAAACCATGTCTTAGGGTTCTAAGTCTAAAATGGCATAATAAATAACAAGTCCTCAACATGATATAATGCGCAATACAATATCACCAACTTATCAATTAAAACCATGCCTAAACAATAAGCTTTATATACTAGATTACAACATTATAGTACTAAGCTTCTAAAATAATTGCAATTACCAATAGTAATCAAATAGAATGTAAAATTATCATCACAATAGTATAGTAATTCTAGTCACTAAGAATTCTGTATAACATTAATAATTCCACACAAGATAAATATATAACTTACATGCTTAAATTAATAAACCCTAAGTCAATCATGAGGGTTTCCTATAATATGCAATACTACAATTCTAAAAGCATGTACACAATATATATTAAATCCCAAAGGATTATAAAACACTCAAATATAAACATACTACCACCCCTACCTCAATAGAGAATTGAATCTCTATAATCCAATGCAACCAAGCTCAAAATGGAAAACAAATCTAGGGTTTTATAGAGGAAAGTGAGAGGAAACTTTTACGTCCCAAGGTTAATGGTCTAAGGTGAGTGGAAGGAGGCTAAAATGAAGAAATAAGCTATTAACCAAGCTTTTCTTCAATGGTGGCTAGGTTAGGGTTTTGAAAAAAAAGAAAATGAAAATGTGAAATGAAAAATGGTAAGTGGAGGATTTAGTATTCCTCCACTCACTATGTACTCTTGCACTACCTCTCACACACACACAAATGCAAGACTTAATTTGGTGCCTACACTTGTCACCAATCCATGGCTCCTTTTGAGACTTAATCCCACACCTACACTTGTCAACCATCCAAGCCAACAAGTGTACCTATCCTTGGCCAACAAGCGGTTGAATCTCCACACTCCACATGTCACAAGATTAAGCTTCCAAGTGACTCCTCCCAAATGCCAACAAGTGGCACTGTAAGAGTGTGACACTTGTCACACTTTGCAAAAATTACAAAAGGTCCTTTTCCAAAATATCTTCCAATTTAAATTACAAAATAGACCCTAAGATGAAAAATAATTACTTTACATAATTACACTAAAACCTCAAAAATCAAGAATGTTTCCAAGAAAGTATGCATCCATGCCCTTTACGAAAAAGTAAGCAACTAGAATGTATTTTCTACAAAAGTAAAAATACAATTATCTTGGAATTTAAATATCATTGATGCATGCAAAGCCGGAATCAAATCTGAGCACAAAAAGTGAGGTTATGCAAGGAAAAATGATAAACTGGAAAAAGAAGAAATAGGGAAAAGACGAAAAAAAGAAATTACTGAAAAAAAAAAAAGGAAGGAAAAAAACTGGGTCATTATAACCTACCCTCCTTAAAAGGATTTCATCCCCAAAATCAAGTCGTACCTGAAAGAGAAAACAAATTAGGATATCAAGAGCGAACCTCCTATTCGAGCTCCCAAGTAGCCTCCTCAATGCCGTGATGTCTCCACAAACCCTTAACCAATAGACAGGTCTTGGTCTGCAAGACCTGCTTCCCGTGAATCAAGAATCTGGACTAGACCCTCCTCGCAGGCCACATCTTCATCAACAACAACATCTGTCCACCGTAAAATATGCGATGGATCTGGCTCGTACTTCCTTAACATAGAGACATGAAAGATGTCGTGAACCTTATCCAGATTTGGCAGCAATGCCAAACGATACGCAACTTCACCGATGCGCTCCAAAATCTGAAATGGTCCAATGAACCTAGGAGATAACCTGCCCGCCTGCCAAAATCTTAAAAGTCCCTTCCGTGGAGAAATCTTAAGAAAGACGTGGTCTCCTACCCTAAAGACAAGGATCTCCTCCTCCTGTTAGCGTAACTTTTCTACCTGCTCTGAGCTGTAGTCAACCACTGCCGAATCAACTTAATCTTCTCTGTAGTCTCAAAGACAATGTCAGGACCCAAGGCGACTACATCACCTACCTCAGTCCAACAAACTGGAGATCTGTAAGGTCTACCATACAATGCCTCAAAAGGTGCCATGCCAATACTGGTCTGGTAACTATTGTTGTAGGCAAACTCAACCAAGGGTAAGTAGTCTTCCCAACTACCCCCAAAATTTAAGATGCAAGCCCGAAGCATATCCTCCAATATCTAAATGGTAGGCTCTGACTGACCATCAGTCTGAGGATGGAATGCTGTGCTGAAATAAAGCCCCATATCAAGAGCCTCCTGAAAACTCTGCCAAGAGTAAGACGTGAATCTGGGATCCTTATTCGAAATAATGGATAATGGAACCCCGTGAAGCCTAAAAATCTGCCTCATATACAATCCACTAAGTCTCTCTGCGTCATCTGTCACTGCCATAGACAAAAAGTGAGCCGTCTTAGTCAATCTGTTAACAATGACCCAAACGGCATCATTCCCTGCCTTGGATCTCGGAAGTTCTGTCACGAAATCCATAGTGATGTGCTCCCACTTCTACTCTGCCACTGGTAGTGGTTGCAACAAACCTGCCGATCTCTGATGCTCTGCCTTCACTTGCTGACAAATAAGGCATTTAACCATGAACTAAGAAACATCCCTTTTCATACATTTCCACCAAAACTGTCTCCGAAAAATTGTGATACATCTTCGTACTTCCAGGATGAACTGCGAGTCGAGAATGGTAAAAATCCCGAAGAACAACGTCACGACAAGACAAAGGAACAAACATCTTCCCTCTGTACCTGAGACCACTGTCTGAATGCAAATCCAACCCTCTACATTCTCGCCGAATAAAATTCGAACGTGGATGGACTTCATCTCCCCATCCTCCTTCTGTGCCTCAATAACACTGCTAACTAGAGCCGGTTGAGCCACAAGGCTAAACAAAATAGCCGATGAAACATCCTCATATGACTGTAAACCAAAATCTGCAAGCTCTTCTAGCATCTTCCATCTGTGAACGGAAATGCTAGCAAGAGTACTCCGTGACTTCCTACTTAATGCATCGGCCACCACATTGGCCTTTCCTGGATTATACTGTAACTCAAAGTCGTAGTCCTCCGTGGACTCGACCCATCTGCATTGTCTTAAATTCAAATCCTTCTGAGAGAAGAGATATTTGAGACTCTTGTGATTGGAGAAAATCTCGAACTTCTCCTCGTATAAATAATGCCTCCACCCTTTTAGGGTAAAGATAACTATTGCTTACTCCAAATCATGTGTCGGATAGTTCAACTCGTGAGCCTTTAACTGTCGAGACCCATAAGCTACGACCCATTCAGTCTGCATTAGAACATACCCTAAACCTTCTTATGAAGCATCACAATAGACTACGTAACCCAAACCACGTTCAGGTATGATCAAAACTGAAGCCGATGTCAACATAACCTTTAACTCCTGAAAAGCAAAATTACAAGCCTCATTCCATAGGAACTTTACCCCTTTGTGAGGAAGTCGAGTCATAGGTGCCGCTAGACGAGGAAATCCTGAACAAATCTCCTATAGTAGTCGGCTAGGCCAGGAAAGCTCCGAACTTCAAACACTGTCTTCGGACACTCCCAATCCATCACAGACTCAATCTTCGACGAATCTACTACAACACTGCCCCTGACACGACATGTCTAAGGAACTTCACCTTTGGTAGCCAAAATTCGTATTTCTCGAACTTGGCATACAATCGATTATCCCTAAGGATCTACAAAACTACTCTCAAATGATATTCATGCTCCTCTATTGAAGCTAAGTATATAAGAATGTCATCAACGAACACCACCACAAATCTATCAAGATAGTCACTGATTACAGGGTTCATCAAATCCATGAAAGCTGCTGGAATATTGGTTAAACCAAATAGCATCACCAGAAACTCAAAATGGCCATACCGTGTACAAAATACGGTATTGGATATATCCTCATCCTTAACCCTCAACTGATAGTAACCTAACCTCAAATCAATCTTCAAAAAGCATGTTGCTCCCTTCAACTGATCAAACAAGTCATCAATCCTAGCCAAAAGATGTAATGACCCGATCATTTTCTTCCTGTCCTTTTTCTGAAATTTTGCAGATAAATTTTTTCCGTTTAATTTTCTTTTTTGAGCTCTGTTTCTCGTCACTGGGTGTCATCTCAAGTTCTTGAAAATGGTTTCTGAGACTCTTACGTTTGGATTGACAACTTCCTTTAAGGACCGAGTTATTTCCACATTTTTCGTTTTTCGATACTATTCACTTTTCGTCCTTTTCCCTATTTTGTCTTTTCCCCGTTTGTCACTTTGTTGGCATAACCTCACTTTTGTGTTCGGAGTTGGTTTTTGACTTCACATATCTTCATTCTAAGTGGTTTCTACGAAATACATATCTTTACTTTTGAAGTAAAGTACTCTAGTTGCTCCTAGTGTCCATAAGAGTATGGATGCATAGTTTTTCAGAATCTTCTTCTTTTATTGGGGTGTTTTTCATAAATATATTTTAAAGATATTTTATTTTAGGAGTTTTTAAGAAAATATTTTTAGAAGATATTTTCATTCTGGGCCATTAGTGCAGTTTTCACTTTTTGGAGGGGTCATTATGCAATTAATGAAAGTTATTGCTAAATGCCTTATTTTGAGCCTGGATCCTCATACGGGATTCATTTCACTTTTCATTGAGTCGTGTACTCTTAGAATTTCCTTCAAGTCATTTTTCTCCAGTTTCAGGATTTCTGGCCCTAGTTGCCACCGAACTTGTTCGGAGCATATCTCTCAATTCGGAACTCAATTTTTGATGTTGTTTCTTCCGTTGTTCATATTTTCTTATTTCAGTTCTTTTTCATTCACGGAGTTTTGCCATTTGAGCACGTCTGCTCAAATTTTACTTTTTCAGACCCGTCGATGCCCCTTCGGAGCACTTTTTAAGATTTCTATAAATAGGTTGCCCAAATTTAAAAAGTTAACTTTTCAGCCTTCTTCTCCACTTCAGGGCTGGCAGCCATGGCAGCCCAAGGAGCTGCCACCTTTCTTTCTTCTTCTCCACTTGCATGCCTTTGCAAAAAGTCTTCCACCTTAACGTTTGTCGTAGGCCTCGTCGTCCTCTACCTTTCCCCCTTATTAGAACCCATTTCTGACCATTTTGTGAGTTCGGGTTTGAATTCAAGTTGTGATTTTCATGGGGCTTCCTTAGGATTCTTGTTCACCATGTTGTCTCCGGCAAAACCCCGAAGTATCGTCGAATTCGGAGCACTTTTCTTTCGGTGGGGATTTGAGATTTTCATTTCAAATTGAGGTAGAGGATGTTATAGGTTTATATTTTTGTTGTCTTGCATGCTATTGATGCTTATACAACTTGTATGCATGCTTTTGTTCATAATTTAGAATTTAATTTAATTAATTTCTATGTTTAAGATTTAATTCACATGATGATATTCAACTTAGAATTAAATTGTGGCATGCTAGTAAATTAGGCTTTGGTATGTTTATTAACGTATATTAAAATTGGATTATTTGATAAAGTATTGCAACTTTTATTTAATAATTTTCTTTGATGAAAGTTTAATTCTCATGGCCGTACCTTATATGGAAATAACTTGTGATATGCTTTTAAATTAAGTCTTGGCATGTTTTTTAACATACTTTAATTTGAGAGCATTTGGATGAGTATGAAAATCTAGAGATTTTAATTAAAATAATTAATTAAAATCTATTTAATGGTTCCATTTGCTTAATTGAGTTTTTAACTTGATATTTGTGATGAGCATAACTTGTACACTAGCATATATTAATTTGGGACCATTTGGTGTTGTTTCAAAAGTTAGAGATTTAATTATCATGATTTAATTAAATTATACCTTATTGTTCCATGGCCTAATTAAGTTTTTGAATGGATATATGAAATGACCATGCTATGTTGTTTAACATGTGTTAATTAAGGATCATTTGATTGAGATTTGAAACCTAGATAAATTAATTGGATTATTTGATTAATTTCCATTTCTATTGCATTATTGATTTAATCATGAGTTTGACATTGGTAGTATGTTTAAAGCATGATTTTAGATTTGTATTGGATTCTTCAGTTTATATTTTCAATATTGAATTATATTGTTATAGCGTGTAATGAATCGCACACTGAAGATTCGACATGTGATGTTATTATAGCGCTTAACGAATTGCGCTCAACGAATTGCGCTCTAAAGATTCGACATTTGTCATCCTATAGTAGTTGTGGATTTAGAGCATGAGCTGTGTGGTTACAACCTACTTGTGTATGTAATGTAGTTTCGTGCTTTATATATATTTCGTATATAAGTTGTTAACTTATTTATTTTGGAGTCACTTGGGACATTGTTACAGAGACATGGCTAGAGTTTGGCTCTAGTGCGGGAGGTATGAGTTCTCCCCATTTATAGTGCACACTTAGGGTGGTATTCCCAGCGGGTTAATGCCTGGAATAACCGTTTAGGTCTTAGCTTTATCCAAGATTTGATGTCCAAGTCTTCCACTACTTGATTTCGTATTCAATTCTAAGTTGGCAACCAATATTTAATTGTGACTTGTGGTTTTGGTTATTGGCGATTTAATGTTATTAAGTACATTCAGGCATTATGATTTCTAATGAATCATTGCAAGTTTTGATGTTGTTAAGTACATTCAGGCATTATGATTTCCAATGAATCATTGCAGGTTTTTGATGTTGTTAAGTGAATCTATGCTATATTGTTCAAATACAACTTAAGAATGATTCTATAGATTCATTTGGAACATAGACGTTAGGTGGCATGACCCACTTTAGTTGTTTTCGCATTTCAGATTTCAAGTCAATTGCTTTGAGGATCTATATCTTGTTGCTTTGTATAGCATGCTTTTACGTTGTTTAAATTGCATGAATGATGTGATTTATGATAGAAATGTTTTAAGGTAGCTTATGATGCTCCTTGAGTCTCACCTTTGACATAGACGTTAGGTGGCATGACCCTTTTGAATTGTTTTAAGTTAATGTAATAACTTTGTAAAATGTTAGGTCAATGCATGCTCATTTCCTACGAGTAGCTTAATGTTACTCACCCATATAGTAGGGACATTTTTCAGGTACAGGAATCAAGGTTGAGATTCTCGTTATGCTTGGATGATTTGTGGACTTGAAGGTTCCATTCTTGTAAAGGTTGACTTGAAAAGCCATTTGTAGCCTTATTTGTTAAATGTGTATATTTGATTCTTAACTTGTAATTGGTGCCTAAGTATACTTTTTGATTCTCATTTTATGTATATGATATGAGGCCAAGGGCCAAACCATATTTGAAATTCATGTATATTCATAAATGTTCAAATCTTGCCTTTAATGAGAATATATGAGAAATTAGGGTTTTAGCATGACATTTTTGCACCAGAGTGTGCATCGGGTATGAAATTCATTATCTATCATTCATTTAATATGTATGAGGTGTGGCCAAGGGCCAATCACCATTTTTTTTTCATTTTTACATTTTAGTTTCATTCTTTGCATTTTGGGCTAAAATAGTAAAATCCGAGCTTTTAAGGGTTCATTTCCAAATCGGGTGATGCAAAGTGTGCATGAGCACATTCATTAGGATCTACTTAATATGCATGAAGTGTGGCCATGGGCCAAACAGTAATTTGAAATCATTTGTTAATTTTAGTTTTCAAATTTCCCATTTCTAATTCATTTTTGCCTTTTTGGCCGTGGGGAGGTCGAATTTTGCATTGGCGATATTTTTAAGCCGTGGACCATTGTAGCACATCCTAATGGGTAAGTGACGTTTGCATGCATGATCATTTTCAAGAAAAATCTCATCCTTGGTGATTTGAGCCTCCTATGGACTCATTTTACATTTTTATTGCATAACCTGATTTTAAGGCATTTTGGGGTTTTTCTTCGAGAAATAAATTCCGATCTTCACATGGTCATTTATGAAACATGATTTTAGGGAGGGTTTCTACTTTGTGTTTTTCCAAAAAATGTCGTCTTGGTACCGGAAATCTCTCATGAAATTCAGCTTTCAGTTTTGCGTTTCAACAGCTTTTTAGCCCTCTTGATCAGATTTCTTGGAGAGGCATTTTGGCCATTTTACAGTGTGTTTTTTTCATTTTCTCCCATAATTCTGGGTAGAAATTTTGATTTCGAGAGGGGTTTCTTTTTCGTATTTTTCCAGAACAATTCGTTTGATAGCCCGTTTCTGCTCTTAGATCAGGACAGTTTCTGTAACAACTTTTGCCCTCTTGTCCAGTTCTGATCTAGGAGCATTTTGGGAATTTTTCAGTGTGTTTTTTTGTTTCCTTTTGCCTGGTCCGGTAGAAAACTCAATTTTAGGCGTGGCTTCTTCTTTGTGGTTTTCCAGAAAATGTCATCTCGGACCCGAAAACCCTCATCGAATCTGATTTCCTGTGCGCATCTGCACTATTTGAAAAAGTCTATTGTAAGGGCATTTTGGTGATTTCACGTAAAAAAATGAAATTTTCTTATGACATGATCAACTTGAAAAAATTATTTTGAGTGAGGTTTCTTCGTCGTGTTTTTCCAGAAAACGTCGTTTAGTGCCTTAAAACGGCACACGAATTTCAGCATTTTGTCAGGTTACTATTCACAGCCGCGGCAACGTCAAAACTTTGTTTTGACTTTTCTCTTCCATCCGGACTCCGAATCAAGTGATTCTTGAGTCTAACTTGATTAATTTTTTGCTTTCTTCCCAGTGGTGTGTTTGGTAGCACCCGATTTTACATTTTTCAGAAATGACCATTTTGCCCTTGGGGCTATTTTTGTCCAGTTTTCTTATAATTCACTTCCGTTACATTGTTTTGAGTTTCATGACTTCACGGGAAGTCATGGATGTGTCTCGGGAATAATATACATTCTAGGGACGTCATTTCCATGTCAAATGACTATTTTGCCCCTGGGGGCTTATTTGTTATATTTATGATCTTTTACTTCCACGTCAATTCTCATTGAGTTCCATAACCTCATGGAAGGTCATCAAAGTGCATTAGAGGTGTGTTATGCCTTGGGAGACCGTTGTCTTATTTCTTGCTTCCGCATTCTAGATTCATTGTCGGATATACGTTCGGTTCATCACAAGACGCGCTGGCCTGAAAACCAAGGCCGTCACAGGTGGTATCAGAGTTCTTAGGTTTGAATACCTTGGACGACAGGTTCTGGGTGCATTTAATGTTTTTTTTTTTTTTAATTTGCCTTGATATGTTCACATACTTTTTTATAACATGTTTACGTGTTTCTTGATAACACGCTCGGTATTATGACATGTCTCTATGCTTGTATGCCTATGTGGTTAAGAACATCTTTGTTTGACATGTATGCTTATTTGCTTAAGTGCTTAGCCCTTTAAACTACTTTCTTTAATTGTTTTAGTATAACTGTATGTTTCATACATTGATGTGCTACTTATTTGATGCATTCATAGTGTAAGTTGCATTCTATCATAATAACTCATGTTATTATTGATCTTGTTTCCTTTTTACGCATATAGCATCACAGTTTTGACTCGCGGAGAGTCTTTTCGTTAGGGCTCATGTGAATGTAGAGTTGTAGTCTCCATCTAGCGAGATGAAACGTAAGCCACGGAGGCACCGTTTTGTCTCATTTTCTTTTGTCTTTTTGTGATATAGTCATGGTGGTGTTAGAGGTGTCAATGTCATCTCTTAGGACTTCGTAGTGGTCTTGACGTCATTGATGTCATGGAGGTCTTTATTTCTAACGTCATGGGACGATGAGTCAGGACTGACTCAAATCCTTCTTTAGGGAGTTGGGAAGTTGCCTTGTGAGCCTCAGGGCGAGGTTCTTATGTCTTGCCTTCTTAGGACGATGGTTTCGGGATTTAGATGGGTGTGTTCACCTAGAATCTTTCTTGCGTTGCCTTGGTTAGCTCGTAAGAGCTACGGTTGGGATGTGAGTGGTTCCGTGTAATTAATTGCACTGGCGTAATTAATTGCTCTCCCTGGTCCTTGGAGACTTAGGGCATTACGTTAAGGTTCTAATAGAATCCTGTAGAGTTCCTATAAAGCTCGTTGGCATCTTGGTTTGGGGGATGGTTCCTTTCCTCGTAATGAGAGATCAGACTCATCTAGGTTTTGTGTTGCATTTTTGCGTGTTGTCTTTTGAGAGGTTTTTAAATTGCCTAAATTGAAAATGCAATCTTAAAATACACCCACAAGACCCCCGGAAGTTTCGGATCGGTCGTCACACTTTTCAAAAAAAAGTCAATGAATAATACCAAGTACATTTGCACTAAAAATCTGCAAAACCTGGCAGCAAGGATTTTTCAGACAAATATGGATATTTGAGGGCCAAGATGGCATTTTCTGGAAAAACACAAAGAAGAAACCCTCCCTCAAAAATGAGTTTTCTACGTGACTCTCTAGGAAAAATGAAAAAAATGCATTGGGAAATAGCCGAAATGCCCCTGGAACAGAATACGGTAAAACTCCTTAAAAATGCTACTTAGAGTTTTTGTTTCATCAAGGATAGTGTTGTTTGCCAAAGTGAGTATGCAAGTTCATGCAATATGATAAAACAGATGTACTAACATGGCCTAAAGCCTTTTTACATTCCATTAACAAGTTTTAGCATACATAGCCTCCATTTCTCACAAATAAGCTATAATGGCAATACTTGAGTTTTAAAGGAATCATACTTATAACCTTTTAAGTTAATGGCCCTTGGCCTCATGTCATACATTTAAAATGAACACTTCCAAATGCACTTAGATACTTATTACAAAAGGGAAGCCATCTTAGCTTCTAAAATACCATACATCCATGGCATACAAAATATAACATCTAAAAGATAAAACATGCTAAACAAGTGCATGTCCATATACAAAGATGCTTCAAGTACTCATGACCCCTATGGATGATGAGCATCCATAAATATTGTCTCCTTACCTGTAAAATAACCCATACAACTAGGGTGAGTAATCAAGTTACTCGTAGGATGTAGTGCATGCGCATACCCTATAGTTTCAAGTATAATATGAACCAAACATAGATCATCACAAGGGTGCATTGCACCTAATGTCTATGTTTTCAAGGTACTCTAAGGGATCATCTCAAGCTATACAAATATTTGAAATGACAACCACATAGCATTCAAGTATACATGAACAAGTACACTAACGGCATTGAAACTAAAATCACCAAATCACAAGCTACAAGAAATCCATGATTTACAACTTGGAATATAATGCAAATCAAATAATGGAAAGACTAGGAAATGTGGCCACGAGACCATATAAGTTATTTTAGGTAATAACAACCCACAAGGTACTACCTAGTGCGTACTATGACTTAGGAGAATTCCTATCCTCCGTACTAGAGCCAAACCCTAGCCATCAACATCTCATATCCTTACAAGCTTCCAAAAATCAACAAGTTCATGACATTTATGCAATCTCAATGCATGAAACTACCTACCAAGCACAAGTAGGGTAAAACCACACAACCCATGTTTTAAGGTTACATGTCTAAAGTGGCAAGTTAATAATATTACACATCATGTTATATCAATTTACTATCAATATAGGCCATAATTGCAAATCATGAAATATAGTAATCTACCTACAAGTAATTATAAGTGCCACATAAAAGATTTTTATACTAAGCTTTCAATAAAATCTATATTACTTAACATCATAAATGTAATCTCAAGATATCCATAATAAAACCTCAATGGAATCATAAGTATTAGGCAATTTATTAGACAATAGCCTACCTATACAATTTAATAGTCACATACATGCTTTAATCTACAAATCCTAAGTCAAGCATATAAAATCTTTATTTACATGCTAGTACAAGAATTTAAAAAGGCATGTAATCAATATATATTAAGCTCCAATATATATAAAACCCAAAGAGGATAAACATACACCCACCCCTACCTCAATAGAGAATTGAATCTCTATAATCCAAGCAACCAAGCTCAAAATGGAAAACAAGTTTAGGGTTAATGAAGAGGGGAGTGAGAGGAAGCTTTTGTCTTCCAAGGTTTTATGTCTAAGATGAGTGGAAGGAGGCCAAAATGAAGAAGAAAGCTATTAACCAAGCTTTTCTCCAATGGTGGCTAGGTTATGGTTCTTGAAGACGAGTGAAAATGAAAATGATAAAGTGTAAAATGGTGAGTGGAAGGGCTAGAAATCCTCCACTCACTATGTGCTCTTACACTACCTCTCACACACACACAATGCAGGACTAAATGGTGAACCTACACTTGTCATGAATCTATGGTTCATTCCTAGGCTTAATCTCAAGCTTACACTTGTCACCATCCTATGTAAACTTCCAAGACTTAATATTGAACCTACATTTGTCAGCCATCCATGCCAACAAGTGTACCAATCCTAGGCCAACAAGTGGGTGAATCTCCACCCTTCACATGTCATCATCCAAGGCATCAAAGTGTTTCCACACAAATGTCAACAAGTGGACCAATGAGAGTGTGACACTTGTCACACTTTCCAGAAATTGCAAACAAGTCCTTTTTGAAAATATCTTCCAAATTAAATTGCAAAATGGTCCCTAAGACAAAAAATAATTACTTTGCATAATTACACTAAAACCCCTCAAGTTTAGGTTAATTACACATTTATGCCCTTTGCAAGAAAAGTACTAATCTAGCATGCTTTCCAAGAAAAGTAAAAATACCAATGTCATGGAAATCAAATACCATGAATGCATTAAACCGGAATCAAATCTGAGCATAACAAGTGAGGTTATGCAAGGAAAAATGGAAACCGAGAAAAGACAAAAGTGAATAGTGACGAAAAATGAAAAATGTGAAAATGACTCGGTCCTTAAAGGAAGTTGTCAATCCTAAGAAAAAAGTTTCAGAAACCATTTTCGAGCACTCGAGAAGACACTATGTGACAAGAAACAGAGTTCAGAAAAGAAAATTAAACGGAAAAAAATTTATCGGTAAAATTTCAGGAAAAAGGAAAGGGAGGTAAATGACCAAGTCGTTACAGGCATTCCATTCATTTCTGTTGATTTAACGAACTTGCCATTTGTATAATCACGTTTACATGTTTATGAGCTTCATTGCTTTCGGGCATACCTTAGAAATATGTTTAGGATTTATGACTATGTGGTAATATGTTGCTTATACTGTATCTACTTACCATGTTTGTGCCGTTGGTGGTGTATAGCGCATTGCTATTTGTTTAACCTCTATGTGATAGGTGGTTTATTTGGTTTACCTTATGTGTACTGTGCTTAGTATGATATTATTTAATTTATGTCATTTAAATTTTGCGAGCATATACTATGTGAGTATTTGGTTTATACTGTTTCATCTTTCCTGCACTTATGTTGGGTTTTGTGACCTTGGATGTCGGGATTGTCATGAGCGAGCTACGTAGTAGACTTGTGTTTTGAGGTTTTAGTTGCCCATGATAGGGATTTAGACCCAATGTTTTGTCTTCTGTATGTAGCCTTACAGTAGGTCTACTTCAGATCTGTGCTTAGGGTTTTGGTTTTATGGGTCCAATCCATTGGCTTGAGGGCACAGACTCGTCAGGCTGTGGATTCAGGACTGGTGCTGTTGTTATTGCATTTTTAGATATGGGAGTCGTTAGTTACACTAGTGTTAGGGATTTATGGCCTTAAGAGTAACGGAGCCAATAATATTGTTGTTATAGTTTTGGGATTAGCTACCCTAACTCTCGCGGATACCTGGTTCCCGTAGTGCTTTTGGTAATGATCATTTTCGACATTGATGTTATTTGTATCGAAAAGTTTCTTTCTGAGTTGATCTGTTGAGGGCATGTTATGAACTAGTGCCTTATACTGTCATGCTACCTTACTGACGAGTAAGTGTGGGCGGGTTGTAATGACTTGGTTATTTGCATTCCTTTCTTTTTTCCTGAAATTTTACGGATAATTTTTTTCGTTTAATTTTCTTTTCTGAGCTCTGTTTCGTGTCACTTAGTGCCATCTCGAGTGCTCGAAATTGGTTTTTGAGACTCTTTCATGTGAATTGACAACTTCCTTTGAGGACCGAGTCAATTCTGCATTTTCACTTTCGGACACTATACGTTATTTCGTCTTTTTCCCTATTATGTCTTATCTTCGTTTGTCAGTTTTTGGCACAACCTCACTTCTCATGCTCGGAGTTGGTTTTTGAATTCACGTGCCTTCATCTTGAGTGGTTTTCTCGAAATACATATCTTTACTTTTATAAGAAAGTACTCTGGTTGCTTCCGGTGCCCACAGGGGCATTGATGCACAATTCTTTAGAATCTTTTTCATTTCTTGGGATGTTTTTCGTAAATATCTTTTGAAGATATTTTATTTCAGGGGTATCTAAGAAAATATCTTTTGGAAGATATTTTCATTCTGGGGCAGTTTCGCAGTTAACCCTTTTTTGTAGGGGCCATTGTGCAATTAACGAAAGTTATTGTAAAATGTCTCGTCTGGAGCCTGGATCCTTGTACGGGATTCATTTTCACATTTCGTCGAGTCATGGACTCTTAGAATTTCATTCTGGTCATTTTTCTCCAGTTTCAGAGTTTTTGGACCCAGTTGCCGCCAAACTTGTTCGGGGCATAACTTTCTGGTCGGAACTCAATTTTCGACGTTGTTTCTTCCGTTGATCATATTTTCTCATTTTGAATCTTTTTTGTTCATGGAGTTTTTCCGTTTGAGTACGTCTGCTCAAAATCCACTTTTCCAGACCCGGCGGGGCCCTTTCGGGCCACTTTTTGTGATTTTCTATAAATAGGGGGTTTGAAAAATTAAAACATAATTTTCCTCTTCTTCCCCACATGTTCTGGACCAGATCCCACAGCCTTCCATGGCTTCCATCTTCTCTCTCCTCTTTTGGTTCACTTTTCTTTGATGAAAAGTCTTCGGCCTTAACGTTTAATGCTTGTCTTGACGCCGTGCATCTTATGCCCTTATTAGAATCCATTTCTGACGATTTTTTGAGTTCGGGTTTGGAGTCAAGTTGGGATTTTCATGGGGCTTCTTGCGGATTCTTGTTCACAGTGTTGTCCCCGACAAAACCTCTCGGTATCGTCGGATTCAAAGCACTTTCGTTTCGGTGGGGATTTGAGATTTTCATCTCAAATTGAGGTAGGGGATGTTCTAGGTTTAAATTCTTGTTATATAGCATGCTTGTGATGCTTATACTACTTGTTTGCATGATTAAATATAAAATCTAGAGATTTTATTATTTATTTTTCTTATACGGGATCTAATTTTCCCGGTTGCTCATGACTTGGTTTAAACATGTAGCATGATATTATATTGCCCCATGATATGCTCATTGTCGTGTATTAAAATTAGAGCATTTAAATAAGTACTAAAGCTTTTATTTAATATTTATCTTAGGTAAAAGATTAATTCACATGGCCTTAACTAGCTTAAAATCAATATGTGTTAGCATATTATATTAGGCCCTAGCATGCTCTTCAACATAGATTAAATTGAGAGAAATCGGAATCTAGTAATATTTAATTAATTTGATTAATTAATTTATTCCGGGTGTACAATTCACCCCATTGGAATTCCTACTTGACATTCTTGGTATGCATGCTATATGGTTTCACATATATTAAATCTACAATATTTGGTTAGGTTTTGAAATCTATCATTTATTATTTTTCTAGTATTAAAGTTTAATACTCATGGCCATTCATTGCATGGAATTCACTTGTGTCATGTTTTTAAATCATGTCTTGGTATGTTGTATAACATATTTAAAATTGAGATCATTTGGAAGACTTTCAAAAACTAGAGATTTTAATTAATGGAATTAATTAAAATCCATTCAATGGTTCCATGGACTTAACTCACATGGTGGTGTCTTGTATGCAATGAACTTGTAATTTGACATTAAATTCGTCCATGACATGATCCTTGACTTGCCTTGTAACCTTGATAATTTAATCCCTTAAGAAGATTAAATTCCCTTGTATGCTTCCATCGAGTTAATCATGCCTTGTTATTGAATTCTTATTAAGCTTGTGAATTTGACTTGCATTTCAAGAACTTGTACCTTTTATCAAGCATCGTGATCCCTTGTATCTTGGTTTCATTAATGTATTTAATGAACTTGCTCATTTTTCTTGGAATGGTTTACTTACACATGTGTTGCTTAGTGAGTACTTGAATCATATATCTTATACTTGTGGTATATCTACTTTAATGGAATCCTTATGTTATGTACCTTGGTTATAATGTATATAGATGCATACTATAATTTCTTGACATTTCACATGCCATCATAGTTGAGTACTTAGGGTATGACTTATATGTTCCAAAATCTTGGTTGTGCATGAAACGTGGTTAATGCATTTCTTGTATTTGATACAATCTTGACTTGCACAACTTGTTGATTTTGGGACTTAGGATATCAATCAAGAATTGTCATGGCTAGGACTTGGTTCTAGTATGGGGGAATGTCCTCCTACAACTATAATGCGCACTAGGGGAAAGGTACCCATGGGTTAGTAGCCCTAAAGTGATTTCAAGAGTACGGTTTTAATTCGGGCGATATCCGAGTTTCCACATTGGTTGATTTCACTCTTTAAATTTCAAGTTGCTCATCCTTGAAGATTTAAACTTGTCGTGTTATGTGAAATGATCCAATCTTGTTTCATTGCATAGATATTATGCCCCATTCGTGATTTCAAGTATACTCCTTGTCATGTTAATTGCATCGATAATTTAATTCTTGTTAACATATGTCCGAGCATACTTATTGTCATGTTATATGGAATGTTCCATCCTTGTATACTTGCATAGATATTATGCCTTGTTCTTGATTCCGTGTATAATTCTCATCGTGTTAATTGGTTTAATTCCAATCATGTAAATTGCATTGATAATGTGATCCTTATATTCCATTGTTTTCGTGTCGTGTTGTATGGATTGTCCCTAACCTTGCTCAATTGCATAGATAATATGATTCATAGAAGATGGTAAACTTGTCATATTGATCTGTATTCAAGTATCTTTCTTATCGTGTTCTTTGGATTATCCCAAACTTGACTTGTTTCATATGTGTATATACATCATGATTCTTGTTGCTTATGCTCCATGATAGCTTAGGATGCGCCCTAAGTCTCACTTTGACACAGACGTTAGGTGGCATGAGCCCCTTTGACATGTTTCACCTTAAGGTGATAAAATTGTAAAATGTTGGGTCGATGCATGCTCATCTCCTATGAGTAGCTTTATGTTGCTCACCCCTACGTTATTGGGGCATATTTCAGGTAAAAAGACTTGGTTCGTGATGCTTAGTATTCCTTGGATGTCGTGTAGCTTCAAGTTTCCATTTTATGCAAATGTTAGTATGAAATGTCATTTTGTAGACTTATATGTAAAACTTGTATTCTTTAATTCCATGTATGTAATGTGTACTTAAGTGCACTCGTTTTAATGTATTCAACATGTATGAGATGAGGCCGGAGGCCATTGACATGTATATTGAATTTTTTGTAACTTCTAACTTCTAGAAATATTAGAAAAATATTGAAAAACGCCAAGTCATTGTCTCACCATGGTTGCATCGGGTGTGGGAATTCCGTTTTCATTCTTTCATAGGGTCTTATAAATCATCTTTGAAGTGTGGCTAAGGTCCATACGGTCATTTGACCCTGTTTTGTATTTTTGGATTCCGAGTTTTCATTCCAAGTTCCATTTTTGCCTTTTTGCCCGTTAGGGGGTCGGATTTTGCATCAGTGGTATTTTTAAGCCATAGACCATTGTAGCACGTCCTAATAGGTAAGTTACGTTTACGTGCATAGTCTTTTCCGGGTAAAACCTCATCCTTGGTAATTTGAGCCTCTTGTGAATTTATTTCGCATTTTTTTTGCATAATCTGACCTAGGGGCATTCTGGACCTTTCACATCAGTTTTATTTTCTTCTTTTGATATGATCGCTTAGAAAACATGATTTTTAGGGGGGGGTTCTTTTTCGTGTTTTTCTAGAAAATGTCATCTTGGTGCCGGAAATCGATCGCAAAGTTCAGCTTTCTGTTTTTTTTTTAGCAGCTTTTTGGACCTCCATGACCAGATTTCATGCAGGGGCATTTCGGGCATTCTACATTGTGTTTTTTTTTTTTAATTCTCCTCAAATCACGTAGAAAACTCAATTTTGAGAGGGGTTTCTTCTTTGTGTTTTTCCAGAAAAATTCATCTTCTAACCCGTTTTTACTCTCTATTGTGGGCAGATTCTGAAAAAACTCATGTAGCAGCTTTTTGGGTCCATCTTGACCTATGCTGTTCAAAGGGCATTTTAGGGACTTTACATCGTGTTTTTTTTTGTTTCTTTTGCGATGTCGGGTAGAAAACGTGATTTTAAGGGAGGTTTCTTCTTCGTGTTTTCCCACAAAAACTCGTTTAAGGGTCCGTTCATAGCCTCAGTTTTGGAAAAAAAAAAATCAAATGTGGCTTGCTGTTACAACACTATTCATGCCCAGATTTTTGACCCGGAAAGTCAGTCTATTTTTTTGAAACTTTGAGGCTTCATATCTTCATCATCCGAACTCCAAATCAAGTGATTTTTGAGTCTAAGTTTATTAAATTTTGCTTGTCTATCCAACGGTATGCACAGTTGCATCCAGTTCTATCTGAAAAGACCATTTTATCCCTTGTCAAATAACCATGCCGCACTGTTTTTGAACCCAAAAGTTGGTTTTTTTTGAAACTTTGATGTTTCATATCTTCTTCGTCCGGACTTCGAATCAAGTGATTCTTGAGTCTAGATTCATTAATTTTTCTCGGTCTATCTAATGGTATGCTCGGTTCCATTTTGTTTGGTCTGAAAGGACCATTTCAACCCATGTAAAGTACCCTTGCCACATTGATTTCAAAAACCTAAAAGTTTGATTTTATGAAACTATAGAGTTTCATATCTTCTTCAACCGGACCCCGAATCATGTGATTCTTGAGTTCACCTTCATTAGTTTTTCGTTGTCTTTCCAGCGGTGAGCTCGGTGGCACCCGAATCCATAGTTTCAGAAATGACCATTTTGCCCCTGGGGGCTTAATTGTTATTTTCCTGATCTTTTGCTTCCGTGTCAATTCTCATTGAGTTGCACGACCTCATGGAAGGTCACTTTAACTTCTTAGAGTCTTGTTTCTTGCTTCCACATCTGGATCCGTTATCGGGTCAATCTTCGGTTCATCACAGGCCACGCTGGCCTAAAAACCAGGGTCGTTACACGGGTTCTGGTCATTGTTCGTACTGCCATATCATTCTTAGCCACCTGTCATGATTTGAATTGTCGTTATCTTAGGGATTCTCTCGGTAATTAACTTTGAGTTGATATGCCGATTCGTTTGGGAAGTGTCACTTAGTTCTTGATTTTTGTGTCTCTTCGGATGACCTTCGGGCTTTTGGAGTTGTCCTTTAGCACATTATGGTTTGTCCTTTGGTTTGATCTTAGTTTAATCTTATTTGGTTCTTTTTTGTCTGTTCCTGATTTCGGAGATGAAATCCCTTTAAGGAGGGTAGGTTGTAATGACCCGGTCATTTTCTTCCTTTCCTTTTTCTAAAATTTTACGGATAAATTTTTTCCGTTTAATTTTCTTTTCTGAGCTCTATTTCACGTCACTGGGTGTCATCTCGAGTGCTTGGAAATGGTTTCTGAGACTCTTTTGTTTGGATTGACAACCTCCTTTAAGGACCGAGTCATTTCCACATTTTTCATTTTTCATTTTTCAATACTATTCACTTTTCGTCCTTTTCCCTATTTTGTCTTTTTTCCATTTGTCACTTTGTTGGCATAACCTCACTTTTGTGTTCGGATTTAGTTTTTGACTTCATGTATCTTCATGCTAAGTGGTTTCCACGAAATACGTATCTTTACTTTTGCAGTAAAGTACTCTGGTTACTCCCGGTGTCCATAGGGGCATGGATGCATAATTTTTCATAATCTTCTTCTTTTCTTGGGGTGTTTTTCGTAAATATCTTTTGAAGATATTTTATTTCAGTGGTTTTTAAGAAAATATTTTTTGAAGATATTTTCATTCTAGGCTATTAGTGTAGTTTTCACTTTTTGGAGGTGCCATTGTGCAATTAATGAAAGTTATTGGTAAGTGCCTTATTTGAAGCCTGGATCCTCGTACGAGATTCATTTTCACTTTTCGTCAAGTTATGTACTCTTAGAATTTCCTTCTGGTCGTTTTCCTCCAATTTCAGGGTTTCTGGCCCCGGTTGCCGCCGAACTTGTTCGAGGCATATCTCTCTACTCGGAACTTAGTTTTTGACGTTGTTTCTTCCACGGTTCATATTTTCTTATTTCAGTTCTTTTTTGTTCATGGAGTTTTTCCATTTGAGCGCGACTGCTCAAATTCTACTTTTCCGGAGCCCGCGGGGCCCTTTCGGGGCACTTTTTGAGATTTCTATAAATAGGTTGCCCTAATTTAAAAAGTTAACTTTTCAGCCTTCTTCACCACTTCATGGCTGGCAGCCATGGCAGCCCAAGGGGCAGTCACCTTTCTTTCTTCTTCTCCACCTGCATGCCTTTCTATAAAGTCTTCTACCTTAACATTTATGGTAGACCTCGTCGTGGTCTACCTTTCCCCCTTATTAAAACTCATTTCTGACCATTTTCTGAGTTCGGGTTTGAAGTCAAGTTGAGATTTTCATGGGGCTTCCTTGGGATTCTTGTTCACCGTGTTGTCCCCAACAAAACCCCAAAGTATAGTCGGATTCGAAGCACTTTTCTTTTAGTGGGGATTTGAGATTTTCATCTCAAATTGAGGTAGGAGATGTTATAGGTTTATATTTTTGTTGTCTTGCATGCTATTGATGCTTATACAACTTGTATGCATGCTTTTGTTCATAATCTAGAATTTAATTTAATTAATTTCTATGTTTAAGATTTAATTCACATGATGATATTTAACTTAGAATTAAATTGTGGCATGCTAGTAAATTAGGCTTTAGTATGTTTGATAACATATATTAAAATTAGAGTATTTGATAAAGTATTGCAACTTTTATTTAATAATTTTATTTGGTGAAAGTTTAATTCTCATGGTCGTACCTTGTATGGAAATAACTTGTGATATGCTTTTAAATTAAGTTTTGGCATGTTCTTTAACAAACTTTAATTTGAGAGTATTTGGATGAGTATAAAATCTAGAGATTTTAATTAAAATGATTAATTAAAATCTATTTAATGGTTCCATTGGCTTAATTGAGTTTTTAACTTGATATTTGTGATGAGCATAACTTGTACACTAGCATATATTAATTTGGGACCATTTGGTGTTGTTTTAGAAGTTAGAGATTTAATTATCATGAAACTAATTAAATTATACCTTATTGTTCCATGGCCTAATTAAGTTTTACATTGGATATATGAAATGACCATTCTATGTTGTTTAACATGTGTTAATTAGTGATCATTTGATTGAGATTTGAAACCTAGAGAAATTAATTGGTTTATTTGATTAATTTCCATTTCTATTGCATTATTGATTCAATCATGAGTTTGACATTGGTAGTATGTTTAAAGCATGATTTTAGACTTGTATTGGATTCTTCAGTTTATGTTTTCAATATTGAATTATATTGTTATAACGTGTAACGAATCGAACACTAAAGATTCGACATGTGATGTTATTATAGTGCTTAACGAATCGTGCTCTGAAGATTCGATATTTGTCATCGTATAGTAGTTGTGGATTTAAAGCATGAGCTGTGTGCTTACAACCTACTTGTGCATGGAATGTAGTTTCATGCTTTATATATATTTCGTATATAAGTTGTTAACTTATTTATTTTGGAGTCACTTGGGACATTGTTACAGAGACATGGCTAGAGTTTGGCTCTAGTGCAGGAGGTATGAGTTCTCCCCATTTATAGTGCGCACTTAGGGTGGTATTCCCAGCGGGTTAATGCCCAGAATAACCGTTTTGGTCTTGGCTTTATCCAAGATTTGATGTCCAAGTCTTCCACTACTTGATTTCGCATTCAATTCCAAGTTGGCAACCAATGTTTAATTGTGACTTGTGGTTTTGGTTATTGGCAATTTAATGTTGTTAAGTACATTCATGCATTATGATTTCTAAAGAATCATTGCAGGTTTTGATATTGTTAAGTACATTCAGACATTATGATTTCTAATGAATCATTGCAGGTTTTTGATGTTGTTAAGTGTATCGATGCTATATTGTTCAAATGTAACTTAGGAATGATCCTATAGATTCATTTGGAACATAGACGTTAGGTGGCATAACCCACTTTATTTGTTTTCGCATTTTAGATTTCAAGTTAATGGCTTTGAGAATCTATATCTTGTTGCTTTGTATAGCATGCTTTTATGTTGTTTAAATTGCATGAATGATGTAATTTATGCTAGAAATGTTTTAATGTAGCTTAGGATGCTCCCTGAGTCTCATCTTTGACATAGACGTTAGGTGGCATGACCCTTTTGGATTGTTTTAAGTTAATGTAATAACTTTGTAAAACGTTAGGTCGATGCATGCTTATTTCTTACGAGTAGCTTTATGTTACTCACCCATATAGTAGGGACATTTTTCAAGTACAGGAATTAAGGTTCAGATTCTCGTTTTGCTTGGATGATTTGTGGACTTGAAGGTTCCATTCTTGTAAAGGTTGGCTTGAAAAGCCATTTGTAGCCTTATTTGTCAAATGTGTATATTTGATTCGTATATGATATGAGGCCAAGGGACAAACCATATTTGAAATTTATGTATATTCATAAATGTTGAAATCTTGCCTTTAGTGAGAATATATGAGAAATTTGGGTTTTAGCATAACATTTTTGCACCAAAGTGTGCGTCGGGTATGAAATTCATTATCTAGCATTCATTTAATATGTATTAGGTATGGCCAAGGGCCAATCACCATTTTGTTTTCATTTTTGCATTTTATTTTCATACTTTGCATTTTGGTCTAAAATAGTAAAATTCGAGCCTTTAAGGGTTCATTTCCAAATCGGGTAATGCAAAGTGTGCACAAGCACATTCATTAGGATCTACTTAATATGCATGAAGTGTGGCCATGGGCCAAACAGTAATTTGAAATCATTTGTTAATTTTTATTTTCAAATTTCCCATTTCTATTTCATTTTTGCCTTTTTGGCCGTAGGGGGGTCGAATTTTGCATCGGCGATATTTTTAAGCCGTGGACCATTGTAGCACGTTCTAATGGGTAAGTTACGTTTGTCTATATGATCGTTTTTAAGAAAAACCTCATCCTTGGTGATTTGAACCTCCTATGGACTCATTTTACATTTTTATTGCATAATTTGATTTTAAGGCATTTTGGAGTTTTTCTTCAAGGAATAAATTCCAGTCTCCACATAGTCACTTAGAAAACATGATTTTAGGAGGGGTTTCTTCTTTGTGTTTTTCCATAAAATGTCATCTTGGTACCGGAAATCTCTCATGAAATTCAGTTTTCGGTTTTGCGTTTCAGCAGCTTTTTAGCCCTCTTGATCAGATTTCTTGGAGGGGCATTTTGGCCATTTCATAGTGTGTGTTTTTTCATTTTCTCCCATATTTTTGGGTAAGAAATTTGATTTTGGGAGGGGTTTCTTTTTTGTGTTTTTCCAGAAAAATTCGTTTAATAGCCCGTTTCTGCTCTCAGATCAGGACAATTACTGCAGCGATTTTTGCCCTCTTGTCCAGTTCTAATTGAGGGGCATTTTGGGAATTTTTTAGTGTGTTTTTTTCATTTCCTTTTGTGTGGTCGGGTAGAAAACTCAATTTTAGGGGGGGCTTCTTCTTCGTGTTTTTCCAGAAAATGTCAAATCTGATTTCCTGTGCGCATCTGCACTATTTGAAAAAGTCTGTTGTAAGGACATTTTGGGGATTTCACGTAAAAAATAAAATTTTCTTTCAACATTATCATCTTGGAAAAATTATTTTGAGGAGGATTTCTTCTTCATGTTTTTCCAGAAAACGTCGTTTAGTGCCTCAAAACGGCAATTCACGGCCGTGGCGACGTCAAAACTTTGTTTTGACTTTTCTCTTCCATCCGGACTACGAATCAAGTGATTCTTGAGTCTAACTTGATTAATTTTTCGCTTTCTTCCCAGTGGTGTGCTTGGTAGCACCCGATTTTATATTTTTAAAAAATGACCATTTTGCCCTTGGGGCTATTTTTGTTTAGTTTTCTTGTAATTCGCTTCCGCTACTTTGTTTTGAGTTCCGTGACTTCACGGGAAGTCATAGATGTGTCTCGGGAATAATATACATTCTAGGGATGTCATTTCTATGTCAAATGACTATTTTGCCCCTGGGGGCTTATTTGTCATACTTCTGATCTTTTACTTCCGCATCAGTTCTCATTGAGTTCCACGACCTCATGGAAGGTCATCAAACTGTATTAGAGGCATGTTATGCCTTGGGAGACTGTTGTCTTGTTTCTTGCTTCCGCATTTTGGATTCATTATCGGATCTACGTTTGGTTCATCACAGGATGCGCTAGCCTAAAAATCAGGGCCATCACAAAGGATACCTGTTCTTGATCGTAGCGTGATTCAACTTGCGATAATTGATGCAAAGTCTCAAAGACCCATCCTTCTTCTTCACAAAAAGAACTGGTGTTCCTCATGGTGAAGCACTAGGACGAATAAAACCCTTAGCTTTCAAATCATCTAACTGACCTTTCAGCTCATCAAGCTCTGCCAATGCCATAGAGATGGGTGCTGTACCGGGAATGACATCAATGGCAAAAACAACTTCCCTTAAAGGAGGTAAATCTGTCAGCTCCTCTGGAAAGACGTCAACAAAATCCTCAACAACTACCAGAAGGACACAGCCCAAACTCATATCCTCGTCAATTAGTAAACTAGTCAAGTAGGTTCTGTGGTGACTCCAATCACCAATGTTGAAAACCATCGCCGGGTGGAAATCGCTCCGATCTCCAACAAAATGGAAACAGTCTCCCTTGGGAGTGCAAACGGATATCCTCCCGCAGAAGCAATCAATCGTAGCTCGAAAGAATGACAACCAATCCATCATGAGAACGACGTCAAAGCCTATCATATCGAGAACAACGAAATCGAACTCTAAGGTTTACCCAGCTATCTCAATAGCACAACCCCGACAAACACGATCTAAAGACACTGGACCCTAATTGGCGTGTCAACACAGAGAAGACTATCCCGAAGTGTGACCTCTAGACCTAATGAATGTGCAAATAATGCAGAAATGAAAGAATGTGATGCACCCATGTCAATAAGAACCCGTGCCCAAGAACTGAAAACTAAAAAAATACCTCAAACTGAAGAGGTGCCTACGGAAGCATCCGCCTGTGGAAGAGCGTAGACTCGCCCCTAAGCCCTGCTGTGAACTGCCATAATAGTCTAACTAATGTATAGAAGCAGTAGGTGTAGAGCCCCTAGCTGAATAAATGCCAACTGGCGCCACTGACTGTGGTGCCTGAGGAATTCTGAAACCAGAGTGAACCACTGCAGACTGTGCCAATACTATCTGTGAATTTGTGCCATTACGTGACTTATTCAACAACTTTGGACAATCCTTCTTGAGATGACCTGGTTGCATGCAATAGAAGTAAACTCCCTGCCCTGCTCTCGTAGAAACTGATGTCTAACTGGCCTGTGGTCGAAGCTGTGGGCAGCGATGCTTGATGTGCTCCGGCTGCTAACAATGATGACAAACCACTCCCCAAGCTGATCCCAAAGATACGAGAACTATGGGTGCAGAATGAATCTGCTGTGGTGCCTCCTGTGAATGTGTACTGTTTCCTGCCTTAACCTTCTTCCACTAACTCCCAGAAGATGACGGAGTGTCTCCGCGAGGCTGCTTGTATGAACCCCTGATCCGTGACTGATCCCGTTCCTCTACCTGAGCTAGCATAGCCCTTTGGATCACCTCTCGGTAAGTCCTCAAATCAAGAATTGAGACCCGTAGCCTGATATCAAGATGTAGCTCATCTTGAAACTTCATTGCCCTGGCCTCATCTATCGCCACCATATCCTCGACATAATGAGAGAGAGAAGTAAATCGTGTCTCATACTCAATGACACTCATAGTGCCCTGATAAAGACCTGTGAACTGTAGCCTCATTTCCCACCTCATAGCCCTAGGAAAAAAGTGCTCGAAGAACAAATTTCTGCACTCATTCCAAGTCATTAACTCAACATTGTGGACATTGGTCATAGACCTCCACCAGATATCTACCCATGAACATTGAAGCAGTCAAAGAAATCCTCAACCTGTCTGTGGGTACCACCATACTGTCCAACTTACGAACTATAAGGTCCAACCAAGCCTATAAGACTAGCGGATCTAAACTCCCCACAAATAGATCAATCTTAACCCTCTGTAGCCGCATGAAATACTCCATTGCCTCATTGACTATCAGTGCCGATGCCGGTGCTGGAATCTGTATCCCTGCCACCTGCCTGAGTATCAATTCCTATAGGGATTTAGCAATCACCTGATTAATTCCCTGAGCCACTCGCTCCTCGTAAGTCGGTGCCTGTGGCGGATTAGCATCCATGCCATGAACTAGAATCCTGGGCCTCCCCGGACCCCTCGTAAACTCAGTGTTAGCCACCTACTCCTCAATGCCCTGACGTGAATTCTCTCCACACCTGACAACTATGATTCTAAACGTATGAAAGAAAAGAGGTCAACAATAACACAAGTTATTATGACCGAATGCAACTCACACTACGAGTGCACAAAACACGAAGCAAGACAAGGTATGCAATATACGGTCAAGCTAAACAAATTAAGGAAATCTGCTTAAACAGTTAAGCACTTAAACAAATAAGCATACATGTCAAATAAAGATGCTTCTAAACACATAAGCATATAAGCATAAAATATGTCATAATACCAAACATGTTATCAAGAAACACATAGACATGTTACAATGCCAAACATGTTATCAAAAGCATGTGAGTATATCAAAATAGATCAACAAAAGCATGATATGCACCCAAAACCCATCATCCTAAGGTATTCAAACCTAGGATCCCTGATACCACTTGTGATGGCCCAAGTTTTATAAACCCGGTGCGCAAGTGATAACCCAAAGATGACCCAATAACGGATCTGAAATGCAGAAGTGAAAGATGAAAAGTGGCCTCTAGAGATGTACATCATCCCTAAGGTACCAAAATGACTCTCCATGAATCCATGGGACTCAAATGAGTCATGCATTGAAGCAAAGATTACAAAACCCAAAAGAAATGATCCAAGGGTAAAATGGTCATTTCAAACTGGAATGAATGCCACCGTGCACTCCATTAGAAACATAACAAAAAATGAATGAAGTTGGACTAAAGAATCTCCATACGGAAAAGATATGAAAATGAACAAAATGGCATTCTCCGTTTAGGAGCTGCCACACACCTATCTCATTAAAAATATAATACCTCTCACTATGGTTGGAGTTTTTGTGTGTGGTTAGAACCATTAGAAAGCTAACTTCAAGCTCTTGAATTTAGACTCAAGAATGACCTAATTTGGATCAGGGATGAAATAGATATAACCTTCTGAAGTCGATGCAAGAAAGATGTCCAAGGAAAATAGAAAGGGAAAGCTTGAGGGAGGATTAGCCGACCGATGGCAAGGACCAACCGGTTGAACCTCAACCATCAGCCAGCTAAACCCCAATCATCAGTTGGCCGAAATGACTCATTTCATTAAAAAGGTTACTGGAATTGGTCTCAAGCATACGTTAGCCGGCTGATATCAGTTATCAGCCGGCCAGTGCACCTTATGACAGTAAAATGGCTACTGTCAAATGCTGTGAAAAGTACTCAGTCCATCCTCAAAGCAACTCATGCATTCCCTATGCCCCGAGACAAGTTTGAAAACATTTTCTAGCCTCATTTAAGCCTACACAACATTTTAACTCAAAGCGAAGTATAAAACATATACCTTTGCATGAATTTTGCATAAAAATTCATAATTCTTCCAAAAAAAAGTTCAAAAGTTGAAACTTGAGAGTTTTACGAAATATGAACATGCTCGCAAACATAAAATGACATAGTAGACGCGCTACAATGGCCTTTCGCCTCATTATAATCCGTTTACAAAATTTGATATGCTAACCCTAAGGTTTTCACAAAATAAACTATAATGGCATTACATGAGTTTTTTGAAGTTAATGACCCTTGGCCTCATGTTACACATACAACATAAGTTTCTAAAGGATACATTACACATTAAGGAAGCCATCTACCTTCTAAAATACCATACATCTATAGTATACAAAATATATCATCCAAAAGGAAGGCATACTAAACAAATGTATGTCATTATACAAAAATCCTTCAAATTACTCATAAGCCTCTAAGGATGATGAGCATCCGAGAATATAGTCTCCTTACCTGTAAAATAACCCACACAAGTAGGGTGAGTAATCAAGTTACTCATAGGAAGAAGCATATGTGTATACCTAAAGTTTCAATATCATTGCAAGATCAATACAGACGAATACAAGGGATTATTCCACTTAATATCTATGTTCAAGGTGTTCTAAAGGATCATCTTAAGCTAACTTAAATGATTTTTTAACAACACAATATCAATATCAATGTACTTAACAACATCAATTCACTAACAACAAAATTTACAAGTTACAATTAAGCATTGGCTGTCAACTTGGAAATGAATGCGAAATCAATTAGTGGAAAGCTTGGACATCAAATCCCAGAGTAAACCAAGACCTAAACATTTATTCCGGGCATTAACCCGCTGGGAATACCACCCTAGTGCGCATTATAATATAGGGAGCTCTCTATCTTCCGTACTGAAGCCAAACTCTAGCCATGTCATTTGTAACAATGTCCCAATAGAATCCAAAATCATTATCAAGTTCAAAACTTATACACAATATTTAAGGCATATAAACCACCTTCCATGCACAAGTATTTTTGAAACCACACAAACCATATCTTAGGGTTCCAAGTCTAAAATGGCATAATAAATGACAAGTCCTGAACATGATATAATGTATAATACAATATCACCAACTTATCAATTAAAACCATGCCTCAACAATAAGCTTTATATACTAGATTACAACATTATAGTACTAATCTTCTAAAATAATTACAATTACTAATAGTAATCAAATAGAATGTAGAATTATCATCACAATAGTATAGTAATTCTAGTCACTAAGAATTCTATATAACATTAATAATTCCACACAAGATAAATACATAACTTACATGCTTAAATCAATAAACCCTAAGTCAATCACGAGGGTTTCCTATAATATGCAATACTACAATTCTAAAGCATGTACACAATATATATTAAACCAATATATTAAACCCCAATGATTATAAAACACTCAAAATATAAACATACTACCACCCCTACCTCAATATAGAATTGAATCTCTATAATCCAAAGCAACCAAACTCAAAATGGAAAACAAATCTAGGCTTTTATAGAGGAGAGTGAGAGGAAACATTTACTTCCCAAGGTTAATGGTCTAAGGTGGGTGGAAGGAGGCCAAAATGAAGAAGTAAGCTCTTAACCAAGCTTTTCTTCAATGGTGGCTAGGTTAGGGTTTTGAGAACAAAGGAAATAAAAAGGTGAAATGAAAAATGGTGAGTGGAGGATTTAGTATTCCTCCACTCACTATGTGCTCTTGCATTACCTCTCACACACACCCAAATGCAAGACTTAATTTGGTGCCTACACTTGTCACCAACCCATGGCTCCTTTTGAGACTTAATCCCACACCTACACTTGTCAACCATCCAAGCCAACAAGTGAACCTATCATAGGCCAACAAGTGGTTGAATCTCCACCCTCCACATGTCACAAGATTAAGCTTCTAAGTGACTCCTCCCAAATGCCAACACAATTTTGTTGATATTGTGTTTAGTTTAGCTAACACAATATCTAATTTTACCCATAATATTTTAATTTCTAGTCTCATTGTATAACTTTTATCACACTACTTCAAACGTTTATTTCAACATCTCACCCTTAAACTGCCTAATGGTAGACATTATTATGAGGCTCTTGTCCAATTCATACCATCACCCAATATGAACTACAACCTAAATGTGATTCTACTGCAAACTATATAAGCTCAATTTTTTAAAAAAAAAATAAAAAAAACTTTTAAACTTCACATGCCTAACTTGTATCATAATTTCACACTCTTTATCCATTTCTATTAAATATAGATTCAAATCTTTACTTTTTATTTTATCAATGAATTCGTACCATATGAAACAATAATGTTCACCATTTGAAAAACTAATCTCATTGTATAATTTTTATCTCACGTTTATTTCACAAAGTTTTACTATTATCTTACTATATTTGACTTTTATCTCACCCCTGTTCTACCAAATGGTAAACATTATTATGACGATCTTGTCCAATTCATACCTGTTGAGTAATATTTTAATAAAATTAATAAATATATTAAATTATATATTAAGTTACATTATATTAAATACAATTTAATGAAATGATTTATTATATTTATATTGATGAAATAATTATATTTAAATTCTTTATTTATGTTGCTACAACCGTTACACTTTTTTCCACTATAAAAAGGTTATATGATTATCATTCTAAAGAACGAAGTAAGGATACGTATATCTAGTATGAGTGAGACTCTAAAAGAATAGTTTTCATCTCTCTATTATACTCTTCCATATATGTATATATGTATACTGTATTTAAGAGTATTTTACTTATTAAGTTTATAAGCAACTAGACTTTTATAGACTTGGACCAAGTCTTCCTGTGGTTGTGCATATGGAAGAAATGCCGCTGCGAGCTGATTGGGTTGTATCTTGGAGTTGACTAGTTTCATCAATACCCGCATGAAGGGGAGGATTATCAGCTTTAGGTCAATGTGTTTACACATACCTCAACTATCAGGCCATCACTTTCTTATCTATTTTATTATTGTTTTACATCTTGATTTATATTATTGAGTTAATATTAATATTATATTACTAAATTATTTATCATGTTAAGTTCTTATTCATCATTATATCTATGTTGTTCAATTGATGTACTATTCAATTTAATAAAAGAATTGTTACTTGATTATCCATTGGTATTATTGTTTATTTCTTTGAATCATTGTGTATGACTATTGTACTTTATATTTTTCTATAATTATGTGGAATTTCCACAATAGTCTAAAGCTGATATGATCCTATCTTGACTTGATTTAATGTGTCATATTTTACCTTTGAAATTTTCTAAAATACTAGCCCTATATATCTTTTATTTGTGATTGTTCTTATGAGACTAAAATATATGTGTTGTGGATCTGATGTTAAAAATAATATGATCATCTAAGTATTGGTTATGTAGTTAGTATACTATTATTAATTTAATCAGACTCATTTTGGGTTGTACCACATTTTCTCACGCTACGTGTAATGACCCAATCATTTTCCTTCCATTCCTTTTTCTCAGATTTTTACGGATATTTTTTTTCCGTTGATCTTTTCCTTTTTGAGTTCAGTTTCTCATCACTTAGTGTCATCTTGAGTGCTCGGGGATGGTTTTCAAGACTCTTTTCTTTCGATTGACAACTTTCTTTGAGGACCGAGTCATTTCCATATTTTTATTTTTTGGACATTATTCATTTTTTCGTCATTTTCCCTATTTTGTCTTTTTCCCATTTGTCACTTTGTTGGCATAACCTCACTTCTTGTATTCGGAGTTGGTTTTTGACTTCACGTATCTTTATTCTAAGTGGTTTCCATGAAATACGTATCTTTACTTTTGTAAGAAAGTACTCTAGTTGCTCCCGGTGTCCACAGGGGCATGGATGCACAGTTTTTCAGAGACATTTCAATTTCTTGGGATGTTTTTCGTAAATATCTTTTGAAGATATTTTATTTCAAGGGTTTTTAAGAAAATATTTTTGGAAGATATTTTCATTCTGAGCCAGTTATGCAGTTTTTACTTTTTGGAGGGGCCATTGTGCAATTAATGAAAGTTATTGCTAAGTGTCTTATTTTGAGCCTGGATCCTCGTACGAGATTTATTTTCACTTTTTGTTGAGTCACGTACTCTTAGAATTCCCTTCTGGTTGTTTTTCTCCAATTTCAGGGTTTTTAACACCGGTAGCCGCCGAACTTGTTCGGGCATATCTTTCTGTTCGGGACTCAGTTTTTGACTTTGTTTCTTCCGTTATTTATATTTTCTCATTTTGGTTCTTTTTCATTCACAGAGTTTTGTTGTTTGAGCGCGTTTGGCCAAATTCCACTTTTCCGGACCAAACGGGGCCCGTTCGGGACACTTTTAGGGTTTTTCCATAAATAAGTGGTTTTAAGAAGAAAAATCAGTCTCTCTTGGCTGGCAGCCATGGCAGCCAAGGGGCTGCCACCCTTCTCTCTTCTTTTCCGGCCACTTCCCTTAGGTAAAAAGGTGTAATGCCTTAGTGTTTTATGCTCGTCTTGCCGTGCTCTACCTTTCCCCCTTATTAGAATCTGTTTTTGGCCATTTCTTGAGTTTGAGTTTGAGGTCAAGTTGTGATTTTGATGGGGCTACCTTGGGGTTCTTGTTCACCGTGTTGTCCCGACAAAACCTAGAAGTTTTGCCGGATTCGAGGCGGTTTCGTTTTGGTGGGGATTTGAGATTTCATCTCAAATGGAGGTAGGGGGTGTTATAATTTTATATTTTTGTTGTCTTGCATGTTTTTGATGCTTATACAACTTGTATACATGCTTTTGTTAAAGAATCTAGAATTTAATTTAATTATTTTCTATGGTTAAGATTTGATTCTCATGATGATGTATTGCTTAGAGTTAAATTATGGTATGCTAGAATGTTTGGCTTTGATATGTTTGTTAACATATATTAAACTCAGATTATTTGAATTAGAATTGCACTTTTTATTTAATAATTATCTTTGTGAAAGTTTAATTCTCATGGACGTGCCTTGCATGAAATTAACTTGTGATATGCTATTAAATTAAGTTTTGGCATGCTCTTTAACATACTTTATTTTGAGAGCATTTGGATGAGTTTGAAAATCTAGAGACTTTAATTAAGGGAATTAATTAAAATCTTTTTTTATGGTTCCATTGGTCTAATTAGAATTTGAATGAATATATGTAATGACCATGTTATGTCCTTTAGCATATATTAAATTGATGCCATTTGGAAATAATTTGAAATCTAAAGAATTTAATTATTTTTTTATTTAATTAAATTCTATCTTGTTGTTCCACAGATTTAATTTTGTAGTAGAAGTTGTTTCTATGTATAAATCATTGGATTTGGACTTTTGTGTATTCACATAGTTGTGTTTTAAGTATTAAATAACATTATTGTTATATTTATATTCATGAGAATATGTTTTCTTTGTGGAATATATTATTGTCTTGTGTAATGATTTGAACATTTTGTAATTGACATTATGTATGTTATTTTAGAATTGAAACTATAAGGCATGGATTGTGTGGTTTCAACCTACTTGCGCATGGAAGGTGTTTTCGTGCATTGTATAAATTATGTATAAGTTGTGAACTTATTTGGTTTATTTTGGAGTCTTGGGACATTGTTGTTACAAGTGATATGGCTAGAGTTTGGCTCTAGTGCGGGAGGTATGAGTTCTCCCCAATTGAGATAGTGTGCACTAGGGTGGTCTTCCCAGCGGGTTAATGCCCGGAATAACCATTGAGGTCTCGGCAGAATTCTGAGCTTGATGTCCAAGTCTTCCACTATTTGATTTCGCATTCAATTCCAAGTTGACAATCATGTTTAATTATGATTTGTGGTTTTGGCTATTGGCAATTTGATGTTATTAAGTACATCCATACTAAATTGCTATATTTAGTTGTTTGCACACTTTTAGATTTCAAGTTGATAACTTGGAGAATCTATGTCTTGATGTATGGTATTAGAAATTCTAATTATACTAAATTGTTATATTTAGTTGTTATTGCATTTTAGATTTCAAGGTGATGGCTTTGAGAATCTATGTCTTGATGTTTTGTATAGCATGCACCTATGTCGTTGAAATTGCATAAAGGATGTGTTTTATGCTAGAAATGATTTAAGGTAGCTTAGGATGCTCCCTGAGTCTCACCTTTGACATAGACATTAGGTGGCATGACCCTTTTGAATTGTTTCATGTTGCTATAAAAATCTATAAAGAAATCGAGTCGATGCATGCTCATTCTTTACGAGTAAACTTGTTTACTCACCCCAAAGTTACTGGGGGATTTATTCAGGTACAGGATTCAAGATTGGAGATTTGCACTTGCCTTAGGTGATTCATAGATTTGAAGCTTCTTTTAAAGTATTCTTGTTCACATGCAGGTGTTAGTATGTTTGAGTCTTGCTTTTAAAGATGTAATACTTAGTTAGGTTCAATTATGCCATTTTTGCCTTATGACATGTAAAGTATACTTGGATACATTATTTTGGACCTATTCGATATGTATGACATGAGGCCAAGGGCCACAAACCTTTAAGCTTAAGTGTATGTATTTAAACTTCAAGTTTTGCCTTTGAAATGTAACTTTTCTAACTTTGGATGGTTGACATGTCAAATTTTGTAAATGAATTGTTATAAGGCCATGGGCCATTGTAGCATGTTTAAAATGTCATATCACACTTGCGTGTATGTTCACATCATCACACACTTGCATATAATTCAGTTTGATCATACCATGAGGGATTCAAATAAAGCTTAGGGACCTCTTCTTCATTTTGATGCATAACAGGTTCATAGGCACTTTCTCGAGCCATTTTGGTCGACCGAAATGCTAGTTCGGTCGACCGATTCCCTTTTTAGTTTCAATTGAACAGTAAAACCATGCATTCCAGTAGCCATTTTTGATGTTTTGGCCCAGTTCGATCGACCGATGGTTTGTTTCGGTCGACCGATGCTCTTGTGGGTTTTGTTGAACAGTGAAAACTCAATTCTAGTAGCCATTTCAGTTTCGAGCCACAAACCGGTCAACCGGTTTGTCATTTCGGTCGACCGAAGTGAAAGCTCAATTCTTCTCCTTCTCTTGGTTCATTTCGGCAGACCGAAGCTCTATTTCGGTCAACCGAAATGGAGCTGCCTTGTTGATTTTGTTTGGTTGTTGTTTCATTTAGGCTTGTACCAATTGGTTTACTTCCATTCAACTTTGTTAATCTTGTTTGGGCCATTTAATGACCGAAATGAAGCTGCCTTGTTGATTTTGTTTGGTTGTTGTTTCATTTAGGCTTGTACCAATTGGTTTACTTCCACTCGACTTTGTTAATCTTGTTTGGGCCATTTAATGGTATAGGTGATCTAGTTTGAACTAGATCTTGTCCCATTGGGTGTCATTGGTGCCATAGGGCACCGTTTGACTTTTTCATCCTAGTTTCTGCTTTTAGTTATTTCCTTGAGTTCCGTGACTTCATGGATGGTCACACTTGTGTCTTAGGGATAGCATATATCTCTAAGGACTTTGGTTTGTCATTTGTTTCCGCATTTCGAATCCGTTATCGGGTTAACTTTCGGATCATCACTGACGTACCGGGTTGAAAAACACGGGTCACGACAAGTGGTATCAGAGCTCTTAGGTTCAAAAACCTTAGGACGACGGGTTTTGGGTGCATATCATGCTTTTGTTGCCATGCTCTATGTATTTATATGCTTCATGATAACATGTTTTGGTCTGATAACATGTTTATGTGCTTATGTGCTACATGTGGTATGCCATTTGTTTAGCATGATTTAAATTTTATTGTAAAGAGCATGACATATGATGTATGCTTGATTTAATTTGTATAGGCATAGTTGTGTTGCATATTTGGTAAGACTTGGGATTAGTCATTGGATGTTTGAGTTGAGATTGAGTCGTTTGGTGAGTTTTCACTTAGTACGATGGTTGGTGTGTTTGGTTTTGTTTAGGCACTCTTCCATGAGGTTGTTGGTGATTGTCCACATGGTTTTATGGTAGTGTAGGTTGTTGTTGACCTAGCATTGGTTTTGAGATAGGTGGTGAGACACCTTTTGTTTAGGCTCTCGTGAGGTGAGTTATTCGGCATTGTCGTAGCGCTGGATTTGTTGGTTTTGAGCCATAATGAGGTTATGGACCTCTTAGGATCCTTGGCTGAAATAGATGATTCCTCTGGGATTGCAATTTTTGTGGGCGGGTACGTTGTGGGCAGGTGCATGGCACTATCATGCTACCGTACTGGCTAGCTATAAGTGCAGTTCGGATGGAATCGATGTTGGTTTTGTTTTGATAGGCATTGTCCTTTTGATCGATGATGGTGATGGCTGTTTTGGGGGTCAGTTGTAATGATTGATTTGGTTGTTGTTGGTATGGCTATAGTTGCCATTTTCTTTGAGTTCTCCTTGCGTGATGACGCTTTTGGGATCAAGTCAATTGATTGATGTTTGGGTAGAAAGAACATCGCACTGTTAGTGTCACTTGTAGTGTTACCTTTAGATTCGGAGATGGATTGTTAGAGTCTTACCATTGTGGTAAGGGCTCACGTTTGTTTTGAGACAGGTTGTTGTTGCATTAGTTTTTGGAGTCAGTTTATGGCTAGAACTGATCTTTCCTTTCACTTAGACACTCTAAGACACGATGTCCATAGGGTTCATTGCTGCATTATTTTTATCTTATGCAGTTTCGTTTACTACCGTGTTAGTAGTTTGATTATGATATTGCGATGCATGAGTAGGTGGAGGTACGTCCACATTTGCCTTCTTATTGTGTGGCATTAACATGCCTTCCTTATATGCTTAGAGATGCCATGTTGTTACTGCGCTTTAATGACATGCCTTTGTGTTACTTGGAGACATGCCGCATGTACCCTTGATTTTATCTATGTTAGTAGACTTTCTTATTTGGTAGTTGCATTCCTTATCATATGCATGACTTCCATATTTGGATTTCCCTTTTATTTCCTTCAGTTGCACGTAGTGTGTATGTGGGTTTTCACAATGGTTTCGTGGTGACATTCCTTGTAGAGGAGTTGTCACATTTATTTTGTCTTGAGCTATCCACTTCCCTAAGGTGGGAAGAATGCTCCATTTTCTTGTTTGTCATGTTGACACTTGTGGGGGGAAATAGGGTTTCTCCTCTTTTCTTGGTTTATGTTAGGGACTTCACAAGGAGTGAGTCTCTTCTCTTCGTTGCATTATGCAAAGCTTTGGGGTTGGCTAGTCCGTGAGGATCACCATTGTTATCTTGAGTCCTTGGTGAGGATTTGGTTGATTTTGGTCGACTTACTTCTATGTAGGGGGTGAAGTCTTTGACATTGTTATGTTTCATTTCAGAGATGAAGTCTTCGTGTTGTCCTTCTTAGGACTGGTGGTTTCCTTTCCTTCGTGTCTTCCCTTGGGGAGTTTTGCCGTGGTTATTGACGGGTTGTGGTGCTCAGAGTGAGTGGATTGGTGTGAGATCATTTTATGGGGACTTGTGTCCATATCATTGAGGATCTGTTTGATTTGTGAGGTGAGCTCGATGCTCTTTTGAGGATGTCTTTAGGAGACTTGTTTCAGTTTTGGAGACCTGGATGTGATTGACTCTTAGAAGGAGTTTTGGAGGATCGTTGTTGGATATGGCTTGTTTATGGAGTTTTCTTGTCTTAGTTATGACTAGGTTTTGTTTTGAGGAATCGTAGTTCCAGTGATTGTTTATGGATGGAAATTGAGGAATTTTAACTTAACATGGTGTTGCCAAGTACGGTTTTGAGAGACTCATTTTTTTATTTTCATTGTTGTCAGAATTTTGATATATGTGCCACTTGGTGGACTTGTCTTTCGAGGATCTAGTTATCCATGATAAGGATGTGAATCCGATGTTTGACTACGGTGTGGTCTTGTAGTTGATCTGTTTCAAGGAGATATGTTGAACTTCCGATTAAATGTCTTGTAGTGAGGTTCGTTTTGATTTTTGGAAGTTTTGATTCGCTTGTCAGGCTTTGGATTCTTGATTGATGTTGTTAGTGGAAGTATTTTGAAACATTGGAGTTGTCAGTTTTGTTGTATTGAGGATTTAAGGCCTTAAGCGTAGCGATACCTATGGCATTGTTGTCAGAGTTTAGGATTGGCTAAGATTGTCCGGCTGGACGTCTTTGGACCATATCTCAACTCTCACAAAATGTCTGGCCTCCATGGTGCTTTTGGTAATGATTATTTTTGACGTTGATGTCATTTGTATCAAGAGGTTTTATGCGTAGACCTAGTGGGGGGTAGGTTATGAACTAGTGCCTTATACTGTCATGCTACCGTACAAGTTGTGTGTTATGGGCGAGTGCTAGTTACCGTCAATGCTACATTATTGACGAGTAAGTGTGGGCGAGCACTAGGCACTGTCATTGCTACCACACATTTGAGTACGTCGTAGGCGGGTTCTGGCCGCTATTCGTACTGCTACGTTGTCCTTGTTCAGTACCTTGATTCGATATGTGGGGATTTTGGAGTTCTTTTAGTGGTTGTTTTTGCATCCGTGTGATGGTTTGTCATGAGGGATGTTATAGTGGTTGTCTTCCGTTCCCTAATCTGACCTTGGATTCTGTGTGTGAGTCTTGACTTGTCGTGTGGCCGCGTGGTCACTTTCCTTTTAAGAGGTTGTCCTGTTGTGAGCACATGGGTGCGAATGGCATTGGGTTGTACGCTGTCTTCCAGTTTTGGGATTGCTTTCGTAGCATGTTTTGTGTGATACTCGGAGATGTACTCCATAGTTATCCTAGTTTCGCTTTTTTGTTTTCTTGGGGTTGGATTTCGGGGATGAAATCCCTTTAAGGTGGGAAGGTTGTAATGACCCGGTCATTTTCCTTCCTTTCCTTTTTCTTAGATTTTCACGAATATTTTTTTTTCCGTTGATCTTTTCCTTTCTGAGTTTAGTTTCTCATCACTTAATGTCATCTTGAGTGCTCGGGGATGGTTTTCGAGCCTTTTTTCTTTGGATTAACAACTTTCTTTGAGGACCGAGTCATTTTCATATTTTTATTTTTCGAACACTATTCACTTTTTCGTCCTTTTCCCTATTTTGTCTTTTCCCCGTTTGTCACTTTATTGGCATAATCTCACTTTTTGTGTTCGGAGTTGGTTTTTGACTTCACGTATCTTCATTCTAAATGGTTTCACGAAATATGTATCTTTACTTTTGTAAGAAAGTACTCTGATTGCTCCCGGTGTCCATATGGGCATGGATGCACAGTTCTTCAGAGATATTTCGATTTCTTGGGGTGTTTTTCATAAATATCTTTAAAAGATATTTTATTTCAGGGGTTTTTAAGAAAATATTTTTGGAAGATATTTTCATTTTGGGCCAGTTGTGCAGTTTTCACTTTTTGGAGGGGCCATTGTGCAATTAATGAAAGTTATTGCTAAATGCCTTGTTTTGGGCCTGGATCCTCGTACGAGATTCATTTTCACTTTTCATCGAATCGCATACTCTTAGAATTCCCTTCTGGTTGTTTTTCTCCAGTTTCAGGGTTTTTGACACCTGTTGCCGCCAAACTTGTTCAGGGCATAATTTTTCTGCTCAGGACTCAACGCCATTTCTTTCGTTATTCATATTTTCTCATTCTAGTTCTTTTTCATTCACAGAGTTTTGTCGTTTAAGCGTATCTGCTCAAATTCCACTTTTTCGGACCCAACCGGGCCCGTTCGGGACACTTTTAGGGTTTTTCTATAATAGGAGGTCTTAAGAAGAAAAATCAGATTTTTCTCTCTCTCTCCTCTCTATTGGCCGGTAGCCATGGCAGCCAAGGGGCTGCCACCCTTCTCTCTTCTTTTCCGCCCACTTCCCTTAGGTAAAAAGGTGTAGTGCCTTAGTGTTTTATGCTCGCTTTGCCGTGCTCTACCTTTCCCCCTTATTAGAATCTGTTTTTGGCCATTTCTTGAGTTTGGGTTTGAGGTCAAGTTGTGATTTTATGTGGCTTCCTTGGGGTTCTTGTTCACCGTGTTGTTCCCGACAAAACCTAGAAGTTTCGTCGGATTCGGGGCGGTTTCGTTTTGGTGGGGATTTGAGATTTCATCTCAAATGGAGGTAGGGGGTGTTATAATTTCATATTTTTGTTGTCTTGCATGTTTTTAATGCTTATACAGGATTTAAGATTGGAGATTTGCACTTGCCTTGGGTGATTCGTAGATTTGAAGCTTCTTTTAAAGTATTCTTGTTCACATGCAAGTGTTAGTATGTTTGAGTCTTGCTTTTAAAGATGTAATACTTAGTTAGATTCAATAATGCCATTTTTGCCTTATGACATGTAAAGTGTACTTGGATACATTATTTAGGACCTATTCGATATGTATGACATGAGGCCAAGGGCCACAAACCTTAAAGTTCAAGTGTATGTATTTAAATTTCAAGTTTTGCCTTTGAAATGTAACTTTTCTAACTTTGGATGGTTGGCATGTCAAATTTTGTAAATGAATTGTAATAAGGCCATGGGCCATTGTAGCATGTTTAAAATTTCATATTACACTTGCTTGTATGTTCACATCATCATACACTTGCATATAATTCAGTTTGATCATACCATGAGGGATTCAAATAAAGCTTAGGGACCTCTTCTTCATTTTGATGCATAGCAGGTTCATAGGCACTTTCTCGAGCCATTTTGGTCGACCAAAATGCTAGTTCAGTCGACCGATTCCCTTTTTGGTTTCAATTGAACAGTAAAATCATGCATTCCAGTAGCCATTTTTGATGTTTTGGCCTAGTTCGGTCGACCGATAGTTTGTTTCGGTCGACCGATGCTCTTATGGGTTTTGTTGAACAGTGAAAACTCAATTCCAGTAGCCATTTCAGTTTCGAGCCACAAACCGGTCAACCGGTTTGTCATTTCGGTCGACCGAAGTGAAGGCTCAATTCTTCTCCTTCTCTTGGTTCATTTCGGCAGACCGAAACTCCATTTCGGTTGACCAAAATTGAGTTGCCTTGTTGATTTTGTTTGGTTGTTGTTTCATTTAGGCTTATACCAATTGGTTTAGTTCCACTCGACTTCGTTAATCTTGTTTGGGCCATTTAATGGTATAGGTGATCTAGTTTGAACTAGATCTTGTCCCCTTGGGTGTCATTGGTGCCATAGGGCACCGTTTGACTTTTTCATCCTAGTTTCCGCTTCTGGTTATTTCTTTGAGTTCCGTAACTTCATGGATGATCACACATGTGTCTTAGGGATAGTATATATCTCTAAGGACTTTGGTTTGTCTTTTGCTTCCGCATTTCGAATCCATTATCGGGTTAATTTTCGAGTCATCACTGACGAACCGGGTTGAAAAACACGGGTCACGACACTACGTATTTAAATAAATGCGTGGGTAAATTTGATGCATGGAGTAGATAAATTGTACTCGACATTTTCTATTTTAATTAATGTGAATTCTGATTTTTTGTGTGCCTATTTCATAGCTGTCATCATTTTAGTTGCTTACTCATTTTGTTAGCACAATACAAAGAGTTTTATGGTAAAATAAATAAATAAATAAATAAATATATATATATATATATATATATATATATTATTTGTGCTGATCCGTTACCTATTTTAAAATTATTTTGGTTGCTTTATTTGACCACGGCTAGTATGATTTGTGCGTATGGAAAGTTACTATCGCCACCGAATTTAATCAAATGACTGTAAAAAGTAGTTATTGATTGTAAATCTATTATTAATTTTATTTATTACATAAGTTAATAATAAATTTTTGTGGAAAATGTTACTTGTTTATATTTGGAAGGATTATTATTCTATTTATACCTTTATAGTGAATTACTTAAATGTGTAATAGTTACATGTAATAAAGCAAATTTATTGTTACAATTATGCTATTAAAGGAATATTTACTGACTTGTAAACTAATGTTTTGTTTCTAAGTAGAAAAATAATTAAGAAAATAATTTTGTGTTTTAATTGTAGTAATTAAAAAGTTTGTATATACGTAAATAGTCATATTTAGACTGTTTCAGTCAACCATTAATTACTGATATGAAAAAACCCATGTAACTGATTGATAGTGTGAGGTAGTAATTTAAAATAGGCCATGATAGTGGAAGAACTACAATTTCATTCATGTTTTAACTGATTCGGTTTTGTTTTATTCATTCATACACATGAGCTCTAGAAAAGAAATTTTATTAGATTTCGATCATTACAGTGTTGATTTGTGACTACTGAGGATAAATAGACAATAATATCGTTTATAAAATAGCTATTATAGAATATATCTATTTGTATCCATCCTACACATGCTTAGCAGTGAACTGTTAAATGATTAATTGATTAATTGATGTTGTAACTGATTAGTATTTATATGGGTTTTTGAAACTGATCAGTGTATATTCATATTTTAAGTGCCTTTATTTATCTGAAGTAAATACACCCATTAATTTGATTGCTACATTTTGTTCGTTAATTGACACAAAACTGATTTATATTTAATTCTCATTAGAAACATACTAAGTCGGCTGGGAAATTATATTCAATTGAGTTTCTAATCTAGTTTTACATCTCTGACACTCAAGAGTGTATGCACTTGGTAGTGGGAATCTTGGAAATGCTAGTGGAAACCAGACCTTCAGTTTTCCAAGTGTCGCATATGGTGGATTGGAAGGAATGTACCACACTTCTTCTATAGCTGGGGTTTCACCCGTGATGGAGGCCATTCCCTTACCACGTGTATTTAATAATGGAAATAAATTGAAAACAGAGGTATCAAATATTTTGTAATTTGACCTTTGCCATAGTGGGTGAGCTTGCATGGCGGGTGATATTTAATAAAATTTAATTTTTTGTTTTGCAGAAAGAGATCACACGAGATTACCCGGGTTCTCTTCTTCGATGTGTGTGTTTGTGTTTGTGTGTGCACACATGTTTGTGATGTTTTTCCACCTTGCACTTCTCTCAAGCCACTTTCGATGTTGCAACAATTTGAAAGCATATACAATCAATTTCATCCGGATGAAACAATTGTTATGGAAATATAATTTTATGCACTAAAATATTATAAACGAATCACACTAAAATATTATATAAATATAATTGACAATTAAAGTAAATTTTTATAGAAATTAAATCAATGAGAATATGGTAGTTTTATAAGATATTACTTGCATACAAATATATATATATATATATATAGATACATAATTTAAATATAATCATTACATATAAAAGAAATAAAACAAATAAAATATAAAAGTAAAGTTAAAGAAAGGCTGGCCTCATATAGAGAGGCACGTGATAAACACGTTGACCTAAAGTTGATAGCCATCCCCTACGTACAGGTGCGGATGGTGCTAGTCAACTCCAAGATACAACTCGATCAGCTCTCAGCGGCGCCTCCTCTATGTGCACGTATCAGCTCTCAGCGGCGCCTCCTCTATGTGCACGATTACAGGAAGGAAAAAAGGACCAAGTCTCCAATGTCGAGTTGTCCAAAATAGTGAAATATATGTGAAATATGTGAAAGATATTGATAGGATAATCTCTGGAAAAGTAATACGCAAATGTGGTAGAGTAATTTGGTATATGCCTTTGAGTGCATCCCATTGCCATATATATAGGCCTCCTCAAAGAAGCCAAAACGGCTAACTCTTTATTTGCTATAATAAAAACCCAATAAATTATATACGTTATAGTGTAACGTTTATGTAAATTAATTCCGTAAGTTACAATATAAAAGTCAAATAATGAAATTAAATAATAAAATAATATTGAAATATTTTAAACGAGTTTTAAAATCTTTTAAAAATCTCAACAATGCCCCACAAGATTTTAAAACTTTTAAAATCATAAATGTGCATATAATATATAAAAATAATATGGGCAACATGATACTATGCAATGGGTGTAGGTGCTTTCTGAGCTTGAACCTTCACTTAGTGTAATTGTTTTCATTTGAAGAATCAGAATAAACTATGTCTTGAATTCGGCCATTTGAACCAAACTTCAACACATTACACACATAATATCGACAAGAGACTTCGGTCAAGCAGGGTAGCGCTATTAATTGTCATGCGCTGATATCTTGATTCTCATGAGAGTTACTAAAGAATAGCCCAATTCTCATAGTCGCGGCCTCACGACGGCTCTCACTTAGGTGAATCCTCCAAGGATATACGTGACCTATACCCTGTAAGAGTATGCTTGCCTTGGAATTATTCAGGGTAGAGCCCTTCCTTAATGTCGTATCATAACACTGATGCCATAGGGATGAACAGGAAAGAATCTCCTCGAGAAACCTCCTAATAAAATAGTGTTGTCAATGAGTCACGCAATATAGATTGTTTCTACCCATTGAACCTTTCGTCATGTGATTAAATCGCCAATCAGAAGGTTGGGTTACCTCCGTAGGTGACTCCCTTGGGGCTTAAGCCTATCCCCCTCGACATATCTAGGACAACCTTCCTAGAAAGACCCTTGGTCAGCTAATCAGCTATATTTTTCTCAGATCTCACAAAGTCTAATGAGATCACATGCCTACTTAATAGGCTTTTCACTGATTTATATCTCACTTGTATATGTCTATTCATTTTCTTATTTGTATGGGATTGATTCACCAAATCAATAGCCGCCTTACAATCACAGTGTATCGATATCGCAGGCAAAGGCTTATCTACTAAAGGTAGATCTAGTAATAGGCCTTTGATCCACTCAGCCTCGCTACAAGTAGTATCTCAGGCTATTAGTTCAGATTCCATAGTACTCCTCAAGATAATAGTTTGTTTCTTAGAACTCCAAGATAGAGCGGCTCCTCCAAGAAGAAATAAATAACCACTAGTTGATTTTACTTTTAGATTATCAGTTATCCAATTTGCATCACTATATCCTTCCACCATATTTGGAAAACCTTTATAGCACAAGGAATAATCTATTGTAGTCTTGAGATATTTAAATACTCTATCTATCGCCATCCAATGATCCTTACTTGGATTATGCATATATCTACTAAGTTTACCAACAGCATAGGCAATATCAGGCCTAGTTTTATTTGCGAAGTATAAAAGAAAGCCTATAGCTTGAGAATATTTTAATTGAGATATAGGTTCGCCTTCATTCTTCTTCAAGGGTACTGTTGGATCATATGGTGTCAATACTTTATAACACTCAGTGTAATTAAATCTTTTTAACATATTCTTAATGGTACTAGATTGATTAAGGGTGATACCTCAAGAAGTTCTTTTCAATTTCATGCCTAAGATCACTGATGCCTTTCCTAAATCCTTCATTTCAAAATTCATTGAGAGGTAGGACTTTATATCACATACAAGTTCTAAGCTTGTCCAGAAAATTAATATGTCATACACATACAAACATAATAGAACATTTTCTTCATTATTCTCCTTGTAATATACACATTTATTATTATCATTAATCTTAAATCCATAATCTAAGATTACTTTGTCAAACTTCTCATGCCATTGTTTAGGAGCTTGCTTAAGACCATATAAGGACTTAACTAATTTACACACCTTATTCTCTTGTCCTTTTACTATAAATCCCCCAGGTTACTCCACATATATTTCTTCATCTAAGTCACCATTTAAAAATGCGGTTTTAACATCCATTTGATGCACAACTAAGTTATGGATAGAGACTAAAACTATTAGTATTCTAATGGTTATGATATTAGTCACAGGGGAATTTGTGTCAAAATAATCTATTTCTTTCTTTTAGGTGAAACTTTTAGCTACTAGTCGAGCCTTATACTTATCTATACTTCCATCAGGCTTTAACTTCCTTTTGAAAATCCACTTACAACCTATAGCCTTATTACAAGGAGGTAACACAGTTAAGACCCAAGTGTTATTCTGTAATATAGATTGAAACTTGTCATTTATAGCTTCCTTCCAAAAAGGAGCATCTAAAGATTACATTGCTTCTTTATATGTAATTGGATCACCCTCGACTAGGTATGTGAAAAAGTCGTCTCCAAAATTCTTTTCTACTCTATGTCTATTACTTCTTCTAAGTTCTTGTGGTTGAGAATCTTCCACTAATGGTGTACTAGTAGAAGATGCTAAATGACTATAATAGGTTGAAGATGTATCAACTATCTGACTTGGTATTCTGAACTTATAAGGAAATATATCTTCAAAGTAGGTAGCATCTCTAGATTCTATTATTGAATTTTTTGCTATATCACTAACTTCAGAGTTAAATACTAAGAATCTATTGGCACTACTACATTGAGCATATCCTATAAAGATGGCATCTATTGTTTTAGGTCTTATATTCATTCTTTTTGGCTCTGGTAGGTGTACTTTAGCTAGACACCACCACACTTTAAGGATTTGAAGATTAGGTACTCTACTTTTCCATAACTCATATAGAGTTCTATCATTAAGTTGGACAGTTACTCGATTGAGTATGAAACATGCAGTGAGCATAGCTTCCCCCCACAAATTCTCGGGTACACCACTACTTAATAACATTGAGTTAACCATGTCTATAAGAGTTCTATTTTTCCTTTCGGCTACTCCATTTGATTGCGGTGAATATGGAGGAGTTACTTCATGTATAATACCATGTTCCTCACAAAAGTCTCCAAGTTTGTTCCAAGAATATTCTCCTCCTCTGTCGGACTTCAATCTTTTAATATTTTTCTCCAATTGATTTTCCACTTCACTCTTGTAAACTCTAAATCTATCAAAAACCTCATCCTTAGTCCTTATCAAATATACATAACAATACTTAGAAAAATCATCAATAAAAGTCACAAAGTATTTATTATCACCCCTAGTTGGTGGTCTATTGGAATCACACACATCACTATGTATAAGTTCTAGAATTTTTGTATTCCTCATAACTACTTTGTGAGGTTTCCTAGGTTGTTTGGCTTGTATACATATCTCACACTTACGTCTAAAATCTACCTTGGACTTTGGGAGTAAATTAAGATCCATCAATTTTTTAATTTTCTTCATACTAACGTGTCCAAGTCTTCAATGCCAAACATCACAAAATTCGACGCTATAAACTTGTGGAGAGATTCAATTCACATCGAAAATAAAATTCAATTTAAAAATCCCTCACTAATATAACCTTTACCCATAAAACATTGTTCTTTGTGATTACAAATCTATTTGATTCCATTACAATTTTAAACCCTTGTTGAACTAAAGAAGGTCCACTAACTAAATTTTTCCTCACTCTGGGTACATGTCGCACATCCTTTAAAGTTAGAATCTTCCCAGAGGTCATCTTTAATTCCACGTCTCCAATTCCATAAATTTGTGATATAGAATTATTTCCTAAGGTTACACTTCCACCATTAAATTTTTTGTAAGTCTTAAAACAGTCACTACTAAAGCATACATGTACGTTTTCCCCGAGTTTAACCACCAATCAATGTTATCATAGGTAAGATTAATCGAAGGATTAAATCCTAAGGCGATCTTACTAGAGTTTCCCATCTCTATCATCATCATTATAGTATAGACCTCAAATTGAATTGGATATCAAGTCTACTTACGTGAAAGATGTAGGGTCAATTTCCTATTGAGATAAAGTCACAATAAAAATTTTCAACAAAATATAAATTAGATGCAGATTGTCTAATTAAAGCAAAAGGATGCACAATATAAAATACACAATTTAAAATAAGAAAAATAACTTTTCACGTTTAAAATAGTTTGGATACTAAATCAGTTTCAATACAACATTTTAAATGTCCAAAAAAAAAAAAAAAAAAAAAAAACTTATTTCAATAAATTGACTTCTTTTGTAATGACCCAGTCATTTTCTTTTCTTTCATTTTTCTCAGATTTTCATGGATATTTTTTTTTTCCGTTGATTTTTTCTTTTCTGAGTTTGGTTTCTCGTCACTTAGTATCATCTCGAGTGCTTAGGAATTGTTTATGAGACTATTTCCTTGGGATTGACAACTTCCTTAAAGGACCGCGTTATTTCCACATTTTCACTTTTTGGACACTATTCACTTTTAGTCTTTTTCCCGTTTGTCACTTTGTTGGTATAACCTCACTTTTTATGTTCGGAGTTGGATTTTGACTTCACGTATCTTCGTTCTAAGTGGTTTTCACGAAATACGTATCTTTACTTTTGTAGAAAAGTATTCTAGTTGCTCCCGGTGTCCATAGAGGCATGGATGCACAGTTCTTCAAAAACATTTTCTTTTCTCGAGGTGTTTTTCATAAATATCTTTTGGAGATATTTTATTTTAGGGGTTTTTAAAAAAATATTTTTGGGAGATATTTTTATTCTGGGTCATTAGTGCAATTATCACTTTCTAGAGGGGCTATTGTGCAATTAATGAAAATTATTACAAAGATACCTGGTTTTGAGCCTGGATCCTCATACAAGATTCATTTTCACTTTTCATCGAGTTGCGTACTATTAGAATTTCCTTCTGGTCGTTCTTCCCCAGTTTCAGGGTTTATTGCCCCCGATTGCTACTGAACTTGTTCTGGGCATATCTTTCTGTTCGGGACTCAATTTTCAACACCGTTTCTTCCGTTGTTCATATTTTCTCATTTTGGTTCTCCTTCATGGAGTTTCACCGTTTGAGCGCGTCTGCTCAAATTACACTTTTCCAGACCTGGCGGGGCCCTTTCAGAACACTTTTAGGGTTTTACTATAAATAGAATGTCTTAAAGTGAAAAATCATTTTTTCATCATCTTCCTCCCCTCTTATCCAATCCATACCATCACCCAATATGAAATACAACCTAAAGGTGGCTCCTCTGAAGACAAAGAAAAGCTTGTAGGCCTCATATGCCTACCTTGTATCATAACTTCACAAAATTTATCTATCTATATTAAATATGTATTGTCCAATATCTGACAAATTCAAAGCTATACTTCCTCTTTTATCAATGGATTCCTACCATATAAAACAATAAGGTTCACCTTTTGAAAAACTAATTGTATAACTTTTATCTCACAGTGTCAAACGTTTATTTCACATAGTTCTAATTTTATCTCATTGTGTCCAACTTTTATTTCACCTGTGTAGTACCAAATGTTGTACTCTTATGTCATACCTAATAGAAAGAAACTGCACCGGTGCAAAAAAACACTAGCACAGTGCATAATATTGTCTGCCCATTCATTACAAGTGGGCGTTACAAGGAATGTGCACCGATAAAAAAGTTGCACCGGTGCAAGTTTTGGCTACCCATTTGAATTGATTTCATCAATACAACTAATGATAAAAAGAGAGAAGAGAGTTGGGGAGATAATTTAGGGGTAATTTTTTGTTAATTGTTTGGATGGGTTGGGAATAAATTTGCCCATTCATTACGAATGGGCGTTACAAGGAATGTGCACCGATAAAAAAGTTGCACCGGTGCAAGTTTTCGCTACCCATTTGAATTGATTTCATCAATACAGCTAATGATAAAAAGAGAGAAGAGAGTTGGAGAGATAATTTAGGAGCAATTTTTTGTTAATTGTCTGGGTGGGTTGGGAATAAATTTGATGGTAACGGTATAAAAAAAAAAAAAAAAAAAAAAAAAAAAAAAAAAAAAAAAAAAATCAATGAACATTTTGGCCTATTAAAAAGTCTAAATAATAATTTTATATGCTTTTGTAATTAGATTAAAAAAAATTAATAATTAAATCTATTAGTTTGAAAAAATAGCATATTTAAAAATATATGCATAATTGGCTAGGGATTTTTTAAAATTTTCCCTCGGGTCAACAATATACTGCGAGGGCGTAGGTGGTGGTCTATATTGCTTTATGGTAATTTTGTTCAAATACTTATTGGCGAAGGCGATAAGCGTTGGTGTGACACTGTGACGTTGAGTGTGGTGCCCACACGCACAAGACTAGAGATAATGAAGAAATTTTATTATATACAATAATCGGCCTTAGGTCAAACCAACAATTTTTTTTTTTTGACCAACGGAACTCCATTGTTGAAACATTCAGACACCAGAAAGATACACAAAACCCTCAAATTCTTCACTTGTTTTTATCTCTGAAACTCATTTTGATCTTTCCGTTGGAGACCCAGATCTTTAAAATGCATGATTTTTGCTTTACGATCCCGTATGGGTTGATTATGGTTTGTGGTGGGATTGTTGGGTATGCCAAGAAAGGGAGCACAGCTTCATTGGCTGGAGGTCTGGGCACTGGATTTTTGCTCATCTTAGCTGGTTATCTCAGCCTCAAAGCTTTCAATAAGCGAAAGAACTCATACCTTGCCTTGATTCTCGAGACGGGTATTGCTTATCTCTATTCAAACACACGTGTACTTTTAATGATATTTTGATGTTATCCCAAGTCATTCATGGATTTATGATGCATTAGGAAATCTTATTAGTGTTGCATTTCTTGGTATGGATCTCAGATGTAGCAATTTATTCTCCATTTGGTTGCTGGGAAAATGGTGGGAAATGAATGAACCTTAGGATTTTCACATTTTGGGTCCTGAAAAGGGAAAAGCTCCGTCAATTTGTGCCTAAGACAACTACTTGGGTTTACATGATTACGGAAACTATTTACAAGTTATGAGTCAATTTTTGCTACTTCACTTTATTCTTTTCTTGCGTCCCATCAGTTTTCTCAGAAACCAAACACAGTATTTATATATTATGCAGAAAGAACTCAACTGGATTTCTGCCCCTTTTCTGATTCTTATTTTATTTATTTATTTATTTTTAAATTGTTGAGTTACACGTTGTTTGCAATTCCAATTATTGATAGTAGATGATGTCAATTTGAATACAGCACATGTTGATTCCCACTTGATTTCAATCCAATATATGCCAATTCAAAACGGTTAATTATTTGGTCAAGCTGATTCAGTTATGGTGTATTTACCAAAAAGGAAAAAAAATAAAGAAACGGCTTCACTACCACTACATTGCCAGATAAGAAGCTGTTTAAACTTTGATCTAATAGGAAGCAACCCAAACCATAATGGTTTCTTTGTGGTGTCTTATTAATGTTGTTTAAAGGGCTTTGCCTCTCTTACAAAACCATCATGAATGATAGGAATGTGATGGCTGTAAGGCACAATGTTGATTTATTATTCATTTTTATTTAATTATTTGCTTTATGATATTAGTTCTGTAATACATAAATATTTTATGCCCTTCAAAGCCAATATTTGATTGTAATTGACATTTATTTTACTAATAAATCGGGGTTATTTAGTGCTTTACATACATATATGGTGAATGCTTGTATTGGTTGATTCATCAGATGAATTAAGAGTCCACTGACTATGTAATGAAGATTTAGATGCACAGGGAGAGTCATGCATAGGAGATATAAATCATTAATTTACATTATCACAAATATCATTCGCATTCAGTGGAAGAATTGGGCATTCTATCTGAAAGGATATAACATGTTAGTTTCTATGAGATACGGTGGCTTATCTCAGTCAGTGGAAGACTCAAAACCATACATGTTGATGTCTATGACGCATTAAAGTAGATTTCCAAGAAGTGAAAAGTACAATAGCCGTCATTGTAAATTTTCACAAGTAACTCTTAAACCTGAGAGATCAATGGACTCTTTATCTTTGTTTTTTTCCTTTGTTTTACTACAGTGACCCATGGGTTATCATACTGAGTATTTTGGATAATCATTGACTATTGGCATTGAAACATATATTCTTAAGATGGTATCTATGCAAGATATATATTTTGACTTGATTTGTTTGATCACAGAAATCTGAATCCAGTGGTCTTGATAAAACTGTTTTAGTATATATTTATTTATGAAATATATATTATTTTCTCAAAATAAATTTATGTGATCAAACGGAATAAATCAAAATAAGTGTGAATTAGTAATTGGATTGATAACATTACTTTATCCAAATATTAATTATGCATAGAGGGGTTATTTCGTAATTTAACATGGAGAGGTCTTTTCTTTTTCATTATGTGGAGTGCAATTATGTTTATTTAGTGGAGATAAAAATAATTAGTGGGATTATTAATTGGGTGAATGGTTTTTTTTTTTTGGATGGTAACGCAAACTCACACACACGTGCCTCCACTGAGGCTTGAACCCTGACCTCCCTTTGGAGAGGCCAAGTTTGTACCAAATGGGCTATTGCCCATGATTGGGTCAATAGTTGATTAGACATTTAACATGCCCATTGGTGCCAAGTGTTGGATTGGCCCATCTAGGTCCCACTTCTAGCCTAACTTGAAAAGCAAGCAATTGAATTATAACTTAGAAAAGAAATAAGGTAGAGTAGGAGATAAAGTGGGCCACCCTCTTGGTCTATAAATAAGGGGTGGCCAACTGTCTTGTGTATGCATGTATTTTGTTTGATTGCAAGACATTCTGTCTCCCTCTCTCTAGACCAAGGGTTCCTATTCTCTTTTGGAGACCAGTCTTCCATAGCTTGTGGATTTCATCGAGGTCATAGGAGTGAGGATTTGGGGTTATTTTGAAGCCATTAGAATCAGCTTGTAACTTGAAGAAAAGAAGTGTTCTCACAAAGATCTACCGTTCGTCCTAAGGTAGTGATCTTCTTCTTCTAAATCACGATTTGCTAAACCAATTGGGAATTAAATTTTTTACTTCTACTATTAGAATATTTTTTCCAACAAATAGGCCATTATGGCATAATTTTTAACTGTAAAATGGGAAATTTGTAATATTTGGAAGCTCTAGCTTTAAAATGAATTCTCTGCTTATGGACTTCATTTTGTCATTGGTCTCACTTAATCTTTATGACATTCATCATTTATCTGTGGATAATAAGAAAATCAAAGCTTGAAATTCTTGAAAATTTATTACTTGAGAAAACTCTTGATATGAGGTAATAAACAATAAATATTGGTACATCATGTTGTATAGAAAGAAACATTCTACACTGTAGTAAAGCATAAAAATGGTTCGGCCTATCTTATATAAGAAATACTATTCCATCATTACAAGAAAGTTTGGATTAAATTATGAAGTCTTGATTATACGTTATTCTTTGTTGTGATTTGTTAGGTTCCCAATTAAACATCACCATATCAGCATAAGGAGGAAAATGATTAAAAACCAACATCATATGTTCCCTTTGATATTCCAAGTGTACCCACAGGCAGGTTGTAATAAAATAACATTCAAACTTAACATTACTTTCCTAGACCTTCTCAAAACTTTTGACATTGATTCTATGAAATTTTACTTATCTTAAAAAAAAAAAAACCAAAACATTGAGGGTGGGCCTTGGTGCGACGATAAGGTTGCTCCATTGTGACCTGATGGAGGTCACTGGATTGAAATAGGAGCCTCTTCACATGTGCGAGGTAAGGCTGTGTAAACTCTTAAAGTAAGCCTCTTCTCTTTCCTAGACGTTCTCAAAACTTTTGGCATTCCTTCTTGATAGTTTAACCATCTGACACACACAACCTTTTTTTCCATTGAATCATCAAATTAGCTAATTCGTCTTGGACTTAATCTCATAAATGGGAGCCATCAATTGGTGCATCTCAATCCTTTTTCTACTGCAGACATAGGTTGGCCTATTGGCGACATAACAAGCTCTATAGAACTAGCAATATGCGAGTCAAGCATGAATAGAAAAGGAAAGATTATGGGTCTCTTTTCAAGTTTCTAGATCGGGAGAAGAGCATCAGACATTAAAAATTACTAGTGGCAACAAGCATGGATCTCTGTCCTAGGGGGAAAAGAATAGTCAGACACCAAAACTTGCTTCTAGTGATACGCATGGTCATGAAACTTGAGTTTTAGGATTTTCTGCTAATCTGTTAAGAGGCCTCATGAAAGAGTTCCCTATATATATGTAATCTCAATTTTCTGATTTATATTGTCTTCATTGATGATGTCAAATGCTGGTGAAGGGAGTAAAGGTATTGCTATGTGTATGCATGTAGTATAAGCAAATTTCAGAAATTTCATGCACAGGGTTTAGACTAATAAATTTTTTTTTCTATGACAAGTATTCATTGAAAAGCACCCAAAAGAGGAGCGCAGCCCGGAACAAACTACAAAAAAACCTATAGCCTTAAGCTATCCACAAAATCCAAAAGAATCTCCAAACGTTTACACCGAGAGCCTTGAACCCAAAAGAATAGAGAACTAAGAACAAAGAATCTTGACATCACCCAAGTTGATTCCACCCCATCAAAGGATCTCCTATTCCTCTCTCTCCATGAGGGCTACCAAAGACATAGGGGAATAGTCCACACATCTGTAGCTTTGGAGCGCAGTTGGCAACTGCCCAAGCATCGATGAAGCTCCTCGTGGACTTTGGCACAACCCACTTAATCCCAAAAAAGGCGCACAGAAAATCCCAACCATCCCTAGCTCTAGGGCAATGGAGAAGGGGTGATCCACCGTCTCCTCATCCCGCTTATTCGAACAACACCAATTGACAATAATCTGATGCCGCCTCCTCAGATTGTCAATGGTCAAAATCCTCCCCTGGGCTGTTGTCCATCCAAAAAAAGAAACCATCAGGAGTACTTTCAAGCGCCAAAAACCTTTCCACGGAAAGGACATCCTTGAACATCCATCAGTTGGCGATAGAAGGACTGGACCTCGAACCTCCCATGGTTTGTTTCCACCCACAATGACTCATCCATCCCCTCCCCAGCAAGAACCTGTTTATAAAGCATAGCAGGAACTCAACCATATCCTCCACCTCCCAATCATGCAGAAGTCTTTCAAACTGCATGTCCTAGGACAACCTCCTATCATCAATGTTATGACAAACGTAACGAACTCAAGTGGAATCAAGAATCACGACCGAAAAGTAAACACGCCACACAAAGATTTATACGTGGTTCGGCAATAGCCTACGTCCTCGGTTGGGATCTGGCGAAAGTTTTCATTATGTGTAAAATCGGAGATTACAAGTTTTCAGCGCCTCACTTTGTTTCTGTATGAATATCAGAGCCTCTCACGTCCACCACTCCAAACCCTAAGCGCCCTTATATATCGGGCTACAAAAGACTAATTAGGGTCCACGACCCATGAGCAAAAAAGGGGTCAAAATTTTCCATCCAACGTGTCGTCGGGTCATAAGTGGGTCGCAACGCGACCTGGCACCAAACTCGGACCATAATATCACAATCAAGATGATATAGCGTACGCTTTGTTCCCCCGGAAGGGAAGGGTGATGTTTTTTATGTATGAAAAATTAAATCTTAGCAGTGACAGTCTTCTATAACTATACTAGCTATGGATCTAATCGTCGCCATTTAAAACATGAGAAACAAGATGTAAAATGAGGAGCACATTCAAAGCTGGGTAAGGTTAGTGCATTGTTACAAAATGATCCAGTAAAAACCCCTAAATATTACTTCTTTTTAAGTTGTGCTCATCATAGTTTTTGTTTTTCCATTCACAAAATTTTATTTTGACTGATCTATATGCCTTCAAACAGCTTGTGCTGTGATACTCACGTGGGTCATGGGACAGCGCTATGCTCAGACGTCTAAGATAATGCCAGCCGGTGTTGTTGCCGTGATCAGGTAAATAATTAAGCATGCCTTTTTATTTGATCTTGTTTTATTTTATTTTTTTTAAAATGTTTGTCTTGTGCTCTTCATATGTTGGATTTCTATCAGTTAGAATATCAGTTTGGCTCAAGTCTAGGTTACCTTATTTAGAACTTTGACTGTATGGATATTCTTGTACTTTCTCGTATTTTGCCTTAGCTGGACCTACTGAATTATTAGGTGATCAGGGACATTCTATTATAATTTCATGGCTATGTTGTAATTACTGGGTCTTATAATTTCACGGCTATATCAACCTGTAGGAGATGAGTACACTTTTGGGGAGTGATCTGCTTTATTAGGACATATTTGTCATGAACTAAGTTATTAGTTAATGAATGAATAAAACTGAGATTGTAGCACTGCATTTAAAATTCTTCATGATCTTGTTGCTTCAAGAAGAATAGGTGATACTTTCCTTGAATGTTAGTGATCTGGAGTTATATTATTCCTTACTCATTTTCTCTCTATGGGATTTCTCATGCATTTGACTTTGATTGGCATCAATTTGTTGAACAAATTTCTCCGCTTTAAGCTGATCACAGCATCTGTCTCCAGAACTTCTATAATATAGTAATTTGACAGGATATGCTTATTCTGGTTGTCTTGTTTTGCTGGTTTATAATAAAGCACTATTGAGTGACAAATTTTTTTTTTTTTTCCCTCGTTGGACTTTAAAGAATGGCACGAGCTTGCAGCAACAAACAAAGCATTTTTCACAACTACTTAGGGTCAGTTACACAAATCCTATTTTTTCATTCCTCTGTATGGCATCCATCAAACCACGTGTAACATATTCTCATGAGTATTCTGGAGTAAATTTCACCAGTGGTGAAAATAAAAGGAGTTTATTATGATAGTTTATACATGTTTGACAACGATCAATAATAGAACCAATAAAAATAAGTTAAGATATTTTAAATTGAAGAGGTGGATAAAATAAGAAATCATTTCAGATAAGTGTTGTCAAAGGCGAGCCTAGTCTCCAGGCTCATACAGCTGCAAGACTTGCGCCTGTTGTGTTCCCAGGTGCGCCTTTTACAACATTTTCACCTTTTATATGGAATTTAAATACTTTAATAGTAATTTAAGTTTTTCCATTATGTGCGTCACTTTACTCAGGTGCGCGCCTCACCTTGCGCCTAGGCTCCAGAGGACCTCTAGCACCTTAATGCGCCTTGGGCCTTTGATAACACTGCTCTCTTTAAAATACTCTCTTTTATAATATAGCAATTGGATAGGCGATATTTATTATGGCTTTGTTGGCGTTTTTCCTACTCTACCAACTTGCATACTACCTCTAACCATCAACTCCCTCGTGAAACTACATCTTTCTCAATCTCATTAGTCTCAACCCGCAACACATGTACCTATTTATAGAGTTACAAACATAAATCCTTATTAGACAAGGATTACAATTCCTTAGAGGCTAAGACTTGTCAAATAAGAAATTACCTAATAGAATACAACTATAAAATAGAATCCTAATTAGAATAGGAATTTGAGACACAATTTCCAACACGATCACTTTTGAAGCACCCCATTTTATTTTTAAACACATGCAATGATAACTAATTATCCTTGCAGGAATCGACAAACTGTATTTTTTGGGCGTTGAGTTGAATTGACTCATATTGTACTAACATGGTTGAATTTTTTCCAGGGGAAAAGAAATGGTTGAATTGAGTTGAATAAACTATCTTTTGCTATACTAACTTCTTCTTCTTCTTCTTCTTTTTTTTTATTTTTATTTTTATTTTTTTTAATGCTTTTGATCTTACACCACTGTCAGCTGACCTTAAAGTTATTTAACAATGCCATCTAATGTTCCTTTAGTATCTGTTCTGAGATACTTGCTTCTCAGTCGACATCATTAGAGCTTAAGAAGTAATGAGCTTCTCAACCTCTTGCTATCACATTTGTTTTGCAGTGCGCTCATGACTGGGTTTTATTTGTACAAGATTGCTATGGGCGGAAACCATATCCCAGCTAAAACAGAGTGATGGTATCGAGAATTTTTCTTGATGCGAATTCCATACTGTATGTGTGTACTAGGATCTCAAATACTGATGCTTCTCTTAAATCATTTTACATTTTGTCATGTACTGGATATACTGGATGAAAGGAAGTATTCATCCTAATGAGAAAGAATCCTGGTTTCTAACCAAGCTCTTATTGTCCCAACACTTGCTAATTGCTACATGGTCAATTAATCCTTCTGAAGCTTTCCCTAATGTAATGGACATTTATATTCACAAATGCCGAAACCACGTGTCACCATTATTGATAACATTTTCGGACGACCGCTTTCTTGGCCCTAAACCCTAAGATCTATTTTCTTCAATTTTCTTGTAGTTTGCATGCAGAGTATCTCATTGAAATATTTTTCTTTTGGCTGGACTTAAAGTTTGATCTTTCTGCAATGCTTAAGTTACATTTTTGATGATGTAGCAAGGAGTCTAGAAATTATTGTACATCTGCACTCCCTGTCCCGGCTAAAGACCCATAACCCTAATTTTGGACGATTTTTTTTTTTTTTTAAGCATACTCCCACACCCACAATGCCCCTATGGGGACGAACCCTCTGACTTTCTCCTTTGGAAGGCGAGGAAGTACCCCCTTAGGTAATTTTAGTCGATCTTCATGTGATTATGTGTTTAATATTGATATCTCCAGTGGTGTCAAAACGCCCTTAGTTGTTAACCAAGATGGCAAATGACATTGAGAAATGCTAGATTCCTTGAATCATGTCAACCAAGCAGCTGGGATTCCCAATATCCTTCTATTTATAGGACTTTTAAATCAAAGTTACTGCTCTAACAGATTAAATTTTTAGGATAAATGGTGGATAAAATAGTATCAAATTAAAAAAGTCTCAAGATATTTAAAAGTTCTCTTAGTTCATAGGATAGCTGGAAAGAGTCAATTGTTTTGAGATACAATGGAATTTGAAAAAAAAAAAAGAAAAAAAAAAGGAAAAATTGATATTTATAATGCTATTATGAGTTCTATACATGAAGTCGTAGCATGATAAGGATTTGTCAATTGGGTTATCAAAATTTTGGTGGCTATATATCCGCGAGGAGAAGTAATAATTATTTTGTAAAATACTGGAATTCTCGGTGTGCAGCATTTTTATTTTTATTTTGTCAATGTGTTTTTCTAGGCATTTTTTTTTCTTCTTCCTGGAAAATTAAAGGGAAAAACATTTAAAAGCATGTTTTTCGGATTGAAACCCAAGGAAAATCAATGGTTTTTGCCCCTGCATTACGTAAAATTATACAATAGCCGGGTGAATCATTACATTTTGTTTATTCCATTATTTTACCCAATGGAAAAGAGACAAGTGGCGAGTTTTGACAAAGCTTACCATATTGATTTAATATTCTAATTGTCCAAGGAAAAGAGGGTGTGACATGGAATTGTTAATGTGGTTCTTTAAATAGAAAAGAGGTTGGAACTTGCCATGTTAAACTACAATATTGATAAATATTTCACCTTGGAATATTTAAATTATGGGAAATTAAAAGACAAGTGGCGAGTCCGTTTAGGACTTACCAAATTTAGGATATAATGTCCTAAAAGGAAAAGAAAATGGCGTGGAGTTATTATCATGAGTACAATCTCATAAGAAGGCTAAAGTTAGCCAACCAATAATTTATCGACACATGGCGAGCTTTTTTTTAAACTTGCCACGATGGATTAATTTTGTTAAAGTTGAATTTATTTGGAAGATCCTATTTTAGTAGGATACCAATTAAATAAAAGTTGACTAAGTCATGGGAACGTGGAGGCAATCTTCTCCTTATTTTTAGGAGATTTCAACAATGGTTTAGCCAAGTCAACTTCTGTTGCTAAAATTTAGCAAGACATGGGATTTAATTTATTTCTTTATATATATATATATATAGTAGGCTTAAACCCACGATGAAGAAATCACCGTGAAAAGGAAGTCCATGAAGCCATGAGGTCTAAATCCAGAGGAAGTCAAGGTTGAAGAGAAGTTACTAAAATTAAAGAAGAGAGCAACAACCATAACCCACGATGTAAACTTGGTGACCATGACGCCATGGAAGGTTCAGCCTAAAATCAAGGAAACCGTGGTCTACAGAAGAAAGGGAGGTAGGTTGGAGAAATATAGATGTGTACAAAAATACTTTGGGAAACTACCCACGATGGAGGAGTTGCTAAAATTAAGGAGGTCATGGCACCATGAACTCTAAACTTCGGAAGGAAAGTCTCAAGATGGAAGTTATGCATGATGAGGTGGCCATACCGTGTGCGGAAAACAGTCTTGGATATATCCTCATCCTTAACCTTCAACTGATAGTAACCTCGCCTCAAATCAATTTTCGAAAAACAAGTGGCTCCTTTCAACTGATCAAACAAGTCATCAATCCTAGGTAAAGGATACCTGTTCTTGATCGTAACGTGATTTAGCTTGCGATAATCGATGCAAAGTCTCAAAGACCCATTCTTCTTCTTCGCAAAAAGAACCGATGCTCCCCAGGGTGAAGCACTAGGACGAATAAAGCCCTTAGCTTTCAAATCATCCAATTGAGCTTTCAGCTCATCCAATTCTATTGGTGCCATACGGTACGGTGCCATAGAGATCAGCACAGTACTGGGAATGATGTCGATGGTAAAAATAACTTCCCGAAGAGAACGAAGCTCCGTCAACTCCTCCGAAAAAACATCCAGAAACTCCACAACAATTGTTGGATAAACACGACCTGAACTGCTACCCTCGTCAGCTAATAGGCTAGCTAAGAAGGACTTGTGGCGACTCCAGTCACCGATGCTAAAAATCATTGTCGAGTGCGAATCGCTCCGATCTCCCATGAAGTGAAAACAATCTCCCGTGGGAGTGCAAACAGACATTCGCCCGCGGAAGCAATTGATCGTGGCATGAAAGAAAAACAACCAGTCCATCCCGAGAATAACGTCAAAGCCTATCATGTCGAAAACTACAAAATCGAACTCTAAAGTCCACGCAGCTATCTCGATAGTACAACCCCGACACACACGGTCCAAGGACACTAGACCCCAATTGGTGTGTCAACACAAATGAAACTATCCCGCTGCGTGACCTCCAGACCCAAATAATGTGCAAATGAAGCAGATATGAATGAATATGATGCACCCGTGTCAACAAGAACTCTAATCTAAGAACTGAAAATTGGAAAAATACCTAGAACTGTAGAAGTCCCAGCAGAAGTATGAGCCTGTAGCAATGCGTAAGCTCGTCCCTGAGCAACGGACTATTGAGAACTGCCTTGGTGGCCCGACTGATGTCCGGAAGCAGTAGGGGTAGAACCTCTACCCGGATATGAACTGATTGGTGCAACTGGCTGTGGTGCTTGTGGCACCCTGAAACTTGACTGCACAACTGCTGACTGTGCCGGTGTGGCCTGTGAACCTGCGCCACTTTGTGCCCTCCTCCGTGGATGAGGACAATCCTTCCTCATATGACCAGATTGCTTGCAATAGTTGCAAGTCCCCTGAAACCCCTTCATCGAAGCTGTAGGCTTACTAGCCTGTGATTGACTGTTTTGTGGCTGAAGTTGTGGGCAGCGAGGCTTGATATGCTCCGGCTGTTGACAATGGTGACAAATCACTCCCCAGGCTGATCCCGAAGATACAGGAACTGTGGGTGCAGACCGAGCCTACTGTGACTGTCCTTGAGTGCGTGAACTGTCCCCGGCCTTAGCCTTCTTCCACGGATTCTCGAAAGATGACCGAGTGTCACCGCGAGGCTGCTTGTGTGAACCCCTGATCCGTAACTGATCCCGTTCCTCCGCCTCAGCTAGCATAGCCATCTAGACTACCTCTCTGTAAGTCCTCAAATCAAGAATTGAGACCCGTGGCCTGATGTCAAGATGTAGTCCATCGTGAAATTTCATTGCCCTGGCCTCATCTGTCGCCACCATGTCCTCGGCATAACAAGAGAGAGAAGTAAATCGTGTCTCATACTCAATGACACTCATAGTGCCCTGATAATGACCTGTGAACTGTATCCTCATCTCCCGCCTCATAGCCCTAGGAAAGAAGCGGTTAGAGAACAATGTCCTGAACTCCTCCCAAGTCATCACCTCCACATCGTGGATATTGGTCATGGACCTCCACCAGATATCAGCATCTCCCATGAATATAGAGGCAATCAAGGAGATCCTCAATTGGTCTAAGGGTACTACCATGCTTTCGAGCTTGCGTACCATGAGAGCAAACCATGCCTTTAAAGCAAGCAAATCCATACTCCCTGTAAACTAGTTAATCTTAACCCTCTGTAACTTCGTGAAGTAGTCCAATGCCGCATTAGCAACTGGTGCTGGTACTGGTACCGATACCGGAATCTACATACCTGCAATATGCTGACGAAACATCTGCTGAATAGACTCTGACATTCCCAGAGCCACTCCCTGTGCAATCTGCTCCTCATAAGTTAGAGCTCATGGTGGATTTGGGCCCATGCCATGAACTGGAATCCTAGGCCTTCCCGGACCCCTCATAAACTCAATGTCATCAACCTACTCCTCAACGCCCTGACGTGAGGACTCCCCACACGTGACAACCATGATGCTAAACGTACATAAGGGAAGAGGTCAACAATAACACAAGCTATCATGACCGAGTGCAACTCACACTATAAAAGAATGTAACACGAAGCAAGACAGGATAAGCAACATACGGTTATGCTAAAACAATAAAACAAAGCTGTTTAAAGGGCTAAGTACTTAAGCAAATAAGTATACATGTCAAACAAGGATACTTTTTTTTTTTTAAAACACATAAGCATATAAGTATAGAAGACATGTCATCATACCGAGCATGTTATCAAAAGACGTGTAAACATGTAATCAAAAAGCATGTGAATACATCAAGGTAAATCAACAAAAGCATGATATACACCCAAAACCCATCATCCTAAGGTTTTCGAACCTAGGAGCTCTGATACCACTTGTAACGACCCGGATTTTTTTCAACCTGGTACAACAACGGTGACCCGAAAGTAAATCCAACAATGAATCAGAATGCAGATGCAAAGGGTAAAAAAATGGTCTCTAGAGATACTATATGTCTATAAGACACCAATGTGACCCTCAATGAGGTCACGGAATGCAAAGAAAATAATTGTGGAAACGACGTTTCAAAAACAGACAAGAATGAGCCTAGGGGAAAAATGGTCTTTTCCAAAATGGAAGTGGGTGCTACCAAGCACGCCATTTGAAAGACAATGAAAAATTAATGAAGTTAGACTCAAGAATCACCTGATTCAGAATCCAGACAGAAAAGATATGAATTTAGGACAAAATGGCCTTCTCCGTTTAGGAGTTACCACGACCCTATCTCACTAAAACTGTAATAACTCTCACTATGGTTGGTATTTTGATGCATGATTGATACCATTAGAAAGCTAACTTCAAACTCTTGAGTCTAGACTCAAGAAAGACTTAATTTGGATTAGGATTGAAGAAGTTTTAGCTTTCTGAGGTTGCTGCTACCATGTTATCCAAAAAAAAAAAAAAAAAAAAAAGAGGAAGGTTCCAGGGAGGATCAGCCTGCTGAACCTCCATCATCAACCAACCAAACCCCAATGTTTAGCCGGTTGAACCCCAATCATCAGCTGACCGAAACACCAAAAATCCCAAAAAGGCTACTATAATGAAGACTTGCTATCATGTTATCCAAGAAAAATAAAAAAAGGAAGGTTCCAGGGAGGATCAGCCGGCTGAACCTCCATCATCACCGACCAAACCCCAATGTTCAGCTGGCCGAACCCTAATCATCAGCCAACCGAAACACCAAGAATCCCAAAAAGGCTACTCGAATAAAGACTTGATATGTGTCAGCCGACTGATGGCTCTGATCAGCCGACCGATGCACTCTGCTGCAGCAGAAATGTCTGCTGCAACTCATGGGGAAGATGCTTGGCTCAATCCTAAGGCTATGCATGCTTCCCATTTGATCCGGACAACTTTCAAAACATCTTTAAGCCTTACATGAACATCCATAACATGCTAAATTGAAAGAAAACTTTAAATGATGTCCAATGCATGAATTTTTCATGAAAATTCATAAAACCTTCCAAAAATAATTCAAAAGTTGAAATCCATGTATTCTTTGAGATGTAATCATGCTCGCATGTGTAAAATGATGAATTAGATGCACTAGAATGGCCGACGGCCTCATGGCATGTCATATGCAAAATATGACCTTTCAATGCATGAAATCCCATGTATCCCATAAGCTATGAAAATAAAGTAGCATACATGGCATATGAGTGTCTTTGGCCCATGGCATTATTACATACACATCTAAAAAGTATCAAAAGGTGCACTTAAGTGCACATTACATGGCTTGAACAATACATACAAGTTTTTATACAATACACCAAAAAGGATTATGATATGCTAACGAGTGCATATTCAATGTCACCAAAAGTACTCCAAGAATTCTAGCAACTCTAAGAGTGTTGTGCATCCCACAATAATGCTTCTTTACCTGAAAAACACTCAGTAACTTCGGGGTGAGTAAGCAAGTTTACTCGTAGGGAATGAGCATGCATATGTTCAATTTATTACAAAGTTTACAATTCATTAAAATTTAGTCCATGCTGTTAAAATGACATTGGAACTTTTAACATAGCACAATGAGATGCAATATCACAAGGTTATCAAGTTTGATAATTAAAGAGTGAAATCAAACTAAAGTGGATACTTGGATATCGCCCGGACTAAAACCGTACTCTTGGGATCACTTTAGGGCTATTAACCCATGCGTACCTTCCCCTAGTGTGCACTATAGTTTAGGGAACTTTTTATCTCCCGTACTGGAACTAAGTCTAGCCATGTCAAGTTCTTAATAATATCCCAAATTTTCAAAATCAACAAGTAGAGGAACAAGTCATGATATGTGATAAAACACAATAAGCTCCATAGATTACATGACTAAATCATTAGATCAATATGATAGAAATTAAATATACCAACTAAGTAATTTATCTAGATTTCAAGAGTTGTCCAAATGATTCCAATTTAATATATGATAAGGAGTAATTCATGACTATGCTATATATCAAGTCAAAAATGAAATACATGCATGGTACAAATAATTATAATTTAAATCAACTTAAATTAATTAATCCTCTAGATTTAAAAGCTCTTTTAAATCATGCCAAATCAATACACAACAAAGATCAAGTCATGGCTATGCCATATATCAAGTTTAAAGTGAGTTATATTCAAGCTACAAATAAATCATTTATTTCTCATTTCAATACAAGACATGCATACAACTTGGATATCAGTACAAGAATAATTAAATCACTTGGAAAATAAATTATAACACCCCCTACCTCAATAGAGAATTGTATCTCTATAAACCAAAGCAACCAAGCTCTAAATGGGAAACTAAGCTAGGGTTTTATAGAGGAGAATAAGAGGAATATAAAGTATTCAAGCTTATAGGTCTGAGGTGAGTGGAAGGGCACCAAAAATGAAGCTTAGAACCTTGGATCAAGCTTTGCTCCAATGGTGGTCAAGTTAGGGTTCTTGAAATGAAAAAGATGAAATGAGTAAAATGAGATGAAACCCTAAGTTAAAGCGGTGGGATTTTCCACTCACTAGGTGCTCATGCACTACCTCTCTCACACACACACTTGCAAGACTAAAGGTGAGTCATACACTTGTCATGAATCTAAGAAAGCTTCCAAGATTAAATATCAAGCCTACACTTGTCAACCATCTATGCCAACAAGTGCTCCTATCCTAGGCCAACAAATGGGTGAATCTCCACCCTCCATATGTCATCAAATAAGGCTTCCAAGTGGTTCCACCACAAGATCAACAAGTGGCACCATGAGAGTGTGACACTTGTCACATTTTCTGAAAATTGCAAAATGGTCCTTTTTGAAAATATCTTCCAAATTAAATTGCAAAATGGTCCCTAAGACGAAAAATAATTACTTTATTTAAGTACACAAAATCCCTAAAGTTATGAATAATTACCAAAAGTCATACGTCCATGCCCTTTACAAGAAAAGATAACATTTAACATGCTTTCCTATAAAAGTAAAAATGTAGATATCATGGAAATTAAATATCATGGATGTGTGCAAAACCGGAATCAAATCCGAGCACAAAAAATGAGGTTATACAAGGAAAAATGTTAAACGAGAAAAAGACGAAATAGGGAAAAAGACGAAAAAAGAATTCACTGAAAAAGAAAGGAATGAAAATGACCGGGTCATTAGATGATCTCTGTTATATAATTATTTGGTGCCATTTGAATGAGTTTTCAAATCTAGAGATTTAATGAATTTAATTCGATTTAAATTCTAGTTAATTGTGTTTTGCTTGTATTCCATTTTGGATTTGATATCTGGTATGGCCATGATTTAATCCTTGTTATATATTTATTTGGGATCATTTGAATAACTTTTGAAATTGAGAGATTTATTTAATTTTAAATTAACTAAATTCTACATGATGTTATCTTGCTCACTTTGTAAAATTGATGTGATATTTGCAATCACCATGGAATGGGCATTCACATATATTATTTTGAGAATTTTTTGACAACTTTGATTTCTAGAGAAATTAATTAATTAGGTTAATTAATTTCTACTTAGTGTTCTAATGGATTAGACTTGTATTTCATGGGGCTTTTGTCTTTTTATCATGTATCATGACTTGTTGCAACTTAGCTTCATTAATGTAGTTAATGAACTTGTACCCTTACCCTAGAGTGGTTTAACTATTCAAGAGTTGTTAAACAAATAATTAAATCATTAATCTTATACTAGTGGTATATTTACAACATTGGTTCCATGAGCTTGATTAAGTTTCTAACTTGGCATTCATGATTTCCTTGACAAGTTTTTTCTTGTGTATCAAATAGAGAATAATCGGATAAGTTTTGAGACTTATATTAAATCATCTCCTTTGTATGGAATTTGATTAACATGGTTGTATCTTTATGGAATGAACTTGTAACTTAATATTAAACTTGTTCTTGGCATAATCCTTGACATATCTTATTCTTTGATTATTCAGAGTTGCCTCGTAGTCTTGAGAATTTAATCCTTTGAGTTGATTAAATTTCCCTTTTTATGTATCCATTGAGTTAAGTATGCTTTGACATTGAACTCTCATCAAAATTATTATTTGGGACTTGCTATATGATCACATGGTAGTATTCTTCGAGTTGAAGTTATGAATTGACTTGTTGGCATGCACATTTACTTATATAATATTTGATGTGCCATCGTAGTTTGAATGCCTAGGGCATACCTCGTGTGACCTCCATGACTGGTTGTATATGGTACTTGGCTAAGTGCATTGAATATATATATTATATCTTGATTTTCATGGCTTGTTGATTTTGGAACTTGGGATATCAATCAAGAATTGATATGGCTAAGAATTGGTTCTAGTACGGGAGATAGAGAGCACCCTACACTATAGTGGGCACTAGGGGAAGGTACCTATGGGTTAGTAGCCTTAAAGTAATCCCAAGAGTTCGGTTTTAATCTGGGTGATATCCGAGAATCTACATTGGTTGATTTCACTCTTTAAATTTCAAGTTGCTATTCTTTGAAGATTTAAAACTTTTCGTGTTATGTGAAATACGCTAATCTTGTTTCAGTACGTAGGTTTTATGCTTCATACATGATTTCACTCCTTAAATTTCAAGTGTTGTATTCCTTGAATATTTAAGACTCTTTTCGTATTGTATGGAAGATTCTATCCTTATTTAATTGTATAGATATTATGCATTATTCTTGACTCCATGTATAATTCTTTTCGTGTTATTGATTTCATCCTTAAGTTTCAAATGTTATCCCTTGAAGACTTAAGACCCTTTTCAAGTCATCGATTTCAATCTTTAAATTTCAAGTGTTGTATTCCTTAAAGATTTAAAATCCTTTCGTGCTATATGGAATGATCTAACTTGTTTAAATTACATAAACATCATGTTTTAACCTTGAATTCATTCTTTAAACTTCAAGTGTTGTATTTCTTGAAGATTTAAATCTTGTTATGTTTCATGGAGTATTCCTACCTTGTTTAATTGCATATATATTATGCTTGCTTCGCGTATTTATATCTCATTTAGCACACTTGAAACTGTGCACTTGCTTCTTGTATCTGGAATTCCATCTAGTACACTCGTGTCTTGTATAATTACCTTGTGTGTTTTCAATCTTGTTAGTATACATGTGATTTGTATACATACCTCGCATGTTTTCATTTTCATTCAGTAGACTTGTAACCGGTATGCTTGTATGTCGTGTATCTTATTTCAATTGCATGAGTAGCTTAGGATGATCCCTGAGTCTCACTTTGACATAGACGTTAGGTTGCATGTCCCTTTTGAATTGTTTTAAGTTAATGTAAAAATCTATAAAGAAATCGAGTCTATGCATGCTCATTCTCTATGAGTAAACTTGTTTACTCACCCCAAAGTTACTGGGGGTTTTGTTCAGGTACGAAGACTTGGTTCGTGATGTTCATCATTGCTTGGATGATTGTAGACTTGAAGGTTTTAATTTTTGTAAAGGTTGGCTTGAAATGCCACTTATAGCCCTTTATGCCAAAATGTGTATATTTGATTCCATTTATGTAATGTGTACATAAGTACACCTTTTGTATTATATTTGACAAGTATGAGATGAGGCTGGAGGCCAATGACATGTATTTTGTATTCTATGTAACTTTTGGCTTTATGAAATTTTATGAAAATATTTAAAAATGTCAAGTTATTGTTTCACCATGTGTGCATCAGGTGTGGGAATTCTGTTTTCATTTTTTCGTAGGGTCTCATTAATCATGTATGAAGTGTGGCCAAGGACCAAACTGTCATTTGAAACCATTTCAGAATTTTGGATTTCAAAATTTCCATTTCAAGTTTATTTTCGCCTTTTTGGCCGTCGAGGGGTCGGATTTTGACTCGGCCATTTTTGGGAGCCATGGACCATTCTCATGTGCTCAAAATCACTATTTATGTCTGTGTGCATGATCGTTTTTATTAAAAACTCTTTCGTTGGTGAACTGAGCATCCTACGGACTCATTTCACACTTTTTTCGCATATTTTGGTTGAAGGGCATTTTAGGGATTTTCTTTGGGAAATAAATTCCGTTCTTGACTCTGTCACATAGAAAATGTGATTTTAGGGGGAGTTTCCTCACGACATTTTTCCGAAAAATGTCATCTTGATCTCGAAAATCGCATTCCAAACTCATTTTTCTATAATTACACTGTTTCTGCTGCATTTGTTCAACTCTGGTCAAGTTGAACAGGTTCAAGAAGGTTGAACTGGTTCAAGATGTCAATTTTGGTCTAGCATGGGCGTACTGCCCATGTTGAACCAGTTCAAGTCTTGCAGAACTATTTTGCAGGTTCAGCTTTGGTCTTCCAACTTTGAATTATTGTAACTTCTTTGTTTTAACTCCGAATTGGTCCATTCTTAAGTCTAAACTGACTATGTCAAAATAATATTTCCAATGGTATAAATTTTAGTTTCAAATTCTTCTCCTAGCACGAGATATCCTTGTTTTAGTGAGAGGCTGTCGGATTTGGTTCGAACCAGGATAGGGTTCATTTGGGATTTCTCTTCCTTTGGCCTTAGGACTTCATATGAAGTTACCAAAGGATGTTTTTGGATGTTTTTGATCTCATTTGACTTGTTGGAAGTCAAATTCCTTCTTCTTAGGGTAAAATGACCATTTTACCCTTGGTCTTTCTTTCATTAGGGTTTTGATATCCTTATCTTCGTTTTGCTTCCATTGAGCCTCAAAATTCTTTGATAGTCCATTCTTGTGTTCTTGGGATAATACACATCTCTAAGGACTTGTCTTTGTTCTGCTTCTGCATCTTGGATCCGTTTCGGGTCATCACTGGACACACTGGGTTGAAAAATCCAGGGTCGTCACAGGTGGTATCAGAGCGTCCTGGTTCGAATACCTTGGACGATGGGTTTTGGGTGCATATCATGCTCACGTTGTTTTGCTTTGATATGTTATTTGTATCTTGATAACATGTCTTGTATGATAACATGTTCACATGATTGGGTGTTTTGAGACATCTATTATTTATCAAGCATGCTTTATGTGTATATATGCTTTCTGATAACATGGTCTAGTTGCTAACATGTCCTGGTGTGATAACATGTCTGTTTGCTTATGTGACAACTTGTTTAGAAGCTTACCTTGACTGTCTTAGCATATGATATATGCTCGTTTGCCTTAGCACATGGTACCTGCTTGTTATTCTAGCATATGGTATATGCTTGTCTGCCTGAGTACATTATATGCGCTTATTCATCTTGATATGATTATATGCGGCATATCATCATGCTTTACGTTCGTCTCTTGTATACACTGACATGTCTTACATGATTTTTATTACTTGTGTGAGTAGATAGTCCGTTGCTATGTTGCATGCTAGCTGTTTACTTTTATTTTAGGTTTTGGTATTGTCTCTTTGGGTTTGTCGTACCCTTTGGATGCGTTCTTGTTTCACGAGTTTCTTCCTTGGATAGGAGAAATTTATCCTGTAAGGATATATGTCAGGAACCTTCTTGTCTGTTTTCTTGGTTGAGTGTTTCGGGACCTTAGTTTGTTGGTTGATGCGAGTAAGGCTCATGTGAGCGTAGAATCGCAATCCTTATCTGGTGGAGTGATACGCGCGCTAGGGAGGCACTGTTTATTTCCTTTTCCTTCGTGGCTTCACGACGTGGCCGGGGAGTGTCATGGGTGTTTTGCAATGTAGAAGCTGCTGGCTCTACTTACATTGTGGATCTAAGGCCTTAAGCGTAATGGTGCCAATGACATTGTTGTTAGAGTTTTGGGATTAGCTAACCCAACTCACGCAGATGCCTGGTTTTTGTAGTGCTTTTGGTAATGATCATTTTTGACATTGATGTCATCCGTATCGATTGGTTTTTCCGAGTTGGCCTGGTCGGGGTATGCTGTAAACTAGTGCCTTATACTGTCATGCTACCTTACTGACGAGTAAGTGTGGGCGGGTTCTGGTCGCTGTTCGTACTGCCTTGTCACTCCCTTCTTTTGTCGTGTTACAACGTTTCATTGTCTTGGGATTCTCTCGGTTGTTGACATTGAGTTAATATGCCGATTCATATGAGATGTTTTTTCAATTCATGGTTTCGAGTTCCTTCAGTTAATCTTGAGACTTTTGGAGTTGTCCTTCAGCGCTTTATGAGCTGTCCTTTGGTTTGACCTTGTGTTCGGTTCTTGTTCTGTTTGTTTCGGTATGTTCCTTATTTTGGGGACGAAATTCCTTTAAGGAGGGTAGGTTGTGATGACCTGGTCATTTTCCTCCTTTTCCTTTTTCTTAAATTTTACAGATAAATTTTTTTCATTTAATTTTCTTTTCCGAGTTCTGTTTCTCGTCACTGGGTGTCGTCTCAAGTACTTGGAAATGGTTTCCGAGACTCTTTCGTTTGGATTGACAACTTTCTTTGAGGACCTAGTCATTTCTACATTTTCATTTTTTTGACACTATTCACTTTTTGTCTTTTTTTTCGGTTGTCACTTTGTTGGCACAACCTCACTTTTCGTGTTTAGTTTTGCTTCCACTTTTGTATGCACTCATGATACATGATTTCTTAGAAACATGTATTTTTACCTTCCTAGAAATGCATGCCATTAGTGCACTTTCTTCCTTAGGGATGTGGATGCACACTTTCTTTGGAAACTTCTTATTTTTTGGGTTACTTGTGTAATTAGTGAAAGTAATTATTCTTCGTCTTAGGGACCATTTTGTAATTTAATTTGGAAGATATTTTCAAAAAGGACCTTTTTGCAATTTTCAGAAAGTGTGACAAGTGTCACACTCTCATTGGTCCACTTGTTGACATTTGTGTAGAAACACTTTGATGCCTTGGATGATGACATGTGGAGGGTGGAGATTCACCCACTTGTTAGCCTAGGATAGGTGCACTTGTTGGCTTGGATGGTTGACAAGTGTAGGCTTGAGATTAAGCCTAGGAAGGAGCCATTGATTTGTGACAAATGTAGGCTCCAAATGTGGTCTTGCATGTGTGCGTTGACCAAGGTGTTAGTTCACCTAATGAGTGAAGGACTTCTAAATCCTCCACTCACATTTCATCTCCCTCACATTTTTCATATCCTTTATATTAGAACCCTAGCCTCCATGGATGAAGCTTAGAGCCTTAAGCTTTAACCTTGATTTTTGAGAGCCTTCCATTGATTTCCAAGCTTAACCTTGGGAATACTCTTTGTTCCCCTCATCTTCCTCTTCATAAGGGTTTACTATTTTATGCTTGCGAGCCTTGGATTCAAGAGTTACGATCCTCTTGTGAGGTTGGGGGTGTTATAATTTATTTTCCAAGTGGTTTTACTTACTTTTGTAAGAAATACAAGCTGTATGCATGTTTTATATCAATTTGAGAAATTAATGAGGTATTATAGCTTGCATATAACTCACTTTAGACTTGATATATGGCCTGACCTTGATTTGGTCTTTGTTATTGAATTATTTTGAGCAATTTGAATGAGTTTTCAAATCTAGAGATTTAATGAATTTAATTTGATTTAAATTCTAGTTAATTATGTTTTGCTTGTATTCCATTTTGAACTTTATATATGGTATGCCATGATTTAATCCTTGTTATATATTTATTTGGGATCATTTGAATAACTTTTGAAATCTAGAGATTTATTTAATTTTAAATTAATTAAATTCCACATGATGTTATCTTGCTCACTTTGTAAAATTGATGTGATATTTGCAATTACCATGGAATAGGCATTCACATATATTATTTTGAGAATTTTTGGACAACTTTGATTTCCAGAGAAATTAATTAAGGTTAATTAATTTCTACTTAGTGTTCTAATAGATTAGACATGTATGTCATGGGGCTTTTGTCTTTTTATCATCTATCATGACTTGTTACAACTTAACTTCATTAATGTAGTTAATGAACTAGTACCCTTACCTTAGAGTGGTTTAATTGTTCAATAGTTGTTAAACAAATAATTAAATCATTAATCTTATACTAGTGGTATATTTACAACATTGGTTCCATGAGCTTAATTAAGTTTCTAACTTGTTATTCATGATTTCCTTAATAAGTTTTTTCACGTGTATCAAATAGAGAATAATCGGATAAGTTTTGAGACTTATATTAAATCATCTCCTTTGTATGGAATTTGATCCACATGGTTGTATCTTGCATGGAATGAACTTGTAACTTGATATTAAACTTGTTCTTGACATAATCCTTGACATATCTTATTCTTGGAATATTCAGAATTGTCTCGTAGTTTTGAGAATCTAATTCTTTGAGTTGATTAAATTTCCTTTTTTATGCATCCATTGAGTTAAGTATACTTTGACATTGAACTCTAGTCAAAATTATGATTTGGTTGCTATATGATCACATGGTAGTATTCTTCGAATTGAGGTTATGAATTGACTTGTTGGTATGACATTTGATGTGTCATCATAGCTTGAATGCCTAGGGCATACCTCGTATGACTGGTTGTGCATGGTCCTTGGCTAAGTGCATTGAATATATATATTGTATCTTGATTTTCACGACTTGTTGATTTTGGAACTTGGGATATCAATCAAGAATTGACATGGCTAGGACTTGGTTTTAGTACGGGAGATAGAGAGCTTCCTACACTATAGTGCGCACTCGGGAAATGTACCCATGAGTTAGTAGCCCTAAAGTGATCCCAAGAGTATGGTTTTAATCCAGGCAATATCCGAGAATCCACATTGGTTGATTTCACTCTTTAAATTTCAAGTTGCTATTCTTTGAAGATTTAAAACTTTTCGTGTTATGTGAAATACGCCAATCTTGTTTCATTGCATAGGTTTTATGCTTCATCCGTGATTTCACTCCATAAATTTCAAGTGTTGTATTCCTTGAAAATTTAAGACTCTTTTCATGTTGTATGGAAGATTCCATCCTTGTTTAATTGCATAGATATTAAGTTTCAAGTGTTATCCCTTGAAGACTTAAGACCCTTTTCATGTCATTGATTTCAATCTTTAAATTTCCAAGTGTTTCATTCCTTGAAGATTTAAAATCCTTTCGTGTTATATGGAATGATCCAACTTGTTTAAATTACATCGACATCATGTTTTAACCTTGAATTCATTCTTTAAATTTCAAGTGTTGTATTTCTTGATTATTTAAATCTTGTCATGTTTCATAGAGTATTCCTACCTTATTTAATTGCATAGATATTATGCTTGCTTCTTGATATCATTTAGCACACTTGAAACTGTGCACTTGCTTCTTGTATATGGAATTCCATCTAGTACACTCGTGTATTGTATACTTGCCTTGTGTGTTTCCAATCTTGCTAGTATACATGCGATTTGTATACTTACCTCGTATGTTTTTATTTTCGTTTAGTACACTTGTAACCGGTATGCTTGTATGTCGTGTATCTTATTTTAATTGCATGAGTAGCTTAGGAAGATCCCTGAGTCTCACTTTGACATAGATGTTAGGTGGCATGTCCCTTTTGAATTGTTTCAAGTTAATGTAAAAATCTATAAAGAAATCGAGTCTATGCATACTCATTCTCTACGAGTAAACTTGTTTACTCAACCCGAAGTTACTGGGGGTTTTGTTCAGGTACGAACACTTGGTTCGTGATGTTCATCATTGCTTGGATGATTATAGACTTGAAGGTTTTAATTCTTGTAAAGGTTGGCTTTAAATGCACTTATTGCCCTTTATGTCAAAATGTGTATATTTGATTCCATTTATGTAATGTGTACATAAGTACACCTTTTGTATTGTATTTGGCATGTATGAGATGAGGCCGGAGGACAATGACATGTATCTTGTACTCTATGTAATTTTTGACTTCATGAAATTTTATAAAAATATTAAAAAATGTCAAGTTATTGTTTCACCATGTGTGCATCGGGTGTGGGAATTCAGTTTTCATTCTTTCATAGGGTCTCATTAATCATGTATGAAGTGTGGCCAATGGCCAAACGGTCATTTGAAACCATTTCATAATTTTGGATTTCAAAATTTCCATTTCAAGTTCATTTTCACCTTTTTGGCCGTCGGGGGGTCAAATTTTGACTTAGCCATTTTCGGGAGCCGCGAACCATTCCTGCGTGCTCAAAATCATTATTTATGTCTGCGTGTATGATCATTTTCATGAAAAACTCTTTCGTTGGTCAAATGAGCCTCATACGGACTCATTTCACACTTTTTTCGCATATTTTGGTTCAAGGGCATTTTGGGGATTTTCTTTGGGAAATAAATTCCGAATAGAAAATGTGATTTTAGAGGGAGTTTCTTCACAACATTTTTCTAAAAAATATCATCTTGGTCTCAAAAACCGCATTCCAAACTCATTTTTCTGTAATTACACTGTTTCTGCTGCATTTGTTCAATTCTGGTCAAGTTGAATCGGTTCAAGAAGGTTGAACCGGTTCAAGATGTCAATTTTGGTCCAGCATGGGCATACTACCTTTGTTGAACTGGTTCAATGAGGTTGAACCGGTTCAAGTCTTGCAGAACTGTTTTGCAAGTTCTGCTTTGGTTTTCTAACTTTGAATTGTTGACTTCTTCGTTTTAACTCCGAATTGGTCCGTTCTTGAGTCTAAACTGACCGTGTTGAAATAAGATTTCCAATTATATAAATTTCAGTTTTAGATTCTTCTCCTAGCTCGAGATATCCTTGTTTTAGTGAGAGGGTGTCAGATTTGGTTCGAACTGGGATATGGTTCATTTGGGATTTCTCTTCCTTTGGCCTTGGGACTTCATGTGAAGCTACTAAAGGATGTTTTTGGATATTTTTGATCTCATTTGACTTGTTGGAAGTCAAATTCCTTCCTCTTAGGGTAAAATGACCATTTTACCCTTGGTCCTTCTTTCAGTAGGGTTTTGATACCCTTATCTTCGTTTTGCTTCCATTGAGCCTCGAAACTCTTTGAAAGTCCATTCTTATGTCCTAGGGATAACGCACATCTCTAAGGACTTGTCTTTGTCTTGTTTCCACATCTTGGATCCGTTTCGGGTCATCACAGGACACACTGGGTTGAAAAATCCAACCGGATGGAATTTAAGGCCTTTCCGAGGCCGACAATAAAGCCTTCAATGGCTAAGGAAGAATCAAAGAAGAAAGAGGCCAAATGGAGGAGAGAAGGAGGAAAAGATAAAAAAGGAAAAGGGGCGGTAGCCAGCCAAGAGGGAGAGAAATATGATTTTCTTTCTCTCTCCCCTCCTTTATAGAATTTGAAAATATTGCCCGAACGGGCCCCACGTTGCCTCAAAAAGTGAAAATTGTTGAAATACTCTTAAAAGGATTAAGACTGTAAATAAAAAAGCTCCGACATGAAAAATGATGAACAACAAAAGAAAAGGCGTAAAAAACTGAGTCCCAAGCAAAAAGATATGCCCCGAACAAGATCGGCGCCTCCTAGGGTCAAAAACCCTAAAACAAGGGAAAATGACCGGAATGCATTTCTATGAGTATGCGACTCGACGAAATGTAAAAATGGATCCCATACAAGGATCCTGGCCCAAAATGGGACACTTAGCATTACCTTTCATTACTTGCACAACTAAAATATCTCAAAAGATAATCGCACAAATAACCCAAAAGAAAAATATCTTCCAAAAGATATTTTCTTAAAAACTCCTGAAACAAAATATCTTCAAAAGATATTTATGCAAAGACCCCCAACAAATTAGAATACTCTCAAAACTTAATTACACAATTCCCCCAAATAAAAAAAAAAATGTGCAAAATATGAATAATGCAAATAACAAATGAAAAAAGTGTCGGGAACTATTCCTGAGCACTCAACTCAACCCGAATGGACAAAACCCGAACACAGAAAAATAACGAAAAAAAAAATCAATAAAAATGGAAAAAGAAACGGGTCATTACACTGGTGGAGTATATAGAGGTTCAGTTAAAGGATAGTCCTGTTCGGTCGACTCACAAGTAAGTGCAGTTTCAGGTTGAGGGAGATGCAAAGTTGCAGCAATATAGTATGGCTAGAGACAGACCTAGGAGGGATATTAGGCCGCCTGAGAAGTATTGGTTTTCACATGCTGATCGGTTGTTTATGCACTTAGTGTGGCAGAGGATATTAATAAGTCGTGTACTTATCATGAGGCCATCACAGGTGGAGAGTCAGCACAGTAGTCTATTGCCATGAGTGTGGTGATTGAGTCTCTTCATAAGAACCAAACTTGGAAGCTAGTTAAGAAGCCTAAGGCCAGAAAATTGTGGCCTGTAAATGGGTCTTTAAGAAGAAGGAAGGAATTCCAGGTGTGGAAGATGCGAGGTACAAGGCACGCTTGGTGGCGAAGGGTTATACACAGAGGGAAGGGGTCGAATTCAATGAAGTGTTTTCTCCTGTGGTGAAACATAGCTCAATCCGGGTGTTACTTGCTATACTTGCTCTGTATGACTTGGAGCTTGAGCAATTTGATGTTAAGATTACTTTCTTGTATGGTGAGTTAGAAGAGCAGATTTGTATGCATCAGCCTGAGGGGTTTGAGTTTATGGGAAAGGAAGATCATGTTTACCTACTGAAGAAGTCCTTGTATGGGCTGAAGCAGTCTCCTAGAAAGTGGTACAAGCGATTTGACACCTTTATGGTTAGGAATGGCTACTGTAGGAGTAAGTTTGATAGTTATTTGTATCACAGGAAGCTACCAGATGGTTCGTTTTTGTACTTGTTGTTGTATATTGATGACATGTTGATAGCTTGTAAGAACATATTTGAAATCAACATGTTGAAGGCTCAGCTTAGTGCTGAATTTGAGATGAAGGATCTTGGTGCTGCAAAGGGGATATTAGGAATGGAAATTCACAGGTACAAAGAAGCGGGCAAATTATATTTATCATAGAAGAAATACATTGAGAAGGTGTTGGAACGCTTCGGTATGCAGGCATCAAAACCTGTGAATACTCCATTGGCTGCCCATTTTAGACTTTCAGCACAATTGTCACAACAGACCTAGGAGGAGGTGGAACACATGTCTCGTGTTCCTTATGCTAGTGCAGTTGGTAGCTTTATGTATGCTATGATGTGCACTAGACCAGACATTTCACATGCAGTTAATGTAGTGAGCATATAGATGGATATACCTGGGAAGGTCCATTGGCAGGCTGTGAAGTGGATATTGCGATACTTGTGAGGCATTGTAGATATTGGGTTAGTCTATGACAGAGGCAGTGACACGTATAGGTGTGTTGCTAGATATGTTGATTCGGATTATACTAGAGATCTTGAAAGGATGAGGTCCTTGACAAGTTATGTTTTCATTCTTTGCATGTGGGGTGTGATCAGTTGGAAGGCGACTTTGAGAGGCTTGGTTGGTGATTTGGGCGCTTGTAGCAGGATGATTTGACTGTGTTTTGCGACAGCCAAAGTGCCATACATTTGATTAAAAATCAGATGTTCCATGAGAGGACTAAACATATTGATGTCAGGTTTCACTTCATTAGAGATGTGGCTGCACAGGGTGCTATTGTAGTGAGGAAGATTGGGACAACAGAGAATCTGGCAGATATGATGACTAAGGTCATTCCTACACTCAAGTTTAGACATTGTCTGGACTTGATTGGTACATGCAGTTGTTAAGGCCCTTAGGGGCATATGGAGGCAACGAAAGGAGTAGTTGGATGGAATTTAAGCGAAGGTGGAGATTGTTGAAAATTGTGTCTCAAATTTCTATTCTAATTAGGATTTTATTTTAGAGTTGTATTCTATTAGGTAATTTCTTATTTGACAAGTCTTGGCCTCTAAGGAATTGTAATCCTTGTCCAACATGGAATTATGTTTGTAACTCTATAAATAGGTATATATGTTGTGGGTTGAGACTTAAGAGATTGAGGTAGAGAGACTCTGGAATTCGTACGAGAACAGAGTGAGTGGCTGAAATCTTGTAATCTCTAATTTTACACTTAGTAAAAACTTTCGCCGGATCCCGACCATGGACGTAGGCTGTTGCTGAACCACGTACAAATCTTTGTGTTCTTTGTGTGGTGTGTTTATTTTTCTGTTGTGATTCTTGATTCAACTATGGTTCGTTGCGTTTGTCATAACAATAATAATTATAATTTTTAATTTAATATTAAATAGTAAGTCAAAATTGGCATTTCACAACCCATTTAACGGGTCGGTCATAGGTTTGGGGGCATGTGTGGGGGTAAGTTGATAAGTTTTGTTAGTTCAGAGAGTTCTTAAATTTTACTGGGGATTTTATGCATGATTTTGAAAGTAGAGGGGAGGTTTTGTGATTTTAAAATGTATTATAAATAAAATAGTTAGAAAGAGAAGATAATTAGAAAAAAGAATTAGGAAAATAGTAGGGGGTTTTATGATTTTTCTTAGTATATGGGTGTTATATGACTGATTTTGAATAGCATATAGGTTTTTTTTTTTTTTTAAAAAAAAAATTCTTAAATTGATATTTGTGATACCCCCGGATTTCCGGATGCGGGTTGGCCAGGCCCACGCCCGATTACCCGAGGATATCAAAACAATTAGCAATAATCGAACACAGAATATAATGAAGATAAACATGAGTAAATAAAATTCGTTGGAAAGAAACTAAATGCAAATCCTTTATTGAAAACTTCAGAATAAATCTTATAAATAAGAACTAGTCTGTTACATCCAACTTCTCTAATTATAATACAACTCGGGAATCCATCTGGTGGACCCCTAATCAAAAGCCAATACTGGAAAGTGAACAACTAAAAAGAAGTCCACTGCTAAACCATGAAGAACCCCCTACATCGTCGGTAGAATGAGTAGTCATCTCTGCTCGGCACGAACAAGCTCTAAGACCTGGAACCGTCCGTTACCTGAAAAATAATAGTGGGTCAGGCCCACGAACAAGTTCTATCCTAACAACAATCCAAACAGAAACCCGATACGCAGATACATCCTAGACGTCTCAAACATATCTATATAGTCCGTAATAGATAAATACATATCCACACTACAGGACTCTTACCAACTATGCTGAGGGTCTCAACCTGAATAGAAGGTAACATGCAATACGCACCTGAGTGGGCATGACTACCTAAGCCTAACAGGGTATACCTCAACCAACATAGCTAGCTACGTATCCTACTGCATATACGCACCCTAACCGTCGACTATGAGACTCAAGCTCAAATCGCGGTACCATAATTTATATATATAAATTCCCATCCAAACCAATGTAGTGCCGCTCAACTGATTCGTTGCCATGACACGACATAAAATTAGGATTTATTGTTTTAATTAAACCCCTATCCATTCTAGGTGATACATGCACCCTAACCGTTGACTTTAAGACTAATGCTCTTGTCACGGTAACATAATGATATATTTAAAATCCATTCACATTCATCCATAAGAAATTCAGTAAGTCGTTCAGCTTATTCAACTGCACAGACTTAAGTATTTAGGGTGGATTCTGTTTTAATCATCCGAACCCTTATTCCAGTATAGGTAGGACTTTAGCAATTGGTGCTGTCCAAACCTAGTATGACACTGTCCCATACCGGTTCATACAATCCTCCATATCCATGTAAATTACCACATATATATAATAAGCAATTAATTTAAATCCAAAACCAAAGCCAAGTAATTGCAGCATCGTTTATACAATATTATAGCAATTTCAGTTCAAAACCCTAATCCAGTTGATTGCAGAATAATATATAAGATTTCATAATTGACATCCAAAGTAAGTAAATTACAACACCTAAATTAAAGTTTAGCAATTTACAGTCCAAACCAATATCCAAACCATTGTAAGAAACTGTTTAAAGTTTCAGTAATCTAAATCCAAACAGTTAACCATATAGTTGCAGGAGATGATTTAATAAATCAACAACTAACATCCAGAGCATACATAGACCACATCTAACACACCAATGACCCTATAATATATTTAAACCCATTTTATAAATATATTAAATCCCACTGGAATGCCTAAAAAAATAAGCTTAAGCATTTAAAACTTCATCCATCCACTAACCGTATACAATTGTACATAAGTGTTATACAGTTTGATCCGTTAATTTAGAATTAACCTTAAATCAATTTAGGGTCTTAATAACACCCAAAATTAACTATTTAATTCCCCCGTGAAGTCTCATTAAATTTCTAAAATTTAATCAAGCCATTTAGTTCCTTTCTCTATTAGTAGCGTACACCGTTGTATATTTTTACACTGCTTCATCCTTTATCTTAGAGACTTAAACCATACAACAATAAGTTTAATAACACTTAAAATTAACTACTTAGATCCTCTGTTAAGTCCCTACAGTTCATTAGCATCACTCAGAAGCTCAAATAGTGCTCAAAACACCAAACAGAGCCCTAGAAAACACTTTATGGACGTAAAACAAATTGGAGCCGGCTCTTGGAATGGAAGAGCCGGCTCTTCCCCTATTGGAGCCGGCTCCAATTCCCTAGGAGCCGGCTCTTGCTGAAGGGGAGCCGGCTCTTGACTTTCTAGAGCCGGCTCTCTCCCTCTTGAGAGCCGTCTGTCCGTTTGTGACTTCTGCGACCTTCTTCTTCAACGCCGGCCGCTTCCCACCCGTTCTATTTAGTTTTAGACTGTTCCCAAGGGTCCTAACTATGTCCAGTATAATCTCCATGGAGTGTTTACAACAGTTGAAATCAAAAACAAAAACTACAAGTTCCACAGACAAATCATGCTTAGGAAAAACAACTACTGTAATGAACTTTCAAAAACCCATCACCGAATTTATTCAAGGCAAAGGTAAGGTTAAATTGACATATAAAAACATGCTTAATTCAATTATTGATCCATTAGAACCCTAGAGTATATTTAGGTGCATAGAACACAGGCCAACGGGAAGGAGGAAGAAAAGAACTTGCCTTTACAGTTTTGGATTCAAAACCATGTCGCCGTCTCCTAAGCTTTCCGACGATGTCCGAGTACTGTCAACTCCACCCTCTACTGCTCAGCCTTCCCTTCCCCTAAGTTCAAACCCTAAACCGCAACCAAAACCCTCACCTAGGTTACTCTGTTTTCCTCAAACCCTCTCTCTGTTTGCACTCTACAACTCTCTGTATTTTCACTGTACGTGAATAGGGTTTGAAAATAGGGTTTGTGTTTATTTTTCCAAAAACCCTAAGAAAATATAATGATGTATTTATAGAGGTTTAAGGAAAACCTAAATAGAATTCTGAAATTCTGAAAGGAGTCGGAAAAACTCGTGAGAATAAAACAAAACCCTAAAACTATAATACATATTAAATTAGGATTGATAACACCAGTTTAATTATTAATAAATACTAACAATTAAACTAACCCTATATACAGATATACTCAAATATACATGTATATACTTCCATGGGTAATACTGTACCCATCCCCCTCTTATCCGAATAATCCATGAGACCCAAACGGTTGGTCCATCACTACTATCCAAACCCCAACGTCCATTAATCAATAAAACTTAAATTTACAAATAATTCAATTAACATTAATCCAAATAAAACATATATAAATACATATTCAATTTAAAACAATTTAAACATTAAACAAACAAAACACACATAACAACAATTAAAGCAATTAACAAAGTAAAACAATTACACACTTAAATAACTAGTCACATAAAAAAAAATGTAATAAAAGTAATTGAAATTCTAATTTTATCTAATTTTATTCTTTTTAAAATTAGGGGTATTACAATATTAAACTATGGAGGTCAATTTTGTCATTTCACATGTCGGTTAACAGTTCCGTCACATAATGGGGTAAAATGATCATTCTTGCTAGGTTTGGGGGTTATTAACCCTATTATTTTCCTTGTTGAAAAGAATAAGAAATTCTTCTCAACCGAGTCTAATGACCTCAGATAGGGTAAGAGAGCATATGAGAGAGATTGTTTTGGTCCTAAATATGGTTAAAAGCATTGAATGATTTCCAGACTCATTCCAAGAATAAGATTCAACTTGCAATTTTGATCCACTGAGAACAATATAAGAACAACCATGACATGTATCGCCAAAGGGGGGAAACAGTGATTTGAATTTCGCTATGTATAGATCAAAAATTTAGCAACTGGCAAGTACAGATGCTGAGTGATGCATTTTCCAATATTGTATGTTGTGGATAGACCATCAATGCGGGTGTACAGCTGAATTTGATATTTGACTAGCTAAGAATAGCCCAAAGAATTTGATTGAACAAAATAGACATGCATAGCACCAGATTTGTAACATCAATCATACTCCTGTAGCATAACAAACTTTTGGAAATTAGATTGTGTGTGTGCGTGAGAGAGAGAGAGGGTTTTTTATTTTATTTTATTTTTTTTTCTTTTAAATTAGAAAGTGGTAGTTAAACCAATATGGTTGTCTGTTTTATGAGATTAGTAAATTTGACTGTGTCAAACACCTATCCAGACACAATGGTTATGGAAGGAGAGAAAGCAAAACAAAAGCTTTAATATTTTTCCTAGACCAGAAGAGATTAGTTTTGCAGGGTCAAGGTTTCTTGTTTCTGAGCTAATCAGAATCTTTGATTTTGAAACCTGCCCTTTAATTGGGTGTCTCTTGTTTGTCCAATGAATAAAATTTAAAAAGCATGTTTATGGACAAAAGTGAAATCTTCTCAGGATTTTACTCAACAATTTGATGGTTTTGGAATTTAGGATTAAAGTGGGAGAGGGGGGATTGAAGTCGCGGAGGGGGAGAAGATGATTTGTTTTTCGTGTTGCATGTCCAAAGAGAAAATCACTAGAAAGTCATTGACAAAGAGCAGTCACAAAGACACAAAAACAAAATATTCACCTTCCTTCACCAACATCTCCTTTAAATCCGGTAAATGTTACTGCTTCAATGAAGCTGCAGCTTTAATTCAATTCGAATGCAAGAATATTTCATTTGTGTTCTTACAAATTTTCGACTCTTCTGCCCCTAGAATTAGTGTTGGAAACTAATTATGAATTTGTAGTTGCAGAGGCCTCACCTTCTTTTGTTGTGTTCCTTCATTCTTATCATTCAATTATCTGTTCTGAGGACCGATATTGCTGATGTTTTTCATGTGATCGAATTTCTTTTATAATGCTCAAGTATCTAACTAATAGAAAGCAATTTTATTAAGGGTTTTCCTTGCTTTGTTATATGTTCTTATATCATTACTATGACTTTTCATTACGGTCCTCTAAAAAATTTTCATTCAATTTTTTTTTCCATTTTTCCCAATAATTTAACAAGATAAATGGCAAATGTGGTATGACTTGTGTTTTACACAAATTGATGATCACTATATAAATTTTTTGAAATGTCTGATACATTGTAAAATAGTGTAACATATCAGAAATATTTGTTTGAATCACTGAAACAAACTTTTTCCTTTTTTCCACAAACTTGTTTTTCCCGGCACAAAAATGAACGTATTTCATTCTGCAGATAGCAGCAGGCGGAGATACATCACCGAAGAGATATCAAAAGTCGGAAAAGGGAATATTACTGCTCAGATTTTCACATTTGAGGATCTGTCTATAGCAACTAACAACTTCGACCCTGAGTGTTTATTGGGTGAAGGAGGCTTTGGGCGGGTTTACAAAGGCCACATTAAAAGCAAAAATCAAGTATTGAGTCTAAACAAGTTGATAAAAATGTTTGCTTTGAAGTTAATTCTTAAAAATATATTCATGCATGTTTTGTTCATTTCACTCAGGATGTTGCTGTTAAGCAACTTGACAGAAATGGGTACCAAGGAAACAGAGAATTCCTTGTGGAGGTTTTGATGTTGAGTCTTCTTCACCACCCTAACCTTGTCAATTTGGTCGGATACTGTTGCGATGGCGATCAGAGGATTTTAGTGTATGACTACTTACCCAATGGTTCCCTAGAGGATCACCTTCTTGGTAGGTCCAAAACTATGGGTTTTTTTTTTTTTTTCCCAACATTCATTTAAATTGAATATATGTATCAATTAGAAGTCTTGTAAATTCTTTGAGAGCTAATGAAGGAAAATGAACAATAGGAAAATGCTTGTTTGGATGGTTACTGCATGTCATTTGCAAGTTTAACTAATTAGATGAATTTTCCATAGTTTCAGGGTGTTTTGATTCCACTTTGACCCTGAAGCTTTCACTTTCCATGTTATTATTTGGATGATTAGAATTAGAGACTTGCCACAATTAATTAGGGATTACATAACAGTAATTTTTGAATTTGTATTTACTTTTGACATTTTGAATTTAACCAAGTCTTGTTTTTGCATGTTTAGAAGCTGTTCTAAACCATGCTGTGCTAAAACTCTGGTTTTTTTAGACTTGGATTCACAGAGGAAGCCTTTAGATTGGAATGCGAGGATGAAAATTGCTCAAGGAGCAGCGAAGGGACTCGAATACTTGCACGAAATGGCTAATCCACCAGTGATTTACCGTGATTTTAAAGCATCTAATATATTATTGGATGAAGACTTCAATCCAAAGCTCTCCGATTTTGGCCTTGCCAAGCTAGGTCCAACTGGTGACAAGACCCATGTTTCCACAAGAGTTATGGGAACCTATGGGTACTGTGCGCCAGAGTATGCATTGACAGGTCAGTTAACAACAATGTCAGATGTCTACAGTTTTGGAGTGGTGTTTTTGGAACTAATCACGGGAAGAAGAGTGATAGACAATTCAAGACCAACTGAAGAGCAGAATCTAATTACTTGGGTATGTTTGAAAAACTAATAGTTTCCATAAATTATCATACTTCAAATTGTTGTATGTATTCTGAAATCTGAAATTTTCAAGTTCATCAATGTTTAAAATTCATTGAAAGTCAACCATCTCTAAGTTCCAGTAAAAAAATATTTCCAAGATGGAACTGATGCTAGAATAGGAACATTAAAAAAATTGATAGATTGTTTCCAACTGAAAGCTTTCTGAAATTCCTGTCCTTTGGAGGTCCATTCTTCTGCACACAAACACAAACAAAATCTAATGATTATTTTTTTGAAATTTTGGCCAAGTGATTAGTGAATTTTTTTTTTTTTTTTTGAAGGCGCAACCTTTGTTCAAAGACAAAAAGAAGTTTCCATTAATGGCTGACCCATTGCTTGAAGGAAACTACCCCTTGAAGGGACTCTATCAAGCTCTTGCAGTGGCAGCAATGTGCCTTCAAGAGGAAGCTACTATTCGGCCTTTGATCAGTGACGTGGTAACTGCTCTCGAGTATCTGACTGTAGGCAACAGCAACGAAGAGGTTGCAGAGAACACGGTGAAATCAGCCTCTGCTGATAGAAAGATTACTGGAGAGATTGGAAATGTTGCATCAGATTGCGTTTGGGAAAGAGATTGAGAAAACTGCTAATGAACCATTTGGGACTGTATATTATATGTAAGCTGGGATGCATTGTGAAACCAGACCCGAAATCATTAAAGTCAAATTCTAATTCTTTTTCATGATATTTGCGACATTATTGTGGATGTACAGTTCAAACTGTAACATAATTCTGAAAAATAATCTACTTGGGAAGAGTTTTAGCGCCAGTTTGAGTGTTTGCGCCAATTTCTTTTCCTAATGATATTGTTGATATTGTTTACTGTCAAGGTGAGAGTGATGCATGGATACAAACCACTGTTGCTAGTGGTACTTCTCCCCTTCGGTTGAGATTCAAGTCCCCATAGTAGTACTAAAAATGGACATGTGAGTTTCTAGAAATAGTATAATAATAATAATAATAGTAATAATAAATTGCAACTAGAAAACTGGTGGCTTTCTTTGGCGATTTTGGTGACTCGATACCCTAGGGTTTGGGTGAGGTAGGAAACACACATCACGGCCATGGAGGAGGCCTCTTCCTTCTCCATTCAACAGCCGGGAGTCTCTCCATCCCTGATTACATCTCCTCCCTTAGGCTCATGGAAGGATCTGTTTGCTTCTTCAACAAACGAGTCCTTCTTGAACCATTCTTTTGATGATAAAAGTCAAACTAGGTTAGGGATTGAGATTACAGATGAGGACGTGCAAGAGGATATTGAGCACTGGCAATCACGCTGCAGGTTGGATATGTTATGGGCAAGAAGCTCTATTACCCGTTGTAGGTACACAAAATCTCGGAACAGGTGCTAGAACTCCAATCCAAAGATCTTTGTCTACGAACACTGAGTGAAGAGCTCTAATATTTATGATTTTTCGTCATTTTTTTTTTTTTTTTTTTAAATTTTGTAATTTTTTTAGGATATTTTTTTCTTTTCTCGTTTTGGGTGTCGAACATTGTGAGGTGCGTCAGATGTGTCAGATTGCCTTTTGGGATATTTCCTTCTTAAGTTCAAAATTTTTAAAAATGCATTGGTTATCATTGCGATATTTTTAAAATTTTCGAACCGAGGAGTCTTGAACTGGACCCGCAACCGATTTTATTGTGTAGAGAGATTATTTTCGGTACCATTGCATTTCATTGTAATTCTTTAGTGCATATTTGGGAGACTAAACGTTTAATTTCAATTGTGTGGTGTGTGTATATATAGAATGGTTATGTAATAAGACAAAATAGATTTTTGTTTACCTTGGTTGGGCCCCACGTGGACTTAAAGGCTTATTATTAGGATCACAAATGGCTGGTCTCTGCGTGGGTCTACATTCTCTCACTAAAACTCATTTTCGCTCTATAAACTTAAATTTTCAAGGCCATTTTCATCTTTTTTTTCTATTGGATTTGGACCTTGCCATAGAAAACAAAACTTACAAGCTCGACGAGGGCTTCGAATTGAGCGGAGTCGATCTTCAATTGGAGCACTTTGGGTTTTTGAATTCTTGGGCTGATTTGGGGCTTTTTTTTCTTTGAATTGAAGTGACTTCTTTGATTTTGGTAAATTTCTCCCATTTTATTTGAGTATAAGCATGCTTAACTTAATTATTTTGCTTATGTCTTTGAGGGTTTTGTGTTTAATTATTTTCTATATGACTAAATGACTTAAATTACTTGTTTCTTGGAATGATATGAAGAAGCATGCTAAATTAGTAATTTATTGTTGCATTTTATCTATATAAATTTCTGAAATTTTATGTTTCTCAAAGTATGAAATGTTTCTACTATATTCAATGAATTAGATTTGTATATAAGGGCATGTTGTGATTAATTTCAAATGATGAAAATTATATATATTGGCGTGATTGTATTAAGCATGATGCATTAATGCATTCCACTGGGAAATAAAATGGGAAAATGTTTTGAAAAACAAATAGAAATTACTTCGGGAAAAATGTTTTGAAAAGGGTTTGCGAAAACCCAGGAGGTGCTTAGTGGTTCGCGGCGTTAGTGTGGTCAAGAGGGGACTAGGGAGAGACCCTAGTGTGGTTGAGCTACCTAGGCCGAATACAACGTCTTGGAATTGCCTTGTGGTCGTGGATAGTTAGTCAGTCCTCCTCTCGTGACGCCTTGGAGTCGCCTTGGTGTCATCATTAGAACTAAGATCCACGCCTTCAAATTATGATCACATTTTTTTTTTTCAACTTTCTTTGTTGAATCTTAATTTATAGTATATTAACATTTAGAAAAATTATTTTTTTAAGAATTTGCTTATAATTTATTAAAAATTTGCAATAATTTTTTTTAATAGTATTTAATTAATTGGAAACTAATTCAAGATTACATGATTGGTTATAGGGGAACCCAAATTAACCCGACTTTATAACCCAGAATTTAAGTCCGAATTGCAAACCCGAGCTTAAAAGTTGAAGGATGGGTTAGGCTTGGGTTCACTAGTTAGGGGTGAAGGTGGGTTTAGGGTTGGGCTCAGGTTGAACATTTCATATATCGGGTTGGGCTCAAGCTATATCTCCAACTTGTCTGAGTTGTAGCCCTATTAGTCACACATTGTTGTATATGTCAGGTGTCATCATTAGAACTAAGATCCACGCGTAACTCGTCTCATCGGGCAAGAGCTGGTTGAGCCCGCATGGGGTATTACTAGTTGTGGGAGAGCCTGGGTTTGGCTTCAACCTAGTGGCCCATTAGCCCATTCTACCAAGGCCATAAGTGGCCAAGGACCTAAATTTCAATAATATGAGTATATATATATATATATATTGAACCTGGTGCTTGATTAGGTTTAAAGCTCATTACAACTTGCCGCCCGGTGGTTGGGTTGCTACTTGTTCGCGTTGTCTTTGGGAGCCCAATTTTGAGCTTGACACCTTTAACTTCTAATCTAGCATTCGTGACTTGAAAAAAAAAAAAAAAAAAAAAATTGTTTTCTTAAAAAAAAAAAAAAAATTAGAGTAGAAATCGACAATCTTTTGTTGAATAATTTTTTGATCGTCATCAGTCCTAGTATCATCATCTTGCTATGGTAGAACAATAGAATTGGCTTCTCTATGTTTCATCACCTTCTGGAAGAAGTATTTAGTACATTTGTTGATTATTGGACTACAACCAATCGCATTTGGCCTTTTGATGTATCTGGAGACATGAAATTTATTTTTAGAGAACTATAGAAGACAATTCTCTCCAAACTTTTTTTTTTTTTATTTGATTATTTAGAAAATAATTCCCAACGAAACAATTTTTTTTGTACAGTTTCAATTTTCAGAAAACATAAATTTGTTCTCACAAAATTGAACCAAGTATGCCAATTTTTTTCATTGACTTACCTTGCCAGAAAAGAAAAGAAAAAAAAGTAATTGCTTTGAAATTTGGTCATGTCACACCAATGACCCTGTAATGGCCTTGTCCACCAGCTCTATTAATTTGCTTCTTTCCTATAAATTTAACGGTTTATCTTCATCTTAATTGAATTCTGAGATAAAGATTAATTTGTTGGCATGTGCAAGTAAGAAGCTCGTGGAAGCAATCCAACCCATAGACTTGAAAGTCAGCACTGAGGCACACACAGACAAAGCCTAACAAGCAGTTAATCACAACTATATAATAGGAAAATCAATCACAAATGTCCTTTAAAACATTATTTCCAACAATTGATCCCTTGTCTCTTAACTTGTTATTGTTGTGGTTTTGTAGAGTCTGATCACGTGTCAATTACGTGAAGAATTTAAGAGGTTAAATTTGTTGATTAGGTTCAAGTATAGCGTTGACTTTGGCTACTCCCATAGTTCACTGCAATTAATTTGAAGCCAAACAATGTTCATATGGATGACAACACTTTGAGATATCAAGATTCCTTCTTGATGCTAACCAAAATGATAACAGAAGTCAAACTAGTTCTATTGGAATAAGAGGATCTGTTGGTTATATGCCTCCAAGTAATTACATTTCATGTTATGTTTCTCTTTTCACTCCTCTAATTGATTTATATTTACAATGTTTTCAAATAGCAAAATATGTAGAAAAAATACAAAGTACATGTGTAACTCCATTTTCTTGCCAAAAAAAAAAAATACATTATTTCTAATCAGAATGTTTGATAAATTATAATTAAAAGGTAAGACCGAAGGTACGATGAAAAAAAATAGTAATTTCTAAAACTAGGATTGAAGTTTGATGAAGTTAATAAACTTTAGGTTTGGGGGGGGGGAGGGAGTTAAGGTGTGTAACTTGTGATCACAGCACATTTTCTAACATAGTTATCATTTAATGTTTGTGCACCCTGGATGCTAGAATTTTATTTTTAAAAAAGTAACTCCTCCTGAACCTAAAACAATTCATATGGACTTCTCTGAAATTTGTTTACTTTATGCTAATGATAAATTATGTTATCTAATTTTATCTTAAAGAAATTTAATTTAACCAACTCCCTTACATTATGCAGAATGTAGAATACGGTATGAGAAGTGAGGCGTCAACATCTAGTGATGTATACAATTATTGTAACGATCCCCGGATCGCTAACCGGGTAATAACCAGACCCGTGAAGATCCAAGGGTAAAATGGTCTATATGAGCCGAACATGCATTAGAAGTCCAAATGAAGTTGTAATGGTCATTTCTAATCATTTTAGTTCATTTGTGAATGAAATAAACAACTCCGAACACTATTCGGTTCACTTAGGGTTACAAGGGTAAATTGATCTTTTGGACCATATGACTCATTGGGGACTTTATAACTGTCATCTAGGCCATATCTAGTCATTTAGATTCAATTGTAAACTAAAGAAAACAATGCGTAGATTTGATATCGCCCGCTTTAGGGCTAAACAAGGTAAATATGCCATTTCCAACCACTCTGCTCGTTTCCCAGCGAGGCCATAGTGATCTAAGCCTGCGAAATACCTTATACGACCCACACGAAGAGTTTCGGAACCATCGAAAAAGGTAATAAAAAAATAATGCCTGTTCCCTAATTGTGAGCGCTCGAGGCTTGTCCTCCGATTGCTCGAAGGACACCCTGAGCATCACTGCATGATAAGCGCCGAATATTGCATATTCAAGCGCCCTTAATTCCATTAGTTAAGCCCATTATTCGATCTTTGTATATAGATTATCTTCATTTTTGTGTTTTTGTGTTGTTGCAGGTTTAATTGCCAAAAAGAAATAAAAATAAGGTTTTAAGGGTTTTTGAAGAACAAGTTATATCGGGCCTAAATATCAAGTGGTTTTCAAGAAGAGATAGCCCAAATATGCAACTGCAAAAGAGAAGAAAAAAGCCAAGTATCATCACTTCGCGTCCGAACGTCAGCTCTCGCGTCCGGACGCCATTTAGTAGACCTCGCGTCCAAATGCCATGCTTCGCATCCGAACGCCAGCCTATGGGCCCCCATTTTGAATAAGTCAAAGTTTGTTCCCTTTTAAGTGGGACTTTGAATTTTGACGAGTTTGGTTGTTTTGAAACTCATTTTTTGGATTAAGAGGGGGCAAAAACTTAAATTTAATTAATTAGTTTTGGATTCTAAAAAGATATTGAGAGAGAGATGATTTTCCTTAAGGTTTTTCTATACTAGTTTTTGCAACAATGGGGCGGTAAGGAAAATCTTTCTCTTCTTCAATCATTGAAGTTGCTACTATGTCCATGAGGAACTAACTCCCTTCCTAGGGATTTGATGTAACCTAGACCAAGTAAATATGTTGTAATTGCTATTTCAATTTGGAAATTCATCTTGTATATATTTGATTTCATAAATTAGAAATTGTTTACATTGAATTGATGTGTTTTTACATTGAATTAATGTATGTGATTTTCATTTGAATATATAGTTATGTTAATATGTTTATCTTGTCTTAAAAATCATATTGGCACAATTATACACTTGATTTCTTATAGTGACAATGGGAATGAATTTATGAAATGATTATATCATGTAATTGAAAATTTATATAGATTATACTTAAGGAAGATGGATCATGCTACACCTTTAGATTAATATAGTTAAGTAGATGATTCATACTAACTGAAGATAATTTATGATAGATAATTGATTTTCATGTGCTGCAACATATAATTAAAGGACCTTGATAGGCCATGCCTAGGGAAGATGGTTTATACCACAACCTAGTTTAAGTGGATGAACTATGCCAACCAAAGATGTGTTATGCTTAGTCTTGAAATGTATGATCTTCTGGAAGATGTTATGGTTGTTTTATACTGTACACATTATTGTATATACAGAGTTGTTTATCCCCAAGTTGAGTGCAAGTTAGCATGTTTATGAGGTTTTGGTGAAGTCAATTCCCTAGCCTTCTCTCTACAAGTTTAATCCATTTTATTCATTTTATTTACTGCTTTTATTCAATTTTAATTCATAGTTTGAGTGACAAATCAATTAAACTATCATCTCTTTTATCAAACTAAAAAGTAATTTTACAATTTTGGTTGCCATAAACTAGTAATCATTGTGATTCAACAACCCCTTACTATAGCATTATTCTACATTGATATATGTGCTATTGTTATAAGTGGTAATTTTAAAGTGGTACGCATTTGTAGCCGTGAACTTTTGGCGCCGTTGTCGGGGATTGCATACGGTTTTGTAATCAAAGTTTAAAAATTGCTTTGTGTTTGATTGTATATATATTTTTATGTTTTTGATGTTTTCGTGTTACTAAAAACGAATGACTTTCCAGGTGAACTGATTGCAAAAATTTGAAGTCTTAAAGACTTTGGGTAAGTTTTTGAAGTTTCTAATATATTCATTGTTTGGCCCTTGTCGAGGCTATTACAACTTTCTGCTTTATCCAGAGCATAGGTCCTTGTCATGACCATTTCAATCTGTTTTCATTATTTTTGAATTAAGGAGAAAGGGATCAATGTATGTGGATGTATTAGTGAAGGATTGTTGTGATTGTTGTATTTAATAGTTGATGGTAAGTCGTAGGTCGTCGTCTGTACAACATCTTGAGGAACCAATTGATATTGTTTTACATGAAAGGACTCTTAGACAGCAAGGAAGGAACCTTAGGGATCCCGAAACTATAAGAGAACTTGAAATTGAAGTAGACAATATGGCTGATGCATAAGCCAATCTTGAAAATACTAATCTTGAAAATCCTAGAGTCGAAAATCCTATAGCTGAAAATAAAAATGTAGCCCAAATAACTCTTAGGGATCACTTTGTACCCTCTACATATACATCTCCATCATGCATTGTCATGCCAAATGTTAAGGCTCATCATTATGAGATCGAATCTACCACAATCCAAATGCTTCCAATCTATCATGGGTTTGATAATGAGGACCCTTACAAACATCTTGATGAGTTCTTGGATATCTGCTCTACCATCAAGATGAGGGACTTCCCCCAAGATGCACTTCATATGATTCTCTTCCCATTCTCTTTGAAAGATAGAGCAAAGTATTGGTTGAACTCTTTTGTTGTAAATTCCATCACTTCGTGGGTACAATTGCAACAAGAATTCCTTAAAAAGTACTATCCTGTGAGTAAGACCAATCAAATGCGTCGATCCATTCTTAGCTTTTCCCAAATTGATTGGGAACAATTTTATGAGATGTGGGAAATACTTCAGATTTTCTGAGGAAGTGTCCAAATTCCAAAGCGACAATTAGTGCAAGCCTTCTATGATGGATTAAGAGAACCACATAGACAATTAATTGAATCTTCGTTTGGGGGCATGTTTATGTCCAAAAATCCAGATGATGTATGGACTCTACTTGAGAATATAAGCAAAAATTCTATGCAACATAGTTCTCGTAGAGCTTCTACTTCAAATGTGGTTAAACCCTCAAATCCATGCCAACCATGGACTTTTAGGGAAGAATCTTCTCAAGTAGATGTCATAGCCCACAAAGTTTTTCAGCTTGTGGCACCACATCTCTCATTTTCTCAGAATTCTTCATCCGATGCTATATGTGCACATTGCACAAGCACTTTTCATAGTGCAACACACAGGAGCAATTTTCTGGAGGTATGCCAGAACAGGCCAATGTCATGTTCTCTCACCCTGGAAATAATCCTTATTCCAATACATATAATTCAGGTTAGAGAGATCATCCAAATTTCTCGTGGAGGCAACAAGCCCCACAAAGTTCATCATTTCAAGGTTATGGGCAATTAACTCAATCTAATTCTCAGTCCATGAACCAGCCATTTCAAGCTTCTTCAAGCTATCATCTTCCATCCTATAATGCGAGTTCTTCTAATCAAAATCATGCTCTTCCTCAATAGTCCCAATTGGATGAGCTAGTAAACTCCAATAAGTAGATAATGGCTGCCATTAGTGGTATGTAATCAACTGTGCAATTGGCTAGTACTCATTCTTAATCAATAGCCAACATTGAAACCCAACTGGGACAATTGGCTAATTCTATGAATCAGCTTCACAAGAGGGACATGGGGAAACTTCCAGCTCAACCTGTGGTGAACCCAAAAGGGCAATATATGATTGATGAAATCACTCCTCCAAGTGGATCAAATCTTGAGCAAGTTCAAGCAATCACTACACTTTGGAGTAGAAGAATTATGGACAATAAAGTCGATGAAAAAACTGAAACTCTTGCTCCCAAGAATTTAAGTTTTTCATCAAAAAATCTAAAAGTTAGTTCAGAAATTCCAAATCTGCCAATCCCAAATATTGAGACATCTTATGAGCCCAAGGCTTCTTTTCCTCAATGCCTCATAGAATCCACACACTTTGGGAAAAAGGGCGATAAAATTCAGAAGTAAAGATCAACATTCCCCTCCTTGATGCCATTAAGCAAATTTCACCATATGATAAATTTCTTAAAGATTTGTGTACTCAAAAATGCATTTCTAAGAGTAGTACTCCCAAGAAGGTGAGGTTAACTGAGCAAGCAAGTGCTATTATTCAACATAATACACCTCCAAAGTTTAAGGATCCTGGTGCCCCGACAATCTCGTGTGTCATTGGAGACAATGAGATAGAAAAGGCCCTCCATGACTTAAGATCAAGTGTAAATCTTATTCCTTACTCAGTATACTTGTAACTTAGCTTAGGAGAACTCAAATCCACTTCGGTTATCTTGCAACTTATAGGTAGATCCGTAAAATAACCTCGTGGTATCATTGAGAATGTACTCATCAAGGTGGACAACTTCTACTTCCCTATAGACTTCGTGGTTCTAGATACTGAACCAGTCCATAATCCAATAAAACAAATTCCTGTGATCCTTGGTCGACCTTTCTTAGCTACGGCCAATGCTTCCATTAATTACCGAACTGGGGTGATGGATATTTCTTTTGGAAATATGAAGGTGAAACTAAACATCTTTAATGCTTCTCAACATTCTCAGGAGGAATATGAGTCTTTCTCTCTTGACATCATTGATGAAATGGTCAAAGAATCTCTCCCATTTATTTTAAGTCAAGATCTTCTTGAAACTAGCCTGGCTCATTTTGACTTCGAAATTTACGATAGTGATCAATCCATTCGTGAAGTCAACTATTTGCTTGATGCCAATGCAATCTTGGACTTTCCCTCTTGGAAAGTGCCAAAGGAACATCTTCCATTAATTTCCAGCACTCCTCCCATCCCTTCGCTGAAATCTCCACCTCAACTTGAGTTAAAGCCACTCCCGGTTAATCTCAAGTATGTATTTCTTAGTGTAAACAAAACTCTTCCAGTCATTATTGCATCAGATCTTTCCAAAGACCAAGAAAATAGCCTTTTAGCAGTTCTACAAGAGCACAAAGAAGCTATTGGTTGGTTGGTGGCTGATTTAAAAGGAATTAACCCCTCCATTTGCATGCACCGCATTCTTTTGGAGGATGACGCGATAACTTCCCGAAAGGTGCAGCGCCGATTGAATCCTAACATGAAGGAGATTGTCATGAAAGAGGAAATCAAGCTATTAGATGCGGGGATCATCTACCTATCGTGTCTAATTTTACCACTCACAACAGAATGATTCTGTGTAGGATAGCTGCCACGACCCGAAAATTCTATGAAAATCCTCAATTTATACAAGTCCAAATACATCAAAATACACCCAAGATCATAAAAAAAAAATGCCCTCTTTTATACAAAGTCAATTTCCTCAAATACACCAAAAATCTCTATATAAAAAAAAATTAAATCTCGCAACGCCAACTCTTCAGCCTAAGCTCAAATCTAGCAATCCCCGTTCATCTTCGGTACCTGAAACTAAAGGGTGGTAAGACAAAAAGTCCCATTAGGAAAAACCATAACAAGAATTTCATGGAGGTTTAACAAAAACAGCTTCACAAGATAAACATAATCAAGTGAGTATAAAAAAATATATATGCATTTAATCAAAACATTTAATAAAATCCATTTGAAGCAAAACCACTCTAAGCCATTCAAGGTATAGAGAACCCTACACTAAAAAATAAATATTTCCTCACTGGATCATCAAGTCACCAAGCTTCCAACCTCCTCTGCAACCTCGGCTCCTCAATCCTTCCTCTAATTTTTTTTTCGTCTTTCTGTCTCTCAAACTCACTCTCTCAATCTTCTCTAATTTTTCTCATCTGTCTTTGTATTCACTCAGTGCACAACTCTTTCAATTTATAATGGCCTCCACCGATACAATACAACTGCCCACCCATCGCGTCTCCATCAGACAAACCCAAACAGACCACCCACGTGAACAATTCAAAGGCAAAAGCAAATTTGACCAAAAATCCAAGTGGGTCCCCACATCATCATTATATATTATCATTTCAATTTCCTTTTCTATCTTTTCCTTATCTTTTTCTTAACAAAGCAAAACGTACTCCATCAGAACCCACGTGAAGGAAACAAAACAAAGGAAACTTTGGCCAAAAAAATCTTCCATCGGGTCCCACCACCCGTCATTACTTACCTCTTTCTCTCACTCAAATCGGCTGGCAGCCCCTTTTAACAGACAATATACATATATAAAAATGTGAAAACAACAAACCAACCCATTCACCAACTCCTTTAAAATACATATATATATATATATATATAAATCAAACCAACCCATTAATATCATTTCCAGTGGGACCCGCAAATAAAACACATTTTACTGCATTTCTTCTCAATTCGGCAACCCACATTTCCTCCACCATCAGATTGCATTGCATACACACACACACACACACACACACACACACACACAGATATATATATATAAATGCAATATAAAACCAAAAAAATAAATATCTTTCAAGTGGGACCCGTCCACTATACCAATCTTTCTCCTCCATTTCGTCCACCAAACAGCCACCTGCTCCTACATAAAAATCATATATATGTAACAAAAACTATTTCCAACTTATTAAAGATATCAACAGGATAAATTTCTAAATTTAAAATCAATTATGTCAACTAAAAAATCATGGAATAATTATAATTTAAAATCCTAAAAATCCGGGTTATCACAATCTCCACCACTTAAAAAGAATTTTGTTCCCGAAATTCAGATACAATAGTCTTCGTGTACCCGAAAACACCAACAACCACAAAACCAATCCACAAATCCCTACCCCAGGCATGTTCGATACAGTGATATGTAGGATGTTGTGGTAGCTGCCGATGCTAGTCACCCACCCACACACTTCGTAACCGTTGTGGTAGTTAGTCGATGCATCACCCACCCACTAAAAAAACACAAACAATAACAAATTTGGGCTACCTGCCCAACCACACTAACCAACCATCCCAGTGGATACCGATGAACGCTATCCGCCCACACACACCGGGCTACGAGTGGTAGCTCACCAGTACTACACACTCGCCCACTCACACCCGTCTACATCATCACTACACTCACACTTCTGGCTGGGTACCGCTCTGATACCATTTTGTCACGCTCTGATACCATTTTGTCATGAGCCGAAAATTCTATGAAAATCCTCAATTTATACAAGTCCAAATATATCAAAATACACCCAGGATCATAAAAAAATACCCTCTTTTATACAAAGTCAATTTCCTCAAATACACAAAAATCTCCATATAAAAAAAAAATTTAAATCTCGCAACGCCAACTCTTCAGCCTAAGCCCGAATCTAGCAAACCCCGTTCATCTTCAGTACCTGAAACTGGAGGGTGGTGAGACAAAAAGTCCCAGTAGGAAAAACCATAACAAGAATTTCATGGAGGTGTAACAAAAACAACTTCACAAGATAAACATATTCAGATGAGTATAAACAAAATACATATGCATTTAATTAAAACATTTAATAAAATCCATTTGAAGCAAAACCACTCCAAGCCATTCAAGGTATAGAGAACCCTATACTGAAAAAAAAAATATTTCTTCACTGGATCATCAATTCCCCAAGCTTCCAACCTCCTCTGCAACCTCGGCTTCTCCATCCTTCCTCCAATTTTTTTTTCCTCTTTCTGTCTCTCAAAATCACTCTCTCAGTCTTCTCTAATTTTTCTCCTCTGTCTTTTTATTCACTCAGTGCACAACTCTTTCAATTTATACTGGCCTCCACTGACACAATACAACTGCTCACCCCTCACGCCTCCATCGGACAAAGCCACATAGACTACCCACGTGAACAATTTAAAGGCGAAATAAAATTTGACCAAAAATCCAAGTGGTGCCCACATCATCATTATACATTATCATTTCACTTTCCTTTTCTATCTTTTCCTTATCTTTTTCTTACCAAAGCACAACGTACTCCATCAGAACCCATGTGAAGGAACCAAAACAAAGGAAACTTTGGCCAAAAAAATCTTCCATTGTGTCCCACAACCCATCATTACTCATCTCTTTCTCTCACTCAAATCCGCTGGCAGCCCTTTTTAACAGACAATATATATGTATATAAATGTGAAAACAATAAGCCAAGCCATTCACCAACTCCTTCAGATTACATAAATATATATACATCAAACCAACCCTTTAATATCAATTCTAGTGGGACCCGCAAATAAAACACATTTTACTCCATTTTCTCTCAATTCGGCAGCCCACATTTCCTCTACCATCAGATTGAATTAAATACACATATTTATAAATGCAATATAAAACTAAAACAATAAATATCTTTCAAGTGGGACCCATCGTCTATACCAATCTTTCTCATCCATTTCGTCCACCAAACAATCACCTGCTCCTACATAAAAATCATATATATGCAAGAAAAACTACTTCCAACTAATTAAACATATCAATAGGATAAATCTCTAAATTTAAAATCAATTATGTCAACTAAAAAATCATGGAATAATTATAATTTAAAATCCTAAAAATCCGGGTTATCACAATCTCCACCACTTAAAAAGAATTTTGTCTCCGAAATTCATATCCAACAGTTTTCGTATACCCAAAAACACCAACAACCACAAAACCAATCCACAAATCCCTACCCCTGGTGATGTGAGATATAGTGATATAGAGGATGTTGTGGTAGCTACCAGTGCTAGTCACCCGCCCACACACTTCGTAACCGTTATGGTAGCTAGTCGATGCGTTACCACCTACTAAAAAAACACAAACAATAACAAATTTGGGCTACCTGCCCAACCACACTAACCAACCATCCCAGTGGATACCGATGAGCGCCATCCGCCCACACACACCCGGCTACGAGTGATAGCTCACCAATACTACACACTCGCCCACTCACACCCGTCTACATCATCACTACACTCACACTTCCGACTAGGTACCGCTCTGATACCATTTTGTCACGCTCTGATACCATTTTGTCATGACCTAAAAATTCTATGAAAATCCTCAATTTATACAAGTCCAAATACATCAAAATACACCCAGGATCATAAAAAAAAATGCCCTCTTTTATAAAAAGTCAATTTCCTTAAATACACAAAAAAATCTCCATATAAAAAAAAATTTAAATCTCACAACGCCAACTCTTCAGCCTAAGCCCGAATCTAACAATCCCTGTTCATCTTCGGTACCTGAAACTAGAGGGTGGTGAGACAAAAAGTCCAAGTAGGAAAAACCATAACAAGAATTTCATGGAGGTTTAACAAAAACAGCTTCACAAGATAAACATATTCAGGTGAGTATAAACAAAATACATATGCATTTAATCAAAACATTTAATAAAATCCATCTGAAGCAAAACCACTCCAAGCCATTCAAGGTATAGAGAACCCTACACTGAAAAATAAATATTTCCTCACTGGATCATCAAGTCACCAAGCTTCCAACCTCCTCTGCAACCTCGGCTCCTCAATCTTTCCTCCAATTTTTTTTTCCCTCTTTTTGTCTCTCAAACTCACTCTTTCAATCTTCTCCAATTTTTCTCATATGTCTTTGTATTCACTCAGTGCACAACTCTTTCAATTTATACTGGCCTCCACCGACACAATATGTAATGACCCGGTCATTTTTCTTCCTTTCTTTTTCTCAGATTTTTACGGATATATATATATATTTTTTCCGTTGTCTTTTCTTTTTTGTGTTCAGCTTTTCGTCGCTTGATGTCATCACGAGTGCTCTGGAATGATTTCCGAGACTCTTTTCCTTGGATTGACAACTTCCTTTGAGGATTGTGTCATTTCCACATTTTTTATTTTTCCGGACACTATTCACTTTTCGTCTTTTTCTCGTTTATCCTTTTTCCTTGCACAACCTCACTTTTTGTGTTCGGATTTAATTTCGATTTTGCATGCATCCACGATATTTAAGTTCCATGCCATATGTATTTTTACTTTCTTAGTAAAACATGCTTAGTGTTTACTTTTCTTGTAAAGGGTATGGATGCATAATTTTTTTTTGTAATATTCTTAACTTGTGGGGTTTTAGTGTAATTAAATAAAGTAATTATTTTTCGTCTTAGGGACCATTTTGTAATTTAATTTGGAAGATATTTTCAAAAAGAACCTTTTTGTAATTTTTGGAAAGTGTGATAAGTGTCACACTCCTATGGAACCACTTAGAAGTTTAATCTCTTGACACATGGAGAATGGAGATTCACCCACTTGTTAGCCTAGGATTGGAGCACTTGTTGGCTTAGATGGTTGACAAGTGTAGGCTTGAGATTAAGCCTAGGAAGGAACCTTGAATTTGTGACAAGTGTAGGTTCATAATTAAGTCTTGCAATTATTTTTGGGCCACTTTGGTATTATGGCTTTAAAGAAGGGTTTCTTGTGCAATTAACCAAACTTGTGTGTGTTGACCATGGTGTAAGATCACATAGTGAATGGAGGATTTCTATTTCCTCCACTCACACTTCATTTGATTGTTTCATTATCTTCCTCACCAAAAACCCTAGCCACCATTAAAGAAACTTAATGCTTAGTCTTTGACCTTGATTTTTGAGAACCTTCCATTGATTTCCAAGCTTAACCTTGGGAATAATTTCTGTTCCCCTCATCATCCTCTACATAACCCTTGAAGAGTTTGCCATTTTGTATTGACTTGCCTTGGATTCAAGAGGAACAATCCTCTTGTGAGGTAGGGGGTGTTATAGTTTATTTTCCAAGTCATTTTGATTGCTTTTATAATAGAATACAAGTGATATGCATGTTTTAATGTTAATTTGAGAAATTAATGATTGTTGTAACTTGCATATAATTCACTTTTGACTTGGTATGTGGCATAACCTTCACTTGATCCTTGTTATATAATTAATTAGAGCCATTTGAATGAGTTTTCAAACCCAGAGATTTAAATGAATTTAATTTGATTTAAATTCTATTTAATTGTACCTTACTTGTTTTCCATTTTTGACTTGATATATGGCATGTCCATGACTTAGTTCTTGTCATATATTTATTTGGGATCAATTGAACAACTTTGAAAAATTAGAGATTTAATTAATTTAAATTAATTAAAATCTACATGATGATGCCTTGCTCATTTTGCTCTTTTGATTTAATATATTGTGATACCCCCGAATTTCCGAATGCGGGTTGGCCAGGCCCACGCCCGAATACCCAAGGATATCAAAACAAATTGATAATAAACGAACACAGAGTACAAAAGAATAAAGAAGAATAAATAAAATGCTGATAAGAAACTAAAATGATAATCTAATAATAAACCTTATAATATATTTACATTAATTAATAAACTCTTCTGATACAACTGATCTTCCAAAATACAACTCGGGAATCCATACTGTGTGGACCCCTAGAAAATCCAAACTAAACAAATGACAGTAATCTAAAACAGGAAACTGAATCATAAAGGAACTCCTATGTAGCATCGGAAGAATGAAGTAGACCGATCCCCGCTCAGCACGAGCAACCTCTACTCGTGACGAACACCTGAAAAATAATGGTGGGTCAGGCCCACAAACAAGTTCTACTCTACTACAGTCCAAGCAGAGATCTGATACACGTATACATCCTAGTCAATCCAACAGTAACTAGTAGTCCGTATATATATATATACACACTAAAGGAACCTCACTAGACTATAGGGTTGTCTCAACCTGAATAGTAGGCAACATGCAAAACGCACATATAGTGGGTATGAGTACCTAGACCTACCAGGGTACACAACTACACTATATCTAGCTACACATCCCTGGCGATATACGCGCCCTAACCATTGATCCTGAGACTCAAGCTCATATCATGGCACCATACTTATATATATAAAATCTAGTAACCATCTTATCCAGTATAAATTAATCCTCCATAAGTCATTCAACTTGTTCAGCTGACCTGACTTGAATATAAATATGACTTAACATTTTAGTTAATCCATTCCCATATATAATAAATTAATCCTCCATAAGTCATTCAACTTGTTTAGCTGACCTGACTTAAATATAAGTAGGACTTAACATTTTAGTTAATCCATTCCCTTATATAAATTAGGTAGGACTTAACTGATAAGTTAATCCATCCCTAGAATGCCACCGTCCCATACCGGTGCATTAAACCACACAATCCAACAATTGATGTAACAATTAAGGAAATACATCAAACATTCCATAAATAACTATGATAAATATGATATCAAGTTATCACATAATAGGAATGACTTATTATTTCTTTAAACTTCCTATATCATATGTGCTACACAAACTGAATCTTATACATGATGATATTTTATTATACCGTTAAATAAGGATTCTCTATATCCAATTCATCCTACACATTTAATCTCAATTGCTAAAATATTTTAAAAGATTAAATCCATTCGTTTGTTTAAAACATTCAAATAGCAAGCATCATTATAATTGAGTCTATTTAAATTTATTAAAACCCAAACCTAGTCCCTATTTAATGTTCAGGAATCCTAGGCATGTTTCTACGTTCCATCATTCCACAGATATGAAAAATACATAATTTAAACATGTAAAAATTTACATAAGAAATCAAATCAAAATCATGCATTTTATCAATTCATAACACAAGAACAGATATGAACCAATTTCATAAAACCTATGTTCTAACCCAATTAAACATGCATAATTATTTAATTTTATATGTTTAATAAATCCTGAAATTTCCTAGGCATGTACAGAAACACGAATCAAAGAGAAAAAGATAGAAGAAGAACTTGCCTTAAACTTTCGGATCGAAAGTTAAAACTTCTTCTTCCTTGATATTCTCTCTACAGGGTTTTTCTCCTCATTCCTTCCTTTTCCTCCTTCCCTCTCTAACACTATCTCTCTAGTATATATCACGTGAATATTTCTAACCCCCTTTTACAACCTATAGTTATATATTTATAGGCTAAATAAAATAACCCTAACCCTTTTCCCAATCCAAGTCAACTAAAAAAAAAAAAAAAATGAAAATAAAAATATTAAAAAGGTAAGCAAAATATGTTAAATATATAATTTATGTATATGTTTATTAAATAAATAAATTATACACATTCCATTATTTATTAATGGATTATCCAATAATATTTAAGTTACCATAATATTATAAAGTAACTTAAAACATAACACGTATCAAATCTATGTATATTTTTATTATTTAAATAAACATATACATCAGATTAAATATTACTACCCAAATTACCATAAAAGTAATTAATAAATTACTTTCTCTTATATATATATATATATTAAAAAGGTAAGTAAAATATGTTACGTATATAATTTATGTATATGTTTATTAAATAAATAAATTATACACATTCCATTATTTATTAATGGATTATCCAATAATACTTAAGTTACCATAATATTATAAAGTAACTTAAAATATAACACGTATCAAATCTATGTATATTTTTATTATTTAAATATAAAACATATACATCAGATTAAATATTGCTACCCAAGTTACCATAAAAATAATTAATAAATTACTTTCCTTTTTATATATGTATATAATATATATCTATATATATACATACATTATCCATGGGTAATAATCCATACACATCCAACCTCCTATCCAAGTAGTCCATGGGACCCAATTGGTTTGCCCATTACTACTAACCATAACTATAAAAGAAAAATAAAATAAAATAATAAAAGAAAAGAAAACATTTAATTTACAATTAATCAAAACACCATTTAAGCACATAATCTAATTAAACAATTAACACATAGACAAATACAAATAATACATAGACACATAATCAAATAATCAACTAATACCTAATTCAATTAAACACATAAGCAATTAGTCAAATAATTAATTAAATAATTAAAAAATACAATTAAAACAAATAAATAAATACCGAGACTATCCTTTTAAAATTAGGGGTATTACATATATGCAATGAGCATGTTATGTTGTTTAACATATATTAATTTGAGGTTATTTGAGATAGATTTGAAATTTAGAGACTTTCCATGATTAGGTTAAAAATCTCTTAAAATGTAGTATTCTAATTACCTTGTGAGCAAACTACTAACTTGATGTATAATCGGTACTTGTGGCCTTTTAAAATGGTAATTGGACTTAACATGATATAGAATATCATTGATTTGCAAAGCTTGTTTAAATGTATCTTGTGTAGGTATATAGCTTGTTAGAATATTACAACTGTTTACCTTGGAAGCTAGTTACTAAATTGAAGCTCATTTAGTACTTGTGGCTTAGGATAGTAATATGACTCAATTGTTGTAAAATATTCTTACTTTGTATATAAATTGCATATTGAGGACATGATTTGTCATATGCTATTTAAACTTGAATTCTAGGACATGAATTGTGTGGATTGAACCTTACTTGTGCAAGGAATATGGTAACTTGCGTTTGATTTTGTGTAAGTTTTGAACTTATTGATTTTGGAAAGCTTGTAAGGACATAAATTATGTGATGGCTAGGGTTTAGCTTTAGTACGGAGACAAGGGTCTTCTAAGTCATAAGTGCGCCCTAGTGACAGAGGGCCGTTCCTACACGCCAAATTGATGTAGTGAATGTGAGGTTCAAGAAAAGCCTTTTGGGTCAAGTTTAAATTTATAAAAATCACTACCAACACTACTACTAAAGTAACAAGAGTGAGTAGGGATCGTCCCAAGGGATTATACGTGTTGGAATTTAACTTCAACTCTAATGTATCACAAGATTGCAAAGAGAGAGATTGGTTTGATTAAACTAAGGTGCAATGAAATTAAAATGCAAGTAAAGCAAACCAGTTAGAGATAAGGATTTAAGAGATATGAAGAGAGGTCTTAGGGTGTTGAAATCACCACTAAGCTCATGTAATTAACCACTTGCTTTCCATTAATGGGGAATATATTGTTGTGAACAAAATGCGACTACCAATTGCAATATTAAGTATAGACCATCTAATTTATGTATGAATTGTCTACCTAAACTAAGTGTAGCACAACCCATCAATTTTAAGCATGACCCATCTAAGTAACAACAATTGTAGCACACATCAATCTAGAGAATCATGGAATTTGCAATATTAAGCATGGACCATCTAATTTATATATGAATTGTCTACCTAAACTAAGTGTAGCACAACCCATCAATTTTAAGCATGACCCATCTAAGTAGCAACAATTGTAGTAGATATCAATCTAAAGAATCATGGAATTTGCAATAATAAGCCATGGAATATCTAAGCAAGCATAGATTGTCTATTTACCTACAAGCATGAATTAAATTGTAGAATAACCAATCAATCATAAGTATAAACCATGAAAGTAATTGATAAACCCATTCAATGAAATCCCATGCTTAGCCATCACTAGATTTTCAATCAACCACACATAAACATGCAATTAATATAGAAAAATTAGTGTAGAGATTAATTCCCAAATAATCACACATAAGACAACATGTAATCAAATAAAGAATCAATAGAAAGAATTAATCCATATGAATCATGTAAGAAATAATTCCTAATTTAATCACACATAGACATGTAAATAAACTAGAGAATTAATAGGAAGAATTAAACCATAGAAATCATAGAAATTTACCAAGATTCATGAAATTCACAAGGCTAGAGCACTGATCACAACAATATATATATAAATCCCCAAAAATAGAAATACAAGGGTTTAGATTACACAAGACTAAGGGCTCATCCAAGCCCTAAGTGTAGATCTAGCCAATCATGGAGGAGGTGGATGTGGTCATGGAATCGAGCTCTAAATATGGCTCCATCTTCTTCTTCCTCTTCTTCTTCTTCGAAGCTCTAGAGATGGAGAGAAAGAGAGAGGTCTAGAGATGGATCTTTAGATGTGCCTCCACTTCCCCCCTTTTCTTTTAACCTTAATCTCTAACTTTGCTAGAGAGAGAAATAAAAAATACAATGTAAAAATAAAATGATAATAATCTCCTTTACAAATGGGTTACTTCCCTTTATATAGAAGGTCCTTTTTTTAGTCACTAAGTCAGGAATATAGCCCTAAAAATATCTAATCCCGTACTATGTGATAAGTGGACTTTTGGGTGCGCACGGAATAAGACAGCTCGCTGCCAGCAATGTTCGATCGATCCAACTTTCAGCAAAAGTTCGATCAATCCAACTTTGATTTTCGATCGATCCAACTTTGATCGATCTCACTTTTCTGATCGATCTCACGATCGATCTCACTTGGCAGCTTTTCAGCATCAGCCTTTTTTTACTCAAAATTAGCCTCCTTTTGCTCCAGATTCTCACCAAGACTTAGTTTGACTCCAAAAAGGCCTTTAGAAACCATTTTTAGCCCATTTTAACATTATTGACCTGAAATAGACAAAAAACACAAATAAGTACTAAAACGGGTAAATAAGATAGATAAATGTCCTAGAATACTCAAGCTTAAGGGGTTTAAAAGTGTACTTTTCAGCACTCATCACACCCCCAAACTTAAATATTGCTAGTCCCTAGCAATGAACTATGAAGTAAAGAAATGAAATGAATAACTAAACAACTATAACTAGAAAGCAATAAATGGATAACGCCACTTTCGTAGGGAGCACGATTGCACTTAGCACATGCAACAAGCCTTTTAAACCCCTAGGTTACCCCTAGTGGACGAGTGAAGTCTCGTGAGGGTTTCCAGAAATGATACCCACAAACATTAAGCTCATTCTCACAAAAGAGACACCGATATTGCAAACAAGCATTAGGAGAAAACTACCTCAAGTATGCAATTTTTCAAATATTTCTAAGCAATCTCCCAAAATCTCAATATCAAGCAAGCAAGTATGGTCCTCCATACATCAAGAAAATGTTCATGCAAATCAAAATAACTCTAGAATCCTTTTGAGTGGACCGGCATCAAATATGTTGCTATCTAAGCCAACTAAAGAATTAATCACATCCTTACCCTCAAACTAGCACACAAATCTAGTGCCGATCATCAAGACAAAAAGTGAACATTTTATTAAAGCTTCATTCATCTAGGTGCGCTAATTCTTTTCACTTAAATTTTTATTTTATTTTTATTTTATTTATTTATTTTTTTTAGGATCAAAGATGAAAGCATGGTGCAATGTGTTGATCTATTAAGCTTTCTAGCAATCCATGAGATCGAGCGTTAGGTCAATGACTCCCAAACCAGACGGCTTTAGGGCACTAGGTGTTCAAACACCCCTACGGACTTACAAGCTCAAATCAACTAAGCTACAAATCAAGACAACTTTCATCTAATCATTTCCCACTTCTCACCTTTTTAGAAGAAGTCCTCACTTTTTTTTACCTTTTTTTTTTTTTTTGAATCATTAACCTAGAGTTTGGGCCCTCTACCTTTTGGCACGAGAAATTCAGTGCTTGATGAGGCTAGAATCCCGGCTACTTAGTGAAAAGGGGTTGTTATCCACCTTTATCAAGAATGAAAACTTTCAATGCACTACTAGTTCAATTGGGATATAACCAATTCAATAATCAACAAAGCATGTACCCCACAAATGAATGTTAGTGTGCGCCTGTGCTAGTGTAGAATCCTAAAATGAATCTCAAAACAATCACAAAATCAAGATGATGTGGACCACAAGTGCAAGCAAGATATCAATCTTTCAAAAAATTTACTCCTAAATGGCATCCATAAGGCATACAAGGAGTATTGGACTCTCAAGTCAAGGTATTTTTAAAATCTAAGCAATATAGTTCTCAAAAGATCAAAATCATCGTTAACATGGATCTCAAATCTCAATCATACATTTAAGTCTCAAACTTAAGTAGAATGCAACAAAGCCACCTTACCCCCAAACTTAAACCGCGCATTGTCCTCAATGTGTAGTGAGAACAATGGAAAAAATGAAGTGTATACCGTGGTGGTGTAGACATAAAGCCCGATCATGATCCAATTCGAAAGACGTCTCCCCTAAACTTGGAATCAACAACCTATTTGAATAATCCACACTAGCAAACTCACATCAAATATCAAATGGGATAAGAATAATCAAGCATTCTAAGGCAATATAGCATAAGATGCAAGAGAGATATGAGATCAAGCCTAAAATAAATCATAAAGTATGCACGGCTACACATAAAGGCACATTGATGAATTTTTTTTTTTTTAATATTTTTCATTTAATGAAAGTAAGTTTATACAAAATGCAAGAAAATCGAAGAGTAAAATGCATGAACAAAATATAAAAAGAAAAATAAAGATGGTAAAATGTAATAAAAGAATATGTACAATGCAAGAAATGAAAAAGAATACGTACAATGCAAATATATACAAAATTTTCTTACTTTTTGTTTTTCATTTTTTCTTTATGATATAACAAGTATGTACACACACACAAAAATAAAACAAATAAACATGCAAGAAATGAAAATGCAAGGAAATAAGGGATGCAAAAAAATTATTTTATTTATTTATTTATTTTTTTAAGAAACTATGCACAATGAAACAAAATGCAAGAAAAATAAAGAAATAAAAATGAAAATGAACATGTATGAAACAAGAGATAAAAGGCACAATGTGTCATGTGGGTGTTAAGTTTAACGTCTCTAGCAAGACGGAATGCTACATTGAAAAACCCTTTTTTTTTTTTTTCGAAATTAAAAATTAAGAAAAATTAAAAATTGAAGTTAAACAAAATATTTTTGGATTTTTTTTTAGAAATAAGATAAAAGGAAATAAAATAAAATAAAAGAAAAGAAAAATATTTTTGGGATTATTTTTAATTTTTATTTATTTATTATTTTTTTTAAAATTTTTTTAAATAAAAATAAATCTTGAAAGTAAAAATGAAAATAAAATAAAAATCTTTTTGGAGTTTTCGAAAATAAAATAAAATAAACAAAAATATTTTTGTATTTTTAACAAATTTTAAAACTTTTTTTTTTATTTTTTATTTTTTATAAGAGAAAAGAGAGTAAATAAAATAAAAGAAATAACAAAAGTCAAAGAAGATGAAAAATAAAATAAAATAAAAATAGAAAAAGGAAAAAAGTCAAAAAGTCAAAGGGGCAAAGCTATGATCGATCTATGCTCGCACGATGGGATAGAGAGTATGAAATTTGTAGTGCTTTGAAATTTTTTTTAAGTATGGAATCTCAAGATCGATCCGATAATGAAGTTGGATCGATCGAAGAACTTTAAATCGATCTAGGAATGTTTTCGATCGATCTGACAGAGAGCAGAAATATGCAGGTTGATGTAGGCTCAAAATTTTTCTAAGTGTTGAAACTACAGATGCATCGAACTTGATGATTGGATCGATCGAAGGTCTTCTGATCGATCTAACTGAGAGTTGAGATCTGAAGATTTTCTTGGATCGATGAGACAGAGAGTGATTTGGATGCAGGTTTGCTGCAGGAATGAAGTTTGATCGATCAAACTCTCATTTGAGATCGATCGAACTTATGCAAAATGCTTAATTTTCAACATGAAAGTGTAGAAAACCCTATGCTAAGCCCCAATGATGGTAACAAAAATAGAGCTTAAAAAATAGATAGAAGAATGTACACAAAAATGAAAAATAAAAGTAAATAATAAAAAGAAATGAGAGAGGAATAGAGTTGAAAACTCTATGAATACTAGTGTTTAAGGTCTCTAGCAAGACGTTGGGTCAACTCACTAATCAAAAGAATCAAAAACCGGATATGAAACATTCTTATTGACTCTCTTTTCACTTTTCTCATTTAATGTCCCACTTATGACAATAAAATTATCCTCCAAAAGAATGACTTGAAAAGAAATAAAAGAGATGATATTGTTCCTTTCATCCACGGTCTTGAAAACAAAATCAATCACGGTTAGGCTTGCCTCAATTTTGTGCTCTTGAAGTGTATTAAAAGAATCACTTCCTTTGTGAATTGGCAAGTCAATGTCTTTCAAAGACTCATTTGGAATATCAAGGAACACCTTCTCTTCATCCCTCTTCTCTTTCTTAAAAATAACCATCTCCTCACCTTCCAAGTTAGCTAAGGAGTCCATTAGAGAGTTTATTTCATTTTTGGAGCTTTCAAGGTCAACAACACAATTTTTATACATTTCAGAAAGGCATGTCTCAAGAAGATCATTGGAGATAATAAAAGGAAGGCCCTCTTCTACAAGTTCCTCATCCTTCTCTCCTACCTCAAGTGTGGTCAACATCTCCTCACTCTCTAAAGTAGCAATGTCCGAGATAAAATCATAATCAAAACAAGGAAAGTCCTCATTAATCATGTTATGCTCTATTGGATTAGCTACTAACTCACTTGCCATTTCCTCCTCTATACAAGATAGATTGCTAGGCATTAGCTCACTTGTTTCATCCTCTTCTATACAAGATAGAGTGCTAGGCATTAGTTCACTTGTTTCATCCTCTTCACTCTCATCATCCTCATCTATATACATTGAAGTTCTTGCCATTTTTTCATTTGCCTCTTCCTCCTCCTCTTAACGAGAAAGAGTACTTGCAATTTGCTTAACTTGAGCTTCAAGATTGGCTAAAGTTTGAGAATGAGAATTAATAAGTGGAGTTTGTGAAATATGCACATCAAGTAAAGCTAACAGTTTTTCTTCAAATCTGGGTGAGTACCTAGAAGGTGGTGGAGTTGGTTTATCATAAAATGGTGGGGGAGGGTAATAGTCATTAGAAGGATTAAATGAGTGATCAAGTCCATAATAAGATGATACATGAAATGAATTGGACTTAATCTCATAAGGATTAAAATATGATGGAGGAGCATAAGGTGAAGGGATATAATTTTCCCCCAAACTTGGATCAAACAATTCCTTCATTCACAATTAAAACCCAAATGCAACAAATAATGGCCTCAACAAGGGTCTATGCTTGGACAAAGATAAAGAAATATAATAAGCCTCAACAAGGGCTATCACAAGCATGCAAAGAAGTAAAACAGTTAAAATACAAGAGTTCCAAGAATTGCTCACAACGGTCCTTAAGCAACTTCAAATTTTAATATTAGCTTTAAGCTCCAATTATTGCTTCAAGTTCCAAAGTTTGCCTTCCTTGTAGTCAAGTACCTAATTAAACAAATAATAATGAAAACAAGAGAAAAGAATATACAATGGAAAATAAAATAAAAATAGAAGCAATCAAATGAACACTATTGTCTACTTTAATTCCAACAAAACCGTTAATCCCCGGCAACGGTGCCAAAATTTGACAGAGGGCCGTTCCTACACGCCAAATTGATGTAGTGAATGTGCGGTTCAAGAAAAGTCTTTTGGGTCAAGTTTAAATTTATAAAAACCACTACCAACACTACTACTAAAGTAGCAAGAGTGAGTAGGGATCGTCCCAAGGGATTATACGTGTTGAAATTTAACTTTAACTCTAATGTATCACAAGATTGCAAAGAGAGAAATTGGTTTAATTAAACTAAGGTGCAATGAAATTAAAATGCAAGTAAAGTAAACTAGTTAGAGATAGGGATTTAAGAGATATGAAGAGAGGTCTTAGGGTGTTGGAATCACCATTAAGCTCATATAATTAACCACTTGCTTTCCATTAATGGGGAATGCATTGTTGTGAACAAAATGCGATTACTAATTGCAATATTAAGCATGGACCATCTAATTTATGTATGAATTGTCTACCTAAACTGAGTGTAGCATAACCCATCAATTTTAAGCATGACCCATCTAAGTAGCAACAATTGTAGCACACATCAATCTAGAGAATCATGGAATTTGCAATATTAAGCATGGACCATCTTAATTATGTATGAATTGTCTACCTAAACTAAGTATAGCACAACCCATCAATTTTAAGCATGACCCATCTAAGTAGCAACAATTGTATCACCCATCAATCTTGAGAATCATGGAATTTGCAATAATAAGCCATGGAATATCTAAGCAAGCATAGATTGTCTACCTACCTACAAGTATGAATTAAATTGTAGAACAACCCATCAAGCATAAGTATAAACCATCAAATTAATTGACAAACCTATTCAATGAAACCCCATGCTTAGCCATCACTAGATTTTTAGTCAACCACACATAGACATGCAATTAATATAGAAAAACTAGTGTAGAGATTAATTCCCAAATAATCACATATAAGACAACATGTAATCAAATAGAGAATCAATAGAAAGAATTAATCCATATGAATCATATAAGAAATAATTCCTAATTTAATCACACATAGACATATAAATAAACTAGAGAATTAATAGGAAGAATTAAACCATAGAAATCATAGAAATATACCAAGATTCATGAAATTCACAAGGCTAGAGCACTAATCACAACAATATATATATAAATCCTCAAAAATAGAAATACAAGGGTTTAGATTACACAAGACTTAGGGCTCATCTAAGCCCTAAGTGTAGATCTAGCCAATCATGGAGGAGGTGGATGTGGTTATAGAATCAAGCTCCAAATATGGCTCCATCTTCTTCTTCCTCTTCTTCATCTTCTTCTTTGAAGCTCTAGAGATGGAGAGAGAGAGAGTGGTTTAGAGATGGATCTTGAGATGTGCTTCCACTTCCCCCTTTTCTTCTAACCCTAATCTCCAACTTTGCTAGAGAGAGAAATAAAAAATACAATGTAAAAATAAAATGATAATAATCTCCTTTACAAATGGGTTACTTCTCTTTATATAAAAGGTCCTTTTCTTAGTCACTAAGTCAGGAATATAGCCCCAAAAATATCTAATCCCGTACTATGTGATAGGTGGACTTTTGGGCGCGCACGGAATAAGACAATTCGCTGCCAGCAATGTTCGATCGATCCAACTTTGATTTTTGATCGATCCAACTTTCAGTAAAAGTTTGATCGATCCAACTTTGATTTTCGATTGATCCAACTTTGATCGATCTCACTTTTCTGATTGATCTCACGATCGATCTCAGTTGGCAGCTTTTCAGCATCAGCCTCTTTTGCTCAAAATCAGCCTTCTTTTGCTCCGGATTCTCACCAAGACTTAGTTTGACTCCAAAAAGGCCTTAAGAAACCATTTTTAGCCCATTTTAATATTATTGACCTGAAGTAGACAAAAACACAAATAAGTACTAAAACGGGTAAATAAGATAGATAAATGTCCTAGAATACTCAAGCTTAAGGGGTTTAAAAGTGTACTTTTCAGTGCTCATCAACTAGGTAGTACCTTGTGGGTCGTAATTACCCGAAAATAGTTGCTTGTTCTAGCCACCACATGTCCTAGTATTTCCACTGTGTGTTTTTGCATTTAATTTCAAGTTATTAATCATGGATTACTTGTAGCTTGAGAATTGATGCTTACTTTGGGTATTTGAATTCTATTTAGTATACTTGAACTTGTATACTTGCTCTGTGAGTTTAGATTGCATTTAGTATACTTATGCCATGTACACTTGTCTTATGTGTATCTTGTTTGGCTTAGTATACTTGTGTTTGTGTACTTGATTTATGAGTTTTTCTATATTAAATGTATACTTGAGTAGGAATGCTTAGACATTACATAACTTGTTTTAATATGGTTTAGTATACTTGAGAATGTATGCTTAGATGTCGTATAACATGTTTTGACATTGTTTAGTATACTTGAGTATGTATATTTGTATGCCGTAGTTCATTTCAATTGCATGAGTAGCTTAGGATGCTCCATGAGTCTAACCTTTGACATAGACATTAGGTGGCATGACCCTCTTGAATTGTTTCATGTTAACGTAAAAATCTATAAGAAGTCGAGTCATGTATGCTCATTCTCTACGAGTAAACTTGTTTACTCACTCCGGGGGGCTATTTCAGGTACAAAGACTTGGTTCGTGATGTTCTTCATTGCTTGGATAATTGTAGATTTGAAGGTCTTAGTTCTTGTAAAGGTTGGCTTGAAATGCCACTTATAGCCTTATATGTCAAAATGTGTATATTTGATTCCATATATGTAATGTGCACATGAGTACACTCTTTACAATGTATTTGACATGTATGAGATGAGGCCGGAGGCCAATGACATGTAATCTGTATCCTATGTAAATTTTGACTTCATGGAATATTATGAAAATATTAAAAAATATTGAGTTATTGCTTCACCATGTTTGCATCGGGTGTAGGAATTCCATTTTGATTCTTCCATAGGGTCTCACTAATCATGTATGAAGTGTGGCCAAGGGCAAAAAGGTATTTTGAAACCATTTTATAATTTTGAATTCCGAGTTTTCATTCCAAGTTCTACTTTTGTCATTTTGGCTATTGGGGGGTTGAAATTTGCATCGGCGATATTTTTAAGCCATGGATCATTGTAGCACATCCTACTAGGTAATTTACGTTTGTGTGCATGGTCGTTTTCAGGCAAAACCTCATCCTTTGTGATTTGAGCCTTCTAGGGACTCATTTTGCGTTTTTATTGCATAATCTGATCTAGGGACATTCTTAACTTTTTAATGCAGTTTTATTTTCTATTTTCAACATGGTTGAATAGAAAACGTGATTTTAGGGGGGGTTTCTTCTTTGTATTTTTCCAGAAAATATCATCTTGGTATTAGCAATCGCTTACGAAATTTAATTTTTAGTTTTTCATTTAGCAGCTTTTTGGACCTTCATGACCAGATTTCATGGAGGGGAATTTTGGGCATCTTACAGTGAGTTTTTTTCGATTCCTATCATGTTATCACCTAGAAAACTCAATTTTGAGCAGGGTTTATTCTTTGTGTTTTTCCAAAAAATGTCATCTTGACCCTCAAAAATCCAACTTTTGACAAAAAAACCCCTGCTGCCAGGTTTCCTTGCTGACCCTTCGGTTTTTTTTGCTTCGTAACCTATTAGAAGGGGTCTCCTAAATGGTTAGATGTGCTTGGGCAGTGTTGTGGTCATAATTTTTGGCCTCCAAACCAGTTAGGAAGGTGTGGTAACTGGTTAGATATTCCAGGGTTGGCTCCTTTTCACCTTTTTGCCCATTCTTCTTCCATTAGCCATATCTTCTTCATTCGGACTCCGAATCAAGCGATTCTTGAGTCTAAGTTCATTAATTTTTCATTGTCATTGCAATGGTGTACTCGGTATCACCCACTTTCATGTTATGAATGACTATTTTTCCCCTAGGTTCATTCTTTTCTGTTTTTGAAACGCCGTTTCCGCATTTGTTTCCTTTGGGTTCCGTAACCTCATTGAGGATCACATTGGTGTCTTAGGGACATGTTGTGTCTCTTGAGACCATTGTTTTATCTTTTCTTCCGCATTCTAGATCCAGTTCGGGTCATCATAGGACACACTGGATTGAAATGTCCAGAGTCATCACACAATACAACTGCCCACCCCTCACGCCTCAATATGACAAACCCAAACAGACCACCCACGTAAACAATTCAAAGGCAAAAGCAAATTTGACCAAAAATCCAAGTAGGTCCCCACATCATCATTATGCATTATCATTTCAATTTCCTTTTCTATCTTTTCCTTATCTTTTTCTTACCAAAGCACAATGTACTCCATCAGAACCCACGTGAAGGAACCAAAACAAAGGAAACTTTAGCCAAAAAAATCTTCCATTGGGTCCCACCACCCATCATTACTTATCTCTTTCTCTCACTCAAATTGGCTGGCAGCCCCTTTCAACAAACAATATATATATATAAATGTGAAAACAATAAACCAACCCATTCACCAACTCCTTCAAATTACATAAATATATATATATATATATAAATGTGTATATATATAAATCAAACCAACCCATTAATATCATTTCCAATGGGACCTGCAAATAAAACACATTTTACTCCATTTCCTCTCAATTCGGGAACCCACATTTCGTCCACCATCAGATTGCATTGCATACATATATATAAAAATATATATATATATAAATGCAATATAAAACCAAAACAATAAATATCTTTCAAGTGGGACCTGTCCACTATACCAATCTTTTTCCTCCATTTCGTCCACTAAGCAGCCACCTGCTCCTACATAAAAATCATATATATGCAACAAAAACTACTTCCAACTTATTAAACATATCAACAGGATAAATCTCTAAATTTAAAATCAATTATGTCAACTAAAAAATTATGGAATAATTATAATTTAAAATCCTAAAAATCCGGGTTATCACAATCTCCACCACTTAAAAAGAATTTTGTCCCCAAAATTCAGATCCAACAGTCTTTGTATACCCGAAAACACCAATAACCACAAAACCAATCGACAAATCCCTGCCCCAGGCGATGTGAGATATACTGATATGTAGGATGTTGTGGTAGCTGCTAGTGCTAGTCACCCGCCCACACACTTCGTAACCGTTGTGGTAGCTAGTTGAAGCGTCACCCACCCACTAAAAAACATGCAAACAATAATAAATCTGGGCTACCTGCCCAACCACACTAACCAACCATCCCAGTGGATGCCGATGAACGCCATCCGCCCACACACACCCGGCTACGAGTGGTAGCTCACCAGTACTACACACTCACCCACTCACACTCGTCTACGTCATCACTACACTCACACTTCCGGCTGGGTACCGCTCTGATACCATTTTGTCACGACCCAAAAATTCTATGAAAATCCTCAAGTTATACAAGCCCAAATACATCAAAATACACTCAGGATCATAAAAAAAAAATGCCCTCTTTTATACAAAGTCAATTTCCTCAAATACACAAAAAATCTCCATATAAAAAAAATTTTAAATCTCATAACGCCAACTCTTCAACCTAAGCCCGAAACTAGCAATCCCCGTTCATCTTCGGTACCTGAAACTGGAGGGTGGTGAGACAAAAAGTCCCAGTAGGAAAAACCATAACAAGAATTTCATGGAGGTTTAACAAAAACAGCTTCACAAGATAAAAATATTCAAGTGAGTATAAACAAAATACATATGCATTTAATCAAAACATTTAATAAAATCCATTTGAAGCAAAACCACTCCAAGCCATTTAAGGTATAGAGAACCCTACACTGAAAAATAAATATTTCCTCACTGGATCATCAAGTCACCAAGCTTCCAACCTCCTCTGCAACCTCGGCTCCTCAATCCTTCCTCCAATTTTTTTTTTTTTTTTCATCTTTCTATCTCTCAAACTCACTTTCTCAATCTTCTCTATTTTTTCTCCTCTGTCTTTGTATTCACTCAGTGCACAACTCTTTCAATTTATAATAGCCTCCACCGACATAATACAACTGCTCACCCTTCACGCCTCCATTGGACAAACCCAAACAGACCACCCACGTGAACAATTCAAAGGCCAAATAAAATTTGACCAAAAATCCAAGTGGGTCCCCACATCATCATTATATCATTTCACTTTCCTTTTCTATCTTTTCCTTATCTTTTTCTTACCAAAGCACAACATACTCCATCAGAACCCATGTGAAGGAACCACGTGATGGGTTTTGGGTGCATATCATGCTTGTGTTGCCATGCTCTATGTTTTTAGTTGCTTCTCGATAGCATGTTTTGATTGATAACATGTTTACGTACTTATATGGACGTATGTTTAGAAGTTTACTTTAACTGCTTTAGCATGTTGTATGTGCTTGTTTGTTTGAGTACATTGTATATGCCTGTTTACATTAGCGTATTGTATGTGCTTGTTTGCCTTAGCATACCGTATTTGCTTGTTGGCTTTAGTGCATTGTATATGCTTAGCTATCGTAGCTTATTATTTTGCACTTGTCTGCTTAGTATATTGGATATGCTTATTTGCTTTAGCATGTTATATGAGCTTGTTCATCTTAGCATGATTGTATTATGCATACATTGACATACCTTATGTGATTTTACCACTTATTTAAGTATGTACTTTGTTGTTATGTTGTTTGGTAGTTGTTTACCTTTATGTCTTGTTTAGGCATTGTGGGTTGTCCCAGTTTGGTTGGTAGAGATTGATGCTAGGGCATTGTCTCTTGGAGTACATTGTATCCCTTAGATGCATTCTTGTTTTGCGGAGTTTCTTCCTTGGGTAGGAGAGATTCATTTTTGTAAGGGACCCACGACAGAGACCTTCTTGTTTGTTTTGTTGGCTTGGGTGTTTCATGATTTTAGTCTGACGGTTGATGCAAATAAGGCTCATGTGAGCGTCGAATCACAGTCCTTGTCTAGTGGAATGAGACGTGGGCCAGGGAGGAACCGTTATGATACCCCCAGATTTTCGGATGCGGGTTGGCCAAGCCCATGCCCGATTACTCAAGGATATCAAACCAATTGGCAATAAACGAACACAGAATATAGTTAAGAAAACAGGAATAAATAAATTGCTGAAAAGAAACTAGAATGATAAACCAAAACTGAAAACCTCAGAATAACATTTTTATAAAGAAAGTAATAATCTGATACAACCAACTTTTCCTATTCTAATACAACTCGGGAATCCATCTGGTGGACCCCTAATAGAACCAACACTGAGAAATGAACCACCAGAAAGGAATCTAACGCTAAACCATACAGGAGCCGCCTATGTCGTCGGTAGAATGAGTAGTCGTCTCTGCTTAGCACGAACAAGCTCTAAGACCTGATACCGTCCGTTACCTGAAAAATAATAGTGGGCCAGGCCCACGAACAAGTTCTATCCCAACTATAATCCAAACAGAGATCTGATACGCAGATACATCCTAGATGTCTCAACCATATCTATATAGTCCGTAAATAGATATATACATATAACCACACTACAGGACTCTCACTAGGCTATGCTGAGGGTCTCAACCTGAATAGAAGGCAACAGGCAAAAACACACCTGAGTGGGCATAACTACCTAAGCCTAACAGGGTATACCTCATCCAGCATAGCTAGCTACGCATCCTACTGCATATACACTCCCTAACCGTCGACTATGAGACTAAAGCTCAGATCGCGATACCATAGTTTATATATCTAAATTCCCATCCAAACCAATGTAGTGCCGCTCAACAGTTCATTGCCATAACATGACATAAAATTAGGATTTAAATGTTTTAATTGAATTCCTATCCTTTCTACTAACAGAAAATATAAATAACCATCCGTTATATCGTTCAACTGTTTTAGCTGACAGGACATGCATCCATGTAGGATTTAACTATTTTAGTTAATCCATTCCGTATGTATGAGTGGGTTGGAATTAGCAATTTGATCTAGTCCATCCCTCTGTATGTCACTGTCCCATACCGGTATATACATGCAAATGATCCGTAAATGATGCAACAATTTATGCAGTACATCAAACATATCCATATATTCCAAATAGACAATAAACATAATTTAAATAGTTCATCATCTATAATCCAGAATCCATTCACGTAACTAACAAGACAAGGTTTAATAGTTCATCAAGTTAATTATCCAGCATCCATCCAAGTAATTGACAGAAAATATATATAATTAATTCTTCAATTAATTCTAGGCCAACACCCAATTAGATTGACAGAACCTAATACTAGTTCAGCAATCTAAGTCCAAACCCTAATCCAAATAATTGTAGTGTAATGCTTAATATTACAGCAATTAAAATTACAACCTTAAATTCATGCATTTCAGAAAAGAATTTAGTACTTCAACCATTAATATCCAATTATGCACAGACCAAACTTGTTAATTAAATAATTCTAGTGAGCAACCAAATCAAGATTTAAAAATATAAACATATTCCGTTAAATAGCTAAAATTACATTAGGCAATTGAACTCCTTCCATCCGTGAACCACTTGTACCGTGGTATACTTTTCTACGGTTAAATCCATCAATACTAAGACATTAATTTATTTAATGTGGCTCTAGTATAGCCTAATATCATTTTTAGAGTCCATGCTACAATCCATTAAACTTTTAAAACAAAATTTAGCAATTTAGTCCTTCCTATCCGTTAGCAGCGTAGAAAGTTTAATAATTTCATACTGGTTGTCCCATTGACTTAGAGGTCAACTTTAATCAATTTAAGGTCTTAATAACACCCAAAATTAACTTCCTAATTCCTCTGTGAAATCCCAGAACCATCAGAACAGTTCCCATGCTCAAACAATAACCATAGTTCGTTAAAAAAAATATCAGAATGTGAAATTTAAAGAGAGCCTGCTCCAAAAAATTTTGGAGCAGGCTCAAAGTGCTTGGAGCCACCTCTAAAACACTTTCGAGCCGCCTCCAAAAAGGGGGGAGCTGGCTCTAAACTTCCTGGAGCCGGCTCTCTCCTCCTTTGAGCCCACTGTTCCGCTTCCTTCTTCGTTTTCGATGATCTGCTTCGACCCCGGCCACTTCCACTCCTTCTGTTTGTTTTCAAAACTTTTCCTAAGAGTCGTAAGTATGTCCAGAAAGATCCCACCCCTTACTTAAGTCAGTTTACTTTAAATAAAAACCTTAGAACATTTATCGATTAACCATGCTTAGGAAGAACAAACACTGTAACCAAACCACACTTGCATGAACTGTAACAAAGTTAATTCACGCATACAAAATAATTGATTTAACATATAATAAGCATGTAAGGTTCAATTTAATAATAAGTTTAGAAACCCTAGAGATTATCTAAGAATGCACAGAACACAGGCCAACGGGAGAGAGAAAGAACAGAACTTGCCTTTACAGTTTTGGATTTAAGACTCTGTTGCCGTCTTTCTAAGTTTTTCTAGAGTTCCAATTCACTGTTCAATCTCCTATTGGTCCATCTTCCCTTCTCCTACGTCTGTCCTTCAAGCCACGGCCAACCCTCACCAAAGTTTGCTTTATTTGTTTCCCACAACCTCTCTCTGTTTTCTTTCAACAACTCTGAATGTAAATAGGATCTGTGTTCGCTAAAACCCTAAGGTGACATACTGTTCTATATATATATAGACTTAGTTAAAACCCTATTCCCTATAGGATTAAAGACAGAGCCCTAATCTAAATCCTAGTCGGCCCATAAACAAAACCTACGTTTAAAATCTATGTCGGCTACACTTAGGTGACGTCCAAAAACTCACGTAACTTATAATAATTTAAACCCAATAATAAAAATTAACGCAACCAATTCCACTAATTACCAATAAGTCCATTCAGTCAAGTAACAATATAATTTACACAAACAATTCAAATAATTACAAATAGGTCCAATTATTCAAGTAATAAAAATAAAAATTCAATTAGTTTAAATATCACCCAAAAATAGGAAACCATCCAAACACGTAACCACGTAAGCACCTAAAAATAATAAAATAAATAACGAAAACAATAAAATAAACTGTAAAATTCCAATTATATCCCTTTTAAATCTAAGGGTATTATATTCTTCCCTCCTAACAAATGGAATTCCGTCCTCGGAATTCACGAAACTCTGAATTATTTTTGTTAAAATTCATTTCCAGTCCATTGTGAATGCTGCCTCTACGTATGAGCTCTATTGAATTCCAAATCCTCCAAGAAAACTTATGAGTCCCATATCAAGGAAACATAAAAGTTATTCAACACATAAGTTGTATTTAGCAACTCTGTATCCTTACCAAAATTGTTTATACAGGGTACAGATCCATATTCCTCTAAGTTACATAGCATAAACGTGTAAAACTTCTATGCATCGCATCCTAACGTCTTAAAACATGAATCGATAGGCTACCGCCTAAATGGAGCAACACCCTCCATGAAAATCAATGCAATATATAAAAACTGGCCTTCCTCAGGAACACACCTTGCTTCCGATATAGAAAACATCCCCAAATCAACTATTTCCCACTCCCATTATGATTTAGGTAGTGGCAAAAATCTCCAATGATCTTCGGTTATCCATCGTTCACCGTTCTAACAAGTGTTACTCATATAAACAGTTATATACATGTCTTTTCCCAGACTTGATCCCTAGAACTGACAGTTGATGTCTTTATGTTCTGATAAGCGCCGAATATTGTATATTCAAGCGCCCTAAATTGCATTAGTTAAGTCCATCATTTGATTATTTAAGTAGATTATCTTCATTTGTGTGTATGTATATATTTTCAGGTCCATTTGCCAAAAAAGGAGCAAAATCAAGGCTTTGTGGAGTTTTGGCCATCAAAAGGCACAAGGCTGAATTTCTGGCAGCAGTGGATCCTGAACTTTTCTCGCCATTTTAACCTTGAAAACTTGAGAACTGGACTTCCATCATAACATGACATATTTAGAGCTCTGAATCAGCTTTCCAAATATTCAAGTGGTTTGTCATTCGGAGTTCGGAGCAGAGAGTTATGATCTTCTTATCATAGGTGCTCAGAACTGCCTGGCAGCAATGAATTTCTGCCTTGCTCTTCAATTTCAACCAACCAGACTTGAGAATTGGATCTCCACCAAAACATAAAGTTTTTAGAGCTATGAATTAGCTTCCCAAATATTCAAACGGTTCATCATTCAGAGTTTGGAACATAAAGTTATGGCCATTTTACCAAAGTAGGTCCGGGCGGAGCAAGGCAAGAATGGAGCATTCTGCTCCAATTTCGAGTGCTCGAGCCCTTATTTCGAGTGCTCGAAATTAGGGCAGAATTGCATCTGGAAATGGCCCATTTTCAGCCACTTGCATCTTGGGTTCCTCAATTCTAATTTCCCTCTTTAATGGTTGGTTGGAGATGTTGGTTGGTGGGGGTTTTTAGAGGCTTATCTTTAGAAGATAAGAGAGGGAGGCCACACATATCATTAAGCTGGATTTTAGGAAGATAGAGGGGAGAGAAGAGAGCAAGGAAGAGGGGGTTCTTGGAGCAAAAAGAAGGGAGCTCGAAAATAGAAGGAGGATCCATGCTTCTTCCTCCATCTAGGGCCACCATGGGTAACTAAACCCTCTTCTAGGGAGGTGATGAAACTCCTTCTTGTAAGCATGTCTTGTTTTTTATTTACATTTGGGGATGTAATGTATATATATGACCTCTCCATGAACTAGAGCTTTATTTGATGTGAAGAGCTTTAATGTCTATTAATGATCATTTTGAGTTTAAGATCTTGTCTTAAGATTGTTTCCTCTTATGATTATTTAGCTTCCATTTTCATAGTGACAATGAAGATGAGTTTATGAAAATGTTTTTATTGGCATGATGCTTGGGAAATTTGATAGTCTATAGCTTAGGGTTCTCTTTTGATAGATTATTCTTGATTCCTAATGTCATGTGCTTCTACTATGTGATTAAGGGCTTGATAACTCTATGCTTAGTGAGTATGTCTAAGGTTGCAACCTAGTTTGGGTAACCAAAACATGCAATACTTTGATAAGTTATTCTTGCCTATTGATTTCATAAAAAATTCTTGAAGGTAATGTAGCAATTTTATGTTGCATTTCATGGTTATATGTATATATTATTCCCCAAGTAAATCATGTATTAACATGCTTATGGATAGGTAGTGGATTCACTTCCCTAGTCCTCTCTACCTAGATCTCCTTCCCTTACATTTCTTGTATTCTTATTTTATGCATCTTTACATTCCTAGCTTTAGTGACAAACCAAACAAACATTCTATACCCCTTCATCATCCTAAGAATGACTCTAGACGCTTAAGTTGCCATAGACTAGCGCAGTCCCAGTGGTTCGACTTACCCGACCAATAGCCCTATTTTACAGTGATTCGTGCTATTGCGAAGGTTGATGTTTAATTGACCAACTGATCAATTTTTGGCGCCGTTGCCGGGGACTGCAAACGGTTTAGCGACCAAAGTTCTAGGGTTAATTTTAGTTTGATTGTGAATATTGTGTCTTGTGAATACTCCTTGTGTATTTTTGATCATCTTCGTGTTTGTGAGATTCTAGGGACTCGAAACTCGCCGTGGGAACGCTAGCAAATTGTAAGTCTAGAGGCCCCCAGGTAAGTCTCGTGACTTCTAGTTTCACATTGTGAATATTGTGTATGTGTTTAATTTAGCTTGTGAAGCCCTTGTCGAGGCTATTTTTGTTTTACTATATTGCAAAGCATCGGTCCTTGTCGTGGCCATTTATTTCCTATCTTGTTGATAATTGAGGAGAAAGGGATCATTGTATGTGGAGTTGATGATAAAGAATTGTTGTGTTGATTATGTTGTGTGTTGTTGATGTTTAAGTCCTAGATGGAGGGTAGTTATCTTCCAACTCAATTCTACACACCACATGAGTTTTGTGCATTTTGCTCTAGTCATACACATCATACAAGAGAATGTCTTCCAACGAGACAATTCTCGGACTTCTATCTAGAGCAACCAAATGAAAATTTCTTTGAACCGGGTAGTGATCCATACTTCAATGGTTATAACTCGGGTTGGGGAGACCAACAAAACTTCTTGTGGCATGACATAGGAAATTCAACCCCACAATCTCATATGCAACCTTTTCAACCCAATGATCATTTTTTCCCGCCCTCTTCTCCTTGTCCACCGTCTTCATTGGATGAATTTATTGCTGCCAATGAACAAATGATGGAGTCTTTCCACACGCAAATGATGGAGTCCAATAAGCAAATGTTGGATGACATTGTTGGCATGCAATCCACTACTCATTCTCATTCCCAATCTAGAGTAGAGTTAGATGACCAAATAGCTCAAATTCAACAAATAGTTGATGCTCTAAATCATGAAAATGAAGAAGAATTTTCCATTGAACTCGTGGCCAATCCAAAAGAAAATTCTATGAATGATGAGATTACTCCTAGTAACTTTCTTCATGAGAATGATCAAGTGGTCATCACATATGAAAATGATGAAATGGTGGTTGAAGATCAAGTTGTTGCCACGCATCAAAATGAAGTAATTGTGGTTCAAAATAAGGAAAATAATGATGATGAGATTGTATCCTATAAAAATCCAGCACAGCTCCTACATAATCCCTTGCTTGATGCACCTCCTTTAATGGAGGATCCTCTAAAAATATGCTTAGCTCATTTTAATTATGCGGATTTTGATGTTGCCAATTCCATTTGGGAGGTGAATTCTCTGCTTGATATTCCTCCACCTATTCATTCTCTTCCTTGGGCAACATCAAATGTGTCACTCTCTTGGGAGCTTGCATCTCATCCCATTCCCTCTCTTGAGTTGTCTCAAACTGTTGAGCCCGAACCACCGGATAAGTGTGGGGAGGATGTTGAAAGTTTGAAGGACAATTTTTCGGGCATTCCCGTGCTAAATATGATTTTTCAAAACCCTTTGCTAGGTGTGCCCTCACTTGATCCATTTTCCCATAATTCAAATCAGCCCCATAATCCAAAGTTCTTCATTGAGGATGAAGAGTGGATTGAGGTCTTTCCATTACCTCTTTTCAACTTTTGTCTTCAAGCTCTTTTTCCTCCACTTCTACAAGAATTATCCTATTTGGGGAAGCTTGAATATCTAGAGAGACATGGTATAGGGTAAGGAGGACTAACTTGATCTCGGTGTGTCTAGCTATCGAAGATTTTTTTTAAGGATTAGTGCATGTTCTAACTTCGTCTAGCTATCGACATTAAATTTAGCAAAGCAAGGGAATAAATTCTTTCGATGTTCCAAGCTTCCCTACCTTCTTAAATTGCTCGTGCCTTGAAATTTTCTCTGGGAAATGGTTTCGATAAGCCAAAAATTTGATTTTTCTGAAATGGTCTTCAGTTGTGTTTCGCAATTTTAGATTGGCCTCTTAGACCTTCTCAGCTCTAATTTTCATTCCCGGAAATTTCCATCGCTTTCGAGCAATTTCATAGGATCTTTGGCATGCAACTCATGTGCACAACCTCTCCTTTTCAATGCATTGTTGAATCATGGTTCCTCAAAATTTTTCATGCATTAGAGAGAAGCTGCAAGGTTTGAAAATTTTCTTAAAACTTTCTAGGCATTGGAGATGAAATGCAAAGTTTGAAAAATTATCATCCAGGCATTAGAAATGTTGAGCAATTTGACAATTTTTCCAAAAATTTTCTACCCATGCATTGGAAAGGTGTTACATTTTGAAAATTTTTCCAATTTGATCCATGCATTAGAAAGAAGCTGAAAAGTTTTCCAAATTTTTCTAAAAATCCATCCATGCATTGGATTGGAATAATGTGCAAAGTTTCAAATTTTCCATGCATGGCTTGAATTTAGGACTGATATGCAAAATTTCAAAAATTCTCTATGCATAAAAATTTTATTTTTGAGAATTCCATCCATTTTGTATCATGTTGCAATGTATCAAGCTTGGAAAATTTTCCATTGGCATAATGTTGCAATTTTTCAAAAAAAAAAAAAAAACAGGGAATTTCATTCATTGAAAATTTTTATTCCATTTTCATGTATAGGAATTTCATTGCAGCCATGAGCGCATAGTTTTTCATGCATGCATAAGAATGACAAATTTTAAAATTTTGCTTCTATGCATGCATGCATTCAGCTCTCAGTGTATACATTAACTTCATGCATTCATTCATCCATGCATTCATGTTGGCTGAAAAATTCATTTGCATGTTGCTCACATTACACATTCCATTGCAATGAATTCATTTTCGAGCCTACTGATCCAATTTCGAGCAATCTACCTTCCCTGTCGAGTGCTCGTTGCTGCCTCCAATCTTGCATGCACCACTATCCTAATTTCGAGCATTCAAGATCCAAGTTAGAGTGCTTGGAGCTGCACACCAGTTTCAGCACATCATTCGCAGCTATTGCCTCCATTTCGAGCCCTCGAATCCCAATTTTGAGTGCTCGAACCTCCTTCACATCTTGCCAATCTCTCTGCCCCAAGCTCGAGCACTCTAGCTCCCATTTGGAGTGCTCGAGCCTAGCCAACATGCCCACCAAGCAACCTTCCAACCATCAACCAACCTCACCTCATGCATCCCAAATCCTCACTCCACCTGTAATCCAAATCCTTACACTCAACCAACCTCTCTCTACACAACCCAAGCCTCCATAACCACCACCTTCACCACCCATGAACTATACCAACCTACTGCAACAACCCAACCCATACCAACCAAACCAACCAACCCACAACCCTTTCACCTCACCACCTCTCCTACCTCATCAACCCAGCACCACTCACCACCACCCAACCTTATCCTTCTTCTTCCACCGAATCACCACCTCTACCAACACCACCCACCACCTTTTCTCTCTCCTTAATCTCTCTCTCTAACCCCTCACCTTCGGCCACACACCACCACCACCCACCAAAACCCATCAACCACCATCAACAACCAACCTCATGCATGCACCCAAACCATCCCAACAACCTCTCCTTCACCTTCCTCTAGAACCCAAAACCATCTCTGCAACACACCATGCATGACCAACCTTTCACCCTGCATGCCCACAAACCCACCAACACCATCACCTCTCGGCATCTCTCTCTCTCACCCTCATGCCATGCAAACCATGCATAAAAAAAAAAAAAAAGAGAATATAAACCACCCTCATCCTCTAACCCCCTCGGCACCAAACCACCCTCATGCATGCTTCACAAAAAAAAAAAAAAAAAAAAAAAAAAAAAAAAAAAAAAGAGAAGAAGAAGAATTTGTATCGATCTCTATCTTGCATTAACATTCATGTTTGTATTCTTATTTATGTTTTGATTTTTCTTAAAAGACCTGTGCTTTTACCTGTGTACATTATTTGTGTTTAGATAGGTCTTTATGTCCAAGTTTGGGGGACGCTTCTGCGCATTCACATCGATGGATATCTTTTGTCTTTGTCACTCCACTTGGTATTATTGTTCCTTTTCCCTTCTATGCTCTTTATTTCGGCATCTTTGTCTTCACACATTGAGGACAATGTGCCATTCAAGTTTGGGGGTATAGTGTACAGTATTGTATATTGTAGAGTGTTTGCATTTGCTATTTTGTTTAAATAGATTTGTATAAAACTGAAAATTTTTTTTAAAAAAAAAAAAAAAAATTGGAAGCAATGATTTTGGAATTTTGGAATTTGTTGGAGATTAAAGCATGTGTTGAATACTTTGTGTATAGAGGTAAATGATAGTTTTGAATTGAGAAAAATCTGAAATGAACATATGGATTCAAAAAGGTTTGTATAAATGCTTCAGTTAGAATATCTTCAAGTATCATTCTCTTCCATGCTTCACAATGCACAGATGCACATTGGAAACTTAACTGTGAGGCATGTAACTTGATTGACCTTGACCTTGGCCTAGTTAATCTGATTTGATGAACCTGATAGATGGATACCTTTGGCATGTATTTTGAAAAAAAAAAAAAAAAAAAAAACTGAGAAAGAAAGAAAATAATGACCAGTTAACGTTCGTAGCCTTTCCAACTCGAGTTATTAAGCCCTAGGAGTGTCTCTACACTTAGCACCCTAAAGCCGTCTGGTTTGGGAGCTGTTGGCCTAACGCTCGCTACAAGGGTTGGTTAGAAAGCTTAAAGGACTTAAACATTGCACGGTCATTCAAAAAAAATTGTAATAAGCATGGTTCGCTGGAGTTCATAGCCTTTCCAACTTGAGCTATTAAGCCCTTTGGAGTGTCTCTTCACTTAACACCCTAAAGCCATCTGGTTTGGGAGCTGTTGGTCTAACGCTTGCTACATAGGTTGGTTAGAAAGCTTAAAGGATTTCAGCATTGCACAACCATTCTATGTTTCACTTTTGAGTTACAATAAATTGTCAGCTTTGTTCTGTAATAAATTCATGCCTTAGGGACTTCATTTAAAAGGGAATTCAATGATTTGAAAACTTGTGCCGTGGAATTGGAAAAGAAAGTAAAAGCCGCATGTTGAGAATCCAATCCACTTTCACTGAAGTTTGAGATGATTTCTATTATAGATACGACAATTGAAGTATTTATATAGACTATGATGCTAATGCATAAAAGTTGAAACTTGAATAACCATTTTGTTCTATCAATGCTTCATATACACAATGATTCCATCTCCTGTGTTCTCTATATTCTAAGTTTTCAAATGAGCTTTGTGCATCTTCATGCACCATGTTTGATGTTTGTGGGTATCATTTCTGTTAAACCCTCACGAGACTTCACTCATCCTCTAGGGATGCCTAGGGGTTTAAAAGGCTTGTTGCATATGCTAAATGCAACTGTTGCTCTCACGAAAGAGGAGATTTGTTGTCATTCCATTGAGTTTTCTATTTTGGTTTTGCTAAGGGACTAGCAAAATGTAAGTTTGGGGGTGTGATAAGTGCCGAATATTGTATATTCAAGCGCCCTAAATTGCATTAGTTAAGTCCATCATTTGATTATTTAAGTAGATTATCTTCATTTGTGTGTATGTATATATTTTCAGGTCCATTTGCCAAAAAAGGAGCAAAATCAAGGCTTTGTGGAGTTTTGGCCATCAAAAGGCACAAGGCTGAATTTCTGGCAGCAGTGGATCCTGAACTTTGCTTGCCATTTTGACCTTGAAAAATTGAGAACTGGACTTCTATCATAACATGACATATTTAGAGATCTGAATCAGCTTTCCAAATCTTCAAGTGGTTCATCATTCGGAGTTCAGAGCAGAGAGTTATGATCTTCTTATCATAGGTGCTCAGAACTGCCTGGCAGCAATGAATTTCTACCTTGCCCTTCAATTTTGACCAATCAGACTTGAGAATTGGATCTCCACCAAAACATAAAGTTTTTAGAACTATGAATTAGCTTTCCAAATATTCAAACGGTTCATCATTCGGAGTTTGGAACGCAAAGTTATGACCATTTTACCAAAGTAGGTCCGGGCGGAGCAAGGCAAGAATGGAGCATTCTGCTCCAATTTCGAGTGCACGAGCCCTTATTTCGAGTGCTCAAAATTAGGGCAGAATTGCATCCGGAAATGGCCCATTTTCAGCCACTTGCATCTTGGGTTCCTCAATTCTAATTTCCCTCTTTAATGGTTGGTTGGAGATGTTGGTTGGTGGGGGTTTTTAGAGGCTTATGTCTAGAAGATAAGAGAGGGAGGCCACACATATCATTAAGCTGGATTTTGGGAAGATAGAGGGGAGAGAAGAGAGCAAGGAAGAGGGGGTTCTTGGAGCAAAAAGAAGGGAGCTCGAAAATGGAAGGAGGATCCATGCTTCTTCCTCCATCTAGGGCCACCATGGGTAACTAAACCCTCTTCTAGGGAGGTGATGAAACTCCTTCTTGTAAGCATGTCTTGTTTTTGATTTACATTTGGGGATGTAATGTAAATATATGACCTCTCCATGAACTAGAGCTTTATTTGATGTGAAGAGCTTCAATGTCTATTAATGATCATTTTGAGTTTAAGATCTTGCCTAAAGATTGTTTCCTCTTATGATTATTTTGCTTCCATTTTCATAGTGACAATGAAGATGAGTTTATGGAAATGTTTTTATTGGCATGATGCTTGGGAAATTTGATAGTCTATAGCTTAGGGTTCTCTTTTGATAGATTATTCTTAATTCCTAATGTCATGTGCTTCTACTATGTGATTAAGGGCTTGATAACTCTATGCTTAGTGAGTATGTCTAACGTTGCAACCTAGTTTAGGTGACCAAAACATGCAATACTTTGATAAATTATTCTTGCCTATTGATTTCATAAAAAATTCTTGAAGGTAATGTAGCAATTTTATGTTGTTGCATTTCATGGTTATGTGTAGATATTATTCCCCAAGTAAATCATGTATTAACATGCTTATGGATAGGTAGTGGATTCACTTCCCTAGCCCTCTCTACCTAGATCTCCTTCCCTTACATTTCTTGCATTCTTGTTTTATGCATCTTTACATTCCTAACTTTAGTGACAAACCAAACAAACATTCTATACCCCTTCATCATCCTAAGAATGACTCTAGACGCTTAGGTTGCCATAGACTAGCGCAGTCCCAGTGGTTCGACTTACCCGACCAATAGCCTTATTTTACAATGATTCGTGCTATTGCGAAGGTTGATGTTTAATTGACCAACCGATCATGTTCCGTAGAACCATCTAAGTGCATTAAGAAGAACAGTGTCAATTTTTTATTTTTTATTTTTTGAAATCGCATTCATTCGGACAACACTAACAAAAATACCATTCTATCGTCAGTTCCTTAAACTCTAGATGAGTAAAGTAACACCTCCACGAAGATCATGCCCAGTATGTACAGTTGACTTCCTTATTTCCTGTAATAACAGCCCGTGTCATTGTTATACAAGCGAAACTGCCACTATGAACTCAACAATGAATCGCAAGATATGAATATCCGATCGGTTGTTGAGAGCATCCACCTCCCTATTCCTTTCCCCCGGAAAGAACTTAATGCAAAATGTGAATCACCACATTGAGGCATCAAAGTTGTCTTGTAATTCCCTCTATTCATACGAACTGATGACCCACCAGTTCAAAATAAACCAGAATTTAGCTGATTTAATAAAGAAACGAACCAACATCCCAACCAAATCCTGACCCTTTGTAAAAGTTAGTAACCCCTCATCAAAATCCGTGAAACGGGTCTATCAGTTGAACATAGAAAATGTCCACAAGGGTCTTGTAATCTCGAATGGTCCATCTCAATCATATTAGAAATGGTATCCAAATCACCACGTCCCTCTGCTTGCCGATCCTCCAAACAACCGCTTTATACCATGAAGCATTTTATGTTACACCAGGATGAATAAAGAACTAAGAGATGTGAATATCAGTCCCTATATCCTCCTTCCCATTTGTCTACAGAAAGTACCAACTAGTCTGGTACCACCAGCTTCCGTCTGCACCCATTGCTTACATCGAAGCATTGTCAAAAGCTAACCCTGCAACTGTATCTATGCATCACTAGTTAGTGATAAACTTACCGATAATAAAATTAATTGGTAATTTCATTCATCGAAGGTCAACTCATTATGATGTTTCCACACACATCATGCACCGCTTCCTTATATAGGTGTTTGGTCTCACCTTCCTGTCCTTAACACATCCTATTTCTCTATTATAGGTAAGTGTCAAGTTAACTCCTTGTCTTGTTTCAATTGAATATGAAACCTTTCCAATCCTCCATATAGTCATCAATATCAAAGCAACAGTTAATTGTTGCGAAAGATACCCTTAAAAAAAACAAAAAAAATTTCCTACATTTATACAGTGTAGAAACTTTGGTTCCTCCTCCAAGTGCCACACCAGCAACTCCTCCAAATGACACCCTCATAAAAATAATGTCTAGATCACGAATAAACTGATAAAAATTTCATCAGTCCACTATCCTCCCTCGGCGTCATGCTAATAAGTACCTACCAGCACGAAATCTTCCATCCAAACCATAATGGCATTACAGTGATCTTTACCTACCACATCCTCATGAATCCCCAAAGCATTAACAATCATCATTATTATAGTGTTGTAAAAACAAATCCCTACCTAACATAGAACATATGAATCTAATCATTGTAGATTATTTGACTCGTGTTGATAGTTTAACTATCGCTTCCCAAGTAGCATACCATAGTGATGCATATCCAGGTCCGATAGATTGGCTAGGCGTTTATATGTCTACCCAATCCTATGTCCATACATTCCCAAATCCTAGCGTACGTAGCGCTATTACCCATGTCATCATAATAATAGTTGGTTGATCATATACTTGTGTCCCCAACCAATCCATATCCCAATCCGAACTAATTAACAGAAATGAAACACGTACTAACAAAATGCAACACATAAAAACAAAAAATGAAACACGTGGATACACACAATACAACAAAATAACCAAAATATAATTCTACTTAAGACATCTTCTATTCCAGAGAAGAAAACCTCATTTGAACTCAAGTTGCCAAATTAGGTCACAAAAGTTCATTCCATAGTTTCGTTGGTAGTCATCCAACCTTCAAACCTATCCATTAACCATAGCTTAACTGTACAACCGCTTGCCTAAGCAAATATCCAAAGTCTTAACCATCATACTCCTTATACGCGGAATGCAAACCATCTAACATGGCTTTACAAAGCAATTTAGAATGTCACAGCCTAATCCCTATACTCTCCAGAATGTGATATAAAATCACGTCTTCGTTCTGATAAGAACTCCATCAATTCCGACCCTCCAGAAGAGTACTTCTCAAATAACTCCCGGAGAGATGATACGAAACTTTAACTATATGTAGATTGGTTCACCCCAACCCTATTTGCATCATTCACTATACGGCTGGTGAATGAGAACACACTCGTGCGATCTTTCATCCTCAAACTTCAATATCCCTTTTCTTGGATACGCCAAAATCTCCTCCCTTAGGATCCTCTTCAGACTCCTACTATTCGATTGTCTCCTTTTTGAGAACAACTGAAGTTGTGTTGGCCCCGACATGCGGCAACCTAACACCTACACCCTGATCCATTCTTGGCGTATACTTTCTAAGTAATGCCAACCTTGGAACTAAACCTTCGTTCCTAAGTTCTGCTTCTGGCAAAGTACTCGACATCGTACTCCTTTACGTCTTTGGGTCCGGATCGCTTTCGCCGTGAACCCCATCTTCCTTCTAATGTCAACCATTCTGTATCTATAGAATTCAATTGACATCAACTCCTCCTAACTAACCGTAAATAGAGTACAACGAATCCTAATATGGTTATAACTTTTTAAGAGACGCAACGCGGAAGTCTTATAAAGAAAACACTCTTAAGGACACTAGAACCTGGAGTGCTCTGATACCAACTGTGATACCCCCGGATTTCTGGATGCGGGTTGGCCAAGCCTACACCCGATTACCCGAGGATATCAAACCAATTAGCAATAAATGAACACAGAATATAATTAAGAAAACAGGAATAAATAAATTGCTGAAAAGAAACTAGAATGATAAACCAAAACTGAAAACCTCAGAATAACATTTTTATAAAGAAAGTAATAATCTGATACAACCAACTTTTCCAATTCTAATACAACTCGGGAATCCATCTGACGGATCCTTAATAAAACCAACACTGAGAAATGAACCACCGGAAAGGAATCCAACGCTAAACCATACAGGAACCGCTTATGTCGTCGGTAGAATGAGTAGTCATCTCAGCACGAACAAGCTCTAAGACCTGATACCATCCGTTACCTGAAAAATAATAGTAGGTCAGGCCCATGAACAAGTTATATCCTAACTACAATCCAAACAGAGATCCGATATGCAGATACATCCTAGATGTCTCAACCATATCTATATAGTCCGTAAATAGATATATACATATAACCACATTATAGGATTCTCACTAGGCTGTGCTGAGGGTCTTAACCTGAATAGAAGGCAACATGCAAAAACACACCTGAGTGGGCATGACTACCCAAGCCTAACAGGGTATACCTCATCCAGCATAGTTAGCTATGTATCCTACTGCATATACGCTCCTTAACCTTCGACTATGAGACTCAAGCTCAGATCGCGGTACCATAGTTTATATATATAAATTCCCATCCAAACCAATGTAATGCTGCTCAATAGTTCGTTGCCATGACACGACTTAAAATTAGGATTTAAATGTTTTAATTGAATTCCTATCCTTTCTACTAACAGAAAATATAAACAACCATCCGTTATGTCGTTCAACTGTTTTAGCTGACAGGACATGCATCCATATAGGATTTAACTATTTTAGTTAATCCATTCTGTATGTATAAGTGGGTTGGAATTAGCGATTTAATCTAATCCATCCCTCTGTATGTAACCGTCCCATACCGGTACATATATGCAAATGATCTGTAAATGATGCAATATTTTATGCAGTACATCAAACACATCTATATATTCCAAATAGACAATAAATAGAATTTAAACAGTTCATCATCTATAATCCATAATCCATCCACGTAACTAATACGACAAGGTTTAATAGTTCATCAAGTTAATTATCCAGCATCCATCCAAGTAATTGACAGAAAATATATAAAATTAATTCTTCAATTAATTCTAGGCCAACACCCAATTAGATTGACAGAACCTAATACTAGTTCAGCAATCTAAGTCCAAACCCTAATCCAAATAATTGTAGTGTAATGCTTAATATTACAGCAATTAAAATTCCAAGCTTAAATCCATGCATTTTCAGAAAAGAAGTTAGTACTTCAACCATTAATATCCAATTATGCACAGACCAAACTTGTTAATTAAATAATCCTAGTGAGCAACCAAATCAAGATTTAAAAATATAAACATATTCCGTTAAATAGCTAAAATTACATTAGGCAATTGAACTCCTTCCAACCGTGAACCACCTGTACCATGGTACACTTTCCTACGGTTAAATCAATGAGTACTAAGACATTAATTTATTTAATATGGCTCTAGTATAGCCTAATATCATGTTTAGAGTCCATGCTACAATCCATTAAACTTTTAAAACAAGATTTAGAAATTTAGTCCTTCCTATCTGTTAGCAGCGTAGAAAGTTTAATAATTTCATACTGGTTGTCCCATTGACTTAGAGGTCAACTTTAATCAATTTAAGGTCTTAATAACACCCAAAATCAACTTCCTAATTCCTCTATGAAATCCCAGAACCATCAGAACAGTACCCATGCTCAAACAGTAACCACAATTCGTAAAAAAAAAAAATCAGAATGTGCAATTTGAAGAGAGCCTGCTCCAAAAACTTTTGGAGCAGGCTCAAAGTTGTTGGAGCCACCTCCAAAACACTTTGGAGCCGCCTCCAAAAAGGGGGGAGCAGGCTCCAAACTTCTTGGAGCCGACTCTCTCCTCCTTTGAGCCCACTGTTCCGCTTCTTTCTTCGTTTCGGATGATCTGCTTTGACCTTGGCCACTTCCACTCCTTCTATTTTTTTAAAAAACTCTTCCTTAGAGTCCTAAGTATGTCTAGAAACATCCTACTCCTTACTTAAGTCAGTTTGCTTTAAATAAAAACCTTAGAACATTTACCGATTAACCATGCTTAAGAAGAACAAACACTGTAACCAAACCACACTTGCATGAACTGTAACAAAGTTAATTCACACATACAAAATAATTGATTTAACATATAATAAGTATGTAAGGTTCAATTTAAAAATAAATTTAGAAACCCTAGGGATTATCTAAGGATGCACAGAACACAGGCCAACGGGAGAGAGAAAGAACATAACTTGCCTTTACAGTTTTGGATTCAAAACTCTGTTGCCGTCTTTCTAAGTTTTTCTAGTGATCCAATTCACTGTTCAATCTCCTATTGCTCCATCTTCCCTTCTCCTACGTCCGTCCTTCAAGCCACGACCAACCCTCACCAAAGTTTGCTTTATTTGTTTCCCATAACCTCTCTCTGTTCCTCTCTGTTTTCTTTTAACAACTCTGAACGTAAATAGGATCTGTGTTTGCTAAAACCCTAAGGTGACATACTGTTCTATATATATATAGACTTAGTTAAAACCCTATTCCTTGTAGGATTAAAGACAGAGCCCTAATCTAAATCCTAGTCGGCCCATAAACAAAACCTATGTTTAAAATCTATGTCGGCTGCACTTAGGTGACGTCCAAAAACTCACGTAACTTAATTATAATAATTTAAACCCAATAATGAAAATTAATGGAACAAATTCCACTAATTACCAATAAGTCCATTCAGTCAAGTAACAATATAATTTACGCAAACAATTCAAGTAATTACAAATAGGTCCAATTATTCAAGTACAATTATTCAAGTAATAAAAATAAAAATTCAATTAGTTCAAATATCACCCAAAAACAGGAAACCATCCAAACACGTAACCACGTAAGCACCTAAAAATAATAAAATAAATAACTAAAACAATAAAATAAATAGTAAAATTCCAATTATATCCCTTTTAAAACTAGGGGTATTACAACCGTGTCATTTACTTTTTCCTTCGTGGCTTCACGATGTGGTCGAGGAGTCTCTGGGGTGTTGGTATCCTCTCTTGGGGTTTCGTGGTGATCTTGATATGATGAGGTCATTGGGGTTTTGTTTCTGGCGTCGTAGGACGATGAGTCGGATTGGCTTGAGTCCTTCCTTAGGGATTTGAAGTTTTGTTTTTGTGAGCCTCAATGGCGAGGTTCTCGTGTTGCCTCTTCTTAGAGTGATGGTTGGAGATTAATAGGTGCGTTGACCTAGGATTCTTCTTGACTTCCCTAGGACAGCTTTTATGAGCTAAGGTTGAGGTATGAGTGTTTCCATGTAATAAATTGCATTGGTACAATTAATTACTTTCCCTTGTCATTGAAGACTTGGGGTTGTGTTTAGGGTTCCGATAGAATCCTGTAGAGTTCTCATCGAACTCATCGGCATCTTTAGTTGTGTTCTCTTGTTGGCGTTTCGTAATGGCTAGTTTTGGAGCTATCCATTACATCATTGTTTGTCCTGTGTGATGTTAGGACTCCACCTTGGGTTTGAGTCAGTCTTGGGAAAGACTTGTAGGCTCTTGAGTTCGAGAACCTTAGTGTTCATTTTGGGAGATGATTCCTTTCCTCATGGTGAGAGATTGGACTCATCTGGGTTTTTGAGATTCCTTTTTGTGAATTGGTCCTTTTAAGAGGCATTTCATCCCTTCGTGTTTACGATTTTACGGGATTGTCATTTGTATAGTTGCTCTTATATGTTTATATGCCTTGCTGTTTTGAGCATGCCTTAGCAACATGTTTAGGGGATGTGACTATTTGGTGTTATGTACTGAAGTAGATGATGTGTTTTTCATTTACTATATTGCTTGTCATGCTATCGTCATAGGTGATGTGTAGCGTGTCTCTGATGCTTGACTCCTATGTGATAGGTAGCATATTTGATCACCCTTGTGCACTATGTGTTTAGTTGTATGGTGTGTGGATTTTCATTTATGTTTAATATACTTGTACCTTGTATTCTTGTGCGTTGTATACTTCATTTCGTTTTGGTATAGTATGTTGAGCCCGTGTACTGGTACACCTTGGATTTAGTACTGTTTAATATACTTGTGGATGTATACTTGTGCATATATATATTGTGTTTCCGTTTCGATTTTTCTTAATATACTTGTGTATACTTGTATATATATATGTGTGTGTTCTATGACTAATTGCCTTAATTAGTTCATTTCATTTTTCTAGTATTGATGATTTAGGACCTTAAGCGTAGCGGTGCCTATGACATTGTTGTCAGAGTTTTGGATTGGCCAGAATGGTCCAGCCAGACATTTTGGACCATATCGCAACTCTCACAGAATGCCTGGTTCCCGTGGTGCTTTTGGTAATGACAATTTTGACATTGATGTCATTTGTATCGATAAATTTTATGGGTAAGCTTGCTGGGGGCAGATGATGAATTGGGGCTTTATACTATCATGCTACCGTACAGGTTGTGTGTGGGCGAGTGCTAGTTGCCGTCGATGCTACCTTGCATTACCTAGCTAGTAATGTGAGTGTAGGGGGGCACTTGACACTATGGATGCTACCGCACCTTGGTTACGTTGTGGGTGGGTTCTAGTCATTATTCGTGCTACCATGTTACTATTGGGTGTGTTCCTTATTTCGACATGTAGTAGTCTTGGTCTCCTTTAAAGTAGTTGACATTGGGTTTGTATGTCAATTCGTTGGAGGGGTGTCTCACGTTTCGTGGTTTCCTATCTTTTCGTTGATCTTGAGACCTTTGGAGTTGTCCTTGGGTACCTTATGATCTGTTCCTTGGTGTGACCATGTGTTCGGTCTTTGCTCGGTTCTTTTGGGAGTGTTTTTGATTTCGGGGACGAAATCTCTTTAAGGAGGGTAGGTTGTAATGACTCGGTCATTTTCCTTCATTTTCTTTTTCTCAATTTTTACGGATTAATTTTTTTCGTTGGAATTTTCCTTCGAGTAACCTCACTCTTCGTGCTCGGAGTTGGTTTTTGACTTCCCGTGCTTCCATTGTTGTTTGTTTCCCTGAAAGGCGTAACTTTACTTTTGGAGGAAAGTCCACTGGTCGTTTCTTTTTCCCGCAGGGGTGTGGATGAAAAGATTCTTCAGAAACATTTTTCGTTTCTTGGGGTGTTTTTCATAAATATCTTTTGAAGATATTTTGGTTTAGGGGTTTCTAAGAAAATATCTTTTGGAAGATATTTTCATTTGGGGTCACTTGCACAATTACCATTTGTGTAGGGCCCGTTGTGTAATTAATGAAAGTTAATTGCTAAGTGTCTCCTTGGGGCTTGAATCCTCGTACGGGATTCATTTTCACATTTTGTCCAGTTGTGTACTCTTAGAATTGTCTTGCGGTCGAACCCTGCAGTTTTTGGGTTTTTGGCCCCAGTTAGCGCCAAACTTGTTTGGGACATATCTCTTTGCTCGGGACTCAGTTTTTGACACCGTTTCTTCTGTTGTTCTTTTTTTTTTTTCTCATTTTAATTCTTTTTCATTCATGGAGTTTTGCCGTTTGAGCGCGTTTGCTCAAATTCCACTTTTCCGAACCCGACGGGGCCCGTTTGGGGTACTTTTTGAGTTTTTCTATAAATAGGGGGTCTTGAAATGAAAAATCAGATTTTTCAATCTCTTTCCCCTCTCTTGGCCGGCCCTAGCTCCTCCCATGGCTGCCATCTTCTCTCTCCTCTTTTGAACCTCCTCCCTTGAGTGAAAAGTGGTGAAGCCTTAGTGTTTATTGTTCGTCTTGGCGAGACCTTCAATTCTAACCGATTGGAATTTCGTTTTGGCCATTTTTTGAGTTCGGGTTTGAAGGCAAGTTAGGATTTTGGTGGGACCTCTTTGGTGTTTATTGATCACCTTGTTGTCCCCGACAAAACCCCGGAGTTTCGTCGGATTCAAGAGGTTTCATTTTGGTGGGGATTTGAGATTTCATCTCAAATGGAGGTAGGGGGTGTTATAATTTATATTTGAGTTGTATTGATTGTTTTATGAACTTATACAACTTGTATGCATGCTTTGTATAAATCTTATAATTTAATTTAATTATTTTCTTATATAGGATTTAATTCTAATGGATGTATGTGGCTTAGAATTGAATTGTGGCATGCTAGGAAATTAAGCCTTGATATATTGAGTAACATATATTAAATTTGGAGCATTTAAATAAGAATTGCAAAACTTATATAATATTTATCTTTTATGAAAGTTTAACTCATATAGTTGAATCAAGCATGAAATCAACTTGTAATGTGATATTAAAATAGGTCTTGGCATGTTCTCTAACATATGTTAAATTGAGAGCATTTGGATAAGTTTAGAAATCTAGAGATTTTGAATTAAATGAATTAATTAAAATCTAATTAATGGTTCCACTAGTTTGATTGAGTTTTAACTTGATAATGGTAGTGACTTGGGCTTGTTCACTTGTATATATCAATTTGGGGCCATTTGGGGTTGTTTTAGAAAATCTAGAGATTTAATTACCTTGTTTCAATTAAACTCTATTTTGTTGTCTCAATGATCCAATTTAGTTTTTGAGTTGGTTTGTGTGGTGACCATACCATGTTGTTTAACGTATTTGAATTAGGGATCGTTTGGATGAGATTATATTTTGATATTGAAATGAAATTGTCATAGCGTGTAACGAATCGCACACTAAAGATCCGACATTGTGAATGTCATTGTAGACTTAAACTCTAGGACATGGATTGTGTGGATTCAACCTCACATGTGCATGTAAATTGATTCCTAGACATTATTTGAGATGTATAAGTTTGGTTTAACTTATTGATTTTGCATAAGTTTTGAACTTATTGTTTTTGGGAGGCTTGTAAAGGTCATGTCTATGTGATGGCTAGGGTTTGGCCTTAGTATAGATTCGTGAGTTTCCTAAGTCATATGAAGTGCACAGTAGGTAGTACCTTATGGGTTGTAATTACCTGGAATAACTTATACACGTGCGCACTAGGTAGTACCTTACGGGCTAGTAACCCGGAATAACTCGATTGGTCTGCAGCCAAGGATCCTAGTCTTTTCACTATCTGTTTTCACATTCAATTCCAAGTAGCTAATCATGGATTACTTGTAGCTTGTGAATTGGTGCTTACCTTGTGTATATGGATCTCATTTAGTATACTTGCGACTGTATACTTGTTTTACGTATTTTGATCATATTTAGTATACTTGGAACTGTACACTTGTTTCGTATATTTTGATCTCATGTAGTATTCTTAGAACTGTATACTTGCTTCGTGGTTCTAGATCTCATTTAGTATACTTGAGACTGCATACTTGCTTCGTGTATTTTGACCTCATTTAGTACACTTGGACTAGTGTACTTGTTTATGTATTCGAGCCTCTTTTAGTGTACTTGAGCTAGTATACTTATTCTGTGTGCGTAGGTTTCATTTAGTATACTTGTGCTATGTATACTTGTTACATGTACAACTCATCTTGTTTAGTATACTTGTGTATGTTTACTTGATTCATGAGCTTTCCATATTAATTGTATACTTGTGTAGGTATGCTTCGACATTGCATGACTTGTCTTAATATGGTTTAGTATGCTTGGAAATGTGTGCTTATATGTCGTATACCATGTTTTAACATCGTTTAGTATACTTGTGCATGTATACTTGTATGTTGTTGTTCATTTCAATTGCATGAGTAGCTTAGGATGCTCCATGAGTCTCATTTTGACATAGACGTTAGGTGGCATGGCCCTTTTTGAATTATTTCAAGTTAATGTAAAAATCTTAAAGAAATCGAGTATATACATGCTCATTCTCTACGAGTAAACTTGTTTACTCACCCTGAAGTTACTGGGGGTTTTGTTCAGGTACGAAGACTTGGTTCGTGATGTTCATCATTGCTTGGATGATTGTAGACTTGAAGGTTTTTAATTCTTGTAAAGGTTTGCCATTTGTAGCCTTATTTGTCAAAATGTGTATATTTGATTCTAAATATGTAATGTGTACATGAGTATACTCTTTACAATATATTTGGCATGTATGAGATGAGGCCGGAGGCTAATGACATGTAATTTGTATCCTACGTAATTTTGACTTCATGAAATATTATGAAAATATTGAAAAATGTTAAGTTATTGTCTCACCATGTTTGCATCAAGTGTGGGAATTCCATTTTGATTCTTACATAGAGTCTCATTAATCATGTATGAAGTGTGACCAAGGGCCAAATTGTAGTTTGAAGTCATTTGTTAAGTTTGGATTTCAAAATTTCCATATCAAGTTCATTTTTGCCTTTTTGGCCGTCGGGGGGTCGGATTTTGACTCGGCCATTTTTGGGAGCCGCGGACCATTCCCGCACGTTTAAAATCACTATTTACATTTGTGTGCATGATCGTTTTCATGAAAAACCCTTTTGTTGGTGAAATGAACCTCCTATGGACTCATTTTCACATTTTTGTTGAAAAATTCAGCTTAAGGGCATTTTAGGGATTTTCTTTTGGAAATAAATTCTGTTTGTGACTTATCATATAGAAAATATGATTTTAGGGGTAGTTTCTTCACAAATTTTTTCTGAAAAATGTCATCTTGATCTCGAAAATCACGTTGCAAACTCGTTTTTCTGTTATTTCACTATTTTTGCTGCATTTCTACAGTTCTGGAGCAGTTGAACTGGTTCAAGGAGGTTGAACTGGTTCGAGAGGTGTATTTTGGTCCAACTTGGGTATACTACCCATGTTGAACCGGTTCAAGTCTTCCAGTTTTGAGTTACAGGTTCAGCTTAGGTCTTCCAACTTTGAACTGATGTAACTTCTTCGTTTTAACTCCGAATTGGTTTGTTCTTGAGTCTAAACTGATCATGTCGAAATAAGCTTTCCAATGGTACTAATTTTAGTTTCAGATTCTTTTCCTAGCTCAAGATATCCTCATTTTAGTGAGAGGGTGTCGGATTTGGTTCGAACCGGGATAGGGTTCTTTTGGGTTTTCGCTTCCTTTGGCCTTGGGACTTCATGTGAAGTTACCAAAGGTTGTTTTTGAATGTTTTTGATCTCATTTGACTTGTTGGAAGTCAAATTCCTCCCTATTAGGGTAAAATGACCATTTTACCCCTTGGTCCTTCCTTAGTAGGGTTTTGATACCTTTGTCTCCGTTTTGCTTCCGTTAAGTCTCAAAACTCCTCGAAAGATCGTTCTTATGTCTTAAGGATGAAGTACATCTCTAAAGACCTTGTTTTTGTTTTGGTTCCGCATTTTGGATCCGCTTCGGGTCATCACAAGACACACTGGGTTGAAAAATCCAAGGTCGTCATAGGTGTTATTAGCGCTCCTAGGTTCGAAAACCTTAGGATGATGGGTTTTGGGTGCATATCATGGTTGTGTTGCCATGCTCTATGTTTTTAGTTGCTTCTTGATAACATGTTTTGATTGATAACATGTTTACGTGCTTATATGGACGTATATCAACAAATATATATATATATATATATATATATATAGATACATACATACATACATCTATCCATACAATTCATAAATTAAATAAACCATATATACACATATATAAATAAATAAATAAATATATCCTCCTACCATAACCAATTATTAATTTATTTATATTTACGCAATTTAAATGCTACTAAATATCGTTTGAAATAGTTTCCCATAAATACTCCATTTCGGTAAATAATTTTCCGACACCGTCTTACTAAAATATAAATATCTCCTAGTATGATAGGAATTTGATAATGAAATTGGTACCATTGGAAAGAAGATGAAAAATTCTTGAATTTGAGCTCAAGAATAACCCAATTTAGATTTAAGATGACTGAGTTATGACCGTTTAAATTTCGAGTAACAAAATAGTTAAAATAATATATTGAGCTCAATTGCTACTATGAGCGCGACCACACCGAATAATTTTTATGTTGACCAGAACAAGTTAACAGCCTAGATCTGAATATGCACCACTCTCCATGGTCTGCGTTACTCCAGATCAGTTCCTCATTGACCAGACCACTTCTATGGTCCAAATGCTTACATGTACCAGATTTCCATGTGCTGTGACGCACTGGATTATCTGCCCTTCCTTTAAACTTCTCAGCCGTTGGATTTGCTTACGAACCACATTACAATGGACCGCATCCCACTGAAACATTATTCTTTATCCCTTGTCAATGCGCCGACACTGATAGACTCCCCAACATAATTTAATGTAACGACCCGAGCCCGATGGTCTGAATTGCTAACTGGGTCCTTACCCAAACCCGAGGTCAACTAAAAACATTACCGTCATTTCTTATATTAATACATAATATACGTATCATCCTAGGGTTTATAAATAATAATAATAAATAAATAAAATGAGATCATAGCTACAAAATATGTCAAACAGTCCACCAACCCATCAAAACCTGTGGAGGAATGTCATCCGCCACTTCCTTCTTGTGACCTGAAAAATGTTTAAATGATGGGGTGAGCTAAACACTCAATAGGAAGTGGCTAAGACACACCTCTTATGATCCCGTGAATCCACATAGAGAATAGAAAGCAAGAGAACGGGATCATATCTCGGGAGTCAAGTAAAATCACTGTATCATCAATAAACATACATATCTCAATCAATTACCAAATGCACCACGTATGCTAATGATGTGCCATGCCATATAATGTCACTCCCCGTTTCTGAAACCATACCGTTTCAACTTCCAAACCGTTAGTGTAATCCAACCCAAGGCACCTCCAAGGTGTCACGAAAGGGGGATTGGCTAACCATCCACGACCACAAGGCACCTCCAAGGCGTCGCATCCGGCCTGGTTAGCTCAACCACACTAGGGTCTCTCCCTAGTCCCCTCTCTAGACTACACTAACACCACGGACCACTAGGCGCCTCCTAGGCGTCTGGGTTTTCACAAACACTTTTCAAAAACTCTTCTCCAAAACAATTACATTAGTTTTTAAATATATATATATATATTTTTCCCTTTTTCTTTCCTAATGGATGCATAAATGCTTTATGATTCCAAATACCAAATTCAACAACTATATTCCATACATTTTACCCATATCATAATCACAACTTGCAAAAGAATATTTTAAACATTTATTTCTACAATTATGACATCAAATTTATATGGCAATTGAAATACATAAAGTAAACAACTTGTCATTTCTAAGCATACTTCTTCACTAGAAGGATGTAACTAAATTTACATACTCATTTATCACATAGCATACATCTACAACTTTACATATAATCAACCACAATCACATAGTCAAAATAATTGAAATTAAACATGCTTATAGTCAATTTAAGAAGGAAAATTCACATAGAACCTAAGAAATTGTGAATTAGAGCACCCCTACCTCAAAAGTAGCCAAAATACATCCCCGGCCAAAAAAGTCAACACGGGTCAATGCGGTCAATGCCGGTCAACAAAAGTCAATGCTAGTCAATGGCTGCAGAATAGAAAACTGTTCGACGGGAACGTAGCCGTTGACGAGGAGATTCTACTGTTCTAAAGGCTCAGTTGCGGAATCCGACTCTAAGTGGCTCAAAACCCCCTCCGAAGCCTTAGATCCAAAAATTTCAAAAATTCATAAAATAATCACTGCTTCTCTGAAAAAATAAACCCTTTGAAATGGCTTACAACACAGGTAGGTCCCACCACCTTTAAACAATTATTACTTCCTTTAAAATTATATATGTGTGTATATATATATATATGTGTACATACACTAAACTCATCACAACACATGTACAAGCACATAGCCACATAAAATGTATCGAATAATAAAGTATGAAATACCATGGACCCGAGAAATTATACCCGAGTTAAACACTCTGATAGCGGGTCCCACCTTGGACCTCCCGGCCCGAAAAAAAAAAAAATGTCGTAATGGCAACCATAACAGTTCTAAGAATTTTAGACTCAAGGAAATGTCACAATCAACACTCTAACACACCCAGCACACCCCATGTGTCAAGCACGCAAAACGAGATAAAACAAAAATACCCTCGAAAAATTAGAAAATTTCCAGAAAAAGGAAAATAAGGAAAAACAAAAAATATTACATTTAATTTATAAAAATTTCCAAATAAAAAAATAAAAATAATTCTAAAACATACTTTAGAAAATATAAAATAATTCCATAAAAATTTCAGAAAAACTCATAAAAATTCCAGAAATTATAAAAACCTTAATTAACCCTCTTGGGTCATAGATCAAGCTTGTTTCGAGTTAAAATATATGCAACATATATATGTCAATTAAAATCCAAAATTTTAAAAGAATAAAAATTATAATAATTCATACTTTTAATTCATCCGATCTAGCCATAATTTAATTAATAAATTTAATTTAATGTCGTGATACTCAAGCTGAAATATTTATGAGTTCTAAGAGGAAAGATAGAGAAGAACTCGCTTGAAGGTTTCGAAATGAAACTGACGCTTCAAGCCTTGATTGTTTCTTCCAATTCCGACATCATCTTTCTCAGATTCGGCCTCCTCCTTGTCAGCCCTCTCTTCTTCTTTCTTTGTCTCTCTTTGTAATGACCAGGTCATTTCCTTCCTTTCTTTTTTCCTCAGAATTTATCGGATGAATTTTTTTCGCTGAAATTTCTTTTCTGAGTTCAGTTTCTCGTCACTTAGTGTTGTCTCGGGTACTTGGAAATGGTTTCTGAGACTCTTTATTTTGGATTGACAACTTCTTTTAAGGACCGCGTCATTTCCACATTTTTCGTTTATCGACATTATTCATTTTTTGTCTTTTTCCCGTTTGTCAATTTATTGGCACAACCTCACTTTTTGTGTTCGGATTTGATTCTGGTTTTTGCATGCATCCACGATATTTAAATTCCATGCCATGTGTATTTTTACTTTCTTAGAAAAGCATGTTAAGTGCTTACTTTTCTTGTAAAGGGTATGGATGGATAACTTTTTTGTAATATTCTTGACTTTTGGGGTTTTAATGTAATTAAGTAAAGTAATTATTTTTCGTCTTAGGAACTATTCTACAATTTAATTTGGGAGATATTTTAGAAAATGACATTTTTGCAATTTTTGGAAAGTGTGACAAGTGTCACACTCCCATAGAGCCACTTGTTGGCATTGTGGTGGAACCACTTGGAGGCTTAGTTTGATGACACATGGAGGGTGGAGATTCACCCATTTGTTGGCCTAGGATTGGACCACTTGTTGGCTTGGATAAGTGACAAGTGTATGCTCCAAATTAAGTCGTGCAATTATTTTTGGGCCACTTTGGGATTATGGTTTTAAAGGAGGGTTTTTGTGCAATGGACCAAACTTGTGTGTGTTGATGTAAGATCACATAGTGAGTGGAGGATTACTATTTCATCCACTCACACTTTATTTCATTGTTTCATTTTCTTCCTCACCACAAACTTTAGCCACCATTAGAGAAGCTTGATTCTTAGGCCTTGACTTTGATTTTTGAGAACCTTTTATTGATTTCCAAGTTTAATCTTGGGAATACTTTTTGTTCCCCTCATCCTCCTCTACATAACCCTTGAAGGGTTTGCCATTTAGTGTTGATTTGCCTTGGATTCAAGGGGAACAATCCTCTTGTGAGGTAGGGGGTGTTATAGTTTATTTTCTAAATGATTTTTAATTGTTTTTGTAGTGAAATACAAGTTGTATGCATATTTTATATCAATTTGAGAAATAAATGATTTATTGTAACTTGCATATAACTCACTTTAGACTTGATATATGGTATGGCCATGACTTGATCTTTGTTGTATATTAATTTGGGGTGATTTAAATAAGTTTTCAAGTCTAGAGATTTAATGAATTTAAATTGATTTAAATTCTACTAAATTGTACCTTACTTGTATTCCATTTTTGACTTGATATATGGCATGGCCATGACTTAGTCCTTGTTATATATTTATTTGGGATCATTTGAACAACTTTTGAAAAATTAGAGATTTAATTAATTTAAATTAATTAAAATCTACATGATTGAGTCTTGCTTATTTTGCTCTTTTGATTTGATATATGTAATGAGCATGCTATGTTGTTTAATATATATTAATTTGAGGTTATTTGGAATTAATTTGAAATCTAGAGATTTTCTATGATTAGGTTGAAAATCTCTTAAAATGTAGTATGTTTAATTACCTTGTGAGCATGCTACTAATTTGATGTAGAATTAGTGCTTGTAACTCCTTAAAATGGTAATTAGACTTAGCATGATATAGAATATCATTGACTTGTAAAGCTTGTTTAAATATATATCTTGTGTAGGTATATAACTTGTTAGAATATTACACTTACTTACCTTGAAAACTAGTTACTAAATTGTAGCTTATTTATTACTTGTGGCTTAGGATGGTAGTGTGGCTAAATTATTGGAAGATATTCTTGCTTTATGTATAAATTGCATATTGAGGACATGACATGTCATATGCTATTTAGACTTGAATTCTAGGACATGGTTTGTGTGGATTCAATCTTACTTGTGCATGGAATGTGGTAACTTGCATTTGAGTTTGTATAAGTTTTGAACTTATTAATTTTAGAAAGCTTATGAGGACATAATTTATTTGATAGCTAGGGTTTGGCTCTAGTATCCGGACAAGAGTCTTCTAAGTCATAAGTGCGCACTAGGTGGTACCTTGTGGGTCGTAATTACCTGAAAATACTTGCTTGATCTAGTGACCGAATGTTCTAGTCTTTCCACTGTTTGATTTCGCATTTAATTTCAAGTTGTTAATCATGGATTACTTGTACCTTGAGAATTGATGTTTACTTTGGGTATTTGAATCCTATTTAGTATACTTAAACTTATATACTTGCTCTATGAGTTTAGATTGCATTTAGTATACTTGTGCCACGTATACTTGTCTTATGTGTGATTCGATTAGCTTAGTATACTTGTATTATGTACTTGATATACGAGATTCCGCATTAAATGTATACTTGTGTGAATAGACTTAGACATTGCATAACTTGTGTTAATATGGTTGAGTATACTCTGAAATGTATGCTTATATGTTGCATATCGTGTTTTAGCATCAATTTGTATACCTGAGTATGTATACTTGTATGCCGTTGTTCGTTTCAATTGCATGAGTAGCTTAGGATAATCCCTGAGTTTCATTTTGACATGGACGTTAGGTGGCATGATCCTTTTGAATCGTTTCAAGTTAATGTAAAAATCTGTGAAGAAATCGAGTCTATGCATGCTTATTCCCTACGAGTAAACTTGTTTACTCACCCCGAAGTTACTGGGGGTTTTACTCAGGTACAAAAACTTGGTTCGTGATATTTATCATTGCTTGGATGATTGTAAACTTGAAGGCTTTAATTCTTGTAAAGGTTGGCTTGAAATGCCACTTGTAGCCTTATATGTCAAAACTTGTATCCTTGATTCTATATATGTAATGTGTACATAAGTACACCTTTTATAATGTATTTGACATGTAACGACCCAGTCATTTACCTCCCTTTCCTTTTTTCCTGAAATTTTACGAATGAATTTTTTTCGTTTAATTTTCTTTTCTGAACTCTGTTTCTTGTCGCTTAGTATTGTCTCGAGTGCTTGGAAATGATTTCTGAGACTTTTTTCCATGGATTGACAACTTCCTTTGAGGACCGAATCATTTCTGCATTTTCATTTTTCGGACATTATGCGCTATTTCGTCCTTTTCCCTATTCTGTCTTATCTCCGTTTGTCACTTGTTTGGCAAAACCTCACTTTTTGTGCTCGGATTTAGTTTTTGACTTCACGTGCCTTCATCTCGAGTGGTTTTCTCGAAATACGTATCTTTACTTTTGCAAGAAAGTACTCTGGTTGCTCCCGGTGTCCATAGGGGCATAGATGCACAATTCTTCATAATCTTTTTCATTTCTTGGGGTGTTTTTCATAAACATCTTTTGAAGATATTTTATTTTAGGGGTATCTAAGAAAATATCTTTTGGAAGATATTTTCATTCTGGGGTAGTTTTGCACTTAACCCTTTTTATAGGGGCCATTGTGCAATTAACAAAAGTTATTGCAAAATACCTCGTCTGGAGCCTGGATCCTCGTACGGGATTCATTTTCACATTTTGTCAAGTCATGGACTCTTGGAATTCCGTTCTGGTCTTTTTCTCCAGTTTCAGAGTTTCTGGACTCGGTTGCTGCTGAACTTGTTCAGGGAATAACTATTTACTCGGAACTCAGTTTTTGATGTCGTTTCTTCTATTGTTCATATTTTATCATTTTGAATCTTTTTTGTTCATGGAGTTTTTCTGTTTGAGCGCGTTTGCTCAAAATCCACTTTTCTGGACCCGGCGGGGCCCTTTCGGGGCAGTTTTTGAGACTTACTATAAATAGGATGCCCTAAAGTGAAAAATCAGATTTTCACTCATCTTCTCCACCTCTTGGCCGACAACCATGGGAGCTCCTTGGTTGCCACCCTTTCTCTTTCTCCTCCACTTGATTTCCTTGGTAGAAATCCATCGGCTTTTACATTTATTGTTCCCCTCGACGTGTTCTACCATTCCCCCTTATTAGAATTCATTTCTGACCATTTCTTGAGTTTGGGTTTGAAGTCAAGTTGTGATTTTCATGGGGCTTCCTTCGGATTCATGTAGATCGTGTTGTCCCCAATAAAACCCTTCGGTTTCGGCGAATTCGGGACAATTTTTTTTCAGTGGGAATTTGAGGTTTTCATCTCAAATTGAGGTAGGGGGTGTTAAAATTTAAATTCTTGCTATATTACATGCTTATGATGCTTATACAACTTGATTACATGCTTGGATGTAAAATCTAGAGATTTTATTATTTATTTTTCTTGTAAAGGATTTAATTTTTCCGGTTGTCCATAGCTTTGTTTAATCATGTGGCATGATAAAATATTACCCTTTGATATGTAGATTGACATATATTAAATCTAGATTATTTGGACAAGAAATGAAAATTTTATTTAATATTTATCTTTAATAAAATATTAAATCATATGGCCTTATCTAACTTTAAATCAAGATCTGATAGCATATTATATTAGGCCCTAGCATGCTCTTCAACATAGATTAAATTGAGAGTAATCGGAGAAGTTTTGAAATCTAGTAATATTTAATTCATTAGATTAATTAATTTGCTCCAAGTGTACTATTCATCCCGTTGGGTTTTCGACTTGAAATTCTTGATGTGCATGCAATGTAGTTTCACAAATATTAAATCTAGAATATTTGATTAGGTTTTGAAACCTTTCAATTATTATTTTTCTAGTATTAAAGTTTAATACTCGTGGCCGTACCTTGCATGAAATGTACTTGTACCGTGTTCTTAAATCAAGTTGTGACATGTTGTATAACATATATTAAATTGAGGTCATTTGGATAACTTTCAAAATCTAGAGATTTTAATTAAATGAAATAATTAAAATCCATTTAATGGTTCTATGCACTTGATTAAGTTTCTAACCTTGTATTCATGATTTTCTTGATAAGTTCCTTCATGTGTATTATATTGAGCATAATCGGATAAGTTTTGAAACTTATATTTATTCATTTCTCTTGTATGGAACTTGACTCACATGGTTGTGTCGTGTATGAAATGAATTTGAAACTTGACATTGAACTTGGCCTTAACATGATCCTTGACATAACTTGTTCGTAGAACATTTGGACTTGCCATGTAACCTTGATAATTTAATCCCTTAAGTAGATTAAATTTCCTTTTATGTCTCCCTCGAGTTAATCATGCCTTGATATCATGTATCTAGACTTCTTGTATCTTGGTTTCATTAATGTGCTTAATGAACATGCTCAATTGTTTCGAAATGGTTTATTCACACATGTGTTGTTTAGTATACAATTGAATCATGTATCTTATACTTATGGTATATTTGCTTTGATGGATTCCATATGCTATTTATCTTGGTTGTGGTCTATATAAATGCACACATTGATTTCTTGACGTTTCACATGTCATCATAGTTGAGAACTTAGGCCATGACTTGTGTGTTCCAAAATCTTGGTTGTGCATGATATGTGGTTAATGCATTTCTTGTATTTTGATACAATCTTGACTTGCACAACTTATTGATTTTGGGACTTGGGATATCAATCAAGAATTGACATGGCTAGGACTCGATTCTAGTACGGGGGAATGTCTCTCTACACTATAGTGCGCACTAAGGGAAAGGTACCCATGGGTTAGTAGCCCTAAAGTGATCTCAAGAGTACGGTTTTAATCCGGGCGATATCCGAGTTTCTACATTGGTTGATTTCACTCTTTAAATTTCAAGTTGCTATTCCTTGAAGATCTAAACTTGTCGTGTATGTGAAATGCTCCAATATTGTCTCATCGCATAGATTTTATGCTTCATTCGTGATTTAATTCCTTAAATTTCAAGTGTTGAATTCCTTGAAGATTTAAGACTCTTTTCATGTTGTATGGAAGATTCCATCCTTATTAAATTGCATATATGTTATGCCTTGTTCTTGGTTTTATGTATAATTTCTTACCTTGTTAATTGGAATGCCCCAATCTTATTTTATTGCGTTGATACTATGTATTATCCATGATTCTATGTACTATTCTTGTCTTGTTAATTGGAATGTCCAAACCTTGTTAAATTGCATAGATATTATGCCATGTTCTTGATTTTGTGTATTAACCCTATCGTGTTAATTGGAATGCTCCAATCATGTTAATCTATGTTCAAGTATCCTTCTTATCGTGTTCTTGGATTATTCTAACATTGATTTGTTTCATATATGTATATATATCATGATTCTTGTTGCTTTGTATAACGTGATTCCATATTGTTTAAATTGTATAGATGATGTGATATATGCTAGAAATGATCTAAGATAGCTTAGGATGATCTCTGTGTCTAATATTTGATATAGACGTTAGGTGGCATGATCCCTTTTGAACTATATCATCTTAGTCCTAAAAATCTCTAAAGAAATCAAGTCGATGCATGCTCATCCCCTACGAATAAACTTATTAGTCTTGTTTATTCACCCCGAAGTTACTGGGTGTTCTGCAGGTAAAGAAGCTTTGTTGTGGGATACACAACACTTTTAGACATGCTAGAAGTCTTAAAGTATTTTTGATGACATTGAATATGCACATGTTAGCATATCATGTTTGCTTTTGTTTATTTTGACAAAGCTTGTATCTTTCAATTCCATGTATGTAATGTGTACCTAAGTACACTCTTTACAATGTATTTGATATGTATGAGATGAAGCCGGAGGCAATTGACATGTATATTGAATTCTATGTATGTTTTAACTTCATGAAATATTATGAAAATATTGAAAAATGCCAAGTCATTGTCTCACCATGGTTGCATCGGGTGTAGGAATTCCATTTTCATTCTTTCATAAGGTCTCATAAATCTTGTATGAAGTGTGGCCAAGGGCCAAACGGTAATTTGAAATCATTTGTTAATTTTGGTTTTCAAATTTCTCAATTCTTATGCATTTTCGCTTTTTTGGCTGTTGGGGGGTCGGATTTTGCATCGAGTCTTCTCGGGAGCCGCAGACCATTCCCGCACGCTTAAAAACACTAATTACACTTGCGTGCACATTCATTTCAACCTAGAAATGCATTTAGGGCCAAATGCATACTTGGTTCAAAGTTGTATTTTTTTTAGTTTTGACCCCTTACTGAGCTAGGGGCATTTTGGGTATTTTACAGTAAATTTTTTTTGAATTCTCTCGCGAGTCATGTAGAAAACTCAATTTTGAGGGGGGTTTAATCTTTGTTTTTTTTTAGCAAAATTCATCTACTAGCCCGTTTTTACTCTCTGTTCTGGTTGTTTCTGGAAAAAAATGCTTGTAGCAGCTTTTTGGGTCCCTCTTAACCTACTCTGTTCTAGGGGCATTTTAGGGATTTCACAGCGTGTTTTTTTTTTTTTGTTTCTTCCACTTAACTGGGTAGGAAACATAATTTTAAGGGGGTTTCTTTTTTGTGTGTTTGCAAAAAAATTCGTTTAAGGGTCCGTTTCTAGCCTCAGTTCTGGAAAAAAAATTGAAAAGTTGCTTTTTGTCAAAACACTATTCCTGCCCAGATTTTTGTACCCAGAAAAGTTGGTTTTTTTTTAAACTTTGAGGCTTCATATCTCCTTCGTCCCCACTCCAAATCAAGTAATTTTTGAGTCAAGTTTATTAAATATTGCTTGTCTATCCAATGGTATGAATGGTTGTATCCAATTCTATTTGAAAAGATCATTGTACCCCTTGCAAAGTACCCTTGCCACATTGATTTGAAACCCAAAAGTCTAGTTTTTTGTAACTTTGACATTTCATATCTTCTTCATTTGGACTCCGAATTAAGAGATTCTTGAGTCTAGATTTATTAGTTTTCCCTTGGCTATCTAATAGTATTCTCAGTTGCATCTGGTTTGTTTAAAAAGACCAGTTTACCCCTTGTAAAGTACCATTACCGCATTTGTTTTTAAAACCCAAAAGTTTGATTTTATGAAACTTTGGAGTTTCATATCTTCTTCAACCGGACCCCGAATCATGTGACTCTTGAGTCCATCTTGGTTAGTTTTTCGTTGTCTTTCCAGTGGTGTGCTCGGTGGTACCGGAATCCATACTTTCAAAAATGACAATTTTGCCCCTAGGGGCTTATTTGTCATATTTTTGACCTTTTGCTATCGCATCAGTTTTCATTGAGCTCCACGACCTCATGGAAGGTCACTTTGACTTCTTAGAGTCTTGTTTTATGTTTTCGCTTTCGCGTATCGGATCCGTTATTGGGTCAATCTTCGGTTCATCACAGGACACGCTAGCCTAAAAACCAGGGCCAAACGGTAATTTGAAATCATTTGTCAATTTTGGTTTTCAAATTTACCATTTCATATGCAGTTTCTCCTTTTTGGCGGTTGGGGGGTTTGATTTTGTATCGTCGGTATTTTTAAGCCATGGACCATTATAGCATGTCCTAATAGGTAAGTTACATTTGTATACATGATCGTTTTCAAGAAAAACCTCTTCCTTGGTGATTTGAGCCTCCCATGGACTCATTTTGCATTTTTTTTGCATAAACAGAGTATAAGGGCATTTTGGGTATTTCACTTGAAAAATAAAAACTTCTCTTGGCATGGTCATGTAGAAAACATGATTTCAGGTGGGGTTTTTTCGTTGTGTTTTTCCAAAAAAACGTCTCGGACACGAAAACCCCATTTCAAATTCAATTTTCTGGTAAAATTTTTTTTGCTTGCTGTTAACCTCCTCTAATCGATTAGATAAGCCATCTAATCGATTAGATGGTCTTCTATGGTATTTCTAGCATTCTGTTTTGGCATCTAATCGATTAGATGGATCATCTAATAGATTAGATGGTCCTCATTTGCATCTTTTGACCCTTTTTCTTCATTTGATCATAACTTTGTCATCCAGACTCCAAATTGAGTGAACTTTTTGTTGAACTTGACTAATTTTTTGTCGTCTATCCAACGGTGTGCTTAGTTGCACCCAAATATTCATGGATAATTACTAGCTTACCCTTTTAAGCCTTAAGTGCTCATTTTTCTTCATCTTGATGTTTCTCCTTCGTCCGGACATCGAATTATGCAATTCTTGAGTCCATCTTGATTAATTTTTCATTGTCTTTCCAATGGTGTGCACGGTAGTACCCTTACCTGGTAAAATGACCATTTTACCCTTGGTCCATTTCTTGTAAGTTTTTGAAAACCTTGTTCCCTTCTTGTTTCCTTTGAGTCTCGGAACTCCTCGGGAAGCCACTTTCGTGTCTTAGGGATGACGTACATCTCTCTAGATTTTCATTTTGTATGAAAAGACTATTATACCCTTGGAGGCATACTTGGTCTATTTTGAACTTTTTCTTCTGCGTTAGTTTTCGTTGAGCTCCACGACCTCATGGAAGGTCTTCAAAGTGTCTTAGAGGTGTGTTATGCCTTAGGAGAAAATTGTCTTATTATTTACTTCCGCATTTCGGATCCATAAATGGGTTAAGACGCAATGGGTTTGAAAATCCAGGGCCGTCATAGGTGGTATCAGAGCTCCTAGGTTCGAAAACCTTAGGACAACGGGTTTTAGATGCATGTCATGCTTGTGTTGCCCTGCTCTATATGTGATATCCCTCGGATCCGAGACACGGGTTGATCAGGCCCAGGCCCAAACTCGAGAGATATCAAATGATTAATATTTTAAAACAAACACAGATGACAAAATGAATTTAATAAATAAAAGTTCAAAAGCTGAATAGAATACTAAAACATAATCCTTGAAATTAAATACTTAAAATCCCAAATAATAAGGTTATAATAATCTAACTAAAAAACCTCCAAGAGTACAACTCGAGAATCCATCCAGTGGACCCCTAATAAGAAAACCAAACTGAAATAAAACTAGAAGAAATCCATAATTAAATCATGGAGAGAGATCCTACGTCGTCAGAAGAATGAGTGACCGTCTCTGCTCAGCATGAACAAGCTCAAGCCTGGAACTGATGTACACCTGAAAAATAGGAGTGGGTCAGGCCCACGAACAAGCTCTATCCAACTACAATCCAAGCAGAGACTCGATAGGCATATACATTCTAACCAACTTAACAATAACTAAATAGTCCGTAGAGATATATATATATTCACACTACAGGACTCTCACTAGACTACAGGCTGATCTCAACCTGAGTAGAGGCAACATGCAAAACGCACACGAGGTGGGCATGTGTACCTAAGTTTAATAGGGTACACCTCCAACCATCATAGCCAGCTATGCATCCCAATGCATATACGCTCCCTAACCATCGATCCTGAGACTCAGGCTCATATCGAAGTATCATAACAATATATTTAAAATCCATCCAGAATCTATAGTAGTGCCGCTCAACTAGTTGTTGCCATGACATTACAAATCCATAGGATTTAACTTTTAGTTAATCAATTCCTTAATCCAGAGTAGGTAGGACTTAGCGTTTTTGGAGCTAATCCCCCTAGTATGTCACCGTCCTATACCGGTGCGTACAAACTATCCATCCAGTGTTGGTCATACAAAACATATATATAAATAACAACTATTCTAGGAAGTCCACAATTGATAATAATACATTAAGTATAAGCATCAATGATTCCATATAAAACATGATACAATTCTGTAAATTAACATGCTTATACACGTTACTTTCCAAGATCCAATAACTGATGATTTATAACATACATACAAACATCAATTAATCCCTGCAAGATAGACTAGAGCAAAGTATATATATAGAAACATACTGATTTAGGTTTATTCCAACAACCTCTCATAATTGACAACACATCCAATATATGCAACTGTCAATTTATCCACAGCAAATAAAATTAGAGATTTGTAGCCTTGCATGCTTATGTAACCTTTCTAAACCATAATATTTGCATTCCAAATTATTTAGAATTTTCGTACGAAGACACAGCAATTTAACACCTTTTACATCCGGAAACTGTAATCTAATTTAGTTAAACGTTACCTATTGTTCAAGAATGAACCTCAACTGGTTTATTTTGTCTTAGTTTGTTCTCTGAAGTTTTTATAAGTTTTTAGAACATCACTAAACACTCCATTTCAGCCTCCAACAAAATCTGAAATTACCAAAATCCAAGTCTCGTAGCCCAAACTATCGCCAAAAGAACCAAAACTGGAAAAACCTTGAAGGAGCCGGCTCCAAACAAGTTGGAGCCGCCTCCAAACAAGATGGAGCCGGCTCCAACTCACTTAGAGCTGCCTCCAAAGTACTTTGAGCTGGCTCTATGTTTTCATAGAGCCGTTCCTTCCTCATTTCCTTTTTTCTACTAATTTCCTTCAACTGCGTCTTCTCCGTTGACGTCTAGTTGTAACAGTCCTCAACCTTAGTTGTTTCTACTGATTAAAATTAAGTTCCAACATCCCAGAGATTTTAAAACCATTAATCTTTAATCCACTCTCAACAGAACAGAAAAAAAACAAGAAAGAATTAAAATAATACAACACAAAACATGCCAACATATATAGTTATAGACGAACTTAAATATGCAAACCAGATTAACATTAATACTTTCCAGTGTGTTACAAGCTAATTTAACTCTATTTACATCAACTCACATCTATTATACATCCAGTTCTATGAATTAATTTATGAGTTAAACACGAAAGATCATAAAGCAAGCATTATAACTTATGGCTACGTCCAGTTTTAGAACAACAGAGACATGCAAAACAGTTTACTTTTTAATCCTTATACATTCCTGGAGTTGCGTTAGATATGCAAAGAACACGAGAAAAAGGGAAAAAGTGAGGTTAGAACTTGCCTTTGACACTTCTGTTCAAAATCTCTACGTCGTCTTCAAAAGTTCCGGCGATTCCTACTGAAATCCCTCCTCTGTTCTTTCTCTGCCTCCACAGACGTGAATAGGGTTCTAAAACCCTAGGCCTAACTTCATGACGTATATTTATAGGTTTACACCAAACCCTACACTAAATCCTTAGTTGGCCCATAGATAACCTAATTAATGAATTATGTCAGCTACATACGTGTTCATAAAAGAACCCTAATCTAAGTCATTAAATAAAAACAAATAATTAAATTAAAATAGTGATTCAAAGAAATAAAAATTGTCATTTAAACAACTTACCAATTTAAAATTAAGTCAAATAACTCAACTAATTCACAAAAGTCAAATAATTCAAATAATTCAAGTAATTCAAATAAACAATTAAATAAATAAATATTCAATTAAAACAATAAATTAAATACCAGGACTATCCTTTTGAAATTAGGGGTATTACATTCTTCCCCCCTAACAAAAGGAATTCCGTCCTCGGAATTCGCTCTTACCATCTTCATATGACTCAGGAAACTACAAGCGAATGACATCCTTCCGTTCCCAAGTAGACTCAGCCTCATTGTGATGACTCCATTGAACACGAACCAAAGGGATAACCTTATTACGAAGGATTTGATCTCGACGGTCGACAATACGACATGGTGGCTCCAAATAAGTCACATCCGGCTGTAACTTAATCTCCCCAATATCGATATGCTAATACCGATCCCCATCTCGCAGAAATTTTTGCAACATGGAAACATAGAACACATTGTGAACGCAATCCAAAGTATCCGGAAGTGCTAATCTATAAGCAACAGCTCCAACGAGATCCGTGATCATGAATGGACTGACAAACTGCGGTGACAACTTCCCTTTCTTCCCAAAGCGCATAACACCTTTCAAAGGCGACACTTTGAGTAAAACCTGATCTCCAACCCTAAACTCCAAAGCACGAGTACGTCAATCAGCATAACTCTTTTGCCTATTCTGAGTAGTATGCATGCGATCCCGAATAAGAGCAATCTTTTCAGAAGTATCCTTAATAAACTCAGGACCCAAGAATCTGCTCTCTCCAACCTCCATCCAACAAACAGGTGATCGACACGGTCGACCATATAATGCCTTAAATGGTGCCATACCAATAGTCTTCTGGAAACTATTATTGTAAGCAAACTCCACAAGTGGCAAATAATCCTCCCAGTGGCCCTTGAAATCAAGAACACACGACCAAAGCATACCTTCCATAATTTGATTCACCCTCTCAGTCTGTCCATCAGTCTGAGGATGATAAGCAGTGCTAAGATGCAATTCTGTACCCAAAGCCTGCTGATAGCTCTTCTAAAATCCAGACACAAAGTTTGAATCCCTGTCCGATATAATAGATAATGGAATGCCATGCAACTTCACAATCTCAATAATGTAAAGTCTCGCCAACTGCTCTGAGGTAAAGTCAGTGCGAATAGGCAAGAAATGAGCTGATTTGGTCAACATATCCACGATGGCCTAAATGGAATTGTGACCCTTCAAAGAAGTGGGCAATCCCTCCACAAAGTCCATAGAAATGCTCTCCCATTTCCACTCCGGTAGCGGTAATGGTTGTAGAGCTCCTGGCGGCCTCTGATGATCAATCTTAACCATTTGACAAGTACTACACTAAGAAACAAACAGAGCAATCTCCCTTTTCATACCTGCCCATAAAAACTGCCGCTTCATATCCTGATACATCTTGTCTCCGCCTGGATGAACCGAAAACTTAGAATGATGAGTCTCCTCAAATCATCAGCAGAAGGAACCACTAAGCGTTCCTTGTACCTCAAGCCTCCGTCAGTCCCAACATGGTAAAATGGAACCTCCCCAGAAGCTATCTTTGCAACTTTGTCGATACATTACTGATCGGTGAGTTGTGCTTGCAAAACCTTGCGAATGATGGAAGGTGTAACCACCATGCAAGCCATAAAAGCGTCCGACAACTCATCTACATTCTTCAAAGCATTCCACTCAGTGGTGAATAAGGCAGAAAGACTACCAACAGGTCGGCGACTGAGTGCATCTGCCACCATATTCGCTTTCCCTGGATGATATTATATAGAAAAGTGATAATCGTTTACAAACTCCAACCATCTGCGCTGTCTCATATTCAACTCCCACTGAGTGAATAAATACTGCAGACTCTTATGATCACTAAATAATCTGAAGGACTCTCTTAACAGATAATGCCTCCATATATGCAAGGCAAAGACCACAGCTGCCAATTCCAAATTATGTGTTGGATAATTAAGCTCATGAGGCTTAAGCTTCTGAGATCCATATGAAATCGGTCGCTCCTCCTGTATCAAAACACATCTAAGAACCTGCAAAGAAGCATCTGTGTAGACAAGATACTCTATTCTGCTCTATGGAGTAGCCAGAACTGGTGCAGAAGTTAACTTAGTCTTTAGCTCATCAAAAGCTTGTTGATAATGTTCATCCCACACGAACCGTACACCCTTCTTAGTCAGATGAGTGACTGGTCCCGCTATCTTTGAAAACCCCTGAATGAACCTCTTGTAATATCCTGCCAAACTGAGGCAACTCTGAATCTCAGTAGGTGATGTAGGCTGTCCCTACTCAACCACTACTGAAACCTTGGCTGGATCCACCGCTATTCCCCTTTCTGACACCACGTGACCCAGAAACTTCACCTCCCGCTACCAAAATTCACACTTCTCAAACTTAGCATATAACTAGTGTTCATGAAGTGTCTGCAATACAATTCGTAGATGTCTAACATGATCGTCCTCAGACCTAGAATAGATCAAGATATCATCAATGAAAACAATGACAAACTGATCTAAATAGGCTTTGAAGACCCTGTTCATCAAATCCATAAAAACCGCTGGTGCATTAGTTAACCCGAACGGCATCTCCTGAAACTTATAAGATCCATATCTAGTGAGAAACGCTATCCTCGAAACATCCTGCTCCCGAACCCAAAGTTGATGATATCCAGACCGCAGATCAATCTTAGAGAAATAAGTAGCTCCCTTCAACTGATCAAACAAGTCATCAATCCAGGGCAAAGGATATTTATTACGAATAGTAACCTTGTTCAACTCCCTGTAATCTATACACAGGCAGAGCGAACCATCCTTTTTCTTTACAAATAACACTGGCACTCCCCAAGGTCATGTACTCCTACGAATGAAACCCTGGCTGAGTAATAGCTGAATCTGATCCCTTAGCTCCCTCATCTCCACTGGTGCCATCCTGTATGGTGCCCTAGCAATAGGTGTAGTGCCTGGAGCTAAGTCAATAACAAAGTCAATTTCGCGACTAGGTGGCAACCCTGGAATCTCCTAAAATACATCTGGGAAATCCTGTACAATTGGTATGTTATCCAATGATACAGTAGTCCCCTCCTCCGTGTCCTCCTCTATATGGAACAAATAGGTGCTAGTGACCCCGCTAGAATGCGGCATAGCAACTACATACATGTCCTGACCAGGTACGGTAAACATAATAGACCTATCAAAACAATTAACTTGGGCATGGTAGTGAAACAACCAATCCATCCCAAGTAACACATCATAAGTGTGCATTTCCAGGACCAATAGGTTGGCTAGAAATCTGAGTCTGCTAATATCTAGTGTCACAGGCCCATCACTCTCATGAAGAATTGCTGTATCGCCCAATGGTGTAGAAATACCTTGAGGTCTAGTGCATACCCTCGTCCTCATCCCAGATAAAGTAACAAAAGTCTTAGCTACAAATTAGTGTGTAGCACCCATATTAAACAAAACACATCCAAGTAAACCATGAATAGGAAACTTACCCTCAACAGCCTGAGGTGCCTGCATATCCTGTGGCTTAGGGTTATACACCCTGCCATAATATAACTGCTGCGGTGCCTATCCCTGAAGCAGCGGCGGTGCCGGTAAAGCAGGATATGTCTGTCCCTGAATCTGTGGAACCTGTGGAGCTGGTAAAGGCACTGACGCCTTCTACCCCTACTGCATATGCTATCTATGTCCCTGTCTCTATCCCTATTTGACTGTAAGACACTGCTTAGAAGTGTGACCATACTCCCCACAAGAATAGCAACTACCCTGGAAAGTACCGAATGGCCTCCTCTGTTGGTTAGCCTGTGGCTGACCCTGTCCTGCCTGTGGTCCCCCATTCTACTGTTGCTGAACAGGTGCCACATCCTTGGGAACATCTGATCCACCCTTGTGCTTCTTCCAAGGCTACTGTCCCTAGAACTTGCCCTTGTCATTCTGTTGGTAACCGTTCCTATTCCCTTTCTTAACTCACTGATTAGCAGAGTCTCTGTCACCCCGCTTCTCACCCTTGGCCTGTCTGATGTCCACGGTCAACTGGTACTACTATAGAGCAGCGTCTACCACCTGAGCATAGGTAGTATAGGCTGGACTACCTGTAATAGCTCTCTTGATAGACCACATCAGTCCCTTAACGAAACTGTTGCTCTTCTTCTCCTCCGTATCCACCTCCTCCGGTGCAAAGAGAGACAAACGTGTGAACTGCTGCTCATACTCTACCACTGTCATGTTCCCTTGCTGCAAATTAAGAAACTCAGTCTTCATAGCTACCCTGACTGCATAAGGAAATACTTCTCTTTAAAGCGTGTACTGAACTCATCATAAGTCAATGTCATCCTCTCCTCTATGGTGGTAACTGACTCCCACCACTGCAGTGCATCTCCAACTAGCTTGAAGGTAGCAAGCATCTGCTTCTGAACCTCCGTACACTGAACCAAACGAAGATGTCGCTCAATGTCCTATTTCCACTAGTGAATTGCTCTCGCATTGGTGGAGCCTGAGAACACAGGTGGACTCCCCTCTGTGAAAGAACTCCTAGCTTCTCCCAAATATCAGTCTGAACAACCGGTGCTGGTAGCGGTGCCGGCTGTACCAGAGGTTGATTCTGAAGTACAGCTGTTACCCCAGCTTCTATAGCCCGAGCAACGAAGTCATTAAGGTGAGAAGGAAACTCTGGATCTTTAACCTAACCCGGAGTTTGCTGAACTTCCTCCTGCTCATTACGAAACTGACCATTGTCATCCTCAAATCCAAGCAATTGCTGCTCCTTTTCCATTAGCTGACGCTGTAGGCGTTCTTGCTGCCTACGTGCCGCTCTCCTCTGCCTCTTATTTCCTTGCATGTTCTGTCCTCTTCTCCTACCATTAACCATCTGTTAACACAAAAAGACAGACATCAGTACGTTCTAAGCGAATCGTAAAAGAATTCAACGAATCCTAAACTTAAGCTCTAATCAAGAGAAAACGCTACGCAGAAGACTTAATACGAAACGTCCTAGAGACACTTGAACCTGGAGTGCTCTGATATCAACTGTGATACCCCTCGGATCCGAGACACGGGTTGATCAGGCCCAGGCCAAAACTCGAGGGATATCAAACAATTAATATTTTAAAACAAACACAGATGACAAAATAAATTTAATAAATAAAATTTTAAAAGCTGAATATAATACTAAAACATAATCCTTGAAATTAAATACGTAAAATCCCAAATAATAAGGTTATAATAATCCAACTCAAAAACCTCCAAGGGTATAACTTGGGAATCCATCTAGTGGACCCCTAATAAGAAAACCAAACTGAAATAAAACTAGAAAAAATCCATAATTAAATCATGGAGAGAGATCTTACGTCGTCGGAAGAATGAGTGACCGTCTCTGCTCAGCACGAACAAGCTCAAGCCTGGAACTGACGTACACCTGAAAAATAGGAGTGGGTCAGGCCCACGAACAAGTTCTATCCTACTACAATCCAAGCAGAGACTCGATAGGCATATACATTCTAACTAACTCAACAATAACTAAATAGTCCGTAGATATATATATATATTCACACTGCAGGACTCTCACTGGACTACAGGACGGTCTCAACCTGAATAGAGGCAACATGCAAAACGCACATGAGGTAGGCATGTGTACCTAAGTCTAATAGGGTACACCTCCAACCATCATAGCCAGCTATGCATCCCAATGCATATACACTCCCTAACCGTCAATCCTGAGACTCAGGCTCATATTGAGGTATCATAACAATATATTTAAAATACATCCAGAATCCATAGTAGTGCCGCTCAACTAGTTGTTGCCATGACACTACAAATCCATTGGATTTAACTTTTAGTTAATCCATTCCTTAATCCAGAATAGGTAGGACTTAGTGTTTTTGGAGCTAATCCACCTAGTATGTCACTGTCCCATACCGGTGCATACAAACCATCCATCCAGTGTTGGTCATACAAAACATATATATATAATACAACCATTCCATGAAGTCCACAATTGATAATAATACATTAAGTATAAGCATCAATGATTCCATATAAAGCATGATACAATTCTGTAAATTAACATGCTTATACACGTTACTTTCCAAGATCCAATAATTGATGATTTATACATACATACAAACATTAATTAATCCCTACAAGATAGACTAGAGCAAAGTATATATATAGAAACATACTGATTTAGGTCTATTCCAACAACCTCTCATAATTGATAACACATCCAATATATGCAACTGTCAATTTATCCACAGCAAATAAAATTAGAGATTTGTAGCCTTGTATGCTTATGTAACCTTTCTGAACCATAATATCTGCATTCCAAATTATTTAGAATTACCATACGAAGACACAGCAATTTAACACCTTTTACATCCGGAAACTGTAATCTAGTTTAGTTAAACGTTACCTATTGTTCAAGAATGAACCTCAACTGGTTTATTTTGTTTTAGTTTATTCTCTAAAGTTTTTATAAGCTTTTAGAACATCACTAAACACTCCATTTCAGCCTCCAACAGAATCTGAAATTACCAAAATCCAAGTCTCGTAGCGCAACTATCGCCAAAAGAACCAAAACTGGAAAAACTTGAAGGAGCCGGCTCCAAACAAATTGGAGCTGCCTCCAAACAAGATGGAGCGGCCTCCAACTGTGATGATCCTGGATTTTTAAACCCAATGCGTCCTGTGCTGACCCATTGATGGGTCCGAATGTGGAAGCAAAGTATTAGAAATATGACAAAAATTATCCTAAGGTCAAAATGGTCATTTCTAAACAATATAGATTCGGGTACTACCTAGCACACCGCTGGAAATACAACGAAAAACTAATCGAGATGGACTCAAGAATCGCATGATTCGGAGTCCGGACGAAAGAGAAACAACAAAACAAAGAAAAACGAGCAATAAAGCTAAAAGGGTAAACTGGTAATTATCCAGAAATATTCAGGCATAACTGAGCACATCGTTAGATAGAAAATGAAAAATTAATCAATTTAAAAAAAAAAATCACTTGATTTGGAGTCCGGATGAGGGAGAAAGGTCAAAAACAAAATCGACGTCGCGGCGGCCCGACGAAGGCCGTGACAGTTACAGTGCCGTCAACCCACTACTGCTGCAATTGAGAGTAAAAACGGGTATCTAAACGGACTTTTTTGGAAAAACTCAAAGAAGAAACCCCTCCTAAAATCAAGTTTTCTACCTGAAAAGGCAGACGGAAACCAAAAAAATGCATTGTAACATGCCTAAAATACACTCAAGAAAATCAGGTCTAGAAGTTGAAAATCGTTTCAAGCTACTGCCCAAAGAAAGGAAATGGGACTTCAGAAGGTTTTCAAATTGCCTAAATTGAAAATGAAATCTTAAAATACACCCACAAGACCCCCGGAAGTTTCGGATCGGTCGTCACACTTTTCAAAAAAAAAGTCGATGAATAGTACCAAGTACTTTTGTACTAAAAGCGGCAAAAACCTGGCAGCAATGATTTTTTGGGAAAAAAAATAGATTTTTGACTGCCAAGATGGCATTTTCTGGAAAAACGCAAAGAATAAAACCCCTAAAAATTGAGTTTTCTACATGACTCGCGAGGAAAAATGAAGAAAACACATTGTGAAATACTCGAAATGCCCCTGGAACAGAATAGGGTAAAACTCCCTAAAAATGCTACTTAAAGTTTTTGTTTCATCAAGGATGGTGTTGTTTGCCAAAGTGAGCATGCAAGCATATGTAATGTGATAAAATAGATATGTTTCAATGGCCTATGGCCTCATGCCATGTCATATGCAAAATAGAACCCTTCAATGCATTAATCCCATAATTTCTATAGACAAACAATAAAGTTAGGCTAGCATATTTGTCATATAATTGTTCTTGGCCCTTAGCCTCATTACAAACACATCTATAGAGTATCAAAAGGTGCACTTAAGTGCACATTACATGACTTGAACAATAAATACAAGTTTTTGACATATTGAGCAAAATGGAACAAGATATGCTAACATGTGTATAATACTCCAAGTAGTCTAGCAAGTCTAAGAATGTTGTGCATCCCACATTATGGCTTCTTTACCTAAACAACACCCAGTAACTTAGGGGTGAGTAAACAAGTTTACTCGTAGGGAATGCATAGGTTTATCTTTGTACCAAGTTTGCAACTCAATACAATTTAATTCATGTTATCAAAGTGACATTAGAACTTTCAACATAGCACAATGAGATGTAAATTCACAAAGTTAACAACTTGGAATTTAAATGCGAAATCAAGCCAAAGTGGATACTTTGATATTGCCCAGATTAAAACCGTACTCTTGAGATCACTTTAGGGCTATTAACCCATGGGTACCTTCCCTTAGTGCGCACTATAGTTGTAGAAGGATAATCCCCCGTACTAGAACTAAGTCCTAGCCTAGTCAAGTTCTTGATAATATCCCAAGTTTCCAAAATCAACAAGTAGAGCAACAAATCATGATATGTGATAAAACACAATGAGTTCCATGGATTACATGGCTAAATCATTAGTTTAACATGGTAGAAATTAAGTAGACAAACTAGGTAATTTCTCTAGATTTCAAGAATTGTCCAAATGATTCCAATTTAATATATGACATGGAGTAATTCATGGCCATGCTTTATATCAAGTCACAAATGAATTACAAGCATGGTATAATTAATTTGAATTTAAATCAACATAAATCAATTAATCGTCTAGATTTAAAAGCTCATTTAAATCATGCCAAATTAATACACAACAAAGATCAAGTCATGGTCTTGTCATTTATCAAGTCTAAAGTGAATTTCATACAAGTTACCATTACTCATTTATTTCTTATTTCAATACAAGACATGCATATAACTTGGATATCACTATAAGAACAATTAAATTACTTGGAAGATAAATGATAACACCCCCAACCTCACAAGAGGATTGTTCATCTTGAATCCAAGGCAATCGAGCTTAAAAATGGAAAACCAAACAAGGGTTTTGTAGAGGACAGTGAGAGGAATCTAAAGTGTTCCAAGCTTAAAGGTCTAGGGTGAGTGGAAGGTAGCCAAAAATGAAGGTCAAAGCTTAAGGCTTTAAGCTTCTCCCATGGAGGCTAGGGTTTCTTTACATGAGAGGGAGATGATGAAGCCAAGTGTGAGTGAATGTGAGTGGAGGAAATAGAAATCCTCCACTCACTATGTGGTCTTACACCATGGTCAACACACACTAGTTTGGTCAATTGCACAAAAACCCTTCTTTAAAACCATAATCCCAAAGTAGCCCAAAAGTAATTTGCAAGACTAAATGTGAGACCTACACTTGTCATCATCCTAAGGTTCCATTCTAAGTTTAATCCTAGGCCTACACTTGTCAACCATCCAAGCCAACAAGTGATCCAATCCTACGCCAACAAGTGGATGAATCTCTACCCTCCATGTGTCAATAGATTATGGTTCCAAGTCTCTCCACCCAAATGCTTACAAGTGGCACCATTGGAAAGTGTCACTTCTTACAATTTTGGAAAATTACAAAAAGGTCCTTTTTGAAAATATCTTCCAAATAAAATTACAAAATGGTCCCTAAAATGAAAAATATTTACTTTATTTAATTACACAAAACCCCTCAAGTTTAGAGTAATTGCCAAAAGTAATGCATTTATGCCCTTTACAAGAAAAGTAAACATTTTACATGCTTTTCTACAAAAGTAAAAATGTAGATACCTTGGAAATTAAATATCATGGATGTGTGCAAGGCCAGAATCAAATCCGAGCACCAAAAATAAGGTTATGCAAGTAAAAGTGAAAAACAAGAAGAGAACGAAATAAGGAAAAGACGAAAAAAGAAAATTTTTGAAAAAAGGAAAGAAAGTAAAATGACCGGGTTGTTACAACCTACCCTCCTTAAAAGGATTTTGTCCCCGAAATCGAACCGTTCCTGAAAGAGAGAACAAATGGGGATATCGAGAGTGAACCTCCTGTTCGAGCTCCCAAGTCGCCTCCTCAACACCATGATATCTCCACAAGACCTTAACCAAGGGAATGGTCTTGGTCCGTAAGACCTACTCCCATAAATCAAGAATCTGGACCAGACCTTCCTCGTAGGTCACGTCCTCATCAACAACCACATCAGTCCACCGCAGAACATGCGATGGGTCCGGCTCGTACTTCCTCAACATAGAGACATGAAAGACGTCGTGAACCCTATCTAGGTCTGGCGGCAATGCCAAACGATAAGTAACTTCACCGACACGCTCCAAAATCTCAAATGGTCCGATGAACCTAGGAGACAACTTGCCAGTCTGTCGAAATCTCAGAAGCCCCTTATGCGGAGAAATCTTAAGAAGGACATGGTCCCCTACCTCAAAAGACAATGATTGCCTCCTTCTGCCAGCGTAACTCTTCTGTCTACTCTATGCGGTAGCCAACCGCTGCCGAATCAACTTGATCTTCTTTATAATCTCAATAACAATGTCGGGACCCAAGGCTACAGTATCACCGACCTCGGTCCAATAAACTAGAGATCTGCAAGTTCTGTCATACAACGCCTCAAACGGTGCCATGCCAATATTGGCCTGGTAACTGTTGTTATAAGCAAACTAAACCAAACGCAAGTAGTCCTCCCAACTACCCCCAAAATCCAAGATATAAGCCCGCAACATATCCTCCAATACCTGAATGGTGCGTTCCAACTGTCCATCAGTCTGAGGATGGAATGCCATGCTAAAATGAAGCCTCGTGTCAAGAGCCTCCTGAAAACTCTGCCAAAAGTGAGATGTGAACCGCGGATCCCTATCCGAAACAATGGATACAGGAACCCCATGAAACTTGACAATCTGTCTCACATACAGTCCACTCAGTCTCTCTGCACTATCTGTCACTGCCATAGGTAAGAAGTGAGCCGTATTAGTCAACCTATCAACTATGACCTAAACGGTATCATTCCCTGCCTGAGACCTTGGAAGTCCCGTCACGAAATCCATAGTGATATGCTCCTATTTCCACTCAGCTACTGGTAATGGTTGCAACAATCCTGCCAATCGCTGATGCTCTGCCTTCACTTGTTGACAAGTAAGGCATCGAGCCACGAATTATGAAACATCCCGTTTGATGCCCTACCACCAAAACTGTCGTCGCAGATTGTGATACATCTTTGTACCACCAGGATGAATTGCGAGCCTAGAGTGGTGGAAATCCCGAAGAACATCCTCACGACAAGACAATGGAACAAACATCATCCCCTTGTACCTGAGACCACTGTCTGAATGGAAGGTCCAACCCTCTACATTCTCGCCGCCTGAAATCCGAATATAGATGGCCTTCATCTCCTCATCCTCCAACTGTGCCTTAATAACATTGCTAACAAGTGCCGGTTGAACCATAAGGCTAAACAAAATAGCCGGTGAAACATCCTCATAACACTGTAAACCAAGATCTGCAAGCTCTTCTAGCATCTTCCATCTATAAATGAAAATGCTAGCAAGAGTTCCCCGTAACTTCCTACTCAATGCATCAGCCACCACATTGGCCTTACCCGGGTGATACTGTAATTCAAAGTCGTAATCCTCCATGAACTCAACCCATCTGCGCTGTCTCAAGTTCAAATCCTTCTGAGAGAAGAGGTACTTGAGACTCTTGTGGTCAGAGAAAACTTCAAACTTCTCCCCATACAAATAGTGTCTCCACCCCTTCAAGGCAAAGATAACTGCTGCTAACTCCAAATCATGTGTCGGATAGTTCAACTCGTGAGTCTTTAACTGTCGAGACCCATAAGCAACTACCCGCTCTGTCTGCATCAAGACACAACCCAAACCTTCTCGTGAAGCATCACAAAAGATCACATAACCTAAACCACATTCAGGAATGATCAAAACTGGAGCCGATGTCAACCTGACCTTCAACTCCTGAAAAGCAAACTCACATGCCTCGTTCCATACGAACTTGACCCCCTTGCGAGTAAGTCGAGTCATAGTTGCCGCTAATATAAAGAAATCCAGAACAAATCTCCGGTAATAGCTGACTAGGCCAAGAAAACTTTGAATCTCAAACACTGTCTTCGGATGCTCCCAATCCATCACTGACTCAATCTTCATTGGATCCACTGCAACACCGCCCCTTGACACAACATGTCCAAGGAACTTCACTTCTGGTAGCCAAAATTCACATTTCTTGAACTTGGCATACAACCGATTATCCCTAAGGATCTGCAACACTGTCCTCAAATGATACTCATGCTCCTCCACCGAAGCTGAGTATACAAGAATGTCATCAACAAAGACTACAATGAACTGATCAAGATGTTCACTAAATACACGGTTCATCAAGTCCATAAAAGCTGCTGAAGCATTGGTCAAACCAAATGGCATCACTAGAAACTCATAATAGCCATACCGTGTGCGGAAAGCGGTCTTGGATACATCCTCATCCTTAACCCTCAACTGATAGTAACCCGATCTCAGATCAATCTTCAAAAAGCATGCCGCTCCCTTCAACTAATCAAACAAGTCATCAATCCTAGGCAAAGGATACCTATTCTTGATTGTGACGTGGTTCAGCTTGCGATAATCGATGTAAAGTCTCAAAAACCCATCCTTCTTCTTCGCAAAAAGAACCGGTGCTCCCCAGGGTGAAGCACTAGGACGTATAAAGCCCTTCGCTTTCAAATCATCCAATTGAGCTTTCAACTCATCAATCTCTGCCGGTGCCATGCGGTACGGTGCCACAGAGATAGGTGCAATACCAGAAATGACATCAATGGCAAAGACAACTTCCCGAAGAGGAGGAAGCTCTGTCAACTCTTCCGGAAAGACATCAAGAAACTTCACAACAACTGCTGGAAAAACACGGCCTCAACTGCTATCCTCGTCGGCTAACAGGCTAGCCAAGTAGGACCTGTGGCGACTCCAATCACCGATACTAAAAATCATCGTCGAGTGGGAATCGCTCCGATCTCTCACGAAGTGAAAATAATCTCCCGTGGGAGTGCAAACAGACACCCGCCCGCGGAAGCAATCGATCGTGGCACGAAAGAAGGACAACCAATCCATCCCGAGAATGACGTCAAAGTCCGTCATGTCGAAAACAATGAAATCAAACTCTAAGGTCCGCCCAGCTATCTCGATAGCACAACCCCGATAAACACGGTCCAAAGACACTGGACCACCAACTGGTGTGTCAACACAAAGGAAACCATCCCGCTACGTGACCTCCAGACCCAAGGAATGTGCAAATGATGCAGATATAAATGAATGTGATGCACCTGTGTCAACAAGAACTCTAACCCAAGAAATGAAAACTGGAAAGATACCTCGAACTGTAGAAGTCCCAGCGGAGGTATCGGCCTGTGGCAATGCGTAAGCTCGTCCTTAAGCCCCCGACTGCTGTGAACTGCCCTGCTGAGCTAACTGATGTCTGGAAGCAGTAGGTGTAGGGTTCCTACCCGGATACGAACTGACTAATGCAACTGGCTGTGGTACTTGAGGCACTCTAAAGCATGACTGTGCAACTGTCGACTATGCCGGTGTGGCCTGTGGGCCTGCGCCACTCTGTGCCCTGCTCCGTGGATGAGGGCAATCCTTCCTCATGTGACCAGGCTGCTTGCAATAGTTGTAAGTCCCCTAAAACCCCTTCATAAAACCTGTAGGCTTACTAGCCTATGACTAACTGGTCTGTGGCTGAAGCTGTGGGCAGCGAGGCTTGATGTGCCCCGGCTGCTGACAATGGTGACAAATCACTCGCCGGGCAAACCCCGAAGATAATGGAACTACAGATGCAGATCGAGCCTGCTATGACTGTCCCTGAGTGCGTGAATTGTCCCCAGCCTTAGCCTTCTTCCACTGACCCCCAACGGATACTGATGAAGCCTCTCCACGTGGCTGCTTATATGAACCCTTGATCCTGAGCTGATCTCAGTCCTCTGCCTCAACTAGCATAGCCTTCTGCACTACCTCCCTATAAGTCCTCAGATCCAATACTGAAATCCGTGGCCTAATGTCAAGATGTAACCCATCCTGAAACTTTTTTGCCCTGAGCTCATCGGTGGCTACCATCTCTGGTGCATAGCGGGAAAGAGAAGTAAAGCGTGTCTCATACTCAATGACACTCATCCTGCCCTGATAGAGACCTGTAAATTGCACTCTCATATCATGCCTCATAGCCCTTGGAAAGAAGCGATCAAAGAACAATGTCCTGAACTCCTCCCAAGTCATCACCTCCACATCGTGGATATTGGTCATAAAGCTCCACCAGATATCGGCATCTCCCATGAACATAGAGGCTGTCAAGGTGTAATGACCCCGTCATTTTCCTTCCTTTCCTTTTCTAAGATTTTCACGGATATTTTTTTTCCGTTGATATTTTCCTTTCTGAGTTCAGTTTCTCGTCACTTAGTGTCATCTTGAGTGCTCGAGGATGGTTTCCGAGACTCTTTTTCTTGGATTGACGATTTCCTTTGAAGACCGAGTCATTTTCATATTTTCACTTTTGTGACACTATTCACTTTCGTCTTTTTCTCAGTTGTCACTTTGTTGGCATAACCTCACTTTTTGTGTTCGGATTCGATTCAGTTTTGCATGCATCCACGATATTTAAATTCCATACTATGTGTATTTTCACTTTTGTAGAAAAGTATGCTAAGTGCTTACTTTTCTTGTAAAGGGTATAGATGCAAGACCTTTTTGTAATTTTCCTAACTTTAGGGATTTTTGTGTAATTACTGTAAAGTAATTATTTTTCGTCTTAGGGACCATTTTGTAATTTAATTTGGAAGATATTCTCAAAAAGGACCTTTTTGCAATTTTCAAAAAGTGTGACAAGTGTCACACTCTCATTGGTCCACTTGTTGACATGTGTGTGGAAACACTTTAAGGCCTTGGATGAGGACATGTGGAGGGTGAAGATTTAACCACTTGTTGGCCTAGGATTGGTGCACTTGTTGGCTTAGATGGTTGACAAGTGTAGGCTTAGGATTAAGCCTACAATGGATACTTAGATGAGTGACAAGTGTAGGCTCACAATTTGATCTTGCATTAGTGTGTGTGTGAGAGTTAGTGTAAGAGCACATAGTGAGTGGAGGATCTCTATCCCCTCCACTCACATTTCATCCTCATCATTTTTCATTTCCTCCCTCTTTTGTAAAGAAAACCTAGCCTCCATGGATGGAGCCTAAAGCCTTAAGCTTTGACCTTGATTTTTGAGAGCCTTCCATTGATTTCCAAGCTTGAACTTGGGAATACATTTTGTTCCCCTTATCTTCCTCTTCATAACCCTAGAAGGGTTTGCCATTTTGTGTTGATTTTGCCTTGGATTCTAGAGAGACACTTCTTTAGTGAGGTAGGGGATGTTTTAGGGTTGTATTTTTGTTTCTTGCATGCTATTGATGCTTTTAAAAGTTATATGCATGTCTTTTGCTAATTTGATAAATTAGTGATTTATCATATCTTGCATATAAATCATTTTAGACTTGGTAAATGGCATGGCCGTGAGTTGATCTTTGACATATGTTAATTTGAGATGATTTAGATTAGTTTTCAAATCTAGAGATTAAATGGATTTAATTTGATTTAAATTCTAGTAAATTGTGTTTTGCTTGTATCCCATTTGAGATATGGTATGACCATGATTTGGTGCTTGTTATATATTAATTTGGGATTATTTGAATAACTTTTGAAATCTAGAGATTTAATTAAAATTGAATTAATTAAATTCTATATGAAGGTATCTTGCTCATTTTGTACTTTTGACTTGATATATGTAATGAGCATGCTATGTTGTTTAACATAGATTAAATTGAGATTATTTGGAATAGATTTGAAATCTAGAGAATTTAATTATTTTGTTTAATTAAATTCTATCTAATGGCTCCATAGATCTATTGGTATTTTAGAAGTTGTTTCTATCTTCAAATCATGGACTTGAACTTGTTATGTATTCACTTTGTGGTGTTTTGAGCATTGGACAACTTTGTTGTT